>NC_140028.1:6965906-8320906 GCF_963513975.1 Fringilla coelebs | reverse complement strand
TACAGTGAGAGTGGTGGAACACTGGAACAGATTTTCCAGAAGGGTGCTAGATACCCATCCCTGAAAGTGTTGGAGACCAGGCTGCATGGGACTCTGAACAAACTGATCTAGTTGAAGATGTCCCTGCCCTTGGCAGAGGAGCCCTGTTGGATTAGATGGTCTTTAAGGGTCCTTTCCAACCAAAAATCCAATTCTCTGATTCTGTGAATCTGTGACTCTAAGAATAAAAAATGCTGATGATCCATTCTATTATCCCAATAAATTCCTCCTATTTGATAAACATCATGTCCCCTACCACCATCTCTTCACACAGCACCTGACTTCCAGCCTTGAGAGAGGAGGGGAAAGGAGGGTTTGTGGTGAAGGGAAAGGGTGGGGAGAGCCCAGCTCCCTCCCCTGGTGGCACCAGCTCCGCAAGGATGGCATTCACCTGGGTACCATTATCACTCAGAAACACATGAATGTCTGGGACCATGGAGATAAACTCCTGATCAATTTATTTCCACTGGGAGCCATAATGTAAGTAACTGTTTATATAATGGCCTTTTGTTACTGCAGCCAGGCTTGGTATCGTGCCAGGCTCAGTGAAGAAAAGCACACTGGTAATGCACCACAGCTCGCCAGTGGGAGCTTGGTCTAAAGTTTTCCAGGTCATTACTGTGCCAAGGGAGCACTCAGCCTCCTCCTCATACCAGGAAACAGCCATGAGATAAACTGGGAAAGGCCAGGGAAAAGGCCTGAATTTGTTGATGAATTCAAACCAAACATGCAGCTCCGCTGCTGACCTGTTTATGGTCCATTCCTCTGGCTCAGTCCTCTGTTCAAGTATTTTCAGGCCAAAACAGGAGCATTGGAATGACAGAACTGTCCAGCCAAGTTGTGAACAGTGGCATTTATGGCCAAGAGGTTGCAGTCTTCCAAGTCATCCAGGGATGTGTTGAAAAACAAGTGGAAAAATAAGCTGCTGGTCAGAATGTCATCCACAGCCCCTGTCTTGCTAGAAAGTGATTTTGGAGGAGCCCTACCTCTTTGCACACACTCCATTAATCAGAAAATGGCACCTCTGCTTCCCTGGGGCTACTTCATTTTCTTTTATAAATTCCAAATCCCCTTTCCCACAGACACATTGATGTTTTAAATAGCAAATATATTGTTACAAGCTCTTAAAAAAATACTCTTTTCCTTATCCTGTAGTTTGCAATGCTGGACAGACACATAGGTTTAATCTGCTGGATGAGAACTTTTCTTTGCTGGGCCAATATTCACCATGGGTAGGCATGAGATCTTTTTGGGCTGCATGCCAAGAGTCCAAAGGTGGGACAATGAAAAGAATAACTCTGTGGTGAAAATCCTAAACTAAAATTCACTCACGCACTAAAATTTATTCACTCCATGTCTGTGAATTGCTCTACTTCAAAGAGTTCTTTAAAAACACCCAAGCAGACAACTGGACACATAAAAATTGCTGTTTGATTCCTGTTGACAAACTTTGATAGCAAAGTCCACAGTGGACAGACTGCCCAGGTGCTTCCACATCCTTCCCATGCCATTACGTGATTTGTAGGCTGTGATCAAAGCTCTGCTACACTTTGCTTGGAAAAGAAGAGTTATCAAAGGGATTTCCAGGACACCTATGTGTGTTTGCACCTAGAAGAATTTTTAAGTGGCTCATGATATTACAAGTCTAGGACTGGAGCTGGTAAGGAGTTTCTCAAGCACAATTTATATTTATTTTAATTGTCTTGTTTTAAATCAGTTCGTCAAAATTAAATCTATTTTTCATCTTGATTTGCTGTATTAAGAAATTTTCAAAAAGAAGGATCTTTGGCATTTTAAATGCAAAAGTTTTCATTATGCAAAAGTTTTTTTCTGGAAAATGTGTAACTTTTGGTAATTAAAGGAAAGCAAAACATTTTGAAATTCAAAATAAAACAAAAACACCGCCAGCACCATCACTGTCCAAATACAAAACACTCCTTTTACTCCTTGTCTGAGAAAGGAAAATAAAATCACCTCTTCTTTTTACTTTTAGCTTAATGTTGGGATGACTATGGATTGTTTTTAAAGTCTTGCTAATTCACCAAAGAGAGTAAGAAAACTACTTTCATGTAATTCAAGTACACAGTGACTAATTAACAATAGCAGCAGTAGTAGAAACAGATGCAAACTAAAACTACTGAAAAGTGAATCCTGTAACTAATTTTTTTTTTTTTTAATTTTATAGGATTACAGGTGAGGATATAGGATTATTTCTGACTGTAGAATACTCTGAACTAAAGGTGTGTAGTGGGTTGACCCTGTCTGGGTGCCAGGTGCCCAGGCTGGACATGGGGGCAGCTTCTTGCAGCTTCTCACAGAAGCCAACCCTGTAGCCCCAACCCCAATCCCACTACCAAACCCTGGCCAGGCAATCCCAATACAAAATGGAACACCACCACAGGTGTTTGCTACACCATCTGTGAGTATCCAGCTCAAAAACATTCACCAACCTGCTCCTTGGTTAAAGCTGCAGGGAAATGTATGTGGCTATACATACAGTTGTTTGTGACTTCAAAGAATTGTTGTGAGAAACAGTAATTCCTGATAGTAAGAAAGTGATTAATGCACTGCAGGGGATGTCATGGCATTGCAATTCTGAATGCCAAGAAAGATTGGATGGTAATGATGATACTATTGATGATATTGGCAATAATCCCAAAACTCTGGGAAAATCCAGGAGAAAAGTTTCTGTGCCCATGTGAGCGCCTCTGACTCTCCTTGCTGGGATTCCTGCCCTGAAGCAGTACCCAGCAGCTGCTGGCACTGTGGGGCTGTTGAGTGGAGCTCAGCTGATGGGATCCTCCTTAAACCAAGAGTGTTTCTCTGATCAATGGCTCCATCTGACACAGCACTGCATTAAACATTTATTCATGGTGCACACTGAGCTCACCCTGGGGAAGATTTAATGACGCCACAGGGATCTTCTCATTCATTAACCTGGGATTTACATTTAGTCTTTATAGTGCTACAAAGGTGTCAAACTACCCACAATTAAATTCAGAGGTGTTTTAGCATCTGTGCATAGTCTGGACCTGGCACCCACTGCAAACCTTGCAAGAACAAAATAATACTTCCAAGTTTTTCATCTGCTGTGCACACTATGATAAGTCTGGCAGCCACAGAAAGTTTACAACAAGTCCATAAATAATACAATAAAATATATTAGAGATATAAGTAACACATTTGATAACTCATATCCTGTGTTACAGGGCAGAATTACAAAGCCATTAGGCAACCACTTTAATTGATTGATCATTTATGTCCCTAATAGGTGTATTGACCTATTTGGATCCAGCTGCACTGTGTGCTCTTGCCACCAGCCCAGGCATCACCCAGCCTCTGTGTGTGAGGTTCCCATTCCAGCTTTGCTCTGCATCTACAGCAGAGGTGACAGTCAAGAAGGAAATGCATGATTCAGGCTGCCTTTCATCCAGAGGACTGCTAGATCTCAGGTTGTCTCTGATACCTGATGGATACAAGCACTGCTCAGAGCAGGGCACATGAATATGGCCCTTCAGCACACCACTGGTGGAAGCTTTGCTCTGGACCATGTGGGAGCCTGGGTACAGAAAAAACACAGGGTCTCAGTGAAGAAGAAATATTGTCTATTTGTCTGGACTTTTTTTAAGTGTTTTTAGAGAAACAAAGATTAGAATACATCAAAGTGGCACACAAAAAGCTTCCCATAATCCTGAATATGAAAATATGTCAAGAGCTGCATGCAAAATGGATTTGCATACATCAGAGCTGCACATACAGCACTCAGCTGGGCATCCTGAACTGCATCAAAAATGGTAATACTGAGGTTCTGGATGCTGATAATTGACACATTGATGTTTTTGACACAGACATGCACACAACTATGGCATCGTTTCCACTTGTCTTATTTGGATGGCTAAAACATAAACAGGGAGTCTGCTGAGGTAACCAGCAATGTTGAATATTTAAGGGCATCCTCATTCAAAGAGAAATTCAAAGTTATCACTTAGCCATACAGAAGTAATTAGCAAAGGAAGCTTCAATTAATTTAGAAATTAATTTTTCAATTCTAAAATAGTATCATTGACTTTGTAAAAGGTGACATTTTAACACAAGAAAGTGTTGACCCTTCAATATTGCTTTGGTCTTGCTCTCTGCAGCGCTGCCAGCATTCTACCTAGAAATCAAGCTGTAGCAGGCAGATGCTGTGGAAACATCAGCCTGAATTTACCCTTTCACCTATGACAAAGAGTGGCAGAGAGGAGATCTCTGTCCTTTGGGCTCCTGTTTATTGAGGAGTTTCCTTCCTTTCCTTCAGGATGGGGAAACCCCAGCTGCTGCCTTTTCCCCAGTAATATTCTCCAGTTAGTGACACATTAGAAAACCAAGAACAACTTCATGTGCATCAACAAACACCAGTTCTACATGGGCTGGTCAGAAACTCAGCTTTAGCCTCAGTGTCACTGCCCTGAAATGACCATAAATGTGAGAGCCCTTTGTCAGCACAAAACCTACAGCAGGGCAACATCAAAAGCTAAATCCTGTCCTTGGGTTCAAGATCCCACCTCCCATTCAAACACTGGGAACAGGCTCCCACACTCACTGCAATATCCTTTCCCCACCTAAACCATCCCTCCGTTTTCAGAGGGACAGGGAATGCTTTCCTTTGGGAGTGCAAGGTTCTGTGCATGTGACTATTGCAATGAATGTGGGATCCTGCTCTCACTCCAATGAAAAATGTCATGGTAACCTTAAAAATGGAGTTTATGAAAATGTCACCACTTGCTCTAGAAATAAAGCTCCTGGAAAGTTTTAATGGGCGCACTGTTAAAAACTCACAGTCCCCAGTGACCACGGGCAGTAGAGCCCTGTGGTTTTGGCTTTTCTCTTAAATGAGCCACCAACTTGAGTCCAAAATTTTGCTTTAAAAGTGGCAGCTACGAGATTTTTATTTGTATTTTGCTTTTATTAAGGAAAGGGAAAAGAAGCTTTTAATTAAAATTTCTCTAAGATCTGCAAGGAAATGTATATACCAAGAAACTCTGGGAAATGTGCTGTTCTGCTTGCCTTGGTTTTAAAGAGAGTAATATGAGTGTTTACTCTTTTAATACCACGCCTTTCTTGCTCAAAAATAAAAAGTGAATGCTGAAAAATAATGACAGCATCCAAAGGGAAGTCATTCCAAACAGAATTTAAGCATTCCCAGAGGAGAACTGACCTATGACTTCTTATGGAGGAGATGCACAGGCTGAAGGGCACCATTGTTTTTAGTTTCCTCTAAAATGAGATGTGACTTCCCAGCCCCAGAAGTGTTGTCACACTCAGCTACAGGGGGATGATCCAGTACTTGGTAATTGCTGTTGCTGGGGAGTTTCCATCCTCAGGAGAAGAGAATGGATACCAGGGGTTGCTGTCCTGCTGTGGATTGCTAGATCTTGGTTTGAAAGATGAAGTTTCCAAGTTTCCAGTTCCCAGCATCACTGCTGCCAGGGTGTTTCCAAACTTGCAGCTGATGGAAATTGTTCTCATTTTGCAGCCTCCTGTATTTCTTGCTCCTGAATTTCATTGCCCCTGCCCTGGTTGATGTGCATGGCAGATCTGGTGCATGTCTCATCTCCTCAGTGAGCAGAGTGCAGAGGCACAGGGCAGCGAGGCTAACGGTGACTGCACCCAGCACATGGAGGCAAAGTGATCTGTCCTGAGTTTTACAAATATCTGCAGTCATTTCTGTTCATGGAGCTACCAGCCAGAACTGCAGCCAGGGACAAGACTGCTCACCCCCCAGAGCCCCTTAGAGAGGTGCAGCTCCTGGCTGACACCCAAAACTGAGACAGTTTGGCTTTAATCCTGGACATTTGCTCATAGACTGGTGGGAGGCCTCAGCTGGGTGAGGTGCTGAGAGGTTTCCTCCCATGCAAAGCAGTACCAACCAGTCACACATAACTAACAGAGGACTTTTTAACTCCTTCTCCACAAACAAGCAGTACAGGAAGTTCTCTTGCCTCTCTTAAGTGATTTGTTATCACTACCAGATCATGAGATAGCAGCAAAAAATGTGTTTCCCCAAACTGTTATTTATCAATCTTAAAGGACTGAAAGCAGAAACTGAAGGAAGCTCAGCCTGCAGATGAAACACTGTGCTGCCATCCTCTCAGTCCTGAATAAAACCCAAACTCTTTGGGATCACCCCAGAGCATCATCCCCCTGCAGAGTCTACGAGCTGAAGCTGCACCCTGGCTTGCACAGCAGTGCAGGGGACAAGGACCACAGAATCACCCAGGCTGGAAAAGACCTCTGAGATCACAGAGTCCAACAGTAACCCAGCACCACCAAGTCATCACTAAACCATGTCCCCAGGTGCCACACCCATATGTTGTTTGAATATTTTCAGGGATGGTGATTTCCTTCTCTGGGCAGCCTGTTCTAGTGCTCAACAGCCTTTGTGGTAAAGAAATTTTTCTTAATATGCAATCTAAACACACCTGCACACATGCCCTGGCACAGTGTGAGGCTGCTCCTTCCCATTCTACCTCTTGTAACTTGGGTGAGGAGACCACCCCCACCAGGGTACCACCTCCTTTCAGGGAGCTGTGGAAAGGCTCCCCCCTTCAGCCTCCTTTGCTCCTGACTAAAGGAAGCCAGAAGGAAATGTCCCTGATTTTGGATACAGTCAGCCTGGGAAATAAGCTCAGCCTTATTTACAGGACATGACTGTGCTGGGAAAGCGAGGGCAAGTCCTGGGATGCCATGGTCCAGGCAGTGCTGGGGGAAGGAGCAGGTGGAGTGGGCAGACTGCACACAGAGCCCACAGAGACAGCAGGGCCAGGCTGCACTCCAGGGAGGCTGATTTTGCTCTCATGCACCTACCAAAATGGATAAAGTGTGTTTCCACAACTTTCCTTCCTTTCCTTCATCCTCACCTTTTTACTTCAAGGTAATGGAAGAAGCAGGAGAAGGTACACAGAGAGGATTTGCCTGGATTAGCAGGGAGCAGGAAGGGCTGGGAGCAGGTTTACTGACCTGCTGACAGGGCTTACTGCTGGAATTAACCCCTATATGGGTCATGCTGCTGCGTGCAAGGAGGACAGGAGGCACACAGGGATGTCCAAACTTCTGCTGCTGTGAACCAGACCAACCTCCCACTGAGATAAAACCCCTCTTCTATAGCAAAGGATAAAAAATGAGAGAGACATGGCCCCTCTTCCTCCCCACAGCTTTTATTGCAATCATGGAATGGTTTGGGTCCCAAAGGCCCTTTAAAGGTCATCTAGTCCAACTGCACTGCAATGAGCAGGGAGATCTTCAACAAGATCAGCTTCCTCAGAGCCCATCCGACCCAGCCATGGATGTTTCCAGGGATGGAACATCTACAGCCTCTCTCAACAACCTGTGCCAGTGTTTCACCACTCTCCTCATGAAAATTTCTTCCTTATATCTTCCTCAGTCTGAATCCAAACACTTTTAGTTTAAAACCATTACCTCTTGTCCCATTCCTACAGGCCCTTGGATGTGTCTGGTGCCTCAAACTCAAAACTGGGGCTGGGTCTGCAATAGCATCATCATGGTGAAACGTGATTTACAGCTCAACTTGTTCAACACAAGCAAAATAAAAGCAGGATTTGATTTCAGAAAGAATTTTACAAAACCCATGCAGGTGAGCTGCACATTTGGTGGCCAGGCTCCCCAGCACTGTCAGAGCAGACAGAGCAAATGAAGAAGTTTTTGCAGCCCCATCAGTGCTACTGGGCAAGAATAAAGCTCCTTCATGGCCAGATGCCTGTCAGCAACAGCCCCCTGTGCAAGTGAGGTTCCTGTGGGTGATACCTGCCCCAAGCCCACACAGCACAGCTCTGTGAGAGCACATTTCTCCTGTCTGTCCCCAGGCTGTCTAGCCCTGGTGTGCAAAGCCTTTGGCTTGACAAGGGTTGCATGTTAATTTAATTTGGCCAGACATCTTTGAATGAGTGAAGAAATACCGAGCTAATAAAGAAATGAAAATAGAGTTATCTTCCTGATGAGCAAGCAAAGAAAGAAAAATCCTAATAGCGCTAGACAAAAACAAAAAAGAAAAAAAAAGTCAGAATTGAAGTGACAAAACAATTCAGGTGGCATTTGTGGCGGTGCAATGGCAAACAAGTAACAGCCAAAGCACTCACTGCTTCCATTTGTGGTACTCCACATGAGATGTCTGGGGTGTGAGTTCCCAGAGACACTGAGAACCCACACCTCACTGTTTTCCACAACTTTTGACACTCAGTGCCCCCAGGCAGGCAGAGCAGAATCCTTCAGGATTGGTTTGCTGTTGTTTGCTGTTCCTCAGCCTGAGTCACGCAGTTCAGCAACATCCAGCTTTGCTCTGACAGCCTCTCTGGCCACATTCCTGCACAGAGCTCACACCCTCCCAGCTGGCCCAGGCCTGGCTCCCTTCCTGCTGATGGACTCTTTGGGCTGGTGTCACACAGATGGACTGGTCACCTCTGGTTTTATTTCCTGACCCACTGAGGTTCACTTGCTGGGGGAGGAGAACCCCTTGGAGGGGAAGGTGGCACAAAACAAGCAGGTAATTCAACTTCCATGACAGCTGTTCATCACAAGCCCTTTTTTTGGATAATCCCTCCAAACACCACCATACACAAGACATGCTGGTACCAGCTCTGCTTTGCAGATGTGGAAGGGGTGAGTGAGCCTGCAGGCATCCACCTTGTTCTCACCAGTACAGAGCTTGAGGTAGGAATGTGGCATCCATCCCTGGCTCCCAACTCTGCTCCTAACTCCACTTTTTCCCTCTCCCAGAGCTGCTCAGCATTTTGACAGTAAATCAGCAGGAATGGGAAGTTGGTGCAGTAGCAGACTCCTGACTTTGCCCTCTGCAGCCCCTTCACACCTCCAACCTGCAGCTTTTTCAGGGCTGTGTTTCAGCCTCTGAACGCTTGTTAGGCAGCCATCCCTGCCAGGGGTAAAAATTAGTTTAAGATGGAGCTGGCTGCTGTTCCCATCACTCTTTGCCAAGTCTGATGCCTCCCTCAGCAGATTTCCTGGCATAGCTGGACTGAAGGAGAAGCACCAGCTGTGCAAAGGCTACTGATAAGGGCCATTTAGTTTACAAATGCAGGGGTAGATATCTTAGCACTCAGCAGGTAATGGGGGATCCAAGCCATAAAAATCTGTTTCAAGGCTCCTTTGGTCCAACTCACATCCCTGTGCACAGGATTGTGGCAAGAGCAGCTGGGTTCCATGGACACCCAGTGCGTGGGAAGTGCTGCACCAGGGGCACTGCTGGCAGTGCAAACCTGCAGGCACTGCAGCCACTCCTCAAGCACAGCAATGGAGTCTGGGGGTCCCCCTGAGACCCTGGGGTCCCCATCCCCAGCTGCACTGGGACACTGAGCCCCCTTGCCACTTGCACAGGCTCTCATTCTGCAGGGGTTACAATGGCTCCTGCTGGAGATCCTCCCTATCCCCACACTGACACCAGCAGAGCTGCTAATTTGAATTACTGTCCCCTGCCCCCACACAATGATTTCCATATATACAAACTCCAGAGTTAAGGGGTTGCATGATGCTTTTTATAACTTTACCACCAAGTCAGTTTTTAAGAGCCTTTTCTCCCACTGTTGTGAACAAGATTAGCCTCTGCAATTTGATTGTGCCGCTATGGCAGTAATAACAAAAAAGTAATTTCTTTTTCTTAAAAAAAGAAAAAAATCAATAATTGGCATTCCTGTGTAAGGTCTCTGACATTAATTATAAATAAATGTTAGCCCTACTAAAATAAGAAAGTGAATTTATGGCAGCAGGTTGCATGCTGCTGCTGCTGAAGCCTGTGTGGCTGCTGCGATACAGATGCAAAATATAAAGTCTTGAGGACTGCAGTTTGTATTTTATTGCCTCGGAAAATAAATGTGTAAATAGCAATAAAATGCACAATTATTTAGCACAAAGCCAAAAGACTCCGCAGCATTTATAGGCTGATGGATGGCTTGCCTGCCTGCTCTAATTTTCCATAAAACAAGGAAGACAAGGATGGAGGGAAATAAACAATGGCTGCTGTCACTATGATTAGCTGCGAGGCGCCAGGTGAGCGCAGCTGGTCTCAGGAGAGGGGAACACTGAGCTGCTTCAGCTGCTTTTGCTCCAGGAGCTGAGCCTGGATTGCAGCACTGCTTGGCAAGGGCAGCTGAGCAGGGAGGCAGGGTGGCAGTTCCCAGGGTCAGGATGTGCCCATCCCTGGTGCCTCCAGCAGGAGAATGGAGCAGCCACCTGGGGTGGGTGAGGAATTGGTGCCTGCAGTGGGAGGAGGGCGTTGGAGGCAGCCCTGCCCCAGATTTGTTTCTGGACAAGAAAAAAGACATCTGGCCCTGATAATCTTGGAGGTCTTTTCCAACCTTAATGCCTCTGTGATTCCATGAAAATCTTGCTGGTGCTGAGTCAGTGGTCAGGTGTCAGGGGTGTCACCCATGACATGATGAAGCAGGGAGAACCTTAAAAAAAACTGGGGGGAAAAAGGTGGAAGTCCTTCAATGTCATGTGTTAAAAAGCAAGGAGCAGGGGGCAGCATTTGAAACTCCTCATGGGATAAAGAAAGCTGCAGGCAGAGCTGGTTCCCTGGCTGTGATTCCATGACCCATGGCAATGCCTACAAAGGAGCCACAGGGCTCCATGCTGGGCCCTGGCAGCAGGAGCTGCTTTGCCTGGCACCAGCCACCACAGTTATCTGCTGCCTCCACCTGCTCCTAGAAGACTCCATGCTATTGTCAGGCACCCTATTCAAGAGCATTTCTGAGTGTGACACAGGCAGATATTAACAACTCATTTCTTATTTGCTTTCCTCTAGCTGTGGATGTCCATGTAGGTGTACAAGCCCAAATTTCACATTCTGCCTTTCCCTGTCTAGGTCAGAGAAGCCACACACAGCTATTCACATTTGCACAACCCCCTTCAGGCCCCTGGGGTTGCAAAGACATGAATCTGGGTGATATCTTAGTGTGATATGAACAGCAGGGTGCTTATGCAGAGAGCAGCACTCCTGCAGAGGGTAATGTAAGTATCCTTGTGATGGTGGAGCAGGTGAATGGAGGTGCTCAAGCTCTTGAGTCACTCCCTGTGAGCATCCAGGATGAGAGCCAGGATGTGCAGTTCCAGCCCATTTCTCAGACAGAAGCCTCAGTCCCATGCTTTCAATGCACACTTGTAATTTTGGAGTTAAATTCTTCCCCTGAGTGATCACAGTGCAGAGACTCACTCCTGCCCCTGGAGATGGTGGGAGCCTCACTGTGCTGGGTTGACCCTGGCTGGATGCCAGGTGCCCACCAAAGCCCCTCTGTAACTCCCCTCCTAAGCTGGACAGGGGAGAAAAAGATAATGAAAAACTTGTGGGCTGAGATAAGGACAAGGAGAGATCACTCACCTGTTACCATCACAGGCAGAACAGACTCAATTTGGCAAACAGAACAGGGCAATGAGAAATAAAACCAAATTTCAAAACACCTTATCCCATTCCTTCCTTATTCTGAGACTCAACTTCACTCCTGATTTCTCTTCCTACTACCCCACCAGCAGTGCAGGGAGACAGGGAATGTGGGCTGTGGTCACTTCACATTGTCTCTGCTGCTCCTTCCTCCCCAGGGAGCTAAACCTCCACAGGCTCCTGCAATGTGAGTCCTTCCCACGGGCTGCAGGAACTGCCCCAGCCTGGGACCCCTCCACAGGTGCCATCCTCCAGGACCCTGTGACCTCAGGGTGTGCAGAGCTTTTGCTCTCCTACACTCCCTCCCTCCTCCCTCCTCTGGCTGCTGCTGAGAAGCAACTTTTCCCCTTTCTTATGCACATTATCCCAGAGGCACTTCCAGCGTTGGTCCATTTTGGAGCCAGTTGGCATTGGCTCAGCTGCACATGGGGGGAAACTTCCAGAAGCTTCTCACAGAAGCTGCCCCTGTAGTCCCCCCATTTCCAGAACCCTGCCATGCAAACCCAACAGACTTGCATCCTCATTTACTGGGCTCCCAGTTTAGACACTGAAATTCAGTGCCTAAGGTGAGCCAGTGAGAACAGCCCAGAGTGCAGAGGAAGGAGATACATCAGCTGACAACGGAGATTTTTTTTCACTGCTGGACTTGTCAGTGTATTTTGAGCCTGCTCCAACTTCATGCAAAGCCAGCTGAGTCTTTCAAATGATTTCCACCAGCTGTTTTATCCAAAATCCCTTTTTAAAAACAATTAAGGATGAATTTTAGTACTGCTCCTATTTATAACAGTGGACATTACAAGCAGGACAGCTCCAATATTCAACAGAATCGGGACAAAACCCCCCAAAATAACAGAATAGAGACAAATTCTGTCTATCCACATCGTCCATTCACTTCAAGGAGAACTCCAGAAGCAGTCCTCAAGAAGGACATTACTCTTGCTAGAGGGAGTGTCCTGTGAAGGACTCTTGATGTAACTTGTCAGACCTAGTTCAGATCACAAAGCCAACAGGAAAGTTTCAAGTAACACATGGAACATCTTTCATCAATTACCAAGCTCCAGTGTGGAATCAAAAGAATGTTAAAGACTGAGTTCTGCCTTTCCTCAAACGTTTCTCTGTGTAAGAATAAAAAAATAATCAGTAATCATCAGTATGACTGTCTACTTGGATTTGAAAGCAGATAATGAATAGTACATCCGTTTTTCACTTATTAATATAACTAAGCTTGTTGCATAAGATCTGCTTATTTTTGGAAAGCAGCCCTTTCTACCTGTCCCAACAGCACATTACTGTGTTGGCAAGCAGCACAAGCTTTTGAGTGAATGAGAGAATTTTTCAGTTTGAACTCACTTGCCAAACATTTTGTCTTGAAAGTCTGGGTCACCCATTGCAGGAGTTTTTGAAGGAGAAAGTTCCCTTGACCAGCTTTGCCATAGCTTCCATTTCATTTGGCTGTGTGTGATGCCTGCCCTTTATTTATCTCACAAATGATTACAAAGAAAATGTTGGTAATGACTCTTCTGCCAGATCACTCTCAAGAGTGCTGAGAAGACACATCTCCTTCCACCTATCTTTGCTCAGGACAGAACCTGTTGCTCCAAACCTAGGGCTAGACACAGAAAATGGTCCATAATGGCTTTCACCCCATGCCTGTGATGTTTGTGCTCCATGGGGCTGAATGATTGATCCTGAACCCAGCATAGGATGAACACCCCAGAATATCCTGGCTGGGACTGAGCCCTAGGAGATCTCATCCTGCCCCACAAACAGATCTGCCACAGCTGAGGACTGCCTGCAGTGTTCTGGTGGCTCCTCTGCACTGCTCTGTGCTGGCTCCTAATAACTGGATAGACTGGAGGTACAGCCTGAATAGTCAGTCCTACTGTGGCTGTCACCCAGTGTTTATATTCCTTAGTCCAAGTCTCATAAAGAGCCCAGGTGTTGGTCTTGGAAAGATAAATCAGCATTTCAGTATTTACTCTTGCTTCCATGAGGTGCTATCAATCACATCCAATATATATTTTTAGTGCTTCTCTTTTCCTTTGCCTTACCACTGTACAAAACCCAGAGCTGGGGAGGGGAACACCAGCCTGTATCTGAATGCAATTACAAGGTGTGAGAGTCCAGGCTGTGGTGGTGGATCTGTGTCTCTGTCTCTGAATGGAGTCCCCAGGGGTTTATGGAGACAACAAAGACTTGGGATGCCTCAGCCCTGCTGTGGTCACAAAGCTGATAAAAAGGAGAAGACCAAAGGCATTCACCTTTCCAGCTCTGCTTAATCTAATTTGGTCCTAGCAAGGGATAGTCAGCACTGCACAAATACTGTAGGAAAACAAACAAGGCATTAGTTGGCACTTTAAATGTCTCCTAATGTCCCTCCACAGCCCTGCAATGTGCTGTCATCACTATAAGCCAGGCACCAGATGCCTTAATTCCTTTATTTTTAATTGCACTGAAGAGACACTGGTCTCAGGGGAGGCTTTGCCCAAAGGCAAGACTGATCACAGCCCCTTCCCAGGCAAGGGCTGCTCTGAGATTTCATTTTCTCTTGCATTGAAAAATGCTCCTAGTTCAGACATTCATGGCATGGGTTCAAATGTCTCCTAGAAGCTCTTTCAACCACAGCCACAAATATGGTTTCACTCTTCAAATCCTGCATTGGCAGCAAAATCAAAGCTTTGCCACTGCTTGGCCATTCCAGTTTGGAAACAAATTTTTTAGCCAAGATTTCTCCAGTCAACCAAATTCCCACTAGTCATCAATCACAGCAGCCTGCTCAGATGAAGGTGATACTCTGAATTTGTCTGCAGCAAAGTAACACCTTGATTTTGGTGCTCTTGTGGCTTTTCCTCAAAGGTAAATTTCTTCACATGAATCATTCCACAGAACCCCTCTGTCTTCCAGCTTGCTATTGAACCATCCAGGAGGCAGCATTTAAATGCAAGAGGGTAAAACAACAGTATTGACTGTCCTTTGTCTGGGTTTATTTAATTCTCTGAAGCAAACAGTTTGTGTGAATTGCAGTCCTGGTAATAAAATCGTCCTGCACATTTGCTTATAGAGGGTCACCAGGGAGAGCAAATGCACCTGTACTCAGCAATAAATGTTTGATTCTGTGTTGCACAGCAATTATTCAAAATGAGAGAGACTATTGGATCCAAGACTGCTGCCTTTAAGGACTCAGCCTGTCAAGTTGCATAGCTCTGTACTTTTTATCCAAGTGGATTTCATCTCTACAAACTTATTACTGGGTGATATTCCAGTCTTTCAGTCCAAGCTGCACCAAGTTTGCAAAACATTTGACTACCAGACTGCCTTTTCTTTGCTATAAGGGGCATTGCTTTTTTTATTATTATCATTTTTTATCAATATCCCATGGCATATGAAAGGAGCAAAATTTAAAATGCATGGGTGGTTTATTCCAAGAGGACAGAGAAAAGCAGAGATTTCAACTGAATCATGCCTAAAATTGCTTCATCCCTGGCTTTAAAAATGCCATAGCTTTAGTCATCAAGAGGAAGTTATGATGCTGGCATATATTTATTTTCTCATGTTTTTTTGTACTTACTTCAGAAATTTATCAGGAATGTGGTATTTTTCTGTCTTCTTAAATTAAACAAGGAGCCATTAATATATTTTACGAATACATCCTTCTGTAGATACTTTCTTGACATTTATTACTTATCTAGACTTGCACTTGATGTACTTTCACATATTGCTCAGCAAAGAGAAATGCAGCAAAATTCCACAGAGCTTTAAGTGCTTGCAGAGATGTGAACCAACTTCTCCTCAAAGTAAGATTTAATCAATGCAGTGCCACCCCAACCCTGACCAGATGATCAGTCACCATGGCTTTGAGCAATATCTTGGGATGTCTGAGCTTACACACAATTACAGATCACTTAATCACCAAATTTCATCAAGGTAATAATTAGGCACTGCCTCCTGTTTAATGCACAAGGATGTGAGCTTTCCAGCTCCTGCTGCCAGATCGGGCCTGAACACAGGAATGGGGGTAAAGAATCAGCAAAGCCAACAAACTATATCCACAATTATAGAAGAAAAGCTAAACTCAGCTTCCCAAATCCTTAAGAAATCCAGTTTTTTGTGCCAGTTGAAAACCCGAGCCTACATGATTCTTTCAACAACCTATTTCTTCAGACCAACTTATTATTTTGCATTTGACCAGGCTTGAGAGATAAAGCTCAGAGTCCTGCACAGTAGGTGTTCAATTGGTGCTTAGTAGGCACTTTCTGCTCAGATAAACCCTGCTCTGCAGAAGGGATGAGGGGGGACAGGAAAAGCTTGATTAAGTGACTTTTTGAAGGTCAAAAAAGCAGAATACAAATCTGTCAGTCATCTCAACCACTGTACTACACTGCCTCTTGAATCAGCTTTGTAGGTCCAAGAAAACAGTTACAAGACTCTACAGTTAATACATTTTCTGAAGCACCCCATATTAACTGTAAGCTAAGCAAAGTCACTTTCTGGGATAGATTCTATTAAGAAGATTTTTCCCTATTTTCCTCCAACTTCAAAGTGCCATGTGAGTCTCCTTGTTAGAGCCCAGTGACATCCACACATCACTGAGCTGGAGAACAGCTGTGGCAGCAATGCATCTATAAACATTAAAAAGCCCAGAAACATGAAGGCCTGCAAGAAATAATGGAAGGCTGTAGAAAATTGACTAGATGACCCAGTAGGCCACATCTATTTCTAAATTCTACAAACCCTCTGTGTTAAAAATAGGATGAAAAGTTTTGGTTTTTTTTTCTTTTAAACCAGTGGGGATATTGGCTAACATTTTATATTCAAAAAGTTAGTAGCTTTTAATAAGGGCCAGCAGGAAACCAACTGCAGAGAGTGATGGGGAAGTAAAACCCTTTCTTTACATACTTAGAAAATGAGACTTAAAAAAAAATAAGACTTAAAAAAATAATAAAATAAAAGTAGAACTGAATGATGGTTACACTCTAATCTTCAGAGCTGCTGTTAGCAGCAATAAATCCCTTTTGTAAAATTGGTGTCTTGAGCTGCAAATTCTTATCAAGAGTGTTATTATCAGCCACTGTGGGACTGTGAACAAGAATTCTCACTGTATTTTAATGGCTGCTGGCCATATCCATCAAAAAGGGGACTCTAACACACATACAGTTATCATTGTTCAAATTTTAATGGATATATGGTATTCCCATTCATTATTCAAATGACATTCAGATGCAGTTTCAGTCAAAGCTGCCTCTTCATAAATGTTATTAGCTACAAATACGCCTTTAATAAAATATTACACTGTGCAAAAATAAAGCATTGTACTGATAATCAAAGGAAAATGAATGGCAGGAACTAAAATCCACAGCAATACAGTCTGAACTCCTTAGTCAGTCAAAAACCCCTTTATTTTAATGATCAGTTTCTCAGAACCAGCACAGGAATGCAGGATCAGGCCCACTGGACACACACGGGACACAGAAAAAACACCTTCTCCAAACTCTTGTGGCTTCCATGCAGAGTGCTACCTGCTTATTTGAGTCAGAAGGGTCAGTCTGACCACAGCTCAACAACACTGTCTGCAAATCCAATACCCATGGTCCTCTGGACACCTTTACATTCATTATCCAACTGCTTGGACAGCACACCTGGGAAAACCCCCAGTAAATGAGTGTTGTATATGGTTCAGGGCCATTAGGGCTCTGCTCTTCTGGTGGATGCTCTGTTTTTTGGTTTTTTTTATTAACTTGTGTGTTGAGGTATCTTAAGTAGAACTGAAACATCCTAAACCTGATCAGGCTGCACACGCTGGCCCCAGATTCAAGCCAGGAAGCACCTGTTTATTTTCTCTACATTATTATCAGCTCAGCAAGACACTTAAGCACACATCTAACTTTGTAACCACAGGATCCTTCCCCACTGCCTTAAATAGTTCAGATACCAATGCCCTGCTGAATCAGTTTTATATCAGTAACAAACCCTGTGACCAAGCTCTGCAGCCAGGAGGCTGGAGCACACTGCTGGAATCTCACACACAGCATCCCCACTGTCCCACAGGGCTGTCCCCACTGCCCTGCATCCCACTCAGGCCCAGGGCCCACAGCCACACACTCCTCCTCCTCCTCTCTGGGAGTCTGGGAATGAGATGTATTTCTACACAGAAGGTATCTATCTTGCAAGCTGTATCTTGGGTTTCCCTGCCCTGCTCTTCTGACTGTGCATTTGAGATGGAAATGCTGCCAGCAGCAAGGCTTGGTGTCTGAAGCAGGAGGGACTGGAGCAGTGGTGCTTTATTTGCCAGAGCAGAAGGTTTTTCTTCTGCAGCAACTTTGCATGGAATTGGATTTATTTCAACCAGGATGAAAGAACAAAACACTTCAGTGGAGCTGGGAACCTGCCCCCACTAAGTATGGACAGAACCTGCAGAAGATGAAGGTAAAACCAGTTCCTGCTAAATGTGGTCAGCTCAGATGGAACTCTGGGCTCTGCTCAGACAAAGAGTCAGAGAGACAACAACAAGAGGATGCCTGGCTGCAAACTTGTGCATCCAACCCCTCCTGTTCAGGAGCCCTCTTCCCACACTGGCACCTAAACTCTACCCAGACTTCGTCATAAAAGAAAAAACCAAAGGGGTAGTAGTGTAATAATGCTCCCAGAGGTACCTGGTGTGAAGTCCCTGCACCTTTACAGAGTGAGCATTGCCCTGTACCTCATGGCTGCATACAACAGGCACCCAAAAATCCCTCATTTCCCCCTCTCTGCCTGTGCTTCCTCAGAGCTCCCACGCTGTATGTGCTGTGCCCAACACACATGGACGAGATGGGCTTCTGCAGAAATTCAGTCTTGGTGAGAGGGAGACTGAAGAACATCCTCCCTTCCCACCTCTGAGGGCTCTGCCCAGGCTTACACCTGAAGGATTAATAATCTATGACCTGAAAGAAGACAGCCAGCAATGGCTGTTATTCTTTTGGAGAGGAGGAAGAACTTGGCAGGTACTTTTGGGTGAAGGTTTGAGCTGAAGGATCTGGAGTACAAAGCAGGCATTCACCCTGTAGCCTGAGGAAGGCCTTCAAACAGGTGTGACTTCATGCACATGTGGAGGATCTGGCCTTGACTGATGTACAATACATAAATGACATTAATGGCTCAAAAAAAAGAGCAAAACAATCTCCTAACATCAGCCAATTTGACAGCTTTAGGGGAAGGAGCATCAGCATCAAGAAAGATGTGCCCAGGGAGAGATGCTCAAGGACAGACTACAGTTTTATAGGAGTAAATCTGGATTAATCCAACTGGTTTTGGACATTCATCCCAAAGAAGCAACACCAGTTTTTCTGTACATCAACAATGATTTTTTTTCCCTACCGTTTGGGTAAACCTTTCAGATATCCACCATTTGATCCAAAAGATTCAATTTCATAAAGAACTCTCAGTGGGAAGCTGTTATCCCTCCAGCCTGGGTGGAATCTGTCACTGTTGTTGTTTTAGAAGGTGACCATAAAGAGACATCTCATCCAGGCTACAAAAACCAGCATTTTAATCTTGAAACTCCTTCTGTTATGCAGGGTTATTTCCATGGAGCCAGGAAGGGAGAATTGCCCTCTTCACTGCTGCTCCTCACTTAGACTTAACTTTCCAAATCCTACATTTTTAAGCAAGGTGATTTCTCAGTGCCTTTCTAGATTTAAAAATGAAAATTAAAGCATTATTAGGGGGTAAGGGTCAGGCATATACGCAGGCAACTATTTGGCAATGACTCCACCTGGAACAAAGAGATTCTAAAATAAATTTTTTAATGAGAAGGATGGAGAAAAGCCAAGCAGAAGTTGCAGAGGACACCTAATTAAAGAAATTGATAAGCCCAAGTCAGGTCAATCTGTTTAAGTAACTCAATGGCTTCAGTCAGATTGGAATAGATCTGTTTAATTTGCCCTCAGAAAAGCAGCAGCACAGTGGGAGCAGAGGAGACCTCGCAGGGAGCCGTAAGTGCTCTGGTAAAGTCAGTGATTTTGCAGAAAGTTGCATCTGTGGTTTACTCACTTGGAAGAGAGACATCTGACACGAAATGAGCTGAAGGAGCTGCAGGCAGTGGGAGCAGCCACTCAGCACAGTGTGACAGGACTGTGGGACCTCCCCTGCTCAGCACAGCCTGCACGGGGCACCACCAAAAGAGCCAATCTGGCAAACACAAAACACTCAGTTCAAGGCATGGGCCAGAGCCTGGCTTATTTTTACACCTTTGCAGCACTGAGAGAGCTTCAGCAGGAAAGAGGAGCTGATTTTCTGCCGGAACAAAGAGCTCAAAATATGGTTCTCATTTTGAAACTCAATCTCAGGGGCCCTGAAAGGGAAAATGAATTCTTGCAGTTCACTGTAAGGACTGTGCTGTGAACCAAGCAGCACAGTCTGGTCTCTGTCAGGATGTCTGCCCTGCTTCTGCTCGTGTGCTGACCAGAGAGTTATCACTCCCTTCAGGATTTCCATGATGCTGAGAGCAGCACAGCCTGGCTGGAAACTGCCACAGCCAAACAGCATCTTGCTAATGAATGCTGCTGCCAGGGCACTGCATCAGCTGCACCTACAAACTGCTGCTGAGCTCAGGCACCTCATCTGCAGGTACCTGGGTGACCTCAGTGGTGAGACTTTGGGGCTTATTTCATCACTGAACAGAAGAATAATGTCTTTAAGTAATTGCATGGTTTGATAATAGGTAAATAAGAACCTTGCCTCAAAAAACAGATTTAAAATAAACCCGGTGCTGCTTTTATTGGGCAGATCTCAGCAGCAATACCATGGGAGGTTTTGTCGTGCTTGGACTTAATCTGCCTTTTAGAGATGATGTAGAAGCAATTATGGTAATGATTAAGAGGCAAACACGGCGCAAATGGAGTCCCTGTCACCCAGTCTGCAAGCAAGCATTAAACTTCATAATGTATGACTGTACACAGTAATGAATAAGTACATCTCTCAGAGGCTTTTGTTCCTTGCAGCTGTATTCTGAGGGGCTTGGTGCAGTTGCAAATATTAAATATTCCTCAGTGGGCCCTCAGGAACCATGAGGTTTTGAATTCTTTGAATAGACCTTCTGGTCCCAGCCTTGGGAATCACTTCAATGCTTATCCTGCTAATAGGAAAGTCAGAAAAAATATATTAAAACATGAAGGGAGAGATTCCAACATTGCTACCCAACCTGAAAAGAGGCATTTTAGTGAAACCCCATTAAGATGACCATGACAACATCATTAATCTTATCAACACAGCAATAATGCACAAGACTAAAACCTGCAGCATCAAAGTGAAACCCATTTATCTGGAAATGAGCAGATTATATTTTAGCCTGGAAAAAGGTAGTACCTCCCAATTGAAGGTTCTCCTGATTTTCCAAAAGGGGACATGTTAAACACATACTGCACCAGGGGTGTGGGGATCCCAGGGGTCCCAGCCATTTTCTGCACTACTCATGACCAACACTCAGAGTGGTTTGGGGTGGAAGGACACTTCAAGATCGCCCAGTTCCAGCCCCCTGCTGTGAGCAGGGACACTTTCCACTAGACCAGGTTGTTCTAAGCCTCATCCAACCTAGCCTTGAACACACACCAAGGCACAACAAGGACCCTCTGGCAACCCACCACACACACTAATGGTTCCCCTTTGGTAGGAAATGAGCTACACAGGTTGGAGAGATGAAGATTTTAGCCAGGATTTTGGATGGATGATTACTACAGACCATTAAGCTGCTCTCCTCTGGCTGGATTTATTGTTGACTCAACAAAGAAACACAACAGGGGTTGGGTACCTGCCAGGGCTGTGCAAAGTTGAGCCAAATTTATTTTAAAAAAAGAAAAAGCCAGTGTAAAATCGGAAAGAAGCAATAGACAGTTGTTTCCTCTTGCACCTGCAAAACCAAAGCTAACTCCCCTCTCAACAGGAAAACTGCAAGTGCAGAAGCCAGAAGCTCCTGAGAAATACAACCCCCAACCCCCTCTTCCCACCAGGAATATTCCCAGTGGATGTTTAAAACTCCCATCTCCATCACACACTTTACTTCCCAAAGTTGAGCCTGTTTTGCTTCACCTCCTCCTGGCAACTTGCAGTTCCTTTTCTAGGGGGTGTGACTGACAAAGCAATGAGAAGGGGAAAAAAGCAAACCTGACGAACGCCCCTGTCCCAGCGGCAGCCAGCTCCGGGCAAGTGGACACAGCGGAACCACGGGCGCCTCAGGAGCGCTGAGAGATGGATGATCTGGATCTGCAGAGAGCTTAGGTCTGTCAAATGACTTCTGCAGGCTTCGTGCCAGAACGAAGCAGAATGAAACAGAGATAATCCGCTGAAAGAATGCCCCATACAGCAGGGGAACTGCCGGATGCTTCCTGCGCATGATATTTCAGGGGGGCATAGGAGACAGGTCAGGAAGAGGTTCAGCAAGGTCAGCAGCAGCAGGTCAGAGGGGGAAAAAGAGGTTAAAAAAATTGGACTACAAGAAAGCAAAAGCAGAGCTACAGGGCAAGTGCTTTGTGCTGGGAAGTTGTGACTCCCTGAGGCCTGGCACTGAGAAAGGGCAGCCAGAGCACCAGAGCAAAGCTGCACGTGGGCGGATGGTAATTTGGGGGTTTCTGCAAAATCAAATATTCATAAAAGGTTCAGAAAAAACCTTGCAAATAAGGAAAGCATCATTCCGAAACAGACTTCGTATTTCCCAACCTGAAATGCAACTTTTGGTTCAAAAACTTCCAGAGTTAGAAACAATTAAAATAAAATAAAATAGTCAACATGCTAAAATGGCATACAGTAGAGGTTTCTTTGCTTGTTTTTTTCTGGAAGCATCTGAAAATCTAAGGATCATGCATAACAGTCATGTTAGACCTCAAAAGAACTGCCCACAACTTAGTTTAGTTTATTTTTAACACACTTCCTTAAGTATCTAAAATTAGGTAACTAAGAAAATAATGTCTGTAGCAGACATTGGGCTTTCTGTGGTCAGATTTTCCAGCTATATCATGTGCTATTTAGCAACATCTTTCCTTATCTTCAAGTATTTTGGTGTCTCAGGGGATTTTAGATCACATCATAACTAAGGCTATAGCTGCCCAGCTAGTGACAAATAATCAGAATACTATGAGTTGCACACACAGAGAGACAGACAGCAGCGTTGAGAGCCAGAGGTGTGATGCAGAATTACAATACAAGATCTTCTGAAAGTGAATCGTGTTTGCACATGCCTCAGCTGCATTTGCAAAGTATTGCTCCTTTTACTCCTCTATGATTGACCAGTATTTTTGGCTTTATTCTTTTACATACTTGGCTGTTAACAGAGAACAGAAATAATATTTCTCTACGAAACAAATTTTACTTCTGCATCCCCTCACCCCTTCCTGAGAAAAGCCAACAAAAAGCACACTTAAGCAATGACAGTGAACGTGTGTAAGAGCAATGGGCTATCAAATTAAAGACAAATGTGTTATAATATCAACACTGACTTGCATGCACAGCAGAGCTGTCCTGCTGGAAAAGGAGCTAATGAATCCTCTGCTACAAACCATCAGAAAAGTGCATTTGAGCAGTGGGAACACAGGGAAATTGCCACTGAAATTACAACTGTTCAGATGGTTGTACAGGACAAATTCCATCCTGGGGGTGTCACCAGCAGCTGGTGTTCCAAAAGAGCACCAGAGTGCTATGAGAGGCTCTTTCAGACAGGAAGAGCCATTATGAGAGGCTCTTTCAGACAGGAAGAGCCATTTCCTCCTTTCCCCTATGGGGAACAACCCAAACATGAGACACAGCACCTGGTGTATCAGAGACCCTGCTCTCCTGGTTTACTCAAAACTGCAGCACAGCGCAAGTTTCAGGGTCAACGAGACTCTGATGAAGCATCACCACTCCACTGGAACTTGAATGTTGCTGTTCTTCCATTTGAGGAAAAAAATGAACTCCCTAATATTTGCCCTGTGCAGAGGGCTCATAGCATCCTTTCAATCAGGGGACATGGCAAAGTAATAAATACTTGAGAAAGCTGTTTCCTCACGTGGAAAAAAAGCCACTTTGAAAAGGGTTCACTCAGGATTGGATTTTCACTCTGTTTCACGTGTTCAGGTTTTATGGAAAAGAGTCTGGGTGCTCGGTTCTGCAGGGCACATCTCAGTCAACCAGGCCAGTGATTTTAATTTTTTTTTCTACAACAGAGAGAGGAGCAGATCCTGTTCATTTTGGACCACAAAGAAGTGTCTCCCTCTCTTCCATATTCATCTAAAAGGAACGCCTACATGTTAGATATTTTGCAGAAGATAACATACACACATACACACACACACATACACATATATATGTTTTTTGTTGGTTTGGGTTCTTTTAATGACATAAAAGAAGCAAGGCAGCCTGGCCCTCACTGCCTTTCATTAAGGTGCAGACAACTCAATGCTCTTTGGGCTCTGAAAGTCTCCCCTCAGGTTACTGGATGGGCACTACCTTGGTGCTTCAGTTCTCCACAGAAGAAGGTAACCACAGACCCAGCATCAGCTCCCTCATTTGGACACCCCAGCCTCTGCCCTCTGGCCCTTGCATCCCCAGCTAAGAGGTTAATAGGATCTCACTCCCAGCTGTGCTGGGGCAGGACCCAGCTGATCTCACGTCACACCTCAGTGCCTGAGCAAGTCATCATTTAACTGTCAGCACAGAGGAAGTCCCACTTCCAGAGCCTCTTTTTCCAATGCCTCCTCTAAACGAGACAAATGACACATTCAAGTACCTGTTTCTCATTGTGACCCATAAAAGGAGGACAGATTGCCAGGTCTGACAGCAGCACGTGCTTTGCAGATGTACCCAACATCTGCACTCTGGAGTATCTGCACTCTGAGGAAGCTCTAGCACAGGAAAACTCTCCTTGTTCCATAAGGAACATGAGCTGTTTTCACTTCTGTCCAGGGTGACGTTATGATGCCTGTATCCCCATTTGTGTGTTCTGTTTATGCTGGATTTTGTGTTCTGTGCTTTCCAGACTGGCTCTGAAAAGTGAAGTTTTGTTTTGTTACTGGCCTGCTCACTCCCCCACCATCGGCAGGACACAGACGGGGCAGAAAGTGCTGCTTTTGCTTTTTGCTCTTGCTTTTTGTTTGTGCTTGTTAGTTTAGCTAGGCAGTCCAAATTTCCCTGGACTGTCTTTCTTTCCCTTTCTTGGAACCATTCAAACCTGCTCAGGACTGGGACCTGGGAACACCCAGAGTTTGCACCTTGTGGCTGCAGCAGCTGCCCCAGCACCAGAGGGACCGATAACAGAGCGACCACTCCCAGGAGAGACTTTCTGAATTTGTCATCTTTTTCAGGGCAGTGAGAGAGTGCTGTCATCCAGTATTGTCTATTTTGTGTGTTAGGGGATGCTGTGG
This sequence comes from Fringilla coelebs, assembly GCF_963513975.1. Classification (NCBI taxonomy): domain Eukaryota; kingdom Metazoa; phylum Chordata; class Aves; order Passeriformes; family Fringillidae; genus Fringilla; species Fringilla coelebs. The sequence goes on along the minus strand of NC_140028.1, from coordinate 8,296,054 downwards.
CTGTTCAATAAACAGGTTCTGTCCACTTCTCTCCAAGGAATCCTTCCCAAACCGGTTGGGGTAAGGGGCCGTGTGGGTTCGCTTTATGGAGGGGCCCCATTTTGGAGGTTTTCTCCCAAATCTGCCCTAAACTGGGACAACCCTGTACCATGCCTGTCCTCCAGGCACTCACTGCCTTTCATTTCATAAGGAGAGCAGTTTTCTCCTGATTGAGAGAAACTGGAGTATTCTTAAAAGAAAATGAAGATCCAATTCGCTCCAGGACTCATTTCTGCAATATTGTTTTACATTATGGGGTTGCAGCAGGGTATTATTCCCAGTACTGATCCTGCCAGGGGCTCTGTCAGCCAGCAGTGAGGAGAAGGGGCAGAAGGGGTGCGAGTCTTGTCCATGAGAGACACACATGTGCCCAAAGAGCCCTGGAGCAAGATGGAGAAACCAAGCCCTACCCTCAGTGCTGAAAGACAGGGCTTGTCACCAAACATGAGCACAGTTTTCCTTCCTATCTTAGTCATCCCACGTGTTTTTGCTCTCCACTTTTCTTCTTAAGGAATTAAGTCCTAGAAGCCATGTATTTTTCCTAGCTGTTTGTTTTCCTGGTTTCTCTGATCCTTGGCTCCAATTGACAGCTTTCTCTGGTCCCTTTCTGTCCTCACCATGTACCCAGGACACCCAGGAGGACGGCGCTCTGAGTAGGCTTGCCTGAAAAGCCATAGAAATGAAGAATAAAGAATAAAAGAATAAAGAATAAAATGAAGAATAAAGAATATGTCTGGGAACAAAATGTACTGGAGCTGGAATGTTCAGGAAGCTCTGAAAACCTAAAACCACCTTCCCTGGCATGGTACAGCTGCCACATTTCAACCTCCCCTTCCCAGCAGTGGGACCAAGAGGAGAGAGAGATAAAACAGTGGCAGGCTTCATCCTGCCAGAGAAGAGGAACTCCATGGTGGCAGATTCCATCACTCTCCATCACTGCCTGTCAAGTACAGTAGGAGAAGAACATCTCTGAGTGGTCACCAGAGTCACTGCAGACTGTACAGCACCGCAGCTGATGGACCTCCCTGGGCAGCAGTAATTCCTTGGGCCACCAAGGAATTTTCTGCTTAAAAGGGTGACACCTTTGCAGTTATTTGGGCCTGGCAGCTCTCCAAACTCCCATCCCATGGGGCACAGCTGTGCACCTGGGCTGATTCTCCTGCACCTGATTCACTCCTGCACCCTTCTCTGCTCAGGGGTCATCGTGGCTGGGTATCACCTCCGCTTTCCTGGCAGGCAGGCAGCAGCATCCCACTTGGATAACACCTCCAACAGTGTCCCACATCTTTGCCACGCTGATAGCAGATCCTGCTGAGGAACACCTACTCTCAGCACGCTGTCAATCAAGTCCTGTCATCTGTAACCCTGTCTGCTACGTACCACAATTAATCACAGAATGGCTTGGGGGGGAAGGACTTTGAGATCTTCTTGTTCCAAACCCCTGCCATGGGCAGGGACACTTTCTATTAGAGTGAGTTAGTCACAGCCCCATCCAACCTGGCCTTGAACTCTTCCAGGAATGTGGCAGCCACAGCTTCTCTGGGCAGCCTGTTCCAGTGTCTCACTGCCCTCACAGCAAAGGAGCCACTCATTCTTATCCAGTCCATTAAAGGCTACAGGGCTGCAATTTGCAAAACCTAAAGCATTTAGCTAAAATTCTATCTGAACCTGCCTCTGTTTTTCTTTCCTGTACATCAGAAGGCAAGACAAGCGCTCTATTTCTCTTGTTGCAGACTGGGACCTCTCAGTGCAGACCTGGCTGGTTTTTATTATTCCCACACGCAGCAAAGCTCCCCTTCCCATTGTTACCCTCTGACACACTGCCACTGAGGGGTAAAAAGGATGGAGAAGAAGGTAATGACACAAAAAACAAGGTTTTAACCTGAAGTTTATTCCTCTTTGGCTGTCTGAGGCTGCTTGAAGCATGAATCCAGTTCTGCTGTTTAAAATAGGAATTACCCAAGTGACTCACATCTTGCTGAGACAGAGGGAGAGACCACTGGCTGTTTCATCATGTGCCTGTGCTCAGGGCATGCCACCTGTCCCTGCTTACAGCAAGAACCCAATTCCTACAATTTATTCCTGGGTCTGCTGTAGATTGTGTGGCTTTGGGGAAATTGCAATGAAAACTGAAAAACTTGACAATTTTAAACTGATGCTTACATTCTCAACAGCCTCTTCCTGTACAGATTGTTTAAACTCCAATGCTGAAGCTGAGATTTCAAACTTGTGCTTATATTGTAAGTTTCATTCACACAGTCATTAGCAGCATTAAATTGGGGGAGAATCTGCTATGAAACTTAATCAGCTGGTACCCTGAAAAAGTGCTGGCATGGCTGTTTGATGCTGTGATAGAGGCTGGTACTCCAAACCAGGAGAGAGCTTTTCAAGTTCTGCTCATTATTGCTTTGCAATGACACAGGAAACAGCAAGGGTTTTAATCTCTAAATAATTTTTCATTCAGGGATTGTGAACAATCTAGAGGATATAGAAGTTGTTTTGCTTTGTTTTCTCCATTAAATGCTTCATTAAAGTACTGCTCATTTAATAACAAGCTCGGGAAGAAAAAAAAAAAGGAAATAAATGATGTGTTTTTATGCAAAACCAAAGCTCTATGACACCTCTTTGCTCTTGTTGTGCTACAAACAACTTGCTTGAGTTGCAGAAGACTGGGCTTTGCATAAGAATGTTTCACAGAACAAGTGGGAAAAACAATTTAAAAACACAAGGGAAAAATTAAGAGGGAAAGCACAAGATAAGATGGCCAGATGAGCAGTTAAAGACTCCAACACCTTGATCTCAGCACATCAAATAGAATGCATCTACTTACATGCAGCCTGTGCCCTCTTCCTAAAAATACACTGCTTCCTTGGTGCAGATATTTGATTTCAGATCAAAGCATTCTCAAAGTTGTTTGCTTTTTTTTTTTTTTCCAGCCACTTCTTCCAGTAACCCTGACTGCTCCAAACACCCCCTGACACACTGAATACAGGGCAGCACTTCAGATTCAAGTTTCAGGGCTGTACATCACCATGACTGATCAGACTGCGGCAAAAAGACCGTGTAATGAAAATTTCAGGAAGAGGGAGGATTCATTTTGGTGTGATACCACAAATCAGTCTTCAGTTTGGAGTAATTAAGACCAGCAGCTACAGGCCTGGCCACACACCCAGGGCTGCTCCAGGTACTCTGCAGCAATGTGAGCTGCAGGCTTTGTGACTAACACAGAGTGATGGGGGGACTCTGCCCAGCCATCCCCAGCAGTGGGAGCATTACTGCAACAGGCTGCCCGGGCAGGGGTGGGTGCTCCACACCTGGAAACATCAGGGTCAGCACAGACAGGGCTCTGAGCAACCTGATGGAGTGCAGGGGTGGGACTTGATGATTTCTAAAGGTCCTTTACAACACAACTCATTCTGTGGTTCAGGATTCTTCTCCCCTGGCAGCCTTTCCCCAAGGTCAGAGGCAGACTCTGAGGCTTGTAGGTCAGAGGAGCAGCAAATGCAAGTAGCACCCAATGAAGTCACACAGACCATCCAGGCCAAATGTGGTGAAATCCTGGCCGTGGTAAATTTGGTAAAAGCTGCAGGCAGAGGAAGGAACTCAACAGCCTGATTTGCTGTGGCTGGGTTATTTTAAGCATAGTAGAAAATGCATTGATGATCCTTGGTTTAATAATTGAGAGCATCAAACTAAAACTTCAGGCCAAATTATGTTCTCATTTTAGTTCATTTAGATCTGTGGAAATGAATTGAATTACTCAAGATCTTCATCGATGTAATAAACCTGGTCATTTTGGCATTGCAGTCCATGGGCACTCATTACAGCAGCTAAACCACAGCCCTGCTCCAGATGGCTTGTCTCTACAACATAGCATACATCCAAGGCACTCCAAAAACTAATCACCCACTGATCATATCACTTCAATTAAAAATTACTCAATATTTCCAATTGCTGGCATCCATTTTAGAAATAACAGAAAATTACAAAGTGCTTGGCCAGTAATATGCAGCTTTTCCTACACTGCAGAAATGTCAGCTAAGCAACATTAACCAGTTCAGCAAGGCAGTAGATTTTATATCTGCTATGTGATGTATTTTAAAATTTCTCCACCATTACATCTGCTGTGGCAACAGAGTTTGTGGGACCAGCTGAGAGCACAGACAAACAGGGAAAAATGTCTCTTACCCTATAGCAGATATATAGAGAGAATTTTTAGAGAATTTTATTCAATCAAACAGCAAAAGCTTCAAAGGAAGATCCAGTATCACTTTTTCACTGAAGAGGACCCAGGTTGATGCACACATTGCTGCACAGACAGGATGGAAGGAAGGGAGAGCTTTGCTGAAGAGTGTGGGATTAACCAGTTCTCATTCCCCCAGTAAATCCCACATTTGCTTCCATGGCACTTCCTCTGGTTTATATCAGGGAAATACAGAAAAGTGGAGAGATTTGGACCTGAGATGATGATGACTATTTTATGGAAAACAGAAAAATGCAGAGATCTCACCACAAAGTTTTCTGGGTTACTCATATGAACTATAGACACAAAGCCAACTGTTTTTTTTATTCTAATGCCAACTCCTCAGAGCATTGCTCACCAGCTGTTTCAGCTTGAATCAATGAAGTCTCACCTCCAGGAATAGTCATTAGCTCCTCCAGTCTCTGCTGATAGACAGGCAGGGCTTACATCAGCCATGGCTAACAACTTGGAATGACTAGCAACAAAACTAAATACACCTTTGAGGAAGAAGCAGACTTTCTTACTTATTGCAAGGAAAATTAAGGGTACTTTCCAGACAAATGACTGTGCATGTCAAATTTGGTTCAATATATTTAATGTCATAGCCGTGCTTTCAGGTTAGAAAGGAAAAAGCAGCTCAGCTCCAGAGCAGGAGCAGATGTTTGCTGGGATGACTGAACCAGGGTGAGCAAAATCTTCCTATACTGAGCCTGTCTGACAAGTGTCCCAGAGGTTCAGTGTTTTATCCATTGTGCTGGGTGAATCATGGGATGCAGGCATCCTACAGTCCATAAAGACAGCATCCTCCATAGTCAGCTAACTAATGTGGTCTGAAGCTTGGAGCACCTCAAATTGACATGGCAAACAGACAGATACTAAGACATTTGAGCTGATAACAGAATTCAAGAACAAAATCTAGAAGGAAAGAGGTGGGCCACTGCATGAGGCTGCCCATCTGGCTCCCACTGTACAGCTGCATTTGGTATGTTCAATCACTGTGCAAATGTGCCACCACACCAAAATTGTGCTTTGCAGAATGATAAACGTGGCCTGTTCATTTCAGAATATGCACAGGTGTAAAATAAGATAGCAGTTTCCTTTAGAGCAGCCCCATGAAAAGGTGTTTTCTACTTTCCCTTAATCTCAGTGTAAACACAGCCTTAAAAATGAGCATGCAGACAACCAAAACATGAACAAAAAAATATTCATTTGGGGCTGTAAAGAAGCTGGCATGATGACTTAAAGGCAACCTGTGCCTTCCCACCCTGAAACTGTACATTTGCTTATGGTACCTGTCTCAGTGAACAATAATTGCACCTATGCTAATAAAAATCAATTTTCTTCTTAGCAGCAAAGAGTGGCATAGCCTTTTTTCCAGAAACCCCAGTATTTTCAGCTAACAGCTTCACACTGTTCTAGGTTGCAGACCTCTTCTTACAGATGCCACTCATGACCAGAGACTCAATGTACTAACTTATTTTTGCTTCACTGCTAGCAACCAGAGTCGTGGCAGGTCATTAAAGAGATTTGTCTGGCTGAACAGCTTCCAGAAGTGCAATGAAGTAGTTATTTAATATCCTCAGATGAAAGATGCTATGCAAATGCAGGGCACTGTGTTGCACCAAAGAGGATCCTCTGATTACCCCCTATTAGTCCAGCAGAGGTAAATGGGCTCTAGGCTGAGGTTTTACAGTGCCATTTCCCTGCTAAACAAGCTGCAGTCGACTTAGCTTGACAAATTTAAACAGTTAACCCACAGGAACTCAGGCCTCCTTTTCATATTTGCAGGTCAGCTGCCTTGAGACAATGTCTGAAGTACAAACAGGCTTTCAGGGCCAGATTCTGATTTCATTCAGGATGGTGTAAATCAGGAATAATCCCTTCAGAGATTAGTAGGAGTGAGATCAGATTCAGGCTCTTGGAATTAAAAAGTACAAACCATGTGCTTGTGGGCTTATTCTAATTCTGCTTAGTACAACACAATTCTCTTTCATGTCCTTCTCCCATTCTGTCTAAAGCACTCTGAGCTGAAGAGCAAAGAAAGTCCTGCTCTGAACACACTGCAGAAGATTTTTGGTATTGCAAAATATTTTTGTCTACAAAGTTCTTAAATAAGCCTTGTGCTTTAAAAAGAAAAGAAAAAAACCCAAAACCCAACCCAAAAAACCTGACACCAAAAAAAAGAGAAAAAAGGCAACCTTCAAATTACACAAGCAGAGTGAAGATATGTTTAAAGATCCTCCTTACCCCCAAACTATGAAATGAACTACAGTAACCATTTTTACAAGAAATCAACGCATTTAGTGACTCAATTTTACAGCATCTGTCTCTGGTTCTGGGCATATATCAAAGGAAAGAACAAGCAGCGCCTTTGCAGGATGCCTGCAACACCCTTAGGAAGCATCTCAACAGAAATTCCAGCATTGCTACAAATTAATACAATGTCATCTGAAAGTTACTTGTGTCCTTTCCATGGCACTCTCTCCTTCGATAGGTCAAGCAATGACAATATAACCATGCCAGTCGGCGCCTTGTTTATTTTTAGGTAAACTCAGGAACCGCCTTTTCACCACCCTCATGAGAAGTTCGCCTCTGTTCAGCCAAACCAAAAGGAGGGAACTTTTGCCATTCACCATGGCGTGGTGCACCCTGCTAGAACAGTGGTGTTCAGTGTGCACCTGGTGAAAGAACACAAGTGACAAATCTCCATCCTGTTTAGATAAAGATACAAATCCCACAAGTGATGGGCAGCTATGAAGTTTCCCACTGAGAAGGAAATGAGCCTGCACAGCATGAGCCTGCACAAACACTGCTCCGTTTGGGGTGGAGTGGTGGCTGATTTGGGCCAGTGTGGGGCTGTGTTTTGGGGAGTCCATGGGAAGCTGGGAGGAGACACAGCCAGGACAGGTGACCCCAAGTGACAAGAGGGATATTCCAGACCATGTGACATCACGCTCAGGGTATGAAGTGGGGGGGACAAGGAGGAAGAGGGGACATTTGGGGTGATGTCGATTGTCTCCGTAAGTCACCATTACCTGTGACTGGGCCCTGCTCTCCTGGAGATGCCTGGACACTTGCCTGGCCGTGGGAAGAAGGAAATTATTTCCTTGTTTTGTTTGTGCACATGGCGTTTGCTCTCCCCATTAAACGGTCCTTATCACAGCCCAGGAGTTTTCCAGCTTTTACCCTTCTGATTCTCCACCCAGCCCCACTGGTGGGGGACTGAGAGAGCGGTGCTTCGTTGCTGGCTGGGGTTAAACCTCAACAAGTGTTTCAGTCTCTCTGCCCTGATGTTTACATCACTTGATGCCTCCTAAAATAGCCAACTGGGCAGGCTGAAGGAGATCTTTCATGATAATGCCAGTGCTGTGGCTTTGTTCTGAACCTCCTGAAAAAAATCTGAACTTTAACTCTCTCAACACCCAAGACACTCTGGGTGCCTGCTGCATGCCCCAAAGATCACTCATCATGTCTGAAATCTCTCACCATGTACTGTTGACAAGGATCCCTTGTCCTGTGGCCTTTCAGGAACAGTATCTTGTTAACCATCTCATGTCCCAGCAATTTTGGACAGGAAGTTGAAATTCAGTAGGAGTTATAAGTAGACTGGGAAGGGCTGTCACACCAGTGAAAGAATTTTTTTGGGGAAGGGAAGAGCAAGAAAGAAAATTTTGTTTTTACTCACTTTCAGCTAGACTCGGTGGTGACTGATGGCTCTAAGGAAAGGGCTCTGCTACACAGATGGGAGAGTCCTGTTGGCTTTGGGTAAGGGAACTGTCATTGACAAGCCTGTTCATACAAATGCCATGTGTTTTACAGACTCTGTAAACCTCAGTAAGCAGATGTCAGCTTCAGCAATCAATTCAAATCCATGTGCTGAACAACATTCCCATGCTCACTCAGAGGGAAGCACGCTGCCCTCGCTGCCTTCTGAAATATTTTGGTCTTGCCTTCAACAGTCTCCAGGTAATGAGCAGATCAAGCTCTAATGAGCTCACTAGACACGACAAGCCCACACTCAAGGTTATTGAGCACGACCCTATTCTCTCTTGGAGACAGGGCAAAGTGTTATGCAGCATTTTTTCCTGACAGAGGAGAGTATCATAAACAAAACACAGGACTAGATCTGAGATGCAGAAACACCCTCCTTTCCTTGGAAGTCGATATTGTTGGTGCCAGGCAAAACAATGCCGACACTTACCTGCCCAGAAGTAGCAATCAGCTCACAAGAGAGCACAGCAGCTGGAGGGGGAGAGCTGAAAGATTGGTTCTGACAGCTATAAAAGCAAGAGATTTTTAATATTCAGGAAAATGTCAGTGCCCTAATAACAGAATTTCCAGCTCCAAGAACCAGAGTTGCCAACTGAAGTCTGATCAGATACAAAAGTAACAACGGCAAATTTGGACGGGTTCCCTTTGTAGAGACGAGGAACAGTGAAAGAGACACTTTTCAAAACAAGCAAATCTCTCCCAGTTTTGCCCTTAACTTAACCCTTGGGCACAGGTGGCAGTGTGCCACATCTCAGCGTTGAAGTGAGGAGGGTGTCAGAGCACAGCAGGTGGCACCAGCCCCAATGGCACCACATTTCACCCTTGTAAAGCCAGCTGGTCTCTTCCAGGAGTGGGAAGCATTAAATGCCACCCTGTGAATGCCAGCCTCAGGGTGTGCCCCTCTGCTATAGCAAGTGCATCAAGTTCCCTTGGGGTCTTGTTCCAGCTCCAGTCTGTTCCATGAGAAACTCCTCACTGATATCTCCTGCATATCAGAGCCACTAAATTTCCAAGCAAGACAGTAAAGGTGTAAAAAGTGTACTGGCAGACAACAGCCAGACTCATAATACTATATTCCAAATTCAGAGACATGCCAAATGTGAGGTTAGTGGCTCTGAGAGCAAGGCAGGGGAGAGTTCCACCTTAATGAAAAGCTGTTTTCCAAAATGGAGCTGTGCCTCCTGGGTTTATTTCATAAAATACTGAGAACTTCTAAGTTTGTGTGGGGTAAGAGAAGTCAGAAAAAAAGACATTTTGAGCAAAGCTTCCTTAAAAATTCACAAGCACACACAAAACAAGAAAAGTCAGGTGTGTCTCTGACAGCTTGCCTGAGGAGGATCTAAGGACTGCTTTCTACTGCACTGAGATGTAACTCTTGGTCCAGCTTGTTCCCACAAGACAACTGTCCTTTTTCCAAGATAATAACTTGAAAATGGGGCAAATTTCTTAGGATTGTTTTTCAATTAGTGTGATGACAGTCACCACAGACAGGACTTGGGTATTTTAAGCCAAGGGGATAAAGGGCTACTGTTCACTGGAGTGTGGGAAGCTTTTCTCCAAGGAACAGTACAGACAGTAGCCACACTGAGCACTCCTGCCTTAATCTGGTAGAATTTTAGCTTTATAGAGCTGGTGAAGGGGCTGGAATACAAATCCTATGAGGACCTGTTGAGGGAGATGGGGGTGTTTCATCTGGAGAACAGGAGGCTGGGGGCAAACCTTCCCTCTCTCTACAACTACCTGAAAGGAGGTTGATGTCTTCTCCCAAGTAAAAAGTGACAAGATGAGAGGAAATAGCCTCAAGTTGCACCAGGTTAAATTTAACATTGGGACTTCTTTTTTTCATTAAATGGGTCGTAAAGCACTGGAACTGGCTGCCCAGGGGAGTGGTGGAGTCACCATCCCTGCAACTGTTCAAAAAGCTCGTGGATGTGGCACTTGAGGACATGGTTTAATGGTGAACATGGTATTGGTGCTAGTGTGATGGTTGGACTTGATGATCTTAGACATCTTTTCCAACTTAATTGATTCTGTGACAGAATTCTTCATCCAGACCACTTACAGGCCAAGGGAAAGTGTGCATCCTCCTAAGACAGCAGGAACAAAGCTCAGCAAATGAGCCACTCTCCTACAGCAGCAGCAGGTAAGGTGGCAAACGAGGAAGAAACAAGCAGCCTCTTCTGATGCTCTGTGAAACAGAGACATCCCCCTCCAAAGGAGTTTGATTGGTAATTCCAACCTACTGATCCTTTTCTATAAAGACCTTCATCATTTTCCTTTACTGAAAACATTCCAAAATAAATTGCAATTCCATAGCAACATCCTCTGCCATCCCTCAACTCAGCATCAACAGGAAACTTCAGCCTTTGGGGAGAAGCAGCTTATCCTAAACTCCTTTGTTTCACTGCTACTTCCAAGTATTTCAGCCACTTTTACAAGTACTGTTTGTTTTTCAATAACCCCATATTTTTCAACAGCCAGTTTCCATCTCCTGCTCCTCTGCTCTTTGGCCTCACAACCAGTTATGTAATTGCTTGAGGTAATTTCTATTTGAAGCACTGGCCATTTTACACAACAGAGTTACAGAGCTTTTGAAGAAACACAAGTCAATGTCTTACCTGGGCATTAACACACAACTTTTATTGGTGTAATTAACTGTCTGAATTGTGAGCATTACATCAAATTGTTCCTGACAAATCTGCTGGCCCTCTGCAATGGGCATACAAGGGTCTCACAATGCTATGGGACGAGGGAAGAGCCATTGGCAGCATCTACAACTTGTGCACAGCATTTAACACACTGTCCCACACCACCTCCTTGTCTTTGAACTGGAGAGATATGGATCTAACAGCAGGATGCAGGACAGCTGTGCTCCAGCATCCTCATAGTTTTTCCACAAAGTTGTGAAGCTGCTGCTATTTCACACATCCTGCCACCACAATACAGGCTTGTTCTCTGTAACTCCAGGTCTGAAGCAGTTGGTACTTTTGCATATCTAGTTTTGGATACTTTTTAGCAGAAAATCTGCTGTGACAGCCACAGTGAGTCAATGACACTCTGTTCTGCTCTAAGCTCCTAGGACCCAGGCAAGAAAAAGCAGTTTGTGAACAGCCACATGAATAAAGCACCAAACTGCAAAATCCTTGTAGCACTATGGTGATAACTTCATTGTAGCAAACAAAACAGAAATACAGATGATTTACATTGCATCAGCTGTGCTTTTGCACATCTTTGATGACTGCCCTCAATGGAGTGGGAGAGAGTGAATCCCTCCTCTAAAGCTCTTTTCTCCGTGTGGTAGATTTCCCTTTACTTTCAAAGTTCAAAACTCAAGCTGTTGGTCAAAAGGGCAGTGTTTACATCTTTACTGGAATCTCCAACTACTTTACAGGCTGAACTGAACCTCCAGGAAACTGAAATACTGTCCCCTTTGCAGCCAGAAAGTCTGAAGCAGGGAGCTGAGAGGGGGCATGCCTTCACTCCAAGTTCTCAGCCATAAGTGTGTCCTACAACACCACACACTTATCCTCAGACCCAAAGTTTAAGTGTCCCTGATTCTCCTGCTGCCTTGGTTCACTCTGATCCCAGCACACAGAGAACAAAGCCTGGGGGGGATGTGAGCTAGTGGAAGATGCAGGAAGTCTGTTTTCTTTGAGCAAGGAGAATTTGAGGAAAAAGGATGAATGAGAGGAAGGACGTGCAAAAGCACTCTGCTGGTTTTGGCTGGGATAGTTAATTTTCTTCACAGTAGCTGGTATGGGGCTGTGTTTTAGATTTGTGCTGGGTGCACTGTTGATAACACAGGAATGTTTTCATTATTGCTGAGCAGAGCTCACACAAAGCCAAGGCCTTTCTGCTCCTCAGCCCACCCCACCAGCCAGGAGGCTGGGGGTGCACAAGCGTGACCGTGTTTGCAGGGGTCTCAGGGTGAGGGAAGAGATGAGAAAGTTGACTCCATGTACAGAAGGCTTGGTTTATTATTTTATGATATATATTATATTAAAAACTATACTAAAACAATAGAAGGAAGGATTGCATCAGAAGGCTGGCTAAGAATAGAAAAGGAATGAATAACAAGGCTCAGGCTGACCAAAACAGTCTGAGCCAGCTGACTGTGATTGGCCATTCATTGGAAACAACAACATGAGACCAGTCACAGATCCACCTGTGGCATTCCACAGCAGCAGATAATCATTGTTTCCATTTTGTTCCTGAGGCCTCTCAGCTTCTCAGGAGGAAAAAATCCTAAAGAAAGGATTTTTCATAAAATATCATAGCTACACACAAGGAAGTGGCAGAGGGCACAGCCAGGACAGCTGACCCCAGCTGGCCCAAGGCCACAGCATCAGGGTCAGCACAGGAAGACGGGAGCAGAAGAAGAAAGGGAGGCACATTCAGAGTGATGGAATTTACCTTCCCATTCACCATTATGTGGGATGGAGCCCTGCTCTCCTGGTGAGGGCTGAACAGCTGCTGCCCATGGAAGTGAGGAATGAATTCCTGAGTTTGCTTTGCTGGCCATGTGCACCTTATGATTTCCATATTAAATTTGTCTCAACCTGTGAGTTTTTCACTTTTACCCTTCCAGTGCTCTCCCACTGCAGGGAATGTGAGAGAGTGGCTGTGACAGTTAGCTGCTGTCTGGGGTGGTTAAAGCATGACAGGGAAAAATCCTGAGGAGCAGGACTAAAGTACCTACTCAGGAAGGAGAGAAATGGAGAAGAAAGTAGAAAAAACTCTCCTGAAGCTCTGAAGAAGCTCTCAGTATCTCCCACACACTTGGTACTTCCATGGGCACTTCACATCACCCCATGGCAGACATCAGAATCACCTCAGTGGAGCTGATATCTGGCTGCCTACAGCAGCAATCTTGAAGCAAAACCATATCCTGACCCCACAGCTCTGTGCCCTGCCCAGATTTTCTCTGAGAATCCACTGCAGAGTCCCCACTCACACCAGCAAGCCAACCATAGGCATTTCTGGCAGCCCAAGAAAAGGGAGCTGCCTTTTACCAAACTTATAAAGCATCCTCACACTGCCCTCCCAAATTGTTTTCTTCCTCTTAGCACCAGAAAAGACAATTTTGGTTTCCATATGATATTTTGTAAGAGCCAGTTTACATTTCAATATTGCTGTTTTAAGCAAGAGACGTTTTTGCAAGGGTCTGTTTAACTCCTGACATTTTACAAAGGGTAATGCAGTTTTCACTTGCATTTCTGTGTTGCCATTACAGCACAGTCTCCAGAGCACAAGAGAGAACTTCATCATAACATCACAACAGCAACATAACACAAGAAATATAGAAGAATATTAGGAAGTGTCCAAAGGAGAGCCATGAAGCAGTGAAGGGCCTTGAGGGGTGGCCATAAGGAGCAGTGGAGGTCACTTGGTTTGCTCAGCCTTGAGGAGACCCCACTGCAATTGCAGCTTCCTCAGGAGGGGAAGAGGAAGGGCTGGCACTGATCTCTCCTCTCAGGTGATCAGTGACAGCCCTGGAGGGAAGGGCCCGGAGCTGCATCAGGGGAGGTTCAGGTTGGATGCCAGGAAAATGTTCTCCCCCAGAGGGTGGCTGGGCACTGGAACAGGCTCCCCAGGGCAGTGATTGCAGCACCAAGCCTTGCAGAGCTCAAGAAGCATTTGGAGCACACAGGGCCAGTTCAATGATCCCTGCAGGTCCCTGCCAAGCAAGGATGCCCCAGGATTCCAGGATAACTTGCACAGTTCCGGTGCCTGAGGCTTTCTCAGCTGCTGTACATGCATCAACGTCCTGCCCGCAAATTTGGTTTCTACCTGCTTTGTGTTCTCTCCAGTCCTACTGTCTGATCCCCTGGAGATAACAGGCAGCCCTCAGGATTAGAGTCTGAAGGATGAAGCTGAGCATTTGATAGTGGGCAAGCAGAAGTTCATTTTCACTTCCCAGGTTAAATTTTTAGGCTAGAATCAAGCCAGCTGCTTGAGAAGAGCAGCAGATCTGTTTTAGCAGGCAGAGTGAAGCCACAGGAGACCTGATCATAAAGTCAATGCTTCTCAATAAAGGCAAATTTTAACTGAAGGGGGATTTTAACTCAGCAGAGGATACAGGAGCTGAAAAGAGAAGAGAAATCAAGAAAGAGGAGTTCTAATTCTTCTAATAAGCACTAGACTGAGCAACAGGAGAGATCCTTTTCTTACTTGAAATATATAGAATTGTCCCTGAAGAGAAAAATAGGGTAAACCTTCCAAAGAATAATAACTTCACTACAAAAATAGTTTCAAAGAGAAAAGAGACAAAACCCCAGATTCAGCTATAACATCAGTATTGCCATTGGCTGACAAACTGTGACAATGCAGGTCACATCAAATTCAGAGGAATCATTCTGACACCTCTGGAGACAAACTTGGTTCTTTCAAAATGAGTGATTTTGACTACCTGAGAGGTTTGAAATGGACCTGGAGTTAAGACAAAGTAAATCTAAAAGCAACAAGGCATCACCTTCCAAAACCATAATTATTTTGACCTGCCTTTCCTTAACTAAAAATTGCTTCAATTCAATGCAAATGAGTATTTTTCTCAGTGTTGTCACCAAAAAAAAAAAAAAAAAAAAAAAAAAAATCTAAGTCAGATAATTTGCCCAAACTGATTTAAGTGAAGCTCTAGAAAAAGAAGGATTAGATGCACAGAGCAACAGCATTTACAGGCAAAGTCTTGCAGTAATGCAGGCTGCAGGTTCCACAGAAAGCATCAGCACATCCCATCAGGCTAAAGGAATTTAGATACAGGCATGGATGTGCTTATCACACTCTGCAGCTTTGGATGCACTCCAGAGTGTCAAAAAGAGACAAAAACTGTCAGGTCAGCTCTGCTTCAAGCTGCAGGTGGCCCTACACCACAGGAGTCTGTACAAGTCTCAGGGTGGAGTAACATAGGTCTCTGCTTCAGGACCAATCCCAAAGGACTGTCTGTAGGACTCAAACTGCGAAGTTTCAACCCAAATATTCAGATGACATCTTCCAATTTGATCTGTGGTTTTGCATGCCAGGATGCAAGAAGAACCTTAGAAATTTTTTTTTTTTAAATCCAAACCTGGCCACAAGCATTGTGCTTTGAATTTGAGCTGGCAGTGGGAATCTGACACCTTCCTAAAACAACTGGAGGTGCTTCCCTGGCAGGGTCATATTAACTGTGATGTGTCAGCACACAAACTATTTCAGATAAGTAAGATTAAGTCCTTGATTGAAGATCTAGCCTCTAGAAATAATGCAGTGTCCTTTAAAAGGAAAAACCTTTGTTTTGTTTTGGTGTACCAAAGCTCTAAAAACAAAAATAAAAAAATCCAGAACTCCATGGCTCCTGGAAAAATGTCAGTAGTAATTATAGAGTCCAGAGACATTTTAAAATTGCATCAGACTTAATACCTCAGTGTCACTGTGCCAGATTTCACTCTGCAGAAAAAGATGGCTAAGGAGTCCACTGCAGGAGTTTTGGGGATACCAGGAGTTTGTGTGGTCCTCTCCATGCCAGCAGCAGTCCCCTGTCAGGCACCAGCAAGGTGGGACATGTTGTGCTTGGACCCTGTGGGCTCTAACCTGTCACCCATTTCTCCTTGTCCTCCTCTCAAATCTTTTGGGATGGGAAGGTACAGAGTGCTGAGCCTGCATTGAAAACCTCAAAAGTTTCTATAAAAAAAACAAATCAAAAAAGTTCTATTGAGATTATGTCCTCAGAGAAAGACAGTTACACTTCAAACATTTGTCACCAGGTGCGGGTTTCAGTCACTTATGTTGTGTCTCTTTTGCATTCTAGGATACCTTGCAATTTCTTGGCAGATGAAGCTGTGGGACTGGCCCAGAGAAACAGATGTGGCTTGATGAGGTTAACAGGTTTCCTGAAATAGCACAGCTCCTGTCTGCTGAAAGGTTTGGTCATCTCATACACAGGGCACAAACCTTCCTCTCCCCAAGGAGGGACATGCACGTCAGTCCAGATGAAGCAACTTAATCACAGGCACATCAAAGAGAAGCAAAGCCAGGAAACAATTGCCTTCACTCTCTTTTCCCCCAGAATTGCATTTTAACAATTACTACAGTCTTTACAATTGATGACATTCCTAATCTTAACTCGTGCTTCAGAGCAAGCTTCTACCAATCCTGTGGGTGAGTTTCTTTTAAAAGAGCCCCCTGTCTGTCAAGGCCCCCCATTTTCCACATTCCACAGCTATTTCACAGCTTGAGGGGACTGTGCAACCCTGACTTGAAAGAGCTTTTCAAAGTTTTATGGGACATTTTACACAAAGCAGCTTGAACTTGCTACTTACAAACCCGAGCATGGGACACTTGGCACCAGTGGGAAGAGGAGGTTGGGTTAAGAGTGGGAAAGGTGACCAGAAGGGTGACAGCAGTTCCCCTGTGGCTGCTGTTAATTAGTGCCAGGTCAGCCCAGAGCAGTTACCAGGACAAGAGGGATCACAAGAAGTGACAACTTTGAAGAACAGACAAACATCCTGAACATCACTTATCTATTTCATAATATAGAAGTTTGTGCCCAGAAAACACTCATAGCTCCCACAGGGTCAACTCAGTTGCCAAACACATTTCAGGTGCCACCAGAAATACCTTGGACATCAAACCCACCCTCCTGAAGTCTCAAATACAACACCAGGTGTGAGCAGACAAGGACAGGTGGTCCAGGGCAGTTCAAACAGCACTGAGAGCCTACAGCTGAAAAGCCAAGGTCCCTGAAGCCTGGAGGAGAGTCCCAGCTCCCTGGAGCAGGCACATGCTGGGTGATGCAGAGCAGGTGCCTACTGGACAGTGAATCCCCAGCTAGCCCAGAGAGGGATGCAGAGATGCTCTGGATGGGCTGCAAAGGCAGCTGTCCATCCCACAGGGGCACCAGGCACCCCATTCCTGCCAGGAGCAGAGAGGCAGATGGGAGCTGTCACATCCCCAGGCCAGCCACGGCCTCCACTGGCTGCTGCCACAGGCACTGTGGCAAAAAGAGCAATACAAACATTTACAACAGCATTTTGCCTGCAAGGCTGCATGTCCTGCACAGGAAATGTCTGTGTGGGTCAAGGAGCTTTCTCCCTGTTGTAAGCAATTCCACTGAACTATGAGCTGACAGATAACCCCAGAGCTCACTTTCAGCCTGCATACCTGTGAGTTAGATTTTCATTTATCAGTTAGGAGGCACACCATAAACATAACAGACAGGCTTTGATGCAGTCAGGCAAGACTGCAGCAGAGAGGGTGAAGTATCTCTGCCATACTCCACTTTAATTCCTGGAACTCATTCCCATGTTTTAATAACCTATATCAGGAATGTCAGATCAGTTCAAAATATATCTGCCTCTCTGCTCCTTGCAAGCTTGATTGTTTAGCAAATATTTTATAGTAAATAAAAACTTTTATAGTAATATTTATATAAAAATATAAAAATTATTAGTACAAAGCTAATGGGGCTTGCACTGAAAGGTTCCACCAGAGTATCTTGGCAGAAGGGCTGGTTATTAAAAAGAATTCTTTCACTTAAGAAGTTTTTGTAGATAAAAACTTTACCCCCTACTTCACCAGTTCATCTATCTGCTGCTTCAGATGAGACACCAATAGTCCTATGCTGCCTTCTGCAAAGTATAAAAGATACAGAACAATAGAAAATTAATTACATCTTCTATGAAAAAGAAAGAAGTTGAAGAAGCTACATGTGGCATGTGAGTGTTGAAACAAGACAAAAAATGCATCCTTTTCAGAGTTCTCTCAGCCAGAGCCATGAAAAGCTCCACCAGGTGGTGGGATTAACAGCACTTGAAATATGCTGTGGAGCTGAGTTTCCTCTCTCTCTTTGCTTTTTAAAAGCAGGCTTCTGCTTCACTACGCTTTTGAAAATAGGTGCAGAAGATGTTCCAAGTAAAAATTTATTTCTACTATCATTTAATGGCAGCATTTGCAACTCACTTGACATAAAAGATGCTTTTATAACCTAGAAGATGGAACTGCCATCTGCATGACCTTAATTTCCTCTCAAGCTGCTCCTAGTTTTACATAAACAAAAAAAGAAAATTGATAAGCACATACCAAGTCTTACATAAAATTAATGTTTAGTTTGAAAAGTGACCTTCCTCAATTGAGAGGCCATTACCATTAGCAGTATACTCAAGTTTGAAAGAAAATCTGTAAAGAAGGTCTCAAGTTTCTTTCTGGTTGAGATGTGTGACAAATTCATACACACAGGGCAGCTCGCTGTCTCCCCTGCCGAATCAGATTGTGCACCAAGTGAGTGAGCCAAAAGAGTAAGAAATATAATTTCTCTCTTCTTTTGCACTTTCAGAGACAATGCTTCCACACACTACTAAGCAAAAAGGTAAAATAAAGGTGTATTAGCAGAACTGTAGTTTAAAAACTTAGTGGTAATTAAAAGCTGGTTTGGCAGAACCATACACCGGGACTTTGGTGTGGCACAGGACTTAAAACGTCCTGACACAGAAATGTTACTCTATAGCAGCACCAAAACAGAGTAAATGAAGTGAGACATCAGCAGAGGAGCAGAGCACCAAGTTCACCCCAGACCTGTGCTGGGGCTTTGCTGTTTCCAGGATAATCACAAAAAACACATGCTATTAACTAATAAACAAATTAATTCATTTTATTCACATCCAGCCTCTCTCTCATGCGCTCGAGCAGATTAGAAACTGTCAGGTTCCCAGACAGATCCAGAAAGGACCTTGAGCACAGCTGTGTCCTGCAGATAACATCCTGCCTCTGCTGAAAGCCCAGGACCCAGGGCTTTCAGGAGCCCAGGGCCACCCCCAACCTCTTCTGACACCAGAGCAGCTCTGCCGAGGCACTGAGCACAGTGGGCAGAGCGCTGCTGGCTCTGGACCGGGACAGAAAAACTGAGGAGGGCTGAACACACCGTGCTGGGGAAGGTGCTGGCTGCCATGGGTGGCACAGCATGCTGTGGGTGTAACAAGCCAAGTGCTTCCAAGCAGAGGCTTCACACAGAGCCACCCCTCCAGCTGAAGCTGTGTAAATAATACACGGGAGAAGTGTGCTGCTAATTGAGTACCTCCGAAATGCCAAGAGGCAGGAAGACTCCAGTTAAAGGCAACTTTTCATTTTAACTTGTGTCACTGAAGAGCACTAAAGTAAATGAACTCCTGAGGACAAGATCAAAGTAGAATAAGAGACTTTTTTTTATATCCTTGAATCTCCTGTCCCTTTTGTACACTGAAATTTAATTTCCTTTTCAAAGAGAGCTTTTGGAGCTTATGAAAATTGACCCAAAAGATTACAAGGGCTTTGTCACCCTTCCAATCTCTCTGAAAGATCCATAATTAGGGAGGTTTTTCCTTCAACTTATGTGCCCAGCAGACAAATATATAATTCAGACTTACAATTGCATGAAAGAGTTATTTCAGTATATTGGATACACACAAGCCCAACCGTTAGAAAGAGTTGGAAAATCTTGTGTGCCTCAAATGAGTAAATATACATCAAGGATTTTTTTTTTTCTGGCTTGTTTTCATTTGTGCCAAGACTACACACAATCACACTAAGGACCTGGGATAGATGTTCGCTACTGAGATAAATACACCAAGTACAATAAAAACAAACGGCTGACCTCGAAGAGTAGTTATTTATGCTCCTCTAGAAATTAATTCTGCAAGGAGGGATGTGCGAGCGGATACCTAAGACAGCTAGTCAGCTTTTTGCCCTCTAACGGAGTAACACCGGCTGTACTCCTTCGGCACACAGCTTACCCAGGGGAGGAAGAAATGGCACAGAACAGCCGGGGCGCAGGGCTGTTCCCTCCCGCTGCTCCCAGCCGCCGGCGGCGCTGGGCAGGACCGGTCCCCGTGGGGCAGCTGGAGGGGGGTTCCCGGCGCTGTCGCCCCCCGAGCATCGCCCGAAGGCGGCCCCTTCCTCCGGAGCCCACCCCGGCACCCGCCGCCTCCCCTCTGCCTCCCTCCAGCGGGGAAACCCCGGCTGGATGGATGGGGAGAAGCCTCCCCGCTCCGGAGCGCCGGGGGATGCTGCGAGCGGCGCCGGGGCCGCCCCTGCTTCTAAATCACAGAAATAATTTTTTCAAAAACCCCAACAACTCAACAGCCGAGTGAGGAGTCAGGAGGTTGGGAGGCTCCCACCGCGCCTTCTGCAGCAGCGGGGAGCGGGGATTTGCAGGTAAGCGGGGAGGAAGGAAGGCAGAGAGGGACGGGGTCCCGCGGTACTCACGGCGGGCTGCGGGGAGCCGGCGGGCGGCCGAGCCCCATGGCCGGGGGACGGACGGACGGGCGGTCGCTGATGTGGCGGCTGCCGCCGCGCTCTGCGTGTGTCTTGCTGTCTGTGGGTCTGTCCGTCTGTCTGCCGGCCTTCCCCGCCGAGCCGCTCCGGGCGCCCCGTCCCTCCCCTCGCTCCCTCCCCGGCGCCTCCTGCCCGCTCATATAACGCGCCCTCGGCCACGTGGACGGCGCGGGGCTCCGCCGGCTCCTCCTCGGGGCCGGGCCGGGAGGGGCGGACACCCCACCATCACCATCCCCACATCACCTCCCCCCGTCATCACCCCATCACCCCTATCAACCCCCCCATCAACCCCATCTCACTCCCCAAGCACCCTCCCCCATCGCTGCCCCCATCGCCCCCTTCTCACCCCCTTCATCAACCCCATCTCTGTCCCCCATCATTGCCCCCATCGCCCCCATCTCACCCCCGTTCCCCTCCCATCGCCTCCCCCCGGCCGCTGAGCGGGGCTGTGCAGCGGAGAGGTGCGATGCGAGCCGGACTCACCCCGAGCGCCCTCGGGATGAAATCTGGCTCTCGTCGGGTCCTCCCTAGAGAGTCACCTCCCAGGAATGTCTGTGTTCGCCAAACTGCTGGTTCTGAAATTGGGCTGCGTGACCACAAAGGTGATCGCAGCAGGGAAAATGGAAAGAAATTCGGCGCTTCTCAGGGCAGAAAATCTATGTGGCATTGCTAATAAAAATAGTGCATAGTCGATATTCATAGAGTCATAGAATGGTTTAGGTTGGAAGGGACCTTAAAGATAATCTGGTTTGGACCGCCCTGCCATGGACAGGACACCTTGTATTAGACATGGTTGCTCAGAGCTCCATCCAGCCTGGGTTTGAACACTTTGACAGATAGATCGTCTGCAACTGGTCTGGGCAACCTGGTCCTGGGTCTCACCACCCTCACAGGAAAGAATGTCTTCCAAATATCTAATTTAACCTATTCTCTTTCATTTTAAAGCCATTCCCCCTTGTCCTATCACTGCATCCCCTTGGGAAAACAAACAAGCAAACAAACAAACATTTCCAGCTGTCTTGCGGCCCCTGTAGATACCGAAAGGTGCTACAAGCTCTCCCCTGTGACTTCTCTGTGTTGAACAATCCTCTCCCTTAGCCTGTTTTTACAGGAGAGGTACTTCAGCCCTCTTCTTTCTTTCCAGAATCAGATATTTTTAAGGTGACTATAAAAAACTGTAGAATTAAAAAGAAAGCAGCATAATTAAAGAATTCCCCAGGCAGATACACTGAAGTGATAAAGTGTCTACTAAAACTATTTAACAACATAATGCTGGCTTTTTTAATGCCGATGTGTAAAGACTGGACCCATGAGATGTGTAAAGACTGGGGCCATGACTAGAAGAGGGGGATTATAGCACCTCCAAGGAAGCAAATGATCTCTGATCTTCTCTCCTCCACCCTTCCGTAGGCAGGCGGATATGCACAGAGAACATGCACAGCACATATCAGAGGGGAGAGTGCATTCCTGAGCTCTGAAAAACATGTTCTGTAACACTGGACAGCCGGTGCACAACTCCCTTTGTGAAGCAGATGAGTTTACAGGTGATTAATCTGGTTACTGAAACTGCCCACATTGTTGGGTTATTAAATCCAGCACCAGGTACTTCCAGTGGAAACTGTAACGTGCTATGTAGGAGCTGTAATTCATCAATCACCACTGAGCTTGTTTCCATAGAGTTGTGTTAGTAAAAGCTCCAGTGTGGATTTAGACCGGTGCCACATCATGTACTGCTCTGTGCAGACATTTGCATGGGCTGAGAGCACCTGTGACAGCCTGAGCTTTCTGCTTAGGGAGCATAAGCCCAAACAAGCCCTTCGAGGGACTCACTCCATCACTAAATCCTGACTCTGGATCCTGAAGAGCAGCATAGTGTTATATCCTTCATGAACAGGGTTTGGAAGGGATTTAATCTACAGTAATGAGCATTAAAAAAAAAAAAAAAAAGCACATTAGTCTTCTTTTATGAGGAATGTATCAATACAAGGAATTACTGTGCGGTGGAAACAGTCTATTAAAGAGCTGTTCAGTGCTTTTTCCCAGGAGCTGCTTCACACTTTGCTGGAGGTGGGATGAGGAGCTCCAAGTCCTGGAGCTCCTCATCTGTTAGTGTCTCTGCTACCTTTTTGCGTTGACACTCTCCTACTTTCAGGCAAATTGGTTGAATTTGGTGCTTCATTTGCTTCACAATAATAGGGAGTGACTGGGACTGTTTACGAAAAAGAATCACTGGGAAACAGCTCAGCAGTAATAGGGTTGTGCATCAGGTTTGGGGATTTCTGCCAAGCATTGCTGGAGAGAGGGAGGGAGTGAGAGAGTGATGAGAAAGAAGAGTCTGAGCGTTCTGCATTTCACTACCTGTTGTACCACACCTGGTCTGTCCATGAGTTCAACAGAAAAAAAAAAGTATCTAGTAAAACAGCTGATTTATCATCATACAATGTATAAAGTTTATCATTATACAATGTATAAAGTTTCACTAGGTTGTATCAAGGAAAGCTTAACCCCGTAGCTGTGAATGTCCTAATTATTGATAGCTAATCAAGTCGACACGGGCACAGGTTGCCCAGAGAAGCTGTGGATGCCCCACCACTGGTAGTGTTCAAGGCTGGATGGGGCTTTGAGCAACCTGGGATGGTGGAGAGTGTCCCTGACCATGGCAGGGGGGTTGAGATGAGGTGATCTTTCAGTTCCCTTCCAACACAAACTATTCTATGATTCTGTGACTGAAGAAAGGGAGAGATTTTTTTTTTCTGTGTTTTCAGTCCCATCTCTGCGCCCTTTCTCCGGAGCACACAAGAGAGGATACGGTGCATCCCTCCAGCCACACCAGCCTTGCAAGGAGGAGATATGGAGGAGAGCTCTGCAGTGGCTGGGTTTGCTCAGAAAGGCTCCTTTCTGTAAAGCAAGGCAGAAGAGGAGTGTGTTCACCCCAGACATGTCTCAGGGAGGCATGACACAGTGCCAGGGGTGTAGCATGGTGTTGTGCAGAGCGTGGAGAAGATCTGCAGGTCTCTGCCAGCACCTGGCTGAGCCAAGAGCAGAGAACAAGACCAAGTCCACCTGAAACAGCAAGTGTGGAGCCTATTTCTCCTTTTTATTCCAGTGTTACACTCACTTAATTCCTTTAGATGCTCTCAATTTCCCCCATGCACCCCAAGGAGCGTGGAGGTACCAAGTGCTCTCTGACAATGCCATCAGAATTACAGCAGGGTCCAGCCCAGCCTGCTGGATCTGATCCCCTCATGCTGTAGCATTTCACTAGCAAGTGTCATTTAGATGGTTTTGGGAAAGAATCCAGGATTTGTTTCACAGACAGTATTTCCTCAACAGCTCAATGAATATAGAATAGTTTGAACTAACCATGCAAATCTTGCTTGTAATCTTATGTAGAGAAACTATATCTGTTCTAAAGACTGGGCCAGGGCTTTCGACTGCTGATGGGGGATAGCTATGCAGACTTCAAAGGAGCTGTATCAGCTTTTACCAAGTGGGGATCTAGACCTTTATTCATATTTTAAAATTCAGAAACTGTGCCTAGGTAAAGCATTTTTCTCTATATTTTTAAGTAGCCAGTTTTTTATTTTATGGCTGTTCCCTCAGTGGCAGGATTGTTTCTCAGTAGTCAATGTTTAAAGGCCCTTCAAGGCTGAAGGAATTAAAAATGAATAATTTAAAGCTGGTCTATGAGGCATAATTTTTAACATATGTTTTACAGGCCATGTGGAACACTTTTTTGACTTGTCAGTAGATATTTTACAAACATGCTGTGCTGGAACCAAAACCTTTTTTATTTAAGAGTTAGATTTGAGCCCTCCTATGCTTCAACACAGCAGCGTGCTGGAGTCTACAAGCCATAACAAGGAAACCATTATCACCAGCACTGATCAGAAAAGGGGAGAAGTGAAGCGATTGCAGAACTTTCTTCCTCTTACACACACTGCTAAAACAAATGTGGGCAGAACTATGGCTCTCCCATCTTAAGGAGCCTCATTCCAAGGCAGAGGTAGAGGAGCTGTGATTTGTTTGCTCTAAGGCTCCAAAAGGGATGGACCTAGGTGGTGCTGGAGAAGGAGCCATGAAACATGCTGTCTTTGGGTTATTTTCTGAAGGATGGCTGGAGTATTTTTTTGCCAACCTCCTGTTAACTCCCTAAATATTGTGCTAGGAACGCCATCTGAGTAATTCTTGACAGTTTTAATAGGCAAAGCTAATTGCTGGTGAATAACAACCTTTTATGGATTTCATTTCTTGTCCCTTCCTGACTGCTTGCAGCAAGAAAGGGAGGAGGCACCTACCCTGCAGATGCTCAAAGACAGCCTGGCTTTCAACCTTATTGACTGGCTCCCACACTCTTCCTTGTTTTCCTGGATTGTCCAGCTTTTTATTTCTATTTTAAAGTTACTCCATATTTGTAGCTCAAAATAAATTGGTTTGGTTATTTCAAAAGCTTCTTGGGCCCAAACCCAATTTCAAGTGTTTCACCAAGCTGTAAATTGAGGCAGTGCACTGGGGAAGTGCAAGTTTGGGCTCATGTTTGCACCCCCCTCATTAACTCTCCCTTCAATTCATAATCCATCATTATTCAAACAAGCCAATTGCCATTGTGTCTAGAAGTTAAAATAGAAAATCAGCATTTGGCATGTACACAGTTGCCAAGAAGCTATTTCTCCTTCGCCTATGCAAATAAATTGTCGTTCAAAAATGGTTGGCTTGCTCGAAAAGATGTGCTAAGCACTGCACTGTGCTCCCAGTGGGAGGAAAGAGGAGGGGATCCAGGAGTGTGGCCAACTAGTGCCCCATCCCCAGCGTCTCCCACTCGTTCTGTTGAATGGGACTGTTCTTGGCACAGGCCAAAATGCCATTGGACAGTTCCTGTCTCAGTGAACAGGGCAGGAGTAATTACTGACCTTGCTGGTTATGCCCCCAGGTCAGGACCAAGCTCCACAGGTGGTTCCCTTTAAAAGTGGAAATCTATATATTTACATTAGCTAATGATTTGTATTTTAAACCATACAGAACACACCTGTTGAGCAGTACGACTTGATGTGAAAGAGATTAAATACTTCCAAACTTCACAGATATGAATCTAAGAAGATTGACCATGGATGGACTGTGCACAATTTATTTGTTCTGACTGGCAGAAGAGGCAGTCTATGTACATATGACAGGTGATATATGTACACCAACCTTATCTCCAGTGTAGAGATACATCGTGTTCTGTATTCAAATGTGTAAGAGTCACTGCCCTTATTTTGTATAACTTGCAACAGTAGCACTTGATACACCGTGCTAAGTCTTTTGGGTGGCTGTAGACTTTGCCATAAATGACACACAGCTTTATCATGTCTGGCTTGGTCGTCTCGCTGGTTTTTTTTTGCAAACCACATCCCACACTTCTGACAGATGTCACAGGACTGTAACAGCCTTTCCTGTTCCAGAGTCTTCTAAAAGCAAGTGGTAAGAGTGCAGCCTTAAAGCAGGCTTTTAGATCACATCCTCAGCCTCCACACTTCACACGGCCAGGCTCTGGCAGGGAGGTGCATTAAGAGCAAAGAGAAGAGAAACAACAAACAACATCCTTCCCTGCTTGCTCTTGGAATTCAAATGGCAAGGAGCTCAGTGGTACTGACACACAGTCAGCGGTGTCAGCCTCTGCTTCACAGTTCCAGGGTGCAGGCCCACATCAGAGACAGCTGTGACATCAGAGGAAGATTTCTTGTGAGGCTAAACTATTGCACAGACATGTTTTTACCTGCCAGGACTCATTAGTGCTGTATATGGGAGCACTGGCTATGGGTAAAGGTTGTGATTTGTCACAATCTGCTCTCAATAAATGTCTGTGAGAGTCAGAGAAACCTTTCAGTTTTGCAGCACATAAAAACACACACTAAACACCAAAAGCTGGATTTTCAGAAATATTCAGCAAATCTGGAGCTCCCAAAAACTCACATATAAACCTCTCTGTGCTATGAAATATTTCTTTGCTTTTGTGCTCTTGGATAAATGCAAGTTTTGCTATAAGACAGTACAAAGACTGAGAGAAATAATAAACACATAAAAAATTTTTTAAACAGCACTGATGGGATATGAAAATAGAAGAAAAACTTAACACAGGTAGGGTTGGAATCACCATTTTTGAAAGTGTTCAAGAAACAAGGCTATATGGCACTTCATGGTATGGCTTAGTGGGCAGGGTCAAAGGTTGAACTTGAGGATCCTGGAGGTCTTTTCCAACCTTAATGATTCCATAATTCTGCCTCTGTCAGGATAAAGGAAGATTAAAACGATATAAAAACAATTTGCCATAAATATTTTACTGCAGAAGGAAGAAATTGCATAAGGACCTAAAATGAGGATAGAGGTAATAACTCCATGGCAGCCGTGTGTACTTTGTGTGTTGCACAGATTGAACATGTAGCGCATTCAATCTCTCCAATATAAATGACCCTTCTTTGCAGTTCAGATGTCACTTACAGAACATCACTGAAGTAAAATAAACTTAATTTACCTCTGGCCATCTGGATCTCACAATGCCTTGAGTACCATCTATTCCCAAGCACAGACTTGAAAATATGTGCGTTAAGTGATTGGGAAGTTGTTTGCATAATGTAATTTTATTTCATTTCACTAGTCCCCAGGACAGTCAGGAATAAACTAGAAGGTGAAATTAGATCCAGAAAATAAATGTTGTTGATTAGGTTGAAGTGTTTATTAGGCTTCTGTTTGAGTTTCCAGCCCACAAGAAGAATGGCAAGCAAAGCCTGTTAAAGACACATTTTGACAAGAATGCAGTTTTCTGTGGCTCCTACAAAATAAATATAGTAACACAGATGAACCTTTTAAAAGTCAGGCTTATGTGCTTGTCTGATCAGCACCAGCTAACAGTTTCATCTCTCCTGAATGTCACAGAAGCACACGAGCTGTGCCACCATGCAGTTCTCAACTTCTTTTCCTCAAAGGACATCACACACATACCAGGGGCTGTATATTCTGTATTCACTTAAACAAATAACACAAAATGGCAATTGCAGGTCGACTTCATCCCCAGGGAAAATTGTGAATAAAACACTGAGGCACACCTGGCAGATGTTATCCACACAGCTTAATTTAGTATGGATAGGCATTTATTTTGAAAGGTAGAAAAGCAATATGATAACATATTAGGATAGAAAAGTTTGTGTGGTTTTGGTTTCTTGCCAGATATATAAGTTAAAACAACTTTTCAGTCCATTCCAGCTACTGAGATAGGCTGGGAAGGGATAAATGGTATGAGCAGAATCCCTCCAAGGGGGGATGGTGAGTGCTTGTGCAAGGATAATTCTGAAATTCTGCTGTTAAACCACAGCTTGGAGCTCAGTGCAGGACAGACCAGCTGAAATGCTGCTAAAGAAAAAAAACCCTAAAAATGTTTAGAAATCAATTCCCCAGAAGTTGCCTAGAAAATACCTATTTATAATGTCTAATACCTATTTATAATGTCCTAATATAATGTCACATTATTTCTGTGTGCAAAAGCTAGTGGAATGCTTCACTAAAGCAGCACTAAGTCACCTGCAATGCTGTTTTAGATCTGATATTAACAAATCAACATTTAGAGAAAATCTTGTCATCACAGGTCACTTTGGAGTACACTTCTGTGATGGCAGAGGAGTGAAGTTGTGTAAACTAAAGAATTTAATTATTAGATACAAGACCTGGACAAAAGATTTCAAAGATTTGAAAATGGTCTTAGTGTAAACCAGACAGGTGCTGCATTCAGAGTATAGCCTACATCTAAGAAATAGGAACTTGAAAAAGATTTAGAAAACCAGGCAGCAATTAATCTAAGCTTAATACAGTGTGATTTCTTAGAGTAAATCTAGAAGGAAAAAAAAATTTACCATCCAGAAATAAATACAAAGTTGGATAAAATACAAATCTGTATTTATTGGAGAGACAATAAACACAATTAACTTGTACATTTATTGAGACAAGAAATGATTCTCAGGAAATGATTAATATAATATATTGTGTTTACCTGGATTTAAGTTAAGCAGAAAAAAAGATACCCAGATAATTGGCTGTTTTCTTGGGGCCAAAGGGTAGAACCAGACTGGTGGTGCAGAGTCCGTGTGTGCTAAGCATGGTCTACCCCAAGCACAAACACAGACTGCAGGATGAACAGACTGAAAGCAGCCCTGAGGAGAAGGGATTGGGGTGCTCGTGGATGGGAAGCTGAACATGATCCAGCAGTGTGCTCTGGATGCAGCCCAGGAACCAAACACGTCCTGGGCTGCATCTAAAACCCCGTGGGCAGCAGGTGAGGGAGGCGATTCTGCCCCTCTGCTCTGCTCTGCTGAGGTCCCACCTGGGGTACTGCATCCAGCTCTGGGGTCCCCAACATGGAAAGGGTGTGGACCTACTGGAATTCCTAATGAGGCCTTGAAGATGATCAGAGAATTGGAGCACCGTTCCTATGACAGGCTGAGAGAGTCGGAGTTGTTCAGCCCAGATAAGAAAAGTCAATGAAAAGAACTTACAGCACCTTTGGGGACCTCAAGGAGCTACAAGGGAGATGGAGAGGGATTTTTTCTAAAGTCTTGTAGTGATAGGACAAGGGAAAATGGCTTTGAAATAAGACAAAGTAGATCTATATTATGTATTATAAAGAGTTTTTTTTCCTGTGAGGGTGGTGAGGTGCTGGAATAGGTTGTCCAGAGAAGTTGTGGATGCCCCATCCCTGGAAGTCTTCAAGTCCAGGCTGGATGGGAATCTGAGCAACCTAAAGCAGTGAGAGGTCTCCCTGCTCATGTCAGGTGGGCTGGAATTTGATGATCTTTATGGTCCCTTCCAGCCCAAACCAAACTATGGTTCTCTGAAGGTGCAGACAGAGCCTTTGGTGCTTTTAGTGAAAGTGGATTCAAAATAGCTTCCTAAGGATACATGGGAACATTTCCCAGTCTCCCAGGATCCCACTGGATGTACTGGCTTTTTCCTGATGTTGAGGTGCTCACCTTCCCTGCTGCAGCAGCCCAGCTGATGTACAAGGCTGTGCCTGGCAAACAGACCCTGGAGCAAGGTTCATGGCAGTGTAGTTCAAAGTGCTGCACAGCACACCTCCCTCCATGAGGCAGGCTGCAACGTCACCCAAGGGAACAGGTAAGCCCACTGCTTAGGAAGAGAAGGTATCCAAATAAAGCACAGAACAGAACCATGGAAACATTCATACTGGGAACTCTCTCTAAGATTTGTGTAGAAAGAGTTACCTGGCTGAGAGATTAACTGCTGAAAAACAGGCAGCACATTTGAGGGAGCTGTCAAGATGTCCTTTAGGGCAAGGTAACTGAGTGAACCTCATCCTTAGAAATTTTTAAAACAATCTGCCTTGGGATAAGAACTCTTTACTTGCTTCCAGTGTAGGAGGGGAAAGATTGTGATGTACATGATGACTTCAAGCTGCTGGCAGGATGCAGCCCTGAAATGGGCGAAGGAAATTTGCTCAACCTTGTAAAAGGAAAGCTGAGGTAGGATCCTATTGCTGTTGATTGATAGGGAAGTAAATGTCAGGGAAGGGAGGATGTATAGCAGATGAAGGAGAAAAGAGTATCATGTGCAGATGAAGGTATTCAGGCTGTAAATTAAAATAATGTTGGTAACCATCATATCAAAAGTCAAAAAGATGCAAGGATGGACAAATTCTCTGAAGTTTGCATATGGGGCTTGATGCATTCCTGACAAATATATTGTATGCTGTCCTGTTTGAGAAAATAACCTGCCTTAATACATTAGACCCACACTTCCTTATATAAAGAATGATAGCTTCTTATTTCTACTAACTATTTCTCATTCTACATCAAGGAAAATGTGCAAAGCAAGAAACAACACATGTAAAGACATGAGGACATGGCACAGTGCATGCATCACCTCCCAGCTGCCCCTGTGATGCTCTAACTCTGCTTCACAAAGGAGTCAGAGGAGCTGGCAGCAGTTCATGTGAGGCAATAGAACATGCTCTACTGAATTCTCTGAGATCTAAACTGAGCCAGCAATGCAGAGCTCAGGGCAAATATTTCTCGTTATCTCAGAAACCAGGTGGTTATGGACACCAGTACCACCTGGAGGGGGCTGAACAAGCCCTACCCCTCTAACCTACATTTGTCACTTGGAGTAAGTACAAGACTGAAGAACCATTGATTCTGGGGGCAGCAGCTCAGGTGACTTACTCTGTTTGGCTTGCAAAATTGTTCCTGCCTTTGCAGATGAAATCCTTGTGCTCACTGCCATGACTGTGTAGAATGCAGTCATTTTTGAAAAGGATTATCTCTCTTGTAAAGATGAAAGAACCTACTGTATTTCTTTGTGTTTATTTATTTCCCCTGCAGAACAGAGGGGAAGACTATTAGTTATAAAAATATGCAGGTTTTAAAACAAATTTAAGACAGGGACCAGCCAGACATTCTGAAGTAATTTGATCTGGTATGATTTATGGAACAACACAGTTTTATTCAGGTTAATAGGTTTATTCATTTAGCCCACATTAAGTGGAACTGGAGCTCTGATGTTTCATAAAGACATAAGAGATCAAGAAGCCACCTCTTCTACTTTTTCTAAAGAGCAGTGGCTTCTTTATTCATTGTACAAAGCCCTTCACTTTGTATTTTCCTTGCATATACCTGGCTTCAGCCTACACCTGTTAATCCCTGTTTCTGTCTGCTGTTAACAATGCCCATTGGAAATAAAACTGTCTTTACATGAAGGTCTCCTTGATATGTCAGCACTGTGATCTGCCTCTGACAAATTAAGTCAAGAGATGGAAGTAGATGGAACTTTTCTGGTCTCTCACATGGATATATCTGGCCAGATGTGCACCTCTTCCCAACAGATGGCTGTACAGCACTAGTCACCATTCCCTTGGAGCCAGCTCAGAGCAATGAGCCCTTTCACAGTGGAGTTCATCTCATCCCAGAGTGAACCTTTAAACCAGACTGGAAAAATGTCCCTTGCAGTGTTGCTATTTCTCTCTAGCAACAGTCAAGGAACCCTGTGCTGGCCACCTCTCATATCACAGCCTGCATTATAGACTTCTCTATTTAGGCAAGATGAGTCTGACTTTTGGACTAAGGCATTTTCCCAGGTTTGAATCATTTCCTTGGCATCCTCCTCTGCACATCACACTGATGAGGCTCTGATGAGGCTTTGCAGATCTCCAGCAGATGCATGGTGTTATTGCCTATGTATGAGAGAGGACTCAGTCTCAAGTGCTGGGGGTGCACACAGGGGCAGCTCACTGAAAAGCTGCCTAGGGAGATAGAGCTGGATTTCAATGCTTATGCTGTCCACAGTCTGTGCTTGCTATTGATTGTACCTTTTTAATGAGTTGCAGGTGTCTCAGATGAGAAAATGCCTTAATAATTATGGTCCCCTGGAAAAAGAGCAGATGATGTAACTATTGATCTTGATATTTTTGTTCCATAACTGTTTCCTCTTTTTCTGATACTAAAAAGCATTGCTACATCACAGGTTTCAGCTCCTTCCATCCAGCTTGGTTTCCAACATTAGCTATTCTCCTGTATCTACCTGTACCAGGCTCAGCCATTAGCCCTGCCAGATAGCTACCAGGTGTTTTATTGTTAAATAAATTCTTACATTTGTCAAGTTATAAAGTAGAAAGCAACGAACCCATTCTTAATAGCTTTTTTTTTCATCTGTCACTTGAATAAGACATGCTAAGAATTACAAACTCTCTGCAACAAATGCCAAAACATTTGTGTATCTCAGCAGCTTCCCCTTAATTTGTACAAAGTGTGTTAAGTGTTGGGGTGTTGACCATCAACCCATTGTGGCTTATTAGGTCTGAAGGAAAGAAGTGTAATGAAAATCCTTTCTCCTGCCCAGCATCTTATCTCTGTGTTAAGAAAGGTTGGTTGGAATGTTCACACACGGTAAATATGACTGATATGTTTATATATTGCCTACTTGCATGGGTGGCATGTAGGGCTAAGGGGGATCTTCCAGTCTTTCAGGCTGGGAGAAGTAAGGAGTTTTCCCAAGAGAATCCTGCTGTTCCTTGTGGAGGTCTCCCACCACAAGCTGCAGGAGCAGTTCAGGTGAGTCCTACCCCCATCTGTCTCTCTCCATCCCTGTCTTCTTCCCCCCATTCACTTACTAGCTCTGATTGCAGATACTTTCAGGAAAATGAACAGCACTTTTGGACAAGTGTTGCCATTTTTTCTTAGCTCTGTGTCCCCACAGACGTTCAGGCCATCCTAGAGCCAAGTTTCAGCCAACACTTGCTCTATCATCTGAGCATCAACCTCCTCTTTACCCATAAACTGGTATGATACAGATAATGAAAGAAAATTTGTTATGGCATTTATTACTTTGTCTTAGCACTTGCTCTTACCACATTCTTTTGGGACAGGAAGAATGAATTGCAGCAGAGAAGAAATTCTCCCCCAAAAAGATGTTTCTTGTTGAATTTTGCTATTGCAGTCAGTGAGCTGAGATGTGCAGGTGAGATCACACCACTCCCCTGCAGCTCCACATTGCTCTAAAAGTGTTTTGTATCCATTTAGTTTTAGTTGGTAGGAATCAACTTCAATTAAATCAATATAATGTGGGCTTGCATTGGTTTGAGAAGGTTGGCACAATGTGCTGGTTTAAATAATCATTTTCAAGATCTTTGGAAGCTGTAGTTAAAAAACAGCACAGAAGCCAGTTTGAGAGCTCCAGATAAACTGAGTATTTTTAGTGGTGGATCATTGCAGGGGTAGTAAAGTCTAGGCAAAAGTGAAAATCTTGTGGGATAAATGTGAAAGTGTTAAAAACATGAAACAATTCACTAAGAATTCAAACCATGTCTGGCATTTTGAAACTAATCTTTACTTAGCTAATGTAATCCTGCTTTTTAAAAAAAAAAAAAAAGTGGTTTGTTCATTTCTTCACCTATTTTTCTGCTTTTTAAATCAGAAAATTTTGATGATTGTCTGTTCACAGACAATCAAACAAACAACCCTGTGACAATTGGAATGATGTTTCCTTGAGGATTAGGGGAATTTGCAGAAAGAATCATTGCTTCATGTGGGAACAATCAAGCACTCTTTGGAGGCATCTTTGCTGCTTAATTTCTTTGTGCCAGTACCTTGATTTGTTTCTCAAATTTAACAAAGAAGAGTATGAAGCAACAAAAAAAAATCTAAAATTACAATGTAACCATATGGAAATATTAAGTTAAAGAAGTCTAAGCACTTAAACCAACTGTTCAGGGTATTTTCCCCTTAATGTGCTTACATAAATCACATTAGTTTTTATGAGAGTTATTTTTCAAATTTATAGACTTTTTTAGATGGATCTTTGTCTCCCAAGGTAGCATATGCAGAGGCTGAGCCTGTTTCTGCAAGTTAAATTCTGTGGAATTCAAAGTTTAACTCTGACACTGGATTTGGAGATGTTATTGCATAAGCAAGTTATTCATGGACTTTTGGAAATAGC
The DNA here is from genome assembly GCF_963513975.1 of Fringilla coelebs. Classification (NCBI taxonomy): domain Eukaryota; kingdom Metazoa; phylum Chordata; class Aves; order Passeriformes; family Fringillidae; genus Fringilla; species Fringilla coelebs. The sequence continues at coordinate 8,262,249 of NC_140028.1, read as the reverse complement.
TTTTACTTTTTAGTGCTCAGTTTTAGAAAGCTGAATTGTCATTTCTGAATACCCAGCATTCAAATTATGGGTGTAACAAGCAATATTTGTGTGGCAATTCTAAAACTGATCTGTACTAAGGCTTCATCCCTAACAAAATCTGAAGGGGAGAAAAATCACTGTCACTATCTGAGCAAACACAGTGCACAGAAGTGTTGCTGTTTCACTGAAATCCCCCATTTCTGGAAATAGCTTTTTTGAGGGTGTTGTGGTTTAACCCTGATAGTCAGCTCATCCCCTCATGTGGGATAGGGGAGAGAAGGGGAAGGGTAGAAGTGAGAAGATTCGTGGGTTGAGTTAAAAACAGTATAACAGGTAAAGCAAAAACTGCATGCCCAAGCAAAGGAATTCATTCCCCACTTCAGGCAGGCAGGTGTTCAGCCATCCCCAGGAAAGCTGGGATCCATCTGCCTACCTGGGAAGACAAACAGCATCACTCTGAATGTACCTTCTTCCTTCTTCTTCCCCAGATTTATACTCTGAGAGTGACCCCAAATGGTCTGTGACTCCCTTGGGTCAGCTGGGGCCAGCTGTCCCTGCTGTGCCCCCTCCCAACTCCATGTTCCCCCTCAGCCTCCTCGCTGCTGGGGTGGGCTGGGGAGCAGGAAAGCCCTGGACTCTGTGCAAGCTCTGCTCTGCAGCAATGAAAACATTGGCTTTCAGAATAAATCCAAAACACAGCAGCACCATCTGAGCTGCTATAAAGAAATTTAACACTATCACAGGAGAAAAAAACATGCAAGGGAATATCTTACCATTTAGAAAAATAATATTTCTAAATAATATTTGTAGCTTTGAAGAATTATAATAACATTCATGTACCTAAATGTTTATATAATATACTTAAGTATATTGTAAGTGTATTTTAATTGTATTTTAATTTATATATGCACTATTTCTAATTTTGCTAGGAACATCTACTGAATGCGCCCTGAAGGTTCAGAAACCAGAATGCAAACTAAAACATTCCAAAATTTATTACAATATTGAATGCTATTTTAACACTGATTTGGAGATTGGGGAATGATTCACCTGGTTTGAATTTTGCATTAATGTCAAAATCAGTGAGGATCCCTTGGGTGCATTTGGGAGCCATGTGGGCTGACTGGCAGCCCTGCAGGGAGTTCCCATGGAGAGGCAGGGTTCTGTGCCTGCAGATCACAGCATACTGGAGACCTAAGGAGAGGCTTCAGGTGCTCAGGTAGAATTCAAGAAACAGAAACCAGACAAAGCACGGGGTTCTAAGTGCCTCAGACATCTGCAGCCCAAACAGATTTTGCCTTGGAGCTCTGGAATTCACCCTTAACCAACCTTTCTGCATGATTCCTTATGCAGGTGTGGGGTATTTTGGAGTGACAACTTGCCTTATACTTCCATGTACAGCTCCAGGTTCACTGCATCCAATGGGAGACAGTGTCTGAAAAGTGAATCTAAATATATTTGTAAGGTGAAAGTTCATCACAGCAAGGCCAATGAACAAGCAGCACAAAGAGGGGAGATGTGCTGCCAGCTAAACCTGCCTTTGGGACACAGGGTGCCTCCTGATTCATATTTCACTCAGTGCTTAAGCATCTTTAATGCTGGTTTTAACACTGTCTCACCCCGGTGAGACTTGGAAACTTTTCAGGAAAAGGAGAACAAAGCTTCACCAGAAGGTCAAGGTGAGCACCAAGGAGGTTTTGTCCCACCTTTGATGCTGGCAGTGACCCCCACAAACACTCAGCTCCCTGCAGCTGTGAGAGGGGGCCATGAGCTGCTGCCCCTCTGCAGGGCTGAGGGATGGAGACACCTCTGGAATGTGCTGCTCCAAGAGGATTGGCTCCTTAGGGCTGGGGTTTGTGAGCTGTGTGGAGCCTTTTCTCTCAGATGAGAGACATCAACTAACAGCTTAACTTCTGCACAAGCTCAAGGGCTCATGTCCGCCCTCTGAGACAGCAGCCAGGCCAATTAACACCTGGAGGGTGTTAGTCCTAGCTGGGACATGAGAGCAGTGGGATGAGAGGTTTCCCAGGCCAAATCCAAGCTGCTCCTCTGACATCTCCTCCTTGAGGGCAGTGGGGTGTTATCCATCCCTGGATACCTTACCCCAGACTGAGTTCAGGCTGGCTCTGTGCCTTTCTACAGGACTCCTGCTCGGGCAGGAGCCGTGGGCTCGGCGTGGGCAGCACGGAGGAAACGCCGTGTGCCTCGTGCAGGAGTTCACAGAGACGGCCACAAAGGCTCCTGCTGGCCTTACAGCCACTGTTTACCCTCTTGACCTTGATCTTAGACATCTTTTCCAACCTAAATTGTTCTGTCATTCTCTGATATAAGAGAAATTTTTAAAATTCTTTACAAATGAAGTTATATTACCCTAAGAATAACCTAAGGATCCTATCTTCACACTGCATCCAGCTCTGGGGCCCCCAGCAGAGGAAGAACATTGATCTGTTGGAGCAAGCCCAAAGGAGGCACCAAAATGGTTAGAGGGATGCAGCACCTCTCCTGTGGCCCACATAATGCCTGCTAGCATCTAAGCCCTCCCTGACCTTAGTTCTCCAGCACCACACCCTTGAAAAGCCCCACAACTGCCTGCATCTGGGTCTCAATCACTTTTCTTGCTAGCTGTAGTCTAGTTCCTACACCTTAAAAAAAGATCATTTCCATTTAATTGCTGACTGCCATGGCTATGAAGTGGGGTGAGCTGGACTGGCCAGTGAGCACAGAACCCACACCTACCCAGCTCAGTGTTGGTGGGGTGTGCTGGTGATTGTGCACATCACACAGAGACAATGGGGACATACAGAGATGAGGGGAGAGGCATGGCGTGGTTACACAGGATGTCTTTTAGCTTTGAGGTCAAGTCTTCTGCTTCCTATTTATTTTGGGGAACAGTTTACTGTCTTTGTTTACGTAAGGAGTCAAACAGAGCTGTAACTCCCAAACTGCAGGGTTGGAAGTCCATCCTGAATGGGGCAGTTACCTGGATTACATTTCAATGAGGCAAAGCCCACTGCTGTGTGCTAGAGAAAAGAGCAAATTCCTTTCCCATTTTAATGGCAGCTGACATCTGTACTGCCAAATGGTCTGTTCAATGAGCTTTTTAAAATAATCACCTCAGTGTAGCCCAGATCTCATTCCCCTCTCCTTTTCCTTTGGCTGCCATGGCCTGGGAAGGGCTGTGCTGTGCCAGAAGGGCAGCAGAATTACAGTGCACAGTAACAGCAAGCAGATTCCTTCAGCTTAAATGGCATTAAAATAATTCTTTCCTTGCAAGAAAAACAAAAGAAGGAAGGCTAAGAGGAAAGCCTGTGTGAGGGAGCATGGCATGTTAACCAGCTGGGTCTGTTCTGTCCTCTGCAAAGGGAATTTTCATGGGAGACAGTTCTCTTCAAAATGCAGAGGTGTGACAGAGCTGAAAGCTCAGATGCATCAGTGCCTGCCCCAGTGGGCTTGTTGTTGCATGATAGCTGTGCTGCTGTAGACTGATTAAAACAATCTGCAAATTTATTCTAAAGTTGTTGCTTTGATGTAGCTAGAGAACTTGATATCTTGAAACCTCTCTTGTTGCAGTCATTCCACTTTCTCATGATTCTCCAATCTCCAGGAAAGACCTTTGAAACTGATGCCTTAAGTTTCAGCTTTCATATTTTCCAGATTCTGTACTGCATTAGTATAGAACTCTGAACTTCATGTGAAGTCTTAGCAAGTTCTCTTCACAGTTTTATCAGACAAAACAATCCTTTTCCAGCCTGAGAACCAAGGACACCATTGCAGCTTCAGGCCCAAAAAGTATAAGCAACAGCAAATTGAGGGGAGAAATCTGGGAGGATGGGACCTCATAACCTGAAGCTGGAATTGGACAATTAACCCCATATGTAAATGGACCAAAACTTATAAAAGTGTGAAAACTCGTGACCTGGGGTCTATCCTGGGTGTAGCCTTGGTTGGGCTCTTGTACTGCCCAAGGTGTATTCTTTGAAGGCCTTTTTAATAAATACCTACATAATTCCTTTAACACTGTCTAGCCTCTGTTCTAGGTAGCCTCTCAAGGCATCAAAACAGCTTGAGATGCTCATTCTCCTTCTTCACAATACCCATGGATGAGCATTCTGTCAGCCTCACAAGTCTCCATGAAGAGCTATCTCTGCAGCTCACAGCCCCCTCCTCTCTCTGCATCAGGTGTTGGAGACCACGTGAAGAGCTTCAGACTCAGTGGGAACAGGCAGAACACCCAAAGATATAACCCTCCATAAATGGGGTTATAAACAGATAAAGAGCTCAAATACATCCATGGATCTCAGCTGTGGTTTTTAAAGTTACTTAAGAAAATGGTAGCTTTAAGATTCCCGATTTCTTAGTCAAATAAATTTTCTTTATCCCTGAGTCTTCATTTTTTTTCCCCTCCTTTTCTTTTTTTTCCCTTAATTTTGCTAAAATTACTGCATCTACAGATAGTGCAAAATCTACCCATAACTATGTTTCCAGCCTGGTAGTCCCTGTTGTTCTGACACTGATTAGTGCTGCAAGCAGCAGGTAAGTCATCTGCCAGGAAGACTGTGCAATGAGCCCACTTCTCTTTCCTTCCCTGGCCACCACACAGCTGCAGGCAGGGTGCTTGGGTAATGACAGGGTACTTGTGCAAACAGCCAGCTGTGAAGTGACACATTCCTGTCAGCGGAAAACTCTGCAGATGTTTTTTAATCTCTCAACAGAGCGAACATTTCTGTGCCACCCTAGCAGGGAAACCATCTTTGTTAGAGCACATCTGAGCAACTTTGCTGCTAGAGCACAACTTTGTGTGCCACGAAGAGCTGCACCAGGCAGACAGACTTGCTGACTGAGACACCACTGGACACAGATTTATTCCTGAAGAAAAGGTTGAACAAGATAAAATTCTCATGGCAGCATAGAGGTATCCGAGGCTCCAGGGACCACCAACAAGCTGCAGGGCAAAGCCAGTAACCATCAACAGCTGAGTGGGTAATTCACAGCAAACCACAGCTTTGATTCAGTGCACCCTTTTCCCAGCCACAGAGAAATTGTTAAAGCTCTTGGAAGTTCCCTGCTTGCTTGTAGTAATTACAAATGGAGCCCTTTATGCAGAAGACCAGTGAAAGATCTGTGCATCTGTGAAATGCCCTGAAGCCCTGGAAACAGAGGATGTCACAGCATTCAAGGTATTTCAGAGACTTTGAGGACCTTGTCACTGCATGAGTTCCACCTACTTTTGAAGTCTTGCCCTTTGCAGTCAAGAGAATAAGGCAGAGCTATCCTTCTCTCCTGTCTCTAAAGGCAGGAGCCTGGCAAAAGGAAAGCATCATGCAGAGTACGTGAGCAACAAGGCTGGGAGACACAAATTGTGTCATTGCTTTCTTCATAAAGATTAAAGGTCATCTGTGCTTGTCCCCTCCCTGCATGGGGCATGCAGGGACATGGAGACACCCAAACAAAGTCCATAGCTACTGCAGAGCCAATGTCTGTGTGTCAGGGATATCCACATTCCCTGAGCACCCAGACTTTCCTACATGTTGGCTTCTAGTCTGGTTGTACTCCAGAGCCAGCAAACTTCAGGCACTGCAAGAACCAGCTCACACATGGGTATGGATTTAGCCTAGGATAGTCAGGGAGACCACATCACCATAGTAACTGCATGCTGTTGCATTAATTTCAGCAAATAAACGAAGCTTGTAAGTCAAGGGGTATTTATGCAGAGCAGTGCAGGAGCACGCAGAGAAACTGCAACAGTCCTGAATGAGGCAGCCAGGCTTCCCTGGCTTCTTTATCCTGCTTTTCAGGAGGACTGACTGTCTGGTTAGAAGATTCCATCAATATGATCAGCCTGCTTTCTGTGTTTGATGTGGTGTTTTCAGACATGAGTTGGGTATATCTGCACAGCACAACACCAAACCATGTAGGACCAACCAGAGGTATGAAAAAGCTTCTACAGTAATGCACACATTTTCAAAAACTGAGGTTGCTATAGAAAAAATTATCAGGTTTGAATATTCCCCTTCTGACTGGTGATGTTTAGGAGCTTTTACATATTGATAAAGATGGGATGAATTGTTCTTTATGAGGAAAGCAAGAACTTAGGGCTAGGATCCTCATTTTGTTGCCAAAAGCCCACCCACTATTCTTTAAAAAATGAAACAAAAAATACTCACCAGGGGCAAACACAGGTACAAAGTTCTGGTTCATCCAAGCTGACTTAAGGACAGCCTGGCTGGGAGGGAAGCAGTCAGGCACTCAGCTTGTTGGCCACTCTGACTGACTAAACTCATCTGTGTCTGCAGGGTGTTGACTTCCCCTTTAGTGACGTGTTTGCAGAAGTCTGATAAAAAAGGAGAATCTGACTAATCCAGGCACTCTGGAGTCAGAAGGAAGAAAAGCATTTTTATTGGGTGTCTCTGAGATTGAACTCATTTATCCATGGCAGCCCTCAGAGTGCTCTGCTGGGCATTGACAGCTGGAAAGGTGTTGGTAACACAGCAGTGTTTGAGTCCTGCAGAGCAGAGCTGGCACAGCATCTGCACTGTCTCCCCAGAATCCCCCCATCAAGGGGCTGGGAGCGGGCAAGATCCCAGGAGGGGAGACAAGCAGGCCAGTTGGCCCAAATTAACCACAGGAATATTCCATACCCTACAAAATCAGCTCTGATATAAAAGCTAAGAAAAGGAGGACAAACAGGGTGCTTTTGTTATTTATAATATTTTCTGTCTGGAAAAACTGCCACCCGTGCAGAAGTCTGGCTTCCTGGGAAGTGGCTGAACATCACTTGCTGGTGGGAAGTAGAGAATACAATTTTTTTTTTTCTCTTTGCTTCAGTGCATGTAAACTTTTCCTTTTGCTTTAGTAAATTGCCTTATCTTAACCTATAAGTTATTTCCTATCTTATTTTCCCTCTGCTGAGAAGGGGGAGTGATAGAGTGGGCACCTGGTGCTCAGCCAAAGTCAACCCACCACAACATTTAAAAGAATGAAGATGAGCAGAAGTATTGGCATAAATAATAAATATTCTGAAGATGGCAGAGGTTCCAGAGATGGGGCATCCACAAGTTCTTTGAGCAACTTGTTCCAGTGCCTTACCACCCTCACAGGGAAGAATTTCTTTATAATATCTAATTTAACCTATTCTCCTTTAGTTTAAAGACATTGCTACTTGTCCTATCTCCATCTACCCCTGGGAAAAGTCCCTCTCCATCTCTCTTGTAGCCTCCTTTAGTTACTGGTAGATGTTTTAATGTCCCTTGAGAGCCTTCTCATATCCAGGCTGAACAGCCCCAACTATATCAGCATTTATTCATACCAGAGGTGCTTCAGCCCCTGGTCCACATCCTCAGGACTCGCTCCAAGAAGTCCACACCCTTCTTTTGCTGGGAACCCAGCGCTGGATGCAGCACTGCAGGGTGGGTCTGAGCAGAGTGGAAGGGGAAAATCATCTCCCTTGACCTGTTGCCCACACTGCCTGGGATGCAGATCAGGGCACAGTTGGTTTCCTGGACTGCCAGAGCACATTGCTAGGTCACCAAGCTTTCCAACAATCAACACACCCAAGCTCTTCTCCTCAGGGCTGCTCTCAATCCATGCTTCTCCCAGCCTGTGTTTGTGTTTGGGATTGCCTTGACTCATGTGCAGCACCTTGCACTTGGCCTTGCTGGCCACCCTGTGTTGTCTTGTTTTTGTGTTTGAGTTTGTCCAGAAGCTTACACAACTCTATCCTTCAGAGCACCAAAAGGATTGTATATCTGAGCCTGTTCACTGTCCTCCTGGCAGTGTATTCCTCCAGAAGTGGGGCAGGATACACCCATCATGCTCACAGCTGCCCAAAAAGTTCCTCCACCCCTGATATTTTGGCAGTGACTTGGGAACATCTTCTGATTGAGGGCTCCAGACTGGCAGAAGCCTTAAACCTCTGCTAGCTGCAGAACTCCACTGGGATAATGTTCATGGGAGAGGGTGTGAGGACAGCCCTTAGCCATGACATTCCTTTGAATGTTGATTTTTTTCAGGTTACTGGAAACTCGATTGTCATCTAAATAACCACAGGTTGGAGAAAGCATTTTGGGGCCCTTTGGCTGCAGAGGGTGTAAAGGTAGTTTGACCTCTGATTCACATGGACCAGATGAACTCTGCAGCCTGATTCATCATCAAGAGTATTCTTATCATGTCCTCTTTGCTTATATGCAATATAAGGAAGTGGTTTTTTTCCTTTTATTTGGAAAAGCGTCATGTGCACCGGCCTGATTTCTTTTCCCTGCAAAGCTATCCATTTTCCAATAAACCCTCCAGCAGCACAGGCAGTGATAATTCAGGTCACAGGTTTTGACAGAGAAACCACATCGTCAGCAAGTCACTGCTAATGAAAATGGTTTTTTCTTCCTCCTTGTGCATTTCTTCTTATGTCCAGACCTCTGCTGCTTGGAGTGGGAGTAAAAGATTTGTTGCAACTGTATCTTAGGAACCCTCTAAATCTTTGCATGGGGCTGCCCTTACGCTGAACTTTTAAATCAACAAAGTGGAGGTGAATTCAGGACGTGAACAAGGTGAGCAGCAAAGTCACACCCCACGCTGGGAAGTCTGGAGGAGGCATCATGCAAGAGAGGGAATTTCTGAGGGCATCTCAGGATCTCTGCAGGGCTGAAGGAGGATGTGGGATGGTGGGAGCAGCACAGCACAGGGCAAGTCCTGGTTTCCAAACACAGAAATTCGGGGATCTTTTGGCTGCCTCTCAGCTGATGTGGCAAAGGAAAGGAGGAAACTTTCTTCCTGCTGCTCCCACTTGCACAGGGATAGGTGAACATATGACAATGAATTTACAGCAAACTTGACATTTTTCAATCACATCCTGATGTCCCAGAACCAGTGCACCCAATGTCTGTTTTTTCAGAAAATTAAACCAAAAGAGCTCAAAGGAGAGTCAGAAGATAACTAGACAGCAGGTCCTCTAGTGCATTGACTTCAGCACCTGTGTGAGCATCCTGAGAGCTCAGGGCTGAGTTGAGGCCACAGACAGGTTCTTGGAGGCAGTCAATTGCTACTGCCAATGTCATCTCTATAAATCAGCTATATCTCAATTGATTTCAGTGACATTCTGCTGGATTTATACCTGAGAGCAGACACTGACCTTAAGCACATGGTCTGAACAGGGCCATTCCCACTCAGCTGAAACCATTTGGAGGTTTTCCAATGCCCTTTGATTGGCATTAAGTCTCGATCCATAATGGGAGAGTATATAATAGCCTGAGAATAGAATCAAATAAATCTAATCTGGGTCAGATCCTCAGACAGGGATGTTGATGGATCATAAGCCAGTTTAGTGCAGGTTTCAACTAAAAATAAGGACATGGCTCCTTAAATGTCACTAAGGCCCATATTTGATTGCATAATAATAATATTTTAATTTGAGCTTGTTCCTCAACAGCATACATCCTCCTTGCTCATTAAAATTAATAAGCTACTTTCTCTGGGAAAGACAATGCCCACACCTGTGTTTCAGGAAGAAGGTGACAAGAAAACAAGGATGACATGACAGTTCAGGAATGCTCAAAGACCTTCCTCACCTTAATGCAGTGCAGAGTACAATTTTGCACAGCTCCTTAGCTGGAGCAGTTCTCTCCCCTGGGCTCTCCAGTCTCTAATTTCTATGACCCTGTGAATTTAGTGTACACACAATGCGTGACTGATGCTTCTACACGGAAAAAAACACATTAATTTTTTATTCTCACCAACCACAAAACTAGAAAACTGCTCCCAAGATTGTGTAAAAGTTCATCCCTGGAAAGACATTTGACTTTGGTGGGTGGATTTGATCACAGATTAGATTTGAGAAGGCAGGAAGGAGGGAGGCAGCAAAACATTGGCTAGATTTGAGGAGTAATTACACATTCTCCCTTCAGAAGAGAGGAGATTGGTGGGATGCAAATGGAGGAGAGAGAAAGGGAAGAGGGGCAATGGAATCCACAGATGAGACAGACTAAGGACTGATGGATACACTACTGCAGCATCCTGGGGCTTATAGCAGGGTTCTCCATTTCCTTCTTTCTGTGGCTTTTTCTGCCAAGGCAGTGGTGTTGGGCTGACAGAGCTGGAATCATTTCCCATCTGTGCCTGGAGGTGTCATGGCAGTGGTAGTGGCTGCTGCTGGGGGAGGCTGGCTCCAGCAGCTGGGGGGAGGAGAGTCTGGCCCCAGGTCCCAGCAGCCTGCCTGGGCATGCACTCCCTGCAGGCACACACACACACAGGGCACATCTTCACACCACTTATTTACACATGCACATAAATCCTGGACACCCAGGTTACAGACACAGAGAGCACACATGACACAGAAAGCATGTGGAGATGCCAGTCCCTGCCATCACAGCCCCAGTTCAGTTGTTATCACAGACCAGTTTGCTCACACAGAAAGCTCTCTGGGACTCCTCTGGTCTCTCCAGCCTCCTTTGGTCCTGACCTCAGAAGCTTGCTGACCCCCTTGCTCCCAGGCCATGTCTCCTACTCCCTGGCTGGTCCAGCTCCAGTTTCCTGGGTGACTGCAGACTCCAACCCCTGCACCACCGACACAGGGATCCCATGGCTCCTGGTCCCATTGCAGCTGCTGCACTTAGAGCTGTCCCCACATACAAGCAGAGAGTCTCTCACACAGAAAAAGGGGTTTCAATGAAGTTTGAAATGGAGAAGACGGGACAGAGAGCATTCATGAGGCACAGAGCATGGCCAGGCAAGCACAGTGTCCAGCAGCCTCTTCACACTTGACCAGCCACTTTATCCCCATATCCATCTATTTTCCAATGCTAATCCTTGCAATGCTTTCTTTCCCCTGCCTTGGTTACCCCCCTCAGCACCCCTTAATAAGCCTTGCACAATCCAAAGATGTTGTTCCCATGCATCTCTGTGCAGAAACCCTCCTGAATCCACGAGGAGACCCAGAGAGGTGTTGCCCACAGCAGGGGTGCCAATCTATGGAGCCAAAACTCCTTTTGGACAGCCCTGGCCGGTGTTTGTGACTCTGGTTGGGGCACTGGGACTCCCCCACATCCCTTGTGCCTCCTGTGGGTGTGGAGATGAGCTTTTTGAACAGTTGCAAGGAGGGGATGGAAGAAGGCGAGAATGGAATGTCCTAGCATGGGGGTTCTGCACTGCTCATGGGTCACCATAATGGAAAATCCAAGATGAAGTACAAAGAACCAAAACCTCTAAAAAACAAACAAAACCAGCAACAACAACAACAACAAAACATGCTTGCACACTTCTAAAACTTTTTCATTAATCATAAGGGCTTTAGGGAAGGGTCTGACTGTCCCAACCCAATGAGCCTCCCCACTCCTGCCTGGTCTCAGGTGACAAGGGCTGTCACTCTTCAGTGCTGTGTAGCCTTTGTGCAAATGTGCTTCCTCCCAACACCTGGCAGTGTTGCTGCTGTGAGGTGGGAGAAAATTAATCATGAAAATGAGCAGAATGGGAATCCCAGGAGTAAAGAGGACACTGTGAGCAGAGCTGAGGTTTGGGGACTCCTGTATTGTTTTGTTTAAAACTGGAGCCTACAACTATTCCCTTGTATGCTGCAGTAAGCCAAAGTTAACACTTGGGTTGACTCAGGCTCATTTTTCACACTAGCTCAGGACAAATTTTCAGGATGTTTAGATATTAAACTTTCACTGAAAAAATGCCTTTAAAAAGCTGTCTCTGAGTCTTCTTCACTGCATAAGAAGAGATTTGGCCACCAGTAAAATTCTGCCTCATTCTATCCATGTGGGATTTGTTTGCTGAGCTGTGAGACATGGGCAAGATAACAAGGAGAGGAAAAAGGGATCAGCAGCCTGCTGGGTCACATCTGTTGGTTTTCAATCCACAACCAAACATCTACTGTCCTGCCAGCATCTTCTTTCCTAAAGCGGTGCTAGAAAAATTGTGAAGATATGCTTACTGAATTCTAATTAAAATGAACTGTTTCAAATAACTCCAATCTGTGCATAGGGTGGATTTAGCAATGCAGGGTCCAGTGATGTTATGCCTCATAAAAAATGTAATTATTAGGGTAATGCTCAAGTTAATCAACTTCAGCCTGATTGGATTTTGCTGCTGATCTTTCCCATTGGAATACTGTCTTTTAGTTTCCAGATTCCTCCATCCACCTCAGATAACACAGAATGTCTGAAAATCCCCTGTTGGCTTGGGGTGCCCATGATTTCCAAACTTTATGATAGAACTGGGAGTGGCACCAAAATCCAGGATGAAGTTTTTAAGGATTTGGGACTACTTGGGAACTGATATTTGGTTATAATACCTTAATACCTAATAGTAGAGGGGAAAGCCTTGGGACCCCCTATGGCTTCCAAATTCAAAGGTATCATGCAAGTTTAGACTTTAATGGAAGATTGCTGTGATGAATACAGTCCCATGGATATTTCAAATCAGCATTTTCTAACAAAACTCAGTTCTACAAACAGCATCATCTTTATGTTCTTCTGGTTGTACTCAATTTAAAACACTAAACCATACTCTTCTCCTGTTATTATATGGAAAGACCAAAGTGACCAACAACAACAGAAATTAGAAAATCTTCTAGGGTATTGTGAATCCCCTAGGAAGAGAAGTGTCCTCAGTGCAATATGAGATCTACCAGGCCTCTTTTCAATCTAAACCTATCAGTCAACCTCAGATTTCTCTTCTGGGCAACTTTTATTTCTATCACCCTATAAAAACTACATTAGACTCAAAGCCTGTTTTCACAGTGATGTTTTTTCATCATCTCATGTCTGATAACAAGGCACAAATAGACCAGGATTTTCCCTCCCTCACATTGGTACCTGTTCTTGGGACTTATCTTCCTCTTCCATTCTTTTTATTTTCCTGGTTTATGCATGTTTATGGCTTATGGAAAACAGGAAATATAAAGGGGAACCAGACTGATTGTCAAAGGTTAAAGTTGAACTACTGAAAGGAAATAACCCAAATAATTTATCAGAATGGATAGAATAGAGATCTGGGGCTCTGGGGTTTGGATGTTTGGGGGTTTTTTTGCATCTTTGAGGAAAAATCCCAAGGAGGCTTCTGCTCTAGTGTTTGGCTTCATGTAGGGCAGAGGATCCCACTGAGCCAGGAGAAAGATGCAGCTGCTGTGCCCTTTGGCAAGGACCTGATGGGCTGCCTTTTCTTGACAGCTGAACAACAGAGTAAATGGACACGGGAAAGTTATATAGATTTGCTGTCATATAAATGTAGTTTGCACAAAGTGATGAATTCAGCAAGTGTGGTAGTGCTTTACCTTGGCCTCAAGGGAGAAGAGGAAACAAGCATCAATACCTGCATTAAATGCCCCAAATGAGGAAGACTACAGCCCTCCAGGGCAGCAAGGCTGGCATTGGAAGTTGTGCAGTAGGGGATGAAGGATGTGTGGTAGCACAAGGTAGCACAGGTCCAGAGTTCTGGTCTTTTTCTGTCCCATGTCCCCATGGAGGTTTATTCCATGATGCAGAGAGTGCAGATCACTTCCACACAGCCAAGATTTTCCAGTGCTCTTTAAATTTATATGGATGTCCCAAGTGCTCACAAAGTATCCTTCTCTCAGAACAGTCGTGTTTCTCTATTCCCTTTTTGTTTCTACCATGATCCAGATGAAGCACAGCCCTCTGTGTTCCCTTCTTCAAACTTTTCTCAGCCAAGTCTTTGGCAGTATCTCACAGCCATTAAAACGTGCCCAACATCGTCACTCTCCTCCACTTCACCCAGTGTGTTATGTCCCATGGTACAGACCAAGAAAGTGCTTTATTCAAAGCTATGCAGAAAAGCTGCATCTACAGATGCAGAGCCAGAGGGTTGTCCTCAGGATCTTCTTTCATCTGATGTGATGTATTTTGGAAGAACTCTATTATGTTGTGTGATTGAAGGCTCATCTCCACACACACACAGGCAGAAGGACAAGCCATGGAAACACAATATCCCAGTCAGAGACACGAGACTCTAAACTGGGCAGGGGCTATTCCAGGAGAGCCTCAGCTTCATGGGCAGGTGTAACACCCTTCCCAGGGGAAACAGCTGCCCAGCTCACCTGACAGCTGGGAGAGGCATCCTGCCTGGGAATGGGACACATGAGAGCATGTGGAGGAAGAGCAGCTGGGGATTCCACAAAACCTGGTATGGGATAGGCTGGGGGAGAAACCAAAGGCAGGGAAAGGGAAGGATATGACTGGTGTTATGACTGGTGTAGAGAGGAACAAAGGTGGGGAAATAGAGGGAAAAGGGGATTGAGTGGCCAGTCCCAAGTAAATAGGTTGCCAGTTGGTGTGCTTGTATGCAGGACATGCTCCCAAGCCATGGGACCAGGGGAAGAGATTTTTGGGGAGCTGTTAGCAAGGAAATGGGATGGCCCTATTTTGCAAGAAGATCTTTCTTTTGGTAACTGCTTCACGCTTTGGTCTGGCATAGCACAAGTGAGGTGCTATTCTCACCCCAAAGCAGCACTAATGAGTGGTGAAGATAGGAATGCATCTTACTTTTCCATTCTACATTCCTTTTGTGTGTTTGTAGGGATACTGTTAATAGAACAGACTGAGGAGTTCATGCTCTGAATTCCTTAGACTCTGTTGTGATTCTGGCACTAAAAGTCTCACTGAGAGCAAAATCCAAAGGGAGTAATTTGTATTTAAATCAGACAGATACAGACCCTAAAACAATTTGACCATATAAGGAACCTTCAGTCTTGAATTACCTTAAATTCAGTTCTGAATTTGCTAGGTAGAAGTCTAAGAGCCTACAAAATGCTTATCATGAAATGCAAATCCCCAAAATCAGCAAAACACATAAATCCTGTCTGTGCTAATTATTTGGAAGATGACAACTAGAGTTGTTAGAAACACACAAGGGTTTGGGTTATGACTCTGAGGAACTGATGGATCTAGCCAAAGGATGATTGGAATTTCCTGTTGCCTATAATTTCTTTGGGCCTGCTCTTACTGTGTTTGGCTCCCGCCAGGATGAAAACCATGATTCCTTAATCTGGAAGCCTTCCAATCTCTTTCTTGCCACCAGACTGATGTCCTTGTGAGCTTCACAGCAAAGATCAGATGCAGTGAAAGGGAGCTTTGTGTGTTCAGAGTCACAGGGGCATAGAGAAGACCCACTGGGCTGATCCCCTGCCTTGGATTACTGCTGGTTTCTTCTCAGATGGCAGATGTTTTCACCTACTTCTAAATTTCATTGGATGCCTGGGCTCTGTACAGAAAGACCTGCAAAAAGATGGTTATGCAGGAAACCCACACTCACCAGTGTTAATTTTTGTTTTTTGGATAGTTTCTAAGCATTTGCAATTGCTTTAAGAAGCCATCTTTTCTGTTGCACAGATCTCAAGCATAGTTTCACATCAGACCTGCTTCTGAAGCAGCCTGATTTACACCACTCTGTTCTCATGCATGGTGAAGTGACTCCTTGAATTGAATAGTTCTAGACAAATTATAATGCAATGAAAAAGAAGTATATTTGAGGTCTGTAGGCAGTTTTGCCACTCAAAATATCACCCTTCTTCCCACAGTGATGTGTGCAAGTCCCACTGAAAGACAGAACTTGCCAGTTTATTTCACTGGCATTTGCTTTCTGGGTTTCAAATCCTGATCAGGGTAAATCCTACTTGTGTAGGAAAAGTCCTTCTGCTTCTGAGAAACAAAATTCAGTTTTGAATACATGTCCATCCTCACACTGGCAACCTTCCCCTGTATGCACACTAAGCTCCTCAAGGAAATTGAGCCCTCAGCTCTCACTGGAGAGCGCAGGCAATAAAAATGGTTTGGTGTTTACTTGGAGCATTGTAGGATGAAGCCTCATTTCATGCTTGTATATTAAAAGGCCTTAGAGTATTTATTTTTGCATTAAGCTATTCTTTCCTCAAACAACTGGTAACAATATGCCTCCCTTAGGGTGGAAGTCTGCTCTGATGATATAATATATCTAATGTTTCTCTGTAGCAGCTGGTCTTCTCAAAATATCACATTGGATTGATAACCTTCAAGGAAGGCTTGTACTGCATGTGATGACTGCTTCATATTTTATCATGACAGTGAGAATTGCTTTAAGCTCTCCTACTTTTTCATCACCTACAAGACCTACAAGGACGAAGATGGCACTTATGTGTCACCTGCACTGGTGGCTCAGGCAAATCTCCCACCAAATCATGTTTCATTGGTGCCTTTGGTAATAATCTTGGGGCTCAGAAGGAGGTAAGCAAGATTATTAGGCATGAGAAATGGAGATATCCATACTATCACTCAGTGCATGCGTAGCTTAAAAGCTGCTGAAAATTTGTAAATATTTCTCTTAGAAAAAGAGCTGGTTTAATCTTGTGAGCTCTGAGCTCTTCCATGATGATGATTGATAGAGAAGTGGGCTCTATGGTTTAGACACATGAAGCCAATTTTATTGATTCCAAAAGCTCAATATATACCTTTTCAGCTATAGCTAAAATTAGCAACAATCACATATCTTCAAAGCATACCAAGCACACATTTTGCTTCCTCATTCAGGGTTCTGCCCTGACTTGCCAGGGCTTGTGGCTCACCAGACTTAGCACATGCACCTCAGTCACGAGTTGAGCACTGCTCTGAGTCTGCTCTCCAACTGTATTCCCACCCTTTGAGCACTGCTCTGAGTCTGCTCTCCAACTGTATTCCCACCCTTTCATGGTCACTACCCATTATAGAGAAACCAGTATTTCTGAGCCAGGTTTTCACAGGGGCTTGCCTTTCCTGGTAACACTAATTGAAACTGATGTGGGGTCATATATTGTCCTTTGGGGTGGAAGACTGAGTTTCTTCATTATCCCAAATTTTATCTATCATGGAATTTAATTAGGGAAAAAAAAAATCGTACACAAGCTGAAAAGGTTTTTTCCTAAGCCCTTTGAAGTCAATGGATGAGGTCCTATAAACCTTCCCAGGCTCAGGGATTGGATCCTATGCACCCACTGCTCAAAGGTTACAAACATTGCTGCTGATCTGGTGCTGAGAGGTCTCAAATCAGGGGCAGTGAAATAATTTTCTTAGTTTATAGGTGAACTTGAGACAGCAATGTGGTTTCTATCTTGCAGACTTATAGTGTTCATGCCCATGTTTTTAATCACTATGCAAATTCCCTCTTCCCTTCATTAGGCACATCTGTCCCACATGGCTCATACATAAGCATTTCAAAATACACAAAATGCCTCTAGTCCTAAGTCCAATTTTATTACATTCTTAAAAGTTTATTTTTAGAGTTAGCAGGATGGACAAATTCCACTGCTGCCTAAGTAGTGCATGACCTTTAGCTTTCCTTTAAATCAGGCTTCTCCATCTGTGTGATCTTTACGAATCAAAATGTCGTTCAATTAAATCTAATCTTCTGCTTGCAACCCTTGCCAGGGTTTCCTCCACTGCTGCTTTGGGACCAGCTGACTCTGTGTGGACCAAGTTTCTGTGTGATAAAGGAAAAGGCACAAGGACTGAGGAGGAAGTTTTTCACTTGTTATTTAAGCTGGTGTCCCACACTGCCCATACATACCAACAGTGGGTCAGGACAGGGTTAAGTTACTCCAGCTGCAGTGTAATTTCACTAATATAAAATGCAAACTATATAGGTTCATTATTAAGATGATGCTCCTCATGCTCCTTCCTGTGAGAAGTAGGTGACTGTTGCCAACTCTCTCCATGTCCTCCAGCAATGGAGTTTCTTAAATTTTCTCTTCCCTGCCTCCTTCAAAGATCTTCCAGGTCTTTGAATTGCTGCTAAGCAAATGCATGCTTTGATACTGAAGTAATGAGCATTATGGAAGAAAAAAACCAGTATGTGTACATATATGCAGCTCATATCTCTGTATATCTGTTCATGATTCAGTCTATCTCCAGCCATCCTGTCTAGAACTTATGGGTTGTTTCAATATTAAGAAAATTCATTGTAGGTAGCATCAGAGTCCAGACCAAGCTTATGAGTCATTCCCTTCCTTCAAAGGACATAGATTAGCTATTTTAAAATAAAACAGTGACTTTCTGATCAACAGCTGAGACTCGGTGCAAGAATCTGAACAACTGTGTGACAGACTTTCGTGCCAAAGCTCCCCAAACCAAGTTTAATGTGTTTTATGCTCCCTTTTAATCAAAGTTCAGTGACCTGTTTCTTGCACTCATGTTGTTATACACAAAGGAGAAGTATTTTATGGATTTCAAAACCGTGGTATACGTCCAGATAACTAGAAGCAATGCCTGAACCAGCCCAGATGTAGCTCTCCCTGGACACCTTAAAGCACACCCCACAAATGTGTCCATGTTTGTTTCCGAAAACAAAACTGTGGGGCAGCCCCTTGTCTTAATTGCTGTAGCAATTGTAGCGAAGCCTCTTGGAGACTGTTCTTTGAAGTTGTAAAACCACTGTCACTCTGTGAAGGGGAAGGTCCTGGCAGGTCCTGGGAAGGTCCTGGATCACTCGCCACACCCTAGTGATTTATCCTATTCTGCAAAAGGAGGGCAGGAGTGCCTCAGTTTTATTCTAAGTAGTCTCTGATGCACAGTACAAATTCTATGCCCCAGCAGTAGATAAACTCTAGGACACACAGCAATCTGTTCTTCTCATTGTCTGCACCTTGAGAAAGGCAAGTGGATAAAATAATCTTGTTAGTTGTGAGCACTGACTCACTCCATCCTCAACCTCAGACATCTGGGGGGTTCTGAGCTTTTTAGCCAATATGTAAGCAAAGTTCTGCCAGTTGTCTTGAGCAAAACTAGATAAAGCAACATCCTGATCTCTGTTGAGTGAGGAGCCAGAATCTACTTTAGGGGGTTGTGATCAAGCTTCTTTCTTGACAATAAGATTAAAAGGGAGCCTGGGAAATACGTGACAGTGACATCACGGTGGAGCAGGAATACAGACATACATTAAAGGACAGGAACAGTGACAAAGAGTCATCCTCTGTTAGCAGCCAACAGCTAGAGCCACATGTGGACATGGGCTTTTTTAGGGACCAATAGGTTTTTTCATTCAGTAAAGTGATGATCTGCTTCATTCTTTCACCCTTGATGGATAACATTTTTTGTCTGAAGGTAAAGTGGATTATTCCGTATGTGGAAATTGGATTACGGCCAAAGGAAATGGAGCACTCTGCTGTTTCAGCTCATTAGACAGAGGATTAAGCTTCACCTTCCTGCAGATCAGCTTGGTCCAGGTGCTGGAGGCACAAGCTGATGTGGTTCAGGGCACAGGTCAGAGCACCTGGCAATTCCTTTGCTGCTGTAGATGTGAAAGAGGATCAGGATTTGACAACTGTCCAGGAAAAGCCCCTCTCCTTTCTGTTTGACTAAACTTTCAGGGTTTGTTTTCTTTACATTCTACTTAATCAAGATTCATTTTATCTTCTTCCTATGCCCTCTTTTGACCAAGTATTGGAGGTGGCTTAGGTTTTGTTTGAAGAAGTCAGCGGGTGCAGCTGAACAACATGATCTCTGGATCTGGCTCAGGCCCTTGGGAGCCTTTGCCATTGCTAATGTTCACACCTGTGACAACAAGGCTCTCTTGGTGCCAGCTCAGAAACAGGTCTCTGAGACCATCTCCTCTCTGGGCTGAAGATAAATCCTGCCAGGACCTTTCTGTCTCATCTCCAGCTCACCTCCAAATGCAAAGCTGCACTACAAGGAATGGTGTGAGAGCCTTTTAATGGGAGCCTTGTGCACTTCCTCCTTTCCTCTTCATTGGCACTGGTGTGACTGAAGGCTGTCTTTCCAGCCCAATTCACACTGAAGTGATAGAGGACATTTCAGTCATTTCAGTTATATATGGGAAACAAATTCAAAATATGTGTCTCTAGGACCAAAGGAAAAGCAGCATTTGATATTGAAGGAGAGTCTGTGACTGCTACCATATGTCACTTCTAAAAATGAATGGGCAGAGACCCCACACAGCTGGCAATGAGAGAGGGCATGTCCTTCATAACACCCCAATAAGGTCTCACAGGTTTTACTTGGAGAGACTATTTCCCTAAAAAACCTTCTTCAAAGATGAAATTTCTGCTGATTCCCTTCCCTTCCCTTCCCTTCCCTTCCCTTCCCTTCCCTTCCCTTCCCTTCCCTTCCCTTCCCTTCCCTTCCCTTCCCTTCCCTTCCCTTCCCTTCCCTTCCCTTCCCTCTTTCACAGAGGTACCCAGCACAGGATGCTGATGATTATTTTTCATTTTTCAACATGAGTGAAAGAAAAGACTCACTAGTGAAAGAACACTACTGGGTAGCCATAAATTAGATTCTGAGAAGTCAAATTCTTGCTGTTTTATCAGTGAGTATGGCTCCTGTTGCACAAAGGGCTGTAGAGCTGTTTGGAGAAAGAGCTGCAGGGAACAATGTCAAGGCAGTGAGATCCTTTTCCCAGGCTGGGTGGCAGTGATAGATGGGCAGTGGTAGGGTTTAAGCTTCCATTTATTTTCCAATGTTTTAAGGCTGTAACTCACCATAAAAATCCAGTTTTTGCCTGCCCTGTCATATCTTCTTATAAAGTATAAGTGATCTTCCAGTCTGAATTTGGCAAGGGCATGCTACAGACATAAAAGGTTACAAACAAAAAGTGATTTGGTAGCAGAAAATAATCACAACCTGTGTGGACTTAGCTTTCAGGAAGACATTCTTGAATGTAACCTTACAATTCATTGCACCTTCTTTTTTAAACCAACCTAAACCCTTTTTTGGGTAAAGGATTTCCTTGTCATCTAATCGTGTTCTGCTCACATCTGATCCCCAAGGAGATTCCCTGCTGATGTAATGATGATGATGAACCACAGCAGTCTTCACCTGGAAATTATCAGTGATTGCTATGGTTTTGTTCTGTGATAGTGGCTCTCTCTGACCCTTACAGAAAGAGCAGCCAGAGAATTACCTGTGTGCTCTTCACCCCTCCTGGGGGGCTCAGTGACATGTGAATATCCCTGTTTGTTCTCCTGGGGTTCAGAATGGCTTCAGGACAGGACAGGTGTGCTTGGACACAGTAACAGAGAGACACCAAGGTGTTAAGACAGTGAAGGTACCAGTGTTGCCTGTGGGATGGACTCACCTTGCCACAGCTCATGGAGAGCTGTTGCTCGTGAGATGGACTTGCTTGGAGAAGTTCATGCAGACCGAATGGCAGAACAGATATAGGGGTGCAAAAATGGGACTTGTTTTAGACATGTACTTTGCTACTCAGTAGAAATGCTAGCAAATCAGAAAAACGAGCCATTCCTCCTACAGCTGGGTGTTTCCAACACTGCCTGCTCAAGTGCCTTCCCAAAATAAGAAACACCTGATCCTTTCCCTCACCATTTGTACAGACCATGGCACAGCAGAAAGGTGCAGAGATGCAGGACTTTTCCTGACCCCCCCCCGACCACTATTTTCTGGCTTCACCATGAGACATCATCCTTTTCATACCTAGGTTTGCAGGGTCACTGATGCCACAACTGTCTAACACACAAAACTTGGACTTCCATCACCACAATACACAGAGGAGGCACTAAAGGCACTGCAAAGTGTTATCAACAGAACTTATTAACAAATAACCGAGCTGAAGGATTTATTTCACATAAATTCTGAAACCAATTATATCTCCTTTGGGGTCTTGGTAATTAAAAGTCTCCTGTGTGTGCTTTCAAAGCACTATAAATCTGATGTATTCTTCAGTGTCCTGACATAGAAAATGGGTCTAGTGTTGTAGGCTGCAGCAAGCTGGATGGACTGGTTATTGTCACCCAGCTACTCTGAACTGGCAGCAAAACAAAGAATTCTATTTAAGATCTGCAAACTTTTTATGAGTTTGGAGGTTTCTTTTGTTTGTTGTGTTGTTGTTGTTGTTCTTGTATTTTGATTTTTGGTGTGGTTGTTGCTGACTTGCCTTTGGTGAGGCACTGGCGTTTGTCTGATTGTTTAAAATAAAATAATGGCGACTTCCTGAATGACCTCTTTTGAGATGTATTTAATTTAATTTCTACTGTACATTCCAGGATTCATGTGGATTCCTTTCCATCAGTAAAAAGTCCTCATAACTGTAGTTGTAGAGAGATGGAAGGACAGAATTTTCAATGTACTTAAGATTTTTCATCTTAAAGCACCTGAATCTAAACTGATTGTAAATTTAAATTTCAAGAAGTTCTATATGTCAATCCCTTTGCAGAAAAGAAACATAGGAATAGTGAAGAGAATATGTTTAAGTATTTTAATAATTACAAGACTAGGTGTATCTATACCACATGCACCTAATAGTCTGAATGGTTATACAGATGGAGAGGGAAAACATGGTTGAGAAATTGTCAGGGTCTGACACTAGAGCCAGCAAATAAGAGAGGTGGATCAAAAAGCTGAACCTAATGGCCAGGGTGTTTGTGCAGGTAGGCATTTCTGCTTGGTTTTAACTCACTTGGGGGAGTGAGCAAGAAAGCTGTAGCTCAATGTGGTCCCATTCTTCATCCTGAAATTCCCTCCTTCTTTGTGGCCTCACTGTGTTGACACCTTTCTTGATAGTAGCATTTGGGACTAAAGGCCTTATTGCTCTGCAATATGTTTATGCATCTGCATTTGCTGTACCAGGCCTGAGATGAACCATTCAACTCGTAGGGCATGCTCCAGCTCAGCCTAGTTTGCAGCTGGAGTTTTGAGCAGTGCTCTTTGCTCCTTGCAGCCGTCATCCAAATTTTAACTGATTCCTCAACTAGACTGAAATGACAGACTGACATTTTTTCCATAGGATCTACTCTGTTGGATGATATCTGTGGAGAGACAGCAAGGTGGATTTCTGGACTACAGTGATGCAGTATGAAAGAGGATAATAGAGTTGAGGTGCTTAGCTCATGGGTGTCTCAAACTGCTACTGCAGTCTTGAGGTGAAGGGAATGAACTCAGAAAAGGGAAAACACCACATAATTAGACAGCCTGAAAAATAATTGGTATGGGAGACTCTGAACTAAGAAGTGAGTAGCCATCACTGCTCTACTTCTTGGTACTGGGTAGTTCTAACCAGATAACCAACAGTGGAGGATGCTTCTTGACTTCTTGACTTCTGCAGTGATGTGCTCTGCCTCAAGCCACAGAGCTGGGCACACAGGGAAGAAGACAGAGCTGCCAAGCTTTGGGCTCCAAGCTCCAGGTACCAGTCATGACTTGGTTCCTGTACCTGGCAGCAAAGTTCAAAGGGAAGAGGAGCAAAATGGCATAAAGTCAACCAGGAATGGAGATGGGAGGTTGGCACACCTGACTGATGAGTGAGATTTGTTAGACAGAGAGAAACAAGCGTTGGGATGCTGTATCTTTTGACAGGAGCAAGGAAGGATTGGAGAAATGCAACCAGAGCCAGAGAGGGAGGTTTTTACTTAAACTTTCTGACCAGGACTACAAAGAAAGGGGAGGGGTAAGAAGGTAGCAAAGGTTTGCTCACAAGAAGAAAGAGCAGAAATAGCATCTGTCATAGGGAAGAGAAGTTCTTACTAAAACTCAAACTACTGAACTATCAAGGAATCCCACCCTGGAGTAATTCACCTCCTAACTGTGCTGAGAAAAATGATTGCAAGACCTTGAACCATCTCTGACACAGAATAGCAATGGGTTCAATCAACTGTAATCGTCCTGCTGCCACTATGATGCCAGCTGGGTGTAAGAGCTAGAAGGAAACCAAGCCCCTACAGGAAAAATTGTCTGTTAGCTCCTGCTGAGGGCAGAAGGGGCTTTAATTTCATTCTGTCCTTCCTTCTCAAATCCTTAGAAATATAAGGCTGAAACATGTTCTCAAGTCTCAAAGAGGCTGCTTTGACTGTTTTGTTCCCAGGAGAGGCAATGACTCTCTTGTAGCACAAGAGAACCAGAGGAGCATTTATGATGATTTGGTCTGAGATATCTTTTTGCTGCTGATGGACTGTTGCTGGGGAGGGCATAGCTTTCTATTAATTCAACTTGGGGAGAAGAGTCCATACCCTGTTCCAATTACATCTTATTTCCATGGAAACATTTGCTGTTTTGGAAGTATTTTTTGTTTTCTCCTCTGGTCCACTGTGTTCTTCTCCTTTCTCCATCTCCTTTTTCAGGCAGCACTTTTTCATACTCTTTTCCAATTAATTTCCCAACTCCTCTCTCTTGCCCCAGTTTCTATCTTCTTTCAGTCTCCTCCTATTTTCTCCCAATCTGCCTCTTTGTCTCTTGCCCTGGTTTGCTGTCCTCCTCCCTCCGTCTTCTCACTTTGATCTTCCATCTCTCTTTATCAGCTTTGTCTTCTGCACAATCCCTTTTTCTGTTTCTTTCCTTGTTCACTGTTCCCAGCCTCCCCTGGTGCAGATCACTGTCTGCTGCTGCAGCTTCTCAGGTGGCTTGAAACACAGCTGACCTCTCCACAGAGGAACCAGAGATCCAAGTTTGATGCAAGAGACATCTTAAGGCTTAGATGTTTCACTTGTGACAGCAGACACTTCAATTGCCTCTGGAGACCTGTCTCTCTGGGTCACTTTAGGTGTCACCAGAGGTATCTAGTTGACTACTGCAGTTGTCCTTGTCTGATCTATAGCTTCAGATTCTTCAGCCTTTTCTCTCTTTCCCTGTGAGTTGTGGGTGGGAGCAGCCTACTTCCTTCAATACCTGGATCATCAGGAGGAAAAGGAGATATCTGAAGGGAGTTTTTGTCTGCCTGGCTCTCCATGAAGAAATTCACCTGAGAGGGGCATGCTGCAGAAGAATACCTGGGCATGGCAAAGAGCTTTCCTGAGCAGCAGGTGTCCTGGAAAATCAACATTTTCACCATGTGGCCTCACATGGAGGGCATGCACAGTAGAGAGCTCTGGGGAAAAGCCTCTGCAGGAGACCAAGCGGTACAACATTTACAGAAAGTCACCGAGGCAGTGCATTTATTAGAGTGGAGGAAAACTGATGAAATTACAACTGCTTTGTGTCTCTCAGGCACCCCTCGGCCCTCTGCCTCTCCAGGTGAGCCTCATCTGCCTGCTCAGCTGCAATCATAGAATGGTTTGGGTTGCAAGGAAAGTAAAAGATAGCTGCTTCCAACCTCTTTGCCAAGGGCAAGGACACCACACCAGTTTTCTCAGTCCCATCCAACCTGGTCTTAAACACTTCCAGGGATGCCCACTTCTCTGAGCAACCCGATCCACTGTCTCATCAGTGATCACAGTAAACAATTTTCCCCTAACATCTAATCTAAATCTCCCCTTTTTAAGTCTAAAATTATTTCCCCTTCTCATGTCTCTATCTGCTCATGTAAAGAGTTTCTCTCCATCTTTTTTAGTAGTTTCCTTTAGGTACTGGAAAGATACCATAAGGTCTCCCTTGATCCTCCTCTTCACCAGGCTGAATAACCCCAACTCTCCCAGCCTGTCTTCACAGGGGAGGTGCTGCAGCCCTCTTCTGGACCTGCTCTGACAGGACCTGTGAGAGCAGGTCCAGAGGAAGGTCTTACAAGAGCAGAGGATGGGGACAGAATCCCCTCCCTTGCTGCTTTGGATGCAGCCCAGGATGTGGTTGGCTTTCTGGACTACCAGCACACATTTCCAGGTCATGTCCAGCTTTTCACCTGAAAGGAACCACAAAACCTCTCTGTGGGACTGCTCTCCATGAGTTCTCTTCCCAGTCTGAACTTGACTCTGGGACTGCCCCAACGAAGTTGCAGCACTTTGCACTTGGACTTGTTGAACTCCACGAGGTTCTTGTGGACCCACATCTCAGGTTTGTCCAGGTGCCTCTGGATGTTCACCCCATCCTTCTGTTGCGTCAACTGCCCTGCTCAGCTTGGTGTCATCTCCAGATTTACTGAAGGTACACCCTGTTTCCCTTTCTGTGTCACTGATGAAGGTGTGGAAGGTGTGGAAGAGTCCCAAGGCACAGCCTGAGGGACACCACTCCTCACCAGACTACCTGGACACAGGAGCCATTGACCACAACTCTGGCTGCCTCCAGACAATTCCTTATCCACATCAAATCCATGTCTCTGCATTTGGAGATAATCATGTCATGCTGTGTCAAAGGCATTACAGAGCTCTTGGCAGGTGGCATCAATCAGACTTCCCTCCTTGCCTGCTGCAGTCACTCCATCATAAAATGTCACTAGATAGGTCAGGCATAATTTTCCCCCTTAGTGAAGAAATTTAGATATTTTTAGCCCTTCAGATCTATGGACCAAGGCACAGGGTTTTCTCCCTTAGCCTCATTAGTCTTTAGCTTTCACCTTCTTTATAGCATAGCTTGACTCTGAAAGCTCTTATCCTCAATTTTCAGTGCACCTCTGCAGATGAAGGAAAACGTGGTAGTAGGGTCTCTGGGGATGCTCTGCTATTGGAAAGCAAGAGGAACCCTCACTCTTCTCAAAGGTTATGTCAAGACAGCAGGCAATTAAGCATAGTTATAAGTGAATTTCTTTTAATCTTAATAAAAGCAGAGGAACTCCCTGCAGAAAACTCCAGAGTTCCTCTTACTGACAATATATGTGCCAAATATAAACCACACCAGACTCAGAAGACATCATTTATTGTGTAAAAGTTTGCAGTTAAAGAAAAAAGGATGTCCTATATTTATAACTGGGTCTGTGCTCTTTTCCCTCTCTCTCCCTTGACTCCATTTAACATTCCCAGAGGATGGACTGAGACTAACAGGAAATGTTCTGGACTGGTCTAAAATGACAGTTCTACTCCCAAAGATTTAGGACATTAAACAAGATAAAGCAAGGGGTTTATAGTCCAGATTATTACAATATTGCTCTAACACATAAACAGCACAATAAAATATGACATAAACTCATCTAATCTGTCAACCCTGGATGACTAAGTACTGGAAAGTTGACAGTGGTTTCTATTTCTCTCACATTAAAAATGCCTTCAAAATTGGTACTATGGTAAACTGATGACCACTTGTGAAATATTTTATTGGAAAAGCAAGACCTTTTCTGCTGGGAAGTTGTACACAACTCCTCCAGAGTCAGCTCCAAGGGGGACTTTCCTAGGCAGAAATAGTCATGATGGTATTCATGGCTCTGCCTGGATTTTTCCGTCTGGCTGTGTGCCTGGTGGCAGCTCTCCCCCTGCAAATCCCAGCAAGTAGTGGAAGGGAGCTCAACAATTTTCACTGTGTTCAAGTTTTTTGTCCTGGAGCAAACCTCGTGTCATTTCTTGTGAGGGTGTGGTCTGGCTGCAGCCCTAGCACAGCACATGGAAAGGACCTGGGCAGGGCAGGGCAGGGACACAGCCCCAGTTCCTCTCTGCTCCTCCCTCTCTGTTCCCCAGCAGGGATGGCCTCATGATGCTCCATTTATTCCCATGCTTTGGCATGTATTTCTGCCTCTTGTCGAGTTTCTTCTCTGTTTTAAGGTTACTTAAAGGAATTATTTCTGAAAGATGGGATCAGTTATTCTACAGAAGGAAGGAACAACCTCATGCACCAATGCAGGGTGGAAACCACAGATGGAAATCACCTGTGCCCTACAGGGGGGTCCTGGTGGGCCCCACGTTGAACATGAGCCAGCAAAGTGTGCTTGCAACAGAGGACAATGGTGTCCTGGGCCTGACCAGGCAGAGCACTGCCAGCAGGATGAGGGATGTGACCCTGCTTTTCTACTCAGCACTGACTGAGACACATCTCAATGCTGTATCCAGAGTTGAGCTGCCAAACATGGACATATTTGAGAGAGTCCAGCAAAGGGCCATGAAGATGATTAAAGCAATAGAGCATTTTTGATACGGAAAGGCTGAGAGAACTGGGACTCCAGCCTGGAGAAGGCTTGAAAGGATCTTGTAAATACAGATAAATACCTGAAGGTAGGGTGCAGATTAGATGGAGACAGATTCTTCTCCTTGCTGCCCAGAGGCAATGGGCAAAGACTGAAACAGCAGAGGTTCCCTGTGAACCCCAGGAAACACTTCCTTACTGCAAGGCTGACTGAATGCTGACAAGATTACCTAAGCTGATCTAGCAGTTCTCCTCATTGGAGATATTCAAGAGTCATCTGGACATGGTCCTCAGGAACTGGCTGTGGGTGGCCCTGCCTGAGCAAGGGGTTTGGGCTGGATGACCTCCTGAAGTCCCCTGCAACCTCAGCCTTTTTGTGCTTCTGTGATTTATACCATAGAAATGCATATGCTGCTCTGTACTTTTTCCTTTTTAAAATAAAAAAAGAAAAATGGAAAAAGATTCCTTAAGAATAGGCAGCAGCCAGAGATTCCCAGAGGCAGAGACCTTCCTCCCCACACCATGACTTTGAGAGAGCTCTCCATGCTTCAGGCATGATGAAACAATTCAATTTTCATGGCCAGCCAGGCCTTGGCTCCTCTCTGACTAAGAGACTTTGCAGCTCTGTGGAGTGGCAGTGGGAGCTGCCTGCTGGAAATAGAACATGAGAACTGATTGCACATGTAGTGAAGGGAATAGCAAGTTTCTTCAACGGGAATTTCTGAAGCAAAGCACCCTCTCAGCCTGTCCAAGATGTTGCTGTCAGCTCAAATCAAGCCTCACTCTATCCTACCTGCTGAGTCCCTTTTGGTGTGCTGCAGACAGCAGTGCTGGGCGCTGCTGGCAGCAGCTGCAGCGCAGCTGTGGTGGCAACAGGCACAGATTTGGGACCTCCACATCTGCCCAGGGTAGAGATCATGTGCTGCTCTTTCTCAAGGGGTTCTCCCCTCAGTAACCCAGGGCAGCTGCTTTCAACAAGAGAGGCTTTTAGAGCTCAGTTTTCCAGGAAGAGATAACACAAAGTAAAAATGTCATGAGGACCACATGATGTGTGAACAAAAGCTGGAGGATCAGTGGTGCTGTGAGAGAGCATTATGAACATCTGCTCTGAACAAGTCAGCACACCCAGCACTTTGCATCCAGCCCAGCTTCCTTCGAGAGGGGCTCCTCAGCCCCTGGTCCCTCCTTGAGCAGGAAACTCATGAATCACGTGAATTTCTAGCTCAGTGCTCAAGCTGAAGCAACAGAGCAGGGCAGGATTCCCAGGATTTACAGCCCAGAGTCAGCACCTGTGTCCAGTTCTGTTCTCTTGGGAAGTGCATTTCCCTGCTCCCTAAGGCAGCTGGGGGGAAGGAGAAGCCAGGAGGGTTTCCCCATGGGCTCTCAGGTGACACCTTTTTTGGGAGGGTCCTCTGCCACCACCACGCTTCCCTCAGTGCCTGGACTGATGCTCACTGTCCTCCCACCTGCTCAGCAGGGCCAGGCTGTGCCAGCATCCTTTGTTGCACAGCCCACCCCATTCCATGTAGAGATTTTTGCTGTTTCATCTCAGAAATGACATTTGTTTAACATCAAAGCAACAAGCATCCATTCATTGTCCTGCTCAGGTAGCATAAACAATGTATTTGTCTAATACCTGACTCTAGGAGGTGACCTTCTGAGATAATTAAATTTTGTCTGTCAATTTGCACTGAATTTTCCACAATTATTAATCTGCTATCACTTGGTAGGCTGATGGAACCTTCAAGAAATACTGCAAAAGAGTGCATCCAATTTCTTTTTCCCAAGCAATTAATGAAAAATATCAAAATATCACAGCAGCTGTTTTCAGGTGCCAGGATTTCAAAAAAAATTCCTTTTTTTTAACTACTGTCTGAGATATTTGGGGAAAGTATTAGTAAGCCTGAGTGACCACAGACATTTGTGGTTTTGTGAAAATTGACTTTTGTTTCACTAAAAAAAAAATAACCATTAAGAGAAATATTTTATACCCATGGCATGTTTTCAAAACCCACAGAGGTCTCCAGATAATGGAAATGGTTTTTAAAATGCCATATTTCAACAGGAGGAGGGGGATTTCCAGAAGTTAAAAACTTGAGTATTTCTGGCTCAGGAAGCTATGGAGAAATGATCTCCAGCTGGCATAAACCCACAGCAGAGCCAGCTGAGATCTTTGGGGTTTTAGTGGCCACTGCTTGCCATGGGGCAGGCTCAGCTCTGCCTGGGATTCAGTGGGAGGTGGGAGGGAAGGTTGTCCAGGTCCCTGGTGGCAGCAGGGACAGAATCTCAGACCAGGTGTGTTGGGCTTTGCTCGTGCCCTGCCAGTGCTGAGAAGTCGCTTCACACTCTGTGGGAGGCCAAAAACAACAGCTCTGCCTTCTTGGAGATGGTTCTTTAATCCCCTTGCAGAAAAAGCTGAGTCTTGCTCTTTTGACTCAATATGGAAGACTTTAGGTGATTTTTTTTATGTTGCTATTCAAAAAGAAATGTTTAAAAAATTTTTACTTCCAGAGATATGGGAATTGTATTTCTGTTTTCTTCTCTCCCCTTCTCTTACCTCTCCCCTCTGCCTGGATTTACCCTGCACCAGCCAGGTGCACATATTGCTCTTCATGCACACTGTGCAGGGTTTCACTCTCTTCAGCAAGGCTGCATCTGCTGCAGTGAAAGGTGAAATTTTACCCACTAGTTTCCTGCCCCCCCATTTCTGAGAAGGGAAGTGTTTGGGGGTTTTCTTCTTCTTTTTTCTCTTTTCTTTTTCCTTCCTCTTTCTTTCTTCCTTCTTCTTTCTCTTTTCTTTTTTTCTCTTCCCCTCCCCCCCCCCAATTCCCTTTATCATTTTGATCTCAGGCATTTCATGGGTTAAATTCTGTGGCCTCACTTACATCATTGAGGTCAGGATGTTCCACCAGCCTGACTGCAACCCATGTCACATGCTACAAGCCACTGTGTATATGTATCTGTTTCTCTCTTTCTCACTTCCCTGACTCATAATGGCTCATAAAAATTTTGATTTTCAATTAAATGCCAGATGGGTCATCTTTTACACAGGAAAACTTAAAATCCCTTCAAATCCTGGGCTTCCTTAGCAGTAGCAATGACAAACATGAAGTCATCTTTAAGATATGACTTCAATTGTATATTATCAACATCTTAAAGAGAAGAAGAATGTGCATGAAAGGAAAAGGAACACCACACACATAGGCAAATATTCCCAAGAATTCTGGATTTTCTACTGGGTTGTTTTTAAGTGGAGTGTAAGACTGATGGATAAAAGTGCATGGGCAGCAAGAACAGGGCAGTGGGTAGCACTACATCTGTACAAGGAAACAATATGTTCAATCCCCTCCTCATTGCCCTGCTCTGCCCAGGAATGTGCAGGTGCAACCCTGACAGATGCTGCAAAACCCTCTTTAACCAGAGACCATTTACACTGAGTGTGATGCCAGTAACCCATCCACAGCCAGCACATAACTCCCAAATATTGTCATCTTGGCCACATTTGACAAATATTGTCTTCCCCTGCGATAAATTCTCATTTATGCATCCTTTCCACATGCTGGGGAGCAGGGTTTCATGGAAGGAATCCCCTGAAGTTCAGTGAGAGAAGTTCAGTTCATTCCTACAGACGTTCATTGCTTCTGTGGTTGCCAAAACAAAACCAGGATCCAAATTTTTAAAGGATTCTTTAAAAGACACATCTAACCCCTCAATGACACTGGCATCTAAGTGCTAAATTTAATTTTTTAAAGAACATGAATGATGAAAAAAACATGACACGATTTTTCAGGGTGAGAAACAGATGTTTTTCTAAAAGGAGGTAGACTTAAAAACGGAGCCCTTTTAAGGATTAATATGCACATTTCTAGTCCAAATCTTCAAAGCCTCATTAGTAATTCTGGGTACACAACTTCTTTTATCAGACACACTTGAGAGAGCACTGAGCATGGTGAATCCTTAAAACCCAAGTCCCTCCAAGGTGTCTCTAGACACCCATCAAAAAATACAGTCAATTTGGAGCACAAGTCACTTCACAGATCTTTTACTGTTTCTAAATAGCAGCTGTCACCCTGTACCAAATCAATACAGAAACTCCACACCTGCTGTCCCCAATAACTGCATTTGGGGTGCAGTTATTTGGTAGCAAGCAGCACTGCACGCCCTACAAAACCCTTAAAGTGTAATAATGGAAGCACTGAATTATTTGTGAACTGTCATTTCTGATTTATATCAAATGACATATTCCCCTTCCGTCTTCCTAATTACCAGTATTTTTTATTCCCTGGGTTTGGTTTGGGTTTTTCTTTTTTTTTTTTTTTTTTGAACAATATCTCAGAGTATTTACTGAATATGCCTTATTTCATATAATTTTCAGTTTGGGAGATTAGATCATTGGTAGTTCTGGAGATGTTGCTTTGAATTATTTGGAGGGTATAAATCTATAACATTGAATGAATTTCAGGAGTATTTTTTCATTAAAAATGTAGCACAGGGGTTCAGTGTGTGATTTCTTGTGTCACATTAGGCATTTTTAATTAATTTTTGAACCTGGAAAATTGCTTTTTCTCCAGTGTGAATAAGTTGTCTGCCAAAGGGAGTTTTGTGATGTTCTGAAATGTAACTTAGGCTGTCTAGCTTGTGCTTTGACTTGTAAGAAGAACAAAAGGGTGGGGGACACACACACAAGTGCTGCCCTGTGAGACTCCAGTGCACATTACTGCCCATTATGAAAATACTTTTTTTTTAACACTGACAAATACTCTTTTTTCAACACTTTTTTTAACACGGTTCCTAAAATACTAAACCAAATCTTAAATGAGCTACAACATGGTCTTCAGTTTCTGCATAACAGCATATCACACATTTATAAATTAAACAGAAATTTAATTTAAAAATGTATAAGAAATAAAATCACCAACCCCAGCTTCTTTTTTGTTAGACTTGTTTAAAAAAACTTCTAATGGATTGAAAAATGTAAGTTTTTTCCATTGAAAAATAAAAGTTTTTTCCATTGAAAAATGTAAGTTTTTTTCAAGACAGTTGATGTTTCACCAGGAAAAGCTGTTTTACAATCTCCCAGCAGTCAAAGAGGACATCAAACCTGTCATGAGAATTTCAGCTGAGGAAACTGCAGACAGCCTAGGATTAAAGAAGGGACAGTGAATCTCCTTCCTTTGCTCCACTTCCAGTAGTAAGAGGAGGAGTGAGGAAGGAGCATTCTCACCCTCTGGCCAGCCTGGAAGATTTAGTGGGGTTAATTTCACCAGTAAGGCCTGAGACTCACAAAACTGCCATTTCACCTCTCCTAGAATTTAAATATGGAGAAACACTGTCACTTAAAGAGTGCTGAGGGTTTGATGTTGATGGCCTTTTTTTCTCCTCCTTTTTTTTTCCTCCTGCCACTGGCTTGAAACAATCTACAGGAACTGGATATTTGTGACAGTGATCACAGGAGTCTTAGGATGAGGGAAGAGATGAGAAAGTTGACTTTATGTTCAGAAGGCTGATTTATTATTTTATGGTATATATTATATTAAAAACTATACTAAAAAAATAGAAGAAAGGATTTCATCAGAAGGCTGGCTAAGAATAGAAAAGGAATGAATAACAAAGGTTTGTCTATGACTGAGACAGTCTGGACAGCTGGGCTGGGATTGGCCATTAATGAGAAACAACCACATGAGACCAATCCCAGATCCACCTGCTGCATTCCACAGCAGCAGATAATCATTGTTTGCATTTTGTTCCTGAGGCCTCTCAGCTTCTCAGGAGGAAAAATCCTAAGGAAAGGATTTTTCATAAAACATGTTGGTGACAGACATTACCAACTGAACAAGCCACTGGACTCACATCCTTGTGCCACCAGGACACATGGGGAGGGCATCAAGCTTACAACTCCCAAGAATCTGTCCTGGACACAGGGAAGAGGATCCTGCCTCCATGTTTAATCCTGCAGAAGCTGATAGCAAACATTTAGATCCATCAGAAAACAGTTCACAGTAGTTCTCAGTGAAACAGGGGCTGCATATTTGTTTCTTTGTACTGTTACCTGCAGCCCCTGGAAGATGTCAAAATCTTGTGAAAGAACTATTTGCTGATCTCTATCAGCAGTTTAATGAGATGGGTGACTCAGTGTTGCTCTAATTAATGCATGGAAAGACCTTTTCTAAAATGCATTTGGTGTTTTCTCCTGGAGACAGGAGATACCTGCAACAAGCACATCCTCCCACATCTCTCCTGGGCACTTGAACTTATTAATGAATCCCCAGCTGATGCTTTTTTACTAGGGCAGGCACTGCTGTAATGACCATCATGGCAAATGGAGGAGAGGTAGAGCTCAGGAATTCTGGAAACAGTTTTTAATTTCATCTTGTGTCTTGAATCAACCATGAATCCTAATGGTCAACCACGTGCTGAAGGTCTGCCATCTCACCTGTAAATAAAATCTCTGTAAATCTCTGTGCTTCTGCCTGAAGGAGATGGGTAGACCAGCCAAAAATGATGATATAAACCTCCATGTCTCTGACATCACCTGTAGAGAGTATGGGTTATCTTTGGGGTATCCTTCCTCCACAAGCTTGCCATCATAAAAATTTCTTAATGCTTTCACAGGGTTACTTGCACAAGCAAGTTCTTAGCTCAGTGGGGAAAAAAAATCTGACCCAAACATGCTGCAAAGAAGGAGATGCCTTGAGTGAAATAAAAACCCACCAGTGGCCCAGCAAAGCTTTTTGAAGCATTTACTCGTTAAGGTTAGCCACATGCCAACATTTTCTCACTGGAAGGATTGGCAGGGTTTTCATAAAGTGTTAGAACTTCACAGCTCTGACATCTGTCAATATTTTTGGCCAGCAGGTTCAGAGGTTGTCAGTACAAATCACACAGACACACAGAGCCTAATCACAAAAACTGAATTGCATTGGTAGCAGTGGGCTTTAAAGAAAAGTAGAGACTGGCAAAAAAATGTTAGCTGGAAATTGGGACTGCAAGAACGGACTGGTATTACTGAGGGAGTGTGAGACCATTTCTCTGGTCTTCCCATCACTCCCCAAAGTTTGTATGGTTGTTGCTGGGATACTGTGGCAAGGGCTGCTAGCATGGCACAGAACAGAGAAATCTCATCTGGGGATGTGTCCCAGCAGCCAGGCAGAGAGAGGATAGTGGGACCACCAAGCAGGCAGAGATGGGCTCTCATCCTGGAGAGGAGACTTTTAACAAAAAAAAAGTGATGTCTCTGTTAATGTGCCAGTTTGAAGCTCTCCAATCAGCAATGACCCAGGAAACCACAAACTCTCCATCAATGGCTTTCCTACTGAGGATTTAGAGGTGAGTCTGCCTTCCCTAGTCCTTCCTTCTTCCTGTGTAGTGATTTTTTGATTCTTTGCCAGGTTCATTTACCACTGGCCATTTAACTTTTACAACCTTTTCTTTATGTGTAGATTTGGCACCATTGATTGACAATGTCTTCTGTGTGGTGGGTTGCTCTTGTCTGTCTGCCAGCTGCCCACCCAATTCCTCTCTCAGTCCCTCTCTTCAACAGGACAGAGTGAGAAAATAAGCTGAAAAACTTGTTGGTCAGGACAGTTTTATGAAAGAAAGCAAAGGCCATGTATGGAAGCAAAGGCCATAAAAAAAAAAAATAAATTCACTACATCCCATATGATGTTCAACTGCTTTCTGGGAAGTAGATCTTAATATGTGTAGTGGTTGCTTTGGAACACAAATACCTTATAACATATCCCCTGCCCTTACCCTGTTTATGAGATCTTTTTGTTGAACATGGAATGGTATGGGACAGCCTTTTGATCGTCTTGGTCACTGTACTGCCCTGGGTCTTGTCCAAACCCAGCCTATGGGTCCTTGATGGAGGAACTGAAAGAAAGATTTGATGCTGTGGGATCTGCAACAGCAGCTGGTGTGCTGTCAGCTCTGTGCCAGCCACAAACACAGAGCACAGCACTAGCAGGGCTGCTGTGGGGAAAGTTAATTCCAGCCCAGTCAGACCCACCACAGCCCCACAGGGAAGCCAGGCTGAGCAGGGGGCTGCAGATGCCTCTACAGTGAGCTGGAAATCTGTTGCTCAGATTTAACCCAGCTCCCATCCCTGCCAAGGCTTTGAGGAGTACTTGCTCCCTGCTGTGATATTGAAGACAGGACTGGTGTGAATTCTGCCTTGGGTTTTACAGGAATGTGCCCTCAAGGCAGCCTTGGACAATATTTCCTGGCTGTGTGCAGAACTTGGGTATCCTAGAGAGAGTCCTCAGGAGGGTTCTTTGCCTTCACTGCAAGATGTGTCACGGAATATTTGTGTCTGCCTGGGCTGAGAGGTAACGGCCACTGCAGCTGGAGTGGAAACCTGCTTGTCCTGTCTCTCTGGGGGCAGACTTTGCCATGCTTTTCCCCACTCTGTGAAACCCTGGGCCATGAACTCACCCAGACTGGCATCTCTTTAGGGAAAGTGACTGCCAGCTCTCAGGCCTTTATGAAAACACCAAAACTATTGAAGTTTGCTCCTTTCTACTTCCTTTATAATAAGAAGGAGCTAGGCAGTGGGGAGATGCCGTTCTTCCCGTTGGTTTTAGGTATTGCAGGATTAGATGAGTGGCATCCTGCTCTCCCTTATCTCATCTCCACACCATTGCATGAAGGGTGCTGAAGAAGACTGCCAGATGTAGCTTTCTGTATGGTAGTTTCTCTTGAGACAGGCCTAGCAGCACATGGAGGTGTCTTTGTGGCTTCCTGGGTGTGTTGGAGCAGATGAAATGCAGTAACTCACAGCTGATAAATTCTGCCAGACTGCCTGGATCTGCCTATGCCATTCAGTATTTTATCCAAAACCCCACAGGTGTTTCTCCCGCTCCTTAGCCAGATACTTGTGCTTTTTGAGTTATCTCACACTTAGGAAGAAGAGCTGAGAGAATAACTGAGAAAACTTCTTTTAAGTCATCACACAACAAATCCAGGGTTTCTTGCTGATTTAGCAATATCTTTTTGTTGTGTCAACAGAGGGCCAGCCAGGCCATTTCTGTGAGATGTTTTTGGTCACTGACAAACACTTTGATCCAGCAGATTTATAGTTGTCTGGCAAAAGTCCTCAGCTGGTGTTCATCATGCTGATTTACACTGGTTGAATCCTTGCCTTGCTGTGCCTCCCAAATCCAGACAGATTTTTTTGTGTGCAGTTCCTTTGTTTCTTTAGGAGAAAAAAAACTCAAAAAATGTACCCCACATCCCATCCTATAAAATAAAAATGAGGACAGGATGCACAAAATAAGCCTGCAAAAGGGAGACGTTGTCTCTTGGAAGAAAATTGAAATTCTTCTAAGTGAGAACATTATAGCCTATGGCACTGTCATGTAGCTGCACTTTTATAATGGACACAATATAATGAGTGCTGTTCATGAAAGCTGGTTATTATATCCTAGCTGGAGGTCATACTTTGGCATATATAGAGTCAGTAATTTGTATACAGTGGGAGTTCTGCTGCTCTTCTGGTTTTCTTAGGTTAAGTCTATATCATATTGTGTATCATATTCAAGCTCCTATCGCTTCCTAAACTACCCCATTGTCCTCACTTCAGAGATGAGCATTTGAAGCTCAGCTTCAGCCCAAGCCCTTAAGCTCTACTGATGTCAAAGCTCTTTCCTTGATCAGTTTGTAGAGTGGTTTGAGTGTGTCTCTGAGAAGATTGTTGCTGAGCTTGGGTGCAAGGAGTGCCTCCCCTGGCCTGCCGTGGTCTCAGCCTTTTTGGACTCTTCTGCTCCTGCTCTGTGTGAGGCTGGACATCAGGTTTTCCTTATGCACATTTTTTCCATGTATTGGAGTTTAAGTAAAAGCTGTTATTGAGCTATTCAGTCCTTTCAGTGAGTGACAGGGTTTGGCTTATCCTCACAAGGGTATTGGCACAAGATTGTGGGATGGCTGCAGGAAGGAAGATTTTTGACTGAAGTGCCTTCTGTGGTCCCTTCCAGGCAATCATCAGTCTCTCTTTAGGGGAAAGGTACAAACCATTAATCTTGTTTCACCTCTCCTAGGGTACTTCTTGGAGGAGTCAGAGAGAGTCCCTGGGAGATGCTGCTTTTGAGTTTGTTATGCGGCAAGATTTCTACTTGGTGGAGTGATCATTGAAACAAAACAACTTCTGCTGACAGGTCTGACTGTGCTCATTGCTTTTTGTTCATCTTTGGGAGCTCAGTAAAACCTCCAGGGTTTTTGTCTGAAAACTTTACATTGTTGTCTGTTCAACTATGAGAAAAGGGAAAATGGCAACTATGCCAGAAGTTTTATTGAAGTATAAAAAAATGAAACAAGCAATCTAAAATAGCTAATAAAATGGTACCCTGTGCCCCAAACTACAAGCAAGAAATGTTACATTAGAACTGATACCTAATCTAGCAGATAAAGCAGCTCATGTCCATGCATAAAATTAATTAGGCACAAAATACTCTGTAGAGGCAGGCAGTCCCCATTATCCCTGAGGTTTTATCCTTTTTAAGTAAAGACAAACAGAACAAACATATTAAAAATGTGGGTTTTTTTCAGTAAAGCATAACCAACACTGTTTTTCTCTCTATCACATAGCAGGCACCTTAGGTTAAGCATTAAAATTTTTGATGTGTTATGGATGAGAGGATATCACACACCTGTGTTCTCTCTAGTGTCTCCTGATTTGAAGCTTGGACTGGGAATAGAGGAATTTTCTGGCTCTGCCCACGAGTGTGGTGGGTCTGCTCCAGGAAAACCGGCTGAGTGCTATCCTCACCAGTTGTCACAGAAAACAAGAAGCTGCCTATTTCCACACAGCAGTAGAAATATTAGCACCCACATTTGTAACAGCTGTCTTCCTTTGCATTACCACCCATAGCAGAGTAAGAGGAGGGTCTCAAGTGCACCTCCCTGCATGGACCAATATGTCTTCAATTCTTCAAAACTGTCCTGTATGTACCAGCTCTATTTTCCTGTCCTGTATGTACCAGCTTATTCTTCAAGCACAGTGCCCATCTCTTCTACACAGTAATAATCTGTATTTCCTCGTGTCTGTCCTCCTCCCTTCTTCCCATCAGAGCTGCTTTGTTCCCTTTCCAAGCCTCTAGGTTGGTCAAACAATATCTGCTGCATTCCCTATGGCTGGGGGGCTCATCATGTCACTTCAGAGGCCATGAACCATGGGGACCTCAAAATGAGAGCCAGACACATGTGCACTGCCCACTCCCTGACTATGGTTTAATATTGTGGGTAAGGAAGGGCATCCATGTGTTCCCTGAAGCAGAGAGGACAGCCAGAAATAATTTGTGGTTGAGTTTTTAGATGTAGATAACATTGCAGAGTGCATGCAAATGTAACAGCACCTCTGCACAACAGGGCACTCTACACAGTTGTGTTTACAGATACTCACCAGCACTAAGACAGGCTTACCTACCAGAATCTCATTCTCAGCAGTTTTCCTTGCTAATTAGGAGGCCCACCAGACCCATTGGAGCAGGATCCTGGCAGGGCTCTCATGCTCCATTTTGCACACACTATTTTGTCATCTGCTTCTGGGGGAAAGCTGTGGGATACAGTTTGAATTGCACTGCTCACATCCAAAATATACATCACTTTAAAATTAGTAATTATTTCTGATATATTCTGGCATCTCTGGGGAAAGCTTTCAAAGCACGTGGAAAGAAACACAGTAAGAGATGGCCAAGACATCATGGAACAAAAATGGTTTGAATTTGCCTTCTACCCAAAGGGTTTAAAGTCAGGACAAGTTTGTGCTGTTATTTCTTGCTTCCCATGGCATCAGGAGAGCAATGGACAAGGACCTGGGAAAGCAGGAAGATCAGTCTGGGGAGTGGTCACCAGGGCAGCAGGGCCAACGAGTCATTTTGCAAGTAGCTCTGAGGGATCTTCCAGAGCCCCAGCCATTCCCAAGGTGCCCTAAAGGAGCCTGGGCTAGAGAGGAAATGAGAGTCAATAAACACAGCTTCATAGCAGCCAGGTAGTGATGTCTACCTGTGTCAAACAAATCTCCAATGCACAGAGAAATAAAGGTTCCAAGCTTCTTTTCTTTTTTTTTTTTCTCTAAGGAAGTTATTAATTAGAGATAGTGCAAATGAGCAAAAAGTTCCAATCCTTCTTGGGATTTTTAAGTTCCAGAAATGCCTCAAATCAACCTGCACAGAATAAAGAAAATGATAAAAGAAAACAGTGCCTTGTGCAAAAATCTCCACATCCCACGTTTCTTCAAAGCCAGGCACAGTGGTAAATTAGGCACAAAGGACTTTGTGTTGCTCTGTGGTGCGGGTACCAGCTCCTAAACAGCTTGAAGCCCTTGCAAGGCAGGCTGTTCCCAGCAGAGAGGAGCAGGAGCAGCAGGTCTCAGCTGTGCTGCGTGCAGGATGCTCAGTGCTCTGGGGCACAGCAGATGGAAACAGTCCCAGCCTCTTTTTTATTTGCTTGCCTTTATTTCTGACTGTGTGGATAAACACTGGGGGCCTGTGTTCACAGGGAAGTGTAAACACTCCCAAGCAGCCCAGGAGAGCCCTGCTCCAGGGCAGAACGAAGGAGGCAGCGATGTGAGCAGCCTGGGAAGCTGTCAGGGTGGGTGTTGTGCAGAGGCACATTTAGCACCCTGTCCATCAGCCCCCAGGAGGGCACAGCCACCGTGTTAATGGCACTCCTGGGCTGTACTTCAGCCAGGTCCTTCGGCTGCCAGCATCCCAATCCATGGATGGAAGCACGGGAGGCTGCTCTGCTGGCAGGCAGCTCAGTGGCCAGGCAGAGGCTTCCAGTTTGATCTAAAGCTGGTGTCTGGAATTTTTTCATCCCTAATGTACTGGTATGGATGAATTGAAAACCCTTTCTTTTCCCCAGATAACACTTATTTCCATTCCAAACCAGCAATGAAGGCAATCAGGCTGATTTTGAATGTCTTGTTTCCAAAAAAGTGGAAACAATCTGTTTGGATTTTGACATAACGTTTCTTTTGCTTTGTTAGAATTTTTATAAGAAAAGGAAGTACTGCCTGCCTTTGAAAATAATTTTTTCCACCTGCATCATCCCATGCAATAAAAGACATTAATTCTCCATACAAGTCATGCTTATCCATAAAATATTTTTCAAAACAAACAACAACAACAAAAAAACCCATTTCATCACTGATATGATTTGTGCTGCTCAGATCAAACTGCTGAATTTTGTATTTTTTATTTGAGACATTTTTATTTTCTATATTCTTGTATAATGAAATATTATCACATTATTTCCTTTCATTTTCCAGCTCCACAATGAGGCATGTTCCAGCAGAAAAGTATTTTTGACTCAGCTCCTTTTAAAAACCCATCAATTATTATAATTGTCCCAGTGCATCATAAGAACATTTAATTAGTGGTAAACTGGAGAGAGGCTGAGCAGTATAATTTAATAGTTATCCAGATTTCTAGAGTTCTTTGCTAAATGTTCAAAAGTATCTGTACCTAGAAAATGGAAAAAAGAAAACCAACTGACTGTAAAGAAAGGAGAAAGCAAGCCTGTAATTGCTCAGGGGACAGGTGTAGTAGTTGCTGTAGTAGAACAGCTCAGGTACCAAAGCACCATAGAGGCAGCAGATCCAGGAGCTCCAAGTTAGCAACTGGAACTCCAAGTTCAACCAACTACCTGGAGAAGGAAAGGAAATATTTTAACAGCTGGTGTCTATAGCATTAGGGATTTGGGTCAGGTTTTCAGTTACTGCCTTCACAGTTACCCAGCTCATCCCATTCCAGGGACTGGAAGGTGACAAGTTGCACAGGTGCCTTCTATTCCTTAATTCCAGAACAGCCTTGCCATACATTTCATGGCGTTCCCACATTGTGCTCCTCTTTCTGTCACTACCAGTGATGCTAAAACAAAATTATCTTTTTTTTTTTGCTTGTGAGAACAGATTCAGGGCTAAAGTAGTACAAGAAAAAATAAATTCTATGTCTATCAAGAACCTATTATTGCAACAATAGGGTATTAATAATTTGTTTCTGCTGGAAAAAGCAGAAAGGAAATGTCAATAACATTTACCAGTATGAATACTCAGAATTGCTGCACATTTAATTACAGCTTTGGCTTTTAAAGTCTCTTTTCTCCCTGTCTCTAAGCGAACACAGTTTACTCAACCAGGAACAGAGTTCCTCTCTCGTCAGAAACAACACAAGATATCTCATATCTTCCCTCCTGGGAAGCAATTTCAAATATTTGTGAGGTAAGCAATCATTCCAGGCTGATGTTTTAACTGCACCTTGAGCTGCTAGACTTCACTTCCTGCCTGTTTCAGCTTTTCCTTCCTTGCTGCCAAGCCCTGCTCCCATGCCATCTAGTCTAGCTTGGCCACTTCTCCTTCCACCTCTGCAGCCTGAGAAAGGCTCTCAGGAGTGACTGCAGTGATGCCAAGGGAGCTTGGTCTGGGGCACTGCTCCCGTCGTGGACTCAAAGCTTTCTGAGCCCCGGGCAGAAGGGTCCTGACAGGCAGGAGCAGCTCAGCAGCCTGCAATTGCAGTAGCAGCGAAAGAAGCCAGGCAGCACAACCACAAATGTACAGCTGAGGTAAATGACAGCCCTGGCACAGAACTCAGCCCTGGGACTCCTCGAAGGGCAGCTGCAGGGTCACTCACCCCTGCCTCACTTCGTGGAGGCCACTGGGCCAGCAGGGAGAGAGCCCAGCACCCTCCCCAGGAGGGAAAACCCCTCAAGCCATAACCACAAGGTTAGGGGGAAGGAAAAATGCTTCTCCCAGCATGCCTTGTTGTGACATGCAGATTTAATGTATCCCATTGGCTCTTTCTCCTCATCCCATCCCTGTGCCCTCATCCCATTGGCCCTGGCGTTTTACCCTGCCCCTCAAAATCCATATGAAAGCCCCCTGCTTTCCCTGCTTGAGTGGCTCTTTGGCTCTCTCTGAGGAAGAAGCTCAATAAAGCTCTCCTGGAAACCCCACACTAAAACTCCATCTCTCCTTCTCTGTGCCCCTCTAATCCCAGAAGAGCTGAAATCACCTGGTGGGAGCCCAAATGTGTCTGTGCCCCTGAGGTGTCTTTCTCAGGGTGCTTTTTTGGGAAGGTTGTAGCACTCAGGACACCCACCCACCATGACACCACTTTCTTGGAGTTCCTTTCTCATTTATCTTCTCCACAGTCTCTCTCTGACTTCAGACACGTATCCCCTGGAAGCACCCTGGATCTCCTCTGGAGCAGGATGCTGCTGGCAGGACCGACACGAGAGGGACCCGCAGTGCGGCTGGCACTCCAGGAAGCCCCCAGAACACCACATCTCATTGAATATTCCTGTCTGTATGCACACCTTGGGCTTGAACCCTAGAGGGGATCTGGGAGAAAACCCAGGGTCCTGCTGCAGTTACACTTTGTACCTAAATAGGGACCAGTACAGGCTGAGGTAGCAATTTGCTGATTGAATGGTGTTAACACCAACTTCTCAATCACACCAGGAACATCTTAAAGTGTGTCTGCAGCCATAGGCTGAGAATGATTCAGTTGGTAGTGAAGACAATTAGGCCAACACTAGACTGTCATTGCTTCTCTTGAAGCTACAGAGGTTACATTTTCCAGTCCAAAGTATCCAGATTTCTACCTAGTTCTGCATAATTTCCTCAGGATTTCAAGTCATTAAGTGAACCATTTTTTTCTCTTACTTTCATTAAGCAATGTTACACAAACTGTGTGCAGAAAACTGCTTTATTTGCCAACCATTAATTTTTTCAAGCATTAAAATAGCACCTGATCAGCTTCTCTTGCAACACACATTGCAACATTGCTTTGTTAATGTTTCTACAGAAAATTTGCTGTGCTATAGAGAAAAATACACACATATATATATAGTTCTTTCTGACATCCATTCTATGACAGACCATAAGAGGGGTGTATGCAATATCTATAAATCATTAAATGCCTACAGAATGGAAACAGGAACTAGTTTGTCCAGGTGGTTTTTGTTTAGCAAAAGCTGGATTACATCAAATAACACCCAGAAAATAACTACTATTCACACAGCACATGGAGGGATTCCAGTCTGTAGACTACTGCTGCTGACATCATGTTTGTACTGAATACAAACTTCATCTGTTTTTTTCTTCTTCTGCCCAAATGAAACAAAAAATTCCTTCCCTCATGGGATTTCTCACATTGTCTCTTGATCCAAATGCTGTCTGTTCTTTCTTTTTTTTTACTGGACTGTGTTTCCAAAATTCCTGGAAAGCATGTAACACCTCTGATAAACTTGCCCAATTATCAGAAAGTAGAAGCTGCCATTGTAGATATTTTCATCTAGTACTTT
The DNA here is from genome assembly GCF_963513975.1 of Fringilla coelebs. NCBI lineage: Eukaryota > Metazoa > Chordata > Aves > Passeriformes > Fringillidae > Fringilla > Fringilla coelebs. The sequence goes on along the minus strand of NC_140028.1, from coordinate 8,218,255 downwards.
ACCTTCAAAAGATCCATGTACATTCAAAACATTTTTTAAAGCTTTCATATTTGCATTTTGAGAGGAAAATTAGTCCACCTGTGGGGTTGTATGGCACGTGGGGACGCTCAGACTTTATAAATTTTAGCTACATGTTGCTTTTGCATGGAACCGAGGGGCACTTCAATTTAATCAGTCTCCTGTTTGAATGACATGAACAGCCTGAAACGGGGAGAAATTTCTAGCAGTGTTTTGAATGCACCTCAGTGCATTTTACAGCAAGTAAAACAAGGCAACCTTCTGGGCCCTGTAACATTATGATTTAGCATGATAAGGACTGCCTAGCTCCTTTCTCATGGCAAGCAACCAAGAACCATATAGAGCCATCCATAATATGTGCACCTTGCAAAAAGAAACAGCTGCATCCTGATGTGAAGGAGCCTGACTGGGATTGTCCCCTAACTGTTGGTCTTGTTCTAGCTCTATTTATACAGTCTGCAAGCACAGGGAATAAGGGACAGCTTGAACCTTAGGGATGCACACTCAGGATAGATGCCGGAAAGTTTTGGAATGCTTGAACTGAAACAGGTTTATCAGAGCCCCATCTCTGGAAGTATTCAAGGCCATTTTGGATGGGGCTTTGGAGCAACCTGGCCTAGCAGAAGATGACCCTGCCCATACCAGGAATGTTGGGACTCAATGATCTTTAATCTCTTCCAACCCAAACCATTCTATGATTCTAAGTTTGTAGTTCTAATGTCACCCCATCTGTTTGTGTGTGTGTCTGTATGGATAGATGAACATCCTGGGGCTTATCTAAGAACTTTAGAAGTCCTTTTCCTTCTGTGATCCTTCTCTCTCTTGAGCTGACAGGATTTTTGAGGGCCAAGTAGACACGATATGTGGCTGACAAAATCCTCAGAATTTGGCCCATGCAGAAGTGTTATCCTACCCACAGCTGAATGTAGAGAGGGAGTGAGTAAATCCTCACTGCAGGAGACAGTGGTCTGCCAGGCTCCATAAACCCTAGGACATCTCTGTGCAACCTGCAGGTGGTTGAACACCTGCTGATTCACTAAATGGAGAAAATGCTGCTGGGACACCTTATGCAATGGAAATGCCTGTTGGAATGGGGTTCACATTTAATAGAAAGAGTCATACAGAGCCACTGACTCTGCAAAAGCCAGGTTAAAAATATCCATGTGCCGATGTCAGCTTCCTTTTATTTTCATCTTAGAATAGCAGTAATGACCTTGGCACAAAGCACTGCCTTGAGGCAAATGACCAGCTGGGATTAATGGCCCTTGACTTAATTTCTGCCCATCAGCACCTCCCAGCCAGTCATTAATCCTGCTGAAATGCTCTGTGCATTGATTATTATTGATTCATTCATTGATTGTGTCCAGGGTCTGAAGTTGGAAGCTGAAGTACTGAAGGCACCCTGGGGACTCTTCTAATAAGATGAGTTTGCTTAATTCATAGACTATTTGAGGTGCTTTGAAAGGAAGCACCGGACAAAGAGGTAGAAAAGGCAGAGCACTTATAGGACAATGAAGCCCAGATTTCTCAGGCTGTTAGAGTTGATGGCATGTATCAAATTACTTCAAATAGGCTTGGTACATAAAGCATGCTGGAGCATAGAGCAATTCGAGGTGTATTACATGTGTCACTTCCCAAGATTCCAGGGGAGAAAGCCCATCAGATAACCTGGGTGCAGGGCAGGGTAGGCATTTGTGGGGTCAATGTCCCACATCTCTTACTGGAGACATCACTGTTCTGTTTGCCTTCAGAAATGCAGACAGCCTCATTTTCTGCACAGTGCCTGGACACGTTTAGTTCCCCTTCCCCTTGCACAGAACCTCATCTGTTCTTCAAGGAGTTTGATCTGAATAATTAATATTGTACTCTTTCAGGAAACCAGACTGATTGCTTTTAATACCTCCTTTATGAACAGGATTTGCAAATTGCAAAGGAGAGGAAAAACAGTTTAAAAGACAATATGTTTTAATAACCTGACACCTCCACATTTTTTCTTCAAGTTGCTCTTCTGGGATTGAGTGTAAAGGATAAATTAAAGGTAGCAGTATCATCTTTGCATGAGTTATTTCACATCTTTTGATGTTCCAGTATATATCAAATGACAAGAATGTACATGAAAGAGAAAACCTGTGGTGGAAAGTATTCCCAAATGTACATTGCCAAGGTGCTTCCAAAGTGCTGATGGCTGCCAAGCACTCCATGGTGATGCAAACACTCTTTGACAATTGTCCTGCTTCTGAAGAATGTGGGTAGACTTTTCAAAACAGAAAAGAAATAGAGAAATGTTTCTGAGGAATTTCTTCTCTACTCCTGTCTTGCAAAGCATTTAAAGGAACTCAGTTACAATGATAAAAACCCCTGACCTCCTTGATCAACAGGAGGAAGAAGTTTTGAGTTCATAAATGCTAGAGGGTTCTAGTGCCTGCTTATCTCTGCCCACTCATTGCTGACACTGTGACACTGTTTAAATTGTATAACTGTTACTGCTTTCTGTTTCACACACTTTACCAGTAAAATATGAGTACTGTTCTCTTCTTCCATAGGATACATACATATTTTAAATGGTGTAGAGTGCACTGAGTCTTTGGATAGGAAAGTCTCCAAGCCTGCTATTGTGAAGGAGCAATAAAGGGTTCTCTTGGTGAGATTAAATGTCTCCAAAATATCAAACTGTGAACATTTTATTCAGAAACTATCAAATTCACATAATCAGTTCCTTACAAAAATACCTTCTTGTGTGGGAGAACAAAAAACAGACTTGAGAAAGTTGCACTCTCTGTGAGACTGAGGTCAGTTCTTGAGAACATTTTTCTTGTGAAACCATGGGTCAACAGTAAAAACTGTGTTGCATTAGAGGTATTGTATATACCCATATGAATGCATCCATCAGAGCTCATTAGGGTCATCCTCAGGCAATAGGAAGATATAGGTATTTTCAGGATGTGATTTTAGAGAATCTGCTTTATGCATCCACCTTAAGATGAGGAGGCACCTGAAATCCACTACTCTCTTTTAACACTGATGGGACCTTGGGCTGTCTAGGTCCCTTGTGTTTCCTAAACATCTACACTAAGGCAAAGAATCTGATCTCTATTGTATGCCAAGTGTCACTACAGTCCAGTGATGACATCCACTGTCTAGGGAGAAGGTGAATCCACACAGCAAAGGTGCAAAGGAGAGACTGGGTCCAGATTGTCTTCTAGAAAGGAATTCAGTTTCTCATCCCTCCATTTTTTTGTAGAACAGTCAGTGTAGAGCTAGACTGCTGTTTTCTCAGTCTCGTGCATAAAGTTTCATATTGGATAAAGGAAGATGAACTCCACATTCTCCTCTCCTTTAGGAAAAAGGTGCAGACTGACTGTGTAAGATTCTTGGCAGTGCTGATCTCTGACTGTTTCTTCCTGAAGCCCCAAGATAAACACCTTGATTTGGAGAGTTGGGATGCTGTCTTGGTTTGAGACAAGTTAGGAGGAATGATCACATCCCCCTGGAAAACTGAAGCAGCCTTACAAGATAGATCTTGTGGATCTCACTCTAAGATGTTTGATTTTTCCTGGTCTGCAGTGACAGCCCAGGGGTCTAATGGAGTCGTGTGAATTCTGTGATGTGGAGGATATCTAAAAGTGCAGTGCCATGATGACAACCTATGCAAAATACACAAACCACAGTACATGCAAACCACAGCTTCTATGGTTTTATCTTTGCTTATTTATCTCTCCCTGCAGTGACAAACCTTGCTGTTTCCTTGCTGTGAACCTTTTGTCTCAGTGTGTTTGTTAAGCCTCTTTTACAATGTGCCATGGGATTGAATTCATCTAGAGGAATACCAAAAATGCAGGAGCTGGAAGTAATGCTGTAGTTTTCTTAACACATGGAGATACCTGTGCTCAAATATCAATGAATTCAAACCATGTTTTGTGACCACCTAATTTCTTCCCTTTGATTGAATCTACTGAACTTCATCTGGTTGGTTTTGTTGCTTCTGGGATCCTGCCACGATTAATAGTGATGTAATTTGGCCACACCCTGGAATCTCCAAGGTCTACTATCTCTGCTCAGATATTCAGATAATTTGTTTTTCTCAGCCCTGTTTTCTTCCCACTTTAATTTTTCAGAACTGCTGAAAGGCTTTTAGAATTTTCACAGTTCTGTTCAAAGATAAGTGACAAAGGCAAGTGTTACTGATAATGCCATCCTGAGCAGAGAGCTGCCACATTTTAGTGACATTCCCAGTGTCTTATATCCACAAAGCTGTGAGACTCCTGAAGTAAACAAATGTAATATCTTGGAAGATAGAATACATTGGCAGGTAAATCTTTATGAAATTACCACTAATTAGCACCCCCAGCAGAGACAAATCCTTTAGTCACAGCAGAGTGTCATTTGAAAATGTGCATGTTCTTGTTTTGCCTTTGAAACCATCAAAGAAAAATCATATGTATTGGTTTGAATTTATTGCCATAATTTTTCATTAGAAATAAGGGGAAGAACTGATGAAAGACAGGAATGGATAGGAAAAAATGAAAAATGGCTTTGGCAAAATGAAATCTACTTTGAATGGAGCATTGCACTCCTTTCTGCAGCCAATTTCCTATTTCCAACAGGTACTACCTTACTCTCTCCCACTCTTACCAAAAGTTCTTCATAAACATTATTAAGAAGCTTAATTGTGAATTGCAATGAAAAGCAACATGTTCACATGTTTATTCAGATCCCTTATCTCCATCTCAAAATGTTAATTGGAATTCCAACATTAATTGGGACTTCAATATTAATTGGAATTTGCTGGAATATGTCCAGGCTGAGTTGGTTCCCTTTGTCAGGGAGAACATGTTCCCTTTTCAGGGCCTAGGAAGGGAAATTGATTCACTTTTATGCCAAAACATATGGAACATAAACAAAACAAGAAGAAACAGAGAAAGGGATGCTCAAGGGGAACACAAAGTAAGTCAATTTTCTCTCCTGCCCTCTGCCCCAGACTTCCAAAGCGCTAAGTGCAGATCTCCTGTTTGCTCTCATGGGCACTTGCTCTGGTCTGAGAAGGTGTCCAGGTCTGAGTCTTTACCCTGACCACAATCCAAGCTTTGTTTTGGCACTGTAGAGTGAAACAAGTGACTGTAGTGGATTATGCATTCCGGTTTTTACCATGGCCAAATTATGACATAGTAAACCCCTCAACAGTAAGGGCTATTGTTAAACTGCAGAATGCAGGAGTGTGAGGGCCTCAGAGAAGAGAACAGAGTCCTTGTTTCAAGACAAAGAAGGAATAGGTTCATCCCAATTAGAAGTTGCCCTTGGGTCAATTTAGAGCCCCCCAGGGCCCTGCACCCACAAATATGTAATTATTTATCTGCAGCACTCCCTGCAGCTACACGCCTAGTGAAAAGTTATCCATGCAAATGTTGATTGCCAACTCATTCTAAATATGTCAGGCTTCCCATTTGTCATGATCCAACATTCAGGGACCACACAGACTTTGCAGCAGTCACAGAGAAGAAGTTTGTCTCCTTTTGCTGGAAGCTCAGCTTTGTCCATGTGTGTTTTTGTGCCCATTGTTGTTCCCAACTGTCCCTCCAGTGCATGAAAAGGGACAGGTATCTTCAGAGGGCAGCTGAGATCATCAGGCTGCTGAATTGCCTTGAGAAAATCCTGTTTTCTTTCTGTTTCCTAGAGCAGGAACAGGGTAGGTCCATGACTGATTAAAAGCAGCCAGAAATTTCAGATAATGTGTCCTGTGTATCCAAAAGTGGTACCAGGCCATTCCATCCATGTAAATAATGTTTCATATCAATTTCTACTTTTTCTATCTCTAAATACAGCTGGTGGTAGAAGGAAAGCACGTTAGATCACTTTACATTTTAAATATTTAAATTCTCCCACTCACTGGATTGATAAATTTTCATTGTGTGGAGGAAGTCAGTACTATAATTACATTATTTAAAAATACTGGGCTCTGATAAATTTTAAGTGTATTTGTGAAATTTCTTTATTGACAGTGACTCTTGATCACATATTAAGAGTTTAATAGGGGTTTTCCTCTTTAACCATTCAAAATGTGAATCTGTCATTGTTACAATTTTACTTTTTATTTGCATTTCACTGGTTGCAATTATCCAAGCTGGGATTTGGCAATACCTTAAGAAATGCATGTAGACCCTTTCCCAGTTTAATCACCAGAATTGCCCCAACTCCTGTTAAACCTGAGGGGCTGCACAGGTGGCACACCAGCTGAGCATTCCACAACATCCTCCTCCCTGCACAGAGCTCTTCTCCCCTGGGATTGCAATAAAAGCCACATTACCATTCTGTCTATACATCACCACTGAGAATATCTGGATGGTAAAGTTAACCATGTGGTTTGGCTTCTTTTTGCATCTCAGTTTCATTTTTGGGTTCTCCTTATTTTAGCTAGCACAAATCTTTATGTTTCTAATTCTCCATATGTGAACAGTTTCTTTTCTGTGAAATAGATCTCTTTCATGTAAATATTTGAAACAAAGATGTTTCCCTCCATATTTCTGCATCAGGTTTTAATGGGAAAATCAAATGACAGATCTCTTTATAGTTGTACTTTCCTAGTATTTTTTCCTAATTGCAGCAGAACACTAGCTTAGAGTACCTATTCTTTTTGCCAAGTGATAGAACAGGTTTTCTGCTTCTTGCTTAACTGCATTTTGTTAATTGCTTTTCTGTGTCTTTTAATTTTGAAAATATGTTTTTTCTGTTCCCTCTGTTTCCATTTTTCCCTTTTCTTGTTTATCAGCCTATTTTATTTCAGCCTATTTTATTTCTTCAATATCTTTGCTACTTATTTTTTTTTCCAATTACTGTTGGTTTATTTTCTTTTTTTTTCCCCATTGTCTCTGGCTTTTTCTCTCTTTACTGGAATTGTATCAAAGAATATTTTGTCATAGCTTTGAAGCTTTCATTTTCTTCTAGAAAACACATAAGTTAAAGTCAGTGGAACTTACTAAAAAAAGAAAACTATGTGAAGTTTTATGGCTATATGTGGCAAAGAGATTTCAACAATTACAGTAGACTCAAGGCAGACTTGCAAGCTTCAGACAGCTTATTCCAAAGTTTAATTTGATTGTATGATTTCTTCCTGGCATACTTAATGTTGTCTGAAGGTAGGCAGGGTTTAGTGGTTTTGTTTGTTTATTTTTTTGTTTCTTGGGAAAATTCTATTACCAGAAGTTGCCAATATTTCAAAACTCCTTGAAGAGTGACAGGATTAGGAGAGCATTAATCCTCTAGGTTTGGAGTGAGCCTTTATTGCTGTTTATGTGCTATACACAAGTTCTGCTTTTCCTAGTGCTTTGCTTAGAATAGATAACTTCAGGCTCCTAATAAATATTGCTGCCTCCTAAAACCTCTGGGTATTTTCTCATTCTCACTTGCATTTTACATGGCTCTGCCTTAGATTACCCCTGAAATCCCTACACAACTGCATTGTCTGATCCAGCTGCAGCTCAGCTGGGTTTCCTGTGGGCTGACACAGAATCAGTTTGCTGTTCATGAACAGATGTGTCAAGCTGTTCAAAGGCAGCATCTCTGGCGATAGAAATTCCTCTTTAGGCGCTGACTGTAGTGCTCGTTACCATAGTACCTGCACCTCCAAAACATTAATAAAGTAGTCACTGCTCCAAGAGAGAGAAATAGCACTGCTGCAGCTTTCACGGTGCAGGAAATGGAGTTATGCTAAGCTGGGAATAGTGGGAGCCTGAAAATAGTAGCCCGAGGTTTTCCCCAGATTAAAGACTGAGGGAAGTCACCAGTGGAGCTCTGTTAAGTTCCAGCTCTGAAATTTGTCCTGGAGGAAGCTTCCACTGTTTACTAGTTAGGCACAGAGCCTAAAGAGAAACCTAAATATACCAGCATCATGCTGGTACCCTGAGCAGAGCAGGAATCAACAGAGTTTTCTTGTTACAGCCATTGCAGCCAACCTCCCCACTGAATTAACGCCCCAGAGCTGCCCAGCCTCTCTGCTCTGCCTCCCCCACGCCAGGAGAGCTTCCCTGCTCTGGGCTGACTCTCTGCCAGCTTTGTGATGGTTCTTCCTCCCTCTGCCCTGTGCTCAGCAATGCCAGCAGGCACCGAGGGCAGCCCCCAGGCACCTCTGGCACCCTCAGCTCGGATTTTGGTGTTCAGGGGGGCTCACCAGTGCTGGGGGTTGGAATCTTGGTGCTCTTGCTCAACCCCAGCGAGCAGTGACCACATTCACTCTTTGAGCACAGAAAAGATGTCATTTAGAGCACTTGACTTTAACCAGACCAGCAGCTGAAAATGTTTGATAGCAGTCTTTAAAAACTTCCTGCATAACCCCTACAGACAAGGTGTGACTTGTGTGAATGTTAATGAAATTTAAATGTCATGAACGCACGGTGTCATTTAGAAATTGCTAAATGTTCAGAACAGTCCAGATCCTCAAAGGCATTTTAATATTTATTACCTTGAAAACAACAGCACCCATGAAGCCAAATCCTTTGGGACAGATGTAATCTGTGTTATTGTGGGATGTTGGAATGAATGCAGACCACACAACTTGCTGTTAGGCCTAAAGGAGCCCTCTGTTGCTGCGTTTCCCAATTTTCCCAAGCATTACCTTTCAGCCAAGTCTAAGTTTCCAGTGAGTTTCCAGCCCTCACAAAAAGCAAAAATAAATTTTGAAAATATTAACAGACCGCTTGGAATATAGGATACAGCTCCACAAGAAAGGAAAAACCACTTTCCCTTCTCGTTAGTATTTCTGCCTTTAGTGAAATAATGCTCACTGACAACTGCTTGTTCTTGCAGTTCTTCCTCTTAAGGTCTTTGCCATCTGGGATGCCTAACTCTTCCTTTTCTAGGAGGAGACATTAACATCTGCTGACATTGACCTTGACCTCCTTTGCATTGTAATATTCTTGAAGCATTACATTCTGCACATTTCACACACCAAATTCAAACAGTTATACAGTTTCTTCTCTTGGAAATTTTTTTTCTATTTTTTGACTAGTCATGTCCTTAGGCTTCACCATCTAGGAGGATAAAAATAAATTATTTTTATGTCACCAAACTACAATCCTGATTTTTGTAGATAGTTCTGTGACTCCTTCATTAATTGTATTTCAGAGTTGGGTATAATAATAAATAAAAAATAGGTATATGACAGCTTTCTTATTTAAATGCATACTGGGGATTAATGTTCTTGTTTTGCTTCTTCACAGCTTTTTCCAGCATACACCATCAAGATGAGCAGCCACAATGGGCAAAATCTGTTTATTTGGCATTTAACTTTTATTGTGCCAGCCTGAAACACTTGGCATTTCATAAAGTTTAAGACAACAACATCAAGCCCATCACTGCTAAGCAAACAGAAATTAAACAAGTTTATAATTCCATAGGTCATATTCCACCATTGGAGGAACCCACAAACTGTTGGGATAATTGCTTTATCTCTCCACTTCTTTGTTTATTCTTCCTGATTTTTCTCTGCCTTAGATAAATCACATCTAGGCTTTGAAGCAAGCAGCTCATCATCTGAACAGTGCCCAGGGGGAATTCAGTCCTGCACTCTTCCTTTCAACTTCCACCTCCAAATGCAACAAAAATCAGAAATGGGGGTTCATTAATCCATAATGCCACAGCTGGCACCTAGCTTATCTTCCTTCAGACACCTCCACTGTAGGCTTGCTCGTTTGAAATGGTCAGCTTGGGCTGTCTTTACAGTCAGTTTGGAGAAGCAAGTCCTTTTGGGATATTGATTGCTCTGTGTTGTTTTGGCTCTCAGCTTTAGAAAAAAAGGAATTGGACCTTCCACTGTCTGTGCAGGGATTGCTGGATCTTCACTGGGCACTACAGAATGGCCAGGTTAGGCAGAAGTGAGTAGTTTTAGATAAGGGAAATAGTGTCACAGCTTGGTGATCATCTTCTGTTTAGGAGCTCTCCTTCATGTGGCTGAGTCAGTTTTTTGCTTGCTTTTCACCCTGGGAGCAGCACAGAGGAAGTTCAGCCAAAATGTTTCACAATTACTCTAAGCTGTATAGGAGATCTCACAGAAATCAATTCAACTGGACTTTGCAAACTTGAAGGACACTGTGGTCAAAAGAAGATGGATTTGAGGATGCCAGCATCTGATTTTATCTTTCTCTGCATTTAAACTAAAAATAGAATGGGAAGCAGTTACAACAGAAGGTCTCATGTTAAAGCTGAGATTGATAACCCTCAGTACGTGGTGAGGGCATTCCCACCACAATAAATCCTTCAGAAATTGTGATTCTTGCACAGCCACAAAAGTCATGAAGGATGGAAGTGAGGTAATTCACAGTCTGTCACTCTGGCTCCAGTTGTCTGGGACCTCACCAAATATACAATTGTTGTTTTTTTTTTTCTTGAGACTTATTTTTGGTACATATGTGAAAGGTATTAGAGATGGGGAAGATTTCATCAGAGCCTATCCAAGAATGGTTCTTCAGCTGGTGTTAACTGGTATCACTTTTTTGAAACCATAAAAATATTATGCATCATTCTCTCCTATAGTGCCTCTTTTTGCAATCAAATAAACTTGCAGGCTAGAGGAAATGGCAGACAATGCTGCTGAATTAAAAAATTATTTCAAATACCAGAATTTTTTATAGTATCGTCTCTACATTCCACAATGGCAAACAACAGTAAAATGGGGTGTAACATTTGGATTAAAAACCTGCTTTGATAACTCCTGAATGAAATGTCATTGCTTTAAGGATAATTTTACTGTTTAAAGCATGTGACTCAGTTTTGTTTGCAGCTTGAAGAACACAGTATTGTACAATGAAATGATCTGCAATGTACAAATAAGGCTCAGTGCTATTTTGGAACTACTTATTTGAGCAAAGCCACCAAAGTAGAAATCATTTGCTGATGATCAGTGCTGTGTGTTCACTGCACCACAGGAGGTGACTTCTTCTAATTCCATTTTAGCCAGAGTTTAATTTCCATGTCACTGTTTATTTGTAAACATCAAGATGATACAGTCCAGATCTTTTGGAAGATACTGTTCCTGAAACAACAGCTATCTGCAATTACAAGATTGAATTAGCTGCAGTTTCATCATCATCATCTAACTCTGCTGAAATGCATGAATATATCTCCCTTAATAACAGCTTGCATCAGTCATTTCCAGGCATCACATCTTCATTTCTGAGATAAGATAGAAAGCCTCCTTGCTGCTGAGCAGAGCTCACACAGAGCTCAGGCCTTTCCTGCTCCTTGCTCCCCCCACCAGGGAGGAGGCTGGGGGTGCACAGGGGGTTGGGAGGGGACAGCAGGGACAGCTGAGCCCAGCTGGCCCAAAGGAGGGGCTGCACCTTTTGATGTCAGTGCATAAACACGGGGAAGAAGCAGCCAGAGGGGACGTTCAGAGTGGTGGCATTTGTCCCCCCAGATCTCAATTACGTGTGATGGAGCCCTGCTGTCGTGGGGGTGGCTGAACACCTGCCTGCCCGTGGGAAGTACTGGGTGAGCTCCTGGATCTGCTCTGCTTCTGTGCATGGCTTCTGCTTCACCTGCTAAACTGTCTTTACTTCGACCCCATGAGTTTTGTCACGTTTACCCTTGTGAATCTCTCCCCATCCCAGCAGGGCAGGCTGAGCAAGGGTCTGTGTGGGCTGAGCTGCCAGCTGTGGTTAAACCACACAAACTGATACCTCTGAGATCACAGAAATGGAGCACAGAGCATTCATCATGATTCCTTCAAGAAAAAATAGCTCCTGCTCAACACCAACAACTGGCATGCAATCTATATGTGCATGAATATTGTCAAAATGTTTTATCAACACGTGGGGAAAGTATTCGTGCTCATATAGTCCTGGTCTTCATGACCTTACGGTAAGAAAAATTCTTAAAATTCAAATTTCTTAAAATTCAAACTGAAGGAAGAAATGTTTTCACTGATCCATGCTCCCAGTCTCATGTTGATGAGCAGCAGCATGTTTGTGGTGACCAACACTTCTCCTGAACTACAAGATCCTGGGTCCCTAACACCTCCTGCTGAGTCTTTGTTGTGTCTCTCACAGTTCTTTCAGGGTGTCTAGGTATCCAATATGTATTTTTGTATTCCTTTGGGTCTGGCAGTGATCAGGGTCTCCATTCTCTCCCACCTCTGTGAATCATCAGGTCATCCTTTATCCCTGTTCCTGGGCCTGTTGTGAAGCTGGAGGCAATGTGCTGGGGTTCTGCTGGCTGCTGTGTGCCCCAGACATTCTTAGAGCCCTGTCCCTGCTTTTTGCTCCTGCTGGTGCCTCCACACCCAGCCAGCTTCCATTTCCACCACTCTTAGTCTTGCTATCACAATGCTGCACACCCTGACTAACAGAGCTGTGTGATCAACATCAACTTAATCCTGCTTTGTTTCTTGATCATCTTTCAGCTCACCTAGTGCACTGCATTTCAATCTAATACAACATGCAACACAGGACAAAATTTGATTTTTATGTATTTTTCTACTTGTTTAAAACCCTTGAGAGCTTCTTTTCATTTGCCAGGTAAGGTTGATCTTAATTTTTTTCAGCTATTGAGAATTTAATTTGTACCTACTCGTTGCCTACTGGATATGGTCACGACAAAAAAATCACATCTCTGATTAGCTGGTCCATTCTGAAATAATGTTTGAGGTGAAAGAAATCATCCTCTGATGAAAAATATGAGTTTTTGCCAGTGACAGTAAGAGAACTTAGACTTGCCTATTTCAGTCAGTAGAATCTTTGTTAGTTTAGGTTGCAGAAGAACCTTTTACAGAAACACAGCTGGAACCATTTCCAAATGCTCAGTGAACCATAAAGACCCACAGCATGCTCTGACTGTCCAACACTTGTCAGACACTTTCTGCTGGCCCGAGGAGGTACAGAAAATCAATGGAACTTCAGCCTGTAAGGCTAAAAACAATCTGCATAATAATTTGAATAGTTTGAGATTTAGAATGCTTAAAATGACTGATCTAAAAAACAAGATCCTTCCTGCCCTGTTCAATCTGATCTAGCACCAAGGAAAGACAGTCTGCTGTCCTTTAGCACTTTGGATATCCAAGGCATGGGAGAGCTAAGCCAGAACCTATACTTGCCCTTGGAGTGAAACAAACTGCTACCCCAGCTCTGAAAACTTCAGGAAGATTGGGCTCTGAGTTTTGTGCATCTGCATTGGAACAAAAATGAAAGTTACCTGACAATTTCAGGGTTTGGTTTTTTGTTTGTTTTTTTTTTTTTTTTGGAAGTTGAATAACTAAACTATGATAAAAAATTCTGCTTTGTTTGGGGATGAGAGGAACAAATCTCTTTCTTCCTTTTATCTTTCCTCAAAAGCCCAGACACCTTCTGCTCAAACAATGGCTTGCAGTGTGTTTACCACTGTCAAAGCACAGAGGTGAGCATTAGGTATGCCACAGTTGGAATAGTCTCACTCTCTGGCTTCTTTTAACATAGCAGTACTTCAAACCCTTGGAAATCGAGAATGATTTGAGTGTTGGATAAAGGATTCTAATATTGCACAATGTATGAGCTATTACAAATAGATGCTTAGGGGTAGATGTCCTCTGTGAACAGTAGGCTATGGTTTGAGATATTACCTTCCAGAAGCACTGGTTTTATTTTATGTTTCCTAATCTCATGGAAAGGAACCTTTTGGAAAGCTGTGGTTCCACTGTCCCGATAAAGAGCAACAAGTAGGTTACAATGTTTATGGAAAAAGGACTCAGCCTTTCATTTGCAGCTGCAAGGCAACAAAAATGCCATGGAAAAGCAGTGTCCAAAACTAAGGCAAGCAGTTTTTGCAGTGGTCACCACCGACTTGAAAGCCTTATGGAAGCAGCTGCTTCTGAATATCCTTTTAAGCCCACTGAGCCTGGATCCAGCTGTTAAAAATAACAATGTTTTTCATCCTCCATAATAATCGGATCTCACTGGGCAGCGCTGGAGGAGCAGCTGCATAAAAAAGCTTTGGTTACATAACAGAAGTGCACGGAACCTCCCGAGCCCCAGGGGAGCCAGGCAGGTCTGTGTGGCAGCCTGCATCCCTCACAGCTCCCTGTGCTGGCCCTGGCACCTGCCAAGGGGCTCTGGCTGCCTCTTTGCAAAGAGCTGCAGAGTGTCTGCCACACCAGGGGTGGTGTTACCTCTCTCTCCTGCAGAGGAAGGTCACGGGAAGAGCGTCTGCATCTCATGATCTGTGTATTATCTTAGTCCTCTGGTGCCTCTGGCTTTGTGCAGTTCTTCTGGACTTTGCAGTCCTAAGCCTCTGCTGTCCCTGCTGCAGTGTCCCAGGGGGAGGCAGGGCACAGAGCAGGGCACTGGCATTTCCTGGTGTCACAGAGGCACCTGCAGCCACCTCTCAGAGCCCCTCTGTGGGTGTCTGGGTCTCTGCAGCTGAGTGCCCACAACTCCCCTGAGATGATGCACCACTTCCCTTTCTCCTGCTTCCCTGGGAGCCAAGGTGACACCCACCTGGGATATATTCTGTGGTCACATTTTTGGATTTAGAGATCAGGAGCTCCCCCTCAGCAATGCACTTAAGGCTGAAACATTCAGTCCCTCTGGAAGCCAGTAGGACATTTCACACTGCTAAGTACTTCCCTGGATTGGTCTCAGCCTGAGCATGAACTTTGCTATTTCTCTTACAACAAGATTAACTAAGAATGAATGAAAGTGGAAAAAGCTGAAACTTTCTTTTTAAAGGAACTGAAAACGAAGACAAATATTTCCCTGAAGATTTACCAGCAGTAAGTTTGGATAAATTCTTGTGGAAAAATGTGAGACCTATTTCCACAGATGTTTCCTACCTGTTTTAAGCAGCAAACTTCAGCTGATACTTTTTTGTATGAACAGAACTGCACTACATGCTGCAGTTGGGTTTTACAGGATGTAATAATCCAGAGGCAAATGGCAAAGTAATAACTGTCTTAACTAAGAGAAATTAATTTAGCTGATCCTAACTGAACATGCATAGGCAAGATGGGGTTTGTTCTATTATTATCTCATGCCAGGAAAACTCCAAAGAGTTGAGAGAAGAGACTTATCCTGTGAAACACCTGAATAATGCACTGCACCTCAGGGCATTTTTTTAGGTCTTTGAAGTCACATCAGCCTGGTTTGTGTGAAATGCAGTAAAGATGGGCACTGTTGGACACTGTTAGCTATTCTGTGTTTCATTGCTCAGAACAGCTTTCTTTTTCCAGTGCTGACTGTGACTGAAGCCAGCCTGCTGCCATGAAAGGGTAATTTGCCTCTTTGAGGGCGCTTTAGCAGACACAGTGTGTGTAAAGAGCATCCAGGCATTTTGGTTACTCACCATTATACCACAGGAATCTTGAAGAGTTTCCAGTTTGGAAAGCACAGCACCAGGTCCACACCCTCTGAACTGGTTAAAGGAGGACATTAATGCTGGACTACTTATTTTCCTCAAAACCTGCCTGTCCCTGATCTTCAGTGGTACCCACCATGGGCAGGACTTGGAGGAAGATTGCCAAAATTCATGTTGCTGAATGTGTGGTAGGTGGAAAGGCCGTGCTTGAATGAATGATCAGTCTGAAGCAGGTGCCTTCAGATGGATGAGTGAGGCTCTGCTTGTCACCTGAAGCCTTTAGAAGAAAGAGCCATTGGATGTTATTCAGCTCCAGAAAGTTCAATCAAGAGCATCTCAGGACTTGCTGAGAATGTTTGGTAAGTCTCAGCAGTAAATAGATTCCTCTGGGAAGATCACCAGACATTTCTCTTCTCTTTTCAGCTGTACAGATGCTATGGCTTCAGTGAGATCTCTGAGAAAGCAAACCCACCTCAAATAAAAACTCATAGGTTTTGATTAAAATAATGAAAAATTAAATTGGCATATTTCACACAGCCCTGATATTTTCCTTCCTCCTGACTGCAGTTTTTATCATTTAGGGTACCATTTGCTCAATATCTTACAATGTGCTCTTGGTTTCATTCTCCCACTTTGCAACCTTGGTGCATTTTCTTCCTGTGAAGGATCACAATATAAATCACTAGGTCAGGGAATAATGAGTTTAGTATTTTTTAAAAGCCTCCCACTGTAAGTCAGGATATCGACTCATCATTCAGCAGGTGATGGGATATAATAAGGGGACATTTTTTCCTTTAATTGCTGCTGAAAATGGAATAAGGGAAACAGAAAGACTTAGTTTTCTGAGACAAGGATTTCAGCTTCACTGGGCTTTAGTTCACTAGAATCACCTAATAGGCTTGAGCATAAAGAACTGGACAAAGCTAAAAGGAAAAATAAACTGATGAAAGACTCCAGCAGGACTTTGCCTTCCTAATCAGAAAAATACATTAAATATGATTATACCATTAAGTAAATAGACAGTGAGGAAAGGCTGACCTTGTGGTCTGTGAGATGAATGGAATGGAGCATCTCCTGGTTTCCAACCTTATCTCTTCCAGACTTGTTTGCTCATGACAGCAGGGGTGAATGTTCAAAGAATCACAAACACAAAGGCCAGGAGGGACCATTAGAGTTATCTCACTGAACTGCTGCAAACCTGATTATGAGGTGTTTTTGCCCAGTGCTTTCTGCACTGAGCCAGTTGAGTATGGTGAGGGTGATCATGGACACAGCTGTGGGAGGCAAGTGGGCTGGCAGGGGCAGTGGGTGGATTGTGGATTTTTTCTCAGATGAGAGGCTAAAGTGGTATCATAAGCTCTTAGGAAGGCAGTAGAATCTCTCTCAGCACCAATATGCAGATGAAAATCCTTCCAGCAGCACCTTGTGTCTCCCTGAGAGGGGAACTCTGAGTTCCTGCCCAGCCCTCAGTGGGAACACTCATCACCTTTTAACAAGCTCAGTCCTGCCTGGAGCTGCTGCCAACTCCATCCCTGGCCCAGCCCAACTGAGTCACCCAGGGCCTGTGTCAGTGCCACCTCCAGCTGCTGCCCCTGCAGCCACCAAAAAGACATCAAGGTTGGACAAAGATTCCTGCAGGTGGATTTTGTGATAGCTGATCCTTGGACTGTACTAGGGAGGAAAATCAACCTGATGGTTCATCAATTATAATCATGAAACTATTTTTTGAGTCTTTCCATTCCTTTAAATAAAACTTAATAGATATCATACTGCCAAAAGGGCAGGGAAAAACATTGTGTGGCTGGTGGGATAATCTCAGAACTGAAAAGGTTTTGACTGACAAAAAGTAACATTTTAAAACATCCTGTGCACAAATGTTAAAGCGTCTGAAGGAGTTGAGTGGCCATTTCTCCAGTGAAATGATGCTAAATTGTTGTCATACACACCAGCTTCATGTAACATATTGTTTATTGTACATAAATTCAAGGAATTCCCCTATTCAAATAAGTATCAGATATACTCAAAAAAACTCCCCTGTTCACCAACCACTTTAGAGAAGTGGCTTTATTCCTTGAAACAAACAAAAACACACCAAAACCCACCCAGATCTAAACTACTCACAACAACCTTCATGGAAAAGTTCAACCAGGCATGCAGAAATTAAAGCTGAAGAACAAAGAAAGTGTTTTTCTTATTTGTTTGCCCCTGGCCCTCTGCTTTCCCCCCACTCCCTCCTATCTGCAGCTCTCTTATCTGTAGCTCATTCTTTCTCTCTTCTGTTTGACCTGGGGTCAAATGTATCATTGTTTCCATGATATCCTTCAGTATTTTGCATTTCCCTGTGAAGTTCTCTCCCAGTTTGCTCTTTACTAAAGATTAAAGAAGGTTGTTTTTTCATGCTGTTTGGAGGGACAGGAGCATGAATATCTGCAAATGCCTCTAGTATATTTTTGTGCCAGTCTCACTCGGTGCCTTCTACACTTCCAGGAGGAAAAACTGCCAGAAACTGCCCCTGGAGTGTCTGTCCCTTTGTACACTGAGGGAGATGAGCACATTTGCAGAATTAATGGGCTGTGATGACATCCCAGTGACCCTGAGAAAGTTACTGATACACTTAGAGACAACAGAGCAGGATGACAGACAAGATACTTGAAATACCTGAATCCTGCTCTGGCTCTCCCTGATCTGCAGCAAGGCTCAGTTCAGAAGGAAACTCACATCAACCAATCTGCAACTTCCCCTCCCAAGCTGAGCAGAAGGGAAAAACTGATATGGATCTCGTGTCAGCTGCTGTCTGCAGGTCAGTAACTTCTGCATTTACAATATACAGGGAACGACAGAGCTCGTGGATTTGGCTTTCAGGATGCAAGGGAGATCTTTCATGGATGCTGCCTTATCCATGAAGGATCTCCCTTCCAATTAGTAGGAGAGTGACAGGCAGCTATCTGCAGTGATGATATTGGGAGGTCCAATGGATGTGCATAAGGATAATATTGTGGACAGGATTTCTGAGGTGTGCAGTTGAAATAGAAAATAATATTGCCTGAACTGTAGGGGAGAATGAAAAAGGGAAGTTAGACAGGGAGTTGGCAGGAGTGGGGAGTTCCCCAGGTGAGTACATTGTCTGAAGAAATATCCTGCTTTGATTGCTTTGCTGTGGACTTGCAGCTGATTTATTTGATAGCCCCCAGCTGTCAACTGGCAGGGACTGTGAATAATTTTTATCTCATCACCAACTCACTGGGACTCATCATTTTATATGACTTCCATAGTTCCCCCTTCCCTGTTTCTTCTACCCTTGCAGTTTGATGAACACTAATCTCCTTAGCTGCTGTTAATTTCCTCAAATCAAATTTTTCTTCCCTTTGAACATTTTCCATTTTCTAGAAAAGTTTTGCACAGTCTACTCAAATGTTCAGGCTTGATCTGTGTATTACCATAACAAAGTTCTTTGCTCTTTTCCCTATTTCTTTTCTTACAATTCAACTTTATTTTTTTCCCCTATATTTGTTTTTTCTTTTTTTGGGAGGGGTGGAGGGAAGAAAAGGCTGTCTCCCCAGCACTGAGCTGCTTTTTCCACACAATTATCTGTGATGTAGGGCATGAAACAAGGGCCAGGAGGGAGAAAGAAGTGCTGGAATGAGATTGTCCAGGGTGAGACACGTGGATCAGCCATGCTGACTGCCAGGGAGCCAGGGAAGGGACCAGTGGATGCACAGCATGCCCAGTGATGAACCTGGATGGGAAAAAGGCTCCACTGAGACACAAAAAAAGGGCGCCCAAGTCACCCAGACTGGGTTTCAGGAACAACCTACTCTGCTCTCCTTCCTTTCTACCTTCTGTCATTTTCCCAGCACCTCCTTTTCTCCTCTGCACTCCTCTGTCCCAGGGAAGCTGGGGGAGCATGACAGCCTGTCAGTGATGGAGGGCTTATGGGAAGGGCTAATTGCTTCCTCTGCTTTGTTCAGATGTACAAATAGACCATTACTTACAATCATTACCCAGTCATCATCCATCATACAGACTAGTTCTATTTTCCATGCACTAAATATGTCACAGGCCCCAAATTTGTCACTAATTGTACAAAAGGCCTGTGCAGGCCTGTGTTAGGAGCCAGTAATTTGTTAATATAAGATATGGGACTTTGACTTTATCTTGAATTTCCAAATGTTACTGAGGCAGTAAAATTTCTTATTTGTTTAAGAGGCAGCACAATCCTCAACTTTCTGTCACTTTTATGAAACCATATATAAGTCACAGCAATTCCTATGTTACAACATTGCTTTTTTTATAACTATCATAATACAATAATTTATTATTAATATATATAGCTATAATATATCAATAACTATAATAACTTAACTATAAAGTGCAATGCTGAAAACGATGGCCATTTCTTCCATTTATAGTCAAATTTTTTCACTTGCATTTTGCTTATCTGTTTGGTTCTCAACCAATTTAAACTGTGTTTCAGAGTTGCTATTTTTTTAATCTTTGAAAAAGATGTGGCAGCAGAAGCAAAAGCAAAACAGTGAAAAACTGAAAAAAAGAAAAAAGTTTGAAGGTCCTACTCTCACTCTCATTTAGGCATTTACAACAAAACACAATAGAGCTGCAGGGCAGCATAGGGGCAGGAACTGACCTCAAATTAATCTTTGCAGCCAGAATATCTGTAACTGTTATATTTTTTCATTTTCACCCTGTAGCAACACATAGAACCAAAATTTGCTCTTCAGTCCCTGCCCTGCTTTGGGTACTGTGCAGGCTGGGGGGATGTTTCAGCTAGAAAAATGCTTTAAAATGCATGATTCAAACTATTTATCTTTATTTTTCCATATAAAAGAAACACAGCTAGAGTAGTTACCCACTGGCCAGTGTGAAAATGGGACAGTTTGAAAATGTCTCCTTGCCTTAAGGATATTTTACACTTTGTCTTGAAGGTTTTGGGAAATATGGGTGTGTTGTAAGACACCACTTTGAATGTGAAAAATTTCCAAGTCTAGTTGAAATGTTAATTGGAATGTGTACATGCTAGCTATCAACATACATTCACACATAAGAGCAAACTGAGTGTCAATATCAGAGAAATTCCTGATCTTGAGCTCCTCTGGCCTGGTCTGGGTGTGAGCAACCATTGAACAAAGCTCTTTCTGGACCAACTTATTCCCTCCCTGATTTCATAGTTTCCTACAAGTTATTTTAGGGTTGGGCTCAATGATCTTTAAGACCTTTTCCAGCTGAAATGATTCTATGATTCTACTGAACTCCCTGGTGATCACACCCTATTTTTGCTTGGAGCTGCACAAAAGACTGCAGTGGGAAGAGAAGCAGCAGCGAGGGGCTGGGGCAGGCACACAGGGCAGACTCCAGCTGTGATGTGGTTTTGTATTTGCAGGGTGCCCCGTGGCAGGAAGGAATGGGGAATCTGATTCTGTGTTCTCAGAAGGATAATTTATTACTTTATGATACTATATTATATTAAGGAATACTGTACTAAACTCTACTAAAGAATACAGAAAGGATACTTACAGAAGGTTAAAAAGATAACAATGAAACTTGTGACTCCTTCCAGAGTCCCGACACAGCTTGGCACTGATTGGTCAATAAGTCAAAACAATTCACATGAAACCAATGAAACAACCAACCACCTGTTGGTAAACAATCTCCAAACACACTCCAAAGGAACAAAACGCAGGAGAAGCAAATCAGATAATTATTGTTTTCCTTTTTCTCTGAGGCTTCTCTGCTTCCCAGGAGAAAAATCCTGGGCGAAGGGATTTTTCAGAAAATTTGAATGTGACAATGTGGAGAGTGCTGTAACCTCCAAGTGCTCTTAGGCTCATAATCACCTGCCTCTCAACAGGTCTGATTTGTTGGGGCAGAGAACTGCTGAGGTGATTATGAAGTATCCTGCTTCAGCAACAGCTTGGGTTTGGTGATCTTGGGAATCTCTGCAAGGAGCTCTCCAATGTAAAACATGCCCTGTAAACATGGATAACACATCCAGGAACAAGAGGAGATGAGGCAAAGATGCCCCAGCCAAGATGCTCATGACTGGTTTGTCTTCCTCTCTCATTGCAAAGTCTGTGAGCTGCCAGTGAACAGACTCAAAGCACTGATCTACAGCCAAAGCTGACAGCACAGTGGGCAGTCGTGAGCCTCCAAACCTCTGTGTAATATAAATTGTCTGCCATTCCCAGAGGTCATCTTGTCACTACACTCAGTAATTTATCTGCAGTTTGCCATGGAGCACCTGAAGAGTGTTACCAACCAATTAAATGTACATTTATGTAGGTTAAAGAATGACTTTTCATGCTGAAGCTGTTCACCCACCCTGTCAGCCTGGTCATGACGTCAAGGCAATTGAAGCTGGAGCTGTCCCTCAGAACTCCAGGTTGCTGTGACAGTGACCTGGGTCAGCCTGCACAGAGCTCAGGCCCTGACTGAATTTGCCAGGCCTTCCAAATAGGATTTTCTGTCCGTGCCAAATCCAAGCTATTGCAGCCAGGTTATTATTTAAATGCATTACCTAAGTTAATGTATTTAAAAGTACATTATGCCATGGTCAATGATGGAGGCACTCAGTCATGCCATGGTAAAAAGGATTAAGAAGTTAAAAAGGTAGGGCTACCAAGAGAAATGGTTTTCTTTTATCTTGTGATATTTTTCAAAGAAATGAATTTTTGGGGGGTGCTTAGTGCTGGTTTTAATCCTTCATGGTTACAAATACTGGAAGTGCTACTTAGGAAGGGAGGAAACCACTCATCTCTGGTTCCTAGTAAAATCCACCCTGAAACCACCAAGATAAGATAATAATGACAAGATTTGTATGCTCAGCACAGACTCTGCTTTCTGAGTTGGTTAGAGCAGCACAAATAGCAGTTTTGAGCACCCGTATTCTGAAGGGTGAATAATTCATATCCCTCCCTGTCCCCTGCTTTCCAGATTATGCTGATATTTTTTCATCATGTTTGCTTGAGCCTGTGCATCTCTAAGTCATGTATATGCTGCCAGTTACCTTTCAGAGCCATGGGTAACGTGGCAGAGATTTGCTGGCTGAATGAGTGCTGTCAGAGTAGACAAATTCAAACCTTCGTGTGCTGGCCTTCAGCAGTGTCATCATGATGGATGGGAGACATCTCCTTCCTCACTCTGCAGATTGATCTGTTCCATTTAACAGTATTTGGATAATGGTTAATTTGTGCTCCAGGGGAATGGTTTTCTACTGTGTCCTTAAAGCTAGGGGCAAAAATTATATATTTTTATATATATATATGTATGTATGTCTATAGATATGTATATATAGACATATTTATAGATAGATAGACATAGATATAGGTATATATAGATATCCCCAAAAGTACCCTAGAAAAATAATCTGAAAACCTTCTATCTTCATGAGTGTCAACAATGTAAGAGAAGCTGAAGAGACTCCACAGAAGGACTTCTATAATGGAATTTCCTCCTGAAACCTGAGATCCTCTGCTCCCCTCAGTGTGACCAATCACACAGAAGCTCAAGTTTGAAAGTTCAGAGATGTAACTTCTTGGAAGCTCTCCTCTATGTCACAACCTCCCTT
This sequence comes from Fringilla coelebs, assembly GCF_963513975.1. Lineage (NCBI taxonomy): Eukaryota > Metazoa > Chordata > Aves > Passeriformes > Fringillidae > Fringilla > Fringilla coelebs. Next base: position 8,195,349 of record NC_140028.1, on the reverse strand, counting down.
AAGTGTGCCCACTTGCTTCCTCATCTGAGGTATACACCCTCCTCAGAAAAAGTAATTCTATTTCAAATGCCAGTACATTTCTGAATATAGAACATAATTTTGAGCTCAGAGTTGTGTTCTTGCCTCATACCTTTGAGTTTAGCAACTTTCAGAGGATGTCTGGTGGTAAGGTCCATGCTGAGCCAGGCAAGGTGTTCTGTTGCAAGGACAGCACAAGATTTACAGGGCCTGAAATCTCTTCTTACTTCCTTCAGATGTCTAAACACAGGCCTCTAATGCAGTTTGGCTCCTTTCACATAATCCATCTGCCTTCCAGCTGCCTCTCCAGGAGGACAGCTTTTCCCTGGGCCCTATGTCATCATGTCTGCTGGTGCAGTGTTAATATCTAGGATAGCAGAAAAAGTCTAAACCAGACACCTGAAAATTAACTGATGCATCCTGAATTGTATAAAAATAGCCACTGAAATAAATAGGGCAGGAGATCTTTCTCCTTTTTAATGTCTTTATTAAAAGTGATCAGCTCAGGCGGGGAGAACTGACAGGTCCGTGGTCACACCGCCGCTGCTCCCAGGAGTGGCACGGAGGAGGAGGGAAGTGCAGCTTTGTCTGCTGGTCTGTAGGCAGAGCTGGGGGTTCCATCCTCATGACAGCCCCAGGGATACCCCTTGTTCTCTTTTTTGGTTTGACCTTCAGGGTCCTCCCTCCAGCCAACATCCCCTGTGGCTAGGGCGAGGGGCAAAAAGGGTCTCAGCATCTCAGCAGGATCTGGATTCTGTTCCCCATGTCCAGACATCACTTTGATCTCTTAATTCTGTGTTGGCTCGTTGTTTTAGGGCTCTTTTTGCTGGGTTTGATGGGGTGGCTTTCCCGTTGCATGCTGGCTCTGGGGTCATTTTCATGCCAACTCCGATGCCCTCTCCTCTCACTGTCCCACGGGGGCCATCCACCTGGCAGCAGGCAGGGTGGTACTGACAAAAAGGGAATTCTCAACAAGAGGCAACTCTCCTCTGCCAGCAACCGGCTCAACTTGTAAATCTGCAACCTTTAAGAAATGGGTAACCCATTTTTTTACTCACAACAGCCACCCTCATCAAAGCAGCCGGGTGTCACTGCAAGTGCCTTGCAGGTGGTGACAGAGAGGCACAGAGCACATCCCCTTCCCCAAAGCAGTGACCCTGCTGGCATTGCACTCTGACAGTGCAGGTGGGTTCTGCTCACCAAGGGCAGCACCATGAGGACACTGCCTTTGTGTGATGTGTCACAACAATTCCTCATTAATTTCTGTGTCGTCCTTTCAGCATGGGAAGCAGAATAGCTCTGCTTTTTATTTTCACAGCACAGTTGCCTGCCTTTTCCTAGCTCTGTTTTTACCATTTGAACAAAAAATGCATTTACAGTGATTTGTGCTTTAAGGCAAGTTGAGTTGATTAGAGCTATACTTTCTAATTGACATTTGCTTTGTCCTTGTTAGTCATCATTTGTAATATGCTATTAAGTGGTCATAATTATAAAAAGAAATAAAAATAGTTATGCACTTCCAGGAGTTTTCCAACCCATTACCACTAATTGAGAACATTGCTTAGTGTAAGCTCGACAGCTGGCATACACCTGGCATTTCCCAGTCATTGCTGGTGTTCCCAGTGTAAGCTGCCCATAGGAGACACAAGCACTTTTTATTCCTCTTTTAAAACAAGTTTGTTCCCAGGGTGGAGGGTCTTTTGTCACTGCTTCATCAAATCAAGCAAGGGGAATAGCAGGCAAACGGGGCAAAAAAGGAAGATGGTCTTGCAGTGGATGAAGCATCCAGGTAACATTTGCTTTTCCTTCTTTTCCAGCTGTGTTTATTCTCCCAGATTTTAACATCTGCTTTTTTAGAAATCCAGGTTCTTTTGCTCTAAATTTCCCTGTCTTAACTCAGGTAAATTAAGCTTTCATTTCCTCAGCAGTTCTTCTGTTTCAATGGGGAGGAGCTTTGCCAGAGCAGATGTAGCAAAAATGATTTTTCTAAAGAAAAGTGCTTATTTCCTGAGGAAGTGTACTTTGCACTCCCAGCTAATGTAGCCATTTGACAGTCTTGCTGAAGATTTCTGCCTTCTGCATGCCATGTGGGTGAGGAAGATTTAATTAACTCAAAGCACAAGGAACTCATCAGATAAAGAATGCTATTTAATAGCAAAGCCATGATATATTACAATTTCTTGTCATTACTATTTTAATACTGTAATTATTCTTACAATAGTTTGTGGTTCACTCCTTTTTCCTCTTGGTGTGTTAAACAAAGCTCCATTTATTGTTGTTTTGCCTTGATTTCTGCCTTTTGCTCATCTCCCCCCCACTACTAACTGTATTTAGAAATACAAGGAGATACACAGAGGGGAAACCTGTCTGAACCAAATAGTTCAGAGTCAAAAACCAAAAAAAGACAAAAAAAAAAATAAAAGAGGCAGCATAGGGAAATTCAAATATTGCTCTGGTGGGTTGAAAGCAGAAGCTTTGCCCAATTTGCTTCGCCTGTGCTGCTTCAGTTCAAGGGCTTGGATCAATAGAAAATCATTCACTGGCTCCACTGGGCTTTTGCTCAGGTCCTATGTACAATTCCATTCCTAATGAGCTCTGGGAAGGGCAGCAAGCCGTGCAGGCAAATCCAGGGACAGGCTCTTGTAGCTCTCTGGGATGAACACAATGAGCAAAACTTTGCAGGTTTGAATAGCCCCTGGGTTCACATGAGGACATTTCCACACATCAAGTGCACGGGCACCACAGTGTAAAAGGACCTCTATTTTTAACATGGGCTTGAATTTTTAAGTGAAATGAGTCCCACAGTAACAGGCCCAACAGACCTTGAGCCAGGGCTGGCTCAAACCCTGGCAGGAGAATGCACCTGATTTAAACACTTGCTTCTTCTGCCTTCCAGTAGGAAGCACAGGAAGAGCCAAGGAGCAAGAGCAGTGCTTGTGGCAGGATCTGCAGAACTCCTCACACTGCAAGTGAAAGCAAGAGAGGAAGAACAGCCCTTTGAAATCCCCCCACCCTTCCTGTGTCTCAGCAACAGATTGCACAGAGACATGGAGAAGAGAGGTGCAATTACTTTTACCACCAGGAAGAAGAGAAAAACCATGTCAGTACAACAACACATTTTATCACCACCCTGTCTCCAGGTCCTACCAGGGCTCAGGTACAGTCCTGGGCAGTCAGAATTAAGGGGGGCTTGCAATCTCAAGCAAGGCTGTAGCACACCAGGGAGTTGAGATTCATGTGGCTGCAAGCACCTTGGAAAGGTCTCACAAGGCTGTGAATCGACTATAGGTCACTTTCAGGGTCATCTTGATTATAGAAGAGATAAATGCTGGGTCACCTGTCAGAGCAGCAAGGGCAGCAGCTGTGCCAAAGGCTTTGCTGAGCTCATGCAAACCTGGATACAGCTGCAGTGAGAAGAGAAGGTGTAAGGGAAAAAGCCTGTGATGTAGCCATGAACAAACAGCAGCTGGGGCCACCCTCATGGAGAAAAATAATTCTCCAGTTCTTGTTTTATGTCATAAATTGACATAACACATAACTTTAAATAGTTCCATTAAACTTTTTAGTATACTGTCAACCTAAGATGAAAGCTTTCTTGTGACTTAGGCTTTGCCCTGAATTTACACAAAAATTCAGAATCTGGATCTTGATTGGCCTCCTCTTTCTTTGTCACACTCTCAGAATGGCTGGGGCTTTGCTAGCCAGGACAGTGGGAACTTAGGGCCCCAGCACGGCTGCTGAAAAATGGCCAGGAGAGAGATGACCCAGCCTTGGGCAAGATGTATTTTCATTTCTGCAAAGCTCTTTGGAACTGGAATAGCCTGGTAAAAAAGAAAGTCTCTCATATGTTGTGATGGCCAATTCTTGCACATGAGTGCATGGGATTTGGTTGGGATAAAGCTGATTTTCTTCACAGTAGCTGGTGTAGAGCTGTGCTTTAGGTGCACAACCCAAGTAATGATGGTTTTTTGACTGCAGAGCAGAGCTGAGACAGAGCCAAGGCCTCTTCTGTTCCTCACCCCACCCCACCAGGGAGTAGGCTGAGGGTGCACAAGGAATTGGGAGGGGACACAGCAGGGACAGCTGACCTGTGCTGCCCCAGGGGATATCCCACCCCATATGGCATCATGGTCAGCACATAGCACTGGGGAAGAAGAAAGAGGGTGATCTTCAAAGTGATGGTGTTTGTCTTCTCCAGCAAGGTGTGATGGAGCCCTGCTATCCTGGGATGGCTGAACACCTGCCTGCCCAAGGGAAGTGGTGAATAAATTCCTTGTTTTCCTCTGCCTGCATGTGCAGCTTCTGTTTTACCTATTAAACTGTCTTCATCCCAGCCCACAAGTTTTCTCACTCTTCCGATTCTCTCTGACATCCCACCTGGAGGGAATGAGAGAGCTGCTGGCTGGGCTTAACCCGCGACCCTTTGGGGAGTTTTTTGGTGCTCAGCTCTTGTGCATGCACGTGTCACTTTGGGGAGTGGAGCTCAGGAAAGTGCCAGGGCAGGTCAGGAGCTCAGAGCCCCTTAGGCAGCACGGCTGCCAATTACCGGATGATGAAATTGCACAGATCATGGCCAGCGTTGTGTGCTCAGGAGTTCACCTGGCAGTCAGATCTGACTGAACACAGCTGTTCCATCCTGAAAGACAGAGCAGGCACATCAGGCTCTGCACACAAAGCCTGACAGTGGGTGCTCGCTTCCACAGTGAGCCAGGCTTTGAGGCAGCAGGAGGGAGCAGCTCTGAGCTCTGCCACCTGATGGGTTCATGCAGGGCTTCATCTGCTGTGGGGATCTGTGCAGGCTTGAATCACACCTTTTGACAGTGCCTCTTAAACTGCCTTGGGAAGAATGACACAGGCAGCTGATTCCTGGTCCAGAGCTGGGAATAATGGCAGTGCTCACCCTGCCCTTCCTGGTGGCAAATGCCATCTGTTACCTGCTGGCAGGACTCTGATGCTGATGAGGGACAACACTTCTGGTTAACTGTTTCCATGTCACAGCTCCTACCAGCCTGGGGGCTGCATGTGGGATGTGTGCATGGAAACAGAATGTGCAAATTTAACAGTTCTCTTGCTTCTCATTGCTCCAGCCTGCAGTCATGGAAAGATACAGATGCAGATTCTCTGGACTTAGGAGAGTCTTGAAAAGTGCATTTTCTTCCTGAAATCCTCTATAATTTTGTTCTTCTCTAAGGCATTTAGGAGACACTACGTGAAGATCTGATTTGCCTGGCACTGTGGTGTCAGCCAGGCTGTGATTACTGAGCTGCCTACATGTCAGAGGATAGGACAACTTTGCTGGGGATCAAGTCTTTGTGTTGTTTACAGAAGAGCTGAACTTTCAGAAAGTTATTAATCTATTTCTACTGCAAGCAAGCCAGGTGAGCTTCCCAGTTGTTTGTATCCAGACTCAGATAAAGACCAAAGATGTGAGCAATAGTTTTAAGTGTGGTATATGAAGTTATTACTCTTTGCTAACTCCAACAATTCTCTTAAATGCTGGATGAGACTGGAGCTTCAAGGACAGCTGTGTGATGCTGATATACAGTGAGAACACTTACCAGGTCAGGGGCTTCCCTCTTTCTGCTCCTCCATGTCACCTGCAGTGGCACAGGGTGGAGATACCAGTATATCATTAGAAAAACAAACATCTGCACATGCAAGTGAGCTCTGGTCCTGCCCATGGACTGCAGACCTGTAATCATGACCAATTTTCATCCCTCTCTTCCTTCCTGGTGTTCCCTTCTGCTTTGGTGGCTTGAAAGTGGCAACATCTGTGAGTTTTAGGTATGCTTGTGGTTAGGTTCACCTGGTTCAAAGAAAATGGAAAATCATATCTGAAAACTACTTTCTGAGAAATCATAATGGGTTACAAAGTAAATAATCAATTTTCATTACAATGATTGTTTTAATAAGATGTCATTATGGTGTCCTTACGTTCTACTGGTGCACACTGCATACACTTACTGAGGGAGAAGTGAGGGATTGCCTCCCCTTTCCCTGCTCCTCTGTTTCAAAATACAACTGCTGGCAGAATGTGACTGATTGAAAATCAAGTAGGATCTGGTGCTCTTTAATACCCACAGAGCTCAAACTGACACTGGAAAATCCTTTGCACAGCATCCAGCTGATGTGCCTTGGAGCTGATTTGGAAGGGACTCCTGTTGGATGGGAAAGAAGCCTAAATCCAAAGCACTTTGAAATCAAAGAGGATCTTAGAGTGGCTTTAATGGATTTGAATCAGGCCTCTGCACAAGCTGAGACTGCCACAGGGAGATGGAGTCATGCTGCAGAGCGTTGTGAGGGTGGTCACAAGTCCTTGGTGTGGGCCTGGGATACTCTCACCTGGGCTGCAAAAAGCAGGATATGAGAGGAGAAAGATGAGATCCTGGGAGAAATAGGGACAAATAGGGAGAATACACTTCCCTAAGTCCCAGGGGGAAAAGCAGGTGAGGTGCTCAGCTGGGGACCTCAGGAGTTCCCAAGGGGCTTCAGTGCTGGGATCAGCTAAAGTCAAGGCCAAGCACTGACTGGGTCAAATCAAGAACAACCCCAAAACCTACCTGCATGCCTACATGCAGGAATCAGCTGCCTTTAAAGGAACAGCCACCTGAAAATAGGATTGTAGGGTGAGCAAATTATTCAATCTATGTCAGCCAGTCCCCAGTAATTTCCTGTGAGTCGACACTTTCAGCCTTTGCTAAGGTGTGGTTGGTGATCCCCTGCAATGAATGATGGCTGGGTGTCTGAGATGGGAGACATGCTCACTAAGGACTGGCTTCAGTGCTGAATTCTTCCTCCTCACCTCACTGTAGCATGTTCTTACACCTAGAGTCCAGGAATAAGATGTGAAATGCTCCTGAGAATTGCTGCTGCTCTGTGTCTATAGGGTGATGGTTGGTATATCTTCTTCTCTGAAGGCGTGTGGGCTGGGTGAAATGTCCAATGTACTATGGCAGTGCTGGCTTTGTGTATAAACATGTCTTAATTAATGCACTGCAATTATTAAAAATCCATTCCCTTTGAAATTTTCAATGTTTTCAGAATTTTCCTGATTTTTCAGCTCTGAACATGATTTTTTTCTCCCTTAATTTAGGCTGATGAAAAAAAAAAAAAGGGCAGTTTATTTCCTTGTCCTTCTTTTTTCTTCCTTCCATTTATTTCTTCAGCAGCAGAGGTGAGAAAGGCCCAGAGCCCTGCAATGTGCAGCCCCAGGCATCCCAGCTGGCCCCAGCAAGGAGATGCTTTGAGGGCTGGGAGCTGCTCAGAGCACCAGGCACATTCCATCAAGCTCCTCGTCCGAATGAAAAGCTGAAGTGGCTTCTCTGTGTAGGGAGGATTGAAACCAGATCCTGCCATTAAATTTGTTAAATGGAAATGTAATGATTTATGAGGGAGGGAGTGAACCCTCAGAAAGAATTCAGTAATAATAACGCTGGGTGAACAGCAGTGTGGCAAGGCTTCAGAAGGAAATGATCTGTTGAAAAAATGAAAAAGAAACCAGAAAACACCACGCATTGAAAAAGCCCTAGATAAACAGAGCAACTAGATGTGAACTTGATAAAAACTCTAATTGTTTCTAATGAGATCAGCAAAGCAAACAAAGGGCTGAAGTGGAACTCATCTGATATAACCAGGAAGCAGCACAGGCAATATCCTTTTACAGTCACGCTTGAGGAGTTCAAAGCCATGCAATGTGTTTAGCCACACACCAGCACTGCTGGCAGATGTGGAACTAAATCCTAGGGATTTCTTTGGGAAAAAAAAAGTTATTTAAATGTCTCCATATATTTATATTTTTCTGGAACACATGTCAAAATTGAAAGGGTACTTGTAGTTTTAGGTGAGTACTGTATTGAACTGTAGGGTCATAGTGCCATTAAGAAAGTTTGGCTTATTAATGATACCAATTTTAGCCAGTTTGGAAAAGCAATACTCTGGCTAGAATTTGTCTTGTAAGAAAAGGGGTGAGCATGTCTGGTCATGGCTTTGTATGTGTTTAAATCTTACTCAAGAGGCTTCACTTATTAAAAAAAGGAAATAAAGAAAATAAAGGGGGGCCATTGTGGATTTCCACATTACTCTGCTGTGTGTCCATGGGATCATGGCAATGAATGCTGCAGACCAGACCAGGGCTGAATGAAATGAAAGACCCAGAGCTGAAAGAGAGCTGCTTGCATGAACCTTTCCAGTCCTTGTCCATCTCCTGATTTCCCTGGGACAACAGGTAGCTCACAAGGTCACTTCAGTCAGGTCCTCAGCCAGGAAAGGAAACCCAGATCCTGAGAAAAGAAGGAATAAAAAAAGCAATAGCTCTGAGAGAGTAACCACATATTGCTCTCAACTATATTAACACATAGAAATGTGTATAAAGGTCTGGCTCTGGGCTCTGTCTGACTCAGGGAGAATTGCTGTGATTAGCCAGACTCCTGGAAAATAATAATGGCTCACTTCAAAATGGAAGGAAACTTTTTTATGGGTTTTATTGCTTTTTTTAAGAGGGTAGGATACCTCCCCTTGCATTCCCTTGCCTCTGTGGTTTTTCATCACTGGACTTTTAATATTGCAACTACATCACTTCCCACACACATATGCACTTTTTTTCCCCTGTTGGTTGATTTTATTTCTCCAGCCACTCCACACTGTGTCACACTGTGTATAAAATGGAATATCTACTTTTGCTACTGCCCTGAGAGCAGCATGGCATCCTGCTTAACAGCTGTGGCCACTAATTCACTGCAACTGCAGTCTGTCTTCTCAGCATCAGCTACATTTCTTTTCCATATGTTAACTCCCTTTCAGCTTAATTTTCCCGTTACCCAGCAGCAACATTGAGTAACTGTGTTGGGCTGTATTCAAATGCAAATTAATATCCCCTTCTGCCCATTAACTCTGCTGTTTCTTGTCTAGCCAAAGCAACTGGAAACAAGCATGTATCTTGGTTCAGTGGTCGGCCAGAGGGGCCCTGTCTGGGCTGGGATTGCTGTTCATCTCCAAGAGCAGACACAAAACAGCAGGCTGCAGAAAGGAGAGGTCCTTCATCAAGATGTTTCTTGTCAAATAACCCCTGAACTCCAGCCATTGAGCAACACCGTGGCTCTCTTGAACTTCACTGTTTGACATGTAATTCACACAATGCCTGTGCTGTGCTCTGGATTGGACTCATCCAGTGGATTGACATCCAGAAACCTTTAGATGAGGTATGGGGAAGGGAAGATGTCACTGAGCAAGGCATATGACTCTTAAAAATTGTTGAGCTACAGAAACCTTTAAACAGAGCAGCCTGGCAGAAAGCAAATTCCCCAAAAGTAGGGATGGATATTCCCCAGAAGTAAGGATGTAGATAGGGGTGTATGCTGAGAGCATGAAAGGAGTGGATGGGGGAAGAGAAGAAAATATATAAAAGAATTTATTTTTATTTTTACATTCTTGGGAACATTTGGGGTATCTTTCTTTCACAGGTCTTTTTTTTTTTCCCGGAGTTAGAAACGCTAGCACCATTTCAGGAGGAAAAAAGTGGTGTAATTCCTTTGAACCCCCACCACCCAAAAAAATTGATCTCCAGACATGTGAGGCACTAGCACCAAAAATTCCTACATGTTTCTTCATACCTATGCAACCCTGAGCCTCATTTGAATTTGTTTCCCACTCTGGTGCTTAACCTTCAATCACCTACAGGTCTCACCTTTCCCCCTCCAGCATGGGCATGGGCAGTGTGTGTAGAGAACATTACTCTATGCTAAGCAAATCTTATGTTTTGCAAAGAACACTTTTTAAGTTTTCTATCTTTTTCTTCATCCTATTTGGAAAAAAACTTTTTAGTTTGAGTTGGTTTCTTCCCTTTGAAAATCCCAAAAGAGAAAGAGATATAAGAAAAGGCACAATATCCATCACTTAGGGGCCTTCAATTAATAATAAACAAAGCTGTGGGGCAAATCTATGGTTCTTGAAGCCATCCTGAGGGTAGGTGAAGCTCAGTTGTGGGCAGGCATGCTCTGTGGATGCAGTGCATTGGTTAGAAAAGGATAGGCACCACTTTGCTGACCACAGTTCCAGCTGGCTGAGTTGGTAACAGCAGTTGTTCAGTCAGGAGGCATAAAAAAAACATTCCTTCCTTCAAAGTAAGCCCTGCAACACTGATCAGGGAATCTCAGATTTCTGCAAAACACTTGCAAAAAGTTATGTGCAAAATGGTTTGCACACCAAAATGAAATGAGAAAAGGTATTTACCTAATGCACGAACAATGAATAGATAAGAGATAATTGTAATCAGGTCACAAAGAGGAAGGGAAGAAAATACTCCTGGAATAAATTATTTGCCATAAAAAGAAATCACATCTCCTTGGAAAACCCACACCTTTGAGTTCATGAGGGTAAAAAGACAGTTGTTTAAATTTCCCATTTCTGAGTTCAGAACATTACTTCTGTTCATCTTCATGGCCATTTCATGCGTAAGAAGCCTGCTCTTCCTTCCAGTGCAGAGTAATGAACGTGTCAGCCCAGATAACTGCTGAAATTCAGCCATCTGCAAGGTGTTGCCATGGAAAGAGCCTATTGCACAGGAGTTTTTGGCTGTGGATATTGCTCTGGAGATTGCACTTTCTGTACAGGACCTTGTGGTTTTGGTGCCCTTTGGAGAGAGTGAATTCCATGGCAGATCACTGCAGTTGTTTAACCTCAGGCACTCAAAAAAGCAAAGGCAACACTTCTTCAGTCCAAATGTGTGATACCAGAGAAGGAAGTTTTGTTACAACACGATAAAAATGTGTCACTATAGGACACAAAAGAACACAAGTGCACACGGCTGTTCTCAAGGTGAAGATGAAAAGGGAAGTTTATTTTCTGACTCTAGCATTTACAGGTTTCCAAAAGTGGCAGTGGTTTGGAGGAAGACAGTGCTACTTCTCCAATGGCACTGGACAAATTTCAAATTTCTCTGCCTCCATAAAAGAATGCAAAACAATGAGTTATTTACAGAAAGTGTGTGAGAAAGTTTGCTACAAGAATGTCAACAGGAGAAGGCTTAGAAAATCTTAAAAAAATCAAAGCAACAAAAACGCATTTTCTGGACAAAGATGTGAGAAGCTAATCCAACAGTGGCTGAAAAAATCAAACAAGTGTTGCACAAAACAGATCACCTTTTATCTCTGACCTACCCAAAAAGGACAAGTATAAACTAAAGGCAGGAAAAACAACCCTTATCCTGCTGGCCTTTCTTATCTTTAAAGAGAGGCAGCAACTAGGTTCCCAGCTTTGAAGTCAATCAAATGATGGGTCTGCTAAAACTGATTAGCACATGCCTGCATGCTGGGACATCGATGGAAAGAGAGCTGGGAACGCATCCCTCTGAAGGGAAAGGGCTGGAAACCTCTGAGGCTGCGGGATCACGGGGGGACGTGCGGATCCTCTCTGTCAGCTGCAGCAATGAGAGTGAGCAAAATGCAGGAATAGTATTTCATGCTGCTGAATGTGCATATCTCATTTGCATCTGCAGCATTCCTCATCCTCCAGCTCTGAGCTCTCAGTGCATCCTGAACCCCTGGAGTCCCCCTGATCCAGAGATTCATTTCTGACACAGCCTGGCATCAAATGTGTCAGATGTAGTGAAAAAAACCCTCATAATGAACAATAATGGAATAACAGGCTAGAGGGAAAGTTTCTTCCTAATAGCCTGTGATAAGTTCAATAAAAGCAGAGCACAAAACAAGGAAAAGAGAGAGGAAATTGGCAGCAGGATTAGCCCTGCTATGGCTGCAGAGTCCCAGCCACCAAGAGCCAGAGAGCAGCAGTGATACCAGGGTGCTGCTCTCCCACTGCAGCATACAAATAACTCCCAGTGAAACCAATGACATTTATTCATGCCCAGTGGCAATTAAAAGGAGCCTCCTGTCTGCTTTTCTCAGTGTTGCTGTTGCAGGAGATCAGTGGGGGTGCAGCACTTGTGTGTCTGTGTGCAATTTGTGCTCTCTGCTCCAGAACACTCTGCTGTCACCACAAACTGCAGAATCCTTGTCAGCACAGGAAAGGGGCTGCAGGTCCCAGGCAGAGGGAGAGCCTGAGGCACAGGGCTGTGTGCAGGCATTGGGATGGTTTGCTTGGCTCCATTCCCATTTTCTCTCCTGCTGGCAGGTCAGCTCATTCAATGAAGCCCTCTCAAGTGCTCTTCCTTGGTCTCCTTTGCGTTTTGAGGTAGAAAAAGCCTTTTTATTTGAGGTTCCTCTCTTGCCCTACATACCCAGCTATCAGCCCCACATTAGGATGTAGGGAATGTCAGGCAGGCATCCAGACTGTGGGCTAAGGGAACCTCATGCTGCTTCTAAAAAGACTGAGAGCTTTACTCTAGAGCTAAAGGATGGGACTCCATGGCTCTGGTTGCACTCGGGAAGCAGATTTTCTCTTGGAAATGAGATTTGGGAAAAAAAGCTAGAGGACAACATCAGAATTCAAAGCCTTCTGGGCAAGGGTGGAAGAAATCCAGAATAGCACAGGTATCAGGGATATTCTGTGGTAAAAGTACAGCAGGGTAAATTATTGCTCAGGAGGTTCCTGGGAAAGGCATCTGTTTGGTTTTAAACATTTCACAAGGCTCATATGAAAATCAGATCAAGATTTGGCTGCAAAATTTAAAATAGGTAAGAAAAAATGTTTTCTGAGAAAAACCTGAAATTCTTTGATGTGGCAGAAAAAACTCTAAAAGTTTCTGACTATACCAGAAAACCATACTGGTGATATTTTTTGTTTGTTTTTTTTTTTTGTTTTGATGGGGGTTTTGTTGTTTTGGGTTTTTTGTTTGTTGGTTTGGTTTTTGTTTTAGTTATTGGTTTTTTGTTTATTTAGTTTTTTGGTTGTTGTTGTTGTTTTTGTTTGTTGTTGTTGTTGTTTTTGTTCTAGGCAGTGAAGCACATGGAGATAGAGTTTATACTAGTTATGAGTTAATTTTTCAGTACCAGAGAGGCTTAGGCTGAACAAGATCAAAGCTCTCATTCCAGAAAAGCTGTACCTATACACAGATATATTTACTCTGGCTGAAATAAATATTTAAAGGAGGAAAGCTGCTACATCATAACCAGACTCACATAAGTAGGTATGCTGCAAGATATAGAAAGTGGAATTTCTCTTCTTGTACTGCATCACAAAAGTTTCCCTCCATCTCCCCTTCCCTCTTCCTCCTCTCTGAAAATCCCACCAATTCACCAGGTAGGAGCTGGGTGGGAACAGCTGAATCCAGGGGGTTTAGAGGATGGGGAAGGAGAAGGAAGGGAAATAGCTGCTGAAGGGACTTAGCAAAACTCAGGAGCCTTCTCCCCACACCATTTCCCCAGTCTCTCATCTGCCTTGCTCTTTCCTGGTACTGAAATGCAACAGAAAAATAAAAATCTTGAATTAAAATAGACACAGTTGCACTTTCTCCAAATCCCTGTCTGGTCACATCTGTTCCAGAATTTATAGCAGTGCCTTGAATCAATTTAGTCAATATCAGCTGGAGAATTTCTGGGTTTTTCATGTAGAGCAAAAAGCCCATGTGTAGAAACCCTTAAATTACTATAGCACTTTTTTATTAATTTAGCTTCACTGCACTGAAAAATAGTGAAATAAATCCCTAATGCTCTGAAAAATAAAATGAAGGCTCAGACACTCTGAAACTGTAATAGCTTAGCTGGAAGTATGAATTTAAACCAATAGAAACCCTCTTGTAAATATTATTAGTCATCTAGAACACTGACTGATGGAGGACATTTCACTGGAAAAACCCTACTTCTTGCACATATAACGTGACTCTGAACTGAATTAAATTTTTCATAATCTAGAAAATATTAAACTGCATGAAAATTTTCCTTGTTCCATCCAAGAGAGCTTTGGCTGAGGGAGTTGCCTACGAATAATTTCCTTTAAGGGTTTTGTCCTTTATCTTGGGGCAATCCTGTTATTGTAGCTTCAGATTAACTATTAACTTATTTCAATTTAGCTTAAAAGGGAAGAGCAGTGCCCCTGTGGAGTTTGCTTGGGTTGAACTGCTGCCCCTGTGCATCTGAGCACCACACAGGGCTTTTTCCACATTAAAATGGAAGATCTGTCTGCAGTGATGGGAGCACAGCAGACAGGAGCAGGTACATATGTGGTGTAAAACGAGGTCTGTGGAACCATAACTTTGCAGAAGTTCCTGCAAGACCAGCTGTTGGCATTCCCATCCTGCACCAAATCTGCACCCAGACAAGGTGGAGTGTGGCAAATGTGACAAATCTTGGTGTGGGTGGGCACCTGGAGGCACCTGGAATGTCAGGGTGGGTCCTGCAAGCAGGCCTGGCCAGATGTGAGCTGGTCTGACTGGGCATCCCCCTGCAGTCACATCTGGGGGGTGGAGATGATCTTTGGACAAGGGGACTTGTTTTACTGATTTTACATGTGCAACAGCTAGATAAATCCACTTTAATTGCAGCAGTTTTGAAAGAAATGTTTGTAGTACAAATGAGGATAAGGACCAGGCTTGCACCAAAAAATAAAGTCCAGCAGGTCTACTCTGAATCTCACTAAGGACAAATCTACTTAGCAATCTAGAGGGTGACAGATGCACAATCCTTCTTACTTTAACAAACTGTAATAATATTCATGGTTTAATACATTAGGTACTTTTTCCAAACATCTAATCATCACATAAACAGGAAGGAATTTTTTTCTGAGCACTGAAAGTTTACTGGAGAATTTCTGTTAGTTTAACTTAAGGGGATGAGTTGCTTTTACTTCAAAATGTTTGTACTGTTATTTCCAGAAGGAAGAAGAGAGTGCTTGATGAGCCCAAAGTGTAATCAGGACAAAATATATACCAGTATGATATATCTTGTGAGTCTCTCCATGCATTTGTAAAAGGCATCCATCACCAGACTGAGGGGAGAGACCAGTGGTCAGCTGGTGGCTGTAAATCTGTCCAGTTCTGTAACTCACTCTGGTCAGATGCATTTGCAGAAAGCCCAGGAGCAAACTCTGCCCTGTGTTAAACATTAGCAGGGTGTTGTTCATGTGTGCCTCATCAATCACAGAGCCTTAAAGCAAAGGCATCCATTCCACAGATGTAAATAAATAAATGACCAGGCACTACTGGGACTGTTGTTTATGCAGACAAGCAGGTAAAGGATTAGGAATTTTTATTCTGATGAGCACAAAGTACCAAAAGAGTCAAACTCATTTTATTTATATCTTTAAAGGTCAATGCCTGATTCTTGTCCAAATGCTCTGAAGAAATTTTGTTCTCTGAAAGAAAATATCCAGGATCTTGATAAGACCTGGGGATTATTTCACCTCTCTTTAGCCATCTGTAAAGGAGGCACCTTCTGTAAACCAGTCATTTAATTTTCCTCTGTAATTAGCAAGAGGAGCAGTTCAGCAAAGCTGAAAGAGGAGCAGTTCAGCAAAGCTTTTCTCTGCTGGTGGTGGAGGGAACACATACTACAAATATAGACAGCCTGCCTAACTCTCAGATGCTCAGTGCTGTCCAGAACCTGCTTTGTTGGGTTTTAGCTCCCCCAAATCTACTTTTGTGACCCCTGGGGAGCCTTTGCATAACCAGCATCTGCCTGACTGCAGCTGCAGCAGCTGGAAAGGGGCTGTAATTAGGGCACTGTCACTCTGGCTGAGCGTGCAGGAAGCAGGCAGAGGATGAAGTGCCTCGGTGCACTTGTGTCTTACTTAACTCTCATCTCAGACACTGGACTTCCCCTACACCCTTTCTCACTGAAAATTAAGCAGTTTGCAAAGGGAGCTTCCCCCATGTCACAGAGAGATGCTGAGTCAAGGTGTCCCTGAGAATTCTTTCTGGAAAACAGGATGTCACATGTACCACTCACTCCCTTTGGTTCTGCAAGATAACTCCATCTCTTTATGCTCCTACAAAAGATTAAGGGACAGAAGAAGTACTAACTTCTGGCAACTTGAGCCTGTTTTGAGTCTGGGCAATTTCCATCCTATGCATGGTATCATTCAAGCATTTAATATTTATATTCTGCCTCTTAGACCTTTCAAGATATTCCCTCTACCAGAACTCAAAGGGAGAAGCTGCTAAAATGAAACTGCTTTTTTCAAGTTCTCCAGAATCTCACTGGGGAAATAAAGGACAAGGTAGGTTCCTGTTCTGTTCACATGGGAAAAAGGAGTGAGGAAGGGTAAGGAGGACACAAATATTGAACACCTCTATTCTTCTCAGAGGGCCTTACTGCTGTTCCTTTATTTGCCAGACAAGTTTTACTTCTGCACTCTTGCCTTTACATGTTGCAAAATTTATTCTCTGATGCAATTCGATTCAACATCCGTCCTGCTTCCAGTCCTTACTCTGCTCAGGACAAAGTGGTGGTTTATTACCATATTTATTTGTTTTTTATGTTCCCACTCCTGAATCTTCCCTCATGCTCCAATTCCATGTGCACTTGTTGTTTCTTGTCCTGTTGTTAATCCTTCACAATCCTTATTCACACACTTCTGCCACTTACAGCTTCTGACAGGGCCACAGCCACAGCCTGAACAAGGCATCACAAAGCCCAAGTTAAAGGTGCCCTCTTTCTCCAGCCATTTGTGTTTTGCACATTGAACCTCACAATGTGTTATTCAAACTGCTGACAACCAGCGACTGCATTTCCAGCATTTAGCATCTCAGAGTTTAGCAAATTTCATGGATGAAAACCCTTCATGTCCAATTTGAATAAGTGGGAAATGCAGATGCAGTTGTCCTGTGTCCTCATGAGTTCCATGAAGTGCCAGATGACCAGTCACTCTAATCACTACACAGGTTTGGCAGCATTTGCTTTCTGAGGAGTGATTAAGCCCAAAGAGATTGTGCCCAAAGAAAAATGATCTGCATGAAAATGCACTCAATTATAAACTGCCACAGCAGAAATGGAACCTGACAGCCCAGCTGCCCCAAAGGACTTCTGCATACATCACTGAGCAGATGAAATGGTCCTAAGGACCAAGCTCATAAAATTCACTGACAGGTACCAAAGCATATTCTGATTTTCAGAAACAGTTGGTTCCCAAGTAGCTTTCAAGGGGGCAAGGGGAAGTAATGGGTATGCAGAGCATTGGAGAGAGGAATTTGGTGCAATCAACATTTCCAACCATTTGCAACCATCCAGAGATCAGATGCACTTAAAGAGAAAAGTGTGTGTGCTGAGAGTTCCTGTTGTAGAGAATGGAATGGGACTCTGCCAAACAACAACACACATCTTCTACCATGTGTGAGGGGTTTACACCTTTCTCTAATTAATTCCTTTCTGCAGTGATTGAAGCAGCCAGGTATTGAGCTCCTTGTCCTTTCCTTAAGGAATAAGATGCCAGATACCAAAAACACCTGACACCACAAATGCCTGACACCACAAATGCCTGACACCACATCAGGCACAGGCAGTGCCAGATGAAGGGAGTAATTTTCTTCTGCTACAGGATCTGTAATGTGAAAAGTCATTGCCTATCATAAGGCAGCCACACTCACCGTGGTGGCAAAGCAGCACTCAAAAGTACAGCAGGGATATTTTAAAAATGTCTTGATCACAAGCATGCATCTGTTTCCAGAGAAAAGCTATCAAGTGTGGTAATAAGGATGGAAACTCTACAGAATGATTATGGAGAATAAAGGAAAGAAAATGGAGCTAAACTTAATTATCTCTTCTAAAGAAAAAAATATGTCAAGAAATAAGTCAGATGGAAATATTGTCCAAGCTACCATCATGATAAATATTGTGTATGCATAAGGAGCAATGCTATTGGGAAATACTACCTCATTTGGAAAAATACCCAAACCAAAACCAATTAGCAAAAAGAATAGATGTTTATGTTAAAGACCAAAAATACTGAAGTAAATAGGTGTCTGAAAAGAACTAAATCCTAGAAAAACACCAGAAAATATTAAGTACAACAAGGAATTGCATGGAAGACATCAATACAAGAGACAGGGCAGACTGAGAATTAAAGCAGTGGGACTGAGGATGAGCCAGTGAGCACATTAACAATGGCACCATGAAAGGCAGAAAGAGATTCTATAGACCTGAGGGCCATGGAGGCTGTGGAGGCATTGGGTGCAGCAGCAGGACTAACTGTGCTTGTAGAGTGTTGCACCAATATAGTTTAAACATTTTTGACACCCAGTCTGATCTGTTCAGAGATGAATGAAGCCTCATGACATCTCTCATATCTCATCACCCAAGTACTCTGGGCAGGAAAACCAGAGGGTCCTATAGGCTGGTTGAGAAGACAGGGAGGTTATTCCAAAGAAAAGGAAGAGATCAGTGATGTGGGACTTTCAAATGGTCTGAGTGCACAGATGCTGCTGAAGGATGCCAAACCTTCTCTTGTCACACAATCATCCAAACAAACCTGATCCCAGTGTTGCCTATGAATCAGTCATACTGAAGAGCAAAATTCTATTGGAGACACACAGACAAGAGTGAGGATCACAGCAGAGAGCCAAAATGAAAATGTGGACTGTAAAAAAAAAAAAAAATTAAAAATCCCCCAGGAAACAAGACATGTTGTAGCTTGTCATTTATCCTAGTTGACATGTCAAGCTGTGGGACACCAGGGAGCATGACCAGAAACATTCTCTGTGCTAAAATGACTTCTGCCTATAAACACAGTTTTCAAAGCAATGAGCATCTACAGGACAAATTTGAGCTAGAAACAGCATAGCCTGAGCCTGGCAAATGGGCTGGATCCATTTGATTTGCTGGTCTCACCAGAAGAGCAGCAGTCAGGATGACAAAGGCAAGGCAGCGCTGCAGTGTGAGAAAGCAGCAGGCAACCAAATCTGAATTGGCTGGAAGCTGCTGTATGCAGGAGTGTTAATACAGGCAGCTAATTTTACCAGGCTCTGCCACACCCAGCGTCCTCAGCATGCTCTGCTGGGTGTCTTTGTTCCACTGGCTATGCCCAGGCACTCCTGTCTGTGCATGACAAGGAGGGCAGTGCCCTGTGTTGCCGTGTGATCAGACTGTTGTGTCTCCTGGCTCTCCCAAACACAAAGGTTACAGCTGATGACCTTGGTATTATTGAGGGAAGCAAAGTCTAGGAAAACCATCCTAAAAAAAAGTCCTTAAAAATCTCCATAAACACTTCAAGGGGGAATAAAGATAAGAGGTTTTGAAACAGCAAGGCCCTCCTGGACATTTCAGGCTCTATTCCACAGTATCAGGGAATGTTCTTGAACACTGGGACATATTTGTCTGGGTTCTTAAATTGCCAGACTGACATCTGGCATGGTTTTGGCCAAGCAGCCTGGTACTCCAATGAACAACTTCCATGCAGAGTGGAAAGCCAGCACTGGCTGGGACTATCCCCTGTAAGCAGTTTGGATGTGGTCCAAGGATGGGGTTGTTCTGTGTCTGCTGATCTCCACTCCAGGAACTTTCTCCAGACTTTTTACCCTGCCACAGATACAGCTTTGGGACTCTCCAGGCACTCCAAGAAAGACTGAATGCTACAGACTGTGAAATTGCTCCATCGCTCTCCTCCTCTCCAGGAACAAGCCTGTGCCACTGTCAAGGGAGCAGGGGTACTTGAGAGACTGCCTGAGAGGAGGCATAGCTCATCCTGAGGAGTCAAGGCACTGCTCTGAGAAACCAGAGACTTTTTATGTGTGTGAGGGTCAGATTTAAGATACTTTATAGAAAACAAATGTTTGAAAGCATCATGCTGCCCAGCTGAGCGAGTCTGAGTCCGGCAGCAAAGACCTCCCAACCTGATGGGAAAGAAAACAGAGCAGCTCATGCAGCTGAGTGTGTGAACCATGGACTAAGGCAGCAGATGAAGCAAAACTTAAGAGTGACAGCAAACACAAAGCAGGCTGTGAAATCCAGTGCAAAGTCTGGATGCTGCAAAGACCGCGTGTGAGCCTGACACAGGCAGAGTGGGGCAGGGGAACACACAGATTTGGAAAGGAAATAGAGCCAAAAAATTTTAATGCAACAGATGGAAAATGGCAACCAGGTTATATAGTTCATAATCAAGACACTGAGAACAGGAAGTGGGGAAACTGGTTTGAAAGTATATGACATTGAAACACTAAAAAAAAGGGTGGTGGTTAAAGCCACATCTGTAGGTTCAGGAACATACTAACACTTGCCTTAGTGGCAATGGGTCCTGTAAAGTACACTCAGCTAAAATTGTTCAAAGTAGTGGTTTACTCATTCTTGTGTGACTTCTACATAGCTACAAGCAGTTGCAGGTTCTCTGTAGAAATAAAAAGTGTCCATTTTATATTGCAAACATATCATGATTCTATCAAGGACTGAAAACATGAAATGGCTCAATTTAATTCTGCTCAGACCCACACTTCTCCTGCAAGCAGTCTTGAACCAGGCAAATGAGGAAAGGCAACAACAGAAACTTTCTAAGATTTAGAAAGCAGTGACCATGATGGTCCTCAACCTGCTGCAGGTGACTTAATCCTTTCCCATCTATTTCAGAAAAAAATGCAAGAGCTGTGAGAAAGATGAAAGAAAAGGAGGGAGAAAAAATAAGGGAGATGTACCATGCCACAAAACTCTCAAGTCTGCTTATGATGGAAGGATGGAGGAGATTTCATGGTGTAGAAGAAAGCTGTGAATTGTCTGATAAAATGTCTTACTAAAAAGGAAATATTAATGAAGAAGGAATACAAATAGAATGACAAACAGATGTTTGATTTCTACCTTGGGAAATTTGAATTGTGGCAGGATTCAGCAAAGATCCTTGAATATACTTTGGAAGAAGGTGAAACCATGTCCTAATCTCTTGATCATGCAAGGTGTGCATGTCAGGCCATCCCCAAACTGTTTCCTGCTCTGTGGCACCACCTCCTGGCACCAGTGACAGCACAGATCCAAGAAAAGATGGAGCACAAACGTTTCATGTTTCCTTTGGTCTAAGTTATTGCTCAAGCTGCTTGTATGGAGGAAGCAGAGGGTGATACCATTTTTTTGACCAGAGATCTAAATGCATATAATTGAAAATAATTGCATTATTAGCATTACAGAATTAAATCCTGAGTAAAAAGAATGGTGTATTAACACAGTTTACTTCCAGTTGTATCGGTAATGAAGTGATCTTTGGCAGCATGTACACTCCCTGCCCATCCACCCACAGCTTTCTGCAGCTTCCAAACTTTATAAACACAAAGAAAGCAAGAAATTGCTCAAAGAAAAAAAATCACAAAGCTCTCTTTTGTGTCCAAGGGGAAGTTCTGAAATAAAAGATCTCGCCTGCAGACAGTTCTGCTGCTGGTGAAGCCAGCAGAAATGCTGTGGCACTGCAGGAAAGATTCCAGATCCCCAGTGGATGCTCCAGGTGGACTGCACACACAGTGGCTCACTACAAGCCATTAGGGAGGGGGGGACTGTTCAGAATGAAAATCTGGAGGCATTTTTCAGACACAGTTCTCTGCCCACCATTCTCCCTTCTCCTCAGAGGACAGCTCTGCCTTCCTTCCATGATTTGCTAAGGGTGGTGTCTGAAGTCACACTCATGAAAGTGGGCACAAGGCTACAAGTGAAAAAGTTGTTCCTATTTTTGCCTGCCATTGCTTTTTAATATGTCTTCACCTCGAGCCTGTAAATTGATAAAAAATCAGCATTTGTGCTTTCAGCAGGCTGCAGTGTCTATTTTCTAGGCATGGACTGATCAGCTCTACTCTTGCCCCTATTTCCATATTCAAAAATGTGTCATAGTAGACAAGCTAATGGATTCAAGTGGAAAAGCCACTTGAATGTGTTGGGCAATATTTATTAAATGTTTAGAAGCTAGTTGGTAAAAATCTCTTCTCAGAAAAGCAGAAAAACTCAATTTAGTAATAACTGAGATAGTAAACTCAGTAAATGGAGGGAATGCAGAATTATATTCTATTTAAATATGATACTCCTGCATTCAGGAAGATTAATCAAACTGGTAAATGTAAATAAAATTTTCAACTGATCTTTCAAGATGGCATTTAAAAAACTGCTTAAATGAGCAAAGAAGAAGAGGAGAAACAAGCTGCTGACCCTGTCACTTTCAAGCTACAGAGGTATGGGTCTGGAACAACAAAATACAGGCCTACAAAAGTGTTACTTGACAACTTTATTCCATGTAATTAAG
Organism: Fringilla coelebs; assembly: GCF_963513975.1. Classification (NCBI taxonomy): domain Eukaryota; kingdom Metazoa; phylum Chordata; class Aves; order Passeriformes; family Fringillidae; genus Fringilla; species Fringilla coelebs. The sequence continues at coordinate 8,173,245 of NC_140028.1, read as the reverse complement.
AAAAAGAAACATATTCACCCACACAGTGGAAGAAGATATGCTGAGAAAATCTGAGATTGTTTTCTTGTCATTGAGTTTACCTTGTCCTTACCACAGTAAAATTAGGCTCAATATTTCATCTTGCTCCTTCCATGACTGCTTTTTGTAAAACATCAAAACCCTCCCTACCTGATGTGCAAGAGGAAATTAATGGTTCTTCCTACTGATGTGTCTGCAAGAATATGTTGGGAGCGCCTGTAACACCTTCTATTCAAAGCTATTAGGGGTGTTTGCTAGATCTGTATCTGAATACCATGACTGAATGAACTTTGCTCAGTGCATTTTCAGAGATCTTGTAGTATAACAGAGCTCTTTTACAGCAGTGTTGGATTTTTCTTTTAAATAAGGGATAATAAACTTAAGAATATCGTAGATGCAGCGTGTTGAATACACCTCTTGTTGCAGTTATCAGCATCTGATTCCCCCAGGGAGGGATGTTGGAGTTGAACTCACCTGCTGATTTCAGAATGTCACAGAAATTTACTTTTCAAGATATTAAGGAATTTGAAATCCAGCCTTTGACTTGGAGCAGTGCTTCTGTATTGCTAATAAGACCAGTTTTATGATGATGTACCTCCTGCAGGACCTCAGATAAACGTGGCAATGAACAAAGCAGACTTTGGAGCACTAAAATGTCAGGCAGCTTGTTCCACAGGTATTTATATCTTCTGTCCTAGTAACAGGAAAGGTGACATTGTCTCTGAGAGGATAAAATTAACTGCTAACTCCATGCATTCACTGAAAAGTTCTGCAGTAGCACATGCCAGTACCCTGGGAAGGAGAGTAGCAACAGCAATACAGCAGAAAAAGAGAGGATATGATCCAGCCATGGTTTTGTCAAAAGTGTTTAGTGAGACATGCCAATAATGCCAAGAATGTGGAGCTCTGGGAGTCTGGGATATTTTTTGTCGATGGTGGGAAGGAACTGAACCACAGTGGGTTCAGGGAAAGAAATTATGTCAGGCAATGCCTTTGGGTCTCAAAAGTGTTTAAGAAATCACTACTGCTGTTTTCTTTCCCTTCTGTAGTACATTCCCCTTCTTTTTTTCTAAGGTGACTCAGTTTTTAAGCTCATGTCCTTCAGGTAAAAGGAAAATTTCTAGTGCATTATTTAGTATTTCCTTCCTACCTTTCTACCTTCTTCTATGTACCTCCTTTACTTCCTTTATTCACAATAAAAAAATAATGTTATGCAGAGGATTTCTGGACTTAATTCAAGCACTGTTTTCATGTCTCATTCATTGACATAGTGCTCTCACATTTAAGCACCTTACTCAGGACATTTGCATAGATACTGAAAAAGCTAAATTCTCATTTGGTTTAAAAGCAAGGCACCCAGTAACATGAATAACAGACTGAAGGAAGATGCTATCCAAAACAAAAAGAGATTAAAGATTTAAAATGTTTTTTAGCTCACTAAAAAACATCAAAAATAATGACCTTTTTGAAACTGCTTTCTGACACTGAATTTGGGTGAAGCTCTGTACAGTGTGGTCTAGTAGGAGGTGTCCTAGTCCACTGTATGGGGTTGGAACTAGATGATTTTTAAGGTCTCTTCCAGCCCAGGCTATTCTATGATTTCATGATCCCATGATCTCAAGTAGATGGAAACATCTTCTCTACAGGCTTCCTTCTCTTATGAGCAGCAGCACTGAAAAAAAAATCAAATTGCAAGTTAGAAGTTCAGGCTTTTCTCCAAGTTCCCAGTGTACCCCAAGATGTCATTTTCTCTTGTAAATAGTGCAAAATAGATTGAAGCAAGAGACATGATAAACCTCCTGTCAGAACAGCTGGAGTCTCTTTACCAAAAAGGGTGGCTGCATTCAACCTGCTTTTGGGAACAGTCCCAGCTCCTGTTCAGGTCCTGTCTAAAGAGGGATGGAATCTGTGCCAAGGAGCAACCAGAAATTACCCAGTCCAAACCAGTTTAGTTCACAGTGTAAATATCACTTCAGTTTCCTCACATACCTCAACCAGTCCAATGTGTTACCTTCAAGCACACAGAAATTGGAATTGCATTGAATGTTTTATAATTTCAGCAGCTGGAAAAGAAGATTTCTACTCCACATGTCAGAGGAGACACTTCCCCCCATCAGAAGCACAAGGACTGGGACAGGTCTGTGGATATCTGTTGACTGAAGGACACAGTGACTGGTTAGGTTTGTGACCTGGCACAGCCATGGCACTTCCTTAAGATCCTGAGTGCACCCTGGAGCCACTGAAGAGTTAAAGATCTTGGGAGCTTTGTTCAATGTTTGCCTGTGTTTCTCCCTGCTCACGAACAGAACACCTTTAGGCACAAAGACTAGCAGGAACACATTCCAGAGGCATTCCCACTCCCTGCCAGCACGGTGGCATTTGGACAAGAGGTGGCATTTGGACAAGAGGTGACATTTGGACAAGAGGTGACATTTGGACAAGAGGTTTGTTCTGCCTCCTCACCTCCAGGACAGGGGCTCAGGCAGGTCCAACACCTGGGGCCATTGCACAGAGGCCTCTTGGTTTTGTGGAGGGTTTATCCCACTTTGATACTTGATATATGGATGGGCAGATTGATCAGAAGAAAAAGTAAAGGATGTTTGGGTAGGGAGAAGAGATAAGAATCAATACAGGACTGGTGAGGAACAAAACCAGAGCTGGCCAGAAACACAAGTTCTTCCACTCAGCTTTAAAATGGGGTAAATATGCTTAGAATCCAACAAGAATTTTTTAAGGCCCTTGAATGCCACTGTGTCAATCACTGCAGAGCTCTCTATAAATAACTGCTGCTTGTAGTGGCTCGTGGTATTCACATTCTGGTTTTACCAGCTTCAACTACCTCTCTGCTGTTTGCAAATGGAATATAAGACACCTTTAGCAAATTATTGTCCTTTAGCAATTGCTTAATCCTTGGCCTTTTGAAGCCAAACCAACCAGTTTCAAATAGCTTACCTAGGGACTTGTGTAGTTCAACAGCCTCCACCTCTGTGCTAATATTTTATAACCAGCCTCCTTCTCTTTGGATACCTTTGTTCAATTGTCCTGCTGCAAGGTAATCAATGGATGCCTTCACCCTCCATTCCACCCTTAGTGAGTGAAGTCAGTGACTCTGAACAATTTGGCACGGGCACTACCCTCTGTCTGTGTATAAAATAAGTCTTCCCACTGTCAGACTTCAAAGCTCTGTCCTAAAGACATTTTTATAGAGTTCTCATGTCTTCCTCTTTGGGAGGTGACACTGGCTCCATTGTTCTTTTAGTCATGGAGGACTCAATATGACTAAAAAATTTACAGCAATGGGTTCAGTTTTGGGCTGTGATAATTTTGCTCATCCTTGTAATGGAGGTGTTCAGACCCTTAAAAAAAATGGCATTGAGAGCCATCACCTCTCATAAATTAGAGGGAAAAGACAGTTCTGTAGGAACCTTGATCCCTGCCTCACACAGGCATCAACCACAGATAAAAAATTACTGGGTAACTATTGGGCAGTGCATTCAGGGTGTCTCACATATCAAAATAAATGAATTCTCAGTGACTGCTCTACCATTTTCCAATTCCAATCCCAAAGCCTTTTCATAACAGTGACATTACCTGGTTTCCTAAAATAATACAGAGGGGAAAGATGATGGAATGGGATGTGTGCAGCTTGCCCAGCTTAGTTATGACAGAAACTTAGCAGTGAATTTTCTTTACTCACTTCTACCTTCAACTCCCTTGTGTGCATCTGTAAATTTCATGATGGAAAACAAACCAAATGAACACCCAAACGCAATAACTGACTTCATTTCCCTTGAAGAAATCCACCCAGGCATAGGAAGAAAAAGAAGCATTAGCAGAAGGTTCAGCAGGAAAACAGATGCAAGTACAACTGAAAGGTCCTAATGTTTCCAAAACTACCTTTCTCTTGGCCTGATCACAAAATAAATTACATACAGCCTGAAAAGCTGTGCAGTTTCACAGCTTGAGGTCCCAAGAAATATTTGTTAGAAAGGTTCTCCAGCCTGAAATACATTAATCTGTTTACTTGGCATCATGGGTGCTCTGGAAAGAGTCACCTGAGATCGGTTCTGCATCGAGACATCTGATCAATTAGACAAGGCATGAGGCAGACCTTGGGAACAACAGCTCTTTTTAGCTCTGAGTGGTTCAAATCAAGTATCTAGAGTGGAAAGAATGGGACAACCAAATGCCTCCTGGAACACAAAACTCTGAAGTGTAGTTAGTTATTTTGTCTGGCTGAGCAATATGGCCAGGTCAAATGGCACCAACATGATCAGAATGTGCCTCAGCTGTCAGGTCTCTTGACCGCAAAACTGTTGGGTTTCTTTGAAGAAAAAAGGGGAAAAATAAACAGTCACACAAGAATCTCTCCAACACCTGAAGGTTGAAATAGGCAGCCCAGACACTTGAAACAATGATAACTTTGCTTTAGGGGTCAGAACAAAATAAGATTGGAAAGGCACACACAGGAAACTCCTTCCAGGGCGTCAAGGGTCTGACCCCAGCCCTTCCTTCAAGTTGTCAGTGACTCAGGAGGGAGCACAGAGTTAAATAGAAGCGCAATATCAAAGTATAATATTTAAATAGGTGTTACTTTTTCTTGTTATTCTGCAATGCACATTTCTTCATTCAGGGTCATATGAGTCCAGGTACTGCAGGAGGTCCATCTGCCAGCATAATGTGCTGTTCCTAGGATTCCCTGGGCACCCTCTGAGTGGCCCAGATGAATGGACACAATTCTTGTGTTGGGTAGCAAGATGCCTTTGCAGGAATTTTCCAAGAAAAATACTGCTTCCCTCCAGCTTAGGCTGTTTTAGCTGTTTCAGCTCTGCTTGACACCCTAAACTTGCATGTTCACTTTCTCACTTATGCATGCCTCTTGAAAACCATCCACATGTGTTTCAGGTTTGTTTGGCACTTCAAATCTGACTCCATTGCTTGATGCCTTCAAGTGATCTCCACACAGCATTTCAGCTTTTCTTGTCACTTAGATGTCACCTTTGATCCCTCTTAGCCCTGTCACCTGCTTTTCCCTTCAAAGCTGCCTCTTTGTGTTAGTGCTTGAAGGAGGACTTATGGTACAGAGGATATCAGCAGAGTCTCTGTGAAGGTGCACAGCCATGACAGCTTCTTTTGTTTCCTTTGTCATATGCACTTCCAGTTCTCTTACTGTTAGTGCTCCTGGTGCTGAGGTCAGGTTCACCTCTCCCTAAGTACTTCTCACATGGTCTCTTCATCCATTCAGTGTGGCATCAAAGGTTGACACATAATTGGCATGACCATAATCTGTTTAGTTAATACTTCCTTTGATAGATCCAGAGTCCAGGAATATGCTGGGACTGTCCTTTGTCTTCATGTGCATGAACCTTTTGTGATTTCCCTCAGAGTTTACAAGATTAGACTTGTTCTTAGAGTAGATGATTGAAGCAGATTGATGATTTTGATAGATTTTGTTTAACTTGGACATGATCCATCACAAGACTGTCCATAAGGAGTGTGGGGAGTGAGGTGTTTCACATGGGAAAGCAAGTGACAGTTATTATTTCTAAGCTGGGTACACAACCTAAAGTGAGATCAAGCCACATTAATGCTACAGGACTAACAAGACAAACAAAAGCTCTTAGCAAATAAATGGGTTAAGCTTAGGTTATACAACTCATTTCCCCCTTAGGGAGTTTGAATGGAAATCACAGAGACAAGAAACATGAGGTGTCCTTCATTTCATCCTCTGGAAGGTCAAGGGACCAATGGTGCTGAAGAAACTTCCTTGGGGTAAGCAAGCTGCTGAAAGGGTCCAGAGCTCAACTGGAAGACCTCAGCCATCCCACCTTTTAAACTCATTATTGCAGCTCTTGTCCACAGGCAGAGCCTGAGAGAAGAGCTTAATTGGTTTGTAAGGCTGACAACAGTTGAAAAAACTAACATCAGCAAAGCTGGTGAACCCACTGATGAGAAACTAGTCATTTCAAGGGCTCTCCAAACAAACAAGTGCAAAATATCCCATCATAAACCCCAAAGAAATGCATATGCTTACAACAAGGATTCACTTTCTCCTCCCTACCTGGGGAAAAAATCCAGGAGAAAAGGCTGAAGTCAAATATTTTTCTACACCTGGTGTATCAGCAGAGTTCTGGCAGGTTCCCCAGGAAAAACAGAGCATGCATTTTTGATAACAATTGTAGGCCTTTTGGGAGAGACTGTGAGCTGGGCTGTGCTAAGGTGTTTCAGAGAGACATTTGACATATTCTTGACACCAAAAGAGGTGCTGAGATTTTCTGAATGAATGTTTGACCTGTGGAAAAATAGTGGGCAGTATTAGCAAAGTCTCTGAGTGGATCAGCAAAGCCCCAGATCCATGGGTTCCTCAGGTCAAATGTACTTACTGGGACAGTAATTAGCACAGCAAGATTACAGCAAAGATGAAACCCTGGCTTACACACCTGCTTCTCTGAAAAGGGATGGGCTCAAAGATTAGAAGGAAGTTTTAAAGAGTTAAGATTTCACAAAGAAGTTAGTAGGTGAGCTGGTAGTATGAAAACACAACTCTGCAGATGACAGACAGTGAGTGAAAATCCTGCTTAGACACGAGAATGCGATAGAGTTAGTCAGAGGCTGCCATTTGGAGAACCCGTGACAGCAGGAACAGAGCTAAACTCAGGGACACCTCTCAGGAGGTACTGGCAGGGTGTCCTTACCTCAGTCATGTGCTCATGTGCTCTGGAGTGCCAATAAAAACAATGTCAATACAGCTGGAATGGAGAAGGATATAAAAAGTTCCATTTATTTCTAAGATGGCAGCATTGGCTGCAACCAAACAAAACTTTTTTTTTTCTTTTGCCATTGACAAAAAGGGGCTGGAAAATATCACCTTGCAGCTATAGACATATTTTCCCAATTACAGTTTTTTCATTTGCAAACTGAAAACCTTGGAGAGATTTGAATTACAGACATTTTAATGCCAGAATCCTTAACCTTTCCATGCCTGTAATGCTCCTTGGCAACTCACTCCATGTGTGAGGCCTTTCCTTGATTTGCCAATTGCTTCCCAGCTAAGCTTCCACTGTCCCTCAAGCAGACAATCACATGGTAACAGATGAGTTTTGTGGTGTCCCTCTCTAGGGGACTGCTGTACCTATAGGGTCGGATGTGTTGGTTCTCATCACCTGAATTGTCACCACACTATGTCCAAAGAAAGGTCATCTCACCCAACAGTCTTCCATGGCAGTGGTGGTAGGAGATGGGAAGTGCAGAGTAAAGAGAAGGGAAAATACAGAGTTAAACTCCAGCACCCCTGTGACCTGCAGGGCAGAGACTTCTGGAGGCAGGTTCTGGTGTCTGATAACCTTTGTCTAATTTCCTTTTGAATCTAGGTCACTTTCAGGACCCACAGTATCTCCAGTCTATTCATTAACTTGAGCAGTTAATAAGCCACTAGTTTTGAGTGAGTTTGACACTTCTTGTCCTATTACTGTTGATTGGTAATTTTTTTTTTTTTTTTTTTGGTGTGGCTAAGAAAACCAATTTGTCCTGAGTACAGCAGTTAGCAGTGAGGGACTGAGTCATGGGGATCATGGACAGGCTCCTGGGACCTGCTTGAAAGCTGAACATGACAACCCTGAAACAATGTAAGAACCATATCTATGAAAACACTAATTGCAATCAAACTTTCAAGGTGCTCCTGGGTAGACCAATAATGTCACTGAAGCACGTGAAGCCAGGCCAGCCACTTGCAATAGCTGTATTTGAAGTGCTAAGAGGAGTAAATAAGGACTAATTATATTCTGGTGAACAATATGTGCACCTTAAAACTATGAAAGAAAGAAGAAAAGGAGAATGGGAAGGAGAATGGGAAGGAGAAGGAGAAGAGAAGGAGAAGGAGAAGGAGAAGGAGAAGGAGAAGGAGAAGGAGAAGGAGAAGGAGAAGGAGAAGGAGAAGGAGAAGGAGAAGGAGAAGGAGAAGGAGAAGGAGAAGGAGAAGGAGAAGGAGAAGGAGAAGGAGAAGGAGAAGGAGAAGGAGAAGGAGAAGGAGAAGGAGAAGGAGAAGGAGAAGGAGAAGGAGAAGGAGAAGGAGAAGGAGAAGGAGAAGGAGAAGGAGAAGGAGAAGGAGAAGGAGAAGGAAAGGAAAGGAAAGGAAAGGAAAGGAAAGGAAAGGAAAGGAAAGGAAAGGAAAGGAAAGGAAAGGAAAGGAAAGGAAAGGAAAGGAAAGGAAAGGAAAGGAAAGGAAAGGAAAGGAAAAAGGAAAAGGAAAAGAAAAAGGAAAAGGAAAAGGAAAAGGAAAAGGAAAAGGAAAAGGAAAAGGAAAAGGAAAAGGAAAAGGAAAAGGAAAAGGAAAAGGAAAAGGAAAAGGAAAAGGAAAAGGAAAAGAAACACAATACTACAGGTTATGTATAAACACTGCTCTTCTTTTAAGGATTTTTAGATTTCATAAGACTTTCTTATGGAGCTTGTTAGCAGCAATGACAGCAATTTTCCTTCAAGCTGAGACATAAAGCATTGGCCCTAAGGCACTTGTAAACATGCATGAAAAACGAGGGCCAGTTCTCTACTTCTCAGTAAGGATTTTGGGCCTCTGAGAAGCCAAAAGGTGATACAAGTGCAGAAAACAAGCCAGAAGGAAAGTATCAGAAGTGAGAAAAAACCTGTGTGACTCAAAAGAACTTGGGTAGGATGGGGTGGTGCTGGAGTGATGGGGAGAATTTGACAAAAGGAATTACTACAATTGCTACCATTGTGGCATGTTTCTGTATCTAAATTAGGTTTTGTCTCTGTCAGCAGTTTTTCCTAACTGAAAACAACACAGAAGACCACACTGTTTTGGCTAGCTGTGTCAAAAAGTGTGGCAGAAAATGTTCTGGCATTGCAGGATGCCTTTGCTGAACATATTTGACCATAGAACATGGATGGGTAAGGAAAATAGGAACAAATTAGGAGGAAATATCTATCTAGATAAAACTAGCTTCTCCATGTTTATTTCTCAGCAATTATACCCCCAAATATTCTTTTTTTTCCCCAGTTTTCATTTGCCACTTCTTTAGAAATCAGTGATCTGGCCCATCACCCAATTATCTTCAGAGTGAAAACACTCCTCAGTATATCTATTCTAAGCTGTTCCTGCCACAGTTTTAGTCTGTTAGCAATCTGGTCATTTTATTTTCATTTCATATTTGTGTGCTGCCTGACACAAGCAAGAAAATATAACTCTTGGAGAGTGATTTTCAATTCATATTGGTGTCAATCTAATGTAACTCTTCTGGCATCAGTAGTATAACGTTGGTATTTTTAAAGTGTGCAAGGCCCTCAGATGGAGAGCACCTTCTGTGGTGTTATCATCTCCTAAAGGCTTGAGAAAAGCTCAGTGAAACCTACAGACTTGTGCTCAGTTAACCTTGGTGAGGGGCCAAGCTCCCACTCACTGGCTGACTCTGCCTCAGTAGGACAGGGGAAGAAAATGAGAAGCCTCATGGGTTCAGATAAAGACAGGGAGGTCACTCACTCACCAGTTGCCATCACAGACAAATGCAGCCCATGAAGAGTGTGCTCACACCTTCTTATGGGTCTGGGCTGGATCTTTTGTGGTTTGACAGCACGAGGATATTTCTGGATGTAGAATGGTTTGAGGTGCAAGGGACCTTAAAGACCATCGAGGTCCAACTCCCAGGCACAAGCAGGGACTCCTCCCCACAAGAACTGCATGCCCACACCTCCCAGGGGAGCTGGAAGTGCCATTTCTCCTGCAACAGCCAAGCTGTGAGGGAAATTGCAGCCAGCCCCAGGGCTGGGAGGGCCCAGGTGATGTTCCACAGCCTGGGGAGCCCGGCACTGACCTCCAGTGTTTCCCACCCTGTTTGGTTTCCTGCAGACATTGCTCTCTCAGAAGGTGTCAGGTTTGGGTACCCACCTCTCCAGCCTGTCCAGTGCCAAATTGCTGAGCTGTCTGTCTGTCTCCTCTGGCTGAAAGGTCATTCAGGAGGAGGGAAGCAGGCACAAAAACCTCTCTCCTCTTCAGCTTTCACTCCCAGTGATCCTTTCAGAGCAGGCACAACAAGTTTCCCTTCAGAGTGGTTTCCTCCTGCTTGAGCTGAGCAGCTCAGTCTAATGGTGGTTTTCAGTGGGATATCACAGTGCCAATGGCAGGGATGGAGAAATTTTCTAACAAACTGGGGCAACAATTTTCTAACAACCTATAATGTGGTAAAAGAGAGCAGATAATCAATGCAGATAAACACTGGCTGGTAGTTTCCTCCCAGGAATGTCAGACTCTCTATAGCTCAGCTATGGGTACACCCAACTCAACCCAGCTCCACAGCCCTGTGTTTGGCAGCATTATAACTGCTTCATTGAGATGCTACATTTTCAGGGAGCAGTTTTGCTTGCTTGCTTGGTTTCCTGCTCTTTAGTGTGTGGGAGGCAGTTTAACCACAACTCTGACTACTTGGGAGTCGCTTTTTGTGGTAAGAAACTGGCTCTTTCAGAATTCTCCTACTGACTCAAGTAGGCTGATCGTAAACAGAACAGTAAAAAAGAGGGGGAGATAAATTCTCCCTGTCCTCCACACACATTACTGAGCAAAGCACATGATCTCAGTCACAGGAGGACACAGTTCCCCTCCTTCCTCTCCTGCTCTACAGCAAGATGTGAAAAGGCAGCACAGAAAACAGCTCAGAATGAGCCATCAGGACACAATTACATTATGGCACTATTAAGTAGTTTCTGCTTCTGGTGGCAACTAGGAATCTGATGAAAATGCCTCTGGTTGATGAGGCAAGTTTGTGTAGGTTTCCATTTGAAGGATTAAGGGCCACTAAAGGACATGAGGAGCTGTTTAAAGCAGGTAGGTTTTGTTAACTGTGGGTGGTAGATCTGTGCAAGTAATAGTTAAAGGGTTATGCAGATGCAAAGAGCTTAGATGGGTTTAAGGGGAGACAGGACAAGGACAAGGAAAATATCCTTTAGAGATTATGAATACACAAAGCACATTAGGCTTAAACTCCCTGAAACAGGCAGTGACTGAGAAAGTGTTTGCTGGAACTTACAGATGCTTGTCCTGTTTTCTTTTTCCCCTGGGCATCTTTTTTTCTTTTTTTTTTTCCCCACTGCTTGCCAGAGATATTGGTAGGTACAGGATTAGGCTGAACCTTAAGAGGAATGTCCGTGCTCTAATGAAGTTACTCATGTGCTTTGTACTACACTCACTGGAAAAATTCATCTTGCTACAAACTCTAGTTTTAAAGACAAAGTTAAGGACCCCCATGCAGAAATTCAGGCTGGAATAGGAAGGAGAACTCAATGACATAAGCATTTTCTTGTTTTGAGGTCATTCTAATCCATTACCATAGCAATTTTGTGGTTTTCTTGGAAGCTCTAACTTTTAGTTAAAAAATTTGTTTGGCTTTCCTTGAGTGAATTTGATCCTTGCAGCCTTTCAAAACTCTTTCCTGCCCACAATTCACCAGTGCAAAAATGTTCTGAACCAGCTCTGGATGCTTTGGTCATCCCACATATATGCTGGCTAAGGCTCCAGCTCCAAATTCCTCATTCCATAAAGAATGTGAGAGCCAAAAGAAAGATGATCATCAGTCACAGGTCACTGTCATAGCCTTCAACAGTAGGTTCCTTTACATCTTCTCAAATCTCATACCTGATTTCCATTTTAAAACCTAGTGCAAGGAGGAAACTTAATTTTTTTTCCCCCACTAGAACTTTGGAGTATGTCAGAAAGCTCAGGCAGGGCCCAGGGCACGTTTGTGTTTCACTCCTCTCCACAAGCTCATGTCCAGGAGTAAAAGGGCTTGAGGAGAGGGTGGGAGGCTGCAAAGTGATATCCCCAAAGAGCCCATGTGTTGTGCTTTTCCTGCAGCAGCATGGTGAGTTACAGTCTAACAACTGCTCCTGGGCAGCTCCTTGTCTGTCATCTTCGTGCCTGTGTTCCTGTGGTTTTGCTTGAAAGGAATATGTGACATAAATCCATACCAGTGCCAAACATGGTCCCAGCTGCTGAGCTGAGTATTTCTGATTCAAAACAGCACAGAATAACTACACAGAGCAAGTTTGGAATAGCCTCAGATGGGAAGGGGGGAAAAAAAGGCAAAAAAGCTGAACTTCACTGCATTCCCAGTGAAAAGCCTGTAGATGGAAGGGTGACAGTGACAAGAGCTGACATGTCTTTTAAACTGTCATTAAATTATATTTTCTAGATAGCAAAGAGTGATTCAATTTTTCTCAAGGGAGCTGTCAACCCAGGACTGATTCTGAGAGAGTCTAAGCACCTTCAAGAAGGGATTGTGATGTCTATGAGCATCTTATAGGAACATGTCTGCTCCCCCACCTTTTCTTGGAATGTGAGTGCATTTGAAAAACTCTCATGTTGGAAACAGACCATTCTTCCTTTTTATTATGATTACAAGACTGAGGCTCCATTGTTCATGCTACCGTACAAGAGTTCTTTGCTGCTTGTTATAGCAGCATTTGGGATTGTGGTCTGTTCTTTCACTGTCTGAAAAGTTTTAATTCATCTTGTAACAGCTTTTGCCTTCTGGAGATCTCCTGAGCAGTCCCAGCACATGGTTCATGACACATATGCAAGGTCAATGACACAATACAGGTCAATGCTGAGATGCAGATCTAAGTGCCTTGCTAACATCTGAGAAAGTGAAATGTTTTGTTAGCAATATGTTTTCTACACAGCTCTTCTCATGTAATTTCTTGTGACTTGCATTTTTTTCTAAGTCATTGGTTTAACAATCAAGAATTTTTACATGCAAAATTGTGCACTAAATGAACATTGTGACTGCAAATTCAAGCGCTCAGGATTTAGGGATGTTAAATTTCTTGTTTTCTATTCATTTTTCCTCTATTTCCTTTCATTTGTACACATGTGAACTCAGTCCTCAGTGATGAATTAACATGCTATTTTTAATTTGGAAAAAATCCCTTCAGTGACTTTATAAAGCATTGAAAAAGTTGACAAAAAGTTATTTCCCCCACTTGTTTTGTTAGTGACCATCTGGCCAATATTCTTTTTTCTCTTCTATGACATTTGTCACTACACTTGCACGTACATTCACACCAGGAAATGAAGCAGTAGTCCGTGCTCTCAACATCTCTATTGCTCTGCAGAGGACTGATAATAAAACCTGGCAGCTACATTCACTCTGGGCATCCCTTATGAAGTACCACATTCCCATTTTTCTGAACATACCAGCCAAACACCTCCTGTGCCTGGAGTACAGCTTACCATTGATACAACTGGACATGCTGTGTATTTCTTCTGAGTAGTTAGCAGTCAGTGCCTGAGTTAGGTATGCAGAGGATAAAGAAAACACTATTGAGAGGATTTCACTGAGGCTCAATTTTGAAACATAATATTTTCAGCAAGCTGGAGACCTTTAATTTTTGTCAGAAAAAAAATCTTTTACAGAAATTGTTTCCTCTGCATTAATGAGACGTAGAGGTAATGAAAAGCCAGAAGAAAAGAAAAATATGAATTAAACCAAATGTGAAAAAATGATGGGTATTCAGGTTCCCTCAGCGATTAGATGAAAATATTTCTCTTTTTTGATTAATGAAAGTTCTTTCATTGACCATAGTGACAGGTAGATGAAATCTCATGGGACATAATGCCTCATTGCTTTGCAAAGTTCATGCTCATTTACTTTAATAGTGACTTATATTAGAAAGCAAAATCTCTTACAAAGTTTTCTTAGGAACCTCCTTACAGCCCATCCCTATCATTTCTTTAATGAAGCTTTTCAAATAGCCCTTTTCAGAACTTCTCAGACTGAGCTGCCAGTCTGCCTTGCAATAATAAATCTCATTTTGCTACAATGGTTTAAGGGAAAAGCATCCACACTGCAAGTGGTATAAATTCATGGAGATAATCAGCCACCCACCATGGTGCTGCTTTACCCTCCCACTTCCTCCAGATCTGCAGCTTTTTAGCTGTCTTGGCCAAAAGCTAAGGGCCTTGTAAGTATTGTCTCTAATGCATGGAAAATTAGTCTTTCAAACCACATATTTTCAGTGATCCAAGTGAACTTGGTTTTTTAGTGTTTCAAGTGTCCTTTTGAAGCCAGAATATTCTCATTGCTTAATGCCTTGGGGCACTGTAACTTTTGCCCTGTTAATTTGGGCACAACCTTGAAGTGGGCTGCAGCCTGACCAGGGCATCCTCAGCTTTCATTGAGGTTTGCCTTTACTCAGAGTGTCCTGTATTCCTGGATTATTTGTGTTAGCCCCAAATGTATTCTGAAAAGTCAGGTCATTTCTTATATCATACTTGGGCAAATATAACACATGTAGCACTAAAATTAAAAATTGCTTTAAAGAATCAGAATTTTGGAAAGGAACCCTGTAGGAAACAGGAGAGGGGTGGGACAGCCTGGCCTTAGTCCTTCTTGAGTCATTATCTTGCATTAGAGGAGGAAAAAGGTGCTGTTGAAATGGCATTCAACAAATTCACCAGCCTTGACTTGCCCCCAGCCTTTGTGACTGCACAGCTCATTTCACAGAACCACAGAATGGTCAGGATGGAAAGAGCCACAGTGGGGTCATCTGGCTCTCCCTCCCTGCTCAAGCAGGATCACCCTGGAGCACATGGAATAGGATTGTGTCCAGATGGTTCTGGAATATCTCCAGTGAGGGAGAAGCTCCACAGCTTCTCTGGGCAATCTCTTCCAGTGCTTGGTCACCCTCACACTAAGGAAGTTCTTCTGTGGGTGTTTACCAGGATCTACACAACAGGAAAATTTGCTGCTGCTCTAGTTTCCACTTTTTGATTTGACATCAACATTATCCTGAAGAAAGCAGCAGTGTGCCAGCAAGCAGGGGAATGATTGTGTACCTGTATGTGAACACACAGGTGCATGTAGGATTCTGGAGACATGCATGTGAGCATGCACTGGCCCAAATTTTGCAGCTGAAGTCGGCCACAGGGCGAGCAGAAGGACCTCAGCCATCTGACTGGGACAGAGACATGGATCAGTGATCTTGTCTTTGGTTTTTCATAATGAGTCTGTTCATTTGTGGCCTTGGATGAATCGTTGACGTCAGATTTTACTCCAGCGATTCTCCAGCTGGAGAGAAACAAAAAAAAGAGCAATAAAAGGAGACACTTAAGGAAGGTCAAAGCAAGCAGGGAGTGACTTGAAAGGAAAGAAAGAGCAGTGCCCCTTTGGAGGGGAGCAGAGTCTTATGGCATCATTTGTTTTGCACCTGGGAAAACAGCCAGCACCTTCTCTCTCCTGCTCCTGCTGCATGGGATGAGTGCATGCTTCCGAGACAACCTTTATCCAGGATGTATTTAAGCCAAGGTTAAGTTTTAAAGAAAATAATTTGATATATGTGACTATGACACACAGGAAATGCACAAAGTCAGTCCATCTCCAAAGTTTTATTAATTTTAAAACATTGATATTATTAAAGCCACAGCTGAGTATAAAATCTGTCACAAATAACAAAATTCTAAATCCTGAAAGCATAAAATAAAAATATTATTTATCTTGCAGTTGCAGCAAGAAACATGATTGGATTCAAGGCATCACTGTATGAGGTGACATGTAAAAAAAAAGTGATCCTCAAGCAGGGAGGACACAACCTGAACTTCAGAGATGAAGGAAAAAGACACCTGGGAATAAGATAGCTGAAGTATTCATGAAGTTTTTGTAGCTCAATTAAAAAAAACAATCACCAATTTCCACACATAAGTCTTCTGGGGAAGATGCTCTATCAGCAGTGACCACCGACCCCAGGCAGATCCTGGACCTGAAACAGAAATCAGCTATCAGTAAAACCAACATATGAAACAAAGTTATAACGAGCTGTGGAAGACCAGTTTACTCTGGTTTCAATGGGCACATGTGTGCAAGTCTCTGAGTCAGCTGGCAGGCCAGGCATGAGAGCCAGGAGCTTGGGAAGGAGATGAATGATGCTGTACTGCGAGCCGGGCTCTGTAGCTGGGGGCTATCCCAGCCCTTCTGCTCTGTGGGCTGGCACAGATGGGGCGGTGTGTAGCTCACCAGTGAATTATACATCCTGTTAAATGAGCTGTGGAAAATCCCCATTTGTCTGGAAGGGCACTAAAATGAACAGAAAACATGCACCAAAAATCCTTGATAAGGATACTGGCTTGAAGCATTTTCATCTGAACACCAGTGGTCCCCATAATCTTTCCTCAAGGGTTACCTGACTATCTTTAACCCTAACAGCAGCCAGAACCATGTGAGATAATACACACTGCACTGAAAGGAACAGCAGTGGGAAGGAAAGAAAAAAATTCCCAGGGATCTGCCCCAGCTGGCACAGTAAGTCTGTGTCACACACACCACAAAACTTTGTCCTCAGCACCTTTCCCAGGCATAGGTGAGCAGCATAAGCAGATAGAGAGATGTAAGTTACAGGAGCAGCCTTGGACGCTGCATTTTGACATTTCTTCCTGGGAGCCCAGGGTGGTCCCTGGGGTGGTTTTGTCCTGTGGTTAAGTGCTACTGGCTCAAATCCCAATGCAGGTGGGTGGTTAGCAGGGCTGGAAACTGATCCCAGCATCACTGCTGGTGCAGACACTTTGCTTTGAAGGTGAAACAAATTCAGCTGAATTTGGGACCAGTCTATGCTTGCTCACCTTGGTACCAGGAATTGGCCCTGGAAATTCTCAATTTACTAATATAGATGTGACTTAGACAGCACTATTACTCTGGATTCAATTTATTCTTTCATTGTGATTCTAGGGCCAGCCCAAGCAGATAATCAGAGCCACAAACACATTATGATAGGAAGAAATGTATTAACTACAGATGGATAATATCCTCATGGCTATCCAATCCTCCTTTGAGTCCAGATTCACACATTGAATGTAAGCCTGCCTTTGTATTTGCTCCCTTGGGTCCATATTTACTCTGTTATGCTTCAGAGGAAAAAATGTAACAAAATTTTTCCTCTACAGAGGAAAAATGTAACAAAAAATGTCCTAAGAATGGAGCAGAACAAAAGGTCCCTTGTTTCTGTAGGTATGGATTAGTCTTTGCAGAAAGCAGAGAGATAAAAGCTGCTGCAGTGTTAAGAGGATTTTTTGGGTAATACTTTAGAGATGCATGTACGTATGCCCTGTGAAATGGAATTCAGTGTTAAGAATAAGAAGCTTCAAAACCAGAATTCTTTCATTTATCCATAGATATTCTATTGAGTAGGTTTCCCACATGGCTTCATCGGTGTTTCAGTCCTGAAGGGGGTTAAAAGTCCATCCCCACTTTTCATTCCATTCTTCTTAAAAGAAATAGATAAAACACTTTGCACATCTTTGTTTCCAAAGGATGTTTGCAGAACATTTTATCCCCTCTTAGTAATATAGTTGGTTCATGAAAAGATATTCTCAGAAAATGAAGCCAGTCCTAAACCATTTTTTCGGATATACAATGAAAATTGTGGATAAAAACAAAAAGCAAACTAATTTAAAGAAAAAAACTCCCACAAGGAGAGATAAATGTTTAGCAGTGGGCTCCCAGATGGGCAAGGTGTGGTGTTGCACAGGTTATTTGTGATTTGGTCTCAGTACTGAGCCTCTCTTCCTCTTCTGCAATGTCCTGAAGATTTCTCATCCTTGTTTGGTGCCCTCTGCAGCTTTTGACAGGCTGAAGCCTCCCATACCTTTCTTGAAGCAGCCTGTATCTCCCAAGTTCTACCTCAGCACCAGGTCTTATCAGCTTGTTTTACGACACAAAATCATCAGTGCTGCTTGTGTGACACGCCTGAAATGTGGCTTTGGGACACACCATTTCTGGGGGCTCAGGCTGGACATTGTAGTCTAAGATTTAAGAGACTACAGAAGTTCAGGGCAATCAAGGGAGTGTTCAGACCCAGAGCTCCTAACAAGCCTTGCAAATACAACCCCAGACAGAGGAACTCTGGGCACCCTGCCTGGGTTTATCCCCAAGCCATTTTTTTGCAAAACCTTTCTGTTACATGTGGAATTTCATCCTTAATCCTGCTCTTTTGTCATCTGCCCAGGTCCTCTGGGATCTGACAGGAATTCTGTGTGAGCCCTGTTGTCCAGGAACGAGGGAGCTCCCCACATGTGAGGGGCACTGTAAGACATGAACCTGCCCCCAGGCAGAGCTGCTCTGTGCCACTGCACACTGGGGAGCTCGGGGGTGTCACTGTCATATTGCCTGGAAAAATCCCTTTGCCAGGATTTCTTCCCTTGGGAAGCTGAGAAGCCACAGAGAAGAATGAAACCAAGAATTATCTGGTTGCTTCTTCCAGTTTTGCTGCTTTTGAACGTGGTCTGGAGGTTGTTTATCCAACAGGTGGTTGTTTGATTGGTTTCATGTGAATTGTTTTTACTTAATACCAATCACTGTCCAGCTGTGTCAGGAGCCTGTAAGCAGTCACGAGTTTTCATTATTCATTCTCTGTAACTTTCTGTCTGTTTCCTTTCTCTATTCTTTAGTATAGTCTTAGTATAGCATTCTTTAATATAATATCATAAAATAATAAATTAGCCTACTAAGAGCATGGAGTCAGATTCTCAATTCCTCCTTTGTCCTGGGGACCCAGAAAATACAACAGTGGGGTGACACAGAGAGCTGGGACAGGGCTGCAGGCACCCAGAGAGCTCAGGGCAGGGCTACAAACATCCAAAGAGCTGACGACAATGCTGCAGACATGCTGAGAGCTGGGACAGGGCTGCAGAGACCCAGAGAGCTGGGACAGGGCTGCAGACACCAAGGCTCCAGCACTCTCTGAGCCTCAGTGCCCCACTGATACCAGATTAAGGATATTCCTTCCTTGCAAGGGAGATTCCTTCCTTGCATGGGGAGCCTGGGTCAGTGGAAGCCCCGTGAATACCCTGACTTGATAATTTGCTTGTTAAGTCTCACAATGTAATTTGCTCACCCTGAGAAGGAAAGAGAAGCTACTACAACACAGAAAATTTCAGTTCCATCAGCTCAGAGGGATAATAGCCCTTCCTTTTATTTGGCTGGCTGTGACTTATCTGAGCAAAAATTCAGGGATCTAATTCTGCAGAAAAGAAACGTCTATAAAGTTGTGTGCAGCAGGTGAGGTAGTTACACAAGAAAAAACTCCACCAAGAGATTCCTCAGAGACATGAGGGGCCCCACAGGCCATTCTTAGCTGCCCTTTGCAGTACACACAGATAGGTTCTGGTCATGGCAAAGTGATGCTTTAAAGAGTTCTGCCCCTTCCCAGATGCCTTCTGCCATCCTCACTCAACAGTCCGCATGCTTTGTCTTCAGTAATGCAAAACCATTTTCCTCCAGTTGCTTTTGGGAACATTTCAAGAGGGTGAAAAGACATATTTAGAATTTTATTTCTTGGAAGTTGGGACCCTGATGTAAACTAGGCTAACTTGCAAATGTCTAGCTGTTTTGATTTATGTGGAAAATCTTCCAGCTTACTGCACCATATATCATAATAACACATGACTTTGATAGCTGCACTCAGACAGCAGGTGACTCCAACAGCCTGGCAAGGATGGGCTGTGTTTGCAGTGGTGATGAATAGAGTGTGAATAATAATTTAGTCAATACAGTGGCTGGAAACTCAGCTTTGCTCTTTCTTACAAACCATATTCATCTTGGATGTAAGCTCATCAAAATGACTAAATTAGCCCAAGCCTTACTGCCCTGTGATCATGTACCAGTTGAAATTAGATTAATTATCTTCCCTTTGTTTTAAATGACTGTTTCTCAAAATGAGTATGCAAGGGCTATTAGTGTATGCTGAACCAAAATATGTGGTTCTGCAAATCCATATTTGAAGGGACAATTCCAGGTCAATTCCTTTAGCACTCACAGGAAGTAAAGCATAATCCTATCATAACATCACAGTTTAAAGTTTTCTAATAAAATCTTCTTTTGTAATGGACTTAAAAAATAACAGCATCTTTCTTAATTATTTCAGCCAAAAAAGAAAGCTTTTACACTAGAAGAAAGTTTCCACTGTCCCTGGGAGCAAGGAAGGAGGAGAGGATATCATCTCACCAGTCCAGCAATTTGGTTACATTTTATCTGGGTTTGGCAAAGAAAAAATGCCTTGTTCCTCTCCCTCAGTTAACAAATGTATTCCTATTCATAGCACGCTGCAAGGCTTCTTGAAATCTGTTCAAGTACCATCAAAACTGTTTTTTGGTTGTTTCTTCTGCACATAATAATGCAGAAGAGAAAAATTAAAGCATTTTCTGTATATGAGAAGTAACAGAATCCTTTTCAGCAGGAAAAGCAAGAGGAACTGTCTTTTGAATAGACCCTTCATTCCCTTCCAGTAGTTCATTCATTTCTCCTATCTTTGTAATTTTATACTGTCAGTCCTTATAATCTCTCAGCTTGCAAGAATAAAGGAAAGAACAGCAATTTTTTTTGGATGAGCTTTTGAAATTGTGTTAAACTAGCTTCTTCCTGTATCTCTAGAGCTGGTCTTCTTTCCTTCATGCAAGTTTTAATTTGCAATTTCTGATATGCCGCTGTGTTTATTCACACAGACCTGAACATTCCATCTGTAACTGGAAGTTTGAATAAACTATACTGAACTTTCAAGTTAAATTAAGTTTGTTCCTGAAGTTATAATGCAATTAGTTATTAATTCAGCAAGGTGTTTAAGCACCTTTTAATTCCTTTGAAGTCAATTAGACTATTCCCAAGCTTAGAGCTATGCCTGCATTTAAAAGTTTCTCATTGAACAAAGTGTTATTGATTTAATTTTAAAAGTTAGGATCACAAATTAAATGTAAGAAGCTTTTACCAGGGTTCACAGAGATCAAAAGAATGATTAAATCATGGTTTGAGTTGAGGTAAACTGTAGAAACTCAGATGTAGCTTAAATAAGAAGGGGGCTGTATGGAAAAGTTTTCAATGACATTGCTGATTATTGTCTGTGAACCAGATTCTGCACTACAAAAGTTGTAAGTTGTTTGACAGAATCCTTCCAGAAAATAAAATTTTTGTCCAGGGACTCTGAAACATGGAGATGAACAAACTCACATTGCTCTGAATGTCATAAAAGTTAGAGTGCAGCTGCTGTAACTTGACTTTGGAGCTTTCTTGCAGATGAAAAAGGCTCACAGAGAAAAAGCAAATCTAAAATCAATCAGTCAACTACCAAAAAAAAAAAAATTATCCAAGAGGCAGTGGGCTTAGTGGGGGAAGACAGGGATAAGGGTGGGAAAGGGTAAGGATGAAAAGGAAAAAGAAAGACCTTCCTGTTGATAGGAAAGGTTCAGAGTAGACCACCTTGCTAATCTGAGACCCAGTCTTGGTTGGCAGTTACTGCCTAAGTGTTAAACAACATTAGTTTAAGTTAAACCATTTAATGAAGGATTCTTAAAGACTTCACTACACCACAAGAGAAACTCTCTTACAGGCCTATCTTACAAATCTAAAGTGCTTAAAAATCCAGGAGAGCCCCATCCACAGCCCGTTTGCAACAGCATACCCGCTTGCAGGCACAAAAGGGAATCTGCAAGGTATCTGTGAAAAATTCCCTTGGAATTCAGTGAAATCCCCATTCTGGAGGAGTTTGCATCTTCTACATGAGCAGAGGGCTGAGCCTGGAGGAGTGTGGGGATCCATCCAGGATCTGTTGATGGTGCTTGCCAGTCCTCTAAAGTAACTCTAACTTTAGGGTTTGCTGGCTCTGAGAGGCCCCACTCAGAGGGATCTGCCAGTCACTGCTCTCTGCAGTCCAGGAGAACTCAGAGTCTCACTCTGGACTGTTTATAGGGTTGCACAAGAGTTGGCTTTAGTCACAGTAATTTTCCACCTGGCCACTATTTGTGTTGGTAACTTTCTTTGAAGGTTCAATAACAAAAAAAAAAAAAAAAATCACTTGTGTTGTTATTTAGGCAAGAAAAATAATTTTCCAAGGCTGTTCATTAAAAACCAGGAGCTTTTTAGACAGGACTGGCTCCTGGGAACTGTGTTTCTGATAAGCTGAGCCCAGGTGCAGTTCATCAAGGCCCAAAAAGCATTTCTTAGGTCATGGAGCAGCCTGGGGGGGGCTGGGGGGATGCACCAGCACAGGAAGTCATACTTGGAACTGGGAATGGGATAAAGAAAAATGGAAATGCTAGATAAAATTGCACACACTGTAGCTGGAAGTCACTGATGTGAGTTATCAATGTGAATTCTCTACTGGATTATGCCCAAACCAGACTCTTCCTGAGATTAACCAGAAAAAAGCCTGTGTGCAGGTCAGATCTCTGTCCCTCTCAGAGTTATTCACAGAGTTAACCAGAGCACAGAGAAACTCTGGGGCAGCTTCAGCTGGGGTGCTCTGAGTAGACAGGACATTGCACATCCTTCCCAGTTCAGATCTGGCCCATCTTCCAATTCTGCCCAAAGTCCCTCCCTGACCATGAGCCAAGCATAAATGTTAACTAGCAAGAATAAAATCCACATAACCACATGTGCTAATTCTAGCAAGTGAACTTTAAACATAACAGTTTGTTAGATTGACCCACAAGTGTTGGTGTCTCATGGTTTGCTGGTTTCTGGGGCTACCAAGAGTTACAGATGTGAAACAAGTGCTGATAACTCTGACACAGTTTGTGGTATCAGAGCTGCAATGTGCACTCACAGAAGGTGCCTTGATGGAAACAACAAAACAAGTGACATGAGGTCAGCGGCAGGAAAGAAAGAGTTACCCAAAAATACTGGCAAATGTGAGGCAGGTGACCAGCAGAGGCTTTTTCAGGAGAGTTGTGTGTGAAAACTAAGGAGTAAACTTTCTTAACCTGAAAAAATTATCATGGAAGAGACAATGATAGGCATCCTGCAAAGACAGAAATGCAGGCAGATGTTAGACTTGCTGGCAGGAGCTCCCAGTGCCATCAAAGGCTAAATCAGAGCTGTACAGGACTCCTGTGGCAATCCATGAAGAAGAATAGGAAATATTTCCACAGAGTATTTCAGGCTACATGAAATAAACCAAATACATGTTTCTCATAATGGTCTGAGTTTGCCACCACATTCAGCACATCAACAAAGTAATTAATCAGCTGAGAGGACTTGAGAGACACACAATAGAAGGTGGTATCAACAAGGAGACTGCAATACCCAGTGCATGGATCTGCTAAATTCAGGTAATGAGGAGTGTGGGGTTACACCTTTTGTCTCAGACTATGGGAGGTTCTGGATGCATGCTGGGCCTCTGCCACTACTGACAGGAATCCACTGGTCAATCCTGTGCCACAGGGTGCTGTGTGGATGGACAAGGTAGAGACAGCTGGACTGCAGGAGGAGGGGGGACCCTCCTGAAGCCCTTATGTGGGTGGCTGTGCCCTGGAGGGCTGGCAGAGAGGAGTCAGAAGATGGGCACAGTCTCTGAAACACCTGGAGAGGTGTAGCCCTCTGGAATGTAGGTTGTGTCCATGGAACAGCACGAGCCATTGACAGAGAAAGACCTGGGAAGGAAAACAACCTAATTCCCCAATCTACCTTCTGTCCTTTCCAGTTTGTCCTAGTGCACTCTCACCCAACTATTTCATAATCTCACCAGTGAAATTAGTCTCATCTTTGATGCATGGGAAAAATTTCTGCTACAGTGGTTTTTTCTGATGGTTATGAACCCGAACCAGGGGGAGTACAGCACTGCTCAAAAGCCATTGTTTTAGTGTCAGAGTGGCCTAATGAAGGTGTGGAGGAGCCCTCACTTACCTAAAACATTGATGCTGTATAAGGAAGGAAATCAGGACGTGAATATCTTTGTATGCCAAATACTTAATGAATTAATGAAATATTGGGCAACCTGGGGTCTGACAGTCAGAATAGTGCAAATATTTGTACTCTTGAACTGGATAGTGTTGATTCTTCATCACTGCTGAGCGTGACCAACAGAAAGCATACTCCCAGAGAATTTTGGGATCACTCCAGCCTATTGTCTGGCTGTTGACAGGAGTGAGCCAGCAGAGTTCATCCTGGAGGGTCATGGAAGGGTTTATCGGAGCAGAAGGGAAGACAGAATAAAGCCTTGTCTTCATAGAAATAGTTGGGAAGGCATCCAGAAGTTTAGTGCAGATGATGCTAACCAGACCTCTCAGAGGAGAAAGGGACATTAATTGATAGAGCAACAAGAGATTCTGGCAGCCCCAGGACTGTCCCTGGGACTTCACAGACCAAAGCAAAGCAACCCCTCTCTTTCCCTTCCTGAGCCCCTCTGCTTTCATCCTGCAGTGGTTGCTCTTTCCCGTTGCTCTCACTCAGTGGCAGATGCATTTCCATCTTAAATGTAAAGGAAAGGAGGATTGACTGACGTGGTAGAGGAGTTTATACCATATTAGGTGGCATTATGAATGGGGAAGGAGTCCTTCCTTCTGCATGGTGAATCTCAGTCAGAGCACAGAACTGTGAGTCCTGATGGATCTCCTGTCAGTCACACGGGAGGGCAGGACTGAGAACCAAACCTCTGTCACCTGCACTCTGCCATGTGCTCACCCCACTCCCATTCCCCAAGAGTTCTCAGAAAAATCAGTCAGTCTTTAGGCTGCTCTCAAAGACTATTTTGTATTTTCTGCACCCTTTGTATTCATATTTAACTATTCATTTCCTTATCTTCCTTTTTGTCCTAGCACTGAACTCTATCCCTTTTTACAATATTAGCATTCTGGGAGTCAATGACCAAATGAAGATGACATCTAGATTAATTCCTTCAGATGTATAGTTTATGGGAAGAAGATAGTTTCAAATTAAGATTACTTGTGGAAGGTTATGGGAAACTTCTTGGGTATTTTTATGATCTTTTTTTCTTATTCTTTAACAACATATGAACAGTTGCCTTAGAAAATAGAGATAAGGGCAGATACAGAGGCATTAAACCCCTTAAAAGAAAATGTCATCCTAAGGTGTTTCTTACTGAAATCCCTTTCTTCATTGTTTTGCTCTTCATCTGGTTCTTCTGAATATTGAAATGCTTTTGGACCTTAAAGAACCTTCATTCAGTCTCATGGGCCTCTCCTTAAATGTTATAAATTATGTTGCTTCTATATTTGTTTCATATGTCATAAACTCTCCTAGTCTCATCCTTGACCCCAAATCTTGGCCTCAAATGGAGCATAACAGTGCACACCGGTCAAGGCTAGGGCTGTGTGGTGGTTCTGCATGGGAGGCAGCTTGGACTCCTTCATAGGCTGCTAAAAATTGGCTGTGAAATCTCAAATTGGTGAACCAAAACCACTACATCCTGCTAGAGTGGTTTGGCTGTGGTGGAACGACACGACAGCTGGCCCTGCCTCTCCCCTGAGTCCTTTATGGTGCTCCTTAGATACAACTGAGGCTTTATTTGAAGACTTCTGGAGTTCAAACACCTGTTCTGAATCCCATCAGAATGATATTTTTGTGATGAGAAGTCATGGCAGGTGCATGAGCCCTGAGATGGTATGAGAACACACTGAGCTTTCCAAAAAATGCAAAACTAGTTGGAGTAATGTCGGAAATAGAACAGAGGGACCCAAAACTCGTCTGAATTCCACAGGGATTGAGATTTAATTAGCACCATAGCTGCTTAAAGTTGTTTCAGAGGGAGCTAGCCAGACAATGATTTACATCTCTCATCCAGAAACTACCTCCATCGTATTTCCTGCAGGCTGCTGTCTTTCCCTGCTCACAAAGGGGCAGAGCAGGAGAAAGTCAAATGTCAAAACTCACTGTCAGTTTTGAGGGCAGTGGACATACCAGAAGGAGAGGCTGGCTCCCAGTTCTGTGCCTGTTCAGCACAGCTCTCTGTGTAACTCTGGACCAGTCCTGGCCATGGAAACAGGAGCCCCCTGTCCCTGGTGTGCAGGTGATCAGCTCTGGCAAAGGAATTCTCTGCCCATAGAGGCAGTTTTGTTTTGACAACAGGAAGTCTTGATCTTGGTGACAGGTATTGGATGTGAATGTAGAGAGGCAGAAATCCCTGCCAAAAAAATAATCAATTTTTGCAGGTAGATCTTTTTAGTGTATCTCAGGGTTTTCATGCCCTCTCTCCCACATACACCATTTAGTCAGCAGGATTTTTTGTGATCGCTTAATGTCAGGTAAAAAGGAGGACCCTGTATCCTCATTAGGGCTACATTAATAAGCATGATTAATGTGCATAATTAACTCAATTTACCTCACCTAATGGAGTTCCTGAAGGTCCTCAAATAGCACTATTAAGGCTCAGGAGAAGTGGTGAGGACTTTTCCTCCCTTTTCTTTGTGCCAGCTGGATGGCAGCCAGCTCTGATCCACAGCAGCTGTACCCATCCAGGGAGCACAAACCTTCCTAATGCAGTCAGACAGCCCTGGGGGAAGCCTTCCCCATGTCCTGTCACCTTCCAGCACAGAGGGAGGCAGCCTGGCTCTGTCTGCAGTGGGCTGGGCAGGTGCACAGCACTCCAAAAGAGAGATTATCAGTGGGTCCCAGGCTGAGGAAATGGCTGTGCTGGTAAATTGGAAGGCAAAATTGAGGGAGGAAAAAGTATTCCATGTTTAGCAAATGCAGTCTGTCTTCAGAGTGGGATTGAAGCCGTGGAACTGAGTTTCCACATTCTCAGAGATCTCTTCAGGGATATCTGCACTGCACACAGGAGGTCATGACAGCCTTCAGTGGGGTCTGAGTCACACAAACCCCTCTAATGAGGCCAGAATGCTCTGCTGTGCTCCCTCTCATGATCCAGCAGCTGACTACACATCCAGAAAGAATATACTTGATAAATTGCCCTAAACCCCTAAACCTTTGCAGCATATTACTTTTTTTTTTCTGTGACTTTTAGGGGCTTGGTAGGCAACCCTTCCCACCCTTGCAGGGCTTTTAGGAACCTCCTAGGCTGGCACCCACTTTCCTTGATGCCAGGAGTGCTCTGCATTTTCTCAGCCTCTTGTTCTTCCTTGGATGTGCAGTGTCTTTTCTGAAATTTCTGGGGAACTGAAAAATAATTCCAATAAACTAAAAGAGTGGGCAGCACATATTTAAAGGACCAAAGACGAAATACTGCAGAATTAGTGAGGTACAAAGCTACTACTGCTATAACCCCTTGCAATGTACAGAGCTGTTTGCCCTGCCCAAACAGGGGAAGGTCATTGAGTGATCTCTGAAACTGAAGTCCTTGGGAAATGTCCATTCAGAGCTGGAGCACCTGTCAGCAGCTCCTGGGCAGAAAAAGCTTCCTGACCTGCATGAGTCCTGACAGAGAGGAATTTCATCCTTACAGCTTTTAGCTCAGCACTTGTTTTCTTAAGATATCCATCTATGCCTCAGCTGTAAAACTGAGGTGCTTTTTCTGATCTGACCCATAAAAGAGGATACAGGCTGGACAACTCCTGGAGCTGGTGCTCTCTCCTGTGTACCCAGGCTCAGACAGTAAAGACAACTCCTGTGCTTAGCAATGGCTCCCATCACTTAAAGTCTGGCATTCTAAATTATGGTGGAAACAATTTTATCCTTGTTTTTCCAACAGGTTCAAACTAATTTATTTAAGGGTAAAGACATGCCTAAAATGCCAGCTCTTTGCTGATGTGTATATTGTCTTCTCTTTCCTTAAATATTGTACAATTGAAAGTGAAAAGGCCAATATAGTAGAAGTGAAGTTGTCATGGTCTATGCAGTCATTATATGTAAGTGTTGTCATTATGTAAAACTGCAGTGATTACATATAATTACTAGAAAAGTTGTGTAACTAAGGAAGAGGTCTTTCTTACAGAAATAAAAATGTTATCTTGGAGATCACTATTGACACACAGTCTTCTCTGACCTCCAACTAGACCATGCTTCTTTCCTCTCATTTCTCTAACAAGCTATTTCTCAGAAAGCCAAGATGTAAATGATAAACAGTCTTCTCTAATTAAAGGCATTCGGTAATGCTAGTGAGGAAAAAAGCATCATTTATATGCAAAATCAAAATCAGCTTATGGATCCCATCCTTTCTCCTGCCTCAACTCTTCAGGTGCAGTGAAGATGCCATTTTCTGTTCTCTGTGTTCCTATTCTTGGCACAATAAAAAATGAAATTACTGTTATTTGCCACTGTTTTGTTAAAATGTCAAACTGTGTTGCAAACAAATTGATTTCAGTCCAGTTCAGCTGAGTTCAGCTCAGCAGCATGTGAGCCTTCTTCCTGCCTCTGCTACTTTGTAAAACCACAGCAAGAACTGCTGGGGAATGCCAGACTCACTCCAATTAAAAATAATACAGCCATGGGCAGCACAGTTAAATAGGAATCATGGAAAAAAATACTGTAGTTGGAAGTGAAGCCACCAGCACCCAAACACTGCCATGGAAACAGCAGTGCAGGAGAAACTAAAGCCAATGGGAATCTCTTCAGCTCAAACTGAACTTCATATGTGGAGCTTTACTCCTGTCTTGGGTTCTTCTGAAGGAGTTTTCAGTCACCAGGACTGTGGTGGGGGAAATCTGCCTTGTAGGGCACAACAAAACAGCACCTAGCCTGGCTCTGCACATGGAGCTTCTTAATTACCCAGAGGATATCAATAAAGACAGGGCTCAAGCTCTCTCCAAAGAAGCCACTCCTTGCTTCTGTTCTAAGGAGCCCTGGATAAAACTCCCAGAGCTGCCTCAGACAGCATTCCTCTCCATCTGGCCAAGACATTTCCATTTGAATTGTCAAATGGACTGCAAGGGTGCTGAAACACAGAGCACTGCAAAAACCTGGGACATAAATCACTCAGAGTGGTGGTCCCTTTATGCTTCAGTGTGAGCCAAATGTGACAATCACACTGGATGTGGAAAGCCCTTAATTTCTTTATAGTAGGCTTTAAAGTAATGTATGTCAACACCCAGTCACTCCTTCAGCCTTGACTCATTTGTGAAGATGCTCTATAGAGTCTCAGAATCTTGGAATTGTTAAGGTTGGAAGGACCTCTAAGATCATTGAGTTGAACCATTGAGGCCCCAGTGTAAAAGAGATGGACCCAAAATTAAGATATTTCACTGCTGAGACCTGTTTGCTCTCGAGGCTGTCTGAGGCTCAGCTGACCTGCTGGGTGCCTGCTGGTGTCACACAGGCTGTCATTATTCACTTGGGACTCTGTGCCAGCAGCCTGGCTCTGGGAAGCCAGTGCTAATTGGTGTGAACAAAAATTAAGGTTTCTGACTTTTTATGACCAGCAGACAAAGGGCTTTGCAATGGCACATCAGTCCAGAACAGAGCTCTCTGTTATGAATTTTATATCATTAGAAATGTTTTCACTTGGGAACTGTGGGCAGGCCCAGGAGTTTAGAATGAAACCTTTCTATTTGCTCAGTGTTGCAGATGGCTGTGTTCTCTGGTGAGGAGGGTCTTCCAAAGGACACTGGGAGGTGCAGAGTCCCAGCTCCACACACAAAAAATCACTTGATGTTTATGAAGCTTGGGCCTATTTTTAACCCTTCTCCTTGTTACACTCAATGGTTTTTACTGGATTTTTGTGGTGCCTGTACTACAGAGCACCCATTTCTGCTGGACCTTTTCAGATGATACTGTGATACAGAGCAGTGTTTTAGCAAACTTTATATTTGAGGATGTGGTGTCTTCACCACCAGTCTGGTCACCAGCAGAGTGACTCACACCTTATTAATCATAAATTTGGGCTTTTGTCAGAAAAAGCACCTTAACAAACTTAAGCCATCATTTTGTGAAGAGAAACAGTTTGTGGCTTTTCACATGGCAGAAATGCATGAGCCTTGTTATTTCTTTTCTCTCCCAGGCTACTGTTGCAAGGACACTTACACCTTGACATTAAAATCAATTGATGTATTTAGCTAGCATTTACTTTTGTTCCAGCAGTAGCTGTGGGGGGAAAAAATGAGGTACCAAAAGTAGACATTTTTATAAATTGACAGCCTGGAGCAATTTGTGTCTGAGCATTTAAAAGAACAAATAAGATTCCACCTAGTAATTCCTAGAAAGCAGAGGATCACCCACATCTGCAGCAGGCTGGATTCTGATCTCACAGATGTGAAGACATGTCAGGAATCTCCTCAGGTATTCATCAACAGCAGTGGTCATCAAAACTGACCTTCCCTACTCTGTGAGAGCTTGTCCTGGGCATCCACTTGGGCAGCAAAAAGCTGCTCTCCACCAGTAAAGTAGCTTCAGCCATGACAACAAAGAGGGAACCTTTATTCTGGAGATATTCAGAAATACAGAGCAAGACATATCAGTGATTCCTTCTCTGACTTGCACACCAAAGCACAAAGATATTCCATCTCTTTACAAAAAGCAAATAGTTTGAGAGGGCCTTGCTGAGCTGACAGGATATTTGGTCTGAAACAAATTAGTTCAGCTGCCATTTAGCAGCCAGGTGAAGGTAAACCTGGTGCTAGTCAGAACAGGGGAACAGAAAGGAAGGCAGTGGAGCTCTCTGGGGCCTAAAAGAAAATAATGTCTCTGCTCTTGAGGTGATTAATGTGTGAAATAGGCAGTGGAGGAAACAGCAATGAGCACAAACATAAAGGAAATCAAAGTAGGTCCCCATTGTTTTAGGAGACAAAAATGGGCCATATGAGAAGAATCTGTCTTGCTGATTTACAGTGAATTACAGAGCATCACAAATGTTGTTTTCTCATGTCTGGGTACACAAGTGATCTCCTTTGGTTTACAGAGCTGGTGATGTTTTCTTTTTCAAGACAGGAAATCAGTCAAAATGTAGACAGCAAATTAAATCCTGTTGGAGGAACAACTGAAAATGGAATTTAGGGCCAATAAACTCTTAATGATTTACAGAGATCCTACACCAAATCCCTCACTCTAACTTCAGGATAGTCCCACCACAGGTCTCCTGACACTACCAAACCATTTGCTAGTGACTCAAATTTCTATCTCATTTTTTGCTTGTTGCAGCCCTACAACGACTCCTCTAACAGCTGCACCTCCTCATAATCTTTATTTGAATTTGCCCTCTGCCATGCACACATATCTGGGTATATTCCACACCAAACTAAATTAGTAATACCTTCCATTTTCATTTTTTGAGTGTGAGTGAAAGCCCTTCACCTGTGGGCATACCAAAATGGATTTAAAATATCTCTCTGTATTAAGGGAGATGCCAGAGTGCACGCCAGCTCTGTGGTTCATCAAGAGGTGTTTTCATTCCACTGGATTGCTTATTCCCATTTGGAATGAGATCCAGGCATTATTAAGTGACAGAATTAAACTGAAATGTTCCAATCACTGTGGGTTCCTTTTGTTTGTTTACACTGTATCTGTTATTGTAATCCTACCCACAGACATTTAACCTGGGTTTAGATGATTAAATTATTGGGATATCTTGATTCAATCACTGCTGGAATAGAATTATTATTGAAACTATAGATGTTTGGAGATTTCATTCTAGGAGAAGTTGCCAAGTTTCCAGACTTTGCTTTCAGCCCTAACCTCACCAATTTTACTTATATAAATCTTCACTATAACAATATTAAGCTCTTGCACAAAAGTTTTCCAGAGGCGAAGTGCAACCCAGCCATTTTTGTGACTAAATGGGGTAAGGAATAACAGATGGTAATCTAATTTAAAATTATTGATAAATTTTGTGAAATTTTGTGAATATAAGATAACCAGGAATTCTTAGTGTTCATCTGCTTATTTTCTCATTGTATCCAGGCTGTTTGTTTTTTTTAAATAATTTAATATTGACTGTGATATAAAAATGAGGCAAAACTGAAAATTGCAGCCCTCGTGGCTGTAGAGCTCACCGGGCTAATCTCTATGATACAAATGACTGGGAAATACTCAAAATAATTGCATTTCATATATTTAACTGCAGGTTATGGTCGGTGCAGGGTTCTAGGCTGGGATCACTGAGAGCCAGCAGGTTGAATTTAACCCTTGCACAGTCCAGTCCAGTCTCTCTGCAGGGTTTTGCCCTTCCAGAGCACCAGGCTTGCCTTTGTGCCCTGCTGCCAGCCCCTCTCTGGTGAGGAGCACTGCAGCTGTCAGCCCAGGACTTCTGCTTGTGGGGCTGCTCCTGGCTGCCCTCAGGGACTTGCAGAAGGGGATATATTCTGGTCTCCTCTTTTAGCTTGGGGTGAGAGATCTTGCCTTTAAACTGGCTATGTGGGAAGCACAGTTAGCTTAAACTGGATGTACAGTTTGAGATGGAGACATGAAATGAGCCTCTGACAGAAATATAGCAAATACTGACTTTTAGAGATCTCTTATAGAGAGCAGATTTGAGGCTGCTCTAGAGCATTTTAGAGTGACCTTCTTTTCATACTTCTGCATTTTGCAAACCTTTTTCCTCTGTTTATCCAAGATGGGCAAATGTTGCCAGTAATTCCCTCAAAAAGATCTTTCTCTTTTAATACTCTTTGCCATACAGCATTCTCCAGATTAAGACATTTGGGTTTGCTTGTTTGATTGACTGATTGGGGTATTTTTCAGAAGCTACGTTATTTTTTTTTTCAGAGAAGGTAAATATTTCTGTACCTCACCTACAAAAGCTCCTTTCTGAGACTGCTCTAGGATGAGCACAGGACTTTGACCTTTAATAGGCTCAGAAGTAAATCAAGAGCCCAACATGCTCTAAGCAGCAAGCTCAGCTGGTGCTTCTCTCCTTCCTAAAAGAAACACTGTCTTTTCCAAGGTTAAACATGTAACCAGAAAAACTATGAAGGGAATATGATTCTCACTTGAGGTAATTTCTTTGAGCCAGCTGGTGATAGCAGCCAGTCTTGGTGAAGGTCACAAGCTCCTCGTGGCTAAGAGTAATCAAGGATTTCCTTACACAGGACTTCAGTGGATTAACAAATACAGCTGGATAAACAAATATCACAGGCACCAAGCATCTGAAGAACCAGAAATGAGTGTTACATTAGCAATACTTATCATAGGCTCAGAACATAGAGGATACAAGTCTAGAGATAAGTTGCTTTATTAGAATAAAGTCACTTTCTTTTATTTGTCTGCTGTGCATTAGTTTATTACTTTCCCCATTAGCACTTGGAGCATGCCCATAAGTAACTATGAGATTTAACTTGGGATTTATTATCCACTTCCTTTTAAGATTGGAATTTGTAATGAAAACTGGATCAAGCTACAACATCTCATTTTAATATAAATGCATATTAAAAATGAGCTTATAAAGCAGAAGATGTCTTCTGGTAATGAGCTACAGTCACGAAACCATTTGTAAGTACCTTAGCTGAACAGCTTACACACTAAGAATAACAGGTTGATTCTTTTCACAACATGTGTTGCTCCAGCTGTGCAGGAAAAGATGGAGGGGTCATCTGCACATTAGTTTACAAACAGAACCAGTTATACATCAACATTTCCTCAACAAAGAGCTTTTCCCCCAACAGTCCCTCTTCTCCAAATATTCTCATGCAATGCTGTGTTGAAAGGTCAGCCTGGACTCTCTCCACTGCCAGAATATCAAGCAGTCAGAGCATGTGCTGCACCAGTCCACCTCCAGCCCATGCCCTGCCAAACTTGGGCCATTTATCCCACAAGCAGCCTCTCTCCACACTCCTCACTCCTGCAAGGTGCCCTGGAAGTGTCAGAGATTTTGCCAAAAAGTACCCCCAAGTGTGGCAGGAGGCGAGAGGTTGGTGAGAGAAAGAGGGGATTTTTGGCAATAAGATTTTAAAAGTTTTCCCTGCTGTGACTGTCTCTGTTGATGTGATTAACCAATTCAGGAGTTGTGTCTTGCAGCACAAATCTTGCTCTCACACTTGAGCATGGGGCTCCATCCCAGCTTATTTCTGTGTTTAAAGCTCCTGTAGAACCGCTGGCATGGGGAGGAGAGAGCTCTGTGCAGGAGAGGTGAGCGCTCCAGGATGTTTCCATCCCCTGCTCTGCTGTAACATTTGCTCTGTGACTTTTGACAAGCCACATTTCCGTCTTCTTCTGCAGTTAACAGCCAGTTACCAAACCTGGAGGCTTGGCAAAGCTTAATTCAGCCCTTCTTTAGGTGTTTGGGTGGAAAGTGTATGAGAAATGCAAAGTCCACTGATGCACCATCCATCACATTGTCCCCATGGCTGGGACATTCCCTTCCTTGTTTGAGGAGCAAAAGCAGCAGCGTAAGAGCAGCGCTGCTCTGAACTGCCATCTCTCAGGTGCCAAGCTGTCACTGTGTGTGGCAACTTGAGAAGGTATGACAAATGTTCAACAAGATTTTTAATGGCTGTTAAATCCAGAGTTCTGGATATATTCCAGCTCAGGTAATTGCATTCATCCTGCCTAAAGGCAGTTTAACAGGATGGATCATCCTTCACAGAGCCTCCAGTATGGGGAGAATGAAAGAACCACACAGTCCTTCTGGCAAGTGAGGGAGTTCCCAAAGCAGGGCAACAAGGAGAGTCATCAGCTTTTATGTCTTTGTGTGTGGTGCCTGAGAACAAGAGGGCTTTGGTATGGGAAATAAACCTGCCTTAGAAAAGGAAACCTACCTTAAAACAGAAAAACTGTTTACTGTGCTGATTTTTTAGAAAGTGAATCAAATTACAGATGCAAAGCCAGGGAGAGGTGCTAAACTCAGGCATTAGTTGATGCCAAATTCCTTGTTTGTTCTTAAGGTATAAAAATGTAGTATTTTGAAAATTGCCATTTCAAGCATCAAACTCCAGCCTAGGACGCTTTAGGGTGTTTTCTGATGAAGTAAGAAATCAGGTTTGACAAAAGCTATCTTATGTTTTTTAACTCAGAAGACATTTCTGGATTTTGCTTTCATAAAAGGAGATATTGTCTCACATTTTTGTTGGTGCCAGCCTTTTAAATTTGGTAAACATGATAGCCCTAAAGGGCCCTTTGCATAGCTATCAGCTAGCTCTTTTCTTACAGCTGGTCTATCTTCCTGACATGATTTCATTTTCTTTTCTTACTGAGGAAATTAAGATGCACTCACAGATCTACAGCCCCAAATTAATCTGCACATGGAGATTGATTTCAGTAAATTGGATAACACGGATTTTTCTGAAATAGGCAGACTCTGCTGGCCCTTTAGGCAATGCTGTAGATAACATCTGTTTTGACAGAATTTTGAGGGGACAGAGGATATGAAACTTTGTGAAGGTTTTTAATTTTGCTGATTGATTATTACTTGCATAAATGGTTAATAAATTTTTTCTTGTAGTAGGCAGGACAGAGTGCATACCACCAGTCAATCATCCCTCTCTATTTCAGTGATTCAGAGTAATTTTATTTCTGCCAGCTGTGATTACTGCTGCTGATTGGCTTTGAGCAGTACCTCCACCTGGGATACCCACATTTTTATTCCATTTGCTTATTTTCTGTCTTTTCCTTTGCCCACAGTTTACAGCTTGGGCTATTTCATACAATTAGCTATTTATTTCAGACTATAATCTACAGTCCTGATTTGATTTGAAATAGTAAATCTAATTGTACTAGAAGTGATAAATGATTTAAAGTAGCTGGGAGAAATGGAAGTTCAGCTCTTACACTCATTTTCTCAGGCCAGCTTCGTCTCATGCACACTGGATGCATCTGTTGTTCCAGGATCTGAGAGAAATGAAGAATCTCTGAGAAGTTTCTCTCAACTAAACAAGTGCTGGAGTTACTGAAGTCTCATAATGGTTCTTTTCCTAAACTGTCCCCCTGGTGACAATCTTGGGGAGCTCCAATCTCACAACAGATATGATTTAGATAAAAAGGGGGGTGGGGATGTGTTATATTGCCTTCAATGGAAGGTGCTGTCTTACTTAATTAAAACAAAAGATGGGTCAGGCAGGGCTGTCAGCCCTAAAACTTATTGAGCACCAATTATTTGCAGATAACACAAACCCTCCTCACAGGCTTTTTTTTTCTAGACCCTTTGCAAGTGTGCTCAATGCCATTGCTAACTGTCTGAAAAGCAATGCTCTCTCTGGTGACAGAGCTGAAAATATTGTTCAAAATTGATTATATCTTACCTTTATTTTAAATGTGGAAATAAATTGAGAAGCCAGGATTACAGTGCACAATTCAAGCTTATTACATCAATACCAGGCATGAGTGAAATCATGGCTTTATTCTCCGTTAACACACAGGATACAAACTGAACTCTAGGCTGGAATGTGTTTTTGTATTCCTTACCAGAGTAAGGTGCCAAAGGGCATCAGTGGTGCCAATTGAGTTAAATACAGGTCTTTTCTCAGGCCTTGCTCCCTTGATCATGAGGGCAGGCTTGCTGGCTTTTACCTTTCCTGACTGGCTGACAGATTGTCCTCTGCAGGAATGGACTAGCTCTGGGGATAACTCACTCCAGGGATGACTCTGCTCTGAAGAAATTCCTCCCTCTGCACCTGGGATTTATCCAGCATCCCCTGTATCCCCTTAGCCTGGTCCTGGTCTGGAAGCACACCCTGTTCTTTCACTCCTCCAGCCCTGCTCCAAGGATTGGCAGTCAGAACACAGCAAAGGTGCATCCTTATCTCTGTTAACACCAATGTATAATGTTGTTATTAAAAGATATGGAATCTGCTGTGGGGAGAGCTGTAGATGGTTGCTTTTTAAAGCCTGAATAAAGAGTTTGAGGTGGAGAAAATATTGCTTTAGAGGTAAGTCTGGGAGACAG
Organism: Fringilla coelebs; assembly: GCF_963513975.1. NCBI lineage: Eukaryota > Metazoa > Chordata > Aves > Passeriformes > Fringillidae > Fringilla > Fringilla coelebs. Next base: position 8,136,750 of record NC_140028.1, on the reverse strand, counting down.
GGGAGTAAGAGTTCATTTCCTCACATTGTTTATTTTATACCTAACCTAGCGTCCCATCCCAACCACTACATCCAAAACAAGATATAACACTTCCAATCCTTCTGAGAAGGAGGACAAAATGTGAACAGTAGCCACAGAAGTTCTGAAACTATCATGGTGAATACCTAGATTTTTTAATCTGTTTTTATCTGGTGACTCCTATTCACACAGTTTAAAAAACAGTTTATGGGAGATTGAAAGTAGTGTTTCCTAGCAATTATTGTAGAAAAGGATTGAATTGCAAAGATCTTTAAGAATGAGATTTTTCATGGCTATCTTCTCTGTAATGTCAGAGTGAGTTTATAAAAATAATAAATGACAAAAATCAAAAAAAGCCAACAGACAAGGTAGAATCAGTCGTTGGCAGATGTGATTGGTCATTTCCAGGTGGTGGGAAAAGACAGGAGGATGTAACATCTCAGCAATTATATCCAAGACTGAAAAGGTATTTCTGTCTAGTTTTTGTCCATGGTGATGATGTTTCTTCTGCTCCATGAGTCAAATACCATTTCTTGGGAGAAATAATGATCTGCCATCAAAAGTGTGAGCTTAATTATTTCTACCACTAAGAGAAAATAAGAACTTCAGGCTTCTGGCACTATCTCCTTGGATTTTCCTATTGATTTCTGTCCTGGAGTTGTGGACTTCTCCTTATGACAACCTCTCCTAAATGCTGCCATGGTGAGACAATGCCATCAGCTACACACAGCAGCTCTTTCTCCTCCTGCCTCCTAGCTCAGGAATCACCTGGGGCAAGCAGTAATAGCTCATTATCCCACAGTCTGAGCATGAGCAATAATGAGCTGGCTGCTCAATTGAAATCCTGTGTTCTGTAATATAAACACAGGGCACAGCTTAGAGAGTTTAAGAATCTCAGGGCTTAATTAGTGCCATAAGAAATTCTAGTAGCAGTGACTAATATGGAACAGCACATTGCAGCTTGGAATTAATATGTCTCATAAGTTAAGATCAGGGTCTGTAATATGATGAATGACTTGTATGTCTGAGAGGTTGAAGAAAAGGATTATATTCCTTTCTGCCAATTAATTTAGTATTTTGGTTACTAGAGGCCTGCTACTCACTTTTGTGGTGGCCAAAAGTGTCTTGTTATGTCTGCATCTCCAGCTGACATCTGCATGCAGCTGATAACTCTTGTTTTGTTGGCTGTTGTAGGAGGTGGAATTTTCTTCTATTTTCATACAATTTTTCTTCTATTTTCATACCTAATGTATGGTTTGACTTCCTGGGTACTGCATGAAGGTGGATGATGAGGTACTTCTCAAAAAGCAGTGTGGCCATTGAGAGGGTTTGGTGTCCAGAATAGCAGCAAAACTGCTGGTAATGCTCTTCTAGAACTTCTCCCAAATTAAAAGGCCTTAGAGGATATGGAGATAATTGGTGGTGAGGGAGGGCTCAGAGAAAGGGTCCAATTGCTCAAAGTTGACAAGAAGGATGGAGTTGGCATTGTGATGTTTAATTATGATCCTTAGAAGGTTGAACTGTCCTTGGAAGAGAAAGGTGTGTTACAGTGTGCAAGCCTGCTGAAAAGATCAGACTATAGCCAGTGGGATGAATTCTTTCTAGCCCAGGCTGAACAAAGGAGCAAGCTCTTATGTGGTATATTAATATCTGTGTCAAAATAATCTGTGCATGCTCTTCTGCCCCTTCCCTCTTGTCCTATTGCTCAATACCACAGAGCAGAGCCTGGCTCCATCCTCTTAACCCCTTCCTTCAGATATTTATAAATATTGATGGGGTTGAGGTTAATGTGCCACCAATTTCTGCTGCTCCTTCTTGTCCCATTGCAGAAGCCTCAACCTCCTCATGGGTGTGAATGGACACCTCACCCCTCCTCAGCCTCTCCTGCCCAAAACTGGTAGTGCAACAAAAATACCTAAAACCAGCCTTTTTTTTCTTTTGGTTGGTTTGGTTCTGTTTAAGTATTTTTGTTAATGCTGGTGTTTTTGACAGAAAGGGGCAATGAAGGAGATAAAGGAACTGTCATACTTCATGGGGGGACACCTACCTCCAGTGCAGGGCTGGAGGAGGTGATAGTCATGGTTTAGTGATGGACCTGAGGGATTTAGGTTAATGCTGGACTCAGTGATCTTAGATCTCTTTCCCAACCTAAATGATTCTGTGATTCTGTGAGATGACTCTCTGGAAGAAGGTGGCCTCGGCTCCAGACTGACCAGATCATTGTACCTTGACATGTCTAAGTTTCTATAAACAGAGTGCTGGCTTTTCTGCTCAACAGCTTTGTTTCATGCCCTCCTCCTGATCCAGTCTATTGTGTTTGGTCTGGGAGGTTTCAAGCCACCTCTCAGTTCAAGATAAAAAAGCTGAAATCCTTCTTTCACTGAAACAGTTCCATAGCAATAATACATCATCAATGTAGCTTGAAAATTTTTTTTTTCTTTTAGAGATTTTCCTAAACACAAGGATTAGGTGTTTTTTTAAGTTTAATGGGAAAAAAATTATTTCTGTTTGTTAGTCTATACTTGTGTTTGAGGTTTTTTCCTCTTTTTCTCTTTTCTTTTCTTTTCTTTTCTTTTCTTTTCTTTTCTTTTCTTTTCTTTTCTTTTCTTTTCTTTTCTTTTCTTTTCTTTTCTTTTCTTTTCTTTTCTTTTCTTTTCTTTTCTTTTCTTTTCTTTTCTTTCTCTTCTCTTCTCTTCTCTTCTCTTCTCTTCTCTTCTCTTCTCTTCTCTTCTCTTCTCTTCTCTTCTCTTCTCTTCTCTTCCTTTCTTTTCTTTTCTTTTTTCACTCACCTTTCACTTTTAAATCTTCTGGGGAAAAAAATTAGTAGTTGTAAATGAGTATGCATCAAGTTCTACAGGAATGAAAGTTTGGGGGAAGGTTTCTCTGTGAGAAACCCATTCCTCCTCTAAGCAGGTCACTGGCATGAGGCTCCAATTCCCATCTCTATTACAGAAATGGAAGATGGGAGAGAGTGAGTTCCTTCATGTGGCAAATTTGAAATGCTTTTCATCAGGTCTCCCAGGGACTGGCAGAGCCTGTCTCTCCATCTCTCTCTGGTTCTCAGGTGGAGCTGCAGGCACAAAGCCCGGTAAAGAGCTTCCCACCACCCTGCCTCCAGCTGAGCATATCGCAGATTTTCTCCCATCTACTGAGCCAATAAAATTATTTCTGCAGACAGGAAATAAATCCCATTACCACTGTGGCAAACAGATCCCTGCAACTTGCAGCTGCTGCCTGAATATTTTGCCCCAGCTCCAGAGGAAGATGCTCTCCTGTCAGTCACTAATAGAAGCACCATGACTGGTTCTTCAGCTCCAGATCTCTCACACAGCTCCCTCTTGTCCCTCCATTTTTTCACTCTGCAGAAAACATTGTACATGTGAATTTAATTTTTATAGGCAGTGTTACAGTCCTCAAAAATGTAATAACTCTCCATCTTGAACTGAGGTAAATGGAAGCTATTAAATGCCTAAAGCAGATACATAAAGCAGCTTCTAAATGTCTTCCTTTCCCTGGCACTGTTTGCAGATACACAGCATGTATCATCACAAGTGTTCAAATTTTCCTTGTTTGTGTTTTTACATCCTCAAATCCTCAGCCTCTGAAAAAGATTTTAACTGCCTTATTCTTCTTGGTAATGTAATTTTTAATTTGACAGCCTGTGTTCAAGAAACAAGACCCTCTTTTTCCAGAAAGCCTTCCTGGAGCCATTCTTTAAGGACATACTCTTTATTTGTCCTGGGCAGGGTCAGAGACCATTTCAGGGAACACCTCCAGGGCAGGTCTCTGGAGACACAATGAGCCTTGGAGGTGAGCAATTACTAAACAGCACAGGCTGTTCTAAGCTAGAAATAACCTCCTTCAAAAAATAAGATTTATCATTGAACTATCTGTAATAGTCTGAAAATCATTACATTAATTGTAGGTAGTAAGGGCTCAGTGCTTGAAATCTCTCTTTGTTCTCTTCTTTTAATTGGTAGTACAGGCATTCCTGGTCCTGTGCTGCAGAGGATGAGCCTTAAGCAGCAAAGCAAGAGCCCTAGAAAGTTCACATCTCTGTTGTTAACAGCCCACAAAGGCCTCACAGGCATTTAATTACTGGCACTGGGGCTGTGCTTCACTGTACCCTCTTGCAGGTACTCTCCTGCTGTGGTTCATGTGTTCCTTTCTCTGTGTCTGTGCCAGATCATGGTGATAACAGGGTTTTTGTATATTCTAAAGTTTCTTTTCCCACTATGGTTCTTTCTGTAAGGAACTGGCCTATATGTGATCAAATGTACCCCATCTTGTCTGCTGTTAGGGAAAGGGTTGTTATAGAGTTCTGGTAAATGGTGAAAATTGTTATGATGGGTAGCTGCAGTTCTGCTCATCCAGTAATGAATTCTGACTTCTCAGTATCAGGGGCTGAAAGATTTCATTTTCAATGAGGTCAGATATTTTTAATGTCGATTCTACAGAATTTAGATGATTCACAAGGTATGCAAACCATTTATACTGCATGGAAATAAGTAGGGCATGAGAGAGGGCAATTGCTCAGCTGCTCTGCCTTCAGTAGTGAAGTTTCTGAACACAAGGGGTCCAATTTTTGAGCCAGCTACAGCTCAGCACAACTCAAGATCTGCAGAGTAGGAGTTAGAAAGGAGTATGGGCAAAGGTTTCCTGATGAAAAGAGGATGAGAAGACAAAAAGCATTGCAATGAACTAATTAAAATCTATTCCAGGAGAGATCTCTCTGATGCCTGGGTGGTGAGCAACCAGCAGGTGTCTTCATTACTTAGACTGCTGGTGGCAAGTTACATGTAAAATTATGGGGTAGCTTGTTTAATTTCAACTGCAAAGTCTTAGCAGGTCTCTGGAGAGATGGAGTGGGAGGAAAGCCCATGGATGCTCTGTCAGCTTGGTATTTGGACAAGGAGGAGTGTTCCAGAACCTGGACTCCTGTGAGCTTGAAATCCTTTTCTTTAAGAGCAAAGCAAATGAACAAAATAGGGTGAACTTTGGTTTAACAGAAAAACAATCACCATGGCTGACCACAGCTGTCATGGAAGTTTTGACTTGTATCCCAGGGGAATGTGGTTGATTTCACGGTGTCAGGCTTATTTTCCACCCAGAAATGTGGGAGCTCTTCTCTGGCAGCCCCAGCATGCATGAAGCCATGGGATGGATGGAAGGCAAAGTTATTGGTGTTAATGGATGCACTGCAATTTTCTCCCTTAAAGGAATTGCTTGCAAGGTGGAAAAAAAAATGTTTCAGCAGTAACTGTGAGCTGTTATCAGACTTGTGCAGGTTGCAGCTTTTATAGTTAAGGATGCAAAGCAGCCTTCATTCAAGTTCTGCCTTCTCATCAGAGCTGAGCAAAATCTGTGGACCTATTTCAATGCAAAAATATATGACATACTCATTGCTTTTTCATGTTGACTCATATAGGTGAGTTCTGTCAATGAGATCCTGATAGCCCCTGCTTTGGAGGCAAAAAAAAAAAAAAGGTAAGTCTGACATGAGATTGCAACTCCCCATTTCAGGGGGGAGATAAAGAGGAGGGCTATGTATTAACAATGTATTAACAGAATGTCTCTTCATCACATACTTTGGAGGGAAGGTCTACAGATTTTTTGCCCCTCCCTGGTGCTCTCTAAAATGTTCACTCAGCCATGAGAATGAAGAAATTGTAGGGAAAAAGAAGAGCAGCAACAAAAAAATGGCAAGAGTTAAGGAAATATCATTTCAGTTCTGCAGGGATGGCCTTTTACAAAGGTCAAACTAATAATTTTTGTCCAGATGCTTAAATATGGTATGAAATATTTTTCTATACATAAAAACCTGTCCTTTTTTTTCCAAATAAGACACCCGGTAAAGTGTGCTTGAAAGCCATTACAAAATATAATTTAAAAATACCAAGATACCCCCTTTTATTAACTTGCCAAGACTGGCATTTGAAATTATGCTTATTTTAATATTCTCACCCCAGTTAGGAGGAGAGTTTGAAAGATGGCTCTAATGTAATGTGATGTGCCTCACCACAAGAAAGTGGGAAGTCTTTGATTTATTTTGAAAATCTGTTTGCTGACTCAGAGTAAAAGTAGGGTGAGATGGGAGATATAAAGCACTGGTTTGTGTTTGCAATTACTTTCCTGTTGGCATCTTAATGGACAGAAAGATATGAGTAGTGTGGAATAGGTACATAAAAAGGAGTTTAATTATTTTTGAAGGAAAAAGAAATATCTGGAATTGAGCTTAGGTAGATTTTAACCAACTGAAATATAGTGGATGAAAAGATCTTTAAAATATGCATATTTGCTGCATCAGAAATCAACCCTAAATAATTCACATTGCATCTTTATCTTTTCAGAACTATATGAAAGCTATGTTCCTTTTCTGGATAGAGTGGTGGTAGAACTGAAAGACAAGGTGTATAGACAATAATAATTAACCAAGTAAGCCCTCTTCCTTATACTAGGAACGATAAAATATCTCTCAGCTAAGACCAAAGTAAAGTTGGCCTTTTGTTGGCAAGAGGGACAGAAAAAGTTTTGGAATCTGGAGCAACAGAGATAGTTCTGCATCCTTATTTCACCTCAGCGAACTGCAGGAGAAGATGATGGTTCTGCAAAGCTGAGATTGCTGCTGAGGCTCTCTGCATGGCAATCGGGGGAGCAATTACAGTCAGACTAAACCTGGTGCCTGACACATGGAAAGGGACTCTGGTTGTTTGTATTTCCACCTAGCTCATGCAGATAGCAAGAAATGGCCAGCTGCTCCCGTGCTCATTTTCTTTCTACTTAGCACAACATGTTTGTATAGTGCCTAATAAAACAAAATTATTAAAAAAAAAAAAGTTGTAGCAACCTTTGCAGTAATCTTAGTGTTTGGAAAGGAGTGCAAAAACAACAGGGAATGAAGAATCCTGAAACATTATAGCTGTTGGCCATGCTGTTATCTCTAACAAGAGATAGAGTTTTTATTCCAAGGATTTTCCTAGCTGAAATTGTTGGGCTTCTTTATCAAGAGGGTAAAATTGGGCAAATTATACTTGCTGTCGAAGAAGCAGCTTTCCCTCTCACAATCTACTAAGCATCACCATGGGTCTATTAAGCTGAACCTTTAAAATATGCAGCAGAGAATGTCATTACAGGAATAAAGAGAGTAAAGCATCTTCAGGAGAGGAAGAATGTGTGCCAGACTTTGCTAAATTACATTGAGGGCAACTTATTACCACCTCAGAAATGCAGATGTATATGTGAAAATTAGTGCTAGGAAGGTGTTTCCAGAGAGCAATCCCCCTGTCACTTTTATAAAGACCTGACATGGAATCAGGACTGCCTTTCCCATTTGTCACACCAGCAGACTGAGCAGGTTTCATTGTTTTTGACTACATATCCAAGAAACCAAGTGTGTAGCCAGCAGAGGGAGGGGAAGATGTACAGAGGTGTATCACAGACTCCTAAAGCCCTGTCCCAAGGAGAAGCCTCTGTCTCTTGACTCAATAGGGAGGGAGCATTAGGAGCAACCCTGCTCTGGCTTCTGGGGCTGAAGGTCTGACTACTCATGACCTGCATCCAACATGCCATCCTGGTCTTCTCTGCAGCACTGGAGAAGACCCAGTGGACAGAGTTGTTGGAATTGGCTTTATGCCTGGGTACATCCAGTCTCATGCCTAGGAGCAGCCTGAGCTCCACCAGCTCTGCTGGCTGGTTCCACCTGACAGCAGTAGGGTTCTGGACTGTTAGGTCAGGTGTCTGCAATATAAACTGCTGCTGAATTTAGGATGGTGATAGAAACAGCTCTGATTTCAAACAGGCAAGGTTAGGTAGCATAAATTGAGTTCAGAAGAGATGAGTTGATGTATTTGTCTTTGGTAGGTGCACAGCTCCCAGGATGTAGTACATGAGAGTAGTCCAAGTTCTACTGATAAATTCCTCACTACATCCATCTGGACTAGAGTAGAGAGTTTAGAACTTTGGTGCTTCCATAGGATCAGGATTCAGTTCTGGAACCAAAAGCAATCAGCATTTTGATAATTTTCCTGGGTGACAGACAGAATATACCTTTCACATGTGTGCAGTTGAAACCAAACTAGGGAGAATGGTTGACATGGTGGAAGGTAGATTTATGTGGGTCTGCAAGCTGAAGAAATGGGCTGGTAGGAACCCCAAGAAGCTCAATGAAGACAAAGGCAAAGCCCTGCACACACTGCCTGAGCAAGAGAAAAGGACCCTGGGGTCCCAGTGCATGACAAGTTGAACATAAGTGAATAATGCATCCTTGAGTCACAGAGCACCAACCACAGTCTGGGTTGTGTTAGCAAGAGGGAAGAGCTCCAGGGAAGCAATTATCACATTTCCAGGACACTCCTGGAAGCTCAGTCCATCAGAGTTCTGTTTCCTGAGGACACTATAGGCGCTCTCATTTGAGTATTCACTAAAACAGCACAGATAGAATAGGTGGAGAAAAGCCCCAACATCCCATGGCCTGAGTGTGTTTTCTGAAGGCTTAGGGCTCAGACCCTCATTTAAATATAGCACATCAGTTCATGACTTATCATGGCAGTTATTTGTCCAATTTAAACATTTGAGCAACCTTATTAAATGTACTGCTGGAGACTAAGGATGCTTTTAAGCACTCTCCAAGCTTTAAAAGCTCGTGCCAAGGCAGCAGTGATCACGGGATCCAGGAGTGTCTCAGGCAATGTGTGCTATTGGAATACCATTACCACAGCTGTCTGTTAAGCCCTGGAGTGTCCAGGTGGCTGATTCTCACCGTGTGGGTTTCCTCAGAAGCTATTAAAATTGTTAAAGGGTAGTTTTCTTCCTGCCACTGGCTCAATTATATCTCTGTTTTATAGCCTCCATTAAAAGAGAATGATGAAGATGCCAAAAGAGAGTAGACAAGTTTAGTGGTGGTACAAACAGATACCTGAATACATATCCCTTGAAAAATTTGGTCTATACTTGATTTGATTTATTTTCCACTAAAACTCTCTCCAAGTAATAGCTATTAATTAGCACTGTGAGGTGGTATACCAGCAAGGTCATGTGTGGTTATCTTAGATGTTTCTAGAAAATTAAGTTTGTGGCTGCATCACAAAAGAAATTTCATTTCCCCTTGAAACTTCAGCTGCAAGTAGTAATTGTTGGTGCATAAAAATGTTATTGCCTTTGCAGGTTGTGGAACTGAGTTTTCAGTTGCCCGATGAAGCTGCAGCTGAAATTTTCAGTTTGCAAGATTTTTTGAGGAGGCTATGTAGTTTGTTTGTGTTAGGAATTCATTTATTGTTTGTGGAGAAAAAATGCTTTTCCCCCAAAAATCCTGTTGCTGATGACAGATGAAGCTCATGAACCTGATTTCTATGCCATGCACTACTGTACATTCTCCTTTAGTTTTGTTTCCACTCTGCAGAAGCCTGGAAACAGGAGTGGTGAAGGGAAGGTTTATGAATAAGAAAAGATTTACTAGGGGAGGGAGTAACTTTTATTAAACCAATATTCATGCCCCCAAAACCTGATCTGGTTTTGGCATTTGACTTCTGCTTGTTTGTGTGTTCCATCTGTGTTATCTGGCTTAGTGACAGGCATGACCTTGCTTGAGAATGGGAAGAAAAAATCAGAGGATTTTCTGTAGCATGGAGCTTGTGCAATTTGACAGAAGCAATAATGTTTGGTTAAATTTATGTAAAGCCTGTGGCATGGGCAAAACAGCAATATCTGGATATCCAGGTCTGTGTCTCCAGTGCTGCTCTTCTTTCACTGTAGCCTGTGATACATCACTGTTTAGCAAAAATTGAAAAGATGAAATATTTGCCTGACATCCTTGAAAGCTGTTCAAGTTCTGACTTGTCCAAAGGACATAAATTTGTCTGTAAAACAGATTTTATAAAACCATGTACCTGCACAGAGAGAGACTGATCAGAAATTGCCAGGAATTGGCACTAACTATCTACCTCCACTACAATTCCACTAGAAAGGAGACTCCTCCACCCCTCCACTGCATCTTCTTCAACTACTCTGTGAGCAGCAGGCTTTAAACAGAAGACTTTAAGAACCAGGTGTGTCCCAGACAGGTCTAGAGCATTTTACAATGGAATATTGTAAAATATCACATTGCAATATTTTACAATGGGAAACACTATTGTAAAATATTGCCATCAGCCCTGATCTTGGCATAAAATCCAAAGGTCCTCAGGAAGGAAAAAGAAGAAAGAATTTTCTTGCCACTTACAATGCACAGACTGAATGAAATTGTCATTTCTGTGTTCTGAAATACATCCAGAACATATCACTATTGCAATCACTGCAGTAATGTAGGGGGATTTTTGTTTGTTGTGAAACAACTAAAAAAAAAAAAGAAGAATGTGTGAAAAAGTCCAAACTTGTTTTTGAAATTGAGAATGTAGTTCAATGTTAACAATGATATTAGATTAAAGAAAATGTTGTTTGACATATACTTTTTCTTTGCAGCATAGGAAATCTGGATGGGTTTTTTTTTCTCACATTTATTTTTAATTTCGGTTTTAAATAAATTCATTTCAAAGTGCTTCATTTTGCATTTGAATGTTCAAGCTTCCTCTGCCTCAATAAGCTATCCCTAAAATGTATTCTGCCAGATGCATAGGAATATTATGGCCAAAAAAAAAAAAAAAAGAGTAAAAACAGTGCATGAAATTGATACATCAATATGAATTTAAGTAGCAGGGTGACTTGTATTGAATTTTTTCTCAGTGCAAGGATCAATAATTTGTCTGTTAACAAATTTAAAATTACTCTAAGTGGCAAACAAACTCATTTTTGGTTCTCTGAAAGATGATACTTTCAAAGACCTGTGGCTCCAGGTCAGGAATGTGTGCATGTGGCATGACCCTTTCAGTCTCAGCTCTGCAGGAGTTGGGTGTATTTGGGGTGGGTTTAGATTGCCACTCCATTTGTAAAGAGTGTGATCCATGCTGCAGTGCTGGAATCCTTTCATTCAGTTTTGCATCAGGACTTAACATTATGAAAATATATTGAGACTGCACATAAATTCATCTATTCCTTCAAATCCTAAATTAATCTCTAACAAGACTGGTGGCAGTGGTAGAAACTGCAATGAAATTCCCGTGACATTTCTCATAAGCAGTGGGCTGTGTCAACAGTGGTCAGGCTGAAAACATTAGAAAAGCTTTTATTTACTCTAGAACATACTAAAGAAAAGTACACAGCAATTTATTTTCACTGTTCCTTGGTTTTTCTTGATGTCAACCTTAACTTTACCAAATGCAGAACCTGCTAGGAGTGATTTTCCTTCTAAGATTGCCCTCAATCTGCTAAGTACTGATGACAATACACAAGTGGTTACTGTCTTAATATCCAAGCAGCCAGAATTAGATACAGAGCAGGGTAGCAATGCATTATGCATTGCTGGAATGGAATTCAAACTATCCAAGCGTACAAATTGAAAACTCATTCTGAAGAATTGCTTTGCTTTCCTAAACTGAGTATATGTTAAAAACAACCAAGACATTCAAGAGACTTATTGCTGGAAATGAATGTAATAATATAATTCATGCTGTGTAAGGCAGACTTTAGTCTTGATAGATGGTGTTTGGTTGGTGCTAAACTCTGATTCTCAGGATAGGAAATTCCTTAAGGAAGCAAAATCTCTTGCCAAAGCTGGCATTGGGAGTGCACAGTGATTAACAGTGTGCCACATCATTCACTAATAACTCAGTCAGCCAACACAGCCACCAGCTGGTTTGAAAACACCACGAAAGCAATTTACAGACCCCTTAGAAATTTAAAGGGGGATTTAGAAATTTAAACTGGGACTACATAATTGCCAGTATAATAACACCATCTTTAACTCAAGCTGGATTTTTAAAGAAAAAGCTAGAAAACTCTCACCTGAGCTGAGAAGAGCCAGTCTACCTCCTCTTTTCCCCAAGGAAACAGGTATGTCCATTTTCTCTTTATGCAGAACAACACTATTCAAAGACCAGTTGTCCAATACTTAACTACCCTTTCATAAATTACCTCCTTGAGTTTTTCTTGCGTGGAGATGATGAGATTTTGCTGACAAGAAAGAAAATTTAGTGAATATTCTGCCCAAGAGTCACTCTGCATTTCTGTGAACTCATTCTGCCATCATGTTGGGGCAGACACGTCTCAGATCAGATCCCATCTGCAGCAATGCCCTCTCTAGAGCTGGAGGTGTGAGAGTGGCTTGTGCAGCCCATGGGGCTGTTTGACACTTTCTGTGTGCTGGGGATTGCTCTATTCTTGCCAAAAAACCAAGGGTGCACAGGGACTGGGTTGTTCCTGGCCCACCTCAGGGTTGGAAGGGTCAAGAGTGCTGCAATTTGCATAAGGGTTTAGGAAGTCCTGTGCTGTGACTGGTCATGTTCAGCACATGGTGTTAGCACAGGAGAATAACATAAGATCTGCAGTTTCTCTATGCCCACAGACACCCCCCAGAATAACTCAGCTGGTTTTTATGCGCTCTTTATTCAAGACTGTTTGAGAATTGTACCTGATAGGAAGGTAATGAGATTGAGGAAGAGCTGAGTGGTCCAGCAGGGTAAGTTATGGGCTTGGAAGCAATTTTTCCTCTCTTCTGGTTTTTAAATGACTTCTGGCCAGATTTCTGCCAGACCTCTTCAGGCTCATGGGCTGTGCTTTTGAAGGCACACTAATGATTTGATCACTACTGATGTGCAATCCTGGCTCATTTGCTTTATCCCTTTCCTAGTCCCAAAGAAGGAAAATCCAAGCACTGTGAGCAGTGGCAGTGGAGTGGCAAGGTTGGGTGGCAGTGGATTAGAGTTGGGAAAGACCAGGATTACCTAAATATCCATATCCAGCTTCTACCAAGGCAGAAGCCTTTGCAGGAGCTAGAAGAAGCCATAATGGCACTTTCAGGTTTAGTGAGCAATGGGAAAGTGTGTGCACCTCTGGAAGTCAGAGTTTGTGGCATTCTTTGATAGCCACAACCACAAAGTAAATTGGAGAAAGTAAATATATTGAAGGGATGAGCCTCAGACATTGCCCCTTTTGTGAGTCTTTCCAGGAATTTACATAAGGAAGCCTTTCTCTCTGGGAAACTAAGATGTCTTAATTTTAAAGCCTGTGCAGGAATTGGGACCTCCAATGATTCCTTCGAGATGAAAACCAAATAATGTGTCTTTCTATCAGAAATACAAATTCAGTTATTGGTTTTTTGGGTGTATAGTTTTCAGTTTTAATGTTTTTCCCCTTCACATAATTATAGTATACTTCAGTGCAGCTATCCAATATTTCTTTATGATCTTAACCCAAATATATTAAGCAAAATTTAACAAGTTTCATTTCAGAAACTTTGAAATGTCATGATTAAAATATGGCAATCAAAAATGTTAAAATAGACATTTTCTAAGTGCTTCACCCTTTAGTTTAATTTCTAAAATCTAGTTAGGCTTGACACTCTTCAAAATATTTATGGGAAAATATTTGACTTAAAAGGGAAGATACACGATTGTGCCAACATCAATCTTCTGAATTCATGAGCTTTCAGTCAGAGACAATATTGGGCACTGAGCCTTTCAAAGCCTTAGTGAGATAATGATAAATTATCCTCATTTTTTATAGAGAGAAAGTATAGTTAGGCATTTGCTCAAAAAAAGAACAGAGCTGCCTGAGACAGCTCTGAGCCAGGAGGCAAAACAAAGGCAACCTTCAAGCTGAGCGTGGGCTGTGGTCCCTTATGAGGCTGTGGGTGTCTTCCAGGACTGAGCTGAAGCCTATGAGGTTATTCTTTGCAGTTTCAGTTGATTTAAATACATTGCTGTAGGGTTTTAGCTGCTTAATTCACTATTGTCGTGGAGCAGAGAGCGACTGAAATCAGAGCCCTGTAAGGATTATTGTTTTCATTCTCTCTTAAATTGTGACACTTTAAAACAGAGTTCTTCACCAAGGGTATGGCCTTTGCTCAGGTTAAATGCAACTGTCCAGTTTAATACAGAAATGGCCTGTTCTACATCCAAAGTTGCAGAATTCAGTCATAGAGCCATAGAATGGCTTGGGTTGGAAGAGACCTTAAAGACAATTTAGTTCCAACCTCCTGCCATGTGCAGGGACATCTTCCACATGACCAGGTTTCTTAAAGCCCCATGCAGCCTGGCCATGAACACTTCCAGGGATGGGGCAGCCACAGCTTCTCTGGGCTACATGTTCCTGTGCCTCACCACTTTTACAGTGAAGAATTTCTTCCTAATATCTGATCTAAACCTCCCCTAAGTTTGAAGCCACTGCCTCTTGTCCTGCCACTTCATTCTCATGTATAAAGTTCCTCTCCATTTTTCTTGTAGGCTCCCTTCAGAGAGTGGAAGGACACAATCAGGTCACCCCTAAGCCTTCTGTTTTGCAGGCTGAACAATCCCAATTCTCTCAGCCTTTCATGGTAGGAGAGGTGCTCCATCCCTCTAATCAACTTGGTGGACCAAGTTGGTTATGGGGTTTTGAGCTGAAATAACTTTTGGTTGTGAAGTCCTAGAATGGTAAAAGAGGTGTAAAGTGCCATTCTTGTGACTTAGGCTTAAAGCCACAATGATTTTGTGCATCAATGAACTAGGGAAAAGTATTGTTTAAGAAGACCTTCACTTCCATGGAAGAGATGAACATTCCCAAAGAATATCTATCACCTATCTATCATCTATCATCTATCTATCAGTTGAGATAGACTCCAGAAGCAGAGCTTTATTTTCGTCAGTAACAGATGAATAGGTCTGGCTGTCAGGAAGAGTCTCCTGAAACTTTTCTAATTTGTTCACATTGATGTTGTATATGCCTTTCTTGCTTCACTATGTATAATTTTTCTTCCTTCACATACTTATTGCCAGTTCCTCATTATTCATTCCCACCGGGATCATATACAGAATTCCATTCCTAATTAATTCTGAATTTATTTTCCCATCCATTTTTGGTTTTCAATTATTTTTTTCCCCCCTAAAAAAACTTCAGTGTCTTTGCTTCAGATCATGGACAGAACCCATTATGGCAATACTTCTTTTTGCACAGTTTTTGTAGTTTGGAGCAGTTTGTGTAGTGCAATGGAACCTTGTACAGATTTTCTCAGCCAAGATCAGACCAGGTGTGTCAATTTAGATAAAATACCCTTAGCTACTGACCAAAGTTTTCATGTATTTAACTTCTTCAAGTGATATTCTTCACTTAAAGAGAGCATTTCACACTTTTGAATGTTTTTTTTTTAACATTTAAAATTTTACAAAACATAATGATTTATGTGCAAGGAAAATATCTGGGTTTGCAGAATATTCTCCTTTGGGCAAGCAAAAAAATTCTGAAGTTTTTTGGCTCTATAAGTAAAGTTTTTCATTATTTTTGAGACAGGGATTAACAGACATGAGGGGAAACGAGCATCCTCCAATCAGTTCTAAGCCTCACTTTCATCTGTTTCTAATCTTTGTGAATTATCTTTCCATTACCTCTGATATACCCAAGAAGGATTTAGAGTTCTGTGATTATATCCCTACTTATGTGATTTTCTTGATTATTAATGACAGCACTGTCTTACAAAAGGATTTAACAAACCAAATGAAGGAACACTTAAACTTCTGGGGTTTGGGGGACATCTTCAAGACCTGGATATTCAGATTCTACCACCTTGGAGTCTCATAACACCTGGGGTGTAAGAGTTTTTCTTTGTAACAACAGCAGTGTTCTATATTAGTCTCCTACCTGCAAAGGATCCCACAATGAAGAGAGGCAATTTTTGCTGTTGGCAACTCAATGGAAGTAAAATAAACCTGTGTGTCATTATGTACCAATCTCTAGAAAACGTATTTAAGGTTTCCTTTGTCCCCAGAGAAAGCTGGCTTCTCAAATCTCCAGTTTCCCCAGGTAAGGTCTGTTTTGCCCATGATGGTAATGGGTGAGTGACCTTCCTTGTCTCAGGTCATGAACCTTTTGTTATATTGGAGGGGGAGTGACAGAGAGGTTTGGTGGGCACCTGTCTCTCAGCCAAGGTGAATCCACTACAGAGACCAACAAAGAGCAAAATGGAGCATAAGTTTTATAGGCAGAAGTTTACATCCAGTTTCACCTGGATTCTTGTAATTTTCATTTTCCTTCCTTATATTTTTAGATAGAAGTTATGATGAGAAATGTAGACCTAGATACAACCTGCCAAGGAATTTGCATTGATTTAAGACCCAAACCCAGCTTGTGTTATTCCTGTGGATAAAGAAGTAGACTCTCATCTCCAGGGCAGGCCAAAAAGAAAGCTTATCTGCTTGCTTGCCAGACTGAGAGTTTGATTTAAACAGGTTGTCAAGTTTGAGTCCTGAGGATTGGATCTGCTCTCTAAGAAGCCTTGAAAACCTCAGTATTAGTTAATGTATGTTGAAACTCTGAGATTTTTAGTAGTGCAGCTGTGTTGCCTCAGTATAAGTAAAAACTCATTAATTTTGTAATACAAGTAAATCCTACTCATGCCAGCGCAGTTGATCAAAGACCCTGACATCCATAGAGCAATAAGGGAGAGCAGAACAAGCCATACATTTTTAAAATCATTTATAAAGGAGCTGGGGAACAAAGTGGACGTTAATCTTAGAGCTGCAGGCACTGTGACTTGCCCAGGTCAGGGGTTGGGTAACACCCAGGTAAATATTGTTGAACCTGAAAGAATCTCTGACTCAAAAGACATTTTTGAGAAAGCTGGTAGTGTGGCAATGGATTATTCCATGGATACCCTGCTCATTCCAGTCCAGGGTGGTTTGACACCTACATCACTCATAAACTTTATTTAAACACCCTGAACAGAGATGCTGAGTATAAAGGATTTCAGGAACAGGTTTTCTTGAACTTTAAATTTGAATGTAGCTTTTTTTTCCCTATAAATTTTTCCTTCTACAGTTTTCATAGTAAAGTATAATTTTGCTACTAAACAGAAGTTTATGTTTTTATATACCTCCTTAAACCCCTCAAACCCACAGATTTCTCTAGCAAGTAATATATACATTATTCTCCTGCCTGCCAATGTGATCAGCCTCCCATATATGAACACAGTCTGCTTCTAAATCATAGCCAAGGCCTGCACAGCCTTCCAGAACTTTAATTAGCATAATGAGCAATAGATGACATTTAATAAAGGCTTGTCTCTCCTTGTTGTCTGGTATTATTCAACTGTGCAATCTATGGAAGGACATGGTTAACTCAGTGCTGAAAATTTTGAGTCACATTCTCACATGATTTGCATATGATCTGAGAGAGCCACATCAACACCTTAAGCCTCCTTTTTCCTACTTGTAGAATAGAAGTTAGGTACAACGATGTTAAACTCTTTTATAAAGTGCTTTGGACAAGATTAATCTCAACATTATGTGCTTGGACATACCTGTCCTAGGGAACCTCCCAGGACAGTCAGGCAGCACTCTGGTCACTGCAGTCAGTGAAGTTTAGAACGATTCACCTGAACAAAAATAAGGTTTCCACCACAGAATGAGATGAGTCCCCCACAAAACTCTTTTAGCTTCAGCTATCAGGTCTGCTCACAGTGTAAAATCCAAGTTTACTTGAAGGCATTTACAGCTGAAGACATTTATGTGGTATGTCCCCACATTCAATGAAAGATCACTCTATAAGTGGGTACATTAGTTTGAGTGAGTGACAATGTGTGAGTTTGGGGCATAGACCATCCTTGGTGTGTCTGCACAGTTAGCAGCACACTGGAGGTATAAGTAGAGCTCTCAGACTTCTAGAATATTTACTGCTTTGCTTTATGGAGAATTTTTGTATTAACTTTTTATAAATTTGTTCTTATCACAGCTTGAAATTAGTGTATTTTTGGATTTTTGGATCAAAAACCATAGGAAAAAAAAATTTGGAATGGATTTTGGGAGCTCATTGAATTTAATACCCTATGCAGACTAGTGCCAACTCCAAAATTACATTGGTTTTCCCTGGACCTTCTCCAACCAAATTTTTAATATCAGCAAGGAGAGATATGCCACAACTAGTGATTCTCCAGATAATTATTATATCCATGTTTGACCATGTTAATTTTGACTTTTTTTTCCTTATTGCACTCAGAATTTCTCTTGGTGCAATCTGTGACCACTGTCTCATCTTCCACTGAGTCCCTCTGAGAAAGAATCTGGCTCCATCTCCCCTACATCTAATCACTGTGCACTTGGTCTTTCCCTAGCAATTGTATGTAGTCACACTGTAAGCAGGCTTTAATTTCATTTATGTAACAGGCATATTCTTAGTTAATACTGCTCATATTTTCAAAGCAATAAAACAATATGGTGATTGAAAATAACCAGAAATTTTTGACTGAAAAATGCGTCTGAATACTTATCAGTGAGTTTCAGGTTTCTGTTGAACAGGCTTCTTCCATCAAGACATTTTATAAAGACTCTCTCTGGCAGCTTCTACAGGAGGAGTTGCTGATGATAATCATCACCTATGCATTTTCAGCATGGATACTTCAGAAATTACCAAGCACTCCTCAATAATTTTGTTCCTTTTGATATTTATGAAAATTAGCAAACTGTGAAATTAGGGAAGGACTGGCAAAAAGGGTCGCAGTGTATTTTCCTGTGATCTGCAGAGCTAGGCTCAGATGAATCAAATAACAAAGAAAAAGAACTCATGTAATTCTTTGTCATTATGAATCCTTAGTGGCTGTAAATGAAAGAAGCAATCTAAATCACCAATTCATGCTGCCCTGAAAGCATCTTCATTATGGAATGGAAGACAGAGAAAATAATAAGGCAAAAAACATGCTTTCTCCGCTAACTGTAGATGTGTTGGGATGTTGAAATACATTTCCAAGACAGCCCCAGTCTTTACCTAATCTCCTGTTTGTTGAGGTATTTAAATAAATAAATAAATAAAGAGTGAATTAAAAATGTTACAACCTTCTTCCATGGCAAACCTTTCCCTCAAAAAGAAGGTGGCTATAACCAGTCTGTCTTCTGGGAATGGTCCCACGTACATCCTGTTTTTCACATTGTTCCAGGTATTTCTGATTGGCCCTGAGGAAATGCAGCCTTGAGAGCATGCTAACTGAGCAGGATGAATAATCATGGCCAAGTTCCTGAACCTGAGACCTGGCCCTGTTTATTTGCTATTGGACACGTCTTTGGGTATTCAGAGAGCTGTCCTTGTCTTCTGACCTGTCAGGACACATTCTTTTCATTTCCAAGGCTTTCAGTACTGTTCATTCTGATAGACAATCATAGTGCAATGAATCATTTGCTTTCTGTGGCTTTCTTTGTCATCACATAAATTGAAAAGCTGTGGTTTACTACACATCCCCCCATTTTGCTGAGCCAGCAGACAGGAGGATTAGGAACATGTCAGATCTTTATCACAGCATTACCTGTCAGAAAAGTCTTTCTGCCAAGACACACAAGTGACTTTAAACATAAAACCAAAATAAAACAGTATTTTTCTTCCCAGAGGAAGTGCCATATGTTGCCTTATTTGGGTGAAGTAAAACTGAAATTTTTCCTTACCCACTTCCATGCATATTGTGAACTCTCCAAACAAATCTGTTTCAGCTCTGGTAAAATGGCAGAAGTGGATGAAAAGATTCCCAGCTCCACTAAAATGTGCATTAAAATCCTGAAGCTTAAAACGTGCACTGCCAGTAATTCTCTACAATTTTATATACATTAAAAATTTGGAGTCATTGAAAACATATGTGTGATGGGTGGGAGCAAGAGGTACAGTTCTCAGCTGATGAAATTTATTGTGTAGCTCTTTGCTCTCCTGAAAATTGTTAGCAACTTAGGCTTGATTTCTATTTCACTACTTGAAAGATTTGTTTTCCTCTGAGCTTTACATGTTTCATATAATTATTTCTAGAATTAATTCAATTTGTTAGGAGTTTTACACTTAAAAAAAGCTAAAATGAAGGTAATTGCTCTGAGAATATGGGGTTTTGGCTTGGGTTTATTTTCAGATTGCAAAGCAGTCTCCAGAGATATTTAGTGCTTACACTGACCTGTGTGTGACTGCAGTTTATTTAAAATAGTGCTCTCACTGCAACATTTCTATACAGTCTCAGCATTGTTTTAAATTCCAAGGTCTTTCCAGTAGCTTTATTATCAGTTCCAATAGTTTTTCTAGAAATTCAAGCTAGCCTGACTGGTCTTTAATTCCCTGGCTCAATTGTTTTCAGCCATTTCAAGAAACTTTCTGCCTGAACTAGGTCACTATGTTCAAATTCAGTGTCACTGAGGCATGATCACATCTGTGCTGTCTGCTCTTCTGGGAGGTGGGAAGCAGAATTGCAAATGGCAAGGAGGTACCTGCAAGAAGAGAAAACAAGCCTGAAAGACATTGGATTATGAGTGAGCTCCTATCTCTGCAAACAATCCTGATTAGTCATGGTGTCATCTGGAGTAGAAATCTACACCTGCTGCTGACATCCTCCTGCAAAGGGAAATTACCTGAAGAAACTACCCCAGAATCACTTTTTTTTTTGAGTTAAATTGTGTAAATAAAGGGAATTTTTGATAAAACATTGAAGTCAATGTTCAGATGTCAGTAGAGGGGTAGAACTAAAGGTCCTGCTTTGAGGATTGGCTGGCTCAGCTGCAGAAGTGTGAGACAGTCATCGAAACAGGATTTGTAATTTATGGACAAGAGAATAAGAAGAAATGTCCAAATCCTTCACCAAGGACAAGGGAACTCTTTCAATTCACAAAAGCTCAAAGATGATCCCTACTGACTTTAAAATTGCCCTTGCCAGGGCCACCTGTCTAGATCTATAGCAGAGATTTTGTGAGATTCTGTTCATCTGAAAAAGTTTCTGCTGTGTAGGAAGCATTAAAGCTGCATTTACCTGCACGTGTCCTGTATGCTCTCTTTCTTGATGCTCTTAATGTAGTAATCATCTTGTCACAGCCCACAGGACAGAAGCAGAGGTCTTCCATCACACAATGGAAATCCTCAAATAGGAATGACCAGGATATAAGATTACTTCAGTTATGTCACATGGTCGATCTTCTATAGATTTAAACACATTCATTTCTTGACTATAAAATTTTTGAATGCAAGAAATTGTACTGGAGCACACGAACTCTTTTATTCTAGGCTATTTTTCTGCTCCCTTATTATTCAGTTTCTACACCTATGAAATGGAAGGTAGATGCTCTCTTGTATGTGAGCTGGTGCCCGAAACACAAACATATTTTAAACCATGCCATCCCAAGGCAAAGGAGTTTCCTCAGATTGCCAACCTGGATTTACATCTGTTGTGGGCTGAATGGAAAACTGAGATAAAAAGCAGTCCCAAAGCTCTACTATTATTGTTCATAGTTTGTTGAACAAAGTGTTTAATGCAGCCTGGTTTTCAGAGAAACTCTTAATTAAGAGTATAAGATTTAGTACTACATTTTACCCAGGTGACCAAAGCCAGTTAGGGATCGTGCCCAAAATCTGGGTAAGCAGAAAGGAGCACAGATCTCTGTAACTGTGCACAAGGCCATCCATCCTCCCCCAGGCTTCAGTGGATTTTGCTGCTCTCTGACACGCACTCGGCTGGGTCAGGTGAGCACAGACAGCAGGGCTGGGACAGAAATTCCCAAAAAGAAACACAAGGCAAAGAGAAAGCTGGGGAAGGTTTAAGGCCTCATAGTTCCCTCACCCCTGTATGAATTTAGCACCTACTTCACATTGGATCCAGCATCTCCACCAAGCCATGTCCCAGGTCACTGTGACCTCCTGCAAAGGAATGAGTTGTAGATCATACCCATACAACACGGGTCTGAGGCGTGGGAGCCAAGTCTATTATAACTTAGTAGTTTGACTAAGGTTCAGAGGCATAAAAAATCCTTCATTTGCTTTTTTCTGCAGAATTCCTCATCTTTGAAACTGGGATAATGCTGACCTTCCTCACACAGGGGTTAAGAGAAACCCATTAATGCTTGTGACCAGAAATAAAAGCTAGAAGGCTAAGTAGTTGCTGTCCACGCCAATAATTCATCGTGTTGGGCATAAAAGTAGAGTTCACAGTGACCTTTCCTTTCCTAAAATATCTTTTTGGGCCAGACTCTGGTATCTCCTCTAAATCCAGAATACACACATCCATAACAGCAGATCTGTTGTAGGTTTGCTGTGGTAAGAGCTAATCAGAACATTTTGCTCTCATTTTAATATTAACCAATTCTTACTATTAATCAGATATCAAAGTTCATGTAAATCCTTCCAGGCAGATAAATATTTTTTATTGCTACCATAAAACTGATGATAAATTAATTGTTCCTCATTTCCATAAACATTTCCAACAGTAGAATGTCTTTCCTAGGTAATGCAATTACCTATTAATTATTTTCTTGTCTTCATAAAAATGAATATGTGAGAGAGAGAAACAGAGAAATTTATGTATACACTAGAATGTAGAAAAAATCTCCCCTTGCATGGGTGTAAGCTTTTATGTAGGACTTCATTAATGGTTTCTGTATCAGCTACAAATTTTCAGGTTCATCAGCTTAATTATGATTCCTGGCTCCAGCTCATAAATGAACCCTCATTTTTATGTACGCTTCTGCTGAGAAAATTATGGCTTCTCCTGGAGCCATTGGGTTCCAAAGTTACTTGGAAACAATGGATACATACATTTGTATGCATATACAGCTTTGACAAATACTGTAGCTTTTTTTTTTTTTTTTTTTTTTTTTCCAGGGACCAGGTCAGGGGAAGAACATTGAGACTTGTGCAAAAAAGCTTTGATACCTTTCTGGGTTCCTTAGTCATGGTCAGCATTCTCCCTCCCCTTTTAGGAGGAAGGAAGCAATTGTCTGTAGCTGTGAAAGTCATTGAACAGGCTGAGCTCTCCTGACCCTTCTGAACAATATCCAGACACAGCCAAAAGTTCAAAACAATAAAGGCAGAGTGTAGCACGTTGACAGAGATGGGAGACAGGATTGGCAGCAAAGCAGATGGTGACATTTCCTCTCTCTTTCTTTTGCTACAAGCAGCCCTAAGGAGCTGAGGTGGAAGGGAAGTGCCATCTTGTACTCTCTCTCCCTGCAGCCAGACTTAACAGAAGATGTGCTTTGATGCAGCTTTATTGAGAGAAGGGCACAAACTCCTGAAAATTATAGAAGATCAGAGGTTCTGAATAGTGAAAAAATTCCCAGTGGTGCTTGTGGCTCCACAGGGCTCTGATATGCAGGGATGTGCTCTCTCCCTGACAGCTTCACGAGGGTTGCAGGGTACCTGCATATGGGGAAACCCTCCAGGGGCTTCCAGCCTGGAAGCTCTGGACATGCACATGCTCTGGAGGAAGGGTGTTCATACACACCAGAGTGGTGTGTATGTACCGTGGTGGGATCAGTCCTGCTTCTGCCTGGGGATATATGCCAAACAATGCCAAAAAAAGGGTTGAAACCTGTCCTGAGTCCCAGAAACTGCTCACTGGTAGTCATAAAAATATTTCCTGGTGAGTAGAATCCATCTGAAATCTCTGCATACTGTCTCTTAGATGAAAATAGGCAAAAAAAAAAAGTTAATTTTGTGACTACACAGTGACTACACTGGGTTAACAGCATCAGTAGTTACCAATAGAGCTTCTGCCTGTGGAGAACATCTACAACCACCAGAAAGCCTTTCTTCTTCGTGACTTTGTTTGGAACTTGAGGCTGTGTCTCTACTATTAAATTCGTGTCTCTACTATTAAATTCAGCAGTGGTAGGAAGTTTTTGTAGGTAATGAAAGCTGCTGTCTCTGCTGCCCATTTGCCAGAATGGCCTCCAAAAGTGGCTGCACTCAGGGCTGGAGGCACAGAGCACCAGGTAGATCAGGCTCATTCCCAACAGGAATTCCCTTGGATGTCACTACCCTGATTTGAATGTTAATAGAGTGGAATAATACGAACCTACTTCTATCCCATACACAGCAGTTTGCAGCCAGCAAGAGATTCCCAGAGCCTGGAGAGGGATCACAGGCAGCAGAAGAGCACCTGGAGGGCAGCACAAAGGAATTTTGGCTACTCCAACCAGTAACTGGGCTTCACTGAGAGCCCAGCTTGAATGCCTCTGTCACACACACACACTCCCACCATGGGGAATAGGAAAAAAGCAATTAGAGGTGTGCAGCTGCCTGGATGGCTGTGATTTATGGGCATCACAGAGGTGTGGGGGGATGGCTCCTGTGACTGGAGGGTTGGAGTGGAGGGCTCCAAGCTCTGTGGGAAGGACAGGCAGGGACACAAGCAGGGGTGACACCCTCTACATCAGTGACAGCTGGAGCGCACGGAGCTCACCTGGGGATGGAGGAGGAACTGACTGAGACCTCCTGGGTCAGGATTCAAGGGAGGGCAGGGACAGGGACACTCCAGCCTAGACCTGCTGCAGGTCACCCAGCCTGGAAGACTGAGTGGATGAGACCCTGTAGAGACAGATGGGAGTGACCACACATTTCCCTGTCCTCCTGGGGGCCTTCAGCCACAGCAATGTCCTTTGGAGGGACAGCACAGCAGGGCATAAACCAGGATCCAGGAGGCTCCTAGGAAATCTTGGTGACAACTTCCTTTGCCAAGTAACAGAGGAGCTGTGAGGAGAGATGCTGTGCTGGGTCTTGTTCTCACTAAGAAGTGGGATTGATGGGGAATGTGAAGCTCCAGGGCAGCCCTGGCTGCAGTGACCCTAAATGGTGGAGTCCAGGATCCTTGGGGCAGCAAGGCAGGTGCACAGCAAGCCCTGTACCTCAGGGGAGTAGACTTTGGCCTCTACAGGGATCTGGGATCAGAGATCTCAGGGAAGAGGGGGCCAAAGAAAGTTGGTTAATATTGAAGGATTTCCTCCTCCCAGTACTTAAAGGGGCCTACAAAAAGTCTGGAGAGCAACTTTTGAGAAGGGCAGCTAAAGATAGGACTGGAGGGGCTGAATTTAAATTGAAAGAGACTAGGTTGAGATTAGACATTAGAATGAAATCCTTCCCTGTGAGGGTAGTGAGACACTATAGTAAATTGCTCAGAGAAACTGTGGATGTCCCATTCCTAAAGGTATTCCAGGCCAGGCTGGATGGGGCTCTGAGGAACCTGGTCTAGTAAAAGGTGTCCCTGGCCAAGGAAGGGAGCTGGAGTGAGATGATCTTTAGATCCCTGCCAACACAAATCAAATTCTATGATTCAGCTAATGTAGGTTTTTCCATACTCCAATTCTAGAGAACAATCCAGATGTATGTAGCTTCTTGGAATAGATGTAGTTTAAACTTTTGGGGGATGAAATGATAATCACAAAAGAGATCAAGAATTTGTTTTGCATAATCTGTCAGCAGAGTATGTTGGGCATGATCTTATAATGTGCACTTCAGTACTGGCAATTATGTATCTCATTGCAGAAATCTCACTTTTGTAATTAATGTTGCTTCATTTTCTACTGGGAAATATAACTCGTGAGTGGAATGGAAAACACCTTAATGAATCAATGTCAGTGTTCAGAGGCTTGAAAAGCCTGTGGCAGAAATGAGACTTGTTTAACTGATACAAGCAGGTAATCCTATCACAACCTAACGAGAACCTGTTTATCTTCAAGGCTGAGGTAACTGATACTCAGTCTTTCAATATAAGCCCCATTAGTTTGAAATCCCTTTTCACATACTGATTTGATGAAACTAATTCTACCTCTGCAGTGATTAATTTCCTAATGTAAAACGAGCAACCAGCATGAAAAAAAAACCTTCAAATCTTCAAAGAGGGTTAAAATGTTTATTTTCTTGACCAGTATGCTAGAAGATGCTACATATGATTTATATTCTGCTATGAAGTGAGAGATCTTTTAGCTAATCCTTCTCTTTTTAGCTGTCTGTCCATCTTGGATGAGCAGTCATTCTGTTCTTCACTCACTTCATGTGTTCAGCTGTTTAAGTGTTAAGGAGTCGGAGGAAAACTTTATCACTGGCAAAATATGTGGGCAGAGAAGCTGCCTGAAGGCAGTCTGAAGTCTGAGAGTGTGCAAGGTCCCCCTTTTCAACTACTGACCATTGTCTTGTGAAATGTGAGATTGCTTAGCTGTGTCTGGGGGGGACACAGGACAGCATCTTGCATGTGACACAAAAGGGGGGGATCCATGGAGGATGCAGACACAAGAGAAGAAGTTAAAGTCTGGCTAAGTCACCTCACTGATTCATTGTTTATTTCAAAGATGATGCAAGATAAATTGCCTTCCACTGAGCTATACACAATGATGAAGAAAATGAGACAAATTGAAAAACTTAGTGGAAGAAATGTTCTGGCAGGTAGCATTTTGATTGCAAGGCACATCCAGATCACTGAAGATGTTGGCACCTGAAGGTTTACCTTGGGGTAATGAAAAACATGCCAGTTTGAGCACAAAACAGGAGCTTAGAGCTTTACTAAGCATTCAGATATCATCAGTTTTTGTTTTATCTGCTAAATAAAATTTTAGGAGCTTTGTGAATTAGGAAAACCTCAGTCATTTTATACATCTGTTAATTTTGCTCATTCCTCACTTCTAAGTTACTTTTTTCCCTCTTCTTGTCACTCCTGATTTGCTGTGATGTGGGCTGGCTTTTGAAATACTCTTATATGGACTTTAAAAACATGATCTTCTACCAAGTCAAAGGCAAATCCTTCTATTACTTTAGTGAAGATGATCCTCAGTTGTCATCTGGAGGTGAAAGACCCTCTCCACTGCAAGCCTGGGAAGGAATGAGAATGAAAACATGAATGAATTTCTCTGTTTCTGTCATGAAAGTAACATCTGAGTGCTCAGCACTGCATTTTATCTGGCATTAAGGAAGAGACATTAGCATTGTTGAAGTCCAGCCCTTAAGGATTACTTATTATAAAAATGTCACCATCATATTTTTTGAAAAATCTTCTTTGCCCAGGATTCTTCTCCTGGAAAGCTGAGAGGCCTCAGAGAAAAAGGAAAGCAATATTATCTCATTTGCTTCTCCTGTCTTTTAGTGCTTTGGATTGTGGTTTGGAGATCGTTTATCCAGCAGGTGGTTGTTTCTTTGGTTTCATGTGAATTGTTTTAACTTAATGACCAATCACAGTCAGGCTGTGTTGGACTCTGGAGAGAGAGTCACGAGAGTCATTATCAGTCTTTGTAGCCTTCTGTAAGTATCCTATCTCCATTCTTTAGTATTATATCATATCATAAAGTAATAAATGAGCCTTCTAAGAACATGGAGTCAGATTCATTCCTTCCTGTCATGGGGGACCCCAGAAAATACCACATAAAAACACCGTTCCAAGTGCAAAGTTTGGAGGTGATTAGAAATCTCCTTAATTTCCAGTTTTTTCTCTTAAGAAACAGCTTCCTTGCCTTCTGAAACGTGAAGGGGGGAATAGCTTAACATTTCTAATCCCAAATTTGGAAATTTGAAGCAAAAGGCAATTTTTCTGAATATGTTGGACTCGGTCACTTTTGATCTCCATCAAATCTTCCTTTAAAGTGACTGCACTCCATTCTGCTGTAAAACTGTATCTCACAGACAAAATATGATTCACTAACTATGAGTTAATCTTGCATCCCTGAAGAACCAGCAGTGCTTCTTGTGGGAATGGGGTTTCCTTTGTTCCAGGAGGAAGAGGTTAAGGTGCATAAGCACAGGTCATAAAGGCGTATTAATCACGGAGCGTGTACTAATGAGGCAGCTGCTCCAGCTCGATCAGAACTGCAGTCAGCACCTCGCTGCTTTGCCTTTGCAGCAGTGTTATTTTTAATTGGAAGCAGCACTTGCAAATCCCCTCATCCAGTTCATTATGGAAGAGCCCTGTCAGGAGTGGATGGCAGCAGGATGCATTAGCAGGGCTTTGTGTGCTCCCTCCAGGCAGAGCAGACAGTTTATTGAACACCCTGCCCAGCCCAAAGGATAAAGTGTGTAAATGATGAGCACAAGCACCCTTATGTGTCACATCAGTGCTGACCCTTTGCAGGAAAACTGATTATTGCTCTTGAAATGCTCTTGAGGATGGTACCTGCCCCTGGCTGCTGATTCTGTGTCGAACAGGAAAGGAAACTAAGGGGAGGGATTGGATGGGAGGTGATGAACAGCTGCCAAAATGGGAGCCAGATACAGAATCTGATTGTGTTTGTGCCATCACAAAGGGGAGCTTTGTCCTGCCTAAGATTCCCACTCCTAAGGAGGTCAGTTTTGTGGGGAAGACACACAGTGCTTTGTGTTGTGGGAGGAGTGCACCAGGCTGTCTCTGCAGTGCACATTCTGAGGGTAAGCAGGCTGCACAGCAGGTGAAATCAATGCAGACACTGTCCTGAAGAGAAGAACCTCGCTTTTGCAACTCTTGAAAGAAATGCTTTGAACTCTGAAGAAACCCTTCAGTGACAGTCAGTGCTCCAGCAGCTGGGAGCTCAGTTTTGCATTTTTCAGTCTTGCATTCATGAGATGTATTTTCTAGGTCTGCCTCATGTTACCCAACACTGTCAGACTTCCTCGGCCATCAATTAAATATGCAGAGCGTTGGTTCACTTTATTGATTTTAAATTTGAGTGCTTGACCCCTGAAAAGGAAATTTGTCAGCCACAAAAGCTTCTCCAGAAAAGGCCATGCTGCAAAGTACTGAATCCCACAGTCATATCGAATCTCACTTAATTTGCTTTCCTTATATCTCCAGCAAGTCTTCTTACAAAACTAGAATATCTCATCACTTACCTCCTGCTCTTCCTGAGTGATCTACTTCAGATGTTACTCCACCTAAATACCTAAATATATGTGTAGAAACTAATACAGCTTCATATCCTGGTTTTTGTAATCAAACAATTGCTAACACCATCTTTGCTGTAACTTTGAAAATTGCTTGCCTTCTTCCAAATTAATTTTCTTGACTTTTTAAATATTATTTTTATTTTTCTATTTCATTTTATTTGTCTTTTTGTTATATTTTTCCCCAAGCCCTATAGAAAGCTGCTTAATCTTCCATTAAGGTAGGATCCAGAACTCACCAAGTCAATAGAAAGTTCATCAAAGATTGAATTAAAATATTCAAATCTTTTTGAAAGTTCATCTACCTAGAGACCCCTAACAAAGACACCAAGATGGTACCTTGCATTTTTTCTGAGACTTCTATAAAATCTACAAGCAGGTACAATGGGATGTATTTTATTGATGTGATATATATGTATTATATCAACTATGATAGACACATTCATCAACATCTCTTCTTGCTGTTCTTTCTCACATAGCTATGGCACATTCAGAGCATAAATATACCTTTGAATTTAAGATACTACAAACTAAACAGTTTGGATTCCAAGTAAACAATTAAAAATAGATAACCTTAGAAAGTAAAGGTAACTTCAGAGGACTTATTTCTCTTAAGCTAGGACCTGGCATGAATTTCCTCTTTAGACAATCAGATCTTTTTCTCTTAGTCTGAGATTGTCTTTTTTTTTTTCACTCCTGATTAAAGACTCCTAATTAGACTGGGGTCAATGTATGTCTGAGATGATGGAATTTCTATATAAATATGTCTGGTCACACACAAGCAGCTACTTGAGGGGCAGGTTTTTAAGTTCATTTTATAGCTAATGGAGGTCTCACCTGGATTCCACTGTGAGAGAGAGATGTCCTGTACCATGACAGATATCCTACCTGGCTTCCTCTGAAGCAATCCCATGTACTGCCAATCACACAAACCTGCCTCAGAGATCTTACAGCATTAGGAATGACTTGGTGCAGGTTAGATGGAATACTTAGAGATCAGAAAATAGCCCCAGGCCTTTACCTTTAAGACAAGTACTTCTGAGTGGAAGAGGAGCTGTGTCTGGATCATGACTGATAGGACTCAGCTGGCAAATTATTACTTGTCATGTCTTAGGTGACTGGAATGCCTTTCCCACCCCTCAGTTTCTACAGAAAGGCATAGCTCTCCTCAGGAGTCTGTATCCAGAGACATTTTAGTTTGGTATCTGTAATAACCAGATAAGGTCTGAGTGAGTTCTACATGATCTTGCCATGGCACTGGATGAGTACATTCAAACCAATTAATCTGCTTTTTAGGTTTAAATATCTCAAATCAGATCTGAGTCCCATCTCTGTGTGCTGCCTAGTTTTCAAAAGCTGCAATAGAAGGAAATTGATTCCTGCTGTTGGTATAGATTCCTGTTCTGGAAATATTACAGAAAAGGTATCAAAATAGAAATAATTACCTTTGTGCTGGCTTCAAGGTGACAGGACACGAACTTCTCACCTGCATACGAATTTCTGTCAGATCACTCCAAACAGAGGAGCCTACACCAGTGCAGAGACCTTTCATGTACCAAAGTTAGATAAACCCAGTCTCACAGGTCTATTAAAAAGTCATTCCTACTTGAGGAGTATACTAATCACCCCTTGGAAGCATTGTGCAGGCACTGTGTCTAATAAATACACATCAGTAGAACAGAGCACAAATACCTTGCAGTGTGGTTTTGCTTTATTAAAAATTATTACTTTAATTGCATTTTCAAACACATGTATTGGGAAGTGAATGCCTGCCAATTGATAATTCAATTGTGCCTCTGAGATTTTCGTGCTGTGCTGGTGTGTCTTCCTTGCCCAGCACCTTTGCTGGACGACCAAAAAATATTTAAAACCTTTTTCTCATAACTAATAGTCTTGTTTAGGTGTAATTTAAAAGAGTAAGTCTTCACCCAGGAGCTGATCTCTTCCAAACAGTGTGTTATTCTGTGCTGGTAATGAGGGGAGGATAATCTGTCATCTGTGTAGTGCTGGTGTGCAAGCCTTTGCTTAGTCTGAGTCATTTATCCCTTACTAATTGAAAGCAAATGTAGGAAGGGGCTTGAGGAATGTAATGCTTCTTCTTCTAGGATCCCAGGAATACAGAAAATGCAGAGAAATGCACATTCCTGAAAGTTTTAACTCTTTTGATTCATTATTTGC
This sequence comes from Fringilla coelebs, assembly GCF_963513975.1. Lineage (NCBI taxonomy): Eukaryota > Metazoa > Chordata > Aves > Passeriformes > Fringillidae > Fringilla > Fringilla coelebs. Next base: position 8,105,877 of record NC_140028.1, on the reverse strand, counting down.
AAATAACTGACACGCTTCTCTGGAAAAAAGGGTTGAAATTTGTGGTCAAGAATGATCAAAGAATTCTAAGATTAATATTTAATTGCACTTGCCCAGAGGACAATTATTTCCCCCAATATCATGTCCTGACCCAAAACCAGAGCAGGATAAAATGTAAAATATTACTTGAATCAGCTGCATTTGTAGATGACCTTTGGCAAACTCATCCAGGAAAGGTGGGCTTAACTTTGGAGTATTTTTCTATATGACATCAGCAGAATAGGTCTCTGAAAATTTGGAGAGATTTTATAGTGTGTAAGCTGGAAAGGAAACAACCTTTTCTGTGGGAATGCCTGGTTATTTGGGTCCAGAGGGACCCACCAGCAAGGACATGCATTGTAATCTCAGTTCTGGGACTGACATTCCCGAAGGGAACCCAGAATTTTGTAACTTCCATAAAAACTGCCATAAAAAATGTGTCAGGAAGGACTTTAGATTGCCTGATAGTGGGAGCAAACTATTTAGTCTATACAGTTGGGTTAAAATTTAAAGAAGCTTCAAAGACTTGTCCCAAAATTTCCCTTTTAGCCAAATGAAATAGAAATTCTTTTTCATTCTTGCTACTGTCATTCTGCTGCACATCACAGCTACAGAGGTCCCACACAAATCTTTTTTGAATATTCTGTATCAATATTTGCCAACCTGAATAATGCAATTAGGCTTATTAGTGAATAAAAGCAGTACCTCTAGACAGGGATAGCCACACCAAAGGGTTGTGTCAGAGGTCCACAGACTGGCAACAAGGCCTGTTGATAATTAAAATTAAATGAGTTGTTCACTTTTATCCAGCTTGTACTGGGGTACCTGGGCAAACCTAGTTCTTATCCATGTGCACAAGAAAGAGATTTCTGGAATGCATTTTTCTTCTCTCTAATTGCTTTTTCTTGAAGCTGATGCAAAAGCATTGGAGAACACTGGAATACCCTGTAAATCAGGATCTTCTTCCAGCTGTGGCCTAGACTCAGTTCATTTCAGTAGCATAAAAGTTTAGTCTCTCTCATAGGTTGTTGACTCACAACATGAAGGTGCCAAATGATACTCATTGACTAGGAAGGTAATTTAGAGAACTAATTTTGACCTGACATCTAATCCTGGTGATTGATGCTTGTAGAACCCAGTTAATCTATGGATTTAAAAATATTGTCTAAGAAGTTTCACAGTTCTCTCACCCACCAGCAAAGACAGATTATCTAGGGGTTAGTAAACAAGCACAAATATCAGTGGAGCAATTCTTTAGTGACTTTTTACTAGAGGAAAATTTATTTTCTTCACAGCTGTCATAGGAATTAATGTACTTTTTATGAAAGAAAAAAAATCTATTTCAAAATAGCACTAAATCCAGGCATAGCTGAGCATTTTTTTACATTGTTCTAGTGAATTACAGCTTCACCTCTTTCTTCACCAAAGAAGACACTTTGCAATGAAGACAAGTGTTTCTTTTCAGTAAGACTTCTGTGAAAAAGTGTAAAATGTTTGTTGACAGAGGGACAGACACCTTCAGTCTGGGTGTGGTTGGTAACATCCATTTTGTCTTGGTCATACTATGCAGTAACTTGTCAGACTTCAATAATTTCCTTAAACCACTCATTTATTCCAATAAAAATACAACTTCAAGTGCTATTTTTTTTATACCACAGAATCTTAACTGGCTGGGTGATCTATCCTGAAAACCCTTCATGGTGTACCTCAGGGTTGTCTTTAGTGGGTTAACAAGTTCTTCCCTTGCATTAGCATCACTCAATGCAATCAACTCCACCATTTAAACAAGAATGGCTATGAAGCTGCAGAGATATTTCCTCGTTCGCTTAGTGATAATTAATCTCAGAGGCATGTATTGCACCTCTGGAACCTTTGAGAACAGACTAGTTATAGTTATTTGACATTGTAGCCAGACAACTGAAACATCTATCTTTCCTTCTCTTTGGAACATTTTCCTCTAATCATGAATTAAATGGTTTATTATTAATAATTTATGATATTCCCAAGCTCAAATCTAACTCCCTATTGATGCTATAGCTCATCATCCCTGCATCCAACTCTGTACTTCTGGGGATTTCAGGCTGGAAAATCAGAGAGGCTGAGAAAGAGAGAAATTCTATGGATGGATGGATGGATGGATGGATGGATGGATGGATGGATGGATGGATAGATAAACAGATAGATGTTAGATATAAAAATGTGTGTTTGTATGTAGAAGTAAATACACATCCATCTACAAAACTAGGTATTAATTTAAAAAAAAATTAATTTCAAAAAGCAGTACCTTATTTAAATGCTTAAATAATTAATGTTATCTGTGAATAATGTTACCACTTTTTAATGATTCTCTTAGCTATTATTAAAAGTAACTGAAGGCATGTGAACACACAAAGGCCATTTTTTCTGCATCTGACTATCTGCTGTTGCACCTGCTTTTGGGTGTCAATAATTTCCAGCTTAGAGATTGCAAAACATTACATTTCTTATAATGGCTCATCAAAATTATCAGCAATTGTTGTAGCCATACCAGCACTCCCAGAAGTCTAAGCACATCATGGTTTACATAGTCACCAAGGTAACAGAGTGCTGCAAAAGTTTTGAAGGAGAATCAGGTTGATCTCCATGTACCTGAAGAGTTTTTATCATGTGGAGAGGAAAAGCATGGAAGAAAGATGTTTTAAGTCTATCCCCTTTGACCAGGTTATTTTATTCATCACCCTTTTAGGCTCTGTTGTAAATTAGATGTATTTGCCAATGACAAAATTGTCTTCATTAATTTGATTTTCCCAAGTTCAACTTGGCCTCTGAACTGTTAATGAAATCCAAGAAACCTATAAAATTTGCACACAGCTGCCTAAAGTGAAGTTCATCTTACACACACATCATGATATCTGCCTTGTACATCCAAGATACAACTTTTAAAGCTTACATTGCTTACAGATGTCTTGAACAAAACCCCCTCAGTACTCAGGTATCACATTTACAGCCACAGCTCGTGGATTTCACAGGGCCAGGTGCAAAGTCCTGCACCCTGGTTTGGGCAATTCCAAGCACAGGTACAGGGTGGGCAGGGATTGGGTTGAGAGCAGCCCCAAGGAGAAGGATTGGGGGTGTTGGTGGATGAGAAGCTGAACACGAGCCAAGGTGGGCAGGGGTACCCAGGCTTGAGCCAGGCTCAGTGTAAGCAGCAGGACCTGGGCAGGGATTCTTCCCTGTGCTGGGCACTGGAGACACCTCCAATCCTGCCTCCAGTTCTGGGCCCCTCACAACAGGAAAGACATGGAGGGGCTGGAGCATGTCCAGGGAAGGGCAATGGAGCTGGGGAAGGGTCTGGAGCACAGGTCTGAGAGGAACAGCTGAGGGAGCTGGGGGTGTTCAGCCTGGAGAAAAGGAGGCTCAGGAGAGACTTTGTCACTCTCTACAACTCCTGAAAGGAGACAGATGGGGCTCAGACTCTTCTCCCAAAGAACAAGTGATAAGACAAAGGAAAAAGGTCTCAGGTTGTACTCAGGGAGGTTTAGATTGAATATTGATAAAAGTCTATTCACCTTTAAAAAAGAAGTGATTTTGGTCCTTGGAAGAGGCTGCCCAGGAAAGCAGTGGAATCACCATCCCAGGAAGTGTTCAAAAAAAAAAAATAAATTAGGGGCATGTTTTTGGTACTGGTTGGGCTCAATTATCTTAAAGGTCTTTCCCAACCTTAACAATTCTGTGTTTCTATGATTCTGGGTGAGCTCCAAGCAATAGGAATATGTTTTGCATCCTTGGGTTTAACATGAGACTTCAGTGTCAGGCTGTGAAATCATGTAAGGCATCCATCCATTATTTCTTGAATTTCAAAGTGGAAAAAAAAGCACAGAGTTGAATCACATCTTTGCCTCAAGGCAAAAGCAGTCACAGGGGGTGCAGAGATGACATTGACAGAACGCTATGCCACTGTACATGAGCTGGGCTGCACCATTCAGGACTGGGGCTCTCACTCAGGGGCTACCCACAAAACCAAAATATGCACAGGTCATCTTCTCTACTTTTGAATAATTTATGTGGTTTTTCTTTCCATCCCCTCTATGTTTGCTAATCTTCTCTCTGCCTATCCTCAGTGCAGACAGAATGACAGCATCTCTCCCTGTCATTGTGTACCATGCAGGGTCCTCACCCCCCTCACTCCTCTGCCTATCCACTGCATTTCTGAATGGGGAAATTGTAGTACATCTCTTTCTATTATTTTCAGAGAAACAAGACCTTAAAGATTTTTCTATGAGCAATTAGGTTACATTGACAAGAAGATGAATTTCTGTATTTGTTTCCTCAAAATGAAAAAAAATATATTTAAGACTCCTGAAAATGGCAAACATTTCAGCTGAAAGAGGTCGGCTGAAACCCTGCACTACAACTGTCTGTAGGAAAGCCCAAGATACTCAGTCTCCTGAGGAAAGACCACTTGAACATCAAAGAGAAGGAAAATGGGGTAATGGGTTTATATCCCAATTAAGGGAATTTTTGACAATTCCCCCTCTTCCTCTCTGTAGGGTCTAAAAGATTTATCATGGATTCATAGAACATAGAATGGTTTGGGTTGGAAGGGATGTTAAAGATCATCTGCCATGAACAGGGGCACCATCCAATAGACTGAGTTGCTCACAGCTCCATCAATCTGGCTCTAAGCATTCCTGGGATTTCTGTCACTTGTAAAATCATGACTTTTCTGAATGCTTGTAGCTACATTTTCCTTTTGCTGCTTGTTTGACTGCTCTACTGGACAAGCTCCTGTGCCTCTGAAGTGTCCTGACTGGGGCTTGCTTGCCTTGCTGTAAATCAGGACTGAATTTAGCTCCTGCTGAGCAGAGCTTGCATAGAGCCACAGGCTTTTCTGCTTCTCACCCAGCTCCACCACCGAGGACACAGCGGAGGGACAAGAAAATGTGAGGAAACACAGCTGTGGCAGCTGACCCCAGCTGACCCAAGGGACGTCCCACACCGTGTGGCATCAAACTCAACATATAAAGCTGGGGAAGAAGGAAGAGGGGGACACTCAGAGTGGTGGTGTTTGTCCTCCCAAGTCACCATTAAGTGTGAGGGGACCCTGCTGAAGAGGGGGAACTGAGAGGGGGAATTGTGGGAATCCATAAAATCAGAAGGTTTTGGGAAAGCTGCAAAAGGCAGGGCTCAGAGGCAGCAGAACTGATTAGAGCTAAGGAGTAGCCATAAGATTGGTCAGCAGAAAAATTATGTAAAATGTAGGAAAGAAAGGACAAATAGTACAATGGTCTGTGTATTAAGGCTTGTCTAGAGTAACTCCCTAAGCTACAGAAAAGTTTATCTAGCAAGATATTAGGAAGTTCTAAGCTTAATAATGGAGCTCTGTGCATTGTGTTTTAAGGCTTACAAACAGGTGTGGTATTTGAAATAAGCAAGCCTTGTTTTAACTGAAGGTACGTGTGCCTATAGTGATTGGATGGAACTACTGTCAATGTGCTTTTATTTTGTGGGATTGGTCAGAAGACTTTTAAAGTAAGTTGTAACATCAAGTTCTTGGTCTGCTGCCTGGGATGTGAGCTGCTGCCATCTTCCCATTGTCATAGCCATGTAATGAGAGTGATGCTGTAAAATACAGCAGCTCAAGGCACATTCCAAAGCATCCTGTTCGTGATTTGTACAGAGAACCCGGCAGGCAACAGTGAATGAACTCCTTGGTTTGTTTTGTTTGTGTGCAAACCTTTTGCTTTACCTATTAAACTGCCTTTATGTCAACACACAAGCTTTTTCATTTTACTTTCATTTTTCATTTTACTTTCCTGATTGTTTCCCACATCCCACCACAGGGGTAGGGAGTAAATGGCTGTGTGGGGCTGAGTTGTCAGCTGGAGTTAAACTTTGCCACTAAATTCTCATGCACTTATAAACCACAGGAGGAGAGAAATCCCTGAAGAAATCCTTTCTGGTTTTGCCTATCAGGTGCTGTGCTACCTGCTAGAAAATCAACATTGTTGAACTAGACCAAGGTTTACCATTGCTGGGCCTCAGTAGTTAAAGAAGACTTTGCTGTTTCTCAAAATAGGAATTGGATCAAATGAAAGTGTGCCACTCTTATTTCATGGCAGCTGACTTTATAGTAATGTAAGCAGCTCAAGAGCAAGTAACTTCTTGGTTGGTGTACACTGGATTTTCTGATCCAGGACTCAATGGAGAAAGTTAATGAAAATCAGGGGCTGGTCATTAGAATTTCTTATCACGCACCTGGATAATTTTGTCCAGAGAGAACCCCATTCTGAGCTCCTCAGTACAAGAGGGACATGGAGCTCCTGGAGCTGGTCCAGTGTAAGGCTAGGAGGAAATGCAGATGGGATCTGCACCTCTAGAAGCAGATGGCATTAGGGTACACAGTGCTCCTGTGAATACTAGAGCCTAACACTCCTGTGGGTCTGCTGTGCCAGTGCCTTGAATCACAGTCCAATAAACCCAGTTTAGCCTTCTCTGACCTGTGTGGAGGCAGTGCCCCTCTGGTCCTGCTCATAGTCTTGACTACTCACCTGTAAATAAGAATCAGAAGTTCTTTATTAAGATTGCAAGAAAGCCCTTCTACTATGTCTGGGGGACTACCCACTAGAAGCTGGAGCAGCAAATTTCCTGAAAGGACCCTCTTCTGTGATTTTTTTTCCTTGCAACTCGTGTACCCATGCTTCTAGGGTTTAGGAAGTGGGGTTTTCATCCCCCTTCATGATTTTTCACTTGTTCAGAGGTGAAGTTCTACAGCACTGGGTGTGTCCACTGTCCCAGGCACTTGTCCATACTGTCCCACACTTAACTATCCAGCTAGAACGGAGACAGCAACATGAATGTGTTGGTTTGAACATACCAAGAATATTCAAAATGCTCAAAAGAGGAGAAGGGAAAGGTGAAAGAGCAAAGAAAAGTGTTTTCTCTTTCCCCCCCCTCATGGACTGGCTTTCCAAGGACTGAAGGTAAAGAGTGCAATTATTAACAGTTCCTGAGAGGTGGTTCCTGAAGCATGGATATGATGGCAATGCTAAGTACAATTACCAAATTATTATCCTGACCATTAATTTTATTATATAAGCCAGTGTTACACAGTGTGGGAAAGTGATAACTTTAATCCAGCCCCCAGAGATGATAAACAGCACAACAGAGAGCACATACAACAAAGTGAGGTGTTAGATAATGCAACTCTGAAAGCAAGCACAAAACCCCTGACAGCAAATAAATAAACTCTGTGACCTGCAACTGCTAAACTAATGAAATGAAACCTTATAACAATTTGTTTTAACATGCTCTGATGAGATGTCTGCCTCAACCCTCCACGCTCCCCGTTGAGTGCTATTATCTCACTCTCTCAATGGAAAGTGTCCACCCCACCAAAATATGTTGCAGGAAACAGCTTTGGGCTCTTGGTCTCTCTGTTGACTCATGAGAGCGTCTGAAAAACCACATTAAATTAGCTACCTACTTTCTGAAGGGCTAAAATTATCTGAGATGATTCCCACTTATCATTGATTGTGTAAATTCATATAGGAAGACTCCAATGAACTCTGATTTCTTCTGTTGTAGGTTAATGGTTTAGCCACTAAATTAATTTCATTCTTTTTTTAGTCTCTGACCTTGGCTAACATCCCTGGCTATTAGCACATTATAAATATTAAATATCAGGGATACCCTTTTTTGTATTGAAAAAATCTATAGGCCTTTCAAAAGGTACTTGCAGATGATAAAATCTGGACTAAATCAACCTGTCTATTTCCTGCTTTTGGTAACACAGTAAGGCAAAGCTACTCCACAGACTCACAGGATCAAAGGATGATTCAGGTTTGCAGGGCTCCTCTAGCCCAGCCTGCTGCTCAAAGCAGGATCAGCTATGGGCCAGACAGGATTGTTCATGGATTTTTGTTCTTGGCCTTGAAAACTCCAAGAATGGAGAATTTGTTGTCTGCTCAGAAATTCTGACCGGTCACAATCACCGTCCCTTTACAGACAAAGCAGACAAAGCTGTACCAGACCCAGCACAACCAATTCCACTTGCACAATGGCTTTGGTGCCCTAAATCCTTGCTGGTCCAAGAGCTCCCCCTCCCCTCCCATTTGAGGGCAGACTGGGGTGGCGTGGGCTGGGCTGTGGCTGATGCAGATGTTCAGGTTGGCTCTGTGGGATCTTGGCAGATCCAGCTGCTGCCAGGCACTGCCTGCAATGCCCAATGCCCGTGCCTCTGTCTCACTGAGCTCTAATTTAAACCTTTATATTCTACTCAGCTCCCAGTTTCTGCCCAATTTTAGAAATATAATGTCTTTCAGATGTCTGGAGTGCTCTAAATTTGGTTGAAATTGGCTAGTAGTTTCAAAATTTAGGGAGAAGCCAAGAGACTGATAGATAGACTGCAGGAATACATAAAGGTTCATTTCCTCAGCAAACAAGTCTGAGAATCCAATTATTGTATGATTTCTGCACAAGACTCAAAAACCTTGAAGGTGAGAAAAATGTAGCAAGCAGAATGTTTCCTCAAAGCAAGCAGACATTCAAACTTTTCAGAATTAAAATGGCATTATTTCCATAGCAAATCTGCTTCCCAGCGGCATGAAAGTTACATCAGTTTTTGCTGTTACATGAAGACATTAATCCTACTTTAAATGTCTGCAGGCTTTTTAATCCAGCATCCCCAGTGTGATTACAATAATTAAGTTTGCCATGTAACACTCTAATGAGAAAAGTATGATTTGTGGGGAAAGGTAATGTATTTTATGAGACTAAGCAATACTGTTGGGGACTAAATCAAACAAGTTTTCAGGACCACAAATTTTTTGTTTTTCCTTTCCAGGCTGTTCACCTAGTGTAAAAGTTGATGTGTGCCTCACACCTTTCTGAAATAACTGCCTTAGACTGAGTCATGTGTTAATGTTCCAATGAAAAGGGAGAACATACTCCTTAGAGAACAGGGATCAGCCACCATTTCCAGGGCAGTTTTCATGAAATAATACATGGATTTTCAGATTCCCTCCCCCCTACAAATGATTACACAATTAAGGACTTCAACTGGTACCCATGCCCTTTCTAATTGTTCAGAACCATTATTCTTAGAGATAGGAAAGGCATGGTGAAAGCAACATTGAATGGTAAAAACACTGGGAAAAAAAGGATGAGATATGTACAGCCCTCTGTTCTCCTGACTTCCCACTGATCTAACGTTGCAAAAATCACTGCTTGGGACATCATGAAATTACAGGCAATATATAATAAGGTTGAGTTGAAATGACAAGTTTATTGGAAATATCTGTCTATAAAGAAATCGTACACTTTCCAGATGAGTTGGGCAGAAGAACTAGTTTCCCTGTACTGCAAAAGAAAAAGGAAAGGAGGGACTTTAAACAGAACTAAAAGGAGGACTTAGAGAGAAAAAATAAAAAATTATGAGAATGATGATCATCAAGTCATCTAAACAATTGGAAATACTCTGACTCTTAAATATTGTGTTTCAACTTTTATTCCTGCATTTTGCATCTCTAAGGAAACAAAACCTATCCTAACTAGCTTGAACTTTCAATAACATTCCTGAAACCAAAAGTGAGATTAAAAAAATTTAAAAAAAAAAAGAAAACACATCTCTCTATACATGTATTTTTATTAAAATTTTAAAAATATTCAACAGAAGAAGGATCAAGGTACTGTTGCAAATGTCTTGTCCCTTCCTTACACCATTCAGACTACATATTTTGTTTTTATTTTTGTATATTAATTCCAACTCATCTGTGCTTATGAACTCATGACCCTTTGTGAGCACCTATGGTGGCTTGAGGAAAGAGTGAAGATGACACAGTGAAGGCAAAAATTGTGAAGAAGACACAAATGGGACCCTTTCTTGCTGGTCATGCTGGCTAAAAAAGTCACAGAATATGATATTTGTTCTCAGCAGGATCTGGTAGAGAACAGACTCACCAATTCAATGTCTGGGATGCTCCTGTGTTTGTTCTGCAGTCAGAGAAAATGGACCACCATCCTTGTGCTTCCTGATGCTCAACATGCTCCTGGCTCCTCCAGGGCACAGTGGGCTGAGCTCCTGGAATGGGCTCCTGACAGGCAATGTCTTGTAGGTCTGTGCCCTGCCTCTGGGCAGTGAATGTAAAGTAAAGGTCAACACAGATGTGGCCAGTCGTGGTTTCTCTTGGCAGGAAGGAGCCATTTCATGGATGAGGAATCACCCCCCAGAGTGGAGTGACCAGTGGGTTTATGGCATGGGCTGGGGTGGCAGTGTCTCCCTTGCTAGGACTGGCTGCTTGAGTCTTTTCTCTCCTCTTGTGCCAGTCCAGCCTCCTCTCTCCCTCTCCCCAGGCTCTGCTGTCTCACTCCCCAGGCAGTCATCACAGACTGCAGAGATGTAACCTAAGCTCTGAGACTCCAGTGCACTGCTAAGAGCCACCGTCCTCAAATCCAATCTTGTTCCAGCCCCAGAAATGCCAGGTCTGAGGCAGCTGCTGCCTTTGTCTCTAATAATGAACCTCTGAGAACATCCAAACTGCAGTATGCAAATGCAGCCTAAATGCAGCAATTTATCCTGATGCACCAACTCACTCATGGTTTGCTGCAGGACTTTGAACTTGGCAAAGGCAGCTAAATCACTTTCTCCTTTATATTTTTCCTAAATCACAGCTTTTTTCTCTGAGAGATGTGATTAGAAGTGCCAACTCTAGGGAGAGCTGAGGGGGATAAGAAGGTTGTTAGTAGCTGGCAGGAGAGGTGCCTGCCTGTCTCCTTTGCTGTGAATGGTTTGTTTTGTGATGCCACTGGGCTGCTCATCTCTGGATACCGAGATCCATGAGGACCAGGGTTCCTCAGGTGAGCAGTCTTGGGCCAGGCAGCTCAGCCTTCCGCAGGCTGATTGTCCGAGCCCTAAGAGCTGTCACCTGGCACCTCAGCAAGCTCAGTGATTATCAGCTCTTAGTGATTTTCAGCTCTTTTATAATTTCAGCTCTTTGCTCACTAAGGTGCTGGCATCAGTGGCATCCACAGAGCAGACGGAGAGAGAGGAGAAGGCAGCCTCAGAAATTCCACGATGGTTTATTTGCAGGGGGTTCGCAAAGGGTTCTGACAGCAGCTCTTCTACCCAGAATGGGCCAGGGTGGCTGCTTATATAGGGTTAGGGGGGATTGAAAACTGACCAATTGTTAGGGTTAGGGAAAATAGCCTATAGGGTCACAGAGAGATAAGCTAGGCCAGAGGACCTAAGTGAGGAGTCCAGGCTTAGATATTCTGACTCAGCATTTCCCTATCTCTAGGCTTACATCCTCCTTAGCCATCTCTGGGTCCGCTGCATTTTGTGACATGGTGTAACATGAAGTCTCATTTTACAGTGTGTCCCCTGTGGAGGGTTGATCCTGGCTGGACACCAGGTGCCCGAGAAGCTGCTCTGTCACTGCCCTTCTCAGCTGGGCAAAGGAGAGAAAAGAGAACGAGAAGTGAGTTAAGAACAGGGAGAGAGCACTGAGCAATTACAGTCATGGGCTGCCCACGGGGTCACAACATCATTTGGGCATCCCCCACTCCAGCATGGGGTCCTGCAGGGGCTGCAAGGGATCTCTGCTCCCCATGGACCCCCGTGGGCTGCAGGGGGATCTCTGCTCCTCATGGACCCCCAGGGTGATCTCTGCTCCCCATGGACCCCCGTGGGCTGCAGGGGCACAGCTGGCTCAGCATGGGCTGCACCAGGGGCTGCAGGGGAACCTCAGCTCTGGTGCATGGAACACCTCCTGCCATCCCTCCTTCACTACCAAGGTGTTTCTCTGATGCATTCTCCCTCCTCCCTTCAGCAGCAGTTGTGCATTTTCCCCCCTTTCCTGAATGCATCATCCCAGAGGTGTTACCACCATGGCTGATGAGCTTGGTCTTGCCCAGCTGGGAGTCTGTCCTGGAGCTGGCTGGCACTGGGCATGGGGGAAGTTTCTGGCAGCTTCTCAGAGAATCCACCCCTGCAGCCCCCCACTGTCAGAATCTGGCCATGCAAACCCAACACATGACCAAATGATTTGGACTTTACCGTGAGAAAGAGGTTAGTCTACCTCCCATAGGAACTGACTGGTAAGGTTTCTTATTACAAAATAAAAAAAGAGGTCTCTGAGAGATCCCTTCATCTGGATATTTGAATAGATTACAGCTGAATGAATGGAAAGAAAAAGCTGCTCATGCTACAGGGGTACAGAAACTTTATAGGCGGGTGGAGCACAAAATAGCAGTAACAAAAAGAGAACTTTTTTCGTTGCATTTTGCTTTTGCAGACTGATTCCCTCATTCAAATACCCTCAAGGTGTGCATATAAAACACTTTGCACTGACACCTTGAGGAATCTCTAACCTTTCATTCACTGTCTTGTCACAGCAATTTGAAAATTCAGCAGAGAAAATGACTCACTCACATGATGTCTTACAGCACGTTTCCTGCTGCAGTGAGTGCCAGACCACACAATCCCTCTGTGTTATGAGTTTCTCAGCACAGCCTCTCAGATCTTGTTTGTTTGGGCTTCTTTATTGTTTGGTCACAGGGAAGCCACATGTTTCACATACAGTTGTGATCTGAAAGGAGATATTTTTAAATTACATAACGAATTCCATGTTACTTAACAATGGAAATTTTTTTAATGGAATGGATGATTTTATACTTGAAAGGCTGAAAGCTCAGCCTGGCATATGAAAGCCAAGCCACACTTTGTCATCCCCACACAAAGAGGGTTGGAGCAATTTTCTCTCCATATCCATGGTTTGTACAGGAAGATAGAGTGGGCTCCACATGTAGTGAGAGAAACTGTGGTAGGTCACTGGGAAACACTTCTGAAGAAAAGAAAGAAAGCACTCAGAAAAACTGACGTAGCAGGGAATGTCCTTCACTGTAGGGATTCACAAACAGTGCAGTCAGAAATCCAGCAGGGATAATGGTGTGGGTCACTGTGTAACACATCAGGGCAATTTTCTGAATAATCTCTTGCATGGAGTCCCACCTGGCCCCCTCCTCTGGGTTATTAATAATGAAGGCTTCTCATCCACAATAAATATCCATCCATAACTAAACCCTACAATAAAACTTATAATAAATATCCATCCATAACAAAAACCTGTAATAAAACACCCCCACACCTGGGCTTACTCTATGATTTCACTCAGTATCATCAGTTTCACTCTTCTCTCTTTGGTATTCAGTTTTTGTACCAAGTAGCCACTTCCTTGAACTGGTAATGTGTTTTATGGTGCCTCTCCACCTCCTTCTATGTAATTTTCTTCCTCACAAATGTTTATTTCCCACTTGTACTCAATTTCTGTTATATACCTTGTAGCATAAAGCAGCCTCTACTTTGTGTTTCACCCTGTTTTATACTTATTTCCTTGCACTAAGAAGAAACAAAACCTTTCCAGCAGGGTAACATTGTTGTAGGTGAAACCAAAAAAGTGGAATAAAGGTTTTATGGGAATGTGCCCAGTAATGTAACACCTGTCTGGTCGTGCACATCAAACCCCATCTGGAATTGCATCCTGGGGGACTGACAGGGATATTGTAGGGCACAGGAATGATGCTGGGGGGCAAAAATGTCCTCCTCCACACTGACATCCAGAAGCCAACTCAAATGTGCTTCAGGTTAAAAGGGACTCTGTCCTTCAGTCCCATCCTTGCCCTCCAAAGGGTCCACACAACCCAACCTGGGCTGTGCTCTCTGCAGCCTCTGGCCCACAGCCTGCACTCCTCTCACCACACTCCTTAAATTTCGTTTTTCCTTCATTTGATAATATTCCCCACAAAGCAGAACACTTCCCTCAGGAGTTCCAATTTCATGTACTTTAGTCATAGTCAAAACACAATGCAGGAGAATTTCAGGGTCATTGCTGAGGGCTGTGCTCCCTGCTCCCACGGGAAGTCAGTAGGAATAGGAATATTGCTGCGCTTCATTCTAGATATTTGACCTTTGAGAATTTTTTCTTCTCTCTTGGTCCTTGTCTATTGTAAGCTCTATTGTAACTCACCAAGTACATTGTGAATTTCAAATGAAGAACTTTTTCTTAGAGACTCAAGACCATCAGGACAGTGCCTAATTATCATTGCACTGCATTAAAATTGGCAGGATATGTTACAAACTCCTTAAATATCCAGCCAAAATATTTGACCTGGTGACTCTCTGTGCAATGGACTTGACAGTCTATGTTAACCTCTACGAAAAGAGAGATTTTCACATCTTTTAAACTTTCCATTCTTTTCATTTAATTGACTGACCCTGTTCTCATATTAGGGGATACATTACAAACCTGTCTCCCAGGAGAACCTGCAACTCTTGCTGACAGTCCAGTCACAGGTTGTCAGACTCTGCCAGGACTATGCTGGTGTGTCTTCACACTGAACCTGGCAATTGGTTTTCTTCAGAATTACAACATTTCAAAAAATTATTTTCAAATTATTTTCTCTTCTACTGAAACATGTCAGACATTTTGACATCATCAATGATAGTGCAGATACCAAAAATTGGAACCATTGTATAGAAAGGTTCTGTACAGACAGCAAATTCCTGGTATTTTTTAAGTCCTGTGGAGAAATTTACCTGACACTCCCCCATGAAGTGTTGGTAATGAGAGTCAGGATTTTCCAGTGCATTGGCCCAAAATTTTCTAATAGAGGGAAAATAATTAAACTCTCAAGCAATTTATTGCCTACTTTTCTGAAATATGATATTACTATACAGGAAACAAAAACCCAGCTATAAAGAAGTGTGAATTTCATACTCAAGGAAAAAAAAAGAAAAATTAAAATTAATGTGATATTGTGCTGTCACTTTAGCTTGAGAATTTTGGGTGGCATTTCTAAGTTACATTGGCCACTTTCAGGGATACAGAAGTATATGTTCAGATAATTCCTTGGCACCCTCTGTGTTGTGCAAAATATTTGCCTGGTGACAATAAATCCACTCCAAGAAATGATGTCAGGAAATAAGTAATGTCTAATAAGAGGAAAGGCATTTTCCAGCAAGGTTTTTTATAACCCTGCTGCCAGGAATGGGCACTTTTGGTTCCTCCCCTCTGCCTTACATCGAAGGATTTGTATTATTTATTTTCTTAAACTAAAAGTTCAAGACCATTAAGGAACTGCAGTTCATCTTTAAGATGAATTGCAAACCAGTTGTGCAGTATTTCACATTAATGATCCAGTGCCTACTGAACAGCATGCAGAGAAGCAGAATACCAGTTCTCTCTTTGCTAAACACAGCAAAATAGTGTAATCTAGAAACCAATTAACATTGATAGAAAAGTGCAATGGTTCTAGTTGTCTAAACTAAAAGTTATGAATAACTTAGTCAAGCAATTTAAACCTTTCTAGACTGCAACAGAGTTCTACACAAATCACAACTTGAAGGCTTAGCAGAGTTCAAAGTTACAGGTCCGCTGTAAACAGCTCTCCAATGAAATAGTGAGCATTTAAAACTCCTGTTATTTGTATTTTACAGGAAACTACATCTATCACTAGGTAGTTTCATTTTCCAGGAAAAGATATATGCTATGCTAGGAATTATTTCAACTTTCATGAATTTCTTACATGAATTATTAGTGTGCACCCAGTATGGGTTGCAGCATCTCATGTAACAGATGAAATCTGGGTTTTAAATGAGCAGCAGTTAACAAATAGCTTTCAGGAGCCATTGAGCTAATGAGAGCTGAGGAAAGGATTATTTCATACCCTGTATCTAGTAGGAGGTGGGATGAAATAGACTGAAAAGCTCATCCTCATGCCAGGCACAGGATTCTGGCTGTTAAAGTAAGATGATACAGGCCAGGGACTCAAGAAATGCCTTTACAGTGTGATTATGTTGATGTTATGATCAGACTTATTTTTTTATCACATTTTGCTTCCAATTAAAAATACCTAACAGCCTACACTAAAATTAAAGTGAGAGAAACACCTTACCCTTTTAAAAAAAGTGTAGACAAGGGAAACCACACTGGTTTTCTATACTTTTCTTTCTGAGTCGAACTATTATTTTGACCAGGAAATGCATCTGTAAAGGATCAAGCAATCCTTTGTTGTGTGTAGGTGGTTAGAAGGTCATGTAACAATGCTGAGACTGTAGGCTGTTCAAATGATGAATGCAAGGAGGTAACTGCCTTGGATGTGCCTGTCTGTGGGGCAAATGTGAAGAGGGAAAAGCTGATTTCCTGTCAGGTGCCTCGTATCCCTCTGTTTCCCTCCCTTGAAGTTCAGTGTGAGCTGAGCTGCAGCCATCTGCAAAGAATAACAGCATGACTCTCACACAATGACTTCTTTTAATGTTGTAAAAGCCAAAGGAGTTGTTCTTGGTTTTGCAACACAATTGCTTATTAGTACTTGTAGCATATGGCAGGCCAGGCAGATAAACAGACATTTGACTTCTCAAGTATTAGCCACAGCTTTTTTCTGTTTCAAATTATTTTTGGCCCTCCAATGGCAAATTTGTCTCAGAATGCAGTGAGAAAATCCCTGACTCTTTTAGATGTACATCTTTTTTAATGCAGGAGTGTTAACAGGGACTCAGAAAGAACTTAGCCATCACTCACAAGGAAGAGCTGCTTAAAAAGTTTTTGATAGTGGTTATTTCCATTATTTGACCAGATCATGTTATGGATGAACACAAGGCTGAACTGCAGCAAAAGAGATGTTTTGGAAGAGGTGAAGAGTGATTCACAGATACAGGCACCAAAACCTGAGGCACAGAGCAGTGCATGCATATTTCAAGTCAGGAGTGGTCCACCCTGTGTCTCAGCACTTTGCCAGACCAGGATGATATTTTGATCCTGCTTAAACTTTCCTGGCGACCTCTATGGACACCCAAGCCCCTAAATTCACATTCAATAAGAATAGCTCAGTGCTGTGTGAGGCTTCATGGATGTTTCCATGCCTACATGTCCTACTCACAGCAGGATGCTCTAGGGCAAAATTTGTCCCTTGTACACAACAGCCATATAGCAGCTGAAGGTGTCATTCCCTTTAGAGTGTTTTAAAGGTAAGTTAAGAACTTGGAATGACTTTAAAGAAAATAAGAAAGTGCTTTCTCCAGAGAAGGTTACAGAGGACTATAAATCAGCTTCTGGCCACTGGATTGTTGGGAAAACATAACTAAAACAAATAATTGTTTCTGTTAAAGAAACAATTAGGTCCTCTAGCACCTGTGCTGATTGCTGCTCTCATCATACTGAGTTATATAAAATAGGTGTGGTGTTAAATCTCACCAACCTTTCACGTGATTCTGCTGAGGTGCTGGCAAGGCCAAGGACTGCTGAAAAGCAGACATCTCAGCATCATGAAGCCAACTGAAGTTCCCTGAATGCCTCATCTAAACCAGACAGACCTATCTCTTCCAAAAGAGGTATTTACAGTACTCACAGCGCTGCAGGAGCCCCAGATAAGTAGTGCTTCATGTGCTGTTGGTATTTGTTGGAGGTATTTGTGCTGCAGTAAACTTAACTTTTAGTCTTTCTCTCTCTCTCCCTCTCTCCTGGCACGGACTTGCAGAGCCTCCCTCCCTGTTCCTGTGGGACATGTGAAGGGCAGGGGTGTCTGCGCCTGGCCAAGGCAGGAACAGGAGCGCTCTGCAGAGCCCAGCCATCATCACCCATCACATCACCTGGGGAGCCATCACTCTCCACAAACTGAGCCAACTGCAAACTGCTCCTGACAGCCTAATTTCTCCCGGGGATGTCTTTAATGGACAGGCTCTGCGTGTCTCTTATTGACTTTTATGAAGGGCATCACACTTCTGTTCTTTTTGTCTCGTAGTGGCAAGCTTGGAAAGTATAATAGAGGGACAAAACTATTCAAATTTTAAAAAAAAGGAGAATATTTTGTAGATTTTTTTTTAGGCAAGTACAAGCCCCACAAAAACCAGGGGCTTGAAGAAACAGAGCAGTAGACTGGTATCATCCCCATTTACACACCAATATTTTTTCCAGACTTCTGATGACACAGCGATGATGTCACTCAAGAAGAAGATAGTGGAACAGGTAACATGGCAAAAGGGATGGCCCAGAGAGCAAAGCAAAAGGGAGGTGTCTCCTCTGTGAAGGTTTGTGGAGAGATGGAATGTAAGAAAATAGTGAAGAAGGTAATCTTATCCCCCAATGAGCTGCAGCTGAACCAATTACTAAAGATTAGAAACAGGCCCAGATCTTAACAAGCCATACCTTTATCCAATAAGAGTAAGTAGCAGCATATAGAGGAGCTGTGTTTGGAAGAAACTTCAAGGAGATATGAGGCCCTGGAGATATGAAATCCCTTGCACTATAATGACCCTAGAATTTGTGCTAAGACAACAAAGGTTTGGTTGATTTGGAAAAGATGAAGCAGGGAGGGTGTGGCAGGTTCCAGTAACCAGAATGAAGATATCTAGAGTTTCTATAAAATACTAAAAAATCTGAAAAGCATCTCCCCTTGCAACAGGACAATAAAGATGCCACCATGGGAGTGTATCACATTAAAACTTGACACAGACAAGTAGCTGATTTATTCAATAGACTTCAATTAACTGTTTTAAAAATTGCAATCATTGCACTCCCTCTTTCCCATCTTTTTGTGTGCTTCATCTTTGGGGAGAGATGGAGCACACAAAAAGATGGGATGTACTGTCCATTTCATTGTGTTTTACTGATTTTATCAGCCCTCATTTCTCCCAGGGATCCCAAAAAAAGGGCATTTTACATGGGAAAGATGTTAACTCTGAGCAAAACAGAGAAGTTTTTTTGCTCTGTTTGCAGAGCAAAAATCCCTGGCTGTGGAAGGGAAGATTTTTTTTTCTGCAGTCAAAAGTTCATTTATGTAGCTGCCATGGAACCACGGGTGCAGGAGTAGAACAACACAAGCAGTGGAGCTCAGTTTTGTGGCCATGGTCCTCACCCAGGCCAACAGTACACTTCAACAGAAGGAGCTGGATTTCATGAGATCCTCTTTTTAGATCATGGGTAAGTTCTCCTTATTTCATAACTTCCCAGATGATTACTGTGGTGAGAAATGTTGAAAAAATTTGACAGTCCAAGAAAATACAATCAAACTGAGACAAGTGAGTAGGACTCAAGTTGAAGTTCAGCTTGACTTCCTGCAGCAGAACCTACAGAGGAAATGGAGGACAAATGTAAAATGCAGGAGGCTTTCTTCATGTCATGAGCAGAAGCATAAAACCAGAACAATTATTACTTTGAGAAACTGTGCTGGGTGGTGTTAATCAGCACAAGGAGCTGCCAAGTCCAAGTATGGTGGAGTTATAAAATCTGAGGGTTTTTAGGTGCTTCAGTGGAAAATGAGCTTGAAGGGATTGAGGACAAGAAAAGCAGAAGCACAAAACTGGTTGTGATGGAAGTCATTACACACTTAGTATTGACTTCTCTGTCAGATTAAATCTGTTACACACAGGGGCAACAACAGTCCTGTCATACCACATATTTCTACCTGAGCAAAAACCTTGCCAGTAAGGTAAAACTGGCTGCTATGATTCAAGGTTCATCTGAAGAACAGCGGGAGAATTTGTGAATTTGAAGCTGCTCTTTATGACCTTCAATTGATCCTGGATGTGAAGAAAATCTGATCATTAATCTGAACTCCATGACCTGCAGGTGGGTTTGGAATTTGCAAAACAGCTAAACTACAACCTGAGCAGTTTCTTTCCTACAGCCAACATCTCCCTTCCTAGAGGAGAGTGAATTAATAAAATTTCAGTAAAAATTTCAGTAAGTTCTATGGGTACTTCATGCTGTAAGCATCATTTGTTTTCTGGCCCTGGAAACACAGCTGATTGAAAGATTCTTTAAATCTCTTACCTAAATCTGCTGCAGTTCCTTGGAGAGAGTCCATGAATTTTGGTGGGTGTTTTAGCTCCTGAGGCAGTAATTTCCTGAGCAGTAAAAGATGCAATGTGGATTTGCACGGGACA
Organism: Fringilla coelebs; assembly: GCF_963513975.1. NCBI lineage: Eukaryota > Metazoa > Chordata > Aves > Passeriformes > Fringillidae > Fringilla > Fringilla coelebs. The sequence goes on along the minus strand of NC_140028.1, from coordinate 8,085,941 downwards.
GAGGCTGTCCAGGTGGATGAGTGTCACTGTCATATGGCCAGAGGTCTGTGTATGGCATCAGTCCAGGCTGGCAGTGGGGCTGCAGGAGGTAAAACAAGGAAAATACCACCCCCTCTGCCTTGCCTGCTGTAACTAGAGATGAGGCTTTCCAGCCTGATTTTCAAATCTTGGGCCAAGTTCTCAAGGCCTGCAGTCCTTGCCCAGTTAACATTCAGACAGACTTCTCCCTCAAATCAGAGGGATAAGAAAATGCGAAGTCAGGGTGAAGAGCCAATTGCCTTTTAACCACATGTTCTTCTTGAAATGGACTCCACACTGTGCTTGTGTGACAGAGGGATGCTGGCACACAGCAGGAGGGGCAGCTGGGAGTCTGCAGGACGCAGTCCCATTTTCCTTGGCCCCTCCTGTGGGAGACAGATGTGTTTGCAATGCAGCTGTGGCTGAATCCTGCTCCAAAAGGCACGGTACAGGCTGCAGGGTTTGACCAGTCAGACCCTTCTCAGCTGGCCAAGAGTTTTGTGAATGCATCACCTGTCAGAGCAGGTGGCAAATTTTACTGTCTCAATTTGTCTTATATTTCATTATCCCCTTAACTTTTTAATTTGACTCTTCTAATAAAATAATCAAATTTTATGAGGCTTGTTTTTTCTGCTTGGTAGGCAAACATCACAGATATTGAATTGCAGTACAAAGGCAAATAATTGGGATCATCAAGATATCCTGTATCCATAGTGATCCATTTATAATGCATTAAAGTTATAGTGCTATAGGCTAGTTTAACTGTTCAAACACATTATGAGGAATGTTCCAGGTAACTTCATCCTGGGAATGACAGATATTTCAGGAAGTGATGTGCTCAGGGAGCATAAAAAGCAAAATAAGCTGTTATGAATGGTTTTAATAGGTGATCTCAGATTTTGGCATCCTGAAGGAAACGTTAATTTAGTCTTCCAACTATTTTGTTTTATTTACTGCTCAACTTTCTTGAAAAAAAATATAAAAAATAATTTGAAGGGGCACATTTCTTGCTAAAGACAGCGTGTGTTTTCCAACATGCAAACTTAATGGAGACAAGGAACAAATCTTTGCCTTTATGTTCTATGAAATAGGAAAATCATTTTGCAGTAATTTTTGCTCCCTTCTTTTGGTGGACGTGTTTATTAACAGGCTTGGAGCCCTGATGGACCCAGGCAAAGCTTAACAATGTCTGACAAGCCATTCACAGTAAAACTGGTTAATGTCACCTTCATTTAGCTGAGATGATTTAGCTTCTCTTGCCCCTTAGCCCATTACGTCAAAGAGGTAACAATAAATACTGGGGAAATAAAAATTAGCTTTACTTCAGTGTTCAAATGGAAGTGATGCAATAAACAAAACCTGTTCATTTTCTATACAGGTTTAACTCCATATTGGATAGACAACCAGGTTTAACTCCATATTGGATAGACAACCTGATCCTACAGCATTTACTCAGGAAAATGCCCACAGGGCTGGAGATCCCTAATGCACGAGAAAAGTCACATATAATTCTCTCTTCTGAATGATGCTGGAAAGGCTTTGCAGGTTCATTGAATCTATTTCTGTCACATAGGTTTCTCTTCCAGGTATATAAAGAAATTGTAATTAAAGACAGCCAAAAATGTCCCAAATTATTAATCTTAATTCTGCTTTCTTCAAAGATGTGAACAGAGAAAATAGAAAAAACAGTGAATGAACAATAGACATCATGAACTTTAGCTTCTAACTTTTTTGCCTGTCATTGTGGGGAGAACTTCCAAAAGAAACTGCCCTATGAAAAATTAGTCCATGTTTTATGCCAATATGTTTTGTAAAAAACTTATTCCTATGCTTACCATTAATAATTTAAATGTTAATAAATGGCAGAAGTAACAAATTAATATGATAATTAAGTAATTACTGCAATATTGAATTCAGATGTATCCAAAAGAAGGCAGCCTAAGACTACCACAAATTTTAAACCTGTATTGAATATTGCTTATCTCTGATTGCCAGAATTATGTGATTTATCTGTACAGGAAAACATCATCTAAGTAATCAGGATGTGGTTTTCAAGCCAAGGTTCCATTATCTTCAATCAGCTTGTATTTTACCTGGTACAGGAAAAACACAAATAAAATTCCCATCCAGCCTTGCATTGCCTTTCCAGGAATGCTGTAAGTGCCATGTCCTAAATGTGAAGCTTATTTCCCCCAGATTTTGATGTGTTGCTGTTTTCTCACAAATCATATACTTGGAGCTGGGCTGAGCAGAGACCAGAGGATGTGATGATGAGATAAAATTCCTGAGGAAAGAAAGGGTTTTTTCCACTTAGAGGCTTTTATATATCTTTTTCTGAACTATATTTGCAAGAGAAAAACTGAACTTGTAGGGTTTTGCCCAGCTGTGGCCTGTTTGTAGAACCCTTTCCCAGATCATTTTATTAACTGCTTTATGTAAATTAATAACACATTCATGTTTAGAGTTGGAATCTAGTTTTTGCCTTTGTGGCAGGAATTTATCAGCATGTTGTTTTTTTATCTAATCCGCTTCTCTGAGATATTTTTTCAGTATTCTCAGGGGCTTATATAAAGTGAAACTCTTTCAAATAGGTCAAATACCTTTTTTTTTCCTCTGTAACTACTTTTAAGCTTGATTCTGCACAATTTTATGTAAGTAGCCCTGGAAGATGATAGGAATCTTTGTCAGAGGCTTTCTTTTCTGAAGGTGTGTCTGTAACCAAGAAAAGTTTCCAGATTAATATCCATGTTTACTCCCAAAGCAGTCACATGAGTAAGTCCTTATGGCATTTTATGACTGTGCTACATTTATGTAAATTATTGAATATTCAGTTTAATAACAGAAAATAAAGCACTTTCAAAGACACAGCTCAGAAAAAGAGGCCCAAGTGCTTAAAGATGACTAAACTTCCCACCCCTGTGAAGACACATAACTGGATGGAATTAACCAGTCTGAAAGAACCCTTCCTCATAACTCTCTGGACATAAAGACTTAAACTCTCTAAAAAGAGTTCTTTTAACAAGTCTCTTAGGTGTTTATACTGCTTCAAGAAATGACCTTGCATTGGGATCTCAGCTTCCACTGAGCTGCTTCCAGCACTCAAGCTCATTTGTCCTGATGCAGAGCAGACTGCACTCCAGGTACTGAGAGGAGGGGCAAAGGAACAGTTTTGGGACCTGTTTTTATGGTGAGTGGTAATAGCCATTACCTAGAAGCCCCTCTCTAACATTCTGACTGAAGAGGGCACAAATATTCTAAATTTTGTTTGGTAGCAGATTTCCAAAACAAAAAATAAATCATATCTATGATATCATATCTATGATCGTCCTGTTTGTCCAATGAAATTGGTCTTATTCTTTGATAAAACCAGGCAACAACAAATTGGTTTGTTTGTATCCTGACCAAATGTGTCAGAATTTATGAGATGACATTTGCAGTCTATTTGCATCCTTCTCATTAACAGTTTCTGTTACAGATTGTGCATAAACCACAAAACATTAAAATGTTTGGATGCATTTTTCAAAAGATATAAGGAAAATAAATAGTAAAGAAAGTTAGAGCACAGTTGGATTCTATAAAAACTGCTTTTTAGAGTCTTTCCTCAATGCACTCTTCTGTAATAAATATTATTTTATGAGTCTTCTAGGGCCATATAATAAATATAATAAATAAGACTTCTGTAATGAATATTACATTATTACCCTTCTAGGCATTTGGATTGTTCCTGTGAGATAGTTAGCTGAAAATTTCTAGAATATCTCAACAGTTAATGAAACAAACATTATAAGCAAGAAAGTTATTCAGCTTGCAAACATCAAATTTTTACTCTTTTTCTTTACACTGCATAACATTGTATTTTCACTTTTTTTTTTTTTTGCACTGCACAAAAGTTCCAGTAAGACTTCAATGACCTGACAAAGAAGACCAAATTATAAAAGGATAAGTAGTTTGGGTTTTTTTGTGATGGAGTTGAGTTCAATCAGAAACTTTTTTATTGAAATTCTTTCATGGCAGATGTGAAGCAGCAAAAAGGTGCTTGTATCTTTGTGGGGACTTGTATTTTTAGGTTGTTCTCAATGATATGAGCAGTAAGAGAGTGAAATTATCACGTGGTTTATGGGATACAGGGATTAACTGGGGAGCTAAACCAGGTAAGAGAACAAGGTTGCTCCAGGGCTGGGACCACTGTGGGCAAGAGTGAGTTGATTGAGTGGATTTGGTGACTGTGTTGTCTCTTTTTTCCTGAGGTAGTCTAAAGACTCATATTTCCAATAATGCTGCCTGCCTGTGAATAAAGAAGGGAATCTTGTCCAGGGCTGTCAGCCCAGCGCTTCCCACGAACAAAGAGTGTGCTTGCTTTGCCATAGCAAAGAACTGGATTTGGGCTTCACCAGGTGCTTCCATATCTCTTCTAGCACATTCTAAAACACAAATCAGCTGCTCAGTCCTGCCTTCCTTTCCAGCCTTACCTCTTCTAGAGGTGCAGTCTCAGGAGAATAACAACAGCCCTGAAGGCTGGTGTAGGTGGTGACCAGATCACCACACTCATCCTCAGGTCTGCTTACAGACCTGGCCTTCACTGGAAGAGCTGGGGGAGCATTTTCCAGTCACCAGACTAAACAATCAGCAGAGGTAGGCTGATTTCTGCTATTTATTGTATCTGGTTTTCTCATGGTATGTGGGGTAATTCCACATCACAAAGAAAGAGGGGAAAACAGGATGCTGTGATCTCATAACTTGATGCATCCAGCAAACAGAAGCTACAACACAGAGATGTCTTACTCAGTTTTAGGGAGGAAAAAAATGCAGCACACCCAAATAAGTGACCTCAACGCTGTTTTGAGGGAGGATAACCAGGTCTGATCAGCGGAAAATAATATTTTAAAGTTGCTTGGAGGTGTGAATCCAAACAATTTTTCAAGATCTGCTGCTTTTCCATGATGAACTAATATTTGAGGGCAAGTGCATCAGTTCTGATTTCCATGAGGTGAAGGTTCAATCCCATAGCTGGTTGTTAGATGAAGGTAGGGTTTATATTATTACTGCAGATGGTAAATGGTTTGGTTGTTTTGGTGAAGACTCAGTTTGCAGCAGGTAAAAAACCCTGAGCATAGCTGCAGAACCCCTAACATGTTCTCAGGCCTATTCTGCAAAGAGGAAGGCTCAAGGAGGAGACACTGGACTGTGGTATAACAAGAATTCAGAAAGTGTAGCTGAATTTATGACTGCTGAAGATTTTTAAAGGATGCAGCCATCTCACTTGGTACCAGACCAGACTTACCCCTATGTTACTCCATTGACTTAAACACACACAAATTTGACACACTGTAAATGAGACTGGTTTTTTCCTAGAATATTCAGTTCTGCAGCTATCCTGAGTCAGGAGGAATGTTGCTGGGAAGAGTACAGGTCATCCTGGGTTTGGCTGGAATTACTATTTTGGTTGCTCACTGAGTGTTCTCATGTCTCCTTGCTCCTGCATTCAACTTCATCCCTCAGAAGCTGTGACTTGAGAGAGTTTCTATATACATTGACAAGAAATCTGTAACTCTGGGCTCAAAACTTCTGAAAACTCAAAGCTTTCTTCCATAAATTTTATAAAAAAGCCCAAATGAGAGTCATGGAAAAACTGTCTTTGGAATAATACTGCTTTCTGACAAGATGTTTTTTCTTGGGAGAATGCTGAATTATCTCTAATATTTTCTAAGGCATTGACCTCACTGGTGAGGTAGCACACACAGCCACCATTCTCCTCACTGAGTAGGGAAGCCACCATTTCATTTATTGCTGTGATTAATGTTATGTGGTGTTATTTTTCAAAGCCCAATATCCAAAGCTTTCTAATTCTCCTTATTTCAGAGTTCAGCATAAAAGCATGAAAAGCCAAGGGCTGCAAAAACAAAACTGTCAAGAAGAGAGAGAAAAAACAATGAGAGGAAATGTTGTTCAAATGTAGTTCAACTTCACCAGATAAACCATGGGGACTAAGTGACTTCCAGATATCACCCAGACAGATTTGTAGTCCCCACAGTTCTCAGGTGGAGAGAATGAAGACCCACTTGTGGTTGTGCACACCTCAAGTTCCTTTCCCAAAGGGAGTTGCAGGCTTGTCCTGACTCTGGACATTTCTTGAGGGAGGCTCTCCTCCCCTGCTGCCTTCATCCACAATTCACTATTCTGAGAAACCACATGGAGGACACAGGGAGTGCAGAGTCACTGCTCAATGTACTGAAGAAAACTTTGACAGAAGACAGTAAAACCATAATGATGTGGGTGTGGATGATAATGAAGGCCACACTTACAAATTAGCACATCTCCCTGAATTTTCCTAAGCCCTTGGGCACCAAAAGCTGAGGAACTGCTTTCTATCATGAGGGTGATTGAGAAACTCATGTGTGGCTAACCAAGAAACTTGATTATTTCACTATCTTAGTTGTACAAGAAGCCCAGAAGAAACCAATGAGTAGTGCAGAAGCCGAAAAGCCAACAGCTGAGCTCAGAAAACAGGATTTGACTAAATTGCACCACATAAGACCCTAAACTCCTATTAACTTCCAAACCAGAGCATTAAGTTTTCCAACCCTCTCTCAACTCCAGTTATTATTTTCAATTCTCTTCACCATACAGAAAATGGTGAAGATATGGGCATTTTTACATATCGAGCATCTTCTGATTTCTGATTAGGGCATCATCACCTTTTCAGAGAATCCCACTTCATCCTAGTTTTTAAAAAAAAAGTTTTCCTGGAATTTTCATCATAATCCAAGTTTAGCAGTACCATTTTTTTTTTAATAGGTACAGCTTTTTTTATGAGTACAGCTTTATCTATCAGACTGAATGTAGAGGCAGGTTTCTTGTGCAAAGAACATCTCACAGTATGGCACCCTTGCTCAAACTTCAGGGCAAGAGTTAAAAATTATACTTAATTCTGACTCTCATTTTTATTCAAATGATGAATAGGAAATCAACACTATATACTGTGCTTCAGGGTATCTTCATCATAAGACTATTTGTATCCAGAAGTGTAGATAAACTAAACCTCAATTAACCAAATCTGGTTATAATCCTTCCCTATGGGCACTCAGCATATTTAAAAAGAGGTAGCACTGTAACTTGGTAATTTAGCTAAAAAACAGCAATAAAACTGTCTGCTTAAGAAGAAAAAGCATAGCTAATGGTCTCTGCCTGCTGGATTCCTGAAATCTTCTGGACTACCCTAAGCCTTTATGGCATCAGCCCCACTGATTTCATGTTCCAGGGTTGGTCTTTGGACCCAGATACTCCATACAGCTCACAGTTCACAACTGAACACCCAGTTTTGCTTTCACTGAAATGGTATTACCTATTTCCTGTATTTCTCTCACTTTTGTGCCAGTCAGTGGCAAAGATTTCAAATAAGTACTGTCAGCTTCTGGGCCTGAACTTACCTCTGTGCACCTAGCATTCTCTATCCACCTGTTCCCATGATTTATATATTTGCTTTATGGAGCAGAGTGCTCAAAATAGATGTGTATATATCAGTATGCCTTAAGGATGCACACAGTTGCCTGTACTACAGTGACACAGGTTAGAAGTAGGATTCCTCTCATTACACAGTAGTTGTTTTATTCCCAGCATCTCTGAAGTCCCATTTTGACCCTCGATAATGCCCTTGCTTCCCCCATCACTTAAGACTATCATTTCTATGAGTAGCAGTAGCATTTTAGCTCATGAGCTCACGACACTGCAAAGTATAAGGAAAATTGTCCCCCAGACCCAGCACAAAGCCAAAGGAAAGCCATTGTGCTCTTAGTCTGTCATTGGGTCACTTCCTAGCAAGACTTTCTACATCTAAGTTGTTTCAGAAGCAATAAAACGCATTATATGTGTCAGCACTTGCTGGAAAGGTGTTTACTTTATGGCTAAAATAATGACTCAGGATTTAGAAAGAGTCCAAATCCTCAGTCACACAGTGTTATTCAACAGGATGAATAAAGAATCTGGTCAAGTAAATTACCTGCTCATGCCAACTGTTCGCTCTAATTTTGTGATTTCCACCACTGCTGCATATACATATTTAAACACTTCTTTAAATGTTTTCTGCTTCAAAGAAAAAGGCTAAAAAAATTTCCACTAAGAATCCAAGCCCCTGATAAAGTATTGCATTTCAAGCACCCGATTGTTGTCTCAAATAATTTTTTTGCTGTGAATAATAAAGCCCCAAGGAGATTTTACTCTAACATTATCTTTGTCAATTTTAAGTTAATTTGCCTGCAGGTCTATGACAGATGCTGTTATATCTCACTGGATCCTGAGGTTTTATGAGTAATTTCTGAATTTAAAAAAAAAAATCCCAAACAGCTATTTTGAGCACCAGTTGTGTTTTTCTTAAACTGCTTTTTACAGGGAAATAAATGACGAGTTTTGACTATTTCAAGAGTGGACTTTTAAAAATAACTGTCAGTGTAACAGGGATAGGCTTGCATTTTAGAATGATACTGCAGTAACTGTTCTTAGATCTTTCACTGCTGTAGTTTTGGGTGTTGAAGCTGTTTATGAGATAATGTGAACACTGTGGAAAGAGAGACAAGTTCCCAGTCTGACCCTGACCCAGCATAAATCAAGAGCAGCTCTTGGTAAAGCTCATTATGAGATTGGTGAAATAGAGAGCAGATTCCAGCCCAGCCTGACTCCTCCTGGACAGTGCTTTGTGTCAAGTGTGGAGCACTCTCCATGGCTTTGGATAACCATTCATCTGAGCAGTGTGGCTCATGGCTCTGTTAAAGATGTCATGCCATCTTTCCCTAGACTTTTTTCTTTTTTTTTTTTTTTTTTGATAAAGAACAGTGTAACATTTTAATGGGAATTAGCTCATGAGTAAGAAAAAACAGATATTTTCTGTGAAGAAATTTGAGAGAAAGTTAAGGATAATTTTTTTGGTGTGAATCAGCTGGTTTGGCCAACACCAGCCATAAATGAGCAAGAGAGCTGTCCATGGGGGAATAAGAATTTACCCAACAGCTTGCATAGTCTGAAGTTCACACACAGCTGCACCTGCCTGTCCATGGGATATTGCATCAACAGTGAGGAAAAAAAAGTTTTCTAATCCAGACCTGCAACCTTTAAAGTTCTCTGAAGGAAGGGGATGCCTTCAGAATCTGTCAGAAGAAAGATATTTGGCTGACACCAGGGGAAACCACATTGAAATCTGGTCTGCTGGATTCAACAAAGGAAAAGGAATTTCTCTTGCCTGATAGGAATTTCCTAGAACAACATTGTAAGCATAAGAGTAATTTCCATTTTCTGATTAATTTCTAATATGATAACAAGTCTTGCCCTGGACTAAAGAAATAAAATAATTAAATAACTTTGTTTAAATCAGTTCCAAAAAGTTGTTTTTTTTGCTGTGAAGGCATTTTGTCTGAAAGCTGCTGAGCAGCTGCATTTTGGGATACCAAGTCAGGACCAACACACTCCACAGGAGATGACAGATTTGTGTCTCCAGGTGAGGGGACAGACAGCAGCTGGCACGCTGTGGGGTTTAGTGCCAGCCTGTCCACGGCACCAAGTGCCCCTCTCACTGCTGTCCAGCTCTGTAGATGTTTTCCTCCAAAGCACACAAGAGGAAAAGGGAGAAGAGGAGCCATGCATGGATGTGAGCTGCTTTTCTCAGGAAGCTGTAGAACCACTTGGTGTGGAAACAGGTCCTTCAGCCAGGCACTTGGGTAGAGATGATCCCAGACATCCCACCTCCTGGAAAGGTGGACACAGATCATTATTCACTGGTGTCAGGTTTTTATCACTGGGCTTTTATGTCCCCATTTCCTTAGGGAGCCTTTCCACAGAGGTTCAGAAAATAGCAATTTAATGTACTCCATGACCAGCGTTGGAATTGCTCTCTTGGTTCTCCTCTTTTCCCAGGCTCCAGCTGTGCATCCTCAGTTGCCCAAGAGGGCAAATATTCTTCTTCTATTGTGTCTTCTGCTGGGACAGGCTTAGATTCCTCTGACAGTCCAATTTTAAATCAGATCAGTGGTCTGCTTTGACCAACAGTGTGTTTCCATCTGTGGGCAGCACGAGAAGTTTCCACCAGGTCTCCTAATTCTTCCATATTTCTTTGTCAGGGTAATTCCACATGGTCCTGGACAGCAGAAAAATATGTCATTCAGTCAGAAACAGTTAAATTTACCAGACAGCTTTTCACTCAGCAGAGGACACACACTCAACTAAATTTGCAGAAACTGAAGTTAAACAAGCTCCCCATTCATGCAAAAACTTGGTGTTTTGTCAGTTTTAAATTTCAAGTTCTAGAAGTATCTCAAATTAATGAAAGGATTAGATTCTAATCCTTTCAAATATTTCTGTGTGCACATTGTGTGTTGCATCCGTGACTGCTTTGATTTGAGGCTGAATAAAAATGTCTGCAGAAAGGGGCTCTTTTTCTCAGAAACATTCTATTTTCAGTAGGAACCGAATAATTTATGACAAGAATGTTTTTTTTCTATTTGAGTAAAGAAAACGCTTGAAGTGTTGATGAAAATCCTCCAAAGAAGAATGCTTTTATTTTTTAAGCAGATCACAGCAGTTCATATCTTCCAAATCTCAGTCAACTTAACTAGTCAGCAGCATTTCCTTGATAGGCAGAACAGAGGGAAGCTGGGGGACTTATAAACTAGACCCCAAATTTTTCGATGTCTTAAAGTAAGTGAAGAATATTCCAGTCTTAAGTAGTCTTAAGCATTATATATTTAAAGACAGAATTGCATTTGTTATGTTTTACAGTCCTTTCTATGCCTTAATTATATTTATTTTCCAAGGGAAACTAAGCCAGACCAGATTATTGCAGGATGCTGATGACAGTGGAACAACGTTCCTGTCCTTCCATCTTTTATCTGCCTCCAAACAACAGTAAAATTTCTGCTGCAGTCATAACAGAAGCTAACATGCATAAACTCAGTATGGCTGCATAAACAAGATGACTTGTAGCATTATAGTGAGCAAACATCAATATATGTGGTATATGTGGGCTTTCTTTTTTTTTTTTTTTTTTTTAAACTCTTCAAGGCAACTCTGACTTGCAGATCTTCTGGTAAAGTCACACAGTGTCATGTCCTTAATGCTTCCTGTTCTCTTAATGGAGAAGCTGCAAAATGCTTTACCCCACCAGTGAACAGAACAGACCTTGCACACACACTTGTCTTTACAGTAATGTGACAAACCTCTTTGTCTTTTACACAGAATTAGTGATTCATGAGTATTGTAGCCATCAGTTCTCACCCAAATCTTGCTGCTTAGTCCAGCCTCATTTTCCAGGCTGGGACCAAACCAGCAGAGTTCTCACCTTAATCTGCCACCCAAGCCAAGCTGTGTCCATAACATCTCAGCAACCTGAGATGAGAGTCTGGAGATGGGAAAGGGCAGTCAGAGAGTGTGAGAGCTGTAGAAACACCCACTTAAAATAATACAATATTCTGTATTTGAAGGGACCCACAAGGCTCAATCCAGGTCCAGATCCTGCACAGGATCACCCCAAGGATCTTGCCATGTGTCTGAGAGCATTGTCCATGTGCTTTTTGAGCTCTGTCAGGCTTGGTGGTGTGGCCACTTCCCTCAGGAGCCTGTTCCAGTGCCCAGCCACCCTCTGGGTGAAGAACCTTTTCCTGATATCCAACCTACACTTCCCCTGAGAGAGCTTCAAGCCTTTTCCTTGGCTCCTGTCACAGTTCACCAGAGAGAAGAGATCAGTGTCTGCCCCTCTTCTTCCCCTCATGAGGAAGATTTAACTGCAATGGGCTCTCCCCCCAGTCTCCTTTTTTTCCAGGCTGAACAGACCAAATGACCTCAGCCTCATAAGGCTTCCCCTTCAGACCCTTCACCATTTTCAGGCCATTTTTGCCAAAAGGGCAATTTTACACTTTGGTGTGGTGAAAGGCAGAAAGGTCAGAAGAGCTGCATATTAATCTTAATGCTTAGAAGGCCCATAACTCAAGATTTTAGACTGAAGTTGACCCCATGTGAGCAGTTAATTGATTCTCTGTTACATATTAAGAGGAAACAACCTGGCTGTGTATGCAATAAAGCCATTAATGCCTGGCTCAGATATCCATTCCCAGCACCCTGGCTCTCCCAGAGCTTTCTGGGGTCTTGTGTGGGAGATAAGGAGAAGAAGAGAAACTGTTTGCTAATGACTGTGAAAACAACCTGGCACCCTGAGATCCTCCCTTCCCCATCCTCCTCTCTATCTCCACATGGGAGAAAGGCTGATGATGCTAACTCAGCTATGCACATGAAGCTGTCCATCCACTTCTCACACGTGGGGTTTTTCGTGGAGGAAGGAGCCTATAAATAACCCAGCTCTCAGGTGCTGCTGTAAACAGCCTCATAAAGCACAGGCTGCTTGCAAAGCAGTGCAGAGCAGTCTGTGCCAATGTGAAGTCTGGGTGTTGTCTGTGCTGACTGCAGAATTCACTCTGTCCCTTTGTTACAAACACTCCGTCCTCATCCTCTTCCAGCTTACGGGGGCTCCCATCACATTCCAGCCTCAGTGTTGCCCATGCTGTGCAGCACTGGTCACAGCCAGGCTGCCCCTGCTGGCCCCTAAAACCTACAAATCCCACGTTTTTGAACAACTAATGCTCTGAGACAAATTTAGCAGGAGACAGCTTAAAAGTAAACTCTAAACAAGCTTTTTCTGCACACTTGGAATCTTATTTAATGTGATGGATATTGATCACACCTTAATTCTCTATTAAACCTTCCCAGCAATTTTGTAACCACCTTCCAAGTAGAAGATATTGTATTTTTTAAACATCCAAATGTTATTTTAAGGTTTTCCATCCCCCCCTTTTTTTTTTTTTTTTAGATCAACTCCTCCATAGATTGTTTGGGTTTTTCATCTCTCAGTTTCAGGAAATATTTTGCCTGGCTCAAATTTTGAAAAATAAACAAATGAAAAAAGAAAAATCTGAAGAGTGGGAGAACATATTCATGCTTTTCCAAAGAACCTTAACTTCATCTTTAAAACTGCAGAAAAGAGTATAATTTTACAGTTCATCTTCCCTTTGCTTTCAGTTGAATAGCATTCAAAACACTGATGTACTTTTAAAGCAGCTGTTACATCTAAAACAAAATACCTGTACTCTAAAAGAAATAATTTTATACAATAAAAAAATTCATTTGTAAATACTACTTCACTGGCCAGTGAAGTAGTACTTCACTGGTTCTTCTTAAGTGGAGTAAGTAAAGTAAGTAAAGTAAGTAAAGTAGAGTAAGTAAAGTAAGTAAAGTAGAGTAAGTAAAGTAAGTAAAGACTATTCTGGTTCTTAAGAAAGAAGAACCTCAACTAGTCAGTTCCTTTTCCATAGAGGATTGTTCTTGAGATTTTTCTTGTAAATGTTTCATATGATTTTTTTCACCTAAGAAAAAGCAAAAGAAACCCTTCAGAGTGTACTGCATAATATCCAACCCTCTATTTTTGTCCTAATTTTAATGTAAAGTCTTCTGTCTATATCATGCTGAGACAACTTTGGTTTTGAATACTACACACATATCTGTAGACAAGCACATTCCTTGCTTTTTGATTTTGGGCCAACCAATTTGTCTCTTTTGCTGTCATGTACAAGTCCATCAGCTCAGAGGTTGCTACACCTAAACAAGCCATCTGGAATTCCCTGAGCAGCAAAATCTTTCTCTAATTTCCTTCTGCTCTTGACCAGCACAAAATATGGTCCCATAAATTTCCTCTTTTGGATTTATTGCTGTAATAATTTGTGGGGCCAACCCTGGACTCTTGCAGGAGAAAATAGAGCTGGTAAAAAGATCTTTGGGCTATTAAAAGAGAAGAGGCTGCAATTTTTTTTCTAAACTCACAGGTTCAGTGATCTGGTTCCCACTGTGGCCTGGCCAAAGCCACTGGCAGAGCTGGGGGAGCAGGAATCTGCTGCACAAGGAAGGAAAATGAGCATTGGAGGCTGCAAGGGGGGGTGTGAATGTCTAAAGCAGCTTTGCCATCAAGGAAACCAGAGTTGTGTAAAGGCACCCTTAGGAGTGTGTGAGCATCCCCATAAGCCACTCTTCCCCACCCTAATCACTGCCAGTACCCTACTCTCACTCTCTGTAATTTTCTGTAGGTTTCCAGTAAATAGAAAGGCAGAAGGTACATGCTTGCACAGAAAAGGATTGTTTTCTTCTTTCAACAGAAAAGACACAGACAGTTAGACAGATAACAACATCCTTAAGTGCTGAGATCCCTCCCTGTATGGAAGCAAAGAACACAGGCTTCTGATTTTTGTACTTAACAACATTGCCATGTTACAAGTTCATGCTGAACTCACTGCTCTCTAAATCATCTAAGTTCCTTTACAAAGGGTTGCATCACCAAGTTTTGTTCTCAGCTTAGACAGTCCCATTTAATATTTTTGGATATATTTAAATGCACTTGAGATCAGTAGTCTGTAATTTTTTCCCTTTTTCCTTTTTCATTGTTTTTTTTAGACTTCTCACTGAACTTTTTGGCCATGTCCATCTAAATCAGCTGTTTTTAAAGGTGTTCACATCTCTTCTCAATACAGCCCTGCCTGCATATTTCATCTCACACATCCATTTTATTGCAGCTGTTAAAAGCAGTCACACAGCACAGCCCCTCTCCTTCCCCTATCTTGCTAATAGGATTTGCTGCTGATCTCCCTGGCATGTCAAGGTATCTGGGTTTGTGTTTGAACAATGAAATTTCATGGATATATTTTCCAGAATTCATCCTCTTATTACAAACCCTGATTAAAGCCTTCTATTTCCAATCTTTTTCTTTTAACTTTTATTGTAAACTAAGCATTTAACCAGATTTGCAAAGGAATTATCTCTTCTCATAATAATGTATGAGAGAAAGGGACAAAAGAGAGTAAGGGTGAAAGGATACAAATCTAGGGATTCCTCTCAAATAAAGCCAAAAAATTTCTTGCATTAATTAACACATTTGCTATTGGGAAAAAAATTGATTGAGGATTAGGATTATTTTAAAAATATAAGGTGAGAAATAGTGTTTAAGTTTATATTTGGAGATCAAAGGAATTTGGTTACATAAAGTGATTTAATTTAGGCCTATGGAAAGTGAGAAGCTCATTTCCCACATGTGTGTTCTAGACCCTGGTGACTTTTCATCCCCTCAGCTATTTTTCCCTCCTGTTTTCACCTTATTCCCTCTAGGAAAAAAAAAAAAAAAGAAAAAAGAAAAAAACCAAACAAACATAAATTTACAAATACAAATTGGTGAAGAGATTATATTCTTATTTAAAAAAATATGAAGAAAATATAAAGAAAAAAAAGTGGTCAGGAAAATTTAAAAACTGCAACATGAGGAGTTCACACAGAAAATGAAAGCTTTTTCTTTATATTCCCATTAAAATTTCTTAAAATGTGTCTGAAAATAACTGGGTAAGAGGACGTTCAAATAAAGGGTTTCATATAAAATATTATCTTAATCTAATCTGTTATCTAATCTAATTTTATCTATTATCTAATTTTCTTTGTCTAAAGAAGACAAAGAAAATATTTAGGAGTTTTAGTGCAGGAATAAATCAACCCAAGGTTTAAAAAATTTCTACCTCATCTGTCCACAGAACCAAGATTTGCAAGGATTTCCCCTTTCCTCCATTTCCTCCCTGTTCTCTTTCTCCCACAGCTGGGAAATCCAAGACCTATCCCAGGTGTTTGCCCTGTGCATCTCTCAGTTTCTTTGAGCCTTTAAAAGCAGAAAGCCAAACAGTGCAATGATTGTATCCTGACACAAGGCAATAGCCCAAACACTGCACCTGACAGATCTCACACCAGAGATGTTTCTACTGAGAGGAATTTGGCTGAAGCCTCTGGGCCTTGAGCACACCCATCTGAGGGTTTCAGGGTGTGGATGGAGCAAAGTTTAGTTTCCTGCATTGCTCCTCTGCATTTGTAGCTTGTTGGTTCGTCTCAGAGCCAGGAAAATTTCGGTTGCCTTGAAAAGAGCTTGGTTTTTATTTTAAAGTTTCAGTTAATTTCATGCAAGAATGGTTTTAGTCTTATGATCAAAACAAGTAATGTACTGTAGTATAACATAAATTGTCATGACTTAAATAGATTTAGACTTGACAGACTGTGTAGTATCCAAGTCATTCAAGTATAAAGCAATGAATGACATTATGCCTATCACAAGAAATGTGGCTGTCAACTGCAATTGCTTCTGTAGCACTTTGGGAGCAAGGACAATTCAAATCTTCAAATCAAAAAGCATCTGCTTCTGTATTGCTTTTTCTTCTCTGGTGCTTGCCACTGAACTACTTTCATTATTAGCTTTTTTGATATCCCTCTGTAACGTTCATCATTTGCCTCAAAATGTTATATATGTCATTGTATAATCAGAATGATAATTTCTATATAAGTAGAATTGAATTTACATAGTGCACAATCATGGGAGAAAATTCCTTGTAAAATCACAGCAAAATGAGCTGATAGAAGGGTAGACATCAGACCTGTCATGAGTAGCAGTGAGAAGGAGAGTTAGAAAGCCTGTGGGAGCTCAGCCTTTCTGTCTCTGAAGCCAAGCAGAAATGTCATTAAGGGGAACAGGGTGTGTGGCAGTGAGCTTACGAGGCACAGGCTGCTGCACACCCTTCAAATTGCAGGAAGCATCCTGAATTCTCTGTACAATGTTCTTCCTGGCAATAACACCAGTGGATACAGAGGGAGGATGTGGTGGAGATCAGTCTCTGCCCAGGTCTGTGCACATGTGAGAAGCTGCTCCTGACCTAATGAGAGTCCTGGGCTTGAATAACACTGCACAGCTGTGCAGGGCCTGCAGGCCAGCTCTTTGCTCAGTTCAAGTAGCTCTTGGAGAAGGGGTTGGCTCCATCCAGGTCTTCTGGAGCAGCAGCTGTTCCTCCAGTAATTGAAATCACTCCCTGCTGGCTTGTGCAGAGCCCAGCAGCAGCTGAGGCTGGCTCCTGGCCAGGGGAGCCCTGCTCCACAAACCCTGTGTGCTGTGGGAAGAATGGCCCCATCCTAGGCTTGGATTCTGCCCCTCTGCACGGTCTGAGTTAAATCAGCTGAGGCATTATGCACTGAGAGGGGCAGGAAGGCTTTGTTGTTCTGTCCTGGTGCTCCATGTCCAGCTGTGCCTCCCTGCCAGTGGCCCTGTGCTGAGCACTCAGTGCACATCATCTCTGGCTGCAAGTGATGCACGTGTCATTCCTCAAACTTTGGTGTGCGCTGTATTTTGGATAACACTGTTTTTTCTTCTTCAATAGGCCATTTACCAGGCAGTAGCCTTGCCCCTCTTCACCCAAGGAACAATCTCTATCCTCTCAATGTGATTACAGCCCATTTCATTCCATAATAGGTTTCTTTTATTATTCCCTCAGGCATGTAAATCAAATTTTACTGAGTACCAAAATCTTTGTTCTACAAAGAATGCTGGCATCGAGCGCAGTGGAGGAATAGGCTCGCTATTGAATACAGTCCGTGTTAATAGAACTCCCCTATCTTTTTTACTTTGAAAGTAAACATCTGTCAAAGTTTATTTTATCTGTCAGAAAGACAGGAGTGTCTTAAGGGAAAGCACACAATAAAAGCAGATAGATTATTCTGCAATTATACCTTTCTCTGTCTAAATGTTTAATTAGATAAGCTGCCACAGAGACAGCGATTGCTTTGGCATCCATCTGTCCCACTTACCGAGGTTACAAATGCTGTGGAAGTCTTGGCAGATTTGATCACAGCAGCCACAGCAAAAGCAGGGAGCTGAAAGTCTCAAACAAGGGCAATTTCAATCAACTTTTCAGCCCTGGATTCAGCCCCTTCTGGTACAACCACTGCCAGTGGTGATCTTGTGCTGTCAGAGTTTGGGATGCACCAACCTTAGTGCACACCACTGAATCATGGAATGGTTTGGGTTGGAAGGGACCTGAAAAATCATCCAGTTCCCCTGCCATGGACAGGGACACCTTCCACCAGGTTGCTCAAAGCCTCATCCAGTCTGGCCTTGAGCACTGTCAAGGATTGAGCAGCCACAACTTCTGAGGGAATTGGTAGGAGTGGCCCCCCCACCCTCACAGTAAAGGATTTCTGCTTAATTTCCTACATGCAAGGAAAATACTTGAAGACACAGCATCTTTCACCCCTCTGCAGTTACTGCTGCTAAATATGTTTTTATTCTTGATTTCAAAAGTTATATGTGTCTACCACAATATTAGATTGATTGCAGGTGTTTCAGCTGCAATGGTAATACAAGTTTTTGCAAGCCTTGTTTCATGCTGGGTTCAGAAAAAGCACAGAAGAGAAGCCATGATTTTCATCACACAGACCCTGCAAGCTCAGGCAGTGCATAATATGATGAAGAGCATAAAAAGAGAATGAGGCATATAAACTTGTGAAAATTGCAGATTTTTGCCACTTGGTATGTAAATCTAACTCAAGACCATATTCAGACGTGGGGCTGGAAAGGTTTTGACTCTAAGTAGCAGAGCTGCCCAGTCTGTGGTTACCACAGACTTTGCTGTGCAGAAAGTGCTGCCTTGTGTTTTCTAAAGCTGCAGTCAATAAATATTTACCTGTAAAGGCCCCATTATCATTACAGCTCACAAGATTTTAAAAAATTATTTTCATGACACCTCATAAGGCTGTTTTATGGGTAGTATTAAGCCAGTGTGAAGCCCACCTAGAAGACTTCAGCTAAGGTATAAAAGTCATCAACTTGAAATGGCATTTGTATGGCCAAACCTAAAGTAAGAGTCAATTTCAAATGAATAAATCTAAATTTAAATGTTTACCTGTGTATCCAAGCCTGCATTACAAGCACAGGTCATGGAGATTTAGTCCATCCAGATAAGGACAGATTCAGATGCCTGTGAGTGATGAGCTGAACCAAGTCCTTTGTGTTGGAATCCAAGACCTTAAGATGTACTCTGAGATCTATCATCAGAAAATGGCATTCCACACATAGTCCTATATGTTATCTGGTCTTGGGTGTTATCTCATGTACTTGGGGCATCCCAAATGGAGAAAAGGAGTTTCCGGGATATAATGAATATCCTTCCTTTTTGAAAAGGTCAGTGGGGTCTAAATAGTTTACATTATTTCTTGATGTCCAAGTCACAGAGTGAAATAAAGCAAAGGTCTAGGAAGAATCCCAGCTTGTTATATAGTTATTTTGCATAACAGATTTTTTTTTACACTCTTTTTTTGACTTTTTATTATTTATTCTTGTATCACCAAAAAACTGTTGAGGCTTTTGAAAATGTATTAAACAGAGCCTGTCAGTTGCTTTTAAAAGAGGTAAGAAATGCTGAAAAATAATGGGGGACATTTGGCTTATGTCAAAAAAGAAGAGATTGAATAATGAGCTGGAAGGGGATGGCGTCTCACATTATTTTCTTTTCCTGGTTTGCCAGTTTTAGATTGTTGCTTAATAATTCTTTCAGTATTACGGAAGTCAGATATTTTATTTTTGGATGCTGTTTTGAAGCCATTTGGTGAAGGGTTTTTATAGGAAAAATAGAGGGAAATATATGAGACATTGACAATGAAAGAATAAGGAATGCAAAATACAGCTGACTTCGGTTTTGTTTGCAGACTTGAATTCAGGCCATGAGCACTGATAAATTTGCTAATAAACCTCTCCCAGTTTATGTAGTGTTTCAAAACCACTCTCATTTGTAGCTTCCACTAGTTTTACTTTAATTATACTTTTGGGTACATTTTGAATCAAAAATCAGGATATGCAGTTTACATGCTATAATTTCTATTTGTTTAACATACCAAAATCAGATGCTGTTGTGTTTGTAGTGTTCCATAATCTTTATCTGTATGCCCTCAGCCACAGCATAGGAAATTTAGAAATATAATCCTTTCTTTGAAATACTCATCACAGTTATGTTCCTTCATGCCATTACAGGGCAAAACCACTTTTTTTTTTTTTTTTTTTAAATCAGAGAGATGGAGAGATTAATGCTTCTGCATCATCTGCTTGTGCGGATGTTACTGAAACACTTTGTAAGGGACACAAATCATTGTAAATCAATATTTGTAATTGCAGGGTAGAATGATCTGTTTCCAATGGCTGAAGAGCATCTAAATGCAGACACAATTACAAAACCATAATGCAGCAAACAAGCAAACCTGCCCTCTGAAATGAGTATATTACTTGCCACAAATTAATTTACTGTGTTGTAAGAACACTATTGAAGTATTAGCCTACGTATTTCTCTTTTTGCTCCCCATAAAAACACACTCTACTACATTCATCTTCTCCAACCTCATCATCCCCATCTAAACACTAATAATCTATACACACAATATCCCCAAACCCATTTTTTTCTCTGTGTCTCTGCTCTTGACCTGTTTTTTCTCCAGCAATATAATTATGGCAGTATTTGTGTCTTCATCTCCCTCCCCCAAAACTATGGATATTGTGATTTGAAACACTGGAATTCTGCTGGATAAAACCCAAGCACGTTCATAAGCCCTAAGCCTTTAACAAGACAGAAGATGAACCATAACTGGTGCATCCCTCACAGGCCCAGGACAGCCTGGTTCCAATCACCTGTAGTGGTTGCTATAACAATAATTCTGTACATGAGCTCACAGAGTCACACTCTGCAGAGATACAGGATTTTTTTTTTTTTCCCAAAAATACTGAGCATTCATAAGCAATAGCATCCATAAGAGCAGCAAAGCACTTTGGAGTGAACCCTCAGGTTCAATGATGTGATAAATGCCAACCAGAACTACCAAGAAAAAAATAATTGTTGTGATCTGTTTTCTAGTATACAGCATCTGAAGACAACAAGCTCAACTAGACAAAATACTTGTTTGCATTAGAATCTGCCTGCAAAATGGTCCTAAAATAGCTGCTTAGAAAAAAAAATATGCTTTTTTTCCAACCAGGGGAAGTATTTTACCAACATATTATGCAATTCTCATGTATGTCATTCTCTCATCAGCTGATTTAAAATTATTTTGTGCTTTAATTGACATGATTCAGAATGAATTTATGTATTCAGATATCAGATATGGCTAATTGTTACTGTATTCTCACTGTTGCTAGTACTCAGGATTTTGTCTATTTGCTTAACACAAGAAAGAAGAAAATGCTTTCTTTTCAGCCTTGTCCAGGTCAAAGTAAGTTTAGAACATTTAAATTCAATTTTTCTGGAAAAATCAAGGCATTTTTTCAGTTTGAATTTTTTGTTAAATATGACTGTTTCATTTTAATGTGAAGAGAAAGGCTTTGCCCCTTTGTGACAAACAGTAACAGTGTTTGTTTTCCCTTTGTGGAAATAATTCCACTAAAATTAATTTTAAAACCCCTTCAGCTGATGTATTTAGATTGAATTTAATCTTTATTTTAATTTTTAAGTAACTTTATATTATTCCTAAACTAAGTTCTTGTAAATGTATTAAATGATATTATATGTTCAACTATTAAAAAGATGTTTGTACTGTTCCATCATTACTACTCAGACTCTAATGGACTGTCAATTTCTGACTCAATAACAACCAATGCAGCTGAGATACTGAAATGAAAAAGTGAAATACAAGGAAAAAAAAAACAAAACCAAAAAATCCCAAAACAAAAAAATCAAAACAACAAGCTTAATGGAACATTTTAAATTAATTACATTTAAACCTGAAAATTAGGACATTCTGTTTAAGAAATTTTAGCATACTTTTGTTAAGATGTAGTCCAATTAACTATGTCTCATCCTTTAGAGCTGTTAACAAAATTCTGATTTTTATAAATTCTCACTGGGATGAACTGAGTTTGGGAGAGTATTATGGAAAAGAGTCACTCTGTTTTTGCAGTGCTCCTATGACCTTTCCTTATATTCTCTATAGATATCTGCTGTTAGCAGCTGCTGGAAGCAGGATGATGGAGAAAATCGATTTCTTTGTTTTTTAATCTGATACAGTGTCTTTCCTGGTCTTAACTAGCAGGAGCAGACATATTTGAGATTTAAAAAATTGAGCAATGAAGATTATTAAAAAGAAAAAATATGGGTTCATTGGTGATGTTTGCAGTGACTGAGCAGAGCACCATGTTGCATCAGTGACTGTGCAGAAAACCTCATTTTCTCTCTAGGGCCCATTTGTTCTGACAGATGACACACTTCTACTCCACCATAAAAACCTGGTTTTGGGGGGGTTGGGTCCAGCTTGCTCACACATATGCACACAAAGCATTTGGAAGTGGTGTGTCTGAACTCACAAATATGAGCCATGTCCTGGTTACTTCTGAAGCAGCATCTGGGTCAAAACCTCTCAAGGATTTGCAGCTGGGAGACAGCTCAGCTTCACACAGGGATCCAAATTTTCTTTCCTGAGTTTTACCCTTGTTTTATCCAGCAGAAGTCTCCGCTGGAAAAGAACAGAAAAGGGAGATCAAATCCGTCAACAGGGAAAAATGTTCTTCCACGTTTTTTCCAGCGTACTTCTAGCCTATTCTTCCAGATCTCTCCAGAGAAACACCCTTTTCTTTCATCCCCCAAACTCAGCCATCTGACCCAGCTCTCTGGCCAGCCAGGTATGTCAGAGCAGCAGCTTCATAATCCTGCAAAGGACTCTAAACCACGGCACAGAGGACACGGAGTACAGCTGCTTTAGCATGAGTGCCTCTGGAGAAAATGTCCTGGATTTCTGAGACAGCTCCATGATTCTGACAGATGTGACCCAGGAGCTGTGAGCTATCCATCCAGAGCAGCAGCGTTCCTGGGCTCTCCTGTGACCCCAAACACCCAGGGGGCAGAGCAAAACTCAGTCACTGTTTCTCTTGATTTAATGCTCTTGTGCTTTTGCTCTCTCTGAGACTTGCACCTTGATTTTTCTTTCTTTGCTTACACCCAGTCTTGCAGAACACTTGCTCAAGTGCTCGACGTTGATGCATCTGCCTGACCTTATTGATTCCTCTGGAGTGCAGGAGATGAAGAGAAGGGATATTTCTGCCCTGTGCCACTTAGCCAGAGTGACTCAGGGATCTGGTCTGTAAAGCTAAGTGAGCTTGCTTTCCATTTGAAGATTTAGAGTTTTAGACCAAATTCTCCCAAGGAGAGGAGGAGAGCAGAAACTTCAAAAGTGTGATACAAATGCATGTTCTTATGTTAAATGAGTATTTTGAGTGCCCCACAAGCTTTCTGGTATTGTAAAACTTCATGGAAGAAACCTTTAGTTTTCTGCACATACTGAGCAAATTTGGGGCTGCTTCCAAGTCAAATACAATTTTTTCTTGCAGTTGCAAAGACACTGGTCCTCTAGAATTTGCAAAAGTGTGAGTTAGTTGCCCAGGTGCCTTCATAATTAATGACAAAGAAGAAACTACAAAGAGAGGTCCAATTACCCCCTTACCTGCCACCACCCCTGAGGTGCAATGAATTTATGCTTTCAGCTGGACTTGTTACCCACTGACTTCAAAGTGCGTCTGGACAAGAATAGACTGACCTAGGTTACAAAATTTGATTTTAGACAGATCAAATTAGGCAACACAAATCCCATCCTAGCTTACCAGGGGACAGAAAACGAGAAGGACAACCTTTATGTGTTCACTGAGAGATAGTGAACCTAAATTTTATGCTGGGCCATGGAGATGCTGAGATATTGGCACAGGGGCTCTCAGTGGTATACTGGTTCCTACAGTCAGTTATGTTTCTCCTTTTTGCATTGTAATGCCACCACAAGGAGAGGGAAAGGTGACTTTTGCTGAAGTCCCAGATCACCTTGAGAGAAATTGCAATAAAATTTTGTGTGGATTCCCCAGCAGTTAGGGTGAAAGCTAATTACCTGTGCATAGGGAAAACAGATAATTTACAATGGAGTAAAACAAATGTCAGAATCTGAGTATCAAAATGCAGAAATCCAGGGAAATTATTTGCTTTTAAAAATGTCTGTGCCTCTAGAGACTTGTGGACTAGACATAGCCGAAGGAAAATTTTTGACTACTCCTGCTGGATTGAGTAATATAGTCCAGTAAAATGGAATTTAATTTGAAATATGAACAAAGCAGCATGAGAGAGGGAAGGAATGCTTACTCTTGGTTGGACTGCCTGTAAATGTCGTGAAAAACAGAATTTTCCTTTGTCTTCTCACCACAGTCCTGTAACTCAAAAATTCTGTGAAAACCTGCATGTTGCCTTCCTCTTGCCCAGAAGGACATAAACTCATACAAGCTGTACTAGATAAAGTGGAAATCTCTGCAAATACCCAAAGATTGCACATTCCCTTAATGAGCTGTAATAGAAATATTAAATTAGAAAATTCAAGGCTTTCACAACAATTCACACAAAGGTCCCAGAGTACAAAAATGAATTCCCTTGGTTGGACAGGGCCTTCAGCAGGGTGGTCTAGGGAAAGGTGTGCCTGTCCATGGCAGGGGGTTTGGAAGTGGAAGCTCTTTAAAGTCCCCTCCTACTCAAACTATTCCATGATTCTGATATATACAAACATATACATATGAAAATAGACTTAAAAAGCTACTGGCATAAGAGACAACTGTGACATTTTAGTTTCGGAATGCAATCTCTTAGAAAATGAAAACTAAACTTCCTGGGGAAATTTATTCTCTTTCTAAATGTGTATAATAAAAAGAGACATAACGACTATAATAACAGTTTATTCAACCATATAATGTTTCCTCTGCAGAGGAAAGCCAGCAGCATTTTTGGCAAATGGCATCTTTTCTAAGGGCAGAGGTTGTCTGGTTCTCTGTGAGAGCAGAAGAGACTGGCAGCTTGAGCAAACACCATTTTGTGTGAGGGTATCCTGCAGGAGAAAGTAAATTTCTTCTAGGGAAGAAATGTTCAAAACCAGACAAAAATGTCAAAACTTGGCCATTAATCCCATTAGAAAATCAAAACGCATTTCACACCAAATCCCATTCTCAACAAGGCCATTCAGGAAAGAAGCCAAGAAAGGGGAATCTCCAGAGATGTTGAGAAGATAAAGGTACTATGGAGGGAAGGAGAAAGAGGCTAATAGAAGGGGATAGAAATGTCAACGTGATGACATTCCAGGGGGAAGACAGAGAGGAGTCTGTATTTGTGCCTGCTGGTTTGACAAGCTTCATATTGAGCAGGAGTCAGAGAAAATTGATAGGAACTGGTTTTAAGAGGAAAAGAGATTCTGCATCAGCTTTTCCAGAGTACAGTGACTCAGCCTGAGTGAATCTGCAAATCCAATATCTCCAAGGTTAACCTTAAATGCAAAGGCAGTATTCCATACCTCTGAGAATTTGGATGATTTGTTTGGCAATGTTTCGTTTATTGTGGCACCTAAAAGAAAATTTGCCTTGAGGTTTTGTTTTCTAAAGTGTCTTTTTATACTGCTCATGTGTAAGGGTTTAACTATGAAAAACAAAGGAGGTTTCTACATTGAAAAATTGCATTAAATTAAAATTACGTTTTGGGAGAGCACTTTAATAACTGCAGATATTCTGGGAGAATTGCAGAATTGTTATTATCACCTAATAAAAAAGTTTGGAAAAGAAGAGAATGTAGAGGCATAATTAAACCTAAAATAAACACAGTTTAGAAACAGAATTGTGTGTCTTAGTTATCTCAACAGCCTTGATTCAGCCCTAGGAGAGTACTTTGAAGAAGATGTGTAAAAAATTCAGCAATCCTGATGCCTGGGAATTTGTCATGTTTGTCACATATGGGCTACTATATTAAAGTTAATTCTCCTGTTATGGTCCAGGTCATGATGGGGGAGAGCAAAGATTTTTATAAGTCCTTGGTGCCAATCCCAAAAGGGCTGGAGGAGGAAGAGAAGAGCACTGCTGTGCTACTGGGTAAATCCATATCTTGCCCACCCTTCACATGATTTGTGCAGTTCTGGATTTCCCATCCTGAAGGATTTATGTAAGGCTTGAAAACAATCAGAGAAGCTTCTCAGGTACAATCAATGTGAGGAACTGATTCTGTCACCACGAGATAGAAGCCTTCAGTCCAGACACAAGACAACTTAGGGAAAAGAGGGGGAAATGCAGCTGAAGTCTGTAAAAGATGCTTTGGCATGGAAAGGTTTGTTGGGATAGATAGTTTACAACCTCTTCAGTAAAAGAACTATGAACATACAATTACACAGAAGAGCAGGAGGCTGAGAAGAAATAAAAAGGTTTTTTTCATCATATTTCATGCAGTTGAACTGCAAAACCTCCTTCTGCAGGATATAGCAGGTGACAAGGTTTCCAAAGATGAGAGGAAACATTAGACAGGTTAATGAAGGATAAAGTTATTGAGCATTCATTATAAATTGTATTGAGAAAGAAAAGATAAAAAAGAAAACAAAAGAAAAAATAAAAATAGGAGAAAATGACCAACCAATCTCAAAAAAAAATTTTTTTAAAGTCAGAATTTTTTTATTATTATTTCTCTGTTGACTGCCCTTATGATTACACCTTGGGATACTAACTTCTATAATGAGTTCCTTGCCAGGTCACCTGTACCTTTAGCCAACAGCTGCTAGGCAAGACAGCCATCTCTGCTGATACAAAGACTTGTGTATTCTTCTATCACAAAGCCTCTGCAAGGCTGGTGGTGTAGAGGACCTGTCTCCTTAGAAGACTGAACCACATGGTTGAACTCCTGTAAGTGCGCAGCCAAAACAATCATTCATAAAGGTGCACAAATGAGAAGTAACAGAAATTGAAGAGAAAGCAGACAGGGAAGATGAGGGTGATAAGAAAACAACTTTTTCTTTTTTTACTATTTGCCATGGATGTTGAAAAGCTTTGCCCCTTGGAAATGACCTGCAGCACAGCCAGGTGAGCTCTTTAGCCAAGACTAAGTGCAGAATAACGATGGGACTTGGTGGATTTCAAAGGCAGCTGTTCCCATGACTGCTGCCACTGCGATGATTTGAGATTGCAAACAGATGGGGAGGTAGTCAGCAAAACAACAGGGGAGGCATCCATGAAAAAACACATTTCTTAACACGTGACTGTGGCTGAAAGAAAAAAAACCTGTAAAAGTTGATGGGCTGCAGCTATCCCGTTTCTGTCAGAACAATATGAGCAGAAAGAAAAAAAGAAATCACTCTGGCAAGAAAAACCTAAGGTTAAAATATGAACAGACTCTTCAGTCTCCTGTAGCCTGGCTCATCCTGCCTGCGTGACAGGATCAGATTCTCTTCAATCTCTGAAAGCCCACAAGACCCTCTGGCTGGAGGCCCTGGATGTAAGCTCAGTTTCAGGGTGTACCTTGTGCAAATGACTTGGATGAGATCAGATATTTGGCAAGTCACTTGAAAAATATCTGAAGGACTGCAGTGAGCTTAGCTCTCCAGGTAAAAACCCTGCTAACACCAGGGCCAGCAGCTAATGTTGCTGCAGAACTGACGTGAATTATATTAAACTGAGGTTGAACTAGACAACTTTTGCTTCTCTAAGCTTTTCTGTCCATGTAGAACAACAGAATGATCCCAGTGTGTCACCTGGCCCAGAACACCTGGACATCACAACCTGGGGACCTGTGTGCCAGATAAAGGACTTCAGAGAAGCATGTTGTACCTCCACAATGCCAAGGCTGCTGGACACTGTTTTTCTGAGCCCTCCAACCTCCCCTCTGAATCTGGCAGTGACACACCACCCCACACAGCTCCATCTGCACAGCTGTGACTCCAGCCTTGTGCTTCATGTGACTTTTCCATAAAGGCAAGACAACTCAGCAGGTACTGAGTGAGTTAGGGTCAGAATGAGTTCACTCTGTTCTTATCCACATTTCTCATCCACCTTTCACAAGGTGAAGGATTTTTTTCTACCAGTGCATATGGAAAAATACAGCAGGCAACAGTTAGTAGCAATGACTCAGTCTGTGTCCCAGGGAGGGGCCACGCTCAGGGTATGGATAAGGCAGCAGTCCAAGTGTGGGGTTACTTTCAGAAACCTTGAAGTACCCTCTGGGGCTTGCAGAGCTTCAGCCAGGAGTTGTCTGTGACTCTGGGAGGTTCAGTCTTGGAGCAGCCACCCCATGTACTCAGATGCAACATCTTCCAAACCTTACCATGACCACACAGACCCCACAATCACCTGATGTTCATCTGCACTTGTCTGCTGAAGCATGATCCATGTGGGAAAGGAGGATATTAACAGTGAGACTTTGAACTCAAATCCACAAAGATGATGTTGAAATGTTTTCAGGGCTAGGTACTCACTGTATATTTTCCTTCATAAAATATTCTGAGCTCAAACAGCAAAAAATAAAGGCTAAAATTTGCCTTAGGAATGATGGAAAGGATGGTTGTTTTTTGTCTGAAAAGCATTGACTAAAGCATACCATTACAAGGTTATGTTTATTTTACAGGTAAAAACAAAGACAAGAGTAACCCTAAAGAGTTCTGGGCAGAATAACTCACTATAATCTTGTTCAGGGCAAAACAGCTCTTCCAGTGACCACTCAAAAACTGGGAGTGGAACATTTCAGGGAGTGGAGCTTTTAGAACCAACCCTGTGGTTTAGGAGCCTCCGTCTCATTTTCAGAAGGAGCAAACACTTGGAAGACAGGTGTTCAGGAAACCACTCTGAAAATAAAGTTTTGCTTTCTACATCATTTAAGTGATCTCTCAAAAATATTGACAGAGAGCCTGGGCTTGAATCAGCATGGAATCCATCATGTGGTGAGAGAGAAGGAGCTCTGTCCCCTTTTATATGGAATAGATGTGGGATATGGGGTTGTGTTTGTTAAAAGGTGTTAATGATTGTGTTTTCCAGAAAGCCCTGTGGGAGGGCACAGCAGCAGGCTGGGCAGTGAGAGGTCACTGGGGGGTGAGAGGCAGTTGTGGGAGAGGCAGTGGACAGCAGGAGAGAGGGAAGTGATGGGGTGGTGGGACGAGTGGACAGCAGCAAGGCGGCGGAGCAGCCAAGGGGGGCCCTTCCTCTGTTAAGTTCTGCTTATGTCCAGTGGAAACTAAAGGTATATAAGGGAAGAGTTTTCTACAATAAAGTGAATTCCTCAGCATGCACAAGGGATTCTGTGTCTCTTTGTTCCCCACTGCTACAAATAGAGATAAAACAAATTCACCCAGGATACAGTGAGTACAGAGCTTTCTGCTTCAGTGCAGTTCTTGATCACATGAGTGACGAGAAGATCTTCACCTGCACACACCCCACTGCTATCCTCTAACCTTAATCAAGCTACATTTTAACACATAAGCAAGGAGGAAAAATAGACTATTCCTTTCTGGAATTACTGATTTTTTCAGCATCAGTATCCTGGCAAATAAATTGTAGGCACTTCAGTAATATCAAAGGCAGCAACTAACAAATGTTCATATTCAATCCATGAGCCTGGAAATTCATTGGGCACAGGGTGAACTGTGGTCACTGCTATCAAAGTATATTGTCTACCCTGTGAACAGAATTTTGGATTTGAACCAAAGCTTTCTTGAGGGAGATAAGCTTGTTATTCAGACAGTAAAACGTTATGATTAACACCTGATGAAGCATTAAAGAACCATAAAAATTCTGCTACCTGGGAAAGATTACTTAGCAGGAGGCTGCCTGTGCTTTGGCAAGCAAGTGTGTAGCAGCTGAACTTGGTGCCTCAGCTTTCCATGAAAAAGTGGATTTATGCAGTTATTTTGTGGTGCAAAGAAAGCAGAACCACCCAGTCAGCTGCAGACATGAACAGGCAGATTTTGCTTCTGTTTGCACTGGAATGCCCCAAGTTCCAAGAATTCTTACCCCACTTATGAATTGCAAGTACAAAAGAAATTAATCAAAAATCCGGTGCAGATTATATTTGCTTTCACAGCTTGTCAAGCACAGCTTTTTGTAAATCTGCATACTTCTTTCATCATGTTGAGTAGCCAGGATGGTTTGTATCCCTGCTTGCTATGGCACTGTTCACTGTGGAGGAGACAGTGCATGCCCAGGTCTCATCCCAACTTGTGTCAGGAACTTGGCAGATCTGTCAAAGTGCTAAAGTGGGTTCTTTGGTGAAAATCCAGATTTATGTACACTCTGAAGCCTGTAAATGGGACCAATCTCTAGCACTGACCCCTGTGGATGCTGCTGAACTGGAGCCTAGTGGGACATCCATGCCTATAGCTTTGGACTTCTGTACAGTTATGCTCTATGAAGTTCCCTAATTAGTCTAAAGTGACAGAAGTTCCATTAGGGACAGGTTATGTAAAATTAAAAGTAGTCTTGAGGGATGCTGACCAGCCTCATTAACAGGCTCTGCTGAGCATTAGCTGCTGAGCCACAGGCTTGCACTTTTTTTAAGTGAATAGCAATGCTCAGTTGTGCTGAGTTTCTATTTTTTCACATTCAGTTTAAAAAACCTTAAAACATTTTAGGGTGCCTAAATAATTGTTTTTCCTTTTTCTACTGAGATGAGGCTTCAGATGAGAATGAAAACTAATAGCCAACCCTAGAAAATCTAGGTCATTGATCCTGAAGCGAGACTAAACTGGAGTAATGGGTTTGCTCAAGCTGAACACAAACACAGTTAGCACATGGCCAGGTTTACACCTGTACAAAGTGAGACTGAGCGTCCCCTACCCTGCTCTGAGCAGATGGTGATTAAGGCAGTGGATTAAGATGGACGATTGAGTCCAGGAATAGTAAAGGAGCAGCATCCATCTGCCAGTAAATCAAAATGCTGTGCCTTCTCCCTATCTATCCATAAAAGTGACAATACTATATTTCACACACCCTGTTTGCACAGTAAACTGTTCACTGCTGTGCACTTAATATGCATAATTAATGTAATGGTTTCCAGCCTCCTTTGGGACCTCCAGCAAAGCCTGTAACCCAAATAATGCCAAGCTGTGTTGTGTGGGGGTGGATAATTCAGCAGCATGGGAGGCACAGAGGAATCACCCTCCACGTAAGAGCTTCAGGGCAAGCACTGAGCAAGGAGCTCCTGGCTCCTCCACGTGTTCTTTACCTGTCCCATGCTGGTTGGATCAAATGGGCAAGTCTGCCCATGCACTTGACTTAGTTCTCATGTTTTCTGGTAGCCAAGTTGGCTGATTTCATACTTCTGTAATCTCATTTGAATAACTTTGTGTGGCATGAGTATTTGTGTGGCATTCACATTCTTTGAACATTATTCCTTTGCCCAGGGTTTTTCCTCTGGGAAGCTGAAAGGCAGCGAGAGCCTCAGAGAAAAGAAAATTCTTATCTCATTGCTTCTCCTGTGTTGTGCTCATCTGGAATGTGTTTGGAGATTGTTCACCCACAGGTGATTGCTTCATTGGACTCTGGTGAGAGTTGTTTTGACTCTTTGGCCAATTGGGGCCAAGCTGTGTCGGGACTCTGGAAAGAGTCACCAGTTTTCATTATTATCTTTTTAGCATTCAGTAAGTATCTTGTCTGTATTATTTAGTATATTACAGTATTCTTTAATATACTATCATAAAGTAATAAATTAGCCTTGTGATAAGATGGAGTCCTCCTCATTGTTCCTTCTTTCATTCCTAATGTTGAGGAGAAGAAAAAAAGGATCTGAAATAAAATGTGATACCCAAAGCCCTGATGTCTTCTTTACATTTGAAAATAACAGAGAGGGAAGGAGCAGAAACAGCATATCTGCCAGGAAATAGAGATTCCATTTAGGTTATAATAACCATGTCCTGGAGAGTCCTTGTTTCAGTAGTGGGTCAGCAGTCTCATGGATGGGCTTCAGAGGAGTTTTTCACCTGACTGAAGTTTATCTCTTTTTTTTTTTGCAATGTCTGAAAGGGCTTCCTTGGTCATAGGCAGTGAACATGATAGTATGGAAATAATTTATTATCTTACAGAAAATGCATTTTCCTATTCTATAGTGGAAGTGGACATCCAACAAATGCAGGACAGATGGCAAAACAGGATAATGGAAAGGGAATAACCTTGGGGCAGGAATAACAAATACCTAGGAAAAGAAAATGTTGAGTATAATAATCTACATTTGATGGGCTGGGATTTGGATGATCTTGGACTGTGTTTTGAGGGCTCTTGGAGTGGTGGGAGGGGCAGGAGTTGTTCCAATTCATGGTGTAATATTTGGAGAAGAGACTCAAAGCAGCAAAGCATGAGGAATGTGCATTCTGCTCATCTCCAAGTCTCCTCTGAGCTCCATGGGTCAACTTCCAGGGCCATGTGTGTGTTTTTAAAGCTAAGACAGCACTGCTTTTGCTGACAGATCAGAAACCTACTGGATGCCTTATAACTCAGGCACAGAAATCATTAGAGAGAAGTGTGTGTCAGCCAGCACGGGGACATGGCTGCGCACGCAGAGTCCTTTCCCACTTCATATAAATCAGGTACACTCCAGTTTGCATGTCTGTCCTCTTCTGTGCTTCTTTGTCAGAG
This sequence comes from Fringilla coelebs, assembly GCF_963513975.1. NCBI lineage: Eukaryota > Metazoa > Chordata > Aves > Passeriformes > Fringillidae > Fringilla > Fringilla coelebs. Next base: position 8,053,636 of record NC_140028.1, on the reverse strand, counting down.
AGGCATTGAAGGGGCTGGTGGTTGTCAGTGAGATAAATCAAAAGCTACACTGTGACTGTTGTGGGGCCCTGTTTTCCACCAGCCTCTAAAGTGAGATATAACCAGCAGTAAATTTCCAGGTCTGTGTACAGCACCAGAGGTTAAGAGAGCGACGGTGGATTTTTTATGTTGTCTGATATTTTCCAGCTGTTTTTAATATGTGCATCTCTTGAAGAGCTCTGCATGAGTCATCAGCTCAGCACACAATGCTTACTTTTCATTGTTAACCTCTCATAATTCACCTTAGCAGTTCCCGTTGCACTTCTCGAACCGAGGCGATGCTAACAAATCCATTATGTTAAGAGACAATGTAGTGCTGCTGCTGGAAGATACGGGTTTGGAATTATGTTTATTTTACACAGCTCAACAAATTCTTCTATTTGGAGAGATGGTTATGCTTATCACTTGACAGCCACTGCCACAGTGAAGGTCACAGCAGGGGACAAGGAATAGCTTTCAGGACATTTAGGAAGCAGAGACAGGACAAATCCCTTAGGACAGGCTTTTCCCTTGCATCAGGTGGGAGGCCAGAGCCTGTAAATGACACTTTAGTCATTTGTCTCTGTGTCTCTGTTCTCCCTAGCTCTTTCCAAAAGCATTCTCAGGCAGTATGGTTCTTCTCTCATGGGTGAAGCACTGGGAAAGGTGGGCATGAATCTGCTTTCTCCTAAGAGAAGACAGTGACAAAAAATGAATTACAGAAAACTCTCATTTAAAAGGGGAGATTATGTGGATGAACCTTCCAAACAGTGCTTTAGGCTGCATTATCCAGAGCCTGCTTATACTAGGTGTCGAGTATTTCCCCCACTTTTCTGGACAATGTGTTCCAATGCTTAACTGTTCTTGCAGTGAAGCATTTTTTTTCTTATAGCCAGACAAAATTTCCCTGAAGCAACTTCTACCCACTGCCTCTCGTCCTGCCACCACACATTTCTGTGTGGGGAGCACCTCCTCTTCAACCACATCCTCAGGAGTCAAGGATGGTGATTAGATCTCCCTGAGCCTTTCCTTCTCTAGGTATAGCAAACCAAATTTTCTTTTTCTTTTTGACAAAGCTTATGTTCAGCCTTTGCCATGTGTCAAATTCTCCAACCATCCAATCATCTCCATGGCCCTCCACTGGACCACCTCCAGTACTTCAAGGCTTCTCTTCAACTGAGAGCACCAAATCTGGCTAACATATGCCAAGTAGAATGGGGTGATCTCTTCCCTTGATCTGCTGGCTACAGGATTGCAAATGTGGCCCAGGATCTCTTGCTTTTGTTGCTGCTTAAAGGACACATTACTCTTTCATGTTCAGCTTACTGCCTGCCAGATCTCTTGTCCTTTTCTGCAGAAATTGGAAAGGTCTTGATGGGCAAAACCAGTCTGATTGACACTGGTGGTTGCAGTGCTGTTGTTAATGCCCCACTGCTTCCCCAGAGTCTTACACTGAGGACTTTGAATGGGAAATGTTTTGTGCAAGTGTTTCTGCACTACCTCAGTTATAAACTAAAGCAGATCCTTGTGGTCACAAAGCCAAACCCTCAAACACTGACCTTTTTACAATTAATGTTTTTATAAAAGCTCCCCACTGCCTGCTGCCCATCCAAACTATGTGGCCAAGCCTTTCAGACCTCCATCCAGAATTTCTACTCTGAGATTTTCCACTGTGGCAGATGTCTGAAGGCATGCCTGGATCACTCTCTTCTTTTGGATTTCTGTGTTTCTTCCTACCCTGTTACCCATACAGCTAAATACCATTTTTGCTTTCCTCTCTACAGTCAAGCTTTCTGCAATTATCAGCTGTACACAGTGACATTTCTCTCTTCCTCTTAAGTATTTAAAATGAATCTAAATGTTATCATTAAGAATAGCACTTCGGAGCCATTAATGTGGATGTGTATTTCAATACAGATCAACTCTCACTTTTGTATTTCTCTGTGAGAGAAAATTGCTTTGACTTTCACTCCCCAAACTGGTTTTGAGTGTTTGAGGAAACTGTGCTTCTCTGCAACATTGGAAGGACATTTTGATGGCTATCAAGTGGTGAAGAAAAAAAGCAAAAATAACACCACGTAGAAAATAAAACTGGCATTTGCTATTTCTCCTTGTCACAGATGTCAGTTTACAATTCAGAGTGGAGGCAGAACTAGGAAACAGATTTAGTTTTAGGAGCAACACTATTGTTTTCCCCATAGTTTTTCACCAGATTTTCTCTATGTTTTTCACAACAGTAGAGGCACCCACAATTTTATTCATCTCAAGCTGTGTTGCTAAGGGATAGAGACATGCTGTGATCTGTCACAAATAAAGCTTAATATGCTAATTTGGTCTAGTTATTAGCACATTGATGATACAAAATTGCAATACAATTTGGCAATGAAAAAAATGAAATCTGTATTCTAATCCCAAATGAAAGTTTTGGGATTACTGATTTTAAAATACCATGAAATTTTAATAATGAAATACCAGTCAGTGTTGCACAATGCTCTTGAGAATTCAAGTGCAGTGCTTGTAATTTCAGAAGATAATTATTTGTCTGGTAAGATCTTCCATGTAGGAGACTCTGTATGGCCTTTTTGTATTGGTTTCCTGTACAGACAAATAGTTTTCATTTCATTTTCTATTTATAGAGTAATGTAACTTGCAATAGAGTTGTGGTTTGCCACATGGTTGATATGCATCATTCTCCTATATGCCTCATTGTTAAATACTATAGGAGCAGACTATATAATAACAAAGACAAATTAGTGGAAAGAAGAGGAGAACCTAGACAATTGAAAACAGGTGAACTCCCTGGATTCAGTCATAGAAATAAGGTCTGGAGGCCTCCAGAAGAGAAGGGCTACCTGGAACAAGCAAATGTTGCCAGCAAATGATTCTGTGATCTCACAAACTTTGCACATGAAAGGGCAAATAAAAATTCCAAGAGGTTCATCCAAACATGAATAGAGCATTTGAAGATATAGAGCTCAGCAGATGGCAAAATATCACCCATCAGTTGTGGTTATTGTCATGTTTGTGCAGTCCTTGGGGGTCTGAAACTCAGATGAGCAAGAACTCTCTGCCACCATCTACTGATGGACTTGGGGAAGAGAGATAATTTTCTCAGATAATGTCCACGACAGGATGGACATTTCTGAAGTGTTGCTCACAATTCATTCAAGGATGGGAATAAAAGAAAGAGAGTCTTTTGTTATGTTCACAACACTTCTAAGAATCAAAGGATTAGCTCTTGTGTCACTGGATTACATGGGACAGGGATGCTACTGTGGGGGAAAAATGAGTAAAAGGTCTTGATTTTCAGCCTATACCTTCTGTTTTGTAATGAATTGAACTCCTCAAAGTGAGTCTGGACAATGAAGCTGACCTGGATGTGGAGATATGATAAAGAGGTGGCAAGACATCTTTATTCACTCACAAAGGAGCTTTATTTAGTTCAGGAGAGGGAAAAGCCTGGAGACCCTGATCTTGCAGTACACCTAAAAGTCCCTGTATGCTGGACAACAGCCAGCACCAGCAGGGTGCTGGGAGATGAGAAAGAAGGAAGCAAAAGAAAGTGGTAAAAAGAAAGCACAGTCTCAAAAAGATGCAACAGCACAGGGGCTGTGAAGGGACAGCAGGGTGTCTCCTTAGGGTGAACCTTTCCTCTCCTTCCAGAGCCAATCCCACCTGCATGCTGTCCTCCTCTGAGACATCACCTGGGGAAAGTGCCTTAGATGTGTGGGAAGAATCTGAAGCATGTTTCCTTACTGGAATCCTCTTATGCCACTTGGTATCTGCATTTCTTGATGCCAGCAATTTCTCACAGCAAAAAAAGTCACTTTATAAATTTATGTACATCCTACCTTATAGAGGTGTCCCATATATGAAATTATTTCTAGAAAATGTGTTTCTTTTTGTTTGAAGGCACAAGGTGCCACTTTTTGGGAATTTTGCAGGAGGAAGTAGATGGATGTTAGAAGCAAGGATAAAGTCTCTAAATAGTCACTTGTAAATAGATATGAATGTGCCATTTATGTGATTCCAGCAATCCAGAAGTGTGTAAACATGAGTAACCCACAACTGGGTCTGAACAGATATCACTCATCTCTCCCTACAGCCTCCTGAGGGCTTGAAATTAAAACCCTTGTTTGCCTGCCAAAGGCATGGAAGAGAGACAACTTCATTACAAACATAGGAAGATGTGGGTTAGGGCCAAATGGAACTCATTTGCTTATTTCTATTTTTTCCTAACACTCTTTTGTGCAGTGTCCTCATAGAAAATCACAAAATCAGAGAATATACTTTCTTGTTTGGTTGGGATTTTTTTAAATATATATTTAGGGATTGCGCTTGCATTAGTTACAGATGCCTTGATGGATTTGCTTCTGTCTTCCCCTTTGCCCCTGTGGCAAAGAACCAGGATTCAGGAGAGCAGTGCTAGAGCCTATGATGCTGTAGATTCTACAGAAAATGGATTTGTTTGGATTGTCATAGGATGGTTTGGGTTGAAAGGGATGTTAAACATCATCTACTTTTAACCCTCCTGCTGTGGGCAAGGACACCTCTCACTAGATCAGATTGCTCAAAGCCTGGTCTTGAACATTTCCAGGTGTTGATGGAGCATCCACAGCTTCCCTGGGCAACCTGTGCCTCATCACCCTCAGAGGAAAGAGTTTCTTCCAAATATCTAACCCAAACCTCCCATCTTTCAGTTAAAGCCATTCCCCCTTGTCCTATCACTACATGTCCTCATAAAAAGGGCATTATAAATGTATGGAAATTTGTCCTGTGCAAGAGGAATATCAGCTCCACCCAACATGTTCTGCTGAAATTCAGGAGATTCTCTGCACATCATGTTTTCATCTCCCTCACAATACTCCACTTTCTCACTCTTACATTCAATTGATACAGAAATAAAATTAGTCCTGTTTCTTTCTGGCTTTCCTAAGGTGAAATTCTCCCTCTTTTGGCTGTTTTACAACAGGGGTGTACATAACAGATCTCACTCTCATTCCTATTGTATAAAAACATGCTGCTTACAGTTCTGCTCCCTAGATCCTCATTTTCTAGACAGAAGTACAGGATTAAAATGGACAGCCTCTGCTATCTGACTTTCTTTTAACAGTTCAGCACTTTGTATTTTCCCAAATAGCAGAAAATCCTTAAGAGCAATGAAAGAATATTGAATTCTTAAGGAGGTCCAAAAGGGAAAATAGTAAAAGAAAAGTAATTAACTGAAAATTTCCAACCTCGGCACTTTAGATGAGACAATGTTAAGTTGTGGAAGAGAAGTGGGGCAGGCTTGTGGTACTACTTTTGTTCTGTTCCTCATCAATTGACATTTGATGGCCCTTGAAAACATTCTGTCCCTCCAAACACCAAGCTTTTATGGAAAAGGCAAAAATGCACTTCAAACACTGTGAATCAATATTCAACAGCTGAAAGATATTTGCACCTACCCTCCCTGCACCTGCTCAAGCTCATATTTTCAGTCTGTCTCAGCACTTCATTTCACTTTTCCTCTTGCCAAAAAGTGACCTAATGTCTTTTGGTGTTCCAGGGCAGGAAGAGAAAAGTGAGTCAACTCGGCATGTTCTGAGTGTTTGGTGACCTCATTTCTTTCCTAGCTGCCCTCATCTACATTGCCTGCCTAAGAAAATGTAGGATGAGAGAAATGCTTTTCATGCCCAGCCAAGGACCACTGAATCAAAGACCTGAAGAGAATGGACAAATGCGCTGGAACAAAAATGAATTCTCATGTCTAAACCTTCCTGCCTGAACGTTCCAGCAGGGTTGGACCAGGTTTGGTTTGGCCCCATGCTACAGTGAGAAGTAAATTGAACAAAACCTTCAAGCCATGGAAACCGATGCGAGGTGTTTCCTGCACTCAAAGATAAGCTTTGTATCATAACTTCCCTGATGATTCAGACCTCTTGGATTTTCCTGGCTGATTAGATGTGCATTAGGACTTGCCTGAAGCGGCTGAAAATAGTCATATGATGTATTAATCAATTTAATTTAGCATGGTCTATTTGCATGACTTCCTAAAGGCTTTACCTGGTGGCAGAGAAATTTCAGGGGGAATACTACTGTACAGAGCAGGGAGAGCATCTCTAATTATAAGAACAACTTAGGAAATGTCATTTTCTTAACTCAGCACTCTTATGACTGGTACAGAGAGAAAGGATTTGTAATTCCCAGTAACCTTATTATATATTTCGTTCCTCATGGCTTTCTACCTCAGCTACTTAGATTTTTTTTCCCTAAAACGATAGATGCTATGACTCCACCTTTTCTTGACATCTAAAGTGTACCAAATTAAAACAATGGTAAGGATATTTTGTATCTGCCCCGTTTTATTACCACTAAATGCATCGTTAAGCGTAAATTGATCACAGCAGAGAGCACATTCATTGTGATCACAGTAGAGCCCTGATTTTCTGCTGATGCCACACTGTTTTCAGGATGAATGCAGCATTGCTTCCCAAAAGAACCTGACTCACACTCGTGTGAGTATCACCTACTTTCAGTAGCAAAAATGCCTTTCTTTAGAGAAGATTGTGAAGCTGCATCTACAGTCAGAGGGTGCCGTGATATCTTCTCTCAACCTGACCACTCCCAGTGACATCCCAATCCAAGGGGCTGCTTTCTTTACATTTCCCACTAAGCAGGTCCCCAGTCAGGCTGAGGTTCAAAGGGATCATTTCCCTCCTCAGGAAAAGCCAGCTCTCAGGACTGAGCTGCTCACTGCTGATGTGCACATGGGAGGGGCAGATGCAACCAGGTTGTTTTTAAGAAAACTCTTTCTTAAAGGGAAAGAGCAGCGGGAGGAGATATACTTATCCTATTTACTAATGTAAATAAGTGCAATTTGAACTCAGTCCTTTTTCTGGCTTTAGTTTAGAGCTCATACTCAGGCTAAGGCCTTGTTCTTGTAGTTGGCAAGAAATAATAAAAAGAGCTGGCAAACCCTCCCCAAAGTCAACTCTAACATTTTCTGTGATCACGAATTGAGCCCTGCACTTTTATTTTCCTTTTTGCTGTGGACTCCCACTGCTCAGAGTGACATTTGTAATCAGGCAGTCCATCAGGTCTGCACTGGTAATACTCAAGAAAACCAGCAATTCCACGGTTCCCCAGACAGAAAACCCCACCACATCAATGAGTAGCACTTCCAGCTCCCCAGGAATAAACACACAGCTTCAGACCTCCTGTTTTGTCTTTTGAGAGCTGATGGCTTTTAAACAGGAATAACAACGGGTTTGTTTGTACTGTGCTTGTGCTCACATATCCTTTCACAATTTCCTAAAATAGGGTCTAAAATAGATCTTTAAGGAGCTAACAAACAGCAACTTAAACAGCAAACAGATCTGTGTTTTCTTTCAGGGTAGATTTCTATAAAACCATCTCATGGTGGTGTCTTAACTTCTCTGAATTCTAGATTTATATCATGTATGTTATTTTCAACACAAAAAAATTTGTCTCAGAAGGGATTTCTGCAGAAATAAACTAAGCTAGCAATAGAAACTTGGAATATTTTGTCTTATGCTTATACATAAGTTAAAAAAGCCTGGGGTAGAAATAGAATTTAGTGTGTAGATCCAAGGCCTCTCTGAGATCAGTTTTGCCTAAATATTTGAGCAGAGGTCTGGACACCGCTGTAAACTTCCAGTTAACTGCTTGAAAGGCTCTCCCATAATTTCATGTTCTATGTGAATACTGAAATTACAGATGCTTTTTCAGTGTGTTGGGATGTATCACTTTTGTTCTCCTCATAGAGCATAGAAAAACTCTTATTTCAGAAAAGACCTTTTTCTGTTGGAAAATATTTCCAAAATGGAATTGCTGACCATGTCGAAAATTGAAAACACCTTTGCAATGTTCTTTGAAATAGACTGAGGAAAAAGTAGTAGTAATTGGTCATCTCTTTACCTTTATTGCTTCTCTCTCAAAGTTAAGAAACACTTTGAATTTAAGAATTATAGTGAACCATGAAAACTTTTTACACCAAATTGTAAATTCTTCTGCTTTATTACGATAAACACAAGGGTCTGACTTTCTTGGCACAGGTACTTTTATTGTATCCATTACTAACAACAGATGTCAGCCAGTGAAATCCAATTCATTTGGAGGGAAGGTTACCTCATTTTCAGTGGATTTTGCTAAAAAATGAGTGTTTGAGAAGCTCAGAGACTATGGTAACTGATCCTTTTATATAGAGAGAGGAAAAAAAAAGTATCATTTCTCTTTAACACATCTAGGAAATCTTTGTTGAAGAAAACTTTTTATATTTTCCAATCCTAAATCTGACATCAAATTGCTTCTCTTTTTTTTAATCTTAAGCACTTAAGTCCATCCAACAAAAACATCCATGTTTTCACAGTTCTACCAACATGACTCTTTTTTCCTTTGAAAGAAAAGGAAGTAGGAATCCCAGGGTGTAAGTACTTGGCAATCAGCAATACTTGTTTGTTGAGAAAGTGGCTTAAAATGGATTGAACATAAACCAAAATGGATTTCTGACACTGCAGAGCTTTCTCTTTCTTTGTAGGCTGGGCTACATTTCTAACCTGTGTGAGGAATGAACTCCTTCAGTTTTAATATCCTTCAAGCCAGGACACACCACAGATGAACACACCCTATGCCTCCCATCTCAGACACCACCAGTGCTGCAGATCAGGACCTCCCTCCTTCAGCCTTCCAAAGGAAATGAGTTTGCTTCTACTGCCAGCTTTGCAGAGACCTGGGAATAACCTAAAACCCAGGCTTATCTCACAGAGAGTGTGAATACTCAAGCCTTGACAGCAATGTTATTTCAAGCAATCTTTGGTTTCTCTGGTGTTTTTTTGGATTTGGGGTGTGGTGCAGTGGACGCAGTGGAGGGAAGGGATGGCAGCCAGAGGGACTTGGACAGACTCGAGAGGTGGAGCTGTGTAAATCAGGTTCAGCAAGGTCAAGTGCAAGGTCCTGCAACTGGGTGAGAAATTCCCACGTACAAACACAGAGTAGAAGGAAGGATTGAGGAGAAGGACAAGGATGTTGATGGAAGAGAAGCTCAACATAATCCAGCAGTGTGTTCTTGCAGCCCAGGAACAGAGGGTGTCCTGGGCTGCATCCAAAGCCCTGTGGGCAGCAGGTGAGAGGGGGGATTCTGCCCCTCTGCTCTGCTCTGCTCTGCTCTGGTGAAATCCCACCTGCAGTGCTCTGGGGTCCCCTACAAAAAATGAGACGATCTCTTGGAATGAGTGCATACAAGGCCTCAAAGAGGGTCAGAAAGCTGAAGCATCTCTGCTGTGGAGGTATGCTGAGAAAGTTGGGATTGTGCCTGGAGAAGAGAAGGCTCTGGGGAAACATTTTAGCACCTTTCAGTACCTAAAGAGGGCTGGCAAGTGAGCTGGAGAGGGACTTTCCACAAGGACATGGAGTTTTTGGACAAGGATTAATGACTACAGATTAGATATTGGGAGAGAATTTTTACTGTGAGGGTGGTGAGGCACTGGAGCACACTGCTGGGAGGAGCTGTAGGTGCCTCATCCCTGGAAGTGCTCAAGACCAGGCTGGATGAGGCCACCTGGTCTGGTGGAAGGTGTCCCTGCCATGGCAGGGGAGCTGGAACTAGATGACATTTAAGGTTCCCTCTAACACAAACCATTCTATGATTCTGTGCTTCTGGGATCTGCTCAGTATATTCAGAGGAGCATCATGAGCAGTGCAGCTAATGGGGCCAACTTCACTGCAAGATAAAATCACCCACAGTTACATAAAATATATTTTATTCAGAATTAGAGTCCAAAGTATCTAGAAGGGAGATGAAGGGGTTCATTCCATGGGTCCCCTGTCTCTGCATTTGAAATCCAGTCAATTCCAGACCCTGAAAAGCTGTCTCCACTAACAGGCTTTCAAGTATATCTGTGCCTTTTAATTTTTTTTCAGTTTGAGGGCTTTCCCCCCATACTACTATGCATTTTTAAGGTGTTCAATGCAGAGTCTTCATCTGTTTGTAGTCGGCTTGTTACAGGAGAAATGGAGGGCAGAATTGCTCCTAACCTGTTGTTCAGAGATCTCTGCCTTTTCAAACACCAAGAAAGAAATAGGCTGTAAATTATATACTGCATACTGGTCAGAAAGAGCATGCAGTTGTATAATCAGCCACAATAGGACTCCAAGAAGGTATCAGACTGCATCTAACTTTTATTGAAACACCAAAGTCATCTAAAGCCTCATATTGTCAGGGGTATCTTTCAGACCAAATTCTGTTTGCTACACCCTGTAAAAATTAAGCTAGTCATTATAAACTTAATCTGCTGTCTGAATGGCAAAATTGAAAAGCACTCAAGCATTAAACTGCTCTTAAAGGAAAAGTAATAAAGCAATATGGGTAATATATAAATAGCTTTAAAGGTTGCTGTGAGCAGGATAGCTGGGCTGAGCATTTCAGTGAAAACTGTCAAGTATTATGGCACTCAGTAAAGTTGCATGTGTTCAATATGCTGCTTTTGTCACTGACTGGTTTGCAACTATTATTGGCTTTGTGGAGAATCCAACAATGGATTTTTTTTTAATTTAAGAAAGTTAAGTTTGTCAGTGTGGAGTGCTGCTTATAAACCTATTAATCCTGCTTAAAACACATATCCTGCTTGAACAGAAAGTTAGATAATGCCAAGTAATAAACATTTGTTTGCTTATTAGCCAAAGATTTTTATTAGGTTTACTCTATTCTAATTGGTTCTATCAATGAAGTGACCTTGGCTTCAGGGCTCATAAATAGCCAATGGACATATTGAGAAATGAAATAAGCCTACATTCATTTGTCCACGTCTCAGTCTCTGAAATCTGACACAGTACAATAACTGAGAAATATTAAACTCTGTATTGCACCACTACATATAAAAACATAAATCTCCAAGTATTTTCATCATGCTACCAGTTATTAATTTTAGTGAGACTTTATTATACCAAATGATGCTCAAATTCTTAAAATGGGACAGTCTGAATGCAGCTGGGGCCTGGCCACAGGCTTGGCTGTGGAGCATTTACTCAGCTGAAGTCCACCTTATCCCCAGTGGGACTTCCTGAAATTCAGGAATTTAGATCAGTTTACCAAAGGTACTTGCAGCATGAATTAGCTGTGCATATCAATATTTGAGATGACTGTTTGGGGTCTTAATCACCAAGTGATTGTGACATCATTATTCTGCAAACAGTTCTTCAGCATACATGTGATCACAACATTGAAGTGCTTTGCAGAGTAGTGAAGAAATAGAAAAAAAAAGGGGGTTGGAATCTGGCTGTTATCATTTTTCTCAATGGTAAGATTGGGCTTTATGCCCCAAACTTTGCAGTAGAGAAAATGCTGCAGATGAGGAAAATGGATTGTCATAAACTGGAAAACTTAGACCATAAAGAGACTGCAATACATGTAAAGTTCTAACTCATACCTTCCCACATTCAATGACCACATAAGATTCTTGAGCTCAGAGACAAAAAGCAAAAGAAACAAAAAGACAGTTGCTTGCCATTATTGAGACAGTTTTCCAGGACAACTTTTTGGCTCTGTAAATAGCATGGCTCACTCTTGCATTCTGAGTATGACCTGAGAGAAACACAGTGTTATAGCACTGCAGTCGAACCTTTTGCCTGCAAAGACAGATTAACTGGCCATGTGCTTGTTCCTGCCATGTTGCAAATACCTTGTTACTTAAAAAAAAAAAAAAAAAATCTCTCTTCTCTTGTTACCCGCATTTTTCTTTCAAGGGAGCAGAGAAATCACTTTCCATGTTTAAGTTATGTTTAAATTTTTTTCACAGCTCTGGCTGCTCAGTCTATCTGTAAGTAGTGTAAACTAAGTGAATGCTTTTGCAGATGTGGGTTTCACTGGTGAAATCTGCCTGAGAAAATCCAATGTGGCTGAACTTGAACTAAAAGCTCCAGACTGTGGATCTTACTGTGTCCAGTTCTGGGCTCCTCAGTGCAAGAGAGACATGGAGCTCCTGGAGCAGGGCCAAAGATGATGAAGGAACAGGAACATCTCCTTTATGAGGAAAAGCTGAGGGATCTGGGCCTCTTCAACTTTGAAAAGAGATGATGGAGAGGGGACCTTATCAATGACTGAGGGGACCTCAGTATCTGCAGGGAGATGTCAGGCTCTGCTCATGAGTCCTGAGCAGTTGGACAAGAGGCACTGGGCAGGAGCTGATGCGCAGGAATTTCCACCTGAATATGAGTGACTTCTTTTCTGTGACAGTGACCATACACAGGAATATATTGCCCAGGGAGAGTGTAGAGTCTTTCCCTCACTGAGATATTCAGTAACTCTCTGGACACAATTCCATGCCATGTGCTCTGGCATGACCCTTCCTGAGCAGAAAGATTGGACCAGATGGACTTTGTGGTCCCTTCCAACCTGACCCATCCTGTAATTCTGTGGCTGTTTTCCCTTTTCCTCTTAGTTTTGATTGTGTTTGCAGCCTTCCCAATATGCTCTATATTGAAACAAACCCAGAAATTTCTGTGAAGTACTCACTTTCCACACTTTACCTCCTAAAAAATCTCACTACGTGCAGTAATGGGTAAAGCTGTTTATGTGAAACCCAGAGCAGGTTTGCTCCAACAAAACCTGTTATTCTGGGTCAGCACTTCTGAGCTTGATGCTTATTCCCAACTAAAGCAAAGCTGAATGTAATTTGTTTCTTTAAAAATAACAGTGTTTTTCTCTTTTTATTAACCACAGACATTGCCCCCCATTATCTGGAATTTATGTTAATTTTTGCCTGATTAAGCAACAGTCATTTACCATTTACAATCACAAAGTTCTGTTGATCCCATGGAGGGTGGAATGACCAGGCACTGCAATTAAGCTAAGCTCACTGCAAGATATTCAAAATGAATGGTGACAAAAGAGGGTAATTTCACATGTGAGCTTACATTTCCCAAAGTGTAGCTGAAAAACACATCTTCTATTTCTTTTTTTTTTTTTTTTTTTTGAGACAGACATTGCAGCTTCCTTCATCCAAGTTCCATAATGCTCTGGCATTATTATCTATGAGACAATAGTCACTGAGGTGACATTCTGCTGCAGATGTGCTGTCTCCCAAATCTCTTAGAAAAGGCTTTGTGTTCTTTTTTAAAAGGGAAAGGGGATATCAAGGCTTAACAGAGTCCTTAAAGAAGTCTGACAAGAAAGTGGGTGGTGGATGAGATAACAGAACTGCAGGCTGATATATGCAGACAAAAAATGGAATGAAGTCACAAAGTATTTCTGAAAAACTCTCTTTAAATTATATTTAAATACCTTTGCATTTGTTTTTGTGAATTCAGCTCCAGCTGCAACCATTTTAAGCGACTAAAATGACAAAAAGATCCACCATGATGCTAATATTAGATGTCTGTATGTGCTTCACAAATGCATAAATATATATGAAAAACACTGTGATGGTCCAGTTCCCTACAGTCCTACTGAACTCTAGACATATGACAGAGCACCTTTTCAGAATTAACAATTAATTCCAGCAGTTCTAGTGAAATTTGGAAGACGAGAAGTTGGAAGGCGATAAAATGTTGTTCCTACCCTCATGTTGAACATAGAATTACAGAAGAAAATATTGGAAGGGATATCCTAGGTCATCTCTCTGGTCTTCCTCAAATCCAGGTCAGCTTCAAATGTTATGAAAGGTTTCTGAAGGGTTTTTCCACTTGAGTATCAAATAACTCCAAGGATGGAGATCCTGCAGCCTCCCTGGGCCCTGTACCACTGTTTATATTTCCTGTCCCGTGATTGTGCCAGTTATCCATTTATCTTTTTTGTTCACCTTTTCTTCACCTCATTCAGAAGTTCTGTCTGCTTTCAGCCATCCTTTAGACAGAGGATACCAGGTACCTCCTCAGCCTTTTCTCCAGGATAATCTCTGCTACATTATGTGTTGCATCCCCTTAAACAACCTGGCTTCTCTCTGATAGACCCTCCTATGTTTCCCAGACTTTATTCTGTACTGAGGTCCCAATATGGAATTAATTTTACTAGAGGGGTCCTCCCATTATCCTGAATTCCTTGGTTTATTTTTCTTTAAAATGGCCCCTGAGCACAGAGTCAGTATCAAGATCATAATCAAGAATCTTTCAGTGAAAAGCGTTGACTGAGAAACAAGATAGTGCTGTATATATAAGATTTATTAGATAAATCTCAAATCAGTGAGAACTGAATCAGAGCTATGTGTCACTATTCCAGTGTTATGGCAGACAGAGACAAAACAAGAAATAGAACAATATTCTCCACAGCTTCCCCGTTGCTAATGATCTCTCTCAAACTCAAAACCCAATAAAATCACTTATTTGTTTCATCAGAGCTGTCTGAAGTCCTTGAGAACTGAGTGCAATATCAGATCTAGCAAAGGTAACAGAGAGCTCATCCACAATTTTCAAAAACGCTCCAAAAGAGAAAATACAGGACTTTACTGCTTCATGACTGAATGTCCAGGCATCAGCTTTCTCACAGGTTATTGCAAAGGCGCAGATGCATTCTCTTTATTCATTTCACACAGGCAAATCTGGACCCGAGACACCCTGGGAATTTTTCAGTGCCAGGGAGCAAGACCATCTGACAGGGGAGTATATGCCTAGGACAGGGCAAGAGCCAGCAGCATGGTTTCCATTCCCCCCAGGAGTGAGGGACAGTAACCTTTGGATACTGTGGTTCAGGGGAAACCACTTTACCTGTTGGTTGTGGTTCCATCCTCTGCAGTGTCTCACTGTTGTATGAACACCCACAGGACAGAGATGCCTGTGCTGGAGCAGATTTGCCAAATATCCAGGGCAAGAACTCACCCCTGAATCATCAGAGATCTATGCCAGGGGCTGAGAGGCTATTTGTTGCCACATCCATCCTGGTTCCTTTTTATTGAGAGAACATTATTTACACAATCCATTTTAATATGGACCTCTGCTCAGCTCTCAGTAATTTAGAGCCAGATCTTTCCCTCACAAGTTTCCCATCATCTGTCCTTATGTGAAGGCAAACCTTGGGTGTGGGGAGTCTTCACCTCTTTTTTGCATCAGGAGCAGCTTTGTATGTCCATCTGCACAAAAAAGCACCGGGGAGCTGCAGTGCTGATTTGGGATCCATCAGTTCTGGGCACTGAGCCACCCTGTGCCTGCCAGAGGGTGGCAGTGGCCATGGAAAGGGTGTCAGGAGGGGCTGGATTCTGACCTGGTAGATTCTGCAGTGGACTTATGTTCATAACTTATACTTTCACTATTCCTGAAGTGGGAGGCAGTGGAAACTTGGTGTTCTGCTCTCCTTCGGGCTGTGGATGTGCTAACATTTGAATGTGGGTTGTTTAGAAACCAAAACCAATTCTATGTGGGAAATCTTCATTTCTCTGCTGCTTTCTCTTTCAAATGACAGTAGAGCAAGATAATGTCTCATTAGAGTGTTCCTGGTTGAGGAAGAATAGCCAGGGAATTTCACAGTGAAATTCTAACTCATTTTAAGGGGACAATATAATACAAATGTTGTTTTAATTGCATCATCAACTATGACTTTTTCATTATATTTTATTACAAAATTGAAAAGATGGCACTTCTAGGGCTAAAGCAAGAGTTGGATTCTCCTGCAAAAGGAGCTCCTAATGACTGCATGATGTATCATAAGAAGGAACTGCTTTACCCCTCCCATTCAACACTGTACTTCTGTGGTGCCCACTGGGCAGTGGTCCTAGGCCAAGATGAAGGATGCACACCTAGTCTCCCTGCAGAAATTGATTATTTTCCCAGCAACAAAGACACATTTGAAATAAAAAAAAAAGGAAAGAAATGTTTTAACTTGTAGAAATGCTTACATACAAGATTGTGATGCTTCTTTTTCCTAAAGATATTTTCTTTACCTAAAGCTTCCATGGATTTGAACTTGTTTCCAAATTGCATACAATAGGAATGCATTGAAATTTTTAAAAATTAGTAGCTGCTGATCAGTTTAAAGCACAGGAAATTATCAGTTCCCAGATTTTCCAAGACTTTTGCTGTGACCTTACCCTCTCTCTGCCTCAACCCTGTAAAATCATTTTACTGCCCTTATTAATGAGTCTCTTTTCTATCTAGGTCTGCAGAGCAGATGTTGCTCTCTCTTTTTACAGTACCCTGGAAAACAATACCCTGAGCTCAGCTCATCCCATTAAATACATCACAGCAACCATTTTTCATCCAGTCATTAATAAACAGCATTTTCTTTCCTCCTTATTAACTGGCTGTCTTTCATTCTGAGCTAAGAACCCTTTTCTTCATCCTTCTCTTGCAACAGCTTGCAGAAAAAGTAATTTGATTTTTTTTTCCAAGATGGAAAAGCAAAGTTGTTACCATACCCCAGCAAGGCTCCCTTTAAGAACTTGATGATACAAATAAACCAGAAAGACAAATGTAAATGTTGTTCCAATTTAGTGGGATCCAGGATGTCTCTGTGGGTACATTATAGGTTGCATTGGAGGTGGGAATATTGAGGAGGTAGCTAGGAATAGCCTTCAGCATTAAAAATTTAAGCCTGCAACTCATTCACAGCTGTGGCTGTGCATGCACTGAGAGAGAAATGGCACAACTGAAAACACAATCAGTATATGTCTGCCAAAGTTGTCCCAAGGAAGAGGAAACTTAACCCCTGTGTTCCCAGTAAGAGTGTAGAGTTTGCTGTAAAGTTTGTCAGAGCTGTCTGAGGGCAGAGGAAGAAGGAGCAGAGGCTGGTAGAGGAACAGGAGTAGCAACCACTCAGTGCTGCACAGCAGGGCTGAGAATTAGAACAAGACCTGTTTGAAGGTCAAACTGGTCCTGTAACTGTGGGTGACACTCAGCTGTACTTGTGCACTTGTGGGTGACAGTCTACTGCAGGCCTTCCAGGGTTAAACCAAAAATGAAATAATAATATAAAAGTTTGTAGCTTGGGTAATTGTGAGACAAAACCTCATTTTACAAGGAGACAATTTCGGGGGAATCATCTTCTCTGCTTTAAAATTAGATACTGAAACTCATCCCTTGGAGTACCTCCCACATGAATTCCAACAAGTGACTTAACTTCTTGTTGTGTGCTTTACTAGGTGACTCTATTCTTGGGAATGCAACGCTGTTCCTGGTCTTATTCATTACCATCCATTGCTTCATGCATTTTTCCACTGTGTATGTAATTTAGTCTTGATGACCTTCTTTTATTTGGGTTTAATTTATATGGTAGAGAAGGTCATACCCTGCAGGTCATATCCTACTATTGTAGTCTGTAATTTTCAGGTAGAATTTTTGTCTTTCCAGAAGAATTTCAGAGTTATCATGTCTATGTTTGTAGCTCATATTTGGCTTACTTCTTAATAGGAGTCACCAATCATTCCTTGAAAAGACAAAAGAGACCCAGCAACTTCTTTGGTCAGATCAGACACATCTGTTTCTGCAAGTGAGATGTGGATCAGCTCCAGATTTGATGTGCAGGGAGGGGCAAACAGCACAGATTCATCTCTGCCTCTTGTCAAGATGACAGCCATTGCTAGGGACCAATATAATTAAGAAGGTTATCTGAAGGATTCTGCATCTCCAGGAATACAAACCCTTCAAGGCACGTGGCAACAGCCGGTTATGCTGACAGGAAGCCCTGCTGGGTGGGATTCTGTGAAATACCTGATATGCTGACAGAACTGTACAGCAGTTGTGCTGTCCCTCCCTGAAAGGCAGAGGAGAGAAGCTGCACCTGTGTTCCTGGTAGCTGATGAGGCAATAAGTTACTCATCTGGGGAAGAAGACCCCATCCCTAAGAAGGGGTGAAGGAAAAGGGCTGTCCCTTTATTTGGGTGTGTGGGAGATGGACTGAGCCTGGCTCCAAATTCTGCATGTCACACTGACTCTTTACAGGCTATCCTAAAACTTATCTGTCTCTGAAATCTCCTTAAAGGAGATGTTTTCATCTATGATTTTGCCTTGTCCTGGGCTGTATTTACACATTTGGGTTGCAGAAAGCTGCACAAATGATGAGCTTGTTTGCTGTGGTGCCTTGTGTTTCTTGATTTAGGATATTGTAAAGTCTGGCTCTCAATGGAGCTCTCAGATGAGCTGCCCTCATATTGTTGTTGTTACTCTTTTGTCTGTGGATCTCTATTGTGTATTGCAGCTGATGTGAACATTTCAATAAAATTTCAGCTCAGATAGGCAAAAAGCACTGAGCTACCAATTTTGTCATGGGCTGGATGCACTCACTGTGGTTAAGCAATCACTCCTCAGAGGGAATAAGCCACAGCCAGAGAAGGTGGCAGAAGTGTTCAAACATCTGAATGCACATGGGGAAGAGCCCTGGCTTACAGGGACCTGCCACCAGAAACTACTTGAAAGACCATACTAACAGAAATTCCACATTCTTTGGTTACATTTACAAAATCAATGGGATGGCAAAACAATAAAAATAGAGAGACAAACAGCCCTATGGACTTCCTGCCTTGCACTCAGCTCTGAAGAAAAGGTAGGCAGCAGATGAACCCAGTTCAGAGAATATCTGGACTGCCAGAGCACTAGTACCTGCCTAAAACATTGTTTCAGTTTAGCACTGCAAATCAGGAATATTTTGGTTGGAATCAGCAAACCAAGCTGATAATTAAAATAAGGGGTTAGCCAAACTTCATGGTTGAATTTGTTGCAAGTGGTAGGTGGACACAGAAGGTGAAGAAAAAATAACTGAAGCACTGTTAGCAAGAGCTCAGACTGGAATGAGGATGTGTCTACATGTTCTCAGCGCCTGTTTCTTACCATGATACAGCAGCAGTGTCAAAGCAGTATTTTGCATCTTGTGTTAAAGGATTTTCTTAAAAATCCTCTCTTGTGATGTGTCCAGGGCAGCCAGTTCCCCTTCAATTCAGCCTGAAGCCTTACATCCCTGAAAACAAGCACAAGCATTTGAGACTTTGCTCTGTACTTTCCCAGTTAGTCCTTGCAGTGGTCTATATTTTAGTGTTCTTACTGTTCACAGATGATTCATCTCCAAAAAAATTAAAGATTTAGGATGTTTCACAAGGCTGCTGGGTGACCAGGATATTTGTTTAGCTTTTTTAACTTTTTTGTGGCTGCCACACCATGTGCAGTAAAAAGTGCCACTGCAGAAAGTCTCTGTCCCTGCCTCTCCACAGCTAATACCCTTTACCCATTCTGGGAGCAGTCCAAGAGTTCTTTGCAGGACTTGCAAAGCCACAAACACTGCGAAGTAGTCTCCAACTCATATTTAGACTACAAGGACCCCCCTGTCCCCCCCTGTAGGAGAAGGGTGTTCAGACCCCAAGGAAAGTGGAAGCAGCTTCACAGAGAAGTTTAGTTTCTCTTCCTTGGGCTTTCAGATCCCTCAGCTCAGGTCTTGAATTGCAGGCTTTTGCCTGAAGCCAGACACCCAAGTCCTGCCTATAAAACTTGGGGGACAGAAAACACATTTTTGAGTGCATGTTGGCTTAGGGATCTAGCTATGAAAATGAATCCTCAGCTAAACATTAATAAAATACTTGATTCCAGCTATCATTGGACTGCTTGGCTACTGGGGTGGGAATTCAAAGAGATATTTTGGAGAAGGGAATTGAGCCTCAGCATTCTTTCTAAGAGGTGATAGACTGCAAAGTCAGTTGGGGGTGTGAGCAGCTTAGGATCTTCACATTAGAAAAAGGGCACAGCCCACCCCAGAGTAAACCTGTCTGAAAAAGGAAGGACAGAATCAATATTTGTGATCAAAAAGTGAGAAGCTGTCTATATCTCAGTAAGAGGAGAATGAATCTCTCAAACCTTCACATGGGATACAAACCTGAAGGAGGTTAAAAGGATTTCACATTCACAAGCCCACAAAAAGCTTTGAAAAATGTTATGTATACTTCCACAGAAATCTTACAACTTTTGCAGGTGAGGCCATATCAGGTATTTGGTGCACACTTTTAACTTCCAAAATTTACAAAAAGAGATGAAGAGGCTCTCTGCCCTTACAGGCATAAATGCTAACCCACAGGTACATCCTGTGCCCTGATTAAAAATGCTGGCCTGTTTTTTAAGTGCTTAAGATTTAAAGTGTTTAAGTGTTTAGGTTTTACGGACAAATGTAGGTATTTTGATATATATGGGGAAATTCAAATGAAGGAAGACATGAAAGGTTGCTAATGCTCTTCAGCCAGTTACTGTAACAAAGTGCCAGAGAATGACTTTCACTCCAGTTTAGTTATTTTTGTATTTAGAGCTCTGCAGCTCAAAGAAAAATTGGGCTGAAATTAGCTCTTTTTGATATCCAGGTAAAGTGTCCTGGATCCATTTGCCCAAAACTTTACCAGGTGAGAGCACTTCTGATCTTTTATACCAAGCCTTACATGATCATGGCTTTAAACTTCAGTAAGACACTTCTGACTTTGAAGGAAATGACACCAGGATTATATCCATGATGTTCCCCAGGAGAGCAACAAGCCGCGTGGCAGGAATGGTGCATTCTTGCTTCACAAAGACTCATCCCTCCTCCAGCCTCTGCTTTGACATTGCTTTGTTTGATCAGTTCTCTGGTTAACATTACTTTACTTTCTTCCTTAAAACTGCCTTCATTTCCACAGTGGATCCCTGAGCTTGGATGTCATGAAAAGACATTTCCTAGAGGAAAGCTGCAGCTGGAGTCCCACAAGTGACAGCTGCAGCATTTGTTCCTTAGTGTGTGACATTTTTAAACAATTTTTAAAAAACCCAAACCAAAGCAAAAGACTTTGCCTTGAAGGCAAAAATTTCTCAAATGCACAGTGGGTAAATTATTTTATTCATCAAGGGACACTGTCGTGCTTCCATGGGTTTAGCTCAGGTGCTGCACTGGATTTTTGATGGCCCCTGATCAAGACTCCTCTTCATAAAGGGCACCATTATTAAAGTGTTCATGGCTCTACACAACATCAGAGTGAAGTAAAAATCCTTCTTGATGATCTAAGGGCCGAAATGTCCTTTCCTTGCATATTCAGAAATGCTTTTGACTGATGCAAATGTCCCAGAGTGTATGGGGTTAGGCTGATTTTTCCCCTGATGATTGCTGGGGGTCACATTCGCAGGTCAGCTGCCAGTCCAATCTGAAATCTGCCCTTTCATCTGCTGCAAGAATCTTCCCACTGCATGACCAAAAGCTTTTCAACAAAAAAGGTTTTTTGTTGAAAATGTTTTTTTTTTTTTTTCAAAATTTGTCACAAAGACTGTAGCCATTTGAAACCCACTGTCTATAATGTGGGTACATCCTTTTTTTCAAGATGGCAAAATTGAGAGGGTGGAAGATAAATCATATGCTGTTTGCTTGAGTTTAAAAACCCAAGAAAGAAAGGGGAAAATTATCTTCAGCATCACTTATAATGCATCAAAATTATATTGGAGGCATATTTTTCACTTTAATACAGATTTTAAATAAAATCGATTTTCTTCAAATTGAAAAAGCTATTTCTTCTTAACAAGGTTATTTATTAATAGTTTTTGTGTGTTTTCTGCTGTACTGTACTTGTGAAATTTCTTTGTGAAACTGGTATTTTACTTTGCAGAAACATCCCTCAGGAAATGAGATAGATCAGTGAACTTCTAGCATTTCACTCACCAAAGCAATTAGGTAAAAATAAAATGCAGATAAAACAAAACATAGTTTATGCAGAATGATCAGTGTCATCTGGTCTCAAAACTCTACTAAATGAAGATTACAGCTTTACAAACAGCTGATTAAATCCTACAATAGCAGTTAATGTGGTTCTTTCCTAAAGCCCATAGTGGTGACAGGAAGGTATTTATCATATTACAGCAATATTACACCCCCTCTTCCTAGCAGAACTGTGACAAACATGTCAGAATAGATGTTCACTGACACAAAGAGCAAGACAGGGAAAGAACTGGAGAGGAGAAGAGATTTGTCCAGCAGATAAGTGGAACATCCAACCTTCTGGAAACTGCTGTAAGGGATGGTAACAGAGTCCTAAGAAGTTTAGCACTCTGGTGAGAGAAGTAGCAATATCACAGTTTTATAGCTGGTAGTTCTGAGTCTGAATCAATGTCAATTTATATATGTTTGCAAAGAGAAATATAATGTATAATGTAAGTTACAGGGTCTTTTCAGCTCTATTGATGTTTGCTTGGTTTTGAGAGGAATCTGATAGACTTTGGGGACTAGAGAGAAAATAAATTAGATTTTTATTTAAAACTTTTCTTCAGAGTTGTTATGAGGCTGGCATATTTTTCATGCAATATATGTATGGAAATGTTTTAAATATTTATTGTTTTAATATTCAAGAAACACCATCTCTTAGAAATCTGTTCAGCTTTGAAAAAAAAAGGATGATTAAATTTGGTGTGAGATTGAAGCAGAGGTATCCTTGATTGTTACAAAAGCTCCATAATGATAATTTCTGGAGAGGGAGAAATGGTTTCCCATGGTCACCTTCCCTGAATTTCTCAGAGTCCTAGAAATAAAAATCAGAATTTTTTTTTCCATCAGCCCTTGACTTTATAATGAGGCATCCAGAAGTGGAAATTTTCCCACCTAAATATCCTGCCAATTCCTATGTCTTACTCCAAAGGATATGGTTCTGGCTTGTGTCAATAACAAGTAACCAGGGTAAATGGCCAGGGCCCAGGGCCAGGATTGCAGTTTCCTTGTCCCACACCAGAAACAGGGAAAAGGAATGAAATATCTCTGAGGGGAGCCAGCTAAGCAAGAAATGGTTCAGCTGACATGGAGTGAAGCCAAGGAAAGCCTTCCTGTGACTTTGCTGAAATGCTTGTCAACCTCAAATTGCTGTGAGATATACTTGGGACATTGTTCCACAGGTTTCCCTTGTAAATTGTCTACTGACTCCCCCTCCAGAATGAAATAGGTGGGATTAATTCCTGCCAACAGGAAATAGAACTTTGTGGCTTCACTTGCTGTTATAAATTGAACAAGACCAGGACAGCTCTCCAGAGCTGAAGCAGTGTTGTGTGGAAAGATGAACATCTGAAACTCTCATGTTCCCCAGGACAGACTGGCTCATTGGAAAAACAGGCAGAATTCCTCCTGGGAATGGTACCTGGCTTGTGCTTGGTCAGGAATTTTCTGGCAGAGTGGGTGCACTGGAAGGGTGATTCACCTTTAAAAGCTAAGATCTGTGGTTCTCCATCCTGGAAAGCATCTGAGGCAAACATTGGCAGGAAAGCATGAGCTGTCTGTGCTCCACTGAGGACAGAAAGCCTCACTCAGCCATCCAGCACTGCCCTGTCAAGGGCGGGAGGAACATTTATTCCACAGCAGAGATCATTCACTGCCTCATGCCTCCAGTGCACTGTGGCACCTCGTGACTCCCACTTTGTGCCTGTGTGAGGTGAAGCAGTGGGATCCTCTGAGACAGGTTCATTCCATTTTGACAAGGAAAACACATTGCACAATCAGTACCACAGTCCCTCTGCTTGTCATGCTGACTTTTCACACTCTTCAGTTCCTGTCTGCCCTGAAAAGTGCTGCAGGTGGCTCCTCACAGATGTCTGTGACAGTGACAGATGAGAAGCTTCTTCACTGTTTTGATATGAAATGAGCCTTGCATATGCCTCCTGTTAAACATGAACCTAAACAGCAGGATTAATAACAGGAGCAATGGAAACACTCATCTGTGTATGATTTTATTTCAGTCATGATCCTGTTAGTGTTGAAATAAATCAGATGTGTCTGCTAAGTCCAGATGAAATTCAGGCAACTTGTTTAGTAGCATAAGTAATGATATTTGGAACATATTTTTGAGGCTGTCTCTGAGGACACTCTAAGCACAGACAATGGGGAGTAGGTAAAACTTAGGTGCATAAATCTGTACCTCTTCCTCTCAAGACTACTTTTACTCTTCGCTTTTCCTGTTCAGATCCTCTGTTGTATTTCTGTGTTTCCTCCTGTGCAGGACTGACCAGATCCACAGACTACACAGCATCCTGTCTACCTGCCCTGAGGCATCTGTCAAGACACTTTCCCTGAAAGTCCAGTTTACAATTTCACATGGATTTAGCTTCAGCATCCTGTATCTCAAATAAGTATATGGATCTGCCTAGCAATTAGTAAAAGGAAAAGAGGTAATTCCATAAGTTAGGGACATGAGAGAAAATGTACAAACAGTTTTAGGTGCCAGGGAAGTCCTTCACAGTGAGAGTCCTAGATTTTAGGATGCAAGTAAACTCTCACATATTCCTTTCTCTAAATTATTTTCCATGTAATTCTAGAATCATAGACTTAACACAAGTCTGGCAGGTACATTGGGATGCCATCAGGGCACTGTCCAGTTGAGTTTGCATTGTTTCCAAATACAATGGTGTCATGACTTCTTGGGGGTTTTTCCTGCAAAAGAGAACAGCTTCAACAGGAGGAATGGGAACCTCTCTCCTCCCCACACCCAAACAGGTAAATTATATCTCAAAGGTGTCTGTGAATCCTTCTATGCAGCTGTGAAACTGAGAACAGCACTCCCACAAGGTGTGCTCAGGGATGTCACTAAAATTGCATTTGAGATTTTCCATTGGTAAATCGTAACTTTTCATTAGAGAGATGGAAAAGCTATTGATTTGGTGAAGAAGGACTGCAGCCATTTAGCAGAGAGTGAATATAGCTTGGATAAGCATTCACATCTGGAGGAGAGAGAAGAGGTAATTACTGTGCACCCTTTCCCCCAGCATTTTGCTCTCCATTGAGATGTCCTGGATTGATACAACAGTTTCTTCCCAGAGGATGTTATGTGGAGGGACCAGGCACCTGTCCCCAGGTTCTGGATTGCAATCTAGTAGGCAAATCCTGGAAGGAGGAATGTCTCTGATTTAGTTTTATAGACTTCATCCCTTTGGGGCTAATCCTAAGAGATTAACTCGCCGTGCTGTGAATTGATTGCAGAGCTAGGGGTAAAATGCAGAGGCTCTGTCTTTTCAGTGCCAAGCACTGAACCATTACTCCTCTGAGTCAGGCAATGAACTAGCTGGAAAAGCTTTCAAATATATGAGCAATATGATTAATAGACCTAAAGCTCCAGACTGGAGCCAGATGGAGAACATACACACTTCTGCTTTTTCTGTTTGCATATGTACAGGTGCTGCTCTCAAGGCAATTGTCAGCTGCCTGTGTTCAGGGAGCTGACAGATCCACTGCAGCACTGCTTGGCTAAGTGTGCAAACATGAAGTGGAGATTAACCAAAATAGCCCTTTAACAGCACCATCAGTGGAGTGATCACACTGACTGACGGCAGGGACTGGGCAGGGTTAAGTATGTATGCAAAGAGAATTTTTATTGCATCCTTTGCTGGTGCTTCCATTCACAAAAATAAATTCAGGTGCACCCTGTGCTGCCCAATCACACATTTCTGTCACTGATCTGACTCCCTATCAGACACCACACATGAATTACTGGCAGCTGACTAACTGCTAGTGCCAACCTCCTCACAATTTACTGCATAATGGTTTGATTTACCATGTTTCTAAACCTGTATCTCCTCTGCTTTGTCAAGCCTGTCCCGGCAAATCCTGTACCACACTGAGGTGTACTGGGATACTGTAACACCTGTGGTGAGTTGACCTTGGCTGGACACCAGGTACCCACCACAGACACTCTGTCACACCCATCCTCAGCTGGACAGGGGATGGAAAACACAATGAGAAAGCTCATGAGTCAAGATAGGGGTAGGGAGAGATCACTCACTCACATCACAAACAAAACAGACTTGGCTCAGGAAATTAGTTTAATTTATTACCAATGAAAGCAGAGTAGGGTAATGAGAAATAAAACCAAATCTTAAAACACCTTTCCCCCCACCCCTCACTTCTTCCTGCCATCTGGGTTTTCTGCCATCTCCCCCTCAGCAATGCTGTAGGATGGGGAGCTGTGCTCTGTTCATCACACGTTGCCTCTGACACTCCTTCCTCCTCATGGGAAGGACTCCTCTCACTCTTCCCCTGCTCCAGCATGGGTCCCTCTCATGGCACACAATCCTCCAAGGACAGGCTGATCCAGTGTGGGTTCCCCTTGGAGTCACAAGTCCTGGCAGTAAACTTGTTCCAGTGTGGGATCCTCTCTCCATGGGTCCACAGGTCCTGCCAGAAGTCTGCCAGTCAGAGGATCCCCATGGAATCACTGCCTCCTTTGGGCACTCCCCTGCTCCAGAGGGGGGTCCTGCAGGGGCTGCAGGTGGATCTCTGTGTCCCCATGGACCCCCATGGGCTGCAGGGACACAGCTGCCTCACCATGGGCTGTAGGAGAATCTCAGCTCTGGCACCTGGAGCACCTCCTGCCCGTCCTTCTGCACTGACCCTGGTGTCTGCAGAGAGGTTTCTTTCCCATATTCTCACTCCTCTCTCCAGATGCATTTCTGCGGGTGTTTTCCCTCTTCTTAAAAACATTATCCCAGGAGTGCTGATGGCTCAGCTTTGGCCAGCAGCCAGTCCATGAAGAAAGCCTCAGGCATCTTCTCACAGAAGCCACCTTTGTAGCCTCTTGCTACCAAAAGATGGGCCTGTGAACTGAATCCAACCTGTTCTCTAATGGGCAAAAACTCTTCAGTTCTCTCCATTAAGTTACCAGGCTGTTCATTTTAACTCTCCATAGCTCTGACAGCTCTTACTGGATGCATTTGGACAAATACAAGGCAGCCTGTCAGATTAACAAAGCCCCAGCAAGTTTTGAGCAGTATAAACCCTTTATGAAAGCCAGAAAGAAAGACCTGCCTTCTAATGGCAGATATTTGAGACAAATTAGCAAATATCAGGAAACCGCTTTGATGAAAGGAAACAATGAGATAAAATTTTCCCTGGTTTCTAAATTAAATTGAAGTACAAAATCTGAAGCATTGAAGAAACAGGGGAAAATGTTTGAATCAATGTTGTTGCATGTGATATTCCTCTCTCTTACAGAAATATTGGCTTTTCTGCACTTAATGGCAGTATAACTATTAACTTGAATTTGTTTATGAATAGAATAGAATGGGATAGAACAGAATAATTTTCAGTAAGAGGAGACATCCAATGACCATTTAGTCCAACAGCCTGACCAGTTCAGGATTGACTAAAAACAAAAGCAGAGAAATTATTTCTCTGTGCTATTAAATAAGTGGTTTTCAGTCCCAAGGGACAGAAGGAGATGTACATAGGTTTGTCTCAAATGATGATCTAGTGGCCAAAATTTTGTATCCCTCTCCAACAGCTGCCCTAAAGCCAGTCTCTCCTCTGCCAATGACCTACTCCGGGACTTTAGGAAGAACCTCAGATTTCTTGCCTGTTTATTACCAGCCTTTTCTATTCTGCTAAGAAATTAATGATGCAAAAACCCTTCCCTTGTTTATGCAAGATTTCATGCTGTGTGCCTGTATGAGATCCAGCAGGGTTGTCATGCTCTCAATTGCACCTCTAAGTGCTGCTGTGAAAAGAGCAAAGGTGGTAAGACATCCAGCAAAAAGTGCCAGAGTTCAGTGGCATCACTTAAAGAAAGAGACCTGAGTAAAAGAATGGTTATTTCTAGCAGAGACTTTCTTTACTACTACATCTGCCAAATTAATTGCTCAGTCCACTTTCATATGTTACCTTTAGATAAGGTGAAATACTTTCAAAAGTAATGACATTTTTAATAATTAACAGTATCTTCTATTGAATTAACTTGCTGCCTTTTATTCTTCTCCTTCAAGGGTAAAGCTTGATGTCTTTCCTTGTATGGAACTAATATGAATACATATGCATAGATATATGAGTATATATTTGTGTGTGTGTGTGTGTGTGTGATAGGAATGAGACAAGAAGGAATAGAGAGCTAAATTATATGTCAAAAAATAAAATAAATAAAAGAAAAGGGCAAAATATTTTAAATATTATTTTTGCTCTTTTCTTTATTCACACTTTGCAGAAGAAGGAAACTGGACTTCCTGAAGTATCATCACTTCAAGAAATTTCTGAAAGGAAAGCTCTGCATTTTATTTGTGGGATTTTCTTCTTCTTTCTACATATATCCTTTTGTCTAGTTTGTGGTGGGACTCTCAGTTCACTGCCACTGGAGAACATGTCCCATCTTACACAAGAGAGAACTGTGACAGGAGGTTTGGTACAGCTCTTGAGGAAGCTGAGATTTGGGCAGCTCTGGTGGCTCATCCCCAGCCATGGTGGCAGGTACAGCCTGTCCCTCCAACCACTGGCAGTGCTGGACCAGCCTCAGCCCCTCTGAGCAAGCCCAGTCCTGCCAGGTGAATTCCTGCTCAGCAGGAGTTGGAAGCCAGGGTGAGGAGGTAACAAATTACTGTCCCTTCTCCTCCCCCTTAAATCTCTGCATGCTGCCTTCCAGTGCTGTAGAGAAAATTAATTTGGCATTCAAGCATCTGGAGAGCAGCAGTTAAAAGGTGCTCTAGAAGCATATATTCTTACAGATGTTCTTCTCTTTAGTGCTACAGCAAGTCAAGAAGAAAACACTGCATAAATTGTGATGTGCCTGAAATCTAATGCAAACTGCTCCCTTCCAAGCAAGCAGAAAAATCCTAGAAGCTCAATCTATGTCCTGCAGGCAGCAGAGGAGGAGAAATGCTGCCTTTTTTTTTTTCTCTCCCCCCCTTTTTTTTTTAATTAATATTGCATTATTATAGACTAAATTGTGCTTGGGGGCATTCCAACAATGTGGTGCTGAGGAATGTGCATGAAGCAGATAACACTATTTCCCTCCAGCAGGAGGAAAATATATATAATAACAGGAACTTTATTCATTAACTTGTAGAAAATTATGATTACATTAGTCAGGCTAAAGGGTATGAAATACCTTCTGCCATCCAATAAACTAGAGTCCAGCCAATTCTATGATCTAGCTTTGAAAGTTCCTGTTGGAAGAAATAACAGATAAAGACAGGAGCAAGAGGAAGGAAGCAATTCCCAGATGGTAACACTTTATTTTTAATTTGGAAAAGTTAATATTATTCCAAGTTTTATACCCTAAGGAAGAAACCACTTGAGGCAATGCCATGTTCTTGTCTCCCTGGTACATTAAATAAACTTGTAGTTGCAATGCTTTTTATCTGTTTATTTGTTTAAGGGACAGCTTGTGCCTTGGACTGAATGTCTGGTCAGGAGCAGTGTAAGGCTGATCCCTTAAGCTGCCTGGTATGTGATCTGGTATGTGCCTGCTGGTTTTCCAACCCTTTTGTCTGGAAATATATACAGGATATACAGATATACAGGAAATAATCGATCAGAGTTGTCCCACACTCCCGCAATGTGGGAACCAGCAGGACTTCACCAGAGCAGCTCTATCATGGCAATATTCTGCAATAATTTTCCCCTCTAAACCAGGTGTTTTCTTGGCAGGTGGGGGGAAACAAGGCTGAGCTGCACCTAACCCAGGATTTCATAGGAGAATAAATCTTTCTGTACCACCAGTTCTGCCTCGATTCAGGACACTGCACTGTGTGGGATTCACTACACTCCATGATATCTCTTCCTACATTTAAGCCTGGACCCTGTTTCTCACTGAGGCTCCACTTGGGAAGCTGGAAGGGATTGTTATGTGACTCAGGCTAAAAGATGAAAGATGGGAAAAGGAGGGGAAAGCTCACAAATTGTCAGTTCTCATTTGGCTCTTAACAAAAGCACCTGTATTCCTAGGGAAAAAAAAAATCTGATGAGTATTAAATGAGCAGAGGAAAACAGGCATTCACTCTGTAGAATTGAGTTGTTCTTGGCAATTGAACAATTTTTCATTGGAGCAGTGGATGATTAATCCTGCTTTTTACAAGTTTTCCTCCCATACAGATGTAAAAAAAGATAATTGCAGGCATGAAAACTGAGCAAAGATGCACTATTTGACCCATGGCCCAAAGCCTTGACATTTTCCTGGTATCTGCTTTGTCTGTGAGAGGATTCCTATCCCACCTGAAGTCATTACTGCTCCGTGGGAATCTCAGCAGAACATGGAAAGCCGTTTCTTTCTTAGAAGGATTTTCTCCACTGCATTTCAGCCAGGCTGTAGTCATGCAACAGCATTTCTGTGACCAGTCTAATGTCCATATTTTGATTTTACTGAAAGACAGGTTTCCTATGGTCCTAGATTTGACCACAACATTCAAGCCTTCAATTGCAGTTCAATTCCTCTCCCATGGACTTCCTTATATAGGTTGAATGTTTGATAAAGATAGAGAGATCTTAGCTCCTTGAACTGTATTTGAGCAAATACAACATACAGCAGTTGTTCTGTGTCCTAAAGGTTCAAGGTTTCATTTTACTCCTAACTGAGATGTGGAAACCATTCACTCCATATCTCACACCTCTCCTTCCCACAAAAAGCACAATTTCTTTTGCTCTTGCAGGGCTCTGATTGTGTAGTTCTGTGCCAGGGGACATTGCTGCTTTGTTATGTGACCCTGGGGCTGGTGGCATGGGGCACACTGTCCTCCCTAGGCTTGAGTGTCACACATGGTGTCCCAGTAGCAGGAATGACTGTGTGCTGGGCACTCTGTTCTGGAAAGGACTTTCAAAGTCACCAAATCCAACCTTCCAATGTTGCAGAGAACTATTAACCTCCCACAGAACCGATCAAGCTCCCTTTTGAATAATAGCTGGGGATTCTTTTGTTACAAAAATACAAAGGCTTCCTTCCCTACTCCACTGATCTATTATAAATTTTTTTCTAATTTCCATTATTCAAAGTTAATTTCTTCCCAGTTGTCCTGCACCAACCCAGACTTCTGGTCAAAACATTTTTGTCTCTTTCTGGTGTTTAAAATTTTGCCTAAGTTGTTGACAATATTTATCTTACAGGTTGTCCCTGTTCTGGGCAACATCCTGCTTCTGTCACAATACATATGGAACTTAATGTTATTTAATCTGCCACTCCATTATGAGCTATGTCAAATGATCCAATAGCTAGAACAGGAAACAGGTCAAAACACCAAGGGAAAGTTTTTAGTCAGGGAAATGCCATCAATGACGCATTGGGTGGAAATGTCCTAGAACAGGAAACCAAAACAGCACACAGAAAACTGTGATAAACTTCAAGTGCTCCTAACTGCTCTAGAATGGCTTGAGTTTTCCCCATGTTTTGGCTTGAAAGACAGCTGTCTGCTAAGGAAAGCAGGAGCCTGCCTTGGAATGGAAAATGTAAACCCCTTCCCTCTGAATTATTGTCATTTTGAAGTTAAGGGGCTCTCAGGCAAAGATAAGAGAATAAGAATCAGTTCTTTACTAGTGTGCATAATGAAGCAAACAAACAAAAACCTTACTAGTGTGTATAATGAAGCAAACAAACAAAAACTGTGGCGTTAACCCCAAACAGAACCCAGAACCCGTCCCGGCCTTTCGGCCGCGGCGCTTTCCCTGTTGGTGCAGTTCCGGGCACGGCCAGCAGGGGCGCGGCGGCTCCCGGCGGGCAGGGCGGGTGCGGAGAGTCCCCCACACCTGCGGGGGGCGCTGTGGGGCGGGCTCGGGGAGCGCACGGCCATGGCAGCTGGGCCTAGGCAGGGAGGGATGGAAGAGAGGCTTCACACCACAAACCCTGGGGCAGCCATGGCAGCTGGGCCTAGGCAGGGAGGGATAGAGGAGAGGTTTCACCTCACAAACCCTGGGGCAGCCATGGCAGCCGCGCCTAGGCAGGGAGGGATGGAGGAGAGGCTTCACACCACAAACCCTGGGGCAGCCATGGCAGCCGCGCCTAGGCAGGGAGGGATGGAGGAGAGGCTTCGCCTCACAAACCCTGGGGCAGCCATGGCAGCCGGGCCTAGGCAGGGAGGGATGGAGGAGAGGCTTCGCCTCACAAACCCTGGGGCAGCCATGGCAGCCGGGCCTAGGCAGGGAGGGATGGAGGAGAGGCTTCGCCTCACAAACCCTGGGGCAGCCATGGCAGCCGCGCCTAGGCAGGGAGGGATGGAGGAGAGGCTTCACCTCACAAACCCTGGGGCAGCCATGGCAGCCGCGCCTAGGCAGGGAGGGATGGAGGAGAGGCTTCACCTCACAAACCCTGGGGCAGCCATGGCAGCCGGGCCTAGGCAGGGAGGGATGGAGGAGAGGCTTCGCCTCACAAACCCTGGGGCAGCCATGGCAGCCGTGCCTAGGCAGGGAGGGATGGAGGAGAGGCTTCACCTCACAAACCCTGGGGCAGCCATGGCAGCCGCGCCTAGGCAGGGAGGGATGGAGGAGAGGCTTCACACCACAAACCCTGGGGCAGCCATGGCAGCCGGGCCTAGGCAGGGAGGGATGGAGGAGAGGCTTCACCTCACAAACCCTGGGGCAGCCATGGCAGCCGGGCCTAGGCAGGGAGGGATGGAGGAGAGGCTTCGCCTCACAAACCCTGGGGCAGCTGATCCCAGTGCCCCAGCAGTACTCTGGAAGCAGCAATCTGGACTGACAAGATGTCTTGTCAGGGGGTGAGGGGCTCCCAGCAGGGCAGGGAGAGGCGAGCTCAGGATCCCAGGCACCCGAGCAGACGGTGATGGGTCCCTGTTCGAGTGAAGTGGGGTTAATAAGGCCCCAGTTCGGTGGCTGTTCTCACCAGCAGAGGCTCACCCCACAGCAGAAGCAACAGCTCTGGGGGCGGCAGCAGCGAACTCCCTTCCCCAGGCAGCGGCTCTGACCTTTCTCCTCTGAAGCTGAGAGAGACAGAGAGCACCAGCAGCTTCCCCAGGCCCATCTTTTACTGCCCAATTCTTGAAGAATCTCTGCCCCTCAGAGAGAAACTCCCAGATAAGAGAAGTGCAACCAGATGCCCTCCTTCCCTGAGCTTGGCTCTTCTTTTGTTTTTCTTAAGTACCCAGTTGTTAGTGTTTCCTAGGAATTTATGGAAAAAAAAATCTCTTAGGAAAAGGAACAAAAGAAAAGAAACCTAACCAACCCCCAACATCCCATTAGCCTACTCACTAACCTTTTTGTACCAAAAACAATTTTCCATGGATCACAACCATATCTTTATAATGAATGCAAGGAAATATCAGTTCACATAAGATCAAGTTAAGCAGCGAGAAACATCACATTAAGTTTAATGTCTAAACTTAATCTAATTATAAATTTTTCCACAACAGAAGGGACAGTTTCATTTTTTTCAGGTCAGAGTTAAAAGTTGTGTATAAACACAAAACTGAGAGTCGCAATGTCTACCACTCATCTCTGCAGATCAAGAAGCCAGTTGAAACCACCTAAAACAAAAGTTTTTCTGCTGACACTCCTGGGAGTGCAGTCCTTAACCAGAAACCCACATCAAATATCTAAAGCAATGCAGCTACACAGCTCCCTTTCCAATCAGAGGTAAAACCCCAAAACACTTCTTTTCTAAAACAGGCCTTCCTAAAGCAGCAGACCAGAACTCTGAAATATCCCCAAAGGCCCTACCATTTTAAAATGTCAATATGTTTGTGCTCCTGGAACTCCACAAGGAGATGATGAGTCATAAATTTTATACCAACAAAGCCTATCATCAATGTCTTGTTCACCTCCATAACAGGCATAAGGTTTAACTCAGTATTCCCTGCACTGGACCACAACTTGTGTGTGAGATACAGGATTTCTTTTGCAAAAACATTTGATCTTCACCTGTATTAATTCTTATCTCTCTTGCAGCCTGTCACTAAGGCTCAGGAAATGTTTGTGAAGTGCTTTGAGAGCATCCTTGGGGATACGATGTAGAGAATTTGCAGGCAAACAAATAACAGGTCGATTTCTATCCAGTTATTCTCATGGTGTTTTTACTTGGAGAAGTTGGTCTTAGTACAGCTGGAATTCAAATGGTGACTAACAAATGATAGTGAATACAGTACATGAGTTCCACGTGCTACTTTCTGCTTTCAATAAACACTATTTACACAGAATCAAATTCTGCCAGGAATTATACCAGGGTAAGACCAGGGCAAACAGCTCTAAATTAATAGAGAGAAGTGGAGGTTTTCCAAGACAACTGTAAACTCATTCAAAGCTTTTTTTAACCCCGAAGGTTATGTGTATCAATATCTCAACAGTGTGCTTGGAAAATCATGCAGCTGATTAATAATAGAGCCCTCTGAGTGAGATGTAATTGAATTGGAAAGAAAAGGTATTTAATCCCAGGGTGGGAGAATGTTGGTAGGACAAACATGGGTCTGTGTCCAACCAAGATCCTGTGCCAGAGCAGTGACAGCTCTGTTTATGGGGACAAGTGTCACATGTGTTAAGGACACATGTGAGCTAAATAATTCGGAAATCTTTTTGATAGTGGCCCAGGACCCTTGATTTCAGGGTCTCCTTGACATCATATATCAGTCTAGTCTATAAAGCCCAACTCATTTCGACCTAAGGAGGAAGGTCAGATTTTCCCCATTCTAATGCAGATCTATGTGGCAGCAGCTCTCTGGCCGCAGAGAGAAACACAACTTTTCCAGGCGCCATACTGGGAAAGTCCCTGAGAAGATCAGAAAGAAGACTGAGAAACAAATCTTAACTTGCTACACCTGCTGTTGTGAACATGTGGAATGTGTTATGGAGATCTGTTTCCAAAGGGTGGTTTCTTAATTAGCCAATGGTGATGGTGTTTAGGTTAGAGGACCAGTTAGGTCCGGGTGTATTGTAACTCGCTATAAAAGCAATGAGTTTCTTAATAATGCTATAATATAATAGAGAGCTTGATCAGCCTTCTGTAAATCATGGAGTCAATGCTAATTATTACCAGTTCAAAAACACCTCACAACAACAGATCTAGACAACTTATTTAAATGAGCCCCATTTCTGGTGACCACATTGATGAAGCAAGGGCATGCTCCATCCGTACTTGAGAATGACATGTAATGAATGCCCTTTGGGAGGTTGTACCTTCCAAATATTTAATCAGCTATTCTGTGGGACAGGACACCAGTATTGCCTGACGAGAATGGAAACACCTGTAAATCAAGTAAACTAGAAAAAAACTGTCATGGTTTGACACCAGCTGACAACTAAGTACCATACACTTGCTGACTCAGACCCCCTTCCACTCTGCCTCAGGATGGGGGAATTAAGTGGAAGGGCAAAAGTGAAAACAAACACATGGCTGGAGCTAAAAGCAGTTTAATAATTAAAAAGTAATAATAATAATATTTTTAAAAGTAAGGGAAAAGAGATTTTTATAAAATAGGGATGAAAATAAAACCCAAGGAAGACAAGTGATACAAATGGAAACAATTGCTCACCACCAGCCACCCAATGCTCAGCCAGTCCCCAAGCACTGCCCCCTTCCCCTGCAACAAAATTCCTTTATTGCTGAGCATGGCATCATGTCCTATGGAAATTGGTCAGTTGGGATAAGCTGTCCCTGCTGTGTCCCCTCCCATCCTCTTGTGCACCTCCAGCTTTTTCACTGCTGGGACAATGTCAGGAGCAGAAAAGGCCTTGATGCCGTGCAAGCGCTGCTCAAGAGGAGCTGAAATATCAGTATGTAAGCAGCACTATTCCCAGAACAAAATAGAGACCCACAATAGCCGCTGTGAAGAAATTTATCCAGGGAAAAATCTGTACAAAAAACAATCAAAGGATTTGCAGCTGTTTTTTCCTAGAAACTTTTAAATTTAACGAGACATTTTGATAAATAATTGCAGATATATTTTCCATGCTCAATGAAATCTACAAAGCTTATCTTAAATTGAAACAAAACAGAAATCCACTAGACCTCAAGAAAACCTTTCTGATGAGTAGGGAGGCTAAGCCCTGGCACAGTAAACGAGAGATGGAGAGTCCAACCTGCTGCCATCTGGTTTGGTATAGTCAACACCACAATAGCCTCTCACAGTCCCTCCCAGCCTTGTTTTCTGTGATTCTGAATGAGTTTCACATTGTTCTAGAAAAGATGGGGCAGAGAAAAAGTACATCCTGCTCTGATTCCAAATAAATTGTTTCTCATTAAAAGTAACATTTTGAAATGCTTTGGTTGTGCTGGTTTTGGCTGGGGTAGAGTTAACTTCCTTCTAACTGTATCAATTCTTTATCAAGTGATCTGGAGGAAAAATGATTTCAAATGGGGGGTGTGTTGTGTTTTATCTCCAGCTGGGCTCAAAACCACAACATTTGGCCATTGTCCTAACTGCACACATAAATTATCTTTGCTGTTTTATTTGTGTACATAATTAATTTCTTATTTCGTTCTTTGGGGGTTTATTTGTTGTTGTTTTTTTTTTTATTTAGCATTACTCTATCTTGTAGAATTTTACTTTAACTTGGCCATGAACTGTGATTAGTGTTGGGTTTGTTTCATACTTGCTTTATGATTTGAGACTTCAGATTCTGACTATCAGCATGGTAAAAAAAGTGTTTTCTTGTATTCAAATAGAACTTCACATGTTTAGTTTATTCTCACTTCCTCCTGCCCTCTCAGTAGGCTCTATTTAGAGGAGTGTGGATGCTGCTTCTTCTTCATTTTCTTCTTCATCATTTTCCATCAGATATTTTTATTGTTCTGTACACATTGATAAGGTTCCCCCCCAGCTTTCTCTTCTCTGAGTGGAAGACTCTAAGATCTCTCAGTCTCTCCTCACATCACAAGTACAAGCAAAACTAAGAGGCTTTTATAGCTCTGTATCCCATCAGCAGATTTATAGCTCTGTATCCCATCAGCAGAACCAAGGCTCCTGCACGTACTGACTGCTGCTGGGGATGCACCAGCCGCACCCTTCACAGACATCACTGAATTAAAATTGGTATGGAGAACCTGGACGCAGCATTAGCAAGAAGGATGGAGGAAAGCCTGTCAGAAATTCCAGTGTAAGATGTGAAGACGAGTCAGTCTGTTATTAGTTGATGCTCAGTCTCCAAGCTATGCAGTTGATAAGATTCTCATTCTTCAATTGCACAGCACTGACAGTGAAGAATTTGAACCATAACTAAAGAAGAGATTTTGTGCCTTCCATATGCATGCTTGACACACTGGGCTGGCCTCTCTTTTCTCCTCTCTCTACAAAAACACCTCATCTCTTCTCCTGTGCTCTGTAATTCACAGTGTTGTCCAGCCCTGCCCTCTGTTCAAACGCCTCTGAACATGACTCTGAACATGTTTTAGACAAACTTGGAGCAGCTGAAACAGGGCTGTAAGCTGAAAAAACACTGCTGCAGTATAGCTGGGTGGCTAATCAATACATGAGCTGTCAGCTTTTCAGATCAAGGGATTAACAAATTTATATTGCAGTAAATGAAATGAGTTTTTGGGCAGGAAAAAAATAGCTGCTAAAAATAAGGTGTCTGAGGTTTCTTTTAAAGGGAAAAAAGTAATGATGGCAAGAACTCAAACACAAAAAACATTTAATCTCCTTGAACTCTCAGTTGGGATTTTTCTAACTAGTCCTAAGAAAT
This sequence comes from Fringilla coelebs, assembly GCF_963513975.1. Classification (NCBI taxonomy): domain Eukaryota; kingdom Metazoa; phylum Chordata; class Aves; order Passeriformes; family Fringillidae; genus Fringilla; species Fringilla coelebs. The sequence goes on along the minus strand of NC_140028.1, from coordinate 8,016,366 downwards.
TATGATATCAAATTTGCAACAGAAGAGTGCTCACCAAGGCTTGGTGTCAGGGAAAAGCATGACATTAGGAGTCTACACATATCTCTACAGCAACAAATGTTCTCTGACCTCACTATAAACAAAAAAAGTTTGAAAACTACTATATTACATGCTCATTGTAAGGAATACTTGATTAAAAAAAAAAAAAAAAAAAAAAACAGTAAAAATGAAGGGCATTTGTAAACCTTATTATTTTCTCCCTCTAATCAAAAAGTGAATTTTTATATGTCAAAAAATACTCATACTGCCTTTGTAATTTCACATTTCCAGAGTCAGTCTGGAGAAGTCAAAAAGCATCAAAAGCCAGTTCTGGCATCAGTCAGATGCTTATTTCAGAACCAAGGTCCCTATCCTTGCAATCCTACCCAAAAAGGTCAACTGCTTGGTCAGGTTCATCTTTTGCAAATGATATTTTTTATGTGAACCCTGTCCTAGAGGAACTCTGCTCTCTGCATGGCTAAATCACTACGTGGGAAGAGAAATGTGCTATTTGAACCCTGTGACCACTCTGCTGTGTCCCTGCAAAATTCCCTGCCCTGCTTTGTGTTGCAGTGTCATCATCTGTAAAAACTGACTTCTCTTATATCCTGTAGCACATTCCACAAGTATTGGATACTGTTGTGATTGTAAGTTTGTATGTGATTGTAAGTTTTGTGATTGTAAGTTTTTGTACCTTGAGTAAGGAGCCTCTGGTGATACCCATCATGAATTGAGTAAAGGCAGCCCCTGCATCTTTCTGGTCAAAGAAAAACATCCTGCTGGTGAATATGGAGAATGGACTGAACACTCTAGACCTCATCTGCGTGTATATAAAATAGTGATACGAGACTTTTTTTTGAGGTGCAGTGAAGTTTTGAAGTTGAAGCAAATAGATCATCTTTCATGCCTGACAATGGAAAAGGGGTCTGCACCCAGCTGGGTCTGGCATGAGGATTCAACCTGACCTTTGGTACAACCTGGATGCTGAGCATGTCTGGGCAGCTGGGAAAGAGACTATTATCAGAGAGTGGGTACCTGTGGAAAGTGCTTGCACAAGGTTTTGTAGGCAACTGATCCACTCTATAATGAGCTGAACTGGAAGCCTTTCACAAAGATGAGTGATATGGAATAGTAATAAAAGAGAGCAAGATTTGGTCTTAAATTACTCCAAGAATTGACTGGTAGTGTGTTCTTGGAAGAGCAGATCTAGCCAAACACTGGTTTAAGGCTTAAAATACTGTTTGAATTGTTTGGTAAGAATCCTTAGATTTTTTTTTTTCTTGATAAGTGCACCACTTAAAACTACCAGAAGTGGTATTTCCTCTTATTTGAACAAACCAGTAGTAGAAATACAAGTTCTATAGACTGCTTAGTCCTATTGAATAAAAATCCAAAGTAAGCAAGGCAACATTTACATCACCTTTATTAAAAAGAGAAGGAATTGGCAATATACACATCAGAAGCATCCCAGAACATTCTGGAGTGTCTGCAGCTTATTTTCAGGCTTATCAAGGTAATGGATGAAGATTAAATCATTACTTTGTCAGGCAGAGACAACCTCAAACAATTCTCTGCCTCTCAGTTGATGGCATAGCCTGGGGGATACTGTTTGCAAGCATAAAAGGCAAAAGACCCATCACAGGAGCCCAGTGCATGATATTAAACTTTCTGTAAAAGGCCATCCTCAAACTAGGCCCATTATCTCTGACATACAATCCCCACACAAGTGAAATATTTCTTGCTAAGGGTTTATGGCATTTCCCCAGGCAAAGCTGCATGCAGTGCACAGAGATTTTGCTTGCAGAACACAGCTCAGCAGCCTTTATCAGATAGTTTGACCAAGACCAGAAAAAAGTCTTGTGCACACTGTCTCCTTTGCAAGATCAGAGCAATAGCACTTAGGGCTACAGACCTGCTGAAAAAAAAATACATACCTTGGTCTTTACAGCACTTCACAGCTTCAGTGTGTGTGGTGTAAAAGACAATGAGTTGCTGTGCTGCCCCAAGAGCACAGAGGGACCATTTCTCTAGAAAATGTGTTACGGATCAGAGAGGCACAACCACCTCAGACAGAGGCTGCAATAACCTGCATAATGAGATGTCCCCTGACATTATCCTGGGTTATTTCCCTATAGCTACAGGGAATCTCCTGGTGCAAAGCAGAGACAGGGAACTGGAGTGTTCATCTCCTCAGAGTTTGTGTATGGAGAACTTTCATTTTCTAGCAAGAAGGAACATGCAGGACCAACAACTTGTGGCTTTAGGTAATATAAATGCACACACTGAAGAGGAGAGACCCCAAAGGCTCTTCTGCAGGACAAAAACCAAAGTGAAAGATAAATAGTGACTTGTCCATGGACCTGAATAAAGTGTTCTGCTTCTCCCTCAGCAGCTTATTTCTGCCGGACTCCTGGACTGACCTCTTAGCTACTGCTGACCCCTTGGCTGGTCCTTAAAACAATTTTGGCTGAAAGTTATGACTATAAACTTATAAGCATTAATATTGAGCAAGTCTTGACAATTTACTATGTTGTTTTTAGTTCATTCTTCTCTTGGAGAAAGCAATTTAATCCTTTCTATTATTCTTTCTAAATAAGAAAAGACGGGGATCTCACATTTGCTTCTAATTACAATGAACTTTGCTGTGCAGCCCCAGTGAGGGAAAAAGCCTTTTGAAGTCTACAGCATTGAGAGAGAATTGATTGCTAATTAAATTTGTCTCTGGTAAGTTAACTATAACTAAAATGTACTGAGTGAAAACAAACAGATCATTGTTTTGCTAGTGGCACATGTTAAATAAAACCTGCATAAATCAGATGCTTTGAAAGAGCCTGTTAAAGCCAATTTGTGGATGCCTTATTTCAGGAGAGCACTGGCTGCAGTGTTAGTGCATCACCTCTGTTTAGAGGTTGTGGTGATCAGCTTTTGTGAAGCACTAACCACTCTGCCCTCCTTGCATGGGAAAGGACTGTTATGGTGTCTCTATTCCACAGAGACAAACATACCCACTTGGATATAACTTGCCCTTTTGGCTCTTTTTGTGTTCCACTGTAGGTCTGGGGCTGAGTTTTTAGGGTGTTGTGGGAACTGGGGCTGGAACTGAGTGGGAAACACAAGGTACACTGTAACTTTATATGAGCAAAAAGCCATTAAAAGATGCCCAAACATGACCCCAAAGGTAAATCAAGAACCAGTAGAATACAGCTGTAGCTACTGGGATTCATTTGCCTTCATCTTGACAGGCTGGAGAGTTGGGTGTGGAGAAACCTAATGGGGTTCAACAAGGGCAAGTCCTGCACCTAAGAAGGAATAACCCCATGTACCAGCACAGGTTGGGGGCTGACCTACTGGGGAGGAGCTCTGTAGAGAAGGACCTGGGAGTCTTGGGGTGTGACAAGTTGACCATGAGCTTGCAGTGTCCTTGTGGCCAGGAAAGCCAATGTCATCCTGGGTGCATGGGGAAGAATGTGGCCAGCAGGTTGAGTAAGCTGATTCTCCCCCTCACTCAGCCCTAATGAGACCAATTCTGGGGTGCTGTGTCCAGTTCTGGGTTCCTCAGTACAATGACCATGATTTTTTCAGTTTCATCTTCTTTACAAAAGAAGTGCCTATTTTTGCCAGCTGTATATTTTATTTACCTCTGCTTGTTAATAGAGCAGCAGATGGCACAGGCAGGTATGTGTTAAGATGCATGTACAGATGGCTCACTCAGTCTTGTGGTGCCTCTGACAAGATAAAGACACGAGGAGCTGCAGGATGCTGCAGGTTACAAAGGGAAGCAGTGTGCATGCAGATGGCCTACACTGACCCGTGGTGCCACTAACAAGACAGCAAAATGAGAAACAGCAGGATATTACTGATAACAGGACAGGCAAGAGCATGACAAAATCACTGTCAAAATCAGAAGTTATCAGGGAAACTATACCATAAACACCAAATAAGGGTTCAAAACCAGCAAAACCGGTGCTGAGGGGGATGTGGTAACCAGAAATAAGCTGTTTGTTTGGAAGAGGTGAGGGTAGTAAAGGCGAAGATCTTGCATGGTAAAAAAGGAATATTGTGAGCCAGATCATGTGTTCACAACTCCCTGTGAGGCAGCGCTGAGCCTGACCAACACAGTTGGAGCAAGACTGTAAAGATGGTATTGCTCCAACTGTGATTGCATCTGACCCTCTTGTGCACTCAGGAGGGATCTGGATGCTTTTCCCATTGCTGGAAGGGAACACCCAGAGGAGGTGGCGGAATCTCTTGACTTCCAAATGGTGTTTCAGTCACTGTTGAAAATCCTATAAAGAAAATTTTGCTGTTGTGACTTTTTGGGCATGATTTTGCTGTTGTGTGTACCCAATCTGATTTTGAATCCGGAAATTGTTTTTCCTTGATTCAAAGAAACCCAAACCTAATTCAAGGAAACCCTGCCTAATTTCAACTCCCGATGTTATTATTATCCAGATGTAGTGGCATAAGATAAGCAAGAAAGATAGTGACTTAGAGAGGTGGTTTAGGAACAGAAATAAAAGTTAATGGTAAGAATGCAATTAGAATCCCTGTCCTTGTTTTGTTTAGGAAAAAACCCAGGGGCTATAACTGAGTTTGTCCTCAGAGGTCACCTTGAGATTACTGTCAAAATCAGACTTGTAGGTGAATATTGGACTTACAAGAAGGAGTTTAGCAGATTACAAAGAGGTTTGGCAAGTCCAAAGTTTATTGCACCAAGAAGTTTGCTGATAGGAACATAGTTCAGTATAGAAGACTTAAGACCGGGGAGAATGATTCCCAAAAACCAGCAATAGAGTCAGGACTGACTGTGGCCAGCTGCTTGTTCTGGCTGTGGAGGGTGGACTTCAGTGCAATCCTGTTGTGAGGGAGGCCCAAGAGGAGCCAGAGAGAAACTGTGTCCCAGTAGGCTGTAGCTCAGTAAATAATATCCCAGGCAGTATCTATAGGGTGGGTCACAGAAAAGCTTTCATGAGCGTTCCAGCTGCCCTGAAATTCCCTCTTTGTTAGAGTTATGTGGAAGTGCAAGAGTATAAATACAAATGCCCATTTACCTCAGTATTTTCTGCCTTTATTTGTCACAGACTTCAGCACTCAAGAGTAAAATGATTCTATGGGTAGTAATTACAGACTTTGTATTTGTAAATGTAGTTTTAGTTCAAAATGCAAATTGACAGGAAATTCTTATTCTTCCCCACCTCCTGTTTTCAGTATCAATTTATGGATCTCTGTGACCACACTGCTCTCTTGGCTAAACAGGCTGGTTCCAGGATGTGACACTGCTGACAACAGCCACAGTCCCACACTGTACTGAGGGGGTAACTAAGGCAGCAAATGTCTTTGGGCTCCCCATGTAATGCTAGGACCTTCTAGGCAATAATTCAATGCTTCTTAGACAACAAGACACTAAGAAGATTATAAAAATTACCATATAGTGACTTTGTTGCAGACAAAACAATAATAACTCAGAAAATTAATTACTTGCAAATTAATAACAATTTCTTATCATTCATTCATGTATGAAGTTAAAAAAAAATCAATATTAAAAAAAAATTTCAGCAAACATAATTTCTTCTCTTTCTCCAATTTCATTTTAAGCCCAAACCATTTTAATTACAGACAGACTTGGTCTGTCCTAATTCCTTTGGTGAGATAAAGGGGCACAGGAGGTTGGGATCTTGTCCATAAGGGATTCCTTCTGTCTTTATGTCCTTATCAGTGTCTGTTTGCCACCCTTTGCTTTTTACTGGTTTCTTTCTGCCAAACTTTGCTTCCTACTGGTTTTGCCCCACTGGTGCCTGCATCTTACTGTATTTCCACCACAGTAGTTTGTGTCACTGCGCTGGGGAGAGTCATGAACAGGCTGCGTTCCCTCAGGAGTGTCTCTGCCTCTTTGCTCTGGCAGGGGCCCCTCTGAGGAAGGGCTGCTTGTGATCACACAGGTGAGACAGACATTTCAGTTCTGAAATAAAAGCATCACTGGGAAGACCATGAATGTCTATCCCAGGCCACATTAGGCAACAGGATTTGTCATCCTGACACTTGAGTTTCCCTCTGGAATGAACTGTCCTTCCCTAGCTGGGTTTTGTTGAGCTGAAGACTACCTAAATATGCATCAGCTGTTACACTGTGCTTCCTGGTGACCCTCACCCCCTCTGGAATTCTGTGTTTTTCTCTCCAAATGTCCTTCCTTCCTTGCTGTACAAAATAAGGTGCCTGTTGGCACAGAGATTAAAGAGGTTAACAAGTATTAAACAGAAAGACAGAAAATGGTTTCAAAGTTCCTCATTTGGGACCCCAGCTCCAGTGTTTTGGAAGGAATTTCCAGCAGGACTAAATAATTAGCTGTTGTACCAGCTACAACAGAGCTCATCTTCACAGCTGTAATTACTGCATGCTTGTGACACCACAGATATTACCATTAACCCTGCGTGTGAATCCTCATCTAATTTATTGTCTTAGTCGAGAGCAATTCTGTCTTTCCAGCTGAAAATTTGCTGCAGTGTTTTATCATGTTAATCTTCAGGTTATGATCTCTCCTCCATATGCATGGATTGCCTTCCCAGATGGAGCCTCATCCGAGCAGCTCCTGCTCTCAGGCTTCATGAGCAGTCTCTGACAATTTAGGACTTTTTCCAAAAAACACAGCCAGTCTTTATTTCCATGCATAATGAAATTCATTTGGCAAGAGCTGGTATTTGGAGCACAGAAGGAAGGATATTCTGAGAGATGCAAGATGCTGAAAAGGCTAATTATTATAATTTTAAAAAAAGATAAGAGCCTGGGTGATGTCCTGACCACACAGTGGATGAGTGTCCATGATGCCAACCCGCTGCTGGTGAATCTGCAACAGAGGCCCCTGACACCATGTCAGGTTCTGACACTTGCCAAAAAGTGTGGGGTGGGCCTTTGTCTTGTGAAAGTAACACTGAAAAATCACAGCATAAGATGAGCTTAAACACCTGATAAAACATTTCTATGCGAATTTTGTATTAAACTAATATTTTCATTTAAAAAATATCATATCTACTAAATTATGGGGGTTTTAATGGAAAAATGCTAGTTATAATTTGAAGTTAGTTTCAACTGAAGTTAGAAATTTAGTGCAAATTTCTTCTGATAGAAATTAATTTTTATAATTGATAGTGCCTAATCAATATTTTGATACAAGGAATTAAAAATGCAAATTTTTTTTTTCTCCTTTCTTTACATGTCTGTATGAGTAAATTATGCTTTCCTACAAGTGAGCAAAGCAAGGTATCCTGAATGTTAAAATACTTAAAAATATAGATGAGGCTGAAAATGAGAGCATAAAGGGCAGTGAATATGAGTTTCAAATTAAAATCTGTCAGTGACTGATGGAAGAGGCAAATAAGTCAATGATAATATGGTCAAAGAAAATAGCAAGGTATTAAAAAAAGCCCATCTTGAGAAAAATTAATGGATGGGAATTAGAATTGTAAATGAATTACAGATGAAACAACACATAATGAAGACATATCCATGAGCTAAAGTAGTAAGTGTGGAATAATAAAAAACCCCATAGGATTGTAATAGTAATAAAGCAAAGCATAGGCTCTTCAAATTAAATATTTTCCAAAAAGTAGACTCAAGTAACTTGTCCCCATGATGTTTTCAAAGAATTAGTTAGTCACCTTCATAACTGAGCTTATCTGAACCCATTTTTAGAAACAGGAAAATTCCCACATTCTGGGGGATTTTCTGTATAATATAACAATAATCTTTATAATATAATAATATAATATTTCACTGAACGAGAGATTAGGCAGTCAGATGTAAATTCCTACTAAAACTATGCCAGAAGTAATAAACTAACCCATTGTTTCCTTCTCCATCTTTATTGATAATATTCATCTCACTCACTGTCACTTCTTGTAAAACAGGCTTGATCAAGCAAACATCATCTCCATTTTTTTCTTATTTAAAAATAAATTAGTAGTATGACTCATAAAGATAGCTGTTGCAGCTAGATTTCTTTGTACCATTTGGATGAGTACCCCATAGCATTTTATGAAAACTAATTTATTTGATGAAAATAGAAGAGAGACATACTAGGTATTAAACACAGGGCACAGAAAGTTAAAAATCCCCATTTTGAAAGGCAAATATTCAGGGTATTTCTCTCTGGATGCCCCAGGAGTTAATCAATGGCCCAATGTTATTTGACAAGGGCAGGGGGGAAGTGGACAAGTGATGATGGGGATCAACTAATACACATTGCCTACAAAATTTACACCTAAAAGAAGATTTGTGAAGTTGCAAATTATAAGAGAACATGATGGTATTACTCTCTGACCTGGAATGCTTGAAGAAATGGCTGAAAAGCCACAAAACAAGTTTTATCACAGGCTGTGGTACTGCACATTTTACACATTGTATAAAGATGATGGGGATTTTGTGATAAGAATCACTGTAACCTGAGATCATTACAATTAATTACACTGGTAAAGATGGTCATTTGGGTGACTGGTGACTGGTAGGCACGTGAAATGTGGCTTATTCCTATTTTCTGTAGAAACCCCTCTCTCTCCTCTGACTGGAGAGAGCACTGCATGATCTGTTTAGACTAGATGCTAATGGCTAATATAAGGAGAAATTAATCCCACCATTTTCCTTAGCAAATGGAAGAGACAGAGAGTTACAGGTTACTTACAAAGCTAAGGATGGGATGAAACTGTTTCAGCATTGACACTGGCATTACATAACCATCTTCCTCAGGCTGCCGGTAAATGGAGCCCCAAAAGTCTCAGATTGTACCAGAAGTCAAACCAAGGACTGAAAGGATTGAATAAACTTTTCTTGATCTAATCTGCAGGAAATTCTTGGAGCCAGGGCCACGCCACAGGAAGAGCAGAGCCCCTGAAGACCTCCCCAGTGGATATTTTTAAAAGGCTTCTGTGTCCACTCTCTCAGTATTAGATTCCTACATTATTCAGTGCTACATATTTTTATTCCCATCCCTCTTTACATGGAAAATTTGCCATATCATTTACTCATTCCTTTCAACCACTGCAGAGACTCCTGTCTCACTAAGACATCTGTATTTTTTGGTGATGGCATTAATTTGGGTTAAGAAATAGAAAGTTTTCCAAAAAGAGATTAATTATGCAAGGCCTGCAACTCTGAAGGAAAAATAATTGAACAGAATTATATGCAGTGTTTATAATACCTTCCAGAAACATGCTAAAGAATTGGAGAAAAATAAGAAGGGTAAAATTCATTACCTTCAACTGGAAAAAAAACCCAACCAAACTAACAACAAAGAGATCTGGGGTCTCACAGTAAGCAATTGTGCTTCATTTCATCCAAGAAGAATAGTATTTTTAACCTTGTTATCTGTAGCAGAATCCTGTATCAGGAAAATATGATTTTTTTTCTGAGTTAATTGGAAGGTTTACATAACAGTATACCCTTCTGTAAAATTATTAATAGTGTAAAATTGAAAAAAACCCACTTCAAGTACTTGTGGTTTTTTAAAAAAAATTGTCCATTTTTTGCACATCCTGTAAATTTAGAAATTAGCCGTTGGATTAGTTTTAATTCTTTTTAGTTCTATCCCAGACCAACTTATCCAAGAGAAAAATCTGATCTTCTGAGACAGGAAAGTCTCTTTCAGATCCTCTTGTCCCTCTGGGAAAAAAACCAAACCCTTCTAACAATACCTACTCACGTTGCTGAACAGTTCAGTACAGTAATTTTCAGGCACAAAATTCCTCTCTTAGCAAGACCATCACTGAAACAAACTGAACCAATGGTATTCAGGACAATGGCAGAATTTAATCATTATTTGAATTGTTAAAGAAAGCAAACAAAAAAAAAATCTCCTCAATGTATCTTACATAACTTACAATAAAGATTCTTTTCTAAATTATTATTTTAAGAACAAATGAATAATTTGAATTTGAATCCTTTGTTAAGCCAAACACACAAACATAATTTCTCATTTTTTTTTCTCAATTACCATGACTTTCTCTTCCTAAAAGATTATTTCTAATCAACTTATAGCTTTCATGACAATATAGTCTTGTAGTCTTTGGGTCACATTATTTTCTCAGTGACTCTGCTACAATTCAGTATAACCCAATTGAAATCAGTGGTATTGTGCTGAATTGATTCTAATCTGGCCAAAAAAGCTAGAATCTAAACTTTGTCATTCTACAAAGACAGCAGCAAGAATAACTTCATAGATTTCACTTCATAACACAAATTTTATATCTTTCAGTTGCAGGACAGAAAGGCTTTTGTAAAGCAGAAATACACAGTCCTGATGCTCATAAATGGAATTTTGTTTGAAGACTCTTGATTTGCCTCATTGTTTCTGGACAAGAAAATATGTAAAACTTTTCCATTATGAGAAGTAGAACACTTTTCAAAAATAAGAGTTGAACACTTGGCTCTTTTCCATCCTGATTTTTCTGCTCTGCATTAGCAACAGTCCAACATGCATCTGCTCAAGGGGGAATGTGGCAAGATTTGTACATATAAGTCAGTCTTTGTAGCTTTGCTTTTATTCAGTCAGGCTCCAAGGCAGTCCATGGGGAGTAAAACTGCAGTGCTCTGAGGGTAAATAACAGCCAGCCAACTTTCTATTTGCCTGCAAAGATCTATTTCAATCCTTTGGGAGTATTTGTTTACCAAAAAGTTATTCTCTTGTTTTTCAACAATACCAGTTGGTCTAATAAAACAGATTATAGCTGCCTCTAATTCTTGCTTTGCCTGTGTCCTTTGACCATCATGGCTATAACAGCCATGACAGAAGCAGGATACAAACTCTTTACAGTGGGGCCCAGTAAATGGGATAGCACAGGGGGCAGTGGGAACAAACAGGATGTTCCAACAGGACATCAGGAAATTCTTTTTCACTTGAAGGGTAATGGAGCACTGGAACTGGCACAGAGAGCTTACAGTCTCCATCCTAGGAGATATTCCAAAACTGTCTGGACAGGGTACTGGGCAGGCAGCTGGCTCCAGGTGTGCCGGTTTGGGCAGGGTGGTTGGATCAATGACCTCCAGAGGTTTCTTCCAACCTCAACCATCCTGTGATTCTGTAACAACTAAATATCTAAAACTTTCCTTAACAAATCTCTGGCAGAACCAAATGCTTTAGAGAAAATGAGATTGGAGAAAAGTTATCATTTTCTCATGGTCTCATATAACAAGAGGATCTGAGTCCTCTTTCATTCTCCTGGTCTTACCCAGGTTTGACAACTCAGGTACATACAGCTTAACTAAAGAATGTATTTGCCTCTGGTTTGGATATTTCCTTATTGTCATTTGCATTAAGAATTACTGTATTTTCTTACATCCAAAGTTGTCATTTTAAGTCTTTTACCAGGAATATGAAGAGGCAAAGATACCAAGTCTTTCCTTTATACTGAAACGCTCTAACACATTTTATTTTCCTCAAAACCTGTATTGTCTTCTTCAGTGGATAAAATCAGACGTAGCTCCAGATATCCAAAGTCTGGAGCACTACTTGTAGTGTAGACAATTTGTCTAATGAGTATGGGAATACATCTTTGTTGCACAGGGACTCTGAGAGGATTGATTAGGTAATAACTTGAAAGCACTATATGAGTGAACAGTGCTGTGCTATATAAATGCTAAGTATTGTTATTTTTCCTTACAAAAACAGTTCAGAAGTACCTGACAGGTTCCCAACTAAGCTCTTAAACATAAATACTAAGAAGTGTCCATCTTTGATTTTGTAATACTGCACATGGCAGGAGAATATTATGATGCTATCACCTGAGAAGGCTTGTTATTTTTGCCAGCAAACTACTGGCAGCAAATGAGATTTGATATTTTCAGTTGTTCATTTTTAAAGGGTAACTCCTCCTTGGTTTTTTACCTCCTCCTTGTTTTTTTTTTTTTCTCTTGTACAGAAAGGCTGTGTGGAAGAGTGCAGCTTCAGGGTGCCTTGATTTCAGCTTGGATAGAGATAATTTTCTCCCTAGAGTAGCTGGTACAGTGCTGTGTTGTAGATTTGGTATGTGAATAAGCTTGATAAAACTCTGTTTTAATTGTTGTTAAGTAATGTTTACCCTCAGTGAAAGAGTCTTCAGCTTCTGGAGGACACAAAGATGGGGAAGAGCCTGGAAGAGAAGCCATACATGGAGCAGGTGAGGTGACTTGGTCTGTTCAGCCTGGAGAAGATGAGTCTGAGGGGAGATCCTCACTGTGTTCTTCAGCTTCCTCATGACTGGAAACAGAGGACAGGTATGGGTCTCCTCTCTGGTGATCAGTGACAGAACCCAACTGAGTGGCCTGCAGATGACTCAGGGGATGTTTAGGCTGGATATCAGGAGGAGGTTTTTCACCCACAGGGAGGGTGGTCACGGGAACAGGGTCCCTGTCACTGACATGTGTTATGAAAAATCCTTTTCTTAGGATTTTTCCTCTTGAGAAGCTGAGAGGCTTCAAGAACAAAATGTAAGCTATGGTTATCTGCTGCTGTGGAATGCAACAGGTGGGTCTGTGATTGGTCTCATGTGGTTGTTTCTAATTAATGGCCAGTCACAGTCCACCTGTCTCAGACTGTTTTGGTCAGTCTGAACCTTTGTTATTCATTCCTATTCTATTCTTAGCTAAGCCTTCTGATGAAATCTTTTCTTCTATCCTTTTAGTACCGTTTTTAATATAATATATATCATAAAATAATAAATCAGCCATCTGAACATGGAGTCAACTTTCTCGTCTCTTCCCTCATCCTGTGACCCCTGTGAACACGGTCACTAATGGTGAACCCCGAGTGAGGAAAGAACCACCCCAGGTCCCCATGGGAGTGGTCACAGCATCAAACCTGACAGACTTCAAGAAGCATTTGGACAATGCTCTCAGGCACGTGGTGGGATTGTCTTGTGCAGATCCAGGAGCTGGACTTGGATGATTCTTGTGGGTCCCTTCCAAATCAGGGCATTCTGTGATGTTTTAAAAGGCATCTGGACCTGGCACTGGGTAATGGGGTTTAGTGGTTTGGGAGTTACACTGGTAGCACTTATTTGCTAGTTGGACTTGATGAATATCTTTTCCAATCTTGACAATTCTATGTCATTGATGGAAAAAATAGAAAAAAAAAAGGAAGAACCTACAAAAGACTGACATCAGTTAGAAGCCTGAAATGGACATTTTGAACTCATCTTTCTCACCAAGATTTCAGATCTCTTCCAGCACTCTGGACTCTGCTGTGCAACCCCACGTGCCCAAGGGCTGCGCATTGTCCTGGGGCAGGTGTACACAGAGGCTTAGGGATCTGGAGGTGCACAGCCATGTTTCTGTAATAAATGCCTGTGCATGCAAAGAGATGTGAAGGAGACCTGGATTCAACTTATTCCATAGGCTCACTTAAGTAGAGGAAACAAAAGATTTTGGACTCCAGTAAAGTATTAGGAGGGATACCTCCAAGCCTCTTCATCCTTTGCAAGATAGATGTACATTCCCTCAAAAAAGAAAGCTGAACAGCTCCTGAACTGACAGGAAATGCTGCACACTGTAACCCAAAATATTAAAGAGAACAGGGTTGTGGGGTTTTCCTTACTTTTCTATAAAACATGTAACTCAGTAACTTCTTAACCAGTACTAAAAGTGTTGCCAATCATGAGCCTGTAAATCTCTGTAAGAAGGGCACAGGAGCCATCTGTAAGCTACAACCACTCTTGTTCTAACTCTTGGTATATCTAGAAAAAATAACATGGTATTTAAGTTAATCAGACTAATGAGCAGAACCCAGAGTGTGTAATAGTCTGTCTTTGTGTCATATCCAAGAACAAGACTCCCAGACTAAAGACAGTGAATACTACTGCAATTTGTATGCTGTAATGAGGAACTAGCTCTAATTATCCTTACTCTCATCTTTTGTATTTTTATATGCTTCACTTGTAAAAAGTTCTATTTCCTAACATTTGTTTTAACAGTTTTGTTTTCTGTCTTGTTTCTCAGATATTACATAGAATACTTTCTTTTTCCTGAAAAGTTATGCTTCCCCTGTGTGTGCTACTGAATAATCAAGTTTTAATCAATGCTACTAAATCTGAAGTATCTCTTGTGCTTCCAGGTATTGATTATACTCTCTTCACTTATTTTATTTCTGTAAAACACTGCAATATTTTCTGCATATGGGATCAATCTTTAGGCTCAGATCTCTCTCCAATCACCATCGTTAAGGTCATCTAGATGATCAGAAAAGACCTAGGCTCATGAAATATTATAAAGCCTTTTCCCATGCTGACAAAATTACATTTTGGTTGTAAAAAGTCAATTAAGTCTTTCCCACACACAAACTAAAGTATTTTATGTTCCATATTTATTTATATTGTTGCTTTCCCAGGTGTTATTGAGAATGTAATTTAGCCTACATTATTCAAATTAGTCAATTGGTTCAGCCATGGAGTTAGTTGCTCAGTTGCATCATTATTTCCAGTACAATGTCAAACTTCAGAGAGATTCTTATTACTGGGATCTATGCTGGCCTCAGTAGCAACCTTGTTTTCATTGCTGAGCTATGAAATCTAAAGCTAGACTCTATGACAAACACTCCAGTACAAATTTACAGATATATTTGAGGTATCTGAAAACACAGCTGAGTCCAAGCTTTGAGTGGGATGATCACAGCTGTTGGGAAAAGCAGAATTGTGGGATTGCACCTGCAAAATCAATTGTACCACTGTGGCTGTTAGAGTTCATGTCCCTGTCAACCATGGCTGTATGACCAGGGTAAGAGTAATTAGGCAGGTAACAAGTTTATTAATGTAAACCCAGTGAAGATAGCACAGTGATGAGAAACTCTGAACTTGGTGGAAGTGGACTTGTGGAATGGAATACCACTGAGAAACAGAAACTTTTTAAAATATTAAAACTATTTGGTGCAGAATCACAGAGTCATCAAGGTTGGAAGGGATCTTCTTGCAATCATCTGGTCCAACCCCCTGTTCAAGCAGGGCGGGACAGAGCAGGCTGCCCAGGACCATGTCTGAGGAAATGCAAAGCAAAGGCTTGCTCATGGTGTGATGTGAAAGATGTAGAAGGGACCTTAATTAAAAAAAAAAAAAAAAACCAAAACTCTGGACAAGATCACTGAAGTAAGTTTTAGTTAAAAACTCTCTGATAATTTTGCTGAGATAACTGTTGAAGTTTCTCACTGAGTCCGAGTAGAGATGACAACAAGATAATTTAATAATATCACTCATGCAGCAGACAGATGACTTTCAGCAGAAAGAGATTGTGATTCAGTCCAGATGTACTCAGAGTTGGATTAACAGAGTACTTAAATATTAGACAGTTGCAAGCCTGCTTAGTATGCTAGAACTAACTGTAATTCTTCTGGTAGGAGAAAAGATATTCATTAATTCAGGAGAGCTTATTGCTCAGGCTGCAAAACACTGTAAGGCCTGAGTCCAACCCTGTCATTACAGCCAAGGACATAATGTTTGGCTCAAATATATGTCATATGGATCTTTAAGGTACTATGAACCAGGATCCCATCCTTAACCTAAAGATATGGAAATTTATAAATTATTCTTGAAATTTCTAAAATAAGTGAAGATTTGTTTATGTCGTAGGAAAGCTGTAATAATTTATCATTGATAAAATGGTTTGCTTTGGTTAGCAATGAGTTTCTTGGGAAATTGAAAATATGATTCCTCAAAAGAATGTGGATTTTAAAATGTGTTGCAGTTTTCTGTAACTAAACCTCAAGTTTAAATTTAATTAAATATATTTAGTGGAAATCTATTAATACTGAAATTCAGGGTTTATTAAGTACTTTCCCATGGTAGTAATTTGCAGCTGTGCTCTGTTTTGACTCAAAGAGTGATTACTACTCAAAGACAAACAGTTTTTAATATGAAACTGTGGCGTATAATTTATTAAGCTAATTCTTAAAATAATTTAATCACAGGGATGCATTCCCTGTGGAAAGTTTTATGAAACACATGAAATACTTTGTTCTAAACTAACAACATATTTTAAAAAGTCTCAGTCTCTTAATCTCTGATATTCATTAATGGTACTTGATGAAGAGTTTACATTGTCTCTCTAGAGCTTGGAAAGGAAGGTGTGAAAGCCAAACTGACTCCACCTCAGCCTCCAGAGCCTGCTAGCAGGAGAAGCACACATTAATTGGCACCTGGATGCTCAGCTCTTGGTGCCCTCCCTGACTGCAGGACTCTGACATATTCTAGACTTTGATAATGACTTTTGGGGGAATGAGTGGAAGCATAAAAAGGCAGTGTTTAGCAAATCCTTTTAATATACTGAGCTGCAGCATTTATCTCAGAGGCTTTCCCTAGATGCTGTGGTCACAGGCTGCAGAAGTACAAATTTCTCTGTTCACTCTGCATTCCCTCATCTGTGGAGTCTGCTTGTCCACTCATAGTCAAGGAGAGGAGAGGTCAAAGTTTTCATTACACTTCTTATTTCAACCACCTCTGAGAAGTTTCCACTCACTCTTTTTTTATCTTTTGCATGATTCTCTTTGTCAGTTTACTCTTCTTCACTGGATCACCAGCCATTAATATTTTAATTTAAAAAATAGTAAATGTTGTTGTTTCCTTGAAATTGCAGTTCCAGCTTCAAGCAAAATGGCTAATTTTACTTCCAGCAAAATTAACAGTAGCTCTACAGCTGCCCTCAGTGAGAGTGGAACCAAGCCTTCAGTTGCTGAAAATCCGTTTCTACTTTATCCAGTTGGGTTTTGATTTAAATTCTATATGAACATTTATTTCCTACAGGTATGTCTATAGTTGTATATTAAAATGTGAGAAAGTTGTATTCCAGTGTGGATGTCTTGAAATTTATGGCATTCCTATGATTTTTATTTGTTCTCTAAATTTTTCTGCACTTGGAAAAGTTAGTAATAACAATAAATGTTTTCCCTGAGAAAAGCTTACAAAACCAATATACAATTTCAGTATTTTCCAATTAAATGTGTTTTAAAGCTTTTGCCCTCTTATTCCCATTTGCAGATCTATTACCCCATGAAACGAAATAGCACTGCATTAAAAATGTACGCAGTTCTATTATCTAGCCCATAACTTCTTGACACTTTTTTCTTCCAGGAACAACTCTGGTAACTACCAACAATAAATGTTGTTTGCCACTTCATTTTTCTTCCCCAAAAGCAAAACTGATGGGAAAAAAATAATCCCTTAGACAATGACATCTGCAGCACAATCTGTCAAGCAATTCCTTTGGAATCAACAAACAACAAATAATTTGTCCAGACTGAATTGTGAAGCTGCATGAAGAGCAGATTTCACCCAAGCACTTCCTTCTGTACTTTGCTCATGGAACTGTAGAATCATTAAATAATCAAGGTTGGAAAGCACCTCCAAGATCATTGAGTCCCACTGTACATCACTGAGTCAAAACACTCAGCTACTAATCCTCTTCCTTTGGCAGTTCCTTAAATTTTTGTCTGTTTTGTGAAGGTCTTCAGCCTTTTGCCTGTTGACTTCTGATAATTCCTGGCATACTATTTCTTTTGTGCTGACCCATGGCTGGGATGGTTGAAGCTGTCCTGGAACCCTTTGGGATGGGCTTGGAGTGGATCTCTTCAAGTGGTACCTGGCAGAAGAAAAGGATGTTTCTGTGGAAGTGAATGGAGAGCATCTGCTGCCAGCTCAGGGAGCACAGTGAAGATGCTTTGGACAAAGGCAGGTAATGCTGGGTCTGGGGGACACAGTCCTGCCCCTGAGGGGGACCCCTGGTGAGATTGCTTCTGATAGAGAAGTCAGGGAACCACAAAGTGATGCTCTGGCACCAGAACATCTCTCAACAGCACAGTTCAAACCATCGTCACCTTCTGAGCAGAGCTCTCCTCACAGACCTGGAGAAGTGAGCTGAGGGTTTCTGTGAGCACTCAATAGGATGTCCAGAGCTGGTATTTTAGCAAACCCTTCTTGTCTTGACACTTCATAAAGAGCTCTCTGAAGGACAGGAACAAAGTGCTGTGGCCCAGACATGCATGAACAAGAAAATGATTAAGAATGAGGTAAAAAATCTCACCTGCACCTCACACAGATCTGTGCTGTCCACGTGGGTTGGCCACTGGCTGGGCCAGCCTGGCACAGTGTGTGTGACGCTTGCACTCTCAGAACTCTCCCTGACACTTTCATGACCAGAAATGCTGACCTTTCCCTTATGTTTTGCTGGGTGTTTTTTGCCTCATTCATATTGCACTGCTCCAAAAATTCACTCCAAAATGGTGCATCGTGAATCTCAAGAACACCTCAGGATCTACAAAGGCTTTGCAAGACATCTGATTTTCCTGGCCTGGTGTCAAACCTCCAATCCTTCACACTTTCTTTTAACACCCAAAGCTTTCCCATGGCAGCAGCAAGTCTGTGCAACAGTCAGGTTTAACTCTGACCTTACAAAACCAGAAATTCACGTTCCTCCATGTGGCACCTGTGCCCCTCTGCCTGGGCACACTCAGTGAATCAGTCACTCCAAGATCTGATGCACTGACCCACTTTATTTATGTACAGTTGCTCACTGCAATTAAGACTTAAGGCTATCAAAATTATCTGGATGGCTAAAGACCTGAGTTTTTTCTGAAATTTTTATTATGAAGATCCAACAGCCAATGTAATTTATGCAGCCACCACTGTTTGAATTAGCAAGAGAGTTAGGCTCCTAAATACCTTTGAAGCAAATGAAATATTTGAGAATATGGATCTTGGTGTGCCAGAATTCAGATTTTATAGAAATTTAGATTGAAAGATGTTCATGCCTCTTCCCTGCAGGTAACACTAACAAATTTATCTTAAACTAATATAAATTTAATGTTGCAGATTGAGAGTGAGATAGAGATTGGGTTTATCAGTCACACTTTCATTTTAATGTGATCAGCTTCAAAATAGTTCTTATTTGAACAACAAATAAATGATCAGGTTTCTGTTTATGCACTTTAAACTCATAATGTTTATATACCAATTGCAATCAAATAAAATAGTTATTTTCCATTATAATTAGAAAATAATGACTGTTTTATGACCATCTTGAGTGTCTACAGATAAATTATAGCTGCTTAATAGAGTTTAGCTGAAGCTTTCCTGGAGTTCAAAATTAACTGTTCTATTACTTACCAAAGGAAAACAATCTAGAAGTATTTTTAAACCATTTCTTCTCATTTGAATGAAGCTGCTTCTATTTGTGATCTAGGTTTTGCAGTGTGGTCCTTCAGTGTGGTTGTGCTTTGGACGGTGGCCACTAATTGTAGTGAATCAGAATCAAATAGAAATTGGAATTTTTAGCATTAGTCTGAATTAAATCCTGCTAAAACAGATTTCTTGTCTTCTTTGACAGTAATTAATATATTGACTTTCAGCACCACTAAAATAAGTAGCCATGCAACAGCACTGCATCCTGAAAAATTTTAATTTATGAAAACTAGAGTATTTACCTGAAAATTTACTGAGTGTCAAATTACTTCAGCAAGATTCAAATCACCTCTGACCCCAGTGAGGTGCCTAGGAACAGTGTGTGCACCACTTAAGCCTGAAAAGAAGTCCTATATGCATCTGAAGTAATGCATGGAATGTGCTGGCCCTCTGAGGGCAGGATAAACAACAACAAATTAAGCACATGAAGACCTTAGTGTTTTTCCAAATTGTTGAAATGTACTCATTTTCTCAAATTAATGAGTATAGAAGTAAACAGAATGAAAAAAGAAAAGCTGCCACATTTCTGATGCTCATTTATTTTGACAATTGTTAGTCAGCAATTAGAAGAAATATACTCAGTTGTAACAGTTCTTCAAAGGGCATTTGTAATTACAGATGTGTTTGCAGAAATAACTGGAGAAAATGACCTCATGACAGATACAAGAACACACATTCTTTTGGGAGGTTTCTAAAATCAAGAGTTCAGTGATGGGGAGATCAGCCTGGCCATGCTGTTGTGCTGTATTTATCTCTGACACCATGTTTTGGATTTTTTGTGAGGATGAAAACCTGTTTTCCAAAACTGATGAAAACCTGTTAAATATAACTTAGATGTCTGCATTATTATTCTATATCAATCATTGCTTCTTTCTTGCCTTCTCCTTGCCTTTCCTTCACCCCCCTAGCTCTGATTGCTGGGGAACCGGATAAAGTGAGAAAACAATATTAAATTGCTAAAAATTGTCACAGAGAAGATAATCTGCCCGCCACCAAGTATTGAGGGTTTAAAAAGGAGAGAGAAAAGGGGGGGATTTGATGTCTGTGGAGATGCACAAGCTTCTGGGAGCTGTAAATAAAGCTGGTGAAATATTGAAGTAAAAGCAGGGCATTTTTGTCTAATATGTGAAATGGCGAAGGGGATCTTGGATGAGGATGGTTTCATGCTTTGTAAGATAAGTGAGATAATGAGTTTGAGGATTATGTGGGATTGTGGTTACCTGGAATTTAGAGGACATGGAGTCAGGTAAAGGAAATGAAAAATAAGGGTTTCAATCACATTTGAGTCAAAGTAGTGCTAGCCTTTTCCAAGTTTAGAAAAGAACATTTGAAATCTGAAACAAAAAAAAAGGGATCTGGAGGAGGCAATTTGTATTATATTAGCTCTGATATGATAAATAATGAGGATCAGAGTTAGCCTGGATACACAGGAACAAATGGCAAAAGCCAATGTCTGCCCCAGAAACAAGCTTGCCAATGCAAAAAGGAAGGATAAAGGAAGGACGAGCAGTAATCAAATGTATTTTCAGAGTCTGGCTGTGAATGCTGTGTATGTCTGTCTTGCTACCCTTGTTGACTGATCCATGGAAATGGTGACACACTGTGACAAAGCATGTGTTTCCATGGCAAAGACTGTATGGTGAGGACTCAGGCATGGTTGTTCCAGGCATAAGGAGATATCAACATTTTTGAACCATATCTGTCCATAAAAGGGGGAGTTATGGCCTAGGAGTGCACATAAACTCCTGTGCTTTAAAGAGAAGTTTTCTCTTAATCTCCTCTGGGCTCTGAACTGCTCAAAATGAAAAACTGGCATCTAAACTGAAGGCAAACAAAGCACACAAAACTGCCTATGCTTCCACAGTGAAATAACATACACTTGAATTAGATTTACTGTTCTGAATTTATCTAGAGAATAGACCTTCCCCATTTATAAAGAATACTTAGTGACTAAAAGAAACTCCTAAAGTAAATAAAAGCTATAGACTTAAGTGCTTACAGGTCCTAAAAAATTGCTCTTTTTTTATGGGCAGCTAACAGCTTGGAGAGCCTTCTCTCTCTCATTGTTTCCTGTGAGGAGTTTGAAGCAACCCCCCACAATCCTAAGCCTTTCTCCTCATTCTCTAGAATTTTCCAGTGTCTCTAAAGCAGCACATGCTTATCCACCATGATTTACTCACTTTCTGTTGCCAAGTATGCAGGGAGATCGTTGTTCAGCTCTTACTGAAGGCCCCATAGTTGGCCTATCTCTATTTAGGAAACTCTGTGGTGACTGGATGCCCTGTGACCCCCCAAAGCCACTCTGTCACTCCCCTCCTCAGCTGGACAGGGCAGGGAGAAAATACCCTGAAAGGTTCATAAGCAGTGGTAAAGACAGGGAGAGATCACTCACTGGTTACTGTCATGGGCAAACCAGACTTTTCCTGGGGAAATTACTGCCTGGCTGGATTCTCCCATTAATCCTTTTGGAAGACATGATGAATTTTCTATCTTGAGAAGCAATAGCTTTTAATTTAAAAAACATTAGTTTCAGAACATTCACTGTGAATTCCAAGCAACTGCGTCTTAAGCAACTGGAAGTGAAATTGAGATTTCTGTGTGGATGTTGAGCAATATAGCATAAAATATATTGATAACCTTGAGAGGACCCCTGTGGGAAATCTTCCCATGTGGATTAGCTGGGTGCTGGGCTTCAGGAAAAACCTGAATTTTATCTCCCACTCACTGAAGCTCTTTGAAATCCTCTGGTGTATCAGCTGTCGGCTGGCACCATTTTAGTCTTCTTTGATCATGAAAAAATTAATTCAGCTTTGGATAATGAAGACAATCAGAGCCAGCATCTCTCTGTGACCAGACTGCTGTGTGCAAAACTGAACAACATCCCCCAGATATGGGGGGCACTTTCAAAATCATCTTTTTTGTTCCTCAGGACATGAGGGGCAGAAGGGAGAACATGCCAGTGCCAACAGACATCAGCTATCACAGAAAAACCCAAAATGTTTAGATTTGGCTATTTTTAGGCTTCAAGTACCACGTCAGCTGGAGCTGTTGGTGCCCCTAGAGAATGCAGATGCCATTAACACTATTCAGCTGAGGTGCCCAGGCAGTTTCCTTGTTTTCTTCAGAAAACAACAGATAAGGTTTATTTTGTTGCAAAGCCCAACACTTAAACTCTACATTAAACTGGTGAAATTAGCCCTACTTTTCTTGAGAAGGCTTTTCATGGAGTGGGACACCTTTCTGTGTCTTTGCAACAGCAAGAGTGTGACATACACAAAGACAGGAAGATTTCAGGTCCTCAAAAGTCTCCCTTGAAGTGGCTGGCCTTTTTTGAAGTCTGAAAGATCAAGGAATGTCATCGTGGAAATACAGTTTGCTCCTCCTTAGACGGGCTTTTACAATGTGAGGAAGCACTGTTATATTTCACACCTGTTAAAATGGGTTCTAAATAACCATTCCAACAAAAGTTCTAAATTGAATTTTCAGATTTTCTTTGAGGAACCCCTGTGCCTTCAGTTCCTGCACAAACATTTACAATTCTTAATGATATTAATTCCCTAAATATAATTAGTAAATGTTGCTTCATTAATTATCACAGCCTAAACCTTAGAAGCTTTGATGATTCCAGTTCACAGTCTGCATGAACCTTGCAGCATGGGATGGAGCTCTCCTCTGAGCAAAGGCTGAGGGAATTGGGGGTGCTCAGCCTGGAGAAGAAAAATCTCCAGGGAGACCTTGTGGGAGCCTTTCAATGCCTGAAGGGGCTACAAGAGACCTGGAGAAGGACATGTAGTGAGAGGACAAGGGACAATGGCTTTGAACTGAAAGATGGCAGGTTTACATAGGATAGTAGAAGAAATTCTTTCCTGTGAGGATGGCAAGAGCTTGGTACAGGCTGCCCAGAGAAGCTGTGGAGCCCCTCATCCCTGGAAGCATTCAGGGCCAGGCTGGATGGGGCACTGAGCAACCTGATCTAGTGGAAGGTCTGAGGGTTGGAAATAGATGATCTTTAAGGTCCCTTCCAATCCAAACAATCTTGTGATTCTAAGTTTTTGTAAATAGCTATCAGGTTGCCACTTAAATGTTGGTCATTCCAACTTGGACAGTGCCACTTCTTAAATGTTAGCACAGAATTTTCATATTTGATTTCCAGCAGAAAGGGAGACAAATATTTAATCTGAGTCATACTGGTCACACATATTCAAGGAGTAATCCTAGATTCTGCATTGCAATTAAGTTGCTATTGAAATATATATATTATGAAATGACCATGAAATTGAGCTGTGGATTTTTCCAGTAAGGGCAATATATCTAGGTTTATTTAATATATGCTTTTGTCACACATTGGCTTCAGATTACAGCCAAGTCTGATAGACACACTGAAAAACAGTTCATCCAGAATCAAAATTACCATCTAAACCCAGTAATTTCAGTTTATTCAGTGTGTATGTGTTTGAACACTCCCTCATTATGTAACTTGGATCACTGTATTTGGTCCAAAAGACCCAAAATCTTCAAACCCATCACTGGAAGTCTAACTCCACCATTTTTATTTGTTAAATAAGGCCAGCACAAGGAAGTACCCACCAATTCAAAACCCCCAGCTGTTTTTATTTTAATAGCTTTCCTTCAAGTCCTACTGTTTCCCTGAGGCCTGTGTTCATATACTCTGAATTCCTTTCCTTCATCAGGGTTTTAATACTCAATCTTAAATCATGACAAGGGTAAGAAAACCTTCCTTCCACCTCCATGCTAAACTATTTGCTTCCTATTTTAATGGCTTTTCATTTATCTCTCCTCTAAGATTTTCTGACTGTATAAAAGTTAGCACAGGCTCCTATAGCTTTCCAGGAAAGGAGCCAACATATTAGTGCTGGTGCATTACTCTAAATATGTATTTACATTTTTCTTAGTGTTTTTATTACAAGCTTTCAAAGTTGCAGTCTAATATCTTAGGGAAGGGAAGGGAAGGGAAGGGAAGGGAAGGGAAGGGAAGGGAAGGGAAGGGAAGGGAAGGGAAGGGAAGGGAAGGGAAGGGAAGGGAAGGGAAGGGAAGGGAAGGGAAGGGAAGGGAAGGGAAGGGAAGGGAAGGGAAGGGAAGGGAAGGGAAGGGAAGGGAAGGGAAGGGAAGGGAAGGGAAGGGAAGGGAAGGGAAGGGAAGGGAAGGGAAGGGAAGGGAAGGGAAGGGAAGGGAAGGGAAGGGAAGGGAAGGGAAGGGAAGGGAAGGGAAGGGAAGGGAAGGGAAGGGAAGGGAAGAGAAGAGAAGAGAAGAGAAGAGAAGAGAAGAGAAGAGAAGAGAAGAGAAGAGAAGAGAAGAGAAGAGAAGAGAAGAGAAGAGAAGAGAAGAGAAGAGAAGAGAAGAGAAGAGAAGAGAAGAGAAGAGAAGAGAAGAGAAGAGAAGAGAAGAGAAGAGAAGATTGATGTCTGAAATTAAGACTGTTGCTAAAATAGACAGAAGGGACTAGTCCCTGATGCAGACCTAACTATCAGTGGATACTCAGGATGACATATTTCCCATGCTCAGCAGGAGGAAAAACTCCTCCCCAGTCTGTAGCTCCAGGAGGTACTGGTGGGAGATCACGACTGGAAAAGTTGCCATCATCAGATGATTGTCTGCTATCCATGATAGGCAGGTATGACATTGCCTCAAAGCCAGATGACAAAGGTCTATGAGTGTTTATTTTTTAAAGACAAAACTCCTTCAAGTGAAATCAGGAGCATCCAAACCTTGGGCTAAGCCATGGTGTGACTCCTGGGATCTGCAGCTCTCCATATCCCATCAATTTTCAATAAAACTCAGGAGAAATGTCACTCTGGGCTAACCTAACTGTGTCTTGAATTTCTTTAACAAGGGAGCTATCCCTCAGGGCAGACATGAAGGCTTTTGACCTCCTCCTTGTTTCCAATCTCCTCCCACAGAATGGAAACATGGGACTTATTACACAGTGCTCCTTTATGATCCTCTCAAGACTTGAACCTAGGCGATAATGTTGAACACAGCGAGGTATCCCCCAGTTGTCCACTCACACAAATCACTTTGCAGGGTCCAGTTTGCAGCAGCACTGCAGGCAGATGCCTGGACAGATCCTCCTGGAGGAGACCAGAAGATCCCTTACAGAGTTTCTGAGGACAGTCATTCCCACACAACCCTGCTGGGCCCCTGGCAGAGGCTGGCTCTTCCTCCAGGATTTTGTCTTGTTCCACAGCCTCCATCTCCTGGCTGGAGTACCCCACACAGTTCTGCCTCTACTTCCAGTGTGAGTTAGTCTGGGGGTCCCTCTGCTTTTCTTGTGGACCCTGAAGGTCTGCAGGACTGGGGAGTTTATGGAGTTGAGGATCTTCCAGATCTTCCATTATTTCTGTCTGCACTGTGGTTGTGATGGGCTGACTCAGAGAGCTCCTTTAGGTCTTCATTCTTTATTTCACAAATTATGGTATTAAACAACGAGCTATAACAAGAAGACAATACAAGTAAAATATAAATCTGGAAAATTATTGGGAAGGCACCAGAGTGCAGCACTAAATGAATCCTGGCACATACAGTGTAACAAAGGCAAAACCCCAGGGAGCTCTGCATGTCTCTGGCTTTGCATAGACTTCTCCACTTTGAAGAATTAAGGCTGGTATGGGCACACAGCCATGCATCACTCATGCCCCATTACTTATGATCTGAGTTGGAGGTGACAAGTGAAGACAATAGCCAGGCCCTATTTTCTTTTCAGACATACAATGGAAACCTCAGTTCCAGCTCCAAATAATGCTCACTTTAGCTTTCACATAGTAATTGCTCATCATAACTTTGCAGCTCTTTAGCAGAAGCATTTTGTTTCAAACTTCATTGTATTGTTCTTTTTCCATGGAACTGTAATATACAATGTCATGAAGAAAATGGAAAGAGAGACATGATGTAGTTGTATAGTGCTATCCAACATAGAAAGGAGATTTTTTTGTGAATCTTACATCTATAATTAAGCTATCAACCCACCTAAGAGAAACAAAACTGAGTCTTTTAATTAGCTTCTTGAATAGGAATAAATGCCTCATTATTCTTAACCATATCAAGCTGAGAACATTATTAAAGTCTGAAGAAATAATGAACAACATGACAGGAAGCACATTAGAGCACATACAAGAATACATTTGCCTACTAAGAGATCTGCATAAATATGCTTATCACTGCTATTTAGGAAGACAAAAATACCAAAGGATGGAATGGAAACAAAAGGACAGTAAAGGTAGAGACATAAAGACATAAAGAAAATTATATGAAGCCAGAGGTAGGGGATTTATTTGTTATGGTGTTTTGTGCTATTGAGCACTCAAAAGTTCAGCTGCTCTGCCAAAACTTCTCAGAGCCAGCTGAGTGGATTGGCCTCTGCTGAACTCAGTATGGTTTTTTAAAACTTCTTTGTGTCTGCTTTGGTTCCTGGGCTTTGTTTCTCTGAGGTATTTAGAGGGAGAACATGCCTCTCCAGAAGCTGTAGAACAAGAGAGTTCAGAGAGAACTTTTGGACAAATTTCTCTCCCCAAGTCTGTAGGGAGAATGAATAATCTTTACAGGCCTTCAGAAATCCCTTGGCTGAAGGGAGGCATTATTCTCTCTCTTTAGAAATTATTCCAAGAACACAGAACCCTTTCACAGCAGGGAAAAAACTGAAGGTACATATCTGATCATTCATAGCTAAGTGTGTTATCCCACAACCCCAAAGAATGTTCTGAAATTCAGACCCAGAGAAGCCTCAGTTCCTGTTTGTGGATTAAAGCTCATCCATAAGCTATTTCAGCCTACCAAATCTCATTAATTTCAACTGTGTTTAACTCATGTGTAGAGAGTTGCACAGCTGTGGGCTGAAGCACCTTCTAGATGGACTTCACTCATCACAGAATTCCCAAGAGATCCAGACTCCAAGGTCTTAATTGTGTTGCTGGAGTAGACAGACAGTGGGAATTTCACACACCTTTTCTTGCTGACATTGCCCCTCAGCTGCCAGATCCAACAGATGGATCTGCTGTCCCCGAGGAGAACAGAGGAGGGAAGGTGAGCTGCCTTCTCCTCACCAGCCTCCTCTCCCTCCTCTCCACCCTGCTCTCCTTCAAAGTCCTGCTCAGCAGTGTCTGTGCCATGAGGGAGGACCTGGATCTCTGCCCTGGACATGCAGCTCCACTTCAGTGCCACAGTGTCCCCTCTGAGCCAGCAGCAGGGCACGGTGCTCTGACAGGGGCAGGAGCAGAGGCAAAGAGAGGGGGCTCGTTTGTGTCTCAGATCAGTGTTCTTGGCTCTTTGCAAACTCCTTCTTTTAATTGAGGTGCTGTGATATTTAGAAATTGAAAGGACAAAGAGCTAAAACATTTAAAGGTGCAGAGGAAGGAGAGATGTCCTATTTTCCATTCACAGAGGCATCAAATTCTGATAGAAACATCTCCCAGAAAAAACTTGATCAAAAATGTACTCCCAAAAGTGATATTTCTCAACTTTTGCTGTGGATTTCAACTACTCCTAATATAAACAATAACAAACCCTACCTTGTAACTACAGGAAATTATATCTGCTCTTTTAAGTTGAAAAGAGGAGCGTTTTGGTATTTACCTTTGGCATTTTTGCCTATGAGGTAGGCAAAATCTGAGACAATAATTTTAGAGTAATTATGTGTTCTTCCATCATGGCTGTTTGATTTCTAGTTTTCTCTGCTTTTCCCATGTCTTTTTTTTTAATAAGAAGCTCTGCAATTGTATATATTTAAAAGGCAATGGTTTCAATAAATGCTTCCTAAGTTCAAGCAATTTGTCAAAACATGATCTTCATTCCTAATTAATGTACAGGGATAAAACAGCTAACGTATCAAATTTTATGCTTTTGATCCCAAAGGGGATCAGGAGATGAGGAGCTCCTGAAACAAAGATGTGATTCGTGATGTGAAGCACAAAATGGAAATAATCAAATTCGTGGAAATGAATTTTGAAGACAGTATATGCTGAAAAACAAATAAAATAGGATGAAAAGCTTGAAATATTTCTGTAGTTAGCAGAAAGGAGGGGATGCAGCCTGGAAAAAAATACTGTCTGGTTTTATTTACTGGTCTTCAGCAACTAGGAAACATTGGTGTTACATTTGTCTAATTTATTTTCTTCCTTGAACATGAAGTGTGCTGTCTTGCTCTTCTGCCTATCCCAAAATGAAATAAGCTGCCACATCCTTATGTTCTACAAAAGAAATTTACCATGGAGAATTTAATCTCTCATGCATTCTTGGAATTTTACATTCCTTTTAGCAATGATTTTGTTGCATTTTTTCTTCTGCCATATGCTGGACCACCCTTAATATCCCTAGCTGAACTACTACACTTAGAAAATCTGCATTTTCCAGGCCATGGGGGAAGGAATAAGTGTCTCAGCACTTTCCCCTCACTGTTATTCAGAATAAGAATGAAGAAGTTTTCCTCAGACTTCCTAACAAGACCAACTAACTAAGCCTTTAAGATAATTAATGATTTTCAGTGATTTTGAGGAAAGAAATCAAATATCTTCAAGACAAGATGAGATCATGTGATTTCTAAAATGATGAAGCATTTGCCTTACTTAGTCAGGGGCAATGCAAGCCACTGAAACTGGGCACTGAAGATGCTCAACCTTAACTCTTCAGACCCTTGTGTTGGGCAGAGCCAGGCTTTCTACACAGCTCTGGTGGGCTGCTGAGGTCAGTGGGATTCTTACACAGCACAGCATTTTCCTGCTGCAATATTTTTTTTTTGGCAAAAGAATTTCTGGACAGGGCACAAAGAAAGACTTTGTGGTTGGACACCGGCTTCTTGTATTTTCTTGTTGCCTCTCACTTTTAGTGGGGGAAGACTCCAGGTGTTACTCCTTGGCACAAAATTAATAAACACCTGCTTAAAAATGTTTTTTTTTCTACAGTTCCTTTAGTTTTTTTTTTTTCCCCAAAACTCGATTCTGATGAGTGAAAACGTCCCATTCACAAAGTACTTGTGCGGGCATTTGTTACAGTGCAGCGTTTGTGGCACTGGCCTTAGCTTGAACAGCTCATCTCCTTCCCTGGTGCTGAGGTTCTGGTGCATTTGTACTCAGCAATCAGATCCCCTCCCAATCCCTGTTTCTGAAATGCTCAGGTTCATCAGTCTCCTGCCCTTAGGGAGTTTTCCCTAATGACCCAGGGGTCTGAATGTTGCACAATGTTGCAGACAAGGTTTCATCAGTGCCTGTTGAATTATTAATTCCCTAACTCTAGTAGAAGTATCACACCTGGCAACATATATTCTTTTTCTGTGGTATCTTCAGTAAATGGTCACTCAGATCATGTTCCCCAGTTAGTTTCCATTAAAAGATTTTCTGTAACATTTCTGCAATGTGTCAAAGGTGAGTCTGAGTCACAGAATGGGTAAGTCTGGAGGAGGGAAAAAACCTCACAAAATATACAACCAAAAACCTCATGACTAAAAAGTTCTCTAAAACAGCCCAAGAAAAACTAATTTTGTGAGAATCAATGGGCTGTAGTAGAATTAACACTGCTAGGAAACAGAAGTTGAAAGATCAGGCAGCAAGACAGAAACATTATGTTCAAACCCTTTTTGAATTAGAATTGCACATTATCTGTCTGAATGTGCCTCTGCAGCATAGCAGGATCTGTTATCTGCTAGAGAGCATGCACAGACTGCCTGAGTCAGCACTGCAGCCACAGGCTGCTCTCTGGGTCTGTCACTGATTTTTTCAAAAACCCAACACGTTATGAAAAATGAGGGGAAAAGAATTCTGATGCTTGGATTGTGAAAGGAGATGTAGTAGTCAGCGTGCATTTGAAATATGTAAACTGTTTAGAGCTTGAATTGCTATACAGGGCCCAGAGATTTAGATTTCTAGAGATGTTTAAGAGGAAAAATCCCTACACATATCCTGGATGGATTTTTTTTTTTCAGGCTGTTAAAATTTGACATGTGCATCTTTTCAAGCTCTTAATATAATGAGCTTAAAAACAACAAAATGGCTTTATCTTCAAAACAAAGGTGCTGTACTTACAGATTTTCAGGATCAAGTGCTAGAGCAAATCTCATGGAAAATGTGAATTAATTAATTATTAGGATAATTCCTAGATCCCACCTTGTTCTCTTTTGATTTAGTGAGCCTGGACATTTTCCTCTGCTGGGAGATGTTGCAAAGGATTTGCAGATTTAGAGTGACAGAAATCTTTAATGTTTTTACTGGTCTCATCCCAACAGGTGTTGGGCTTATCCACATATAAAATCAGGGTACAAGGAGAATATCCATATTTTGTGCTTTATCTCTAAAAGTATAATATTGTATTCTTGTCATTCAGCTTCAGGCAAGAAATTTGTCCTTATAATTGTGGACTCAGTGAAACTATGTCATATTTTCACCCAAAATAATAAAACCTACTCTCAGTGGTAATGAGGTAAATCTGAGAAATTTCACAGACTTGTCAGGTTTTATGGATGAGTAATAGATAGAATCTTGTACTTTCCTATAGGGAGGAAATATCTGAAAAATAATTAAAAAAAAAACTTTGAAGAAAAATATTTTCTCTTACATAACTAAAAACAGTTGAAATAGAAAACCTCCTCAAGAAGAAAAATATATTTGAGTGGGTCTACATTTTACTGCCATAGGGATATGATTTATTCTATAACAATCCCTGTGTGCTATCTTTGCATTCATCTCACTAATCAAGAAATTAAATTAGATTCCAGAATCTTTAAGCCCATGATAATGGCTTAACAGAAGGAGTCATTATTGATATAAATTATACTCGCAGCTGTTAGCAACATGTAAGTATCTTGTTTTCCCTCTTTTGGTTTAGATGAAAGTCAATTAGCTCAGTGATATTTACACTAATATTTTATTTATTTGGTGCAATTGTCCATCTGTTTCAGTAGTGATGGACGTTATAATGATTCTCCTGGATGTAAAGGAATTAGATTTATTTACTGCTACCCTTTCCCAGGAGGTAAAAGAAACCATACTCATAATTTTCCTACAAACAGTAAACTCTTCAGACACAGATGTTGTCTTCCCTCTCTATTTTACAAACTCTTGGTGGAATCATCACTCAGATCTCCAAGCCATGCATTTCTTGACTCCAGTGAGCAGTTAAGGGAACAGAGTTAATTTCAAGTTAAAGATTTATGGATTAGCCCCATGTTGCTTTATATTCTGAGGCTTTTACATATAGGATCTTTATACCTAGAGGGGAACAATACATAGCAAAGGAAGACTGAAATGGGTCCCACCAGCATTTTGCAAAACATGCATGTTCCCTTTAGCAGCTGTTTTTAAGGGCTCCAGCCTTAGGGGATGTGGAAAATGTGAACTCTCCTACAGTTTGAGAGGGGTTTGCACACAGTTGTCTGATAATGGTCTCTAATAAAGAAGGGATTAAAGCATGTGAGCCTTCTGAACGTTTTACTGTTGATTAACTGAAAATAATGAGGCGTTCATGTCTGGCTCTTTCCTCAGGGGCTATAAATTAACTGAATGGCAATTAATTATGAATAAATAATTTTAAATGCATATTTCTAAAATTATACAATACAGACAATCCTGAATTAATCTGGATTTTATGCATTTCTTCTTCATGAAGCAAAGTCCAAGCACACTTGATTTACACCTTCCTATGGATATAGCTAGGCTAACATAATGTATTTTCTTTTCATGCAACTGCATTGATCAAGAAAATAAATTGTGTCCAAAAGTTGCAGGTTTTGTTCTCCCTTAGGAAAATGGCTCACTATAAGACATCATTCATGTACTAAATCATGCTCAGAAATGTTGACACCAGGAAAGCATCTTATGTACTTCTTTTTGCTGTAACTGAGCATCAATTAGTTCAGTGATATTTGCATAAATACCTCTATTTTGTGGGTAGGATTGTCCATCTGTTTCACTAACTTAATTATAATGTTTCCAATGGTTAACAAGCAGCCATTGGAAAATAATTTTTCCAATGGTTAACAAGCAGCCATGCTCACTAGAAAACAGCAAATAAATATAATCTGATTAAATATTTTGTTTTGGAAAATAAGATGATAATTAATGAAAACAAAATCCAGCTCTAAATTATAACAGAGGATTAGTTCTAGATTTTAAGGCCATAATTCTCATTATGCTAACTATCACAGCTCAGTATTGATGCCTTCTTTCTTAAGAATCATGCCAAGACCTCTGGATTTTATTTTGTTGTTTAAAGCACAGTTAAGGAGGGGAATCTCAGTCCTTCCCACTCCTCCCCGCTTGACACATGGGCCAGCAAGGGATGCCCAGAACCTGGAGAGGGATCAAAGGTCAGCAGGAGAGCACCTGGAGGGCAGCCCAGAGGAATTCCAGGCACTGCAGCCAGTGAGTCAGTGTCATTGGGGGCCCAAATTAAATGTCTTTATCACATGCATGGAACATGGGAACAAACAAGGAAAGTCAGAGCTGTGCACATGCCTGCAGGGCTGTGATTTTATGGATCTCGTGGAGATGGGATGCAATGGCTGCTGTGACTGGGCTGTGGAAGATTTTGGAGGGGAGGAATATGGGCTCTAGGAAGGACAGGAAGGAGGATGAGGAGGGGATGATGCCCTCAATGTCAGTGACCAGCTGGAGTGCACAGAGCTTCACCTGGGGATGGATGAGGAGCTCGTGGATCAGGATGGCAGCGTGGGCAGGGACAGGTGATATTAAAATGGGGGTCTCCTACAGGTTACCCAGCCAGAAATTCTGAATGGCTGAGGGCCTTTCCATACATGGGGCAGCATGTCCTGGTCATCCCAGGAGATTTCAAACATGCTGGTGTCTGTTTGAGGGATAAGGCTGCAGGCAGTCCAGGAGGTGCCAGCTCTAGGAGGGCACTCAACAAGCCCTGGAAGACTTTGGCCTCTTCAAGGATCTCCTTGGTAGAGTGCCATGGGATAGAGCCCTGGAGCAACACATCCCAACAAAAAGGAAGTTGGGCAGAGAGGAAGTTGGGCAGAGACACCAGGAGGCCTGTGTGGATGAACAAGTAGGTCATGGACAAATGCAGACACAAAAAGGGAGCCCAAAAACCAGGTTGGATGGGACCTTGGGAAAGCTGGTCTAGAGGTCTGCAAAGAAGGGTTCTGTGATTCCTTGATTCTGGGATTCTGTGAGGTATCCCTGCCTTAGGCAGGAGGGATGGAATTAGATGATCTTTAAAATCCCTTCCAGTCTCAAACATTCTGTATTTCTGAGTGTCTCAGGCAAGACCGAGGGCAACAGTCAGCTGCAAGAGCAACTTCACCATCTCAACAGAGCTGAGCCACCTTGATATGGTGGCATAAATCACATGTTCTGCCCTTATCTGGATTCTACTGAAAGCTCACAGAATTAGCTGTTTGCACAATTTTCACATGGTATTGCAAGGTCATTATTTTCTCTTGAGCTTTCTGTCCTCCCTCTGATGTTCATAATCACACATCATTCCTCTCTTCCATATGAAAGTGACTCATAAACAGATGAGGAAACTTTGCAATTTTTCAAACTGATCCCTAGTTGAATTAATTGCTGTAAACTAGTAGCTCTGGAGGTATAAGTGTCCACCTTCCAGAGTAACACCTGTAATAGGAGAAGAGACAAGCTGCCAAGAATACTTGTAAAGTAATTCCTTTCATGCAGAAGATAAAGGCCTTTGTTCTTGGAACTGACAAGTCAGAGTTACAGTTTCATTTCCTTATGTGTTATCCAGTCTGTTAAGCTTTTGGCTTTAACATGTAGATTTATTCCATCTCCAAAAAAGCTTTGATCTATAATTTAGCCCAAGAGGTTGAATTGCCCCTTATGTCCAGGACTATTAAATCAAAAGTAATTTTGTTAAAGTTGGTGAACAGCCACTGCAGTTGTTCCAGTGAAGAATTGGTGGATGTGAAGAAGAGAGTGAGACATCTAGTCGGGACACAGTTCCAAAGCCTCTTCCTTGAGTTTTCCAAATAAATTTTTACTTAGCTGATAATGTGCAGGTTGCTTGAAAATTCAGTGTTTCTACAGATGCCCTTTCCTATGTCTTACACACATTAAAATTTCACCATGGATAAAGTAAGTGAACAAATTCATCTAAATTGAGCAATCTTTCCCCATTTTCACAGCCTCAGCTCAATGAGATGTTTTGCACCACAATTTTTTAACAGTTCTGTCTCTGGTAAAAATCATCACCATCAAAGTCTACTTACCCTGGAAAGTTAATTTAACTACATTGCACATACCAGACTGAAGGAAGTTTCCCCATAGCAGGGTACTGGGAAGGGAAACAGCAATACAAAAGAGCATAGAACAGAATACTTGTGGACAATATAACAAAAAAGTCTTTGAGTTCCTTTAATGCAATATCTGATACCAGGAACAAATGTATTCAGGAACAATAAAGTAATAAGCCCTCACCACATTTTCTCTTTGCACATTCCCATATCTATATGCAAGTAAAAACAGGGGAGATTTAATGGAGGAGGAGATTACTGCACTAATGAAGGGATAGGATGAAATATTAGAGAATAACAAAAGCTCATATAGAACATAATTTATTTTTCAGTGTAACAAAATGACATGACTGCAGATAAAGAGTTTGTTTTCATTTCCATTACAATCTGTTTGCTAATATACTTCAGTTGTTAAACAGAGAAAAAACATTTCTCAAATCTTGCCAGAAGGCCCAACTCATAATACCACCTAAGAAAATCCAAGTTTCACCAGGGTAAACCTGTCCCCATGGGTCTCCTGGGCTGTTCTTGTTCCACACCAGATTAATTCAAAGCATAATTCCTTCCTCTGATTCAAAATTAATACGGCAGCATAGATGCCTATGCCATTTTTTTCTGAAATGTGTATATATATCCAATTCTAAATTAGTCTCTAAGGATGAAATACTGCAAGGACTGGACCATTTTCAGCTGTTTCTGGACTCCCTGACCCCAGGAAAACCCAATATGTGCAACAGTGTCTCCAATAACACCTTCTGTAACACCTCCTATTGCTTAGAGAAATGTTTCTGAAGATTTTATAATTATAAGATTGTTTTACTCATTCTTCCTGGTGTTTCAGTGCTTCTGCCCTGTCCTAATGCATTTATCTCCTCATGTGCTAACCACATGTACACTTAGCAATCAAAAAAGTGCTTCAGAAACAATCCAAAATGTGTTTCATATGTCTAATTTTCATAGCCCTTCAATTCCTGGAATTGTTAGAACTTACCAGATCTCTCCACATTCTTGCAATGCCTTTATTTCTGCAGTCTTTGGCCTTTAGAATACCTTGAAATCTTGCCCTGGGAGGGGCACAGCCTGCCTTTTCAGCCAGCAGTACACTAAGAGGCTGTGAGCATTCATGTACTTTCATACTTTTTCTTACAGAAAGGTTTCTCTGAATTGGGTGAAGATTTAGCAGCATATTCTCCCAGCCTTATGCAAAAGACATTGAAATTACTAATAATCTCAGTTAGCCACTGGGAGCTGAATTGATTAAATAGCTAGTGAAGGTAAAGCACTATGGAAATGTGAAGTGCTTTACACTTGGTGCTATTGTGATAATTAAGACCAATTCTTTTCAAATTCTTTTCTCAAGGCTTAGACCCACTGTTAAATTAGTTCAATTTAAGGAGTT
This sequence comes from Fringilla coelebs, assembly GCF_963513975.1. Taxonomy (NCBI): domain Eukaryota; kingdom Metazoa; phylum Chordata; class Aves; order Passeriformes; family Fringillidae; genus Fringilla; species Fringilla coelebs. The sequence continues at coordinate 7,980,553 of NC_140028.1, read as the reverse complement.
ACCAAGCATTAGCAGAGCTGCAGTAGCTGCCCTTATTGGTACTCTTATCCCATAGCAGCAGTCTGATAATTTCATTTCATGTATCTTCTAGTAAAATTATGTTCACTACTTTATAGCTGGGTTGTTATTGCTGAACAACATCCACTGACATTGAAAGAAACCCACTTCCATTCTTCCCATTGCTGTGTGGTCCTTACAGTCCCTTTCCCTTTATGAAACATCTATACAGCTGTGTACTAAAATAAATTAATTGATCCAACTGAAAAATAATTTTTTCACTATTATTATTATTGTTGCTGTTGCTGTCCTGCACACTGGTTAGTTTTCAGGTCTATTTTTCTCCAAGATCATGTGAGATTTGGATGTGATCAGCCTCAGAAAAGAGGAAGGGTACCATTTCTTCTTTTAGTACTGTGGCAGCTTAAAACCTGTGTTAAACTACAGTTTGTCTCACCTGAACCCGAATTTGATGTAGGTGAGGAGAACACAAAGCACAGAGTAGATAATTCTGTGAAGGTTTCTAGCCTTAGCAACTTCTTAGCACTGTGGAGCCCTCACCATTCATGATGTTTTGGAAGGAGCTGAATATTTTATCTCAGTTTTTTAATTGCCAACTGAGAACTTATGGACTTGAAATTTTACTGATTTTTGCTTGAAAAGTCCAACATCCATGTGTATTATCTTTGTCTTGTGGCAACTGGAAAGTGAAGGCAAAATAGCATTTTCATTAAACAAGTGCAGCTTTTCATTGGAGGTAAATTGCCTATGTTAAATTATTTTTCATCTTTTAAAAGCCAATTTTAAGTAACAAAAAAGAAACATGACTTGCTTTATATATGTAAAATAAATGTTCTGTGTGAAGTAATTGTGTCTTCATAGAATCACAGACTGGGTAGGCTGGTAGGGACCACAGTGGGTCACCTCCCTGTTCAAAGAGGGTCATCCCAGAGCACATGGAACAGGATTTTATCCCGGTGATTTTTCAATATTTCCAGTGGGGGTGACTCCACAGCCTCTCTGGGCAATCTGTTCCAGTGCATGGTCACCTGCACCATGAAGGATTTCTTCCTCATATTCAGGGGGAACTTTCTGTGCATGTTTGTGCCCACTGCCTCTTCTCCTGCTGCTCAGCATCACCAAGAGCAGCTGGCTGCACCCTCCTGACACTCACCCTTCAGGCACTCACAGACATCCATGAGATCCCCTCTCAGTCCTCTCTTCTTGAGGCTAAGCAGGCCCAGCTCCCTCCCATCTGAACTGTTTTAAAATCAAAATGCAGCTTCTCATGCAGCAAAGCCTGGAGTCATAGATTTTATGGCTTAAATTACCTACACCACCCAAAAAAAAAAAAAAAAAGTGAGAGTTGTATTTGTGGTTTGCTTGAGAAAATGCCAATGAATATTTAAAAGTCAAGACACACTTTGTGGCTTTCTTCATTGATTTTAAGGAGAGAGAGCCTGAAAGCTTTGAGCACTCATAAGTGTCAGACATAAAACCAATTGGCAAAGACCAAAGTAAGAGTAGATATATATACTAAAAATATATTTACCTACAAAATATTTGGGTATCAGTCCCAATCTCCAGATTACTAATTATGCTCATTAGACATAAAAGTCCAACTCTCATCATGATCCCAGTGTACTGAAGTTAATATATCCAGTTAAGCCACAAAGCAAACAGAATCTATAATGTTTAGATGTAACCACCATGGTTGTTTCCTGTGAATGCAGAAATGAAGTAACTACAAAAAGATTTAGAAAGGTGTTTTAAAACCACAGAGTGAAAGCATACAAGAAAATGTGTGGTTTAGACTGGAGTCTGCTTTACAGCAGCTTTGGAAAAGGAGGCTCAAATCCAGCCTTCCTGGAGGAACAGTACTGGCAGCAATCCAGAGTATCAGGAGATCCTTCCTGTAGCAAGGTTTCAAAAAGCTTCTGAATAGATTATTGGTGTCACCACGACCTCACCACCAGCAGCAGCATATCTAATTATATGATTAGATAACTTTTATTGTCAGACACTTAAGTCGTGACAGATTGAGATTCTTCAGCAAATGCAAACATTTTTTGAGTATTTCAATTAGGGACATATTGCCCAAACCAGCAGAAATAAATCCCTTGATGAAAACACCCACTTTGTGCATTCATTTTCTGCTACATTAAAGCCATTTTAAAAAAAAATATCTGGTTACATGTTCTTGGTTTGTTTTTTTTTTTCTGCAAGATTATTAAACCTTGTAGAGATTCCTTACCAATTTGCTCTGCACAATGCTTTTTTTATCTTGAGATCACTAGTTTGTCTTTTTTCTGTGATCTATTGACAACTGAAGTGGCTTCACACTTTAGAAAAGGCTGTGAATTACTATGTGTGAGCAGCATACTGTAATTCTGCAGTGCTGAAATGTGTAATGTCTTCACTGCCTAGACCTTGTGGGAAGAGAAAAACCCCACACTTTCCCATTCAAGGCTGAATAAGCTGAAGTTTTGAATGCCATATCTTCCCATAAAGTGGCACAATTTGCAGAAGTTAACAGGTCTATGCTGACTTTCAGTAACCAGGCATCTTGGTATGGAGAATTACTTAATACACCATTGTAAGCTCTTTGTGTCATTCATAGCCTTCATTCTGGTATTTCTTTCTTGACTGTCAGTGTTTGTGCTTTTAATTACTTGAGTGAGAATGATTTAGTCCCTTCCTCTGGTATGTTTTAATAGTAACTATTGTATTTTGGGGGTACCCCGATGAAGGAAGGAATGATGAATCTGACTCCATGTTCTCAGAAGGCTAATTTTTTATTTTATGATACTATATCATATTAAGGAATACTATACTAACTAACTAAAAAATGCAGAAAGGATACTTACACAATGCTAAAAAGGTAATAATGAAAACTTGTGACTCTTTCCAGAGTCTTGACACAGCTTGGCCCCAATTGGCCAATGAGTCAAAACAACTCACACCAGAATCCAACGAAACAATCACCTGTGGGTAAACAATCTCCAAACACATTCCACATGAGCACAACACAGGAGAAACAAATGAGATAAGAATTGTTTCCCTTTTCTCTGAGGCTTCTCAGCTCCCTGGGAGAAAAAATCCTGGGCAAAGGGATTTTTCCAAAGAATGTGAATGCCACAAGTAACCCCAAAGATCTGACAACAAGAAATATTTGGAGCAACTTCATAGGTTGTGCCCATCAGCTCCTTTAGCCCTGGGAATTTCTTCTTCTGTCATGAAAGTCATTCCAGCAATGGCTGAATGTGTCTGAGCAGCTTGTGCATTAAGATCCAGACTTTCCAAAAGGGCTGGATTCCATTTTCAGAGGTGGGAACTCCCAAAGTGCTGCCTTGTGAAGGCTGACCTAGAACAGACACTAGGCAGGGCTAAAGAATAAAGTAGGAATCTATTAGAAGGCTCAATGGATCCACCTTGGGCAGCACAAGAGCCCAGCCAAGGCTACACCCAAGATGAACCCAAAATAATCACAAAATGCACTACCAGTCACGGGGTCACACACTTTTATAAGTATTGGTCCATTAACATGTTGGAGGTAATTGTCCAATTATAGCTGTAGCTTATGAAGTCCCATCTTTCTTGTTTTTTTCTCTTCAGTCCATGTTGTTTATGCACTTGAGCCTGAATTTCGGATCATTTGTCCTTGGTCCCCCTACTCTGTGAAGAGAGCTCACTGTCCCCTAATATGAAGCTCAGAACTACACACTAAAGCAGTACAGAATCTGAAAAATATAAAAGCTAAAAGCTGAGGCATTGAAAGCACCCACAAAAAAGTTTGGCACACTCTTAAGCAGCATGTGAACTGCACTGCAGTAAATCCAAGCAGAAATCTGGTGACCCTGCTGACCTCAAACCCAAATCACCCATTCAGGGCTAATATGGAACAGTACACATGGCAAATTCCTGCCTTTCCAAGCTGCAGCTGGAGGCCAGGTGGGATACCTGAAGACACCTCAAAGACTGGATTCCTGTGTACAGAGAACAGAAACAAGCCTTAGGTGTGTAAGGCAGTGGAAGTAGCAGCACAGCTCAGCTCCCCCTGCACTGCTTGGCCACCTGAGCATCTGTCCAGGCACCATGGCTTGGGTGGATTGAGGGCTCTGTTGATTTGCCCACATCAGACACCTGAGATGCTCTACCCCTCTTGCCTCCAGACACCCCTGGGGAGGGTGCAGGTCTCACATCTGTCCTGTCTCATGTCTGCCAGCCCTAGGTGATGTCTTGAACATAGTAAAGCACCTCAGATAAGGCCTGACCACTGTGTTTAGTGTTATATGATGATAGTTAGAACTTCAATGGAATCCTCATTTTATGACTTTAGACAAGTCAAGCCAAGTCCATTTTCTCAGGTGCTCAAAGTTATTGGTTTGTTTTTTGGTTTTTTTTTTCATGATTAACAACTTAATTACTTAACTTTCCAAGGAAGAACCCTGTATCCAGCTCTGGGGTTATCCACTGCCTTAGCCAGGAAGGGTTTAGCAATGAGTATTAGTATCCCTTGTCTAAACTAGACACAAGACATCATTCCCCTCATTGGAACAGTAAGAGGATGATACAGCTGTACCATCTAAAATTAACAGACTGAACTCAAACCAGTTTAGTACCCTCTTGTCTGTCACAGATGTTCAAAGTTCCCAGGAGAGATGGATGCAGTCCTGCCAGACCCCAGCACTGTACAAATATTCACCAGCTGCAGCTTCTCAAAAAGAAATGTTTTTCCATGGCTGTCCTCCTTCCTCTGCTTCCTGGGATCAGACTTGACATTGGGAGGTTCCACATCTTTCTCTTAATTTGGCCATAATCTGGTGGAAGAGACTGAAAGCAGTCTCCTTGGGTTAGATTTGATTCTGCTTTTTTCAGGGAGAATACTTAATTGTTTTCCTTGTGCTGCATCTGGGACACAGGTGGTGTTACAAAGCTATGTTGAGGAAAATTAATGCAAAACCCGAGATGGATAAAATGCTTTTTATTCTCTACAATTTACTGTGAAACTCCACACTCCCCTTTAATTATTTTTTAGGCAAGCTAAAATATTTGCAAATCTTTTGTTGCTTTGATATAGTTTTTAAAATATTCTCTGTAACTTCTAAATGACTGTGTCTACTGAATTCTCAGACTTGTGATTGCCTATTTCCAGGATGTTTGTCCTTGCAAGTCTGGTCTGTGCTGAAAAGTTCTGAGGTTATCTGTACTAGAAGATAAAGACTTTCCTTAAGAAGTGTCAAACAGAAGGAATCCAAGGTACTTTGACATTTCCATCTGCCTTGTTGGATATTTGCCTCTTCACTCCTCAGTGTGAGACATTCAGGATCTGCTTAGGAAATGCTGAGTCCAAAGGTCAAGTGCTGAGCCCAAGTTTTCCTGCCCTGGGTTATTCAGGATCTCAGCCTAAATTTGCATTTGATCTTGGGACTTTGATGGTATCAAACATAAGTCTGGACTTGATCTCTGGAAGTTGGAGTTCTAGGGGCATAATATGAGCATCTTGTACTGAGGCATTTGGCAACTTGTGTTCATGAAACCCCTTGAAAGATCTGCTCCAATATAGCTCTGAAGGTGTGTATATATATACACACATACATACATACATACATACATACATACATACATACATACATACATATACCATAAGGACATATGTCCTATTTAGAACAATGTTTTGCCTAAATGTAATTTTGCAGGACTGATTCACCTGCCATTTATGCCAGAGTGGTTTGGCTGATTACAGCAAAGCTTACTCAAAAATGAGTGACTCAGTCCCTCATTTTCTCACTGTAACTACTAAATTTGTTGGTTGTGAATTTGTGAATTCTTGGAGGCAAGGACAGGAGCACATGACAGTGTTAATACAAATTTATAATGAATTTGCTGTGTTGGTGTTGATAGGCTTTCATGTTTGGGGCTTGGGGTTTATTTTGATGTTACTAGTTTTGCACATCCTGACACCTAAGTCAGGGAAAGTACATAATTATTAAGCTGTTATATGCATTAACCTTATCTAAAGATAGCCAGATGTGCATTTTCAAAATTACCTTTCTAGGACCTTCTTGGGGAGACTTAATATCTTAGTCCAGCAGACACTGTGAAGGGGAAAAGCAGCTATTTTGCTGCATTTTCTTATTATACCCAGGTCTGGTGCAATTTTAAAGAAATCTTTCAGCTAAGAAAATGACACAAAATTGATATGATAAAACAAGGTCTGGGGCAATCAAAAATGTTTACACTTCCAGCATTTTCCTTCATCTTGACTTATTTAAAAAAAAAAATTCCAACTACTTGAAAGGACCTCAAGCACCAGGCTGTGACAAGATGCTCCTCACTGTACATTTGCTGGCTTGCAACTTCAGTAAGGAGCAGTGCATGCCCAGGGAGAGCTGGAGGGAAGAATCCTCTTCAGAAAATCCAGAACAGCATGGCAGCACCTGATTCCTTCAAAACTTCTCCAATTATCCTACTTCTTTTCCCTGCTCCCACCTGGCAGAGCCTTCATAATCCAGTCTGTTGTGTTTAACACCACAGAGACATCTGCTTTGTACACTGTTATATTTATATAGCTTGTTTTCCAAAGTGCCTGACTCTGGCTCCACTCAGGAATGGCAGATGAAGCAAAGCCATGTCACCAAGCAGGGTAAATGTGCCACCCCTGCCTGAATCCCCCTGATGACTTCAACTTGCTCCGTGATAGTTCACAGGGGTGCAACTCCTATTTGCTGAATAATGCCTGAGTCTTCCCCATATCAGCATTGTGTGAATGAGGTGGAATGAGGTGAATGAGGTGAAATGAAATTAGGTGACTGGGAGGGGCTGGAAGTTCTCAGGTGTGTCTGAATGCTCTGACACATGGACCCAAGGAGAGAGGGTGGAGAGGACAGGACCCCCCTTCAACAGCAGAGAGCCTCAAATGAGCTAAAAGTAACCACAGACCACTGCTAAAAACAAATTTTCAGTTCTCTTCCCTCTAAGAAATGGCAGTCTGGGGACAGGGAAATTGGGGATTGGAGATGAAGGTTGTGAGTCATTCTTAAAAAGGTCTGTCACCAATTCACTGCTAGGTTTTGCCCTGACAATAAGTGCATGATGCAGAGTCTTGCTTTCATTTCTGCTCGACTTTTAAGTTTAGGTATTTGATTAAAGTCAGTGAAGGGTGCCACACTCTTTGTGTGGAAGATCCTGAAGACCTCCCACAGGAACGAGCCTTCACTCAGTTCCTCCCAGCGTCCCAGTGTTACAATTATTCCCTGTTGTTCTCTCTGTAGAAGACAAATATTTAATGACTTTTGATAGACACTTCTGACTATATCTCTTTTATCCATATTTGTGATTCAGACTGCCTTCCTCCCTTTCATGCTTTATTACCAAAGGGGAAAAATTGCCTCCTGGCAGGTTTTCAGGTTCTAATAAGGCCTTCAGTCCCCTTGCACCAGATCTCATAGCAGTAGCAGAAGGAGGGATTGCTCTTCCTGATTTTTTTACTTTATTTTTTCAATACTTCTGGCCCATCTGAGGCAGGGCTCCACAGTCAATTCAGGATAGTTGGAAGCCTTAGTAAGCCAGAGTATGAAAGGTCAAATCAAATGAAAAAAGCAGTTTTTAACTGCATGCTGGTTTCTTCCATTCCTACTTTCCCCGTCAGCCTCTCCACACACAGCATTTCCCTATGACCCCCAGGTCCCTCAGAGGGAAATAAGCAACCTGCTGCTAAGGGTCTTTACCTGTGGGTCTGATGCCACCAGATACTGTCTCATTCCATCTTCTAAACTGGAGAACAGTTAAATCCAGCCTCATTTTGTGGGGATGCCTGGGAGGAGCCAGTGGGCAGCAGAGACGCTGTGCATGAAGTGGGAGAGCATCAGTGCCAGCAGAGAGGATCACTGCTCCTGTGGGGACAGAGCTCAGAGCATCTTCTCATGGGTGGGGCAGCAGCTCCTCCTCTCAGCTCTGTGAAGGGTCAGGGATGAGAGCTGACATGCTGGCTCCTTGGGTCTCAGCTGTGCAGCACATGGACTAACCCCTGCCAGATAAAATCTGTAGCTTCCTTTGGCAATGAGAGGCAGGCACTGGGGCCTGGCAGGGAGAAGGCATTTGAAACACTGAGAGAGGTGACCCACCTCTCTGCATTGTATATTCTCTTAAGCAAATAACAAACTTCTTTGCTTGCTGCCAGAGTCAGATGTAGAAATATGATGTATATTATTTATCAGAAAAGAAATGCATTGGAACTGGAGGTGTAGCTGTGTTGGTAATCACCCTAACAGCTCTAAACTCCCTATCATTTGTCAGATAAGACTGCAGACATTTATTACTATTTTCCCCTGAGGAACCTGTTTCAATTGAATTATTCAATCCATTCCATCTATTTGCCATCTCCCTTCTGGCAGTTCCAAGAACCTGGAAGAGTATTGCCACATGGACCATGAAGGGTTGATGTCTGAGAGCCTTGACTCTTCCTTTACCCTTTGTCTGTCTCAGGGAAACAGCTTAGGCTTGGGTCCAGCTGCTGGGTACATGGATGATGTGACCTACAGGTTTTATTTGTCACTACAAGTAAAATCCCACCAAGACTGAGAAATGTTTGCACCCATTATTTACCACGATGATGGTTCAGGTCACTTCCTTTAACAATGAAAGCTGAGGTGTAAATTCCAAATCTGGATATACCAAATGTCTTCTCTCAGACATAATTTGATGATTGACATGCCTTCTTTGAGGAGAAGGCATTTGTCTTCACAGCCTAGACCCAGTAAAGCTCTGATATTGAAACATTTTCACTGACTTTTCCAGATATTCTACCAGCAATTTACCTGAATGGGCTGGAGAGGTTGGGATTAGATGTTTATTAAAATCACTGTTCCCTATCTCCAAATCAATGAGTGAGAACAATTTTTTTTTCTGATGGCCACATTTTATTTTTCAAGGGCTTCAGATTTGGTACACTGGCCCCAGAGGAGCTTCCTGGGAGAGGCAGAATATTCCATGAGCTGTAATTCTTTTCAACAGTTTTCCAGCTCTGTTAGGGTTCACAGAAGATGCCAGCCCAGCATCTCTACAGCTGACTCAAGAGACTGCAGAGCAAAGGTAGCAGTAATTTAATTGCCCAAACCATGCCTGTGTGCAAGCCACAAGCAACCTCTGCACAGAAGCAAATCACACATCAGCACATGCTGTGGAGAGCCTGACCTCAGCCTCAGGCAAGGGGACATTCTGTAGCACATTCCACAGAGTGACAGGAGGAGCTAGGCTGGAAAGGACCTTTGGGATCATCAAGTCCAACCTATGACCCAACAGCTCCTCATGGCATTGAGTGCCACATCCAGTCTTCTTTTAAACATGTCCAGGTGGCTCCACCACCTCCTTGGGCAGATGATTGCAGTGCCCAAACACTCATTGAGTGAAATTTTTTTCCTGATGCCTAAACTAATCTTTCCCTTGCATATCTTAAGCACAGCCCCAGCCAGAGCATTTTCCATTACAGTCTGTGTCTAGCTGGATGTACCTGGTCCTCTCCATCCCTGCTTCAGCTTCTGTAAGACACCTTTGCCCACATCCTCTCTCAGCTTCCCTGCTCCAAGTGAGCTCTGACAGTGAGCCTCAAAGTCTCCCCTTTTTTAAGGCAGAAATCCAATAAAATATTGGTGCCTGTGATGGCACCAGATTCCCATCTGTGCTACAGCATTCTTCTCACTGCACACTCATTTTCTGCTCTTCATCCTTTCAGGTTTTGGCAGCTACAATGTCATTTTTGCCACTGCCCTGGCTGCACTTTTGGTACCTTGCTCCTCTCTCTGTATCACTTTTATGAAGTCCCTGATCCTCTGTCTCTCCTCCCTCTCTCTCCCCTCCTGTTCTGCACAGCTCTTTCTTCTCCCTTGTCCTCCCTCCCATTTTTCTGCCTTTTTTCTCTGTATGTCACTTTCCTGGCACTCTTATTGCTGGTCCCTTGCACTGGAATAACACCATCATTTCAACCTCTCTTTTCTCCTCTCACAAGCCTCTTCCCACCTCCTCAATCCTTCCTCCACATCCTCCTTTTCAGCCTTACACTAAACTTTCTTCTCCTGGATTTCTCTTGGCTAAAAAATGGTGTTCCTCTTTGGGAAACAGCCTTCCTCTAAACAATAATAAATAATAAATAAATAAAGCAGCTTTATTATATTAAAAAAAAAAAAGACCAAACCAAACAGCTGCAGTTTGGAGAATTATGTGTTACACCTTCACTCCCAGACATCTGTTTACTCCACCTCTTTGTTATGGAAAATTGGAAGCATTTCAGTTCATCTGGAACTTTGGTATTTACAGGGTGGAAAAATGTGATGGCAATTTTGTCATAGAAGGAAAACTACAAGAAAACATTTAAACTATATGTTTGCCATGGCAATTTCCTTTAGGATGAAATATACATGCACAAAATGATCCATAGGTACATAAATGTGCAGATATAATTAAGGAAAAAAAGGCCTTCTTTTGTTTAAGTGCTTGCAAGTACTCATTTTGGCAGCAGTACATCTAAGTTATTTTTATGGGGTTTATCATCCCTTCCCTTAGCTCCTCTTTTTTCATCATCACAGATTTGATACCTTTCTGTCATATATTATATTTCAGAGTGTGACTCTAAAGGAGCATGGAGCATTTCTCAATCTCCAGAAATTGACAGATTGCATTTGAATGCTGAAGAATGTATGACAACAAATTTCTATTTATCAAGTTGCATATTATATATATATTTATGTATACAAATGACAAATAATAAAGGATGAGTTTCTGTTTGTAAATGACTCTGCCTGTTTGTCCAAAACACTAGTGAGAGTCCAAATATTCCACATCACACTGACTATGAAGTGCCCTGGTGCAATCATGGACTTGAAATCCTGTGGTATTACAGTGACAGTCAGGGTACATAAACCAAAGTTAAACATGTGCTTAATTGCTTTCCTGAAATATGAACTCCAATTTAAAAACAACAGAACAGAGGGGAAAAGCACAGCAACCCCTATTCATGCTCCTCAACCAAGTCAATTTGAAAAAGGTGCCTAAGAAAGAAAAAACAATTCATCAGATATCTGTGTTTTTTTCACAGCTGCTTGGTGAGAAAAGTGTAAGAAAATCCCATAAATGTGACTGGGCTTGCAGGAAGTGATTACCCAAAGCAGGTGAGCCTTCTGAAATGGATCAGGCACAGGCAACATCTGTATTCATGTATCTGTGGTGGGTATGATGGAAATGGTGCATCCAAGAAGTCACATCTGATGTGTTCCTGAGTTAGCAGCTAAAGCTTTTCTCTAGCCTCCAGTGATTTATTCAATAACAAGCTGTTGGGCTGAGACAAAATAAGGGATATGAAAATAAAGTTTCTCAAGAAAGGTCAGATGATCACCAACCAGCAGATATAATATAATTCAAAGCTGTTTGTCTGGATGTGAATTCTCTGACCTATGGTTTCACTTGCTTGACTCACAGGAGGTGACCTCTCCTTCCCTTCTCATTCTAAAGTTGTGTAGCTGGCTTAATTTGTCAGAGTTCTGCCTCATTTGATTCTCCAGGAATAAGTGCTGCATTTAGAAAACAGCTTCTCCTTCCTCAGTCTTGAGCCTCAGGGTCAAAATAAATGTCAGCTTTCAGCATTTTTTTAAACTTTTTCTTAAGAGTAGGCAAAAGGGACCTGAGCAAAGACTGTGGGGAGCCTAGAAATGCAGTCAATTTATAAAGCCCTGAAAAAACTTTTATTTGTGCACAATTCAGTTCAACCCATGGTGCAAACTGTGTAAAGAAGTCAGGTGTCCCAAGCAAGACCGTGTTGCCCCATCTGCAGCGTCTTTCAGAGGGATCCCAGCCCAGCACAGAGCCAGCAGCTGCAGCTCCTTTTGGGCTCTGCAATTGTTGTTTGTGGTCACACCTGGAGAAGAATTTTGTCATTCTCCTATGTAGGAAAAGATACCACAACCTTGAAGAAAAAGGGCTAAAACGTGATTCTGCTGCAATGTCTGTTGGCTGGGCTGATGGTTTGACAACCCAGTGCTTATACTGAGCCTTTGGGCTGTGTTATCCCTCTATCCCCATAGCCCAGTGCCCCTAACAGACCTACAAGGCTCTTATTCAAGCAGAATAACCTCCTTGGACCTTCCCTGTCAGTTACAAATTAGATTAATTAAGGCACCATAGAGGTGGGAGGAAAGGGAGGACAGACACTACACAGAAGAAGAAGAAGAATGGGAGAAAGCACAAGAATGTAAAGAGCTGTAGGATCTCTGCAGCTAAAAATCTATCAAAAATGATATAGGAATGGGAGTGTGTATCAGGTGTTCAAGGGGAAGACAAAACAACTATGACATATTTTGCCAAACCCCTGACACACTGAAACAGAAATATTAAATTGAGGAGTAATGCAAACACACACAACAAAATATCTGAATAATGTTAATTGCATCCTGTAGAGTAATGCCTTCAGGAGTATGATTTAAGCATTCTAGACTAATCTGGCTTTTATCCTTTAAGACATATTTTTCCTTTTGCTTCTTTGTCATTGCATACCCTTAAGTAAAAGAAGGTAAAGCTTTCTCATGGTGTTGTATAAACAATAAAATGTTATTTTTGCATGAGGAGGCAAAGGAGGAGGCAAAGGAGAAGGCAAGAGGAAGAGACAGGTGAATCTTGTTTCATTTTAACCAAAAATAAACTTTCTTTGAGGTGTGGGTTTTCTCTGCTAGTTGCTTTATGAACATTTGCAAACAAAAAGAGGAATCATGGGCTCCAGGCTGTTGTGGACAATAGTCCAGGCTAATGGGAATAACACTGCAGTATGGCAGGTTGAGATTATTATCAACCCAACAGCATCCACAAAACAAAGTGGAAGACCATTCACTTATATTTGTTGGCATAAGAAGGTATAAAGAGGAATACTTTTGATCTTGAACTGACAAACATTTAGTCTGAGGGCAAACAGAATTTTTAACTGAAGTACATGAAACTGCACTGTGCCATGATAGCTGTGTATGTTTAACTGTTTTGATTGTAAAAATAATCAATAAGAGAGTCAGGATCAAGGCACAGTCTGTGAGGGGTGTGATTGGTGTCTAAAGCCTGTCAGGATATGCCCACACTGTGTGTTTTTTCATTTGATGAAGCAAAGCTCTGGGCTGAAGCAGCCAAAGTGCAAAGTGTATTCCTCCCCAGGGTACCTGAGGGCCTCACTCAGCACAAAGCTCTGAGTGATGGGAGCCAGCACATCTCTGCCAGGTCCTGCTGCCCACAGCCCCTGTGCCTGTCTGGCTTGGGCTTCAACAGGCACCAGGCTCCAGATGGCTTTTCTGCTGTAGAAAACACCACAAGGCAGAAATTAAACCAGGCCCTGCTGGGCTGTAAATTAGTGAGTGGGCTCATCACTTTTATTGGAAGTATTAACCCGAGCAGGAGTATGAGACCTAACAGATTTGGGCACAGATGCACCAAACTTGGAACTACTGGGGAAAGTGGCAGGTTGGTTTCTGGGAAATGGGGATGAGGTGCAAGGGCTCCCTGTCAGGCAGCCCTGCAGCCAGAACTGTAATTTTTGGGATGTGTGTGAATAATCCTTTTCTACAGCCAGGAGGGACGCAGAATTTTTCACGGCATTGGTGGGGGAAGCCGGGGAGCTTCCCACCTGACACCCACTGGGACCTCCTGCAACAAAAATACCCGAATTTACATTTTACATTTTTGGGAGCAAACATGCAGGGCACCCATTAAATTACCTGGGGTGTGGGTGCTTTCCAATCTCCTTCTTGTCTTGGGTGGAAATTACACCTCAGGCAGTCTGGTGCTCTGTTACATACAACAGACTCAAATGTTACTTGATTAGAACATGCTGTGCTAGAAATGGAGGTGTCCACGATGAAACTCCTCTACAATAGCATGGTGAGATCATCATGCAGTGCCCTTGATCCCTTACACAGAAGGAGAACTGTTTCCACTGCCCCAGGCAGAGTACAGCAGCTCTCTCTTGTGCAGTGGATCCCATTTGCTCTCTTCAAGCATATTTTTAATAGTGCATTGATGTCTCATTAAAATACTTGTGTTGTAAGATACAATATGCTGAGAAAATATTTCTTTGTCTTTCTCTATTAAAGTCTACCTAACCTGTGATTCTACATAAGAAAACATATTTGAGATGATTGGTATCATTCCCATCCTCCAGACAGTTTCACTCTCCTTTTCTCTGATTGTTCTTGAAACTTTCAAGCCCTCTCTGGACACCCATAGTCTTTGAGGAAGATGTTTTTCTTCCTTCTTGATTGATAAATGTTTCTCAGGTTCTCCTGACAGCCAAATCCCCTTGTATTTGTGAGATCTGATTAACAGAGCGCTAAATTTCAACTAAAATCAAATCAGCAGCACCCAGTGTGAGATCTGCTTTCTCTTTACATCTGCATAAGTTAAGCTTGATTTGTTGGTCTATTTTACTCCAGGGTTTGTTCATTTGTCGCCTTTTTTATGCATTTTTGCCTGTGCTAGTGGCTTCAAAATGATAGCTCAACTCCCTTGTCTCCCCATCCCCAGTTTTTTTCTTATCTCCTTGTCCTTTTGGAAATATAACCACATGCACTTTCTTTATCTCTGTGTGGGGCCAAATCTCTTATCACACAACTTACATTCTTCAGGAGACAGCATTGGCAATACTGTAATAGTTTATCACCAGACTGATAGTTAATAGCTCTGGCTTTCTTGTCATAATAAGCCTTTTTTTGTCTCCATTGTGCCTTTTCTTTGCTTTTCTCTTGTCTGTTTGCTTGCCTTATTAAATGCAGAGCACTCAATTTCTGTAATGTGTTATATTTTCTTCTGAAGAAATCTTTGCCTCCTACTGCTTTTTTCTTCACTATGTGCTCAATCCTCTTCAATTGTTCTCCCAATTACCATCTCAAACACAGAGAGACCTGAAATGTCTTGGGGTGCTTCCAAACCTGAAAATACTGTGGGAAAGGAAAGCAGCCAGTGCAGTTACTTCATCTTTAATAAATATACACATCTCTGTACAAGTGTATTTGTCAGGATAAATGCCACAGCAAATCCTGCCCTTTTGTTCTCGTTGATGGAAGAGGTATTAGTCCACCCTTTAAGTGTGAATGCTGACCCTATCCTAAAAAAAATCACCTTCAATAAACCACATGAAGGAAGGAGAGAAGAGGAAACAGGAAGAGAAAAAAATATCCCAGGCTGGAAGTAGCTGAGAATTCTATACTCCTTAGGACATTATTGGACTCCAACTGAGAAACCAGATGGAGCTGGACTGAGCCTACTCAGCACAGAAAGAAGCAAGATTGTGATTGATGTGTTTTCCCCTTTTACTGAGGTCTGTCTTCTGATTGTTTACCTTGTAACCACCTTGGGCCAATTGACTGAGCACACTTTATAATGTCTTATTTCCTAAATGGAAAACCATGTCCAAATCATATGCCTAATATGCCTTTCCCAAATTAGTTTTCATTGTAATTTACAACTCAAGCCACATAAATCAACTGAACATAGCAGAAGACATCCATAACTTGGAATTTTACTTGTCTGAGTTCTTCTTCAATCATCCCTGCGTGACTTCACTGACTATAGCCAAAAATCTCATTTTATGTCATGCACCTTTAGATGTCATGCACCTTTCAGATCCTTTGCTTCACGTTAAAATAATGATGTTGCTTGAAGGAGGGTCAGGGATGATTGGAATTTTTGTTTTATTTTGTTTTGTTTTTTTTTTCCCAGAAAAGGCATCTTACTGCATGTTGTGATTGCAAATGATGCCATGTACAACAAGCCAGTCCAGGCAAGCCACTTAGGTACAGGTTCTTAAAATCCACAGTGAAATTTAGCATTCTATAAATACAGGGCAGTGAACTGTGTGTGTAACATCAATTTGAACTATTACCACCACAGGGATGGAAAATATGAGTAACAATGAGAAAACACACAATGAAAGAGTGCACACTGTAAAGAAGGAGAAATTCTTCTCTTAATATAAGTTTTGGATTTTAAATGTTTTTTAAATAAAGCCCTCCTGCCTAAGCTGTAGAAATGCTTTTGTAGTGCTCCAAATGTGATGTTATTATATTTCAGTATGGTACCTTCATGGCTCCTTAGGATACCTGGTATCCAAGGTTTCTTTTGGCAATGGCCAAATTGTCCAAGCTGTTCTTCAAGACTGTGAGCAATCACACCCAGAAATGAAAAAAATCAGAGTAGGAACTAAAAAATTGCTCAGGGAAAAGCCTCCTGGAGATCATTTAAGCTCTAGTGTCCAACAACATTCCAGGGCAAGTAAAAAAGGAGATTAAAATATTTTAATAAGGTACCTGTAGCTTTACCAAAAGCATGCAGCAGAAATTCCAGTCTAACATTTTATATGTTCATTGGAAGAACCAATTTTTTTAAAGCCTTTTTCTGCATTTTTCATAATGAAATGATGGAAGTGGCAGAGAGTAGTTTTTCAACTGACAGGGAGCATGACAGCTATTTGGTGCAAAAACAGGCAGCAAAAATTATGTTTCCATATCATTTGGGATTGCTTTGGGGCTACAAAATTAATATGTATTACTCTTCCTATGGTGTCTGAGTCTCATGCATCACATGCTTGGTCCTTACCATGAGAATTTGAGTGAATCTAGTAACTTTAGTCCCATTTATTAAAATGTTCTAAAGCCTGAAGGTTATAAGTAAGATATATAAGAATATGCATGAAATTCTATATTAAAATGGCAGACACGAGGAAAAAAGATATGCCCAGAAAAGACTGAGAGACTGATTTTGGGCCTAATATGGAAGAGAATAAGAATAATTCATCCTTGCAGAGAGATATTAGCTGTGTACTACTACAAAAGACAGAGAGTGCCAGGTTCAGCTACAAATGGTTACATCAATCTCCAACTGGGAATAGAGTTTAAATGAAATTCTGAAGGCAAATGGATCATCTCAACATTTTTGCTCAGACCCTGCTTTCCTGTAGTTTTCAGCAAGGTTTGGAACAGATTTTAGAGATTAAGGAAATTCCAGTTCCTCAGGTGAACCTGTTGGGCTCGAGTGTGAGTCCCGTGGTCTCAGTGTGGTGCAGAAATGTTGTTCTCCACATCCAGAATCTGCTCATTGCAGCAAGGTGACACTCCTGCTAAAGGGAGAAGTTGGTGCATTCTGAACAAAGGCATGACTTAAGGCTTATGGCATCAGCAGCAGCAGCAGATTTGTGGAATCTTGTGTTGCTTGTGGACCACAGCGTGGTACCCACAGGAACCCTGCTAGAATTGTGCCACTGGCATTCAACAGAGAGAGGGGATTGTATTCTGAGGGTTTGTTTATTTGGGTTTTTTCTCTCCTCATTGTTATTTCCAAGGCTTTTTAGATGCAGAAGATCCCCTTTTCCCAATTATTCCTTTGATGTGCAGGGGTCAGGGCCATGTCACATGCACCAATTCTGTCACTCCTCATCATTTTACCTCTGGTAAAGCAAGGTGGTTGCCTGGGATAGGAGCTGGAATTCTGCTCAATGAGGCAGACATGGGTGGAGCCTTTCCTGGATGGATTAATCAGCTTTGCATCTGAGTGGGTCAAAACCAGCAGCTACAACCCATGGGCACCCAGAGATCTGAGCTCTGCTTGCTGCTGGGACCTGCCCTGTTCCTAGGTGATCACTGCCAGCTGCCTCTGCTTCTCTTGGTGCTTTCTGTTGGTTTGTGAGCTCAGAGCAGTGCCTAACAGACAAGGCCTGGTTTTCCAGGGCCTCAGTCAGTCTCTGTAAAAAATAAAAAAGCTTCAGCATTATATATACAAAGCTTATGCAACTCCTCCTCAAAGGGCTTTAAATTAGTCAGGCTAATCTAATTATTTCACCAAGTAGAGGGCTTGTCTCTCTTTATGCAAAATACCCCAAATATTGTAAAGACTCCAAGTTATCTGGCCACCTTCCAGTTAATTAACTTAACACTGAAGGAAGTACTGAAAAACAAAATTAAAAGCCATCCAATTTCTAGCCATCCCAATTCCTCACAAAAAGTAATGCCATTACATCTGTCTTCACTCAGAATATGTAGGCTACTTTCATATGACCCTAAACCTGCCTTTTTTATTTCTCATTCTTAATCACTTCTTGATTAAAAAAAAAAAAAAAAAAAAAAGAGCACAAACACCCACACAATTGATTCCAGTTACACAGAGGAAAAATACAGGCATTCAGTTTGTCGAAATGCAGAAAGAATCATCTGGCCCAGAAGATTCTATTGAAGCTCTCAGACAATAGAGAAATCCTGAGCAGCCAAATCAAAGGTATGATCAGAAAAACAAGAGCAGCACGTTCCCAGAGGGGTTGTCCACATGCTTGGATCCGTGTTGGATCTAGGGACACAGGGAATTCAGGTGGCCATGCAGGTAAATGGCAGCTGGGAGGCATCTGGGTAGGATCAGGGAGTGAGCTGTTGGAATAGAATCCCATTTCTGCTGGCACCTTGGTCACAGTTCTCTTCATGAGTTGTTTGCAATGGATCTGGTGGTATCTGTAAAATTAAGAATGCATGAAAACCTTTGCACAGTGGTTGGCTTTCTTCCTGTACATCTGGTAAGACTGTTAAGATTTATTTCTCTACTGTCCCACAGTTTTCAGTGTCCTTTTTGGACACATTTTTTCCTATAATCAGGTTTAATAAACATGAGCTTAGTGCAGATACCATAAGAATATAGTATCTGAATTACCAGCCCTGTTTCTCCCATGAAGCAGCTGGGAGAAATTGGCAGGTCAAAAATTAAATTAGCTCTACCTGCTAGAGCTGTTACAAGCTAAACTTGATAAAAAGCCAAGGGAACCAAAACTATACCTAGACCAAAATGAACCTGTAACTGGCTGCTGAATCCTGCCCCTCCAGCCCCTGGCCTCTGGGTCTTGCTCTGTCCAAGGAATGCCATTGGAGAGGCAGAGCAGGATCTGAGGCTGGGTCAGAAAATCCTGTGCTTTTTAGCCAGCTCTTCTGCTGGGTAAAACTCTGCAAGTTTGTTGTATGTCAACCCACTCTCTTCATCCTGTGAAGTGTGCACAGACCTGCCTTCTCTCCCTGTGCCTTGGAGAGCGAAAGTGGGGCTGCAGCACAGCCCCAGGGAGGTTTGAAAGGCTGCATGGGCACAACCACGCTTTTGAGCAAGGCACCGGCTTAGTGCTGCTCCATTTCCATGCAGCTCTGTGCTCTGCACACAGAAGTGTGAGAGAAAGTCAAGTGTTACTGCCAGTCAACAGAAAATGTCCATTTTTCCCATCATATTGGCTCATCTTAGGAGTGCTCACAAATAGGAAACTCACACAGGGAAAATCAATATTACATTAAATGACATACGTAAAGAGCTCTCCAAAGTCAACACCAAGTCAGGCTGATGAGACACAGCAGTGTTGCTGCATTGCTTGATTCAATCTGAAATGTTGTTCTGTATGTTCAGGTCTGAAATATGATGTCTTTTTCAGTATTTCTTCTATGCTTTTAACTTTAATCCTCCTCCTTTATTCCCTTTTGCACCTGAGCCATGTTTTCTGCAGGAGGAATGAGTACATCTCTGTCCTTTGCCACCCTCTCAAGCAGATGGGTGCAAAGGATCTGATCTTGCATCCCTGGAATCAGAGTGCTGCTGCTGAATGAATGCACAGACACATCAAGCTCATGGTGCAGAAAAACATTCACACCTTTACCTCTCAATGATCCCTGAGTTCAGGGCCCTCAGGCCTCCAGCAGCCTCCACTGCTTGTAAGCACAGCTAGGATGGAAGGAAAGTGGCTTTTCACAGGTTGTTCCTCAACACACCCTGCAACTGCAGCCACACATGCAGTGCAGAACACAGCATCTTGTATTTTCATGCAGTGCATAACAGAAGGCAGCTGGTCCTCAGAAGGTGTTCAGGGTCTGAATTCCCACTCATCCAAAAAGATCTCTGTTTCTAAGCAGATTTTGAAAACTGGTTCACTGCTACTGGGCAAGACAGCTCACAGCTACTTTCTGAACTTAAAAATGTAATTCACCAGCCCTCCTGTGCCTGCTGCTGAGTTCTGAGGGCTCCTGGAACCCACTAGGTGGTATGATCATTACACTAATAGACTGTAAAGATGTGTTTTGAATATTTTTAGAAAATGCCTCTTACAAATATAACCATACACTTCACATCTAAGCCCTCCAGTGTGCTGGCACACTGCTCCCACTCCTGGAGCTCACACTGGAAAGTGCTCTCACACCAAGCTTCTTATTTCAGGTCCCATGTGGGGCAGACCCACTGCCTGTTTTACCTGGCTGTTTGTTACTCAGAGACTTGGTATCATGAGAGATCCACATTCAAGTCCTTTCCCTTTTCCTTAAGCTGTGTTCTCACATGGGTAACAGAAGATGAGCGTGGCTGGAAATACATGCAGAGGACAGGGCAGGGATTTGTGAAGGAGGAAGATCAGCCTGTGATTTCCTAGGGAGAAATGTTGCACTCATATTTAGTGGGCATCTGGTAAAGAGGGTTCTGAGGCAAGGATTTGTAGTCATTTCTGGAGACAACATGAGAAGGCAGTTTGGGTTTGACCAATCTCTGGGCTTCCCCCAGCACACTGGAAATTTTGTCTACTTATTCTTGGTGAAAACAGCCTGGAAATTGCAGCTGCCCTGAAAGTCGAGGGTCTCTGGGCAGCAGCCCAAAGAAAACGTGTTGGCAGATCAGAGCAAGGTAGAACAGTGCTAACTCATTTGCTCTACACTGATTCCTGTTCCATGGCATTTACCCACAGCTGAAACAGCTGCCAGGACTCTGTGCATCACTTTTGCCAAAAGCAGAGCCTGCCTCCACAGCAGATGAGCTGCTGCTGCACTGTGTACAAGCTTAAAGTGATTAGGGATTGTCTGCCCCACTAAAAAAATAAAAGTCAATGTTTAATGACCAGCTCAATGTTCCAGCAGAGGAAGATGGGTTCATTGTATACAGCAGCTCACACAATGACCCCAGGGTGAAATTGGTATCCTGCTTAGTCTCATTATTGTACCTCCCTGTTGCCAAGCACCTTTCAGCTTTGCTCTCATCTGCCTTTTCTCATGAAATTTCTTAATGTTGGAGCATAAAGATGTGGTGACCCTAGAGAGCAGCATGGGGCACATGTGCACTTCAGCCAAGAGCTTTGTGGGTCCTAGTGGGGCACATTTCTATTTATTCTTCCTCTGTTCATGAGAGGATCTCTCTCTAGCCCCTGCCTATATTACATTTCTTTTTATTCAGTATCATAGCTGGGGAACAGCAGTGTCATTTCTTTATCTGTGCTGCAGAAACATTCTCAGAGATGGGTGGTTTTGTAACGGGATCCATTTCTGCTAAAAGGACCCACAACTCTTCCCAGGCAGGCACCTCCCAGAGTAAAATGAACATTAATACTAAATCCCACTCACACTGTGGCAAGCTGTTAGGATTAAACCCTGCTCCTCATGGTATGCTATAACTTCCCAGAGATTTTAAGGGAAGATTTGCAGCTCTGACAATAGTGGGAAGAGAATTTTTACAACACAACTGGCTGGTTTTTAGCTAGTACAACCATGTTTCAGTTGCAGCTTTACCAGATCACATCAATTCTTAAAAAACACCAGTTAACACCAATTTGTACAGGAAAAAAAACCCTACAAATTGAAAAGTGCATTTACAAGTGTCAACTATAAAACATGGCATGTTTTTCATGTTAATTTCCAACATGTAAGATAAGATATATTGTGTTTATGGGATGAGGGTCCTTTAGTGCTAACTCATAAACCTTACTGCTTGAAGATATCTAAACAACTTCATTTTCTCTACCAGTTTCTTTTACTCCTTTGAGTGTCTTTTTTATCTACATGAAGATAATGTAAAGTGTTCCAACAAGGGTGATTTATCAGAGAGTTTGGATCTGACAGTCTTGAACAGAGTGTGCAGAGATGTGAGGTCCTGTGTGTCGTGTTGTTTCCCCTGTTTGTTACTGGGGTTCAGACTGACTGCCTGAAATGGGGAATCCATTTACAGAGAGAGGAAATGTTGTGTGTGAAACCCACAGATGAGGTTCCCTGTTCATGTCAGCCCCAGGCAGACGTCACAGTTTGGATCAGCTGAGGATGTAACCCCAAATATTTCTGAGATGTCAGTTTATTCCCACAGTTTACTCCCACAGAAAGGAGAAATAAAGGAGTGGAGGATGAAGGAGAAAACTGGAGAAAAATCTTTCTGTTACTTCAAACAAATCGACAGAGGACCTGCATATTTTGGCTTCTCTGCCATTTTAGCTGCCATGTGTTGGACACAAATGCACCACAGATACAGAAATTTGAGATCAATTGTCCTAAAAGCAAACACAAGAGGGAGGGCATGCATGATCAGAGCAGGTTTGGTCACTCAACAGACACCCAGAAGTCCACATGCTCCATGTAGAACTGAAATGAAAAACTGAAATGAAACAGACACAAATATAAAAAAAACAAACACAGTGCTGAATTATTTTAGCACTGAGCTGTTCTTTCTGACCTAGATGGTTCTTTGCTCAAAACAGCTCGCACAAAAGAAAAAGAAAACAAACAGAACCAGAAGAAAAGACCCTTGCCCAGCTGGGCTCATAAAATGTCTCTGACTTCCCCCAGTGTTTTAAGTTGGTTTTCATGTCTGCAGGATTTTGTGTGAAACAAAGGGCCAAGTGTGGGGGAACTATACTTTTTACTGGAAAAAAACACTCCCTTTTCAAGGAAAAATCAACATTTTTCAGCAACTTGGGAAAAAACCCACTCTTCTCCTCAGCAAGATCAGAGAGGTACTAAGGCTGCCACCTTGGCACTTGGCAGCCACCAGACCTTGGTCAACTTCAGCAGTGAGTCTGCAGGGACAATGGTGCAGGGAGAAAGCCCTGACAAAGCAGGTGTGGAGGAAAGATCTAGAAGAGAAATTGTGGGGTTTGTTTGTCAGTATGGATGCTGCTGGAGTAAGATTTCAGTGTAAGATTTCCAAAATGTGCAGCAGGTGAAGTCAAATGCTGGGCATTGCCTAGACTTTTGAGAGTTGTTATTAATTTGGAGTTGGGATTAATTAATGAAGTTGTTAAGTATTGATATGAATTAATATATATTATTGTTATTTTCTGTGTAATTGGCATTCTTCACAAATAAAAAAAAAAAACCTGTTATATGTTACTCCTTAAAATAAAGGTCCTGTTAGCTATAGTCAATGAATTTTAATATAAAATAAAAATATGCATCTTCTATCCATCTTCCTACACCCACAGACTTACAGATGGCAGAGAGACATATCACTTTTACCACAATATTTCTTGCTTTGGAGGATCTTTTCTTTGTTTAACACAGCCTCCAAATTAACATGCAACTGCATATCATTTTCCCTACTATGAGTGATAAATGCCTAATATACATTCATTTAGTGAGTTCCTGCTTTTCTCCTGAACCAGGCAAATCCTAACTCTGCTGAACTGGGATAAAGCATGCCTATTTTCTTCATTTTTCTTTAACAGCTCTGTTCACTTAAGGACTGATGGATAACAAGAGCCATGGAGAGCTGTGGCTATCAACCCATCTTCCCTGAAACTCTGGCCATTCTTACAGGTTTTACTGTCACTATCTATTGCTTTTAATGCAAAAGGCTCCCTCTACTAGTATGCAGAAATTCAGGTAAAGTGCTTTCTCTTTCTCTGTAGAAATATTTTTAATACAGTTTTGTGGGGGATTTATGCTCAAATGTACTTAAAAAGTCATAAAATTAAGCAATACATTGACATACTTTATATAATAGTGAGAAGAGGGGAAAAATAATTTGAAACCTATATTTTTACTTGTTTTCCACCCCTCATATGTTTGGCATCTCTAAAGAAAGAGGATTTCCTGGGTGATGTCAGAGATTTTCTTTGCCCAATGACCTATCTCTCCTGGCAACACCATACTAATAAAAGGGACTTCTTAACTAGATCACTCGTGCCCTCAAAAAGCAGTGTATACTTGAATGGTACAGAGAGATTGCTCAATCCATTCTTTAATCTCTTACAGTGGGGTCCTATAACACATCTCAATCCATTCTCCATATTGATTTCTTGTGTGTATCAGGTATCAAAGAAAGCACCATCAAAACTGAACAGCCTGATAAAATTTGTTTGTTCTCAGCACTCTTTTAATTAGGAGGATGAGATGAAGGAAAAGTAAATAACAGCCCAACAGGAGGGAATGGGAAGCGAACTTCAAAACATCTGGGAGATTAAATCCAGCACAGTAGAGTCCTTCAGCTGTTCAGTATCTCACAGGACACCCATCAGTGATGCACAGGGGCTCAAGCTCTGTTCCTTGGCACAGCCACTCCCTGTGGGAGCTCTCCATTGTCATGTTTGTTGTTGTTGGAATGGCTCCCGAGGTATTAAAAAGTCTTTTTTCCCAGCCCCGTGCTTGAAGAAGAAGTCAGGATTCCTCAGCTCCGCTTTTCAAGGTTGTTTATTTTCTCTTTATCTATTACATTCTTTTTCTGACCTGCTGAGGTCTGTCCAGCAGGTTGGGTTGAGGCACAGTGCCTGCCCTTGGGGTGGTGTTGGCTTTTTATCCTAAGAACTACGTGTACTTTATTTACAATAATTTTCTAATACCTATCATCTATGTTAGACAGTCTGTCTCTACTCTAAACCAATCCAAAAGTGCCACCATCACAGCAGAAGATGGAGGACAAGAAGAAGAAGGAGAAAGACAGGACATGCCCAGAATCCTCCATCTTGCCTCTTGAACCCCCATTCTAAAACCCCCAAGTTCTACATTTCCACCCTGTGATAAATTCACTATCATTCTATTCAAACCCTTGTGGCTTGTAACTCCTCACACACAGTTGGTTTTAACTCTTGTTTCCATGAGCTAAAATCAAAGGCACAGGTGTCTTTGACCTGTGCCAAGGTCTCTGAGCCCCTTGCCAGGCTCTCGAGTGCTCCAGGACAGCCAGACGAATGTCCTGGGTTCCAACAATCCCTGGCTTCTCCTCCAGTGCAGCCTCTGGCACAGGAGCTCCCTCGGATGCTCCCTGCCCTGTTGAGGCTCTGCAGCTCGGGGCTGGGGCTGTGCCTGCTGGGGGCTGGTTCTCTCTGTTTGCTCAGTGCCTCCTGTGGAAGGAGCAGAAGGTGCTCAAGGTGGTTGCCAGGTCTGAACACGAAGAGCTGCTGATGTGCTTCCCACCATACCGGGGGTCGATGCTGAAAAGCTGTCTCTGGAACAGAAAGTTGGTTAGCATTCCTCTATGTATAAACAGTAGCTATTATCCTCACAGTGTTCTTCTCAGCCCCCCATTTCAAATGATAACAGGAAGAAAAAAGTAGCAAAAACAAGGATAAAATTAACATTTTGCATCTTCACCTAAGGATATGCAGAGTAAGCAATAAATTGTGGGATAAAATCCATAGTATAAATATAGCTTTTCCAGGAACCTTTATCAAGAAGTAAACTTGATCTAAATATTCAAAGCAACTTTGCCAACAGAGATCTTTTTGACAGTTTGTTTGCCTTTAGCAAAATCAATTTGTACACTATGCACATTTTAATTTAAAATTGTTATTGTCCTCTGATTGCTTTGAGATTCATTTTGCATCTCAACAATGAGTGTATTACCAATGTTTTTATTATGCCTTGAAACGTAATGAATGCTTTCTGTAATATTTTCCTCCATCTTTAGGATAGTCTTCATGCAGTGGGGAAAAAAAATGAAAGAAGTGAAAAAAATCTTAAAGTGCAGTTGCAGAATCAACATTCTACTTTCATTTCTCTGTACTAACTTAGCCCTTAGAAAGTTGTATGTATGGAAAAAAAAAGTGTCCTGTTTCTGAGATAAATAAAGAGCCATTCCTGGCTGTGCTGGAGACATCTCATGAAATCTCAGGTATATCTCCTAGTACTGTCCAAGGGCAGAAGTTGCCACTTCCTTTTTGCCACTGTCATTCCTGAGTATTGCAAATTACTCTGGGGAAGTCACGAGGTGCCCAGAGCACGTGGGTGGAAGCTGTGCTGCTCTCACTGGGGATTCAGTTATTACAGAAAATACAGAACAAAAAGTTGTGGGTTTTCATCTGGAATTGCAGATGGCCAGTTGCTGTGTCCAAGTGCATACCTGATCTATGCAAGTTATTTATGCAGTTCCACAGGATTTTATCTCTTTTTAGGGATAGTGTAATGGCAACTATTATAGCTCAAATCCACAAGTGGAGAAAGACTTGCAAGGGCATTGTATTAGACAGCAAGATACAATTTGAAAAAATGTTTTTGCTTCTGAGCATTTTAAAATTCTTAGATGTGTAATAGAAATAGTGGTCTTTAAAACTAGTTACAGGCTATGAAGAGTGATCAGGCTTTGGAACAGACTGCCCAGGGCAGGGGTGCAATCACTGTCCCTGGAAGTGTTCAAAAACGTGTGGATGTGGTGCTGAGGGACTTGGTTTGGTGGTGAACCTGGCAGTGTTAGATTAACAATTGGACCCAATGACTTTAGAGATCTTTTCCAATCTTAGTGATTCTATGACTATTGTGACATTTTTGGTGGTTCAGATAATAATTGAAAAGGTACATTTCTTATTTTACCAAAGCAATTAATCTCAGGAATATTTGCTGCACTTCCCAGCCTTTTGGAA
Source organism: Fringilla coelebs (assembly GCF_963513975.1). NCBI lineage: Eukaryota > Metazoa > Chordata > Aves > Passeriformes > Fringillidae > Fringilla > Fringilla coelebs. Next base: position 7,953,930 of record NC_140028.1, on the reverse strand, counting down.
AGAGTCTCCCAGTGAAGCTCTCCCTTGCTGGGCTACAGATAATGTTTGGTAATAAAGATGCACTGCTGATCTCCTAGGTCACAGATTTCATCCTGCTCTGGGCACTTTTCTAAGCAATTTACCCTATTTTAGGAGTTCACTTGTCACTAACATGTCAAACTATCAAAAAATGCCTAAAAACACATAAAAATACTAAAAATCCAGGCATCATCAGATTTGGGACTGCACCCTGATTCCTCTAACTAACAGCACTTCAGGGCCCATGATCCCCTTGCTCCAGAGAGGCAATATTGGAATCATGCAGTGCAGCATTATTGAGATACCAAAACCAAGCAAACCTTGAGAGCAGAAAACACAGATCCATGTCAGAGCAACTGTGCATCAGCAGGAAACTAGCTAAGGAAAGAACCTCAGAACCTGCTAATTATAAGTTTAGATAAAATTCCTATTATACATTTTACTGGGCTGTGGGGAATTATTTACTGGATATGAAAGCCTTTACCCATTAACTAAGAGGACTTGCTGCTTCCAGTGACATTTCTGATCTCAGGGAGAACAGATCTGGGAGAAGCTTAGCTGGGGCTGCTTTCTTTTGCAAAGCTCACTCATAAGAAAACAAATCCTTAGAGTGCTAAATAGTCCTTTTCCGTCATCACCCCCACTCTCTAAGTGGTTCAAGGCAACCTTCTAAGCAAAAAACTTATCATGGCCCAAAAGTAGTGATAATTTCTCAATAAGGTTAAAGACTGCTAGATGAGAGACAATTAGATTAATTTTGTAAACATCCCCTTGAAGATTATATCTATTGTTTGTTTTTAACTTGATGCTTAATGTTATAGGATATTGCCACATGTTGCGGCCTGGAATTTTTCACTTGTTTTGGCAGGCTGCTTAGAGCTGAATAACAAATTGTCTGTCAGATTCTAAGTGAATTATCTCTGTTGTTCAAATGCCAAACTCCAAAACCACAGTCAAAGTCACATACCCAAACAATGTTGATTTGCAGACACCTAACCATCTGCCATATAGTAGATATCATTTTCCTATATTGTTTAAGTAGGAAATTCTTGATGTATCTCAGTAATACAAGGGTCTTCACATAATAATGCAGCAGAGTTCTACCAGCAAACCACTGAGAGATACTTATTATCAAAATTGATGAAGAACAGACAAAACCTGAGTATGCATAAGGACAAGTTCTTTAAAAGGTCTTCCTTCTTTTTTTTAATACAACTAAAGTGCACCAGAAGATTTTGGCCATGAAAGAGCAGTCTAACTTTGTTCTACACACAGTGATTGAGCTATTTCAAGTCTCTCTTTTTCTTTTTTTTTTTTAAAGTTAATATCATTATTCTAGAAAATTGGCCTAGCTGAATATTTTTGAGAAGTCTAACCAAATTATTATCATGAGTTATTCTTGGTTCATAAGGCAAAATAAAATGCCTACTGGGGTGGAGGAGATCTTTTTTCCCAGCATTGTATTTTATATTTACAGGAAAAGGAGCCATTACTGTACAAGATGTGGTATTTGATGGCACTGTCAGTCAGAAGAAGTATCAGGGAAAAGACCTGCCTCTGTTATAGCATGTCTGGGGACATTTGACTAGCAGAAAATTGCTCAGTGAATCAATTAATGCTGAACTTGGTTACTGATGGGCTCTGAACATCTACTTCCCACATAATGTGGGTTGTACATCACTGTCCAGTATTCCAGGCACAGATTTCTGTACTAACTGATTTATAATTGGATTGAAGTGGATATATTACTTTGGTGCATCTGAACTCAGATACACCTGAGGCTTTTTACTTTGCTTTCATTTTTCTATATCTCTACAATTTATTGCTACAGAAAGATTTCCCTCAACAGGCCATTCTGCAAAAGGATCTGAACAGAGCTGACTGTTGATAGATCAGGACTCCTCACTGGGGGTCTTTCCTCTGGGTCCCACAAACAAACCTCCAGGCAGGCAGGTCCACCTCCAGCAAGAGCCCCTTGTCTGATTGTCACAGGGATGAGCAGCAGCCCCAAGAGGTGAGCCCACCCTTACCCACGGTGATTCACTTACTGCACCCAGAGAGGAACCACTTGTGTGCTGTGATTTCCTTAGAGTGATTCTTCTGGGAAATCACACTGGAGAACAGATTGCAGGCTTGGTTTTCATGTTTTACACACATTTTTATTTCGGGGGGGAGGAGGGGTAGATTCTAATCATGGAACTCTGAGCCTCATGGTGGTTTCACTTCATGCTCTTAGAAGCTATGATGTATAAAATACCAGGCCTTGAGTTGGTTAAGTAATGTAAAAATTAAACAGAATTTGTTTGCATGAAAAGAAGATATTAAAAGATATTAAAGAAGAGAGAGAAAATGCAAAAAAAAAAAAAAAGGTTTGGTTTCTTTGAGCCTTTTCTATCTCTCATCAGATACTTACTAGACTCAGGCAGAAAAAAGTATTTTTTCAAAAGGCCATAAAGAGAATCAAAAATGCCAGTTGGCTTTGTACAGCCTGCTTAACCCTCAAGAAAGTAAGGTGCATGAAGAATAGGTGGTTCAAGCTCCCTGACCTCAGATGGAAAAGAGAGTAGCAGCAAAAGCCCAAAATTTCAACAGGTGAGAATCTGGCCATTCCTTTCATAGAGCCTTTTCTCAGAAATGCAGGAATCACACTTTTGTTTGAATTCAAGTCTCATCCTTTTGTCAGAAGTTGCACCAATGTCAGTAAATAAGGCCACAAGGATAAGGATCTGACCTTTAACATTCTGCTTCTTTTGAAACCACTGATCAAAGATGGCTTTTCTATTCCCCTCCATTTTCTTTTTTTTCTTGCTTCCTCAAGAGGGATCACAGCCTCCACTTCTCACCCCTGTGCACTGAGGCAGGTGCCAGCAGAAAGGTCGGCAGCTCTGTGGTTTCCAGCACACTGCTGCCCATACAGCTGTGAGAAAAGGACATTCTAGCCCAAGAGATGTAGGCTTCAATTCTGCATTTAAAAGCATGTTCAACCACAACTTTAATGTTCCCCCCAGGACAAGAAGCACTGAGTCAAACTGGAGCAAGGTCAGTGGAAGGCCACTAGAACGGAGCATTTGCCCACTGAACAAAATCTGAGGAAACAGGACTTGTTCAGAGGAATCCAACCCTTAAACATTTTCAAGACTGGACCACACAAAGCTCAAAGTGACCTGGTCTGAGCTGGAGCTGACCTGATTTGAGGAGAATGTTTGACAAGAGAGCTCCTGAGGTCCCTTTCAACCTGGATTATCCCATAACCCAGTGATCCCTTATGTTTTGCTACACACAGGTACCCAGTCCCCATGCTGTAATTGTCATCAAGAACATCAAAATACATTTTTCTTCTTTTTGGCCTCATTGTGAAGTGGACTTGCAGTGTTTCCACTACAAAAGGTCACAGCCCCTGCCTCCCCTGGTGTGATGGCAACATACCCATGTCCTGTCACTGCCTTTTTCTGAGCCTCTCTCCTGGCTTAGAGAGGCTCCTAAGTTAGCAGCACAAGGGATCTCACATCTCTCCTCACTGGGGAAAAGTTAGAGAAACTCTGCCTTGTGCTGCTTCAAATTAAAAAAACAAACCAACCAACAAACTAGTTTATTATTGTTTTCCTACTTTGGTTTTTGGGTGGGGGGGTGGGGTGCACAAAATGGGCAATATTTCATATTTATGTCTCTGATAGAAGCAATTGAGCTGAAAAGTAAAAAATATTTGCTTCCATAAAGAGTTTAATTCTCACAGACTGCCCACTACAACTGTGTGGTCATTGTCCTGGGAGTTTAACATCATCAGGAGGACAGCAAATGAAAACAGCCCCAAGTTTGCTCAGTAAAGCACAAGGAGGTTGCCATCCAGCCTGGTGCTCCTTGTGGCTCTGGTTATTGGTCTGAGGTTAGGTTTCCCAAGCTCTGTCTCCCTGATCCTTGCAGCCTAACTGGAACCTGGAGCCTGGTGCTCCATCACACCCAAAGACACAGCAAGAGCCAGAGGAGCGTGTTTAATAAACTGCACTGGAAGTTTAATAAACTGCACTGGAAGTAGATACACATTTATTTCTATCAGCTTCTGCTTGCAGTAAAGAATAACACAATTTAATTCTATCTAACCTAGCTGAGGTGAGGATTTATCTGATGCCAGGGTTACAAACAATTAGCAAGGCTGAAAATTAATATTACATTGATTACAGGTTTGGGATTTTTAATTTTTTTTCTCCCTAATAGAACCTCAACCAGGTTCTATGTTCTCCTTGACTGGTCACAACATAAATCACTTTGTGCAGGTAGCAGCTCACGTTGCTGCTGGCCTGTCTGGTTCCCTGGGGAACATTTCAATGTGCAGATAAAGGAAGTCAGATCCTTTATAAGGTGCTGTCTTCCACTACAAATCTCTTAAATGCAGAAAATCATGTTTGCATAAATGGGCAGTTAATAAATCCCTGCCCTTGACACTTATTGACTAAAGTTCCAGAACAGGTAGATCCATTGCTGGTGGCTTATTAAAGCAATAAGGTGAAAGGAAATCCTTGTCTCAGTGCTGGAGATTTGTGATCTGTCAGCCCTGAGATTTGGCAAGGAGCTAGCAACAGGTTAGGCTGATGATTCCCTACAGAATATATTTTATTTTAAGAGGAATATGTGTGATTAAAAGCAAGTACAATTCCAAACATTTCCTGTGTACTAGGGGAATAGCTCGGTTCTTCAACAACTGTTCTATCAAAACACCTTGTTTGTGTGTTTGTTTGGGGGTTTTTGTGGGGGTTTTTTTTGTTTGTTTGTTTTGTTTTTCTGGTTTTATTGGTGGGAATAAAATCATATTCCAGGTGCTGGTCAGAACTCAGGAGAACAGTTCACAGTTCTGAACTATGCCAGCTATTCAGTGGATGATGTTGGAAAATTAATTTTCCTTTCAAATTCTCTGTCCAAATAAAACCAGGAATGTTGATCTTCATTGCTTATGGGCTGTTGACTGACAGAAAACACTGCAACAGTGATTGCTGCAAAACTGGGGAATGTGAAAACTGGACAGTTACAACTCTTGCCAGACTTCTTGGATTTCAAGAATGGCATTTGGTTTTGTTTGCAGTTCTGCTGTATGGAAAAAGTAAACCAGGGTGCCTAGGCCAGCATTTCAAAGGCCTCTCAGTACTGGGGTCTCCTGGCATTCTCAGTTTTCAGGTTTATCTGTAAGAGCAGCTACAGCTCAGACTTAATATTCCTGATATTTTATTGCTCTTTTTTCCAAAGGAAGAGAGGCAAATCCCAGCTGCCCTGGGGAAATCCCTCTCCCAAAGAAGAGGACAGGGATTTGCTTTACAGACAGAGATGTTGGGCATTGACTTGTTCTAGAATGGGAAGAACACTTTCCTTTGCATTAAAGAACATGAAAAACTTTTTTATCTTGATATTGGAGAAGAGATAAAACTCGAGTGACTACAGCAGGAGCCTTTCCAATCCCAGAATCAGCAGAAAAGTCCATCTGGCTCTGAGTTTAAGAATTGTTTGAGCTGGGTAGTACAGCTTGCAATGCAGAAAGGAGGGACAGCAGCTCTTTTCTATTTCCTACATTTATAAAGACACCATTTTGTTGAAACCACTCTTTCTGAGACTTTTCTTAGCACCTTATCTCCCTGCCTCTTCATTTACAAAATATCAGGATGGGGTTTTTGGCCTTTTCTATTTTTTTTGAAACAAGATTTTTCTTTGCCTTTTGTTCAAAGAAGCATCTCTGTTTAAAAATAACTTCTGCTAACAAAAAAAAAAAAAGATAACAAATGCTTCAATAAGTTCTTAAGGTGCTTTTACAATCCCAAATTAAAATGAAATATTTGAATTAGTCAAATAAAATTTCACCAACTTTGAAATTTATGGGAATATTTTACATACATAAATATCTTTTGTTTGACCTTTTTTTTTTTCCTGTGGGATTTTTCTTTGTCCCCAGTTGACTGGAGGATAAATAATACTCTTCCTGTGAAGAATTGCAAAGCTTGAAAGAGAGGAATCACCTGGCATATGTCTCCTTTCCACTCTCACAGATGGGACCTGCTGCTCACAAGTCCCTTTTGCCTTTCAGTCACATGTTGCTATGAAAACATGAACTGTGTTTAAAGCATAATGCAGCTGATGGACACTTTATGAAATGCTTTTTTAAAGCTTTGAAAAACTGCTTTTGAAACCAGTTGACTGAAATGTCAGAACTTCCTCTCATTAAAACTTCCACTTCAGCTACATCCCTCATTTTTCAGAAAAGCTTTTTTCCACCACCTCCACTCAGATACCAAGAATCTGAAAAACGTTATTTTCCCTCATGGAGATGTGGATTGTGATTTACTCCACTGTGACAGATAATATTTCAGATTTCTGTTTGCTTTTTTTTCCTGAGCAGTAATATTAAGTTATGAACCATGAGTGTTTGCACTGTGTGCTTTTCTTCCTTTTTTTCATTTTCACTGCTGAAAATTAATTAGCTCAGTAAAACTTTTTTTTTTCTTTTTTAAATCTCCAATTGCATTTTCTTGTACTCATGGGCTTGAAGTCAGGGGCTGGTTGAATGTTTTATCATCTGTAAAAGAGCTGATTTTTGTGCTGGATGTGGCTGCTGGTGTTGGAGACCATTGTGCCTGTGAATGATCTGATTCTGCTCTATCAGGGGTTGCAGGATGCTGCCAGCAGCCTCTGGGAACAGCCTCCCCATTCTTAAAGTTGAACTGTTGTCATCAAAAAGCTCCTTCAAAAAGTTCCATTGCCACTGAGATTTAGGAATGATGCCTCCTAAATTCATGCTGTTCTCTCATTCAGAAATCAGCAATTCCAGAAAACTTTTGCTGATACAGACTTGACACAGAAGGAAATTTTATACTCTGGGTGTGCATGGGAGACAGCTGGTCTGCTACACCTTTGGAGTTGCTGTTTCCTTTGATTCTCCATCAGATTTGGGATAAAAATGTTCCATCACTGCTTTTTCCCTTCTCATTCATCAGTTGACCTGTAGGTTCCTTTTGAAACAAACTCATCAGTGCTGACTCTTATCTCAAAGCTATCAGGTCTTGTATTTTGATTAAGACTCCAGTCAGTGACAGATAAGCCAAAACAAAACCATTTCCAGCTCCATGGTTGCCCACTACAGGACTAACAGCTCCTTTCTCTGGCATTATGCAAACAGGACTCTGCATATACACAGCAATAAAATATGCAGAGTAAGAAAGCCTTGCTGCTACCCACTCACTCTCTAAATCACAATATCACTCTTAAGTCAGAACCAAAAATTTTTGAAAATACTTCAGCAGTAAAAATAATTACAATGTATTTCTTCAGTTGAGTGTTTTAAAAGAAATTTACTTTTCCTGTCTTTGAAGACACTGTTAACTTTCTCAATACAAACTTCCTTTTTATTAATGCTGTAGAGAAGAAAATATTTATGAGGAGGTGAAGGAAAAACTCCCCTGTTTCTTTAGGATTTGGTTTCCCAAACCTCTCTAGAGCAAACTTGTTTAGTTTGTCCATTTATCAGCCTTTCAACACATCCTTTGTCTTCTAATTTTGCCATCTGTAGTTTGGGATTTTTACAGTTGTCAGTATTCCAAAGACTTCGTTTTGCAACTAATTTGGAGGAGGCGAGCACTCTGCAATATGTAAACTTTGGACTAGAACAGCTAAAGAGGGAATAAATGATATTTGGGTATTTGTTTCATAAGAAAAAACATCTTACAGGTCCTCTTGTTTTCTAAGCATCATGTTGACAGGCAGTGTTAGATTTAACTATGTCAAGATGAAATCAGCACAGTGATTGCAGCTGTGAACCATACTCCAAATGCTCCTTTCCATTGTGTATATGCAAATTTTTGTGCTGCTACAGAGTTTGAACTACATGCAAACAGTGAATCTGGCGCTGTGTACAAATGAGCCCCAGTACACACAGGATGTGCTGGAGCCATTTTATACCTTTCTTGCCTTTTAGACCAACTTTGGAAAGCACACAAGAAACCCCCTGGGAAGTATGAAAACACCATTTGGCTTTTCAAAGCTTTCACCACCTGTGTGAGCTGCCAAGGATGCAGCCTGTGAAGCTGAGGATCCCTGCACCACCATGGCAAAGCTCAGTGCACATGATCATTTGCTCTTCTCCCTGGATTACCTACCCAAGGTAGGTGGTTTGGGTTTCCTACCCCCAAATCCAGCAACAGGAGTAGGAAGGATTTGGAAACCTGCTCTGAGGTAAGAAGAGGGACTGTTGTGGTGGTAGAGACAATTTAGGTGCATCCCTAACATGGACCACAGACCTAAATGTGATAGCAAGTGGCCGATTGTTCTCACTGTCTGAATCTCATGTTTTGCAAACAAGGGACACTGTTCCATGTGAGTTTGCCATGTGTTCCTGTTATTTTTCTGTATTTCTAGTACTTAGGTTGTTTTTTGTTTTTATTCCAATTCCTGGTGACAAATGAAATATTGTTTGTATGTGGAGTATTTCACTCCCCCTTTTCAGTCCCAAATCTAGATGCTGGCAAACACCCAAGAAGGATGACATAAGTAACACCTATTCCCCAGTCATTTCACCTGTGACTTTATCTGCTCCAAGGAATAAATGAAGATGAAACCTCCCTGCTGTAATTTGTGTGTGAAAAAAGGCAACAAGCTGCTGCTGACTGTCCCATTTAGAAGATAGGGGTCTTCTCCTGTACCCAGAATTCCCTTCATTTGAGTTGTAGTAACTAGAGCTGTGGATTCAAACCTCCAGCTCCTCTAATGATCCAGCTAAGGCACACTGATATTGAATTATACATGCTGGGATTTTCTCTGTGTATGAATTCCTTTTTTGTAAGTTGCTCTGAGGCTAAGAAGGTGAAGATGTCTAAAAAACATGTTGGAATTAACATTTCATCTTCATGGTTAAAATCAGGTGATTGGGTATTTTGCCTGTAACTCAGTTCTTTCATAGTATTTTGATGTGCTTAGAAATTTGGAACTGGTTTTTGGATGAAGGCAGCTGATAACAGAGTGCTGTTATTGAACCACTGTGGCCTGAGATGGAAAAAACTGCTTTGGTCATCTGTTCCTTCTCATTGCCAGGCCAGGATTGGCCTTCATTATTGCACACTTGGCTAATGTTTTGTTCTGCCTTTCTTCTTGCCAGACCACGAGTTTTGGACTTTTTTCCTGGGAGATGTTTATTCTGGCTAATAAAGCTGCAAAATTAAATTAAAGCTGAAGCTGTTCAGTTGTGAATCACTTTGTTTCCCATGGATGCTTATGTGCCTACTGCCTTACGCTGGGAGATCGTAGGTTTGCTGTTTTTATTCTTGAACTGCATTTAAGTTTTAAGGATAAGCAAGTAACCAGCTGTCCCTCAGTGTGGGTGCTGCAGATCTTGCCTCCTCAATCTGGGCGTTGCTTTGTGAGCAGCACCAGGATCCCACAGGCTGGTGCTGATCTGACAGAATTATCTCTGCCTGGAAGGACAAACCAATGGTTCAGAGCCAGCTCACCAGGTCACCATTGCAGGCTCAGCCAGGAATTACCACCTGACAGCTTTTTGGCAAGCAGGGCTTCTGAAAAATGAGCTGATGAACTCAGAGCCCTCCAAAGAGGTGCTCACATATTAGAAATCGTCCCCAGATAGCCTGAAAGAGCACAATAAACATATGCCAGCATAAGGCAGTACTGAATGCATCTGGCCAGCTATGTCTGCCCAAAAAATCCTGTTTCTTTACCTGAAAACTACAGCCTAAGTCATGCTGATATCCCCTTTCCTATTATAGACCAGCAGGCTTGGGGCAAGATGATAATATCCACGAAGACAGGGCATCATCCAGGGTTAAGAGAATGGGCATGGGAACTCCTCTGACTCATTGCTGGAGGAGCCAGAAAAAAATATAACTCCAGCCCAATTGTTTCAGAGTGCCTGTTTCTCCTAGTAACTAGAATAGAGCAGTCAGGGGTAAATCTTGCAGATGGAGAGAAACTAAGAAAAAATGGTTTTACTGGAATTTTTCTATAGTCTGTGTTCATACTGACAGGTACTGAGGGACAGGAAAGGACCTTTGGTTGTCATCTTCCTTTATTTCCCCATTACAGCATTGGGAAGAGCATTGCACCTTCCCTGCAGTCCCCTAGGGGATGCAGAGAACTGGCAAAAGCTGGGAGAAGGTAGGAAGGGATAGCTCATGGTTGTGACATTGAAGTCCTGTGCCCATGGGATCCCAAGGGATCCTTGGGTGGATGTTCAGCTCAGTTTCAGCTCTAGAGCTGCATTAGATACATAAATCCACACCAGGAATTTTGTAACACCACTCATGGCCTCCTCTCAGGACAGAGATTAATCTGTGAGTGCTTTTGGCATTTCCAGAATTTTGAGGCTGAGTCTCAGCAGTTCTTTAGCTCTGGGCACAGCACATGCAGCTTTGAGGCAAGATCCCAAGGGAAAGTGGTGGCTGTGTCTGCTGCCAAGCCTGCAGCCCTTGGGGGAAATTGAGCAGGTGATTATAGCTCAGTCCCAGTTCCTGATAAAGCAGCCTCTTAACTTTGTCCTTTGATTAAAATGCACAAGCATCTTCCAGGGAGGGTCTGCCATGCTTTTCTATTAACAGACCCTGGCAGATGGGAGCTGGGCCACCTGTGCTGAGCTGGGGATGAACTTTCTAGCACCTACCTCGACAACAAATAATATCAGATGCTGTTTCTCTAAAGCCCTGACAGGGAAGATAAAATTCATAAAAGGAGAGTTATTTGAAGCAATGTTATCTAAGCTAAAATAATCCACCTATTTAAGAGAAGGACCAAAGGACTAGAACAAAGAAACTGCATGTTCTGTTACTGTGCTGAGCACAATCAGCGCTCCACAAAATATCCTTGAGCTCACCAAACCAAGGGCACTCAGGGCTGAAGTAGAGCACTCAGCACGTTGAAGGAGGAGGCTCTAAATGTGCTCTTTATTAGGATGATAAACTCCAAAGAAGGTACAGAAGGGAGCATATTTTTTAAAATGCAGAATTCTGAAAAGGTGTGAATAGCTTCATCAACGGAACACATGAATATTAATATTCATACACTCATTTCTAAAGCAATTGCTGGTGAATCAAGTTGGTATTTTCAGAGCAGGATGCAAGGACATTTCGTTTAATCAAGTTTTTTTAACTGGTTTTCTAATTGGTTTCCCCCAAAGCAAAGAAGCTCAAACAGTGGTATTGAGACCTGAATGAGTCAAGTTCTGAAAAGATCAAACCTTGTGCTTTTTTTTTTTCTTTTACCTGATTTATGTGCCTTTTATGATTGCCTAAGTTGGCTCCCTATAATTATTGAAAAGGAGTTTTTTAAATTCAGGACATAAGCTGTAGATCCTCATATGAAACTTTTGAGGTTTGTTGATATGCCAAAATTTGCCAAAATAAGTATTAGTGCACTAGCTGCATTTTCAGTGCAAAAAGATCAAGTGAATATTAAATCAAATAGGCCAGGTGCAAAAGAGAATAGTACATTAAGGTGCTGCACTTGGTAGAAGTATCCAGGTACATACAGGAAGGCATCTCCATGTCCATTTCCAATATATATAAATAAAGTAAATTCTTGTGCCGATATTTATGCTTCACAGTGTCATGACAGCAGCAACAATTCTGCTTTAAGCAATTTTCCAGGCCTTTTTCTATCTTTTCTAAATCACTGAAGTGGAAGCTATTGAAGCATGTAAGCTTTAAACCAAAGTTTTCAAAACTAAAGACTTAGAGAAAGATTCATGAATTTTTTTCACAGGTACTTAAACAGATTTGCAATTGTAAAAGTGCATGCTGAGTACATCTGGGAGCAATTTGCCCAAAGAAAGGTGTTGGATCCTCATATTTGGCTATTTACAAGAGGGAATTAAATGCCCAGAGGCAGGTTCTGGACATGTGAAGATCACATATGCCTCCAACGGAGATGAATTTTAGCCTTGTTCAGCCTTGACATATAACGATTGAGAGGGGACCTTATCAGTATCTAAAAGTAACATAAAACACTTCTCAAAGCAATAACTCAACCCATTCAACTTTGCAAACTCCTAGCCTGTTTGATTTTAAGTCACTCAAAAATTCTAAGAAGGAGGAATGAGAAGAGAAAGACAGAACAGATATAGAAGTGAATAAACAGAACGACCACTCCTGGTTCCAGCAGTGGCAGCTGACAGAAATTCCAAGAGGAGGCAGGGTCAGACATGTGCTTGCCTCCTGTTTGGCCCAAAAACCCCCTTGGCCTTCCTGGGCCCCTCCCCAGGTGGGACTCCTGGAGATTTGGCTCTCAGGAGCTGGGTCAGGGGCTTCAGGGACAGAGTGTGGAGCACTGCCTTGGTGTGCCAGGGACTGCAGCCGCCGTGGGGCTGGGACACAGTCCCGGGGCTGTGGGGTGGCAGGGCAGGGCAGCACCTCCCCAGAGCCACAGCCCAGGCTGCCCCTTCTCTCACCCAAAGTGTTTCAAGCCAGCAACCTTCCAGTCCCTCACACTGGGTTATTTTGCTTTAATCCTCTCCTACACTAGATTTGTCTTTGAATCCTGACGCAGGGACGAGAGAGCATTGCACGGTGTAAATCACAGAGAAAACTCCACTGAGGATTTCTAAAGGGTCAAATACTGTAAGCCTGACCTGAATGCATCCTATTGGCTAAGTTTAAGCACAGCACATGGACCTCTGTGACTCCTGTTCCTGGACATCTCACAATACCCAAGCCTTCTATGAATTCTGCATGCCAAGACACACACTAAGAATGAAAGAATAGTATATATGTATACCTAAAAATTCAGCAATGTGATAGTCTAGTTCCTATTTGTGAACTCATCCACCTTTTCCAAAATCTTAGCCAGAGCAAAAAATTTTCAGTGCTTCCATCAGTAAGTGATTTCAGTTGTGACTGAAACAGGCCCCTAGAAAATGCTTCTGTTCTCTTTCTAGGCAACAATCTTCTATTAGACTCAGGCTCTGATGGTGGGTAGAAAGCCACATTAATTTAACCACTTTTGTTCACAGTAGTTAGAATGAGGTAGAATAATTGCTCCTGATACCAGACTGTGTCTCAGGAGGTGAGATCTGGGCACATTTGCCACTCAAGAGGATGGGAATGTCTTTCTTTCACCTGAATGATTTAATGATATTGAGGAAGAAGATATGAGCAAAGCAGCTTTAGTTTCTCAGCTCAGGAGAGATTTGGGGGCGTGGGCTCTGTGGTGAGGGGGAGGTTGAATTTTCACTAGGAGGGAAGCAGAGTCCCCAGGTTTTTATCTCTGACCTGGACAGTTTTGAGTTTCTCTTCCTCTCTTTTGTCTCACTGAGAGATCTGTATTCTATATCAGTCAGGTAAAGAGCCCAACTTGCTTTTGGCCCTTGTCCATGCTTAACCTATTGAAGAGGAGAAGAAAGAAGAGGTTTGGATCTGAAAGATTTGAGAACAACCAACCTGAATGCATCAGGTTTAATCAAAAGGTTTAATCAAAAATCATCAGGCTTCATTCTATTGAGTTCACTAGGCATGGGATCAGACCTTTCTGAAACAGTGAACTAGGACTCCCAGAATAAATTTTCCTACTATTCTTTCCAGAATTTATGCAGTATTTTAAGAGCACTAAGGGAAGCTGACCCAGAAAGCCTCCTAAAAAGAAGAATATAACTGCACAAGGAAAGGTAAAACTGAAGTACACCCTCAGCTGAGTATGGTTTAATTAGATAAAATCCAAGATGTGTTGGCAATCACTTAAGACAGTCTGGGGGATGATGAGGTAATTTGCAAACCCATTGTCTGCAAATGCAAATGTAAGAAAAAGAAAGGCATGTAAGCACAGCTTTGTGCTGCATTAGGAAGTTTAAACAAGACAAGAAATCTACATCTGGCTTTAAAATTATGATACTGAGGTAGTCCTTATATTTGAAAAGTGTGCTACACTTGGAATAAGCTGGAATTTAAAGATCTATTATTTACTAATAAGAATGTAAAAGTCCTTGAATATTAAAGTGCTGAGAGAAGTTTGGGAATGAAACAGGTCTGTCTTAGCAGTAAGAGAGGAGAAATATATGTAAAAATAAATAATTATTATTTTACTTTATATTTCTTGTGATATGATTCAGGATTTGGGAAAATAATTTCCCTAAAGGAAGTGGCATATCATTAGTAGGATGTAGTAGAAAGTTTAATTACATAGGGCTGCAGTAAGTTTCTTCTGTGGAAGGTGAAATTATTGGAGTGTTTTGTGAAAGAAGTATAGGAACTTTTCTTAATTTCCTGAACTTATTAACAAAAAAGGTTCAGGAATGATTAAAAAAAATAGTCTTATCAGGAATTCACATTGAAGTTTTAGGATCTGTGTGTTACTGAGAGAAGAGAAAGATGTTCAGAAAAAGTAAGGGAGACTTATTAAATAGGATTAAAGTTTATTTTTGAAACTTAGTTTATTAATGAAAGGTCACAGTATCAGTATGAATAATTCACTCCTCAGAGATCTGCCATTTCATCTGCCATAAAAAGCCCCATTGCACAGCCAAGCCTCTCCCAAGTGTGCTCAACATATGGGACAGCAGTAGAAAGTGTTCATAAAAATAATTCTACTGAAGAAATGCCCTTTGGTAGAGTGATCTACCATCACAACTGTGATAGTGGGGCTTCATCACTCATCTTGCAGAGATCAAATACCCAGAACTTGTTAAGAAAAAGAATCTTCTTCCAGACTCGTGTGTCTCAGTGCAATTTACATCTGAGTTTCTATTTCAATTACAGAGAAATGTTATAGAGTGTGATATGAAGGGCTTCTGCCCACATTCTGGAGTGCTAGAAAGTCAGGGCTCTATGGCTAAAACAAAAATATGACAAAAAGTGATGTGAAGTTTGCAGCCAAAGGTGATTAAAGCAGAGGTGTGAAGCCACCCCTGGGGCCATCTCCCCTGGCTTTCCCTTTACAATGGAAGGTGATTTTTCATCCTTGGGTCTCTGGCAGAGGCAGAAAAGGACTGAATGAAAATAATTGGAGCAGGGTGAACTGGAGCTCTGTAGGAGGATGGTTCAGCTGAGGGAATTTCTGCAGCCAGTGATCCTTAGGCTCCCTGACTCCGAGGGAATGCAAGGGCACAGTGCAGTGCCTCAATTCTTCCTGCTGCGCTACAACACCCACTGCCAGCACAAAACTGCTCCTCTTGGCAGAAAATGTTTTGCTCTGGTTGATTTTTGTGACTGGCAGCCTGCAAACACAGTGGATGCTCATGTTCACAGTGGTGTTAAAAGCTTCCTGCTTCCAATCCATTAAGCTTGGTCTGTAACAATGTGTGCACCGTGGCTTCTCATACAAATACGTGTAGCATATCAAACAATTCAAAAAAGTAGAACTCTTCAAAGTTTGTAGAAACTGACTTACAAATTGTGTTTCCTTTGTGGAATATGCACAGAAGGTAAGTTAACTAAACAGTTGAAAGCACACCATAAATTACATATGGATCAAAGCAGGCGTGGATGTACAAAAGCAAATAAGCCCTCCCTTTGCCCAAAACAGAGATGGGGATAATGCTTGAAAGCAGTGCAGCATAACAGTATGTCACGGGTTATAGAATTGGATCTGAAGAGCTGGAATGCATGCTCTTTGGGATAAAGGGGATTCAACAATTTTTCATTATCATTAATCTCCCAAAAGCAGAAAGAGAGAGAAAAATTTCTAAGAGAAAAATAGCAGCCAGTAGCTAATTGGACATCTGCTTCAAAAAACCAACATTCATGTTGGGGTTTTTTCCTGTAGTATTAATAAATGTGAAATGTGTCAGACAGCAGGGGCTGGAGATGGAAGCTCTCTATTTGCAGAGCAAATGCTGTGGGTCAGTGCCAGGCTAGACTGTTTAGCCTTCCTCAAGGATGGTCCTTGCCAAAGAAAAAGAAAATAACAATTTTCAGACATCTTCTACAGTGTGGTCTTAACACATTTTTCATAAGAGCAGCCCCAAGCTGAGGTAGCACAAATGTGTCACTGTGTGTAGCACATGTGTGCTACTATCTTTAATTGGAAATGTAGAAGTAAACTGCCAGGGACATTCTAGAGTCTGCTGTTTCCCAATCCTGCTGATTCCCATCCATGTTATTTTCCAAACCACTGTTCTTTTTAAAGAAACAATCTCTCCTGCCTCCTAGATGAATTTAATTTAATTCAAAGGCTTGTGGTCACAAAAGTTTCAGAGCAAAACACCTGAAATCTTGAAATTTCTGGCAGATCAATGTGCAAATCAGCAAGTCTTTACCTGGAGATGCTGTAAAGTCCATATTGCTTCATGGAGCAGCTTGTGGAGGTCCCACTAACCACAGCCACCACCCACTGGGAGCCCTGATCCTTGATGGACAATTTCCAGACATTCACAAGCAATTCCTTTAAACCCACCACATCCCTTTAGAATGGGACAGCCCCAGCTCATCTCCTGCCTATCCTAGATTTTGGGACCCTTAATGCCTCCATTCACCAATCAGCAATATCTGTAAATGTTGCTATGAAAGACAGAAGCCTTATTCCTATTTACCTTTCATAAAAACACATGGCAAAACTCACAAAAGAGATGGTAAAGTTGTTTTTTCTAATGCATAGCAAGAGTCTGGCTTTCCTTGCCCAAGGAGTTCACTGTCCAGGGGTCATAGCTGGGATCTGAGGGTGACCCCTCTGATGTAGGGTGAGAGATCCACATCTCAGAACATGTTTTGTTTAGACTGTACTACAGCAGCATAAGAATTATGTCTGCATCTGTGTACATAACATATTTATATCTAAGCAAATTTGGAAATGCATCTGAAAATCGGTTTTCTTTTATTAGTTCAAGCCTGAACAATGTAAAAGAATCATTGGGTTAATTAATATGCTCTAAAATCCATTAGTGTCTTCACCAATAAATTGTGAGGTATTCATAAATCTGCATGCCAAAATTACTTGATTACTTTATTGCAAGAAACTGCAATGAGAAAAAGTTAGAGAACCTAATGAGATCAAAACTTGAAATAAAAGCTTCATACCCAGGAGATAACACTAATCAAAGCCTGATAATTATCAGTTTGATACTGCAAAGTCTTAATTTCACCCAAGTCCATGTCAGTTCCTCAGGATCTGCTGAACATCTTGCAGAACTGTAATCCTCCTAAAAAGCATCAGGGACAGAATTTGTCCTCCTTGTTGCTGATTTCAGTGGCTGTGTTTGTGAAGTGAGGCAGTGGTGTGAATGAGCTATTTATGCTGCTTGTTTTAGATAAAGGAACATCTGAAAGAGACTTGGGCATAATTCTGTATTAAGGTTGTTTGCACTTTCCATGGAAACTGCTCTAAAGATCATCTCTAGTAGGCAATCTCATCTTCACAGAAACTTCTTGAAGGTGTCTTTCTGCAATTCACATTGTAATTTTCTTTGAGCTGTATTTTTTTTCCTCTAGAGTGGACTGCTAAAGACAGCCATATCTGTTAAAATTGTATACTAAGAAAAATGCAAATTGAATAAGGCACTCCCCTCCCTGAATGAAGTGCTGGTAGGAGAACACATTGAAAACCACAAACTTCCCTATTTTCCCAGATCTTCAAAATTGCTAAAAATATTGTCAATGGAAAACTACAGAGCTTGACCTTAAAACTGATTGGATGAAAATAAGAAAACCTCTTACAAACCTTGCTTAACAATTTTTCAAGCAATGGGAGGCAGTTTTGCCACAAGAAGCAAAAATATTACTGGAAAATTGCTGTCCTGGGCTCATACATAATATGAAGTTTGCTTTTAAAGGGTTGGCACCAATTATCTTTTGCTATTAACCTTGAAATAAAAAAAAAAGGAAAAACTTAAATCCAGCATTGCATCACAAATTCAGGGGCTACAAAAACTTTTTGCACCAATGACTCAGATTCTCACAGATGAGGACTATTTAATCACTTAGTTTGACTCTGTCTTACTATCAAGCACTTTTTACTCTTCCACCTCTATGCTGAGCTCAGTAAGTTACCTAAGTAGTAACTTCCAGGGAATTTACATTCTTGATGTGAAGACTTTGCAGGCAGAACATTCAGCTGGCCTTGATGATCAAGGTTTGTTTTCACTATGGATTTCCTTGGCATCAGCTATTAGGTTGCCTGTGGGGAACCAACCTAATTATCCTGTGCAGATGATGGAAGCAGAAATATTTCATCATGCCCTACTCTGGCACTAAAAGTGGGACCATGAAACCAGTATTCCTACAGTGCAGGAAAATGGATTCCCCAGAAGGCAATATCCAGGGAAGGTGATGTAATGGTCCTGATTCAGTCTGCTGTTACAGGTGCCTCCATCTAAAGAAGGTATAAAAATTGATTCAATAGCATAATTCAGACCAAGCCTGCTTTTCTAAGCCAGTAACCACTGGGCTGAGACCATGTCAGACATTCTCTCTGTCCCTTATCTACATAATCAGCTTAGAGCCACTGAGAACTGAGGTGCAGAGGTGCCAAAGTGAGTTGTCATTGCCGTGCCTTGCTGGGGAGCAATCAGCAAAGTTCTCTGGGGCCACCTGAGAGCTCTGAGCATCTGCTCAAGAGCAGCAGCAGGTCCTTCTGTGAGCAGGAGTTCATCACTAGAAACAGTGGTGTCACTCCCTTCTGCTTGTGAACGTTTTCAAGTAGCTGTGCTTTGGCTGGTGCTGTGGAGAACAACAGCCTTTCATGGAAAATATCACTGGAAAATCCTCCCCGTGGTCACTTCAAGAGAGATGATGGAGAAGCAGCCTGGGGGGAAGCAGAGAGTCCCAGGCATCATCTCTCCCAACCAACACAAAATGAAAGCAAACCTTTCTCAGCTCCCTGAGGTTCATTGGGCTCCACTTTAAGTCCGGTGATTTCAATTAGAACCCTGGAACTAATTTCACCTCTGATCTCCAGCATCCCTCAGCTGCCCTCCTGGTTTATTGGCCCCCTCTCCTTTGACTGTAATTTTTTCTGGCTGTGGACCAGAGGGAACATTAAGCACCTGAATTTCCAAATTTAATTACAGTGTTTAAATAATGATACAGAGCATCGATTGCATTTACTCACAATGGCACAAAACAGCTTTAAGTATTTAACACCTGGGGCACTTCCTGTCTCACTGCTCTCTATTTAATCACATTCTGCCAATTAGAAAAATCCCTAAGAGGCTGGTCTGCTTTCTACTATTAGAGAAACTGCATGCCTCAGGCACTACAGCAGCTTTTATTTAGTGTTTTTGTCCTGGAGAGAAAGATTTACTTGAAATTAAGTAGATGGTGTATTTGGATCTATATATTGCACATGTACAACTCATTTTGAATTGCTTGGGCACTGGCACAGTCTGACCCAAGTTTTATAACTGGTGGATTTGTAAACTCTTTTTGTTGGTGTGGCTGCACGAAAGGACTCTGAGGTAGAGAGACATGGGTCTTTGCAGAGAAAACAATGTCCAGAGCATGTCTGAGAGGGCAGTTTTATGTTTCATTGTACATTGCTGCCAGTTCCCTGCACACTGCACCCTCTCAGGCCCTGAATGCTCCCTGCAGGTGTCTGCTGTGGGCACCTGGTGAGGTGCTCTCAATCCTCCTGTCCCCTGAGGCCACACATGTCCTGCATCTTGGGCAGCTGCTCTGAGCTGGCCTGGGATGAGCTGAAAGCTGCCCATGTTCTGTTCTCTCAGTATTTCCACGTAACTCCAGCAAAACCCATCCCAGAGCTACAGACAATGCCTCAGCACACCTATGCCACAGAGCTTGGAGCTTTCTGATTTAATGAGACCAGCAGGAAGTTTTTCACTACGCTCACTCCTTCCCCAGGGCTCAGGCCAGCTGAAATTCCATGTCATTTTTCTTTGCAATATCTGCAAATCCATCCCTCCCTGTCTACTCTGGTCTTTTACTCATTCTTCCTCCTCCTCTCTGTCTGATGTTTATAGGCAGACACTTCCCAAGATCATCCACGTGAGATGATCAGAGACATCATACAGAGAGATTTTCTCTGCTGTACTTTTCCCCTCACTGTTCTTGGCATTTCTCTTTCTGTGTTTTGCCAGTGATCACGCACCCAGGCAAGCAGCAGGACCCTGACTCAGGTCTGCCCGTGTGGGGAGCACACAGGAACTTTGATTTGCCCCTTCTGCCCTAGAAGCCCATGGGAAAGATCTCTTTGATACAGAGACAACAAGATTGTTCCTATATTTTCTCCATGTGCCAGTGATGCCAGTGAGAAGCTGGAAGGAAAGGAAAGCAGTGAACTAAGGGGGGAAGGTGGATACAAATGTATTCACATTTATGGCTTCTGCTTCCTGGGATTAAAATCACAGGGTTTCTTGCCCAAGTTTCCCATACTGGCTCAACCAAACAACATCCCATTTGTGTTCTCTGTGTCACATTTATTCAGTCACTCTCCTAAGAGAGGTTAATTTTGCAGCTTCCCTGAATTGATTAATAGCAGCTTTACATTAATAACAGTGTCCTCTTGACAGCTCTTGAGGCTGATTTGTTATGCTGCTGTGGCTGCAGCCCCAGCACCATATCCAGCTGACAAACATCCCACCCCCAGTGCCCTGGCTGCTCCCACCAGCCCAGCACAAGACAGATCCCTTCCCTCACCCTTTGCAGTTGTGATAATGTCACAGCCAGGCTGACACTGCCCTGACAGCCCAGCCCATGGCTCATTGCAACCCCCTGGGAGATGGCTTTCCTCCTGCTCACTATTCCATCCACCATCCTTGAGTTCTTGCTGCCCCAGAGCCTCACAGTGGGTCTGGTTGTTGATCTGCACCCCAGAACAGATTTACTCCCTACAGACTCCTCTTCTCTCTGTCCTTACCTTCCCCAAGATCCATCATTGCCTCATGCCACTCAGGGAATGCGCAATCAAGCTTAAGCAGACTGCTTAAAATCTCATTTTCCTTGCCTTGCAACCATCCTCACACTTCTGTTTAATCCTTTGGAATGTTTTTAAGTTTGTTCTTACCCTTAATGGTTCCTCATGGTTTCAGCCACCGAGGGAATGCCCTGTGCTCCCTTGGACTCAGCAGCAGGAGCAGAGGGGCTGAGGAACTGCTTGGATGTGCTCATGTTCCCTTGACTGGAAGCTTTGCTCCCCACAGGAGTGCAAGGAAATTCCTATGGGATCCAGCTGTTCATTTTTCTGTTGAAAATGCCTCAGCAGACCCTGTCTGAAATAGGGTCAGTTTTACAAACCTGGTGTAGGTTATTCAGTTTTCCCCGAGTTTCTCTGTTGTCACTGGCATTACAATGTTATCTTTAAGACAAGACAGATCTTCTGAGATCTGCCTGTTCTGGGCCACCTCTTCTTCATCACTAGAATAAGCCAGGAAGTCTCTGTGTTGAAACTATGTCTAAATTCCTTATGCCACATTATATCTTAGTTACCTTTTTGCTCATCTTGTATTTGCCTCCTCTGAAGCTGAATTCTCATCTTCCCCTCTACTAGCTTTTCCATTTTTTTAGGGTTTTTAGTTTGCTGGTTTTCACACTGGAAAGACCTGGAGGCAGTAAAGTGGTTTATGAGGTGATTTTTTTTATGCAACTACTTGTATTTGCAATAAGACTTTTAGTTCTCAAATATGAATATTATATTGGCAGAAAGGTGGAAGGAAGAGCCATAATCTCTTGCTTTGTAGCTTTAATCAACTTCTTAGGCACAGCCCTTATTAAAAATAACATTTATTTATTCATCTTTTCTCAATTGTAGTTTCATATTGATGCTGTCATTCTTCTTGTGCAAATAATACCAGAACAAACAGGTGTGAAGTGTTTCCATTTTAGTTGAGGGCCTTTTATATCCCCTTACCACTCAGATGTGAATGGCCATACCAGGAGCACCATCTGAAAAATCCTGGGCAAACATCCACTCCCTGTTTCCCAGGGCAGCTCTCCAACCTGGATCGATGGAAGGCTGTCAAAAGGAGCCTGAGGTGTGAACAAGCCCTTCATCTCAATGCAGTTTTGAACCTTAAGATTAATACAGGTGGAGGAAGAAACCTTTTCCCAAAAGGCTTTGGCATGCCCCCATCATTTGTAAATGCAATTACTGTAACTCTGTGTGCCACTCAGCATATTTGCATGAGCAAGTGGTCTATATTCAGTTTAAAGAGAGGCTGATTATTGAATGCAATGTGAGGCTCAAACTTTACAGATGAAGACTACAGACCATGGCTAGAAGTTGTAAATGTCTTTGAGCTCATTTGACATCTCTGCCGTGCATGGAGCATTTGAAGAAAATCACAGGGCTTCAATTCCATGGGGCAGCTTGCAGTGAGGTGAGCTACAGCTGCACACTGCAATCTGTCACAAGGTTTTTGCTGAAAAAATTCTCCAGAATATAAAATAGCATAAAACATCACACTCATCTATTAGCTTTGAAAAACAGAAGGCACAGACACAGCAAATGAAAATTGGAATATGTGCATACATTCAAGGCCTCCAGAGGAATGGGCATGGAGGACTGCTGGGAATCAAGTAAGGCTCAGGGAAGAACTGATAGAAATTTGTGCTCCTGGGAGGAGGGAAGGGACACATATATTGAGGAAACTTGTGTTTTATTCAGAGAATATTATATTTTTTTCCTTCATCTCTCTTGTTCTCTCCCAGTGCCATGGGCATTCGTTCCCCCTGCTCTGTGAGATTCTGTGTTGAAGAGGAATTGGCACAAGGGGTCAGCTCCCCAGCTCTCTTCTCTTGCAGTGCCTGACCTACCTTGAAGGGCTGGTCTTGGCTGGAGCAGTTTGTACTCTTGGACCCTGCATAGGCTTTCTCTGCTGGAGAAATTTTCTCCTCTGGCTGGTTACAGAGAGAGCTTGCAACTGAGACAAAGCTGGGATTTTATCCTCTCATTTTTAGGATTTTTTTTTTTTTTACATTACAGAAAGGACAAACTGATATTTTCCCAATGCATGAAGCTTTTAAATTATTGTTCATATTTCAAATCCATTTTTTGGAGGTTCACACATTTCACATGAGGATAGATCCCCAGGGTTTTACAGTGTAAGTGATGGTACAACCACCCAAAGTAGCAGTCACAGCAACATGGAAACCAGAAAATAAACAGGCTCTGGAGGCTGCATTCATAAAACAAAATGAGGCAATAAACAAAAAAAAAACCCCAAAACATTCTCAGAAGTTGGGTATTTCATTTCTGATGGCATCAGCTCCCACACAGCCAAAATATATATAGAGATATAATATTTTGCTACATAAGTTTTTTCAGATAATAAATATAAGCACTACTATCCTCTCTGGAATTGTTTGCTTTATTTCAAGGATCTGGGAAAAAATGTCCTTTCTGTAAGATATTTAAAACAGAGCCTTTTTTTTTTTTTAGAGAAACTAGTAATAATCACTTTTTTTTCCTGAGTTTCTCAGGGCACTCCAGTGACCAGTGAATTTTGCTTTTAATCAGTAACAAAAAAAATCCTTCATGTGGGAGGAGAAAAGACCAGAGGCCAGAGATGAAAGGTGTTCTACTGCATGGGTTTGACATGGAATACTGCAGTTTGTCCAAACACAGAGTTTAAAATTAGATGCCCATTTTCAACTACTCATTTTCTTAGATGACAACCTCTGCTTACAGGAGCAATACTTCTCAAATTCTATACAGCTCAAAATATTAGTTAAACAATATCCCATTTTTGGGATGTCAGTCAGTCAGTCAAGATTGGAGGCAGACATTTGAAATGAGCTCACAGTATTCTGCTGTGGTTTAGGTTTTTTTCACTTGTAGTCAGGCCACAGAAAAATAAACTCCTTAGAGATATTGCTGCACATATAATGAAAAAATGTATTTTTTCTGTGAATTTATATTGTACCCAGCTGCAGTACTGCATCCAGCTCAGGAGACCTCGGGGTGTTAAGTCTGAGGGGCAGAACTATAGATCACATTTCTGGAATGGGAAAGATTTAAAACCGTAGGAGCACCTCTCAGAGGTGCTTGTGCCAGGGTGCTGTGCTCCCTGATGAGGAGCACAAGACACAGGAGCCAGAGAGGCTACAACAGCTCTGAGGATGCCAAGGTGTGCGTGGGCCACTCTGGCGTCCTGCACCATCAGGGGCTCCCCCAGGCTGGCAAGCAGACAGGAGTCATCAGAGTGGGAAGTGATCTAAGTCTGATAAAGCTGTTTCAGATCATCCTCTGTGACAGGGGATGTGGCCTTCTAGCAAGCCAGGGTACAATGGAAACCAAAACCAGTGATGGATGGGACTGGGTGCCCACCTGGGTGTTCCACCTCTGCAGGGTGTAATGTCTCCTCTATACAGGGGTGCCTGCCTTCTGCTGTTGTTTTCTATTCTTATATGAAGTATCCAGATAAAGTACAGATTGTCATGCTCCAGAAGGTTAAATATTTATTTTTATGTATATATATATATATGAAAAGACCAAGGATTTGACTGCAAATGTTTTATGAAGGAAAATCCGCCAAATATTTACTTAATCTGTGAAAGCCCCTAGTTTAGACTGGAAAAGCCATCATCTCTTCCAGGGGATAATTGGTTTGTTTGGCATTAAAAGGAAAAAAAAAAAAATGCTTCATAAGTCACTGAAGTTCATAATTGCTGAGCTGAGAGTTCAGATGTTATCTGTGATTGAAACACCTTCTCTCCATTCTGATTAAGGGAAATATCTTCTGATTAAACTTACTATTGCCTGGTGTCAGGAAATTGTTATGATAAGAAGTGCAGTACTATCTAGGACACCTGCATGTACCTCTTCTATAACCACAAGCAATCCAGACTTGCCTTTCAGCAGATCAAGCCATAGAAGGCAGCAGGACTATTTTTCTCTCCAGATAACACTAAACAGCTAATTAGTGGGGTGAAATTTATGTATTCCATATTTAATCCATGAACGGATTATGATAAACAGGCAAGTTAACATGGCATTCTAACGGGAGAAGGAGTACACTGCTGGGTGTCTACACTATTCTGATAGTGTCTTTATCTTGAAGCCTCTCTGACATAATTAAAATTTGTTGCACTATTTATAGGTAATATTAGGTCTGGATGAACACAAGTCTATTAATTAGGTTTTCCCAACAGATAAGTTGTCCTCAGTGGTTTGTGCAATGTCAATATCACAAGCTTGTTTGCAGCACAGGCTGTAGGATGCAGACATTCAACCACTACCCTTATCCAAAACAATTACTTCACACACCAAAAAGTAATGAAGGAATTGCGAAGTGTTTCCCCTTTAGCTGTAACCAACAATATCAAGAAAGATCAAAGGAAGGCTTTTCCTCAGATGTCACACTCCATTTCCACTTCATTTCCCCTTGCTTGGTTTGATTGATGCTCCAAGCTAAGGAAAAGAGCCTTATTTCTTTTCTGAGCAGATTTTCTTTCTCAAGTGTAAACAAGCAGAGATGTGTAGGCTGTGTAGCCCAGGAAGACAACAAGCTAAATTCAAATTAAGGATATCAGAACTGAGTACACCCTAGAGACTTGTGGGAATGAGAAAAGCATCAACATCTCTGAGGCTGCCACCCACACTGGTGCTGTGATTAAAGTCCAAAGAGATGGGCTATGGTGGCAACCCTACAAATAGCATTTTGCAAGTATAAGCTGCATATTGTGTTCTCTCTCCTGGCCAGGATTTGGAGCACAGCAGTGCTCAAGCCCAGTCCTAATCCTGTGCTGCTCTGCAAGCAGGGTGAGAGGGGAGTGCCTTTGATCAGATCACAAAAAAAGGAGGGCACTATGAAGTCACCAAATTCTGATATTTCTCTTTGGCCTGGGAATTTCAGGTAACCAAGTCCATGTGTGCCACACATTTGCACAGGATATCATGTAAAATATAGACATTTGAGATTTTGAGGAGACACATCCCTTTCTTCTTGATGCTCAGCTACCACTCCATTTTACCCTTCCAATTCTCTCCCCATCTCACTGGAAGTAAGTGAGTGTCTGTGTGTGCTTAATTGTCATCTGGGCTCAAACCACAATAATCCTCCTGGTGCTCAAAGGCTTTGAGGGAACAACAGATTTGATTGGAATGAGCTTGATCAAGTTTAAGGTCTTGTGCTCCCTAGTGACTGCTTTTGGTTTTGCTGCTTGTCAGGGTCTTTTCTGTTCCTCACTCCAGCAGCAGGTAAGTTGGGAATTCACGAGAGCTGGGAGGAGACACAGCCAGGACAGCTGACCCCAGCTGACCAAGGGGATGTTCCATACAATGTGGCATCAACAGCAGCACACAAAGCTGAGAGAAGAGGAAGAAAGGGGGAACATTTGGAGTGAGGGTGTTTGTCTTCCCAATTCACCTTTATGTGTGATGGAGTCCAGATTTTCTAGAGATGGCTGAGCACCTGCCTGCCCATGGGAAGGGGAAGATGAATTCTTTATTTGGCTATGCTTGTGTGCACAGCTTTTGATCTACCTATTAAACTGTCTTTATCTCAAACCTCGAGATTTTTCATTTTTACCCTTCTGATTCTCTCTCTCATCCCCCCACAGGGGAGCAAGTGAGTGGCTGTGTGGGGCTTGGTTGCCAGCTGGGGTTAAACCACGATGCTATTTTTGTCAAATAGTCTATTCTGTGCTCACAGTTCATGGCTGGAGGAAGCAGTGACCCTGCTGGCGGCCCAGTGATCAGTGCACACCTCCAGAGACTGCAAATTCAGGTTAACAGTTCCCTCCAGCCGAGATGATTCTGCCCCATGCTCCTCACAGCCCTGTCCTTATTCCACCTGCCACTCCTGCTTGGGCCCAGCTCAGGACTGGTGGCTGCTCAGAGGAGGAACAGGCAGAGCTGAATCTGTGTCTCTTGTGGGGCCCATTGCACAAGATTCTTGTTGAGACAACAGTGCAGAACACCAACACCTCTCGAGAAAAGTAATTCTGCCTTATTGACAGCACAAAGTGTAGCTGCAAGAGTAATATTAAATAATATAGAATGCAATATTAATATCAGTTAACTAGAAAAAAACATTAATTAACATACAGGAATTCAATTTAGCTTATGTCCTAGCCGGTGACTGAAGGACAAGAAAAGGGTAAATGTGCATTAGATCATAACAATGATGATAGTTTTTCCTAATAAAATGCATTACTGTCATCAGAAACACTTGATATATTTACTACCAAGTCTCCATCGTCCCTTTGCATCTGCTGTGACTTAATTATGACGGTAGCACCAGCCTGTTAATATTGTTTGGATGTGGCTTAATTTGCCTTCCATAATTTAGGCAAATTACAGGAGGTGAGAAGGGCTGAATGAGTAACCTTATCAGCAGAGACACCTTCTCCAGGATGCAGTCTGGATGAAGGTGAAAAGAAAAAGATTACAGCAAAACAAAAAGAAAGCTAAATATTTCAGTCAGAAACTTTCCCTTTTACATGGCTTCTCTCATAACAAAAAGTTAATTTACTTGATCCCATGCTATAATCAATATTTTTATTACTTTTTTTTTCTATTTCTGTTTTCAGTCTTCAGGTCAGTAGTTTGTTGACAACATAATGTATGAACCTTGCTCAATGGCCATTATTTGTATTTACAGTGTTGTAGATCATCCTTCCACAAAGGAAAAGAATAGAAGAATAATGTTTCTGAAAATTATGATGTCCACGTTAGAGCTTTTCCTCCTCTTGAAAAAGGAAAAAAAAAAAGAAATGGTATTTGTAGAAGCTTTTAAGCTTTTTCTTCTGTCTCTCTCATGAGTGTAAACACAAAGTCATCTCATTAAAATGTATGAAATTGCCCTGGCATAAAATTAATACAGGAGTAGATTTGGTCCCATGCTTTTTTGTATGGCTCTGAAGTATCAAAACTGCCTTTGCTGTATCAGGAGCTGCATTCATGTAATTCAGGAAAGGATGGGGTCGAACACACTCTGATTATCCCTGTATCAATTTTCAGTGGCAGCACTAGTCTATACTATTGAATAAGTTATTATGCTTTGATTGATTTTCCTTTCTTCAGGCATGAATTTTATATTTCAGGCAATTCCTGTGAAAGAAATAAAACTGATGGCACAAACCCCAGGAACCCCAACTTTTCAACGCAAAAAGGTTTTTGGATAATTTCCATGGAAGATAAATTGGTATAACGTGTTGTTCTATACTTGACACCTAAAGACATGGGGATTTTTGTCCTGAAGGGCTGGATTTTTGTTCCAATTGCTTTGATTTTTCTCTACTCTCCTCTCAGCTGGGATGGATTATGGCTGCTCTCTGGAGAACTGACTCAAAACACACTGAAGACTGTGACACTGACTTCCACAAGTTTTGGGTTAGACCAAGCTGAAGTTTGCTTGGCTTTTAAGACTGCTAGTTCCTGGTTTTCCTAGATTTCAGCATAAGGAAGACAAATTTCCTTAAACCTGCCTCTCTTGGATGTATGTTTGAGGCAGGCAATGGAATATGGGCTTTCTAACTGACAACCAACACCAAACCCTTTTAAAACTGCATGTTTTAGTTAGTGTTTGGTAGTCTGCCAATGCTGTCCCTGAATTCCTCAGACTGTTCAGAACTTTCTCTCTACCTCTGTCTTATCTCTGATTTTACTAATGTGGGCAATATTTAACCCTGCCACCTGGAAACCCTACCACATGGAAAATTGATTTATTAGCTTAACAAAATGAAAGCTTGGAAGATACAAGGCAGCTCACCCACATAAAGTCAATTACTATGGAGGGAATGGAGATGGAGGGCAATATTGTCATGAGACTAAATGAATCAAAGGAGAAAAAATGATGGTCATGGCTGCCCTGAACTTGGCCCTGATGACAGCTGCTCTCTTTATTGCTATCACTGTGGAGGAATTGAAACTACAGAGGCTGTCAGCTGTGGGGGACATTGTTGCATGCACATGCTACTAGGAAAAAAAAACAGCATAAAAGGTGACCAAACTGTCTGTGGACATCTAGAAGGGAGTGAAGCACCAGGTATATTGATATCAGAGCAGCCTGTTGCTGTTTGTGACTGGCCAAGATGCCTGGGCTGGGAAAGAAGCAGCAGGTACAATTTATCCAACCTTTACAAGGTTTTTTTTTGAATGCCACCTTGCACAACATCATCAAAAGTAGGAGAGGTCCTGAATGAGCCCTTCTAGAGTAAGCCTCAGAAGAGGTACCCAGCTAGCATTAAACAGCAGCTCAGTATTTAACTGGGGGGAAACATCTTGCTCCCACCAGCCCACGTCTTTCACCAGAGCCTCTCATTTCCCTCTCACGTTCCTGTGCCACAGGGTGTTGTTACTGGTTAGCAGAAGAGAGTATTTCATAGAATCATAGAATGGCTCATGTTGGAAGGAACCTTAAAAATCATCTGGTTCTACCTTCCCCTTGCCAATTTAAAGCCAAGAAATGTAAGACTTCTGTCATCCTTCCCCTCTCTACCCACACCACGTGCAGCCTTAGGAAGTGACAGTGATGCTTTCTCAGAGAAAACAGGCAACCCAGTCAGATCCTACAAAACTCCTGGTCCCTGGACTGTAGAGACAACCTCCTTCATTCCTTAAGCAAGAAGAACTTGTTTAGCAATTTTGGAAGAAATATAAAATAAAGTTTCAAGCCTATCAAAAACACAGTGTTATGAGGAAGTTGCTTATTACTCATAAAGATGTTAATAGATGGATAAGGATAAACCATAATGGTGCCTTCATGCAACTGGCATAAAAATCCTTGACACTGTAAGACTAGAATAGGCGACATAGGATTATTTTGCTGATTCTGACCTTGTGTCATGGTATTTCATCAATTTTTATACTGTGAAAATGAGACAATAAGTTCCCTTTAGTTTCATTTTTCAAGTCCTTATTCAGAGAGGTATTTCACCACAAGACTTCAAAATCAGTCTATTTTGGGAGGGTTGCACATACTCATAATGGACACATGTAATTTACTTGGTACCAGAGAGACAAGGACAGATATGCTGTGTTTATTCAGAAATAAGACCTTTTTTTAATGACTCTTTGCTGTCCTGAATAAATAATCTTGCATACATAATTTGTTTCAAGATGGATGAGCTGTTGCACCAATATTAAAGATAGTTAGGAATACCCTCTACAATATAAATCATCCAGTTGCTGTGAGGGATGTCACCTTGTATGACAAAATGGGAGCTTAGGAAATTAGAAAGGAGATTAATGTCATGTTCTGATGCTCTTGCATAGAAGTTATATATAGTTTGAATCTCTGCTGCTTGATCATTTCATAGCTGAGGTAATTTGCTTTATGGAACATCCAGATGCAAATAAGGAAAGATTAGATGCAGCAAACATTTAAATTAATCTGTGTACTAAGTGTGTCCTGAATCAATCCCAGGGTGTAGATTTTTAGTGTTTTGAGCTTAATTCCTCACTAATGAGCAGTTGTTTTTCTCTTAATGGAGCTCTTCTGGAAGGCAAGTGTCTGCCATCTCATCTGATCACAGCGAATGACCTTTTACTTTGAAGTTAACCTGAGCTTATTTGATTTAAATTAAAAATTATCTCCTAACAGGAATCACTGATGAGCACTGAAATTCTCTGGAAAGGGAGATCCCAGTGTGGCAGCCAGTGACTCCATTCAGTGTGTGGCTGCTCTGGATGCAGTGTGAGGATGTGAACGTGCTCTGCTTGGAGCTGGCCAGAACCCCTTGACCCAGATTTTGCTGTCACCTGGGCTGGATCTGGAGGCTCAGAGCACAAGTTCATTGCTCTGGAGTAGTCACCATTATGTAAGCATGGTCACTTTCTGGGCAATTGAAAAACTTCTGGGAAGGCATCTATGGATCCCTCGTTGCAGTTCTAAAGCCAAGGAGGGCAAAGAAATATGACTGATGTTAAGCGCTAAAAGTTTAAATTCTGTGTCAAAAGACATCATCCTCTAAGCTTTGCCTTTAAAATCACAGCTTGCTACTTAAATATGTCTGAGCTGCTTTCCAGCACAACATACTGCATTATCTGCCAGATGCTGCCCTAGGGAGACTGAACAATCTCTAGCATAAGGGAAAGAGTTCATTTTCCTTAACAGTTTTGAATTTCAGTCCTTAGATAGATTTAAATTAAAATAAATTCATCAAATACCCATAAAGAACATATGGAGTCAAAGGCTTGCAAAATTCTCCATGATGAACTGGACTGGTCTGCTGAGTAAGTCCAATTGTAATGGGACATGGTTCAGTGTTGGAGCCAAAGCCTAGAAGGTTGTTTCAAATTAGGGATTATTTTAGAATTAGGAAACAGCAGCCTTATCAGATCTGCTTGAATCTGTAGTTTAAAATAAATAGGGTCATTAGAATGTGTAGTGTGGTTAATGCTAATGAGTTGGTTGGTTTAATTACATAAAAAAACTAGCTCTAATCATTGGAGGGTAGGGGTTTGTGTTGTTTTGGGATTTTTGTTTCTTTTTTTAAATTTGCTTTTTAATTACTATCAGTGATGATGCTAATGTTCTCTGTGCTAAATTTCTTCTCATAGTACATTCACTAGTTAGCATGTCTGGTGATACAACCTTGAAAGCGTTAAGGAGAAAAAAACTAAAACCCCACTGAAAAGCTGTGACTGATGCTGATTTTCTGATACATGTTCTCTCACCTCTCTTCCTTGTCAGATGGAAAGTAATACACAAAGACTTTCCAAGCTCAGAAAAGCCATAGAGATATGAATTAACACACTAGTCTATTTTTAAACTGAGAGAGTGTCAAATGTCATCTGGGAGGGACAAGTGTATTGACAAAAGCAAGTCTAAGTTCTTCACTGTTCACCTTTTTTACTGCATACCCTGTGTAGTGAAGGTCCTTCAGGTTATAACTTACTGCCATATGACTACTTGAAAAATAAATTAGCAGAAATTATGAACATATCTAACAACAATAATAATGGGCTACCTGATGCCAGGAGACACCTTTGCCAACCACCTGGTATCTCTCTAATAAGGCTCATCAATAAGTGCATTTTTACTAGACCCTGATAAAGGCTGTAAAGCAATCACAGGCCTGTGGAGTACGAGGTATTGATAAACTGGATCAGTCATAGAGTCACCTACTGCACTTAATAAATCACACCCAGCTGAGAAAACACACAGAAGCACCTAAGATAAACCATAATTTGGGAGTGGGCTGGGAAAAGATTACTCACCATGAACCCTTCTGAATCAAAATCATCCAGTGAGCCATTTGAAGATGAGAACTGAATGTGAGCAGAGAGGTGACCTCACCTGGAAATCGGTAACCAGCACTTAAGAGTTTCATCTGACACCGGTATTCACTGTAGGAGTAATTTATTTAACCTAATTGATACTTAAGTTTTCCTCTAAAAATATATTAATCTATTAAGATATATTCACAAAAGCAATCATCTAAAATATGTCAGCAAAACCTGCTCTGGTTTGCAGCCAGTTCTCCTGTGAGGGTGAACTCTGTCTTGCAGCTCCCAAGAGATGCAGGTCAGTGCCTGGCACTGAACTCACAGAGCCCTGGATGTGGTCATAGTCAATCTTGATGCAGACAGTGATACCTGACATTCCCCCAAAAAAACCAAAATTTGCAAAACTTGTGACAAGTTCAGCCACCTCTCTATCCATAGAATCATGGAATTGTGGAATCATGGAATCACAAATTATTTGGGTTGAAAGGAACCTTAAAGATCATCATGTCTCAACCCCCTGCCATAGGACATCTTCCACTAGACCAGGTTGTTCAAAGCCTGATCCAACCTGACCTTGAACACTTCCAGGGATGAGGCAGCCACAAATTCTCTGAGCAACATGTTCCAGTGCCTCACCACCTCTCACAATAATTTCCTCCTAATATTTATTCTAAACTTATCCTCTTTAAGTCTGAAGCCTTCCCCCTTGTCCTGTCACTCCAGGCTCTTACAAAAAGTCCCTCTCCATCTTTACAGTAGGCTTCTTCTGTAGGTACTGGAAAGCTGCAATTATGTGACCCCAGGGACTTTTCTTCTTCAGGCTGAACAATTCTCTCAGCCTTTTCTCATAGGAGAGGTGCTCCAATTTTCTAACAATCTTTGTGGTCTCCTCTTGACTTGCTCCAACAGGTTGAGGCCCTTCCTGTGCTGGGACCCCAGAGCTGGATGCAGCACTGCAGTTGGGATCTCCCCAGGGCAGAGCAGAGCAGAACACAAGGGTAGAATCTCCTCCTTCCCCTGCTGCCCACAGGGCTTTGGGTGCAGCCCAGGATACCTTTGGCTTCTTGGGCTGCAAGTGAACATTGCTGGGTCATGTTCAGTCTCTCACCCACCATTACTGCTCTCATTTCTAAATGTAGCATCATAAACCTGCTAAAATCTGCAGCCTTCACATAGTAAAAATATGAAGCATTACAGCACGTGCCAAGTAAAATATGAATGGTTATATTTATATATATGTTGGCCACGTCTCTTAACGTTTCCTCCCAGAGGACATTAGGTGAGTACAAAATATCCCAAGAGCACAGAGTTAAGTGTTGACCCTGTTCATATTTATTAGACCATATGCTTTGCTGCCAGGAGGGTGCAAACCTTTCATGCTCCAGAGCTGAGAGCAGCAGTCCCATCTGTTAGTGCAGCTCCACAAGTACTGCTGTATAGACAGACAAATACTGCCTGTGTTTGATATGGACTCACTAGTGAATGCCAACAGAATCTCTAGGACCTTATCATTTAACAGCTGAACCATCAGTGAGAGTCCCATTGTATTCCAGATCATAGACTTTGATTCAGAATAACTTTTATATTTATATGAAATGCATTTAAAGTATTCCAACTCTTTAGTAGATCGTGACACATAAGAGAGTAGATGCAAAATTTTATGTAGTGTTTTGGTTTTAAGACTTTGGACTAAAGAGTGAGAGTTAGGAACTGATCACTAAAGGAACTACGTATTTTGAAGAATGTTTTTTGTACCTCACATTTGCTGCAGGCAGGATAGATGTATGCATA
Source organism: Fringilla coelebs (assembly GCF_963513975.1). Taxonomy (NCBI): domain Eukaryota; kingdom Metazoa; phylum Chordata; class Aves; order Passeriformes; family Fringillidae; genus Fringilla; species Fringilla coelebs. The sequence goes on along the minus strand of NC_140028.1, from coordinate 7,920,096 downwards.
TTTTCACTGAAATAGAATGTGTAGTGATATATTTCTTCATTTCAGTCAAATTTAGATGTCTAGCCTGCCATTATAGATGATTAGATAGCCATATTTACTGCTCTGAAATTATTCTTAATAACACCATTGCTCTCAACCTGCTTCTTAAGCTCCAGAAGGGAAATTGATATTGTGGGTAATTATTTTCAGCAGTTCTGAATGCAATAAAGCTGAACTCACTGGAATCACATGTATGTCTGCTCATAAAAACTCACCCCACACTGCTACAGAACAATAGGCATTTTTTAAAAATGTAAATCCCTCCAGGTTTATCCATATATCATAGATAATGTGTATGTCTGCAATGGATGATATATGGAATAATGTCTTACTTTTCTCAGCAATTGCTTCACTCACTTATCTTTAGAACACAGCTTCTGCTAACACCAAAGCAAGGGATTCCTCCTTCCCTCTGTGGCCATTTAAAGTAATAACCCCACACTGTCTGTCATCTTTGTTGCAGTGTGGTTGATAAAGGAACAGACACTCAGGGTTTATTTCTGGCTTGGTATTTGACCATGAAACTCTGAAACTGCAGGTGTAATGTTTAAAGTCCACAGCAAAATATGCCTCCAGTGCTCCCTCTGCAGAGGGGCCTGGACTGCTCTGTGCAGGGTCCACGCCCAAGGAGAAGTCAGACTTCATTACCTTGTTCATTGTTTGGGTCCTGACTGGGAAATCTCCCGTTTAGGTTCTACTAAGCTTGTTGCAGATATCCCAGAGATGAGGCCCAAAACCAGCTTATGGAGGACACAGCACTTTTCTCTCCCTAACATCACACAGGAGAGCCATCCACATTGACCACTCGTTATCCTGTCAGAGAGATGCCTAAAGGGACATGCTAAACCATAACCCACACTCCCCTGTTTACTCTGCTCTGTTCTCAGCCAAGAGGATGATGTTAGGGAGTGCCAAACCCCCATTTGCTACTATGAAAAACAGAAAGGAAGTACAGCCTGAAAAACAGCAAAATGAAACCACAAAGAAATCCAACTACAAGAAATTACATTATTTTATCTGAATTTTCCATTTTTCTGTTAATCAAGTAAAGCTTATTAATGGATAGGTTCAAAAAAGGGCATCTTTGTCCTGAATTCATCCTTTTTGACATTAGTGCCTCACATTTAGCTCATCTGTCTCAAGGTGGTTTGGGAGCTCTGTTGCTATTCAGAGGTACTTCTTTTCCTAAGCTAGACTTCCCTGAAGGGCATTTTATTCCCCTGATTATTTTACATTGAATGTAGAGGACAGTTTTTCAGAGAGAAAGATGAGGTAAATCCCATCTTTGGGTCCCTGACCCACTCCAAATGAATCAACCACGGACTAATCAGTGCTATTAAAATAATTTGAATTTCCAGTCTTTAACAACTCTTGAAGGTGATAGAGAAGAATTGCACAAACTTAGAACTTTTCTACTTGAAATGATGAAGGTGCATGGATGACATACATCATGTAAGGCACCTGTTCTCATGGAGTGGTTTGTTTCCTGCACTTTCCAAAGAAAAATATTTCAAGCTCCTACCTCTCCTCACTGCTAAATCAAAGTTTGACAGTAGATATATTGTTATTTTGCAGGAGTAGATGATGCATTAATTTATAAGTCCTTAGAAAAATGTCCTTTAGCAACTCAATATAAGATGAAAGAATATAGCCATTACTTATTCCTAGGAACAAACACCAGCTATACAATTTACACAAAGAGAGCAATATCTGGCACAATCTTTGTTGCTGGGAGTAGAAGGAATTGCACAAACCATCCCCATTATCCTATCAGCCTAATTTGGCTGAGCCGGTTTTAATGGAGCGCAGAAATGCGGTGCCTGCTCAGCCTCCCAGCCCAGGAACATATTGTAATTAACTGCCTGAGCAGCTGCACGGCGGCAGGAGGAGGCTCTAAATGATGTGACTCTGTTGATATTACCTGTGCTAAAATGATTTTGGAGATTGGAAGGGAAGAGCTGATTGCCTTTTACGGCAGTGTCTAAAGCCTAAATGAGTTCTGACACCTGAAGGAAGGAGAAATAACCTGCAGACTTCACATCAGCACTCTGTAAAATGTATTCGGAAGCTTGATCACCATGACCTCACCCTTGCAATTATTTCAGCCCCTCCAGTTATTGTCACATATTTGATCCTCAATTTTGGTTTAATTGATACTGTGAATGTTAACACAAACTTGATGGCAAAGGAACAGCTATTCTCTGTGTAAGCCAATTTCTTCATTATCACAAGGAATCGAGATACCACCAATGACCCTGCTCAGGAGTAAACAGCAATAACACACTGAAAATCTGACAAAAAAAGGATGCTCAGGGAAACTATTACAGCACTTTATTAAATGGAAGAAAATGGAGTTAGTCTGGCAGACAGCTATAGTTTGCAGGCAAATATGGGACAAGCCCTCAATAATAATACATTTAAGGTATTAATAGCAATGGTTAAAATACTGTCTTCTGTAGGGTGACACGATAGTACTGCAAAGCAGGGTACTATCTTTGTTTCTAAAGAAACTGAGGTTAAGACAAATGATGATGATGATGAATTATCATGAAATACAGCTGTGACCCAAAAGGCTATTTAAAAACTACTGCACCCAAGCTGAACAACCCCAAGTGTCTAAGCCTGTTTCCACAGCTCTGTGTCCTGTTCAAGCCACTTATGCCACCAACACAATCAGCAGCCTGGTCTAGTGGAAGGTATCCCTGTCCATAGAGGGGGACTGGAGATAAATGATTTTTAGGGTCCTTTCCAAGCCAACCCATTCTCTAATTGTTACCCGAGGTATGTGTTTCACTGGTCCTTTTGGCTGCTAGAAGCAAGGAGAGTTAGCTGAGGATGTCAAGGATGTGCTTCCAAAGGCCTAATGAAGAGAAAGCTGTGGGAGCCCTGTGAAAGAGTATGGGAGTGAGGGATTTGGTTAAACATCTCATCCATCTTTAAGAACCTCTGCAGATGTCACCCTGCAGCTGTCTGGGGAGAAAATCCAGTGCAGAGCCTGTCAACAGGACATGGATCTCTGAATGAACCTGGAGCAGGAGCACAGAGGCTGCTGCTCGTTAAGGCTTGTGATCTCATGAAGATTTTTTGGCTTCCTTCTGTCTGTAAAAATGTGACATGTTTGCAACTCACATTTATAAACAGATTTCATAACCACGTCTCAGTTAACTACGGCTTCCCCTGCTCGTCTGCAGAAATCACGTGTTGAGTCTTGTTTAAGAACATAAGGTCCCCTGTGAAGAAAACATTTCTCACAAGCTAGTTGTGCATTGTTCAATACAGAAGCTTCTGGGTCTTATTAGTGTTGCTATTTGTATTTCAGAGAGCACCACAGAGATTTGAGAAAAGCTGTTTTATTGGCTAGAAGAAGGGGTTTCCCCATGAAGTGTTGCTTCAGGGGCATTAAAATCACAAGTGAAAATGGCACAACGCAAAGCACAGAGTGGCACTGTGACATGATTATGGGGGAATAGAAATTACAGCCACAGCAGTACTAAGTACTAAATATCAGCAGAAATATTTGTCTGTTCCTTCTGTGTATTCTAACAGACATTTAGACACAGAAGTGCCTAATATTACCAAAGCATTTGTTCTAATAATATGGATTTTTATATTCCTAGTCGATTTTATATTCCTAGACTCCTATATGCATCATATTAATTCTGCATTTGAAGTACATTTGTCATCATCATTCAAAGTATCCCCTTCATTTACACTCAAAACTCCATCAGAAACATGCTGCATTCATTCCACTGATTCTGATCTAAACTACCCTCTTGGGTGAGAAATGCAAAATACATTTATTCTGCTTTAAATAGACCTCTAGCAAATCCCTGGGAAATGGCAATTTTGAGCAGAAGATGAGAGAGCCATTTCCTTTAGATTCTCCCTGCCACGAGAGCAGGATGACAGAAGGAGTGAGGAGTTAATAGGAAACATTAGCCAGAACTTGCCCTTGCAGCAGGCAGCAGTTCAGCTGCCGTTTCATATTTCTTCCGTGACATCACACGCACTTCCAGACTTTAACATTTGTCCATGGCCTTCAGGGAGAGCACAGCTCAGTAATAAGATGAGCTGCTTTTAAAAGATTGTTCTAATACCATCAGGGCTGACACAGCACTGATGTCAGTGGAGGTAAGGGCGAGTGCTGAACTCCTCACCTCTGTTCCCACCACGGGGAGGATGAAAAAGGAACACCCTGATGCTGCCAGCATTGCAAGCTGCCTGCAGCTGCCCACGGCCAAAAGGTGGGGGGTGCCAGGGCCCCACAGTGCTCAGGTTTGAGTGCTGTGATGGGGGAGTAGCAATGAGGTCTATTGATGTGGGGGAAAGAAGGAGCACAGAAATTCCAGCCTTACTTTATGCCAGGAAACCTTAATCTGACCATCAGCTTAAAAATGCTCTCCAGGGGTACAGGTACACTGAGACATTATTAAGCTTCATTGTTTCACCCCAGTGGTCCCTTATGTACTAGCTGGCCTTTGACAGGTTAGAGAAACACCCAATTTCTCAGTCACAACAATCTTTGTCTTAAAAAAAGGACTCTAGTGCATGGGAAAAACAGTGACTAAAGCATCACTGAGATAAAAATTCCTCCCGAGGCCTGCCCTTTGCCCACTGACATGGGGTAAGTCCCTGTGCTTTATCCTCTTTCTCTCAGAAGTTTCATCTATTCAGAGCAAATCTTTTAGGGCAGGAGCACCTTCTGAAATGGGTTTGTCTAACATCAAAGATGACTGATGTCCCCAAGTTCAAATGCAGTGTATAAACAGTAAGGAGGCCAGCAGGCTGCAGAAAGCAAAAGCTTTGTGGTTTGCATTTTTTGACCTTTCCAAACTGTAAACTTGCAAATATTAAAAGGAAAGGATCAAAATGTGCAAAGGAGGAGAAAGAGACAAGGAGGGAAACCATGTACTAATGGGTTATGAAAAATCACTTGACAATTTGTCATCTGCCTTCTTTGAGATAAAAAGCCAATATAAAGGAATCAAGAGCAATTATGTCCCAGCCTATGAAGTGTCTTAGGCTATGCTCAAGCCCTCATTTTTCAGTTTATGAAATATCTTGTTCTCTATTCAAGCCTTTAGTTTTGATTCTATATTTTGCACTTTGTGTTTTGTCTCTTTTGTGAATAATGGATTCTATCACCATTATTAGGTATTTCCCTGGTGTCATACTTACAAGTGGTACTTATCCTCTTGAAGGTTCAGGATATGGTGCAAAAGTGACCTGATGGTATTTGTAGAATATACTGGAGTTTCAGCAGTTCTTTCATGTGCCTAATGAAGACATAATTGGAATAAAAGGGCCAAAAGCTAAAACTTAAAATATACAGCCTGGAAAGTTTTTTCTAAAACAACAGCTGCAGAAATTTCTGCTGGAGCCAAGAGAAACACTTGATAACGTTCTCTCTCTCTCTCTGGGTTTTTCAAACCAATCTGTGTTTCCCAACCGCCCAGTGGCTTTGATGTCATTCAGCATAGAAGGGTGGAATATTGCTACCTTGTCAGATAACATGGAGATGTTATAGAAGAAGATGGATCCTGCCTTAATAAAAAGACCAAACAGCTGCCTGTAGAGTATTAATTTAGTTGGGCAGTAGCTGTGCCCCATCCTCCTCCTGGAGTTAAACACTCTGTGAACACAGCATAGGGAAGCTCCGTCCCTTGCAGAGAGCTCACAGGGTAAATGAAAAATGGGATACAACAGAACAGGCAAGGAAAGCACAAGGAAACCAGCACACATCTTTGCTGAAAGTGATAAATCCAGTGGTTCCAGGAGAGGAAGGACAGGAGCCCCAATCACAGAGCAAACAAGTGTTTGAGGGATGGGTTTCAAGGAGAATCATAACATATTTCAGACTGGTCAGAGGGTTTTTCTGACTAATGCCAGGGAAAACCAGAGAAGGCACAGAGGAGCTCACTTGAAGGCACAAAGCACTTGAGCTGATGCCAAGGCCAAACTGAGGATCAGGAAGATGAAAAAGGCAAGGAGACAATAATGTAGGCTGCTAAATATTTTCAGCAAGTTTCTGCTGCCTGTACCCTAGGCCAGTGACAAGCAAAGGCAGCTGGAAGAGGGTGGATGACATGAGCAGCAGTGCTTTGAAAGGGCAGGAAAGGTGATGGGAAGATACCACATTATGACAAAGCAGCAAGTTAATGGTGTCACCACAGTGACAAAGCTAAGGGATGGGGCAGGCAATAGGGCAGAATCAGGGCCAGATTCAGCATCCTGGTGAGACTGCATGTGCCCAAAAGAGATATAGAAAACAGGCTAAGATGTTGGGCAGGAGATTGATTGTGGTGTGGTCTTCGTGTACTGCTCAGCACAGGATTTATTCTCAAAATGCCTGACAAAACAGATTTGCTCTTGTTGATGTTTTTGTAATATATTCTTCATAATTCTTCCAGCCAGCCAGCTGATTCAGCCTGTGCCAGCCATAGGTGGGCTGTGGGCTCATCACAGCAAGCAAATGCAACTCCATTGATTTAAAGATATACGAGTCTCCTGCTAGCAAATCATTGTATTCAATGGTTTCTGCATTGCATTTAATCATGGGAGTAGAAGTTCCATTTTATTCAAAACACACTTTTGTTCCTTTTTTTAGGAGACATGGAATAGCACATGGAGACAGGCATCTTTAAGCAGGTCTGCACATGGGAAACAGACTTTAATGGCAAGAAAGGTCAGGCTGGCAGATCCTTTTCATGCACAAGGGCACAGTGCACTTTCCAAATACTAAACTGTTGCTATAGTAGTGCTCAGAACCAAATAAAAATTACCTTTTCTCTCTTCTTCAGCTAGGTTTGTTAGCCCAGTCAGAACCCTCACCTGCTTTTCTCAGAGTAGAGTCAGGTTGTTGTTTTTCTGTTCTTCTCCTGGGCTCACAAATCTTGAGATCTGACTTGTGCATCTGGAGGGATGGAGTACAACTTCTTGGCTGGGGACCAGAGTGACAGAGGCTCAAAACTCCCACATCTGGGAAAGTTCAATTCCTGCTTTTTAGGTCCTGACTTCTTCCATCACAGATTTGAACATCGGTGGTCTGCCAATGCTATGGATCTGTGCATGGCAGTGGGCTCCTGCAAATACAGCAGCACAGGCCAAGTTCTCCAGGCTTTTGGGTGGAATTAGACATTGGTGCCCAAATCTGAATGTCAAGAGATCTTGAGGGTGACATGGGCACCAACCTGGTCTGAATAGGTGACCAGCAGAGATGGGCAATATTTGTGTTGGTATGGAACTCTGGGGCTGACAAAGCACACACAGACATTGGACAGTAAGGAGAGTATCAAGAGAAAGGCAGCTTTGAAGCAGTGGTCTGAGCTGTTGGCACACAAATTTTGCAGAACATTAGTCTAAAGTCTGTCTTAATTTAGGTGACTTCAATCTTGCCTTCACTGCAATTTCATGGAATTGAATTTTGTCCTGCGCTTATCTCTGAAGTAAGCTCTTCAGGGACACCTCAGTCTTAGGCTGGTATCAAAACACATTTATCATCCTCCTAAATTTTCATTAGTTTTGTGACTGTGCCTTTCTAACCTGATATGCTGTTTCCATTAGCCTAAACACAGAAACAGCTGATCTGACAGAAGGGCCCTTGCCTATCTTATTTTTCTTTTTCAATACTTTTTTTAATAATTTCTAGATCATGTACTTAGAATAAGTCTGAAAAATAACAATTTGAATCAGTTCTTTCTTAGCCTATAGTTATTTTTAGCTAGGTCTCAGTGTAATCATAGCAAAGAACCTCAGTCTTGATCAAATCTGTCTGCTCTTCTCTGTCTGTCTCTCCAAAACCGTAATTGAATTGTTGTATAAGCCTGGTGAAAATAGCTTTTTCCATTTTCAAGCATCAAAGGTTTTCACAAGCATTTATTGATTGCTGTCTCTTGTGAATCCTCTTTGAAGCAGGTACAGTCTGTTACAGCTGTTTAACCAACAGATAAACAAGGCATGGTGTTCTTCATAGAGCTTGAATGACATACAAGCGTAGATTTTTTATTAAATCCCTTCTTTCACTTCAGACTCTGATAGGAAAATCCATCCTTCCCTCACAAGCCTGATCATGGACTCAACAGCTCAGGAATTTTAGTTCAGCACACTGGACCTGAGTGCAGAGCACTGGACCCTTCCTCTGTCTCACCTGTGCTGCCATGGAGTTGTCAGAAAACTGCTGCTGGGAGGTTCCCTGGATGCTGCTGGGATGTTGCCTGTGCCTGGACAATCTGCAGCACATGGCACAGCCCAGGTGTACAAGAAAGATTCCAGCCAGACTGAGTGATGGCAGACACATCCCTCTGCATTCCCATGCAGTGAAAGACCAAGCAGCTGAGGTCCCACTTTCTATTTGATCTCCTTTATCTCCTCCAGTGGAAAACCTTCCATATGTAATGTGCCTGACCAGGAGCTTTCAAAGGGCAATGAAGCACTTTGGCCTTTGCACAAATGACTTTTTTTCCCCATAGTGGCTTGCAACCCTTTATTTTCAACTTTCTTGGCATCAAACTGGATCTCCCTACCTCCCTAGGCACGCACCACTGAAGGGGAAGGGGACCTGCCAGTCTTGTCCACCTGGATGGAGACACAAAAGCATTCTTGCTTTTGGGGTTTTTTCTTTGTTTGTTTGTTTTTGTTTGTTTGGTTTTGTTGTTGTTTGGGGCTTTTTTGTTATAAAATATATTTTGTTTGAAATAAATTAGTTTATTTTTGTTTCCTCCAATAAAATAAATTTCTTTTATACTGCTTAGACTGTGCTCTGCCTGATTCATTTTGTATTTCTTTTTCTCAGGTATGGAAAACCAGAATTCCCAAACTATTCTAGATAAAGTCTCATGATGGTCTTGTATTTCCTTATCTCCAGTCATCTCACAGCTGTACTGATATCCAGTTTAGTAATCTAAAGTAATAATTTCTTAAATGTCAAGAGAAAAATGCACAGGTTAATTTAGAAAATCTCATATCTTATCAAAGAAGACTTTAGATTATTCTGTGATTTTTTTTTTTTTGACAAAGACTTGTAACATATTAACTCTGTATTTCTGTATTTTCTATAATAATTTCTTCCAAAGTCTTAGGTATAACTGTCATCAAACGAATTGGGTATTAATTATCCATGGGGGTTTTTTTACCTGCTTGGTAAGTATTCTCCAGTGAATTCTTTTAACAAGATCTCCAATGAGATCAAGAGATATATGCAAAGAAAATGAGCCAAGGAAAAATACTTTTCACAATACCCCAGGTCAGCTATTTTTCTTTAGTCCACTGAAATCCAAAAGGGCTGATGGACATGAGCTTGTGAAGCCAGAGTCAGATGTAACAGTCCTGTCCTAAAAATCCCCTTTTGACAAGATTTGGCCCTTCAAGACAGGGTGATTTAAAAGCCTGCCATCCAAAAATGTCCCTGCCAGATCACTGATTAGGTGAGGTGCTGATTTTGTCACTGCCAGTAAATGCAAACCACTATCAATCTCAGTTTACATTAAAACATCAGGTTGCAAACTGGGCAGGCTGACAAGTCACATTCACAATCCTCTCTGATTTAGCTGCAACAGCTGAAGAGTTTATCAGCTAGGCAGGTAAAATCTTCAACCAGCACAGGTAAATCCAGTGTGAATCAGTCTGAATTGCCCTTGTTTTCTCAATTACTCATCTATCAATGCACAAAGAATCATGAGAAACATGCTGCAGAGCTCTGCCTTCTGCTCCAGAGATCTGTCTTATCAGAAAAGACATGAGTCAAATACTCTGCATACATTTCAGCTATCCCACTTGTCTCATCAAGCAGTGGCAATGTTATTATTAATAAGAATTTTATCAGAATATTATATTCCAAAGCCTAGGAAATAAATGCACCAGGAAATAGATCCCTACTATTCTCATTGTGGGGGAAATGCTGGCTGTTTGTTGCTGTAGGTCCTGTCTTGGTTGGCAGCTCCACCAGTGACAGGCAGGGAGTGGAGAGAGCTGGTTTTGGACAATCAGACAGAGCCTGGAGGAATGAGCCTCAGAGCAGAGAGTTCTGTGCCTGCTCTGAGTGATGGGGTTAGCTCACATCTCTGCACAGACACGATCCCATCCTGCAGGAGGCTTTTGCAAATGCCTTGGGCTGAGAGGTAATAAGGGTCACTGCAGTGGCTGAGTTTTGAAATGGCAGGTGCCACCAGGGAGGGGGACAGGCACAGAGGAAAGGACATGGTGAGACATGCTGGCTGCCTGTGTGAAAATAAATGTTCCTGGACCTTGAAGGCAGGTGGTACACATCAGCCTGCATCCACACTAGTAACTCATGGCAGCCCCCAGAACACGGTGGCTGCACAAAAAAGGTTTTGGGGAATTGTCACCATCATATTTTCTGGAAAAATCCCTTGCCCAGGATTTTGCTCCTGGGAAGCAGGGAAGCCTCAGAGAAAAATGAAAACAATAATTATCTGATTTGCTTCTCCTATGTTTTGCTGCTCTGGAATGTGGTTTGGAGGCTGTTTATCCAACAGGTGCCTGTTTCATTGGTTTTGTGTGAATTGTTTTTACTTATTGGCCAATTACACCCCAGCTGTGCCAGGACACTGAAGAGAGAGTTACAAGTTTTCATTACTACCTTTTTAGCCTTCTGTAAGTATCCTTTCTGTGTTCTTTAGTATAGTATTCTTTTATATAATACAATACATTTGCCTTCTAAGAACATAGAGCCAGATTCATCATTTCCTCCCTACAACAGGGGTCTCAGAAAATACCACAGGGAATGATCCCTGGACTGTGCAATCTGTTGAAGTATATCCAGAGACTGCTGGGGAGTTCACAAGTTGGAAGAGGTCAAATTTTTAGACAGAGAACAATCTAGTAATTTAATTTTCTGCCACATGGAACCACATTCCTGTGCCTAGGATTCTGCTGGAAGTTACAGAGGTAGCCTTGGCGTGCAAAGGGATGCAGAGCTGGCACTTGACTGGTTGGGAAAGGTTTGTTAGCAGCCAGATCTTATGGTGTGGTTAAGGAAGTCACCAGCAGGGATGGCTGCTCTGCACACACAGATGGGGCACCTGGTCCATCGTGTAACAGAGGAGTCAGGGCACAGAGGAGACTGCAAAGCAGGGACTGGGGAGGTGTCGTGCTCCCTCCTCAGTGCCAGCACATTGAGGCTGGATGAGCACACCCACAGGCCCAGGGCTGGCTGCAGGGCATGAGCTGGGGCTTGTGACTGCAAGGGACAAGGCAAATCCACTGGCCCTGGAGTGTGAGGTTTGCAAAGGGAGCCCTGTGTGGGTCTGTGAACCCACATCCCCCCCTGTGCTCAGCTGGAGCAAAGCCTTTAGGGTGCACCTCCCACATCCAGGTGTATGGGAAAATATCTGCTGTGGTTTTGACTGAAATTCTCTCCAGCTATGCTGGCTAGCCATTAAGTTCCGTCACTTTTGTATTATTTTGGTCAGTTTAATAAATTTCTCCTGAGACAAATGAAAGGCAATCTTTCATGGTTCATGTGTCATAGGTGACTTTCAAAAACAACCTTGTGGACAAAGATTTTTAATTTCACCTGGTTAAAATGGCCTTTAAATAGGAGTCAGCAGGAACCTCTGCCAGGCACTGTCCTTGTGCACCTAGGACAAACATCTATGAAAGACAATGGAAAGAAAATAGAATCACCTACACTGCTTCCCAGTGCAGGTGAATTTTTAGAAAAGGCATTTACAGATGCAAGGAACATATGTGTGCAGATATATGGTTTGTTGGGTTTTGGGATTTTTTCTGGCTGACAGAGAAAATAAACAATTTCATCTTTCAAGTGACAAATGAGTTCTTATTTGGCAGACATGATTAAATTTGTTTTGTGGATAGAAAAAAAAATTGTGCTGCAGTTCATTGATATAGAAACAATTAAAATAGATTGTTTTACCTGATGCAATTCCAGACATGAAATAATTATCCTTTTATGAAATCACATCTGTAAAAGGATAATTGATTTGAATGAGTACAATATTTCACAGAGACAGGAGTGAGTGCAGCACCTATTTACTTACACAGCAAATTCTTATAGTCTTTAAGAATTTGATTCTTAATAGTGGCTGGTTTATTTGCTTGTTTTTACTTCAGACATACATTTTCATTAATGTATATGCTTCCCTCTTGGATATATATTTAAACATCAAAATATTTGGTTTCAGAAAAACAAGTAATTAGCTTGGAGCACTGCAGATGAGCCACAATTTATTTAAATGACACAATTGTTTCTAAACCTTCTGTTAAATCTTGTTGCTTCCACAGGCTGTCTCAACGAGTTCATATAATGTGATGTAGCTCTTTTTGTTCTTGTAGTTATTTGGATATTAAGTAAAATAGTAGAAATTTCTCCTGTTTCTTTTGCTGAATGGATGCTCTGTCTAGAGAATAGGATTCTGTGCAGCAGCACATTTCCTGCTGGCCCTTGCAAGTGCTTTGACTTGCAGAAATAGGATCTACACTGGCATCCAAAAGTCTGAGACACATTGAAATTATGCCAGAGAAAGGTTGAAAGTCCAACAGAATAATTTAAAGGTGTGACACAGGAGGAGCACCTAAAGGGATTTACAGCATATGGTGTAAAAGACAACTACCTTAGGGACAGAGCCATAAACAATATTTAGAGAATGTGTAAAATAATGTCAGGAAGAGTGGAAATTTATGCATGCTATTTGGAAATGATCAGTGACATTTAGCTGTCAGGTCAGTTAGCTGGTGGAATAAAATATACAGGGCAATAATAACTTGGAATAACTGAGAAGGAAAGCTGCTTCAAATTTGCCCATCGTGGGCAAGTGAGAGTCACCACAGCTGCATTTGTGACAAAAGCAAAGGGGTTTCTAGGACAGATGAGAACTTTACAGAATATACAAAGAAACACAAGCATCACTGAATCTCATCCTTGTTCCTGGAGAGCCCTCACCTGCAGTACTTTGAGACAGTGAGGTCCTACATTCAAGACCCCAGACTGGGCATTGTGAAGAAATTAACAGTAAAGTGGCTGGGCTGCTGTGAAAAAGGAATCTGGGCACACCAAGCCATAATGACAAAAAGAGGAAAGATTTTAATAAAAAGTACTTCCTTTTCTCATTTTTTTCAATTCCAGAGGGAGTGAACCAGCTTAATGCAGAACAAATAAACTGGGCATGAATACATTGAGATAGAAACCTGAGAGTTTAGATAGAATCCAGAGAGTTTCCAACTTTCTGGATCACAACCAGTAAACATCAAGAAGAAGAAATTTTGAGACAGATCCTGATCAGCAGTTCATGTGGATAAGAAACTGTGTACCTGTAATAGCAGGAAGCAGAATCTAATGACCCTTCTCGTCTAACATTCCTGGTAAAGTAAAATAGAGCAGCCTGATCAATTACTCCTGACTCAGGAAATTGTCCTTATTTGCAACTGACTTAAAAAACACATGGGAATTTAGCATCTATTTAATTATTGGACTGAATTAAAACTTTACTGAGCACTGAAGGCTAATAAATTTTGATAGCAAGAATTAAATTTTTTGATTCAATATTGTGTTGTTAATAGAAAAAAAAAACATCATAAAGGAAACAAAAAAAACAGCATAAAATAAACCAAATTTAAAATTAAAATTGTAGTATAAACACCCCAGTATTCATTTTATTTTTTCATAGCAGAAAGTTGGTGATAGTTTCTCTTAAGCAACAGAAAACCAGGTTTTATATCATCCAGACATGAAAATTAAAAATGGCCAGGGTCTGTCATATTCCATGTGTCAAACATTGCATTGATTTTGTGCTATCCTCTGCTTCAAGTGCATGCTATTAAAACAGTGTGCCATTTCTATACTGCTGAAATGCTGTGTTATTAACAAAGAGAAAGGAGTCCCTTTAAAGGTCCATGAATATTTACTTGACAAGGATTTTGGTGGAACTGAAATCATCATTACCTTCTATCAGGAGAGACCCAAAACAGCACCAAAAAGAAAAGTGAAAAGTTCGGATGCAATTAAAGAGGAATGCCATTGATTCCATTCTCAGAGCAGATTCCAGTAACCTAAAGAGTTATTAATGGAGACAGCATGATGATGATCAAAGGAGAAGCTTGCAAGAAATAAAGATTTTCAATACTGAGCTGTTTTCACAGCTGCAGGCCTACAGCCAATACAGTTATGAGTAACTGAAAAGACAGGTTAAAGTAATAAATTTTTTATGGAGAATATGCTTTCAATTTTGAAAATATACCAAAAAACAGTCTGCACTTGGCATTACATAACAAGTGAGAGCAGAGAACATGGTTCAGTTTAATTGTTGGAACTACTAAGATATTCTTTTATGATGAAGTCATTTAAGTAAACAGCAGCATGCCAATAATCTTCAACACTCCATTTCCATTATTTATTTTAAAAAAAGTTATTTATAACTGCCCCACAGAACTGTGTTGTCTATTGTGTGTACTGGACTGAATATGCAAATTATCTTAATGCTGACATTTTTCATCAGAGAACCCCTACTAGAGGTAGTGATGGAAAGAATTGGCAGAAACTTTGTGTTTTGATGACAAATGAGGCAAATGAAAGGAGAAAAATGAAAGAAGCAAATGAAAACTCAGTTGCCAAGGCTGGCAGCTCCAGTGCCAGCACAATCTGCAGTGGAGCACTCCAGAGAATTCCTCAGCTGGGGGAATCTCAGGAAAACACAGAGACCTGGCAGAAAACCCCAGCACATGTGACAAGCAACTGAGGGGACTTGGGCAGGACCAGGGCAACAGTGGCTAAGCCATGGACCAAAGAAACTCAGGAACTCACAAACAGTACAAGAGAACAGGTGCAGCAGGTTTTGTGGGAGTTTTCATGGAATGGTGCGCAGGCTGAGGCTGTAACTCAGCCAGCTTGACCAGGGAGCAATGGCACTGACTGTTGAGTTTCCAGGGCTCATAGAAAGGGGAAATAGATAAAACAGGCTCTCCAGAGGTAAGCCGGAGGGCAACACACCAACATTTGAGGGAGTGTTCTAGTGAAGCCCTTCAGGCTGCTCCAGGCTGTGCTGAGCACACTGAAGCACATCTGAAATGTCTCTGTTAGAATGTGTGGAACTCCTCAGCCATCTCCATGGAGAAGGGGACGAAGATCCACATGGCAGCAAATGAATAAAAGCTGTTGATATGTTAGAAACCATGGAAGAACCTGAGAACAGTCCCATAGGAATCATGGCTTCCCCCCAGCAAAGGTGGCAGGAACAGTAGCCCAACTGAAGTGCATCTCCAGCAATGCATTCAGCATGGGCAAAGAGCAGGAGGAGCTTAAAACCATTGTGCAGCCGGAAAACTACAACAGAGTTGCAATCACAGAAATATGGCTGGATGAGTCCCACAGCTGCAGTGGATGGCTATAAGGTCTTCAGAAGGGACAGGCAAGAAAGGTGAGACAATGGGGTAGCCCAATGTGTTGGGAGTGTTTTGACTACCTAAAACTGGATGATGGCGATGAAAGCATCGAGTGTTTATGGTAAGAACTGGGGGAAGTCCAAGAAGGCAGATATCCTGGTGGGAGTCTGTCATAGGCTGTCCAGCCAGGACAAAGAGGCACATGAAACTCTTAAGCATATGGGAGAAATCTCACAATTGTTAGCAGCTCCTGCATTTGGGTCACAGCAAACCCTGCAGTGCTCCAGGCTGGGGGCAGAGTGTCTGGAAAGCTCCCAGTGGGAAAGGCCCTGGGGGTGCTGGCATTCTGTGTCAGCACCAGTGTGGCCAGCAGGACCAGGGTGGTGTCCCTCTGTGCTGGGCACTGGGGAGGCTTCCTCACTAATCCTGAGTTTTGGGCCCCTCATGACATGAAAAAAGGAGGTGCTGGAGCGAGCTGAGAGCAGGACAATGGTGGTGGGGAAGTGTGTGGAGCACAAGTGTGATAAGGAGCGGCTGAAGGAGCTGGGAGTGATTAGCTTGGAGAAAAGGAGGTCCATGGGGACTTCACTGCTCTCTACAAACCCTGAAAGGAAGGTGCAGTCATGTGGGTGTTGGTCTCTTTTCCTGAGTAACAAGTGATGGCAGAAGAGGAAAGGTCCTCAAGTTGCACCCAAGGAGGTTTAGATCAGACATTAGGAAAAATCACTCATGGAAAGTGTTGTTGAGCACTGGAACAGGCTGCTCATGGTTGAGTCATCATCCCTGGAGGTATTTAAAGGACATGTGATGTGGTACTTAGGGACATGGTTTAGTGGTAGACTTGGCTTGCAGTTGGATTCAAGGATCTTAAGGGTCCTTTCTAACCAAAATTATTCTGTGATTGTGTGTGTGGTGGGAGTCCTCTAGCTTCCAATATCTGTTTTCCAAAGAGTAGCTTCTGACAAAATTCATTGCAATTTCAGATCTAGAATTTTCACTCAGTCCATAGACAACCTTTCACATTTGGTCTTGAACAAATCTCAGAGACAGAGCCACTAGTATGTCACAGGAGGTGAATCTGAAGGAGACAACAACAAAAGATGGTTTGCAGTTCCTCCGAGAAAATACACTTAAAGCAGAAGTGTAAGCTATGTCCATGGAAAAAGAAAGTAGAATGAGGTCTCCACACAGAAGAATAGGAAGAGGAAACCACATTTACATTATCAGTTCAAGGAAGCCCACGGAAACTTCTGATCAGCTTCTCAGTGGAATGGGGACACTGCTGACGAATGACAATGAGAAACTCAGAAGAGGACATACATTTTACTAAAAACAGGGAACACTTTATGCCAATGACCAAAAAAAAAAAAAAAGAAAAAAAAAAAAAGAAGATGGCTTTTGGCTGCACTACTTAGTCCTAGTGCTGGACTTGATGATCCTTGTGGGTCACTTCCACTCAGGATATTCAATTACCCTAGTGAGGAGCTGTTCACCCCACCTGCAGCTGTTGGTACAGAAAGATGCAGGACATTCCACAGACTGTGGAGATGCTCAGATATGCTCTGGCATCCCAAATGCCAATCTGTGTTCAAAAAATTCATCTGAGCCTTTGATATTCTCAATACAATTTGGTCTACGAGATTAACCTTGGGGTCATTTGGTTAAAGGCTGTGAGAATTTGTAAAGAGTGGATGAACTACCAACAGACTGTGAGGGTCAAAAGCATTCTCAGTCCTGGTAATGGCAAACAGAGAGGACCTAGAGGAAATACAGACCTTTCAACTTGGCTTAAATACACAATAGATTTCTTGATCTGATAATCAGAACAGCTATGTGTAAGAATCTGGAAAATAAGGTAAGAAAAAATATCTATGTGCCAAAAATTAAATCATGACAGAACCTGCCTAGTTTCCTTCCAAAATTAGACAGAAGTTCACACGTCAGCAAAGAAGTTTTGGATTTCACACAGTTTAATTGGCACAACTATATTATAAATAAGAACAAGTGCAGTATAAACAAAATCATACATAGCAGGTGCAGAGATAGTGAGACACCTGCACTTCACCCTAGTAGTGTTCATAGGTCAGGACTTTTATCAGTAGTTCTTTGCCAATTTGGAAAAAATGCATTGGGTGTGGTCCCATCCTTCTGTTCAGTGTTTAACAGCGAGATTTAATGAATTTTCAAGTGGTGTAAAGGCAATGCTGAGCCTCTTTGAGAGCTGTTATAATCCCATTATTGAGAGATGCCTCTACCAAAATTAAGGTGCAAATGAGCCCACATGTTGAAGTCAATAGTACAGATTTTATTTAACAGTAAATTTCAGAGGTGGTATAGATAAATCAAAAGAAATTGAAAATGGGTGGAGGAAGAGAAAGAGAGTGAGAAAGAGACAGATTAGGTAGACAGATATCACAGCCTGTGGATCCAGCAGCATCCTGTTGGTTGCTTTTTAACCCTGGGCTTCTCGATTGGAGATCCCAAGGTTGTTCAAAACTTTTCACAATTTATACATATTAGCAAAGAAAGGAA
Source organism: Fringilla coelebs (assembly GCF_963513975.1). Lineage (NCBI taxonomy): Eukaryota > Metazoa > Chordata > Aves > Passeriformes > Fringillidae > Fringilla > Fringilla coelebs. The sequence continues at coordinate 7,902,171 of NC_140028.1, read as the reverse complement.
CTAATGCTTATTTGCTAAACAGTTCTATTGGTTAAATTATTCCCTCATTTCTAACTCTGATTAGTCCCATGCTCAGTCTTTCTCTCTTCCTCACTGAGTTTCTTTGAGCCAGTGGGTTGTGGGAATCCCCTCCTTTCACCTCCTCAGGGCTGATTCCAGCACAGTTGCTGAGTTGTTTCCCTTGTGACTTCCTTGTGCCCACTATCAGTGCTCCCCTGGGCCTGAGGTAGCACTGAGACAACAGCAGCACCTTTATCTTATTCCCAACAGGTGGCTTAATTTACTGTCCAAGTTCCAGGAATCCATGGAGGCAGATTTGAGGGGAAGGGGTGGGAGGGGGGAGGGTTCCCATGGTAGCAGGTGCCATCTGGCCATAGCTTGGGGTGATACCAGCAATATGTGCACACACAGTTTTACACAGTGGGAACCCTTGCCTGGATGCACCACCCAGGATGTGCCCAGAGCCAGAACCACCCTCCTGCTTCATTCTGCAAAGTCCTTCAGTGGCCTTAGCAGTGTTTGAGATAGGTAACTGTGATTTTTTGAAGTCCTTACAGAACAAGGTCAAATTTGCAGATGATCTTGACATTTGAAATATGCAGGGTGTAATTCAATATGAACACATGCAGGACAGGAAGAATTGACTGTACAAACACACCATATGGACCAAGGCCCCAGGGAGCAGCTATTCAGAAAAGGGGATGGGGATGTGGTGAGTCACAAGCTGGAGATGAGTCAACAATGTCCTGGTGTGCGAAAAAACAAAAATGATCCCGGGCTTTGTGAAAAGCAGCATGCAGCCTACAGAGGATGTGAGGCTGCAGACCCTGCTGAAGACATTGATTAGTATTTGTAATCATATAAGTGTTGGCTGACAGGTAGTAAGAGCAGCTCTTGCAGAGGATGTGATCACAGATGAACTGTTTGCCTGAGATAATGCCATGGAGATCAGGAGGATGTCACAGGGAGAACAGTCCTGCAAAACCAGGGTAAGGGAAACAAATTTATTAAACACAGGAATGTTCCATTCCTTTGCCAGGAATGGAACACGTACTTTTCTTAATTATACAAAATAACATGGGATTGTTTTTACTGGTGTATTATATTAGGTTATAGGATAGAAGGTTTTTCTGCACATGCAGAGAGGACCCCAGATGCACAAGGGCAATGGGAGAGCCCCAGTACATGTCTTGGTCAGAGACATGGCCTGCACAACATGTGATGAACTGACCACAGCCCCCCTTCCCTGTCCCCCTGTGCAGTGCAGGGGAGGAAGCAGAGAATTTGTGAGTGAATTTGAGCCTGTGGAGAAAGAAGGAGTTGGGAGGAAGGTGGTTTAAAATTTAGCTTTTATTTCTCATTATCTTACTCTGAATGGATTTGTAATAAATTATTTTCCCCAAGACAAATATATTTTGTACATGATGGTATTTGGAGAGTGTTCCTCACTCCCTGCCCTTATCATGACCCTCAAGCCCGATACATTTTCTCCCCCATCCAGTTGAGGAGGGCAGAGAACCTTTGGTGGGCACCTGGAGCCCAGAGTCAACCCACCAAACCCATAAACCATGAATGTTTTGCATCAAACCAAGCCTGTGGCCATGCTGTGAAAAGTGAGACCATGGGTCAATCGACACAGAACACTGACAGCAGATGACAACAGCCACAAGAGGACATCTTTCCTCATGCAGCCCTTGCAGGACCTCAGCTGGTGGCTGCTTTGGGTAATTTAGGAAAGAAATAAGATCTAATGTGGGAAGGAAAAAGAATGCTGGATTTTGAATTTCCGCACGAGCTGTTCTGGCGAGAACACTGCCTGTGAGAATTGTAAAGCCCACATTGCTCAGAGATGTCTACAAGCAGGTTAGATCATCATCTGCCAGGATGGCTTAGCTAAAGCTGATCTTGTCTTTGGTGAGTCAAAACATGCTAAAAAGTTGATAAGATTCCCAGTCACTGACAGAGTGCAGTGAAGACAGACACCAATCGCTTGCAACAGCTTTCACAGAGAATGATGATACAAAAACAGTCATGTAAGGAGCCAGGGCAGACTTGTCCTGATGGGAAACATTCCTAATTGCATCTGGTTTCAGACCTACGTGAGGCAGGCTGCCTTCCTTGCCAAAAGCATTTGAAAGCTGCAGTAAATTAAAGCAGAAGTATCCAAAGTTCAAACCACACAATCTAGAAAATCATATTTCATGTACACCAAGCACGTTTCAAAATCAATGACAACCATCTAAAGCAGGCAGGAGATCATTCTAAAACTCACAACTGCAATGGATTTATTGGCTCAAAACTACACTGATATGGAAATAATGTTTCATATTGCATAATATATTCTATCAATTTCATTTCTGAAATATATTATTTATCTCAAATCCTACATACAGTGGAACATAATATGTGATAATAGATCTGGGCCAGCAAAAAATGTATATAAGTAAATTTGGCTTTTTGCCTAGGATTTGAGAGGACTGTCAGAAGATGAAGTAAATGCTAGGGCAGCAGATACTAAACCCAAAAAAGAGCCCAAAGTTTTTCTTGCAGAGTATTTCACACATTTAAAAAACAGACACTACTACTATCTCTTTTTTGTTTAGTACCAGCCCCATGTGAAGATACAGATGCAGCAGCTTTAGAAAGAAAAGTAGCAAAATATCAACAGTGGGGTAGACAACACAGACTGTTCTATACAGCCTGAGGTCATGATTTCCTTACAAGGTGCTCAGGCTCCAATTTGTGGAAAGGACACTCTACCCTGTACAAAAACTAAAAGGTTGTAAAAGGTCAGACAGGCCCATTAAATGTTGTCAAGGAGTGCCTGTGAAATTGTCTGTAGTATCCTGTCTGATATCAGACTCTGGCAAGGTCTCTGCAGCCTGCCCCAGGGATCTGCCCACCCCACCCAGCAAAGCCTCATGTTTGCTCTCCCATGTGACTTTCACAGGAAATGCCACATCCAGGTGATGGAGATGCAGGTTTGAGCCCTCTCACCCTGGGCAAGGAATGGAATGGAGCTCTCCCAGACTCTGGACATGCTATGGAAGAGGCAGCCAGTGTCCAACATTGACCCATAGAGATGAGACAGCATAGGTGCTGTTTCTGCAAGAAGACCAAGTGCTCTGACCAACAAGGATAACATTGCACCAGCACTTCCACTTGCTTTTTTTGCATCCAGGCTGCCTCCAGTCAGCATGAAAAACATCCTTCATATCCAGCAGAACTATTCCACCCCCAGAGAGAGAGCCTGCTTCCAGAGATGGTATTTTGTGGAGGCACCAGGGCTATCTCTGTCCCCTGGCCATACAGATCTTAATGGATCTCAAACAAACTATTCTAAGAGAGGTTAACCACTGCAGATAGGGAAAGAACTAGTAGGAAATAAACTTTTTTTAGCGATGCCTGGCAGTAAGTTAGGAGAAATCAAAGTTCCTCGTCTCTGCTCACCTTCCCAGCAGAGATGAACAGTAGAAATACCAAACAAGACACATAAACGGTAAAAAGCAAGATTTTTAAAGCATCAGTACAGTTTTAGTAATCCCAGGTGTTATTAATAGCATCACTGTGGGCATTTATTTTCCCCACACTGAAAGAAGAACTTTAATCCCCTATTGATTGAAGCTAAAGTGCAGGACACACTGCCATTTACATGATTGATTCACGTACCTTGAGGGAATCAAGTCATCTGTAAACCAAATTTTTTCTTCCTTTACAGGTCCCTGTTAGATAAATGTCTCTGTAAGCAAAATATCTTTAAATTAAGGGCAAGAGGTGAAATACATTGCTAGCAAAAGCAGGCAGGGCTTCAGTGAAGTCCAAGTGGAAAATCTGACCTGATAAAGACATTTCCTTGAGTTGTGAGAAGGTAATTCGGACTCAAGAATAATAATCTTAAAACTGAGAAATTACATGATTCCATGCAGAAGATACACTTGGGAGAAAGTGATATTCACCTATTATATATATTAAAAATTCATTTTCCCCAAAAGAACAGGTTATTGGAAAAGGCCAATCTAGTGTCTAATTCAAACAGCTGGGATGTACTCTGTGTTTTCAGGGGGTGACAAACGTTCCCCCTCCTAAAACAACTGTCTTCACTCAGACATAAAATGAGAAGCTTGAATATCCTGGTCAGTTCTTAAAAGGAAGACTGGAAAGCTGTTCAGAAAGTGCAGATAAATCACCTAAGGAAGAAAGCCAGGAGGTGGAGAAAGCCCCAGGGGCCTCTGGTGCGTGCGCTCGTGATCGACATCTCCCAAAGTGTTCTCTTTGAAACCTTCATGTCAAAGTTTCTCCAGTCTCTTGACAAACAGCGTTTTTACTACATTCAGCTCAGCAGGGAAAGTGTGATAACTCAAAAGGATGAAATTCAAAAGCATTTCTGGTTCATTTGAAATAGCAGCAGCCATGACTAGGTAATAGAAAATAAAGTTCTTTTCATTGCCGTCAATCCCAATGATGCCATCTCAGGCAGGAGCAATAATGTTTGATTTTTCTTCTACGTTTGTCATGCAGGGACTGAGTACCTTGAGGGAGGGAATGAAACAACAGCTCCTAGCATTCAGACAGCTATATATTTATTTATATGCTGAACAACAAGGCTAAGGAGTTGTGGATTTAATACAAGGGGGCTTTCAACCTACAGCACTCAAAGCCATGAGCAAAGTAATTCAATAATGTAAAGTTTTGATCTGGTTCGCGTAAAAATCAAATTTATATTTTCTCACTGAAGTGTAAGTGGGTGACCATTGTCTTCCTCAAGAGTGGACAGGAGCCTGTCTGGTTCCAAGGCTGGCCTGTGTCTGTCCTACCACCAATGGATCATGTCAAAGTGGTGAGGAATGGTGTCATGTTATAGAGACATTTCTTTGCCAGCTGTACCTGCAAACTGGTGTGAGCAAAAGACTGCTCATCATAGAATTCCCCCCCACACACTTTTTTATGTATTACTGATGGCAGAGGTAAAGCAATTGAGGACTACTCTGTACATAGTATCTTCCCAACAGCATAAGTTGCAAGGAAATTATTATTACTGGAAGGCACTTGTACAAAACAAGGTAAACAAACCACTTCTTAATCTTCCTAGAGAGAACAACTTTCACTTATTGCACCACTACAAAGCAATCTTGTTAAATTTAGCCACAGAGATGATTTCTCTGCCTAGTCACGCCAACGTTCTGGCCACTGGGACAGGGGATAGAAGTGGGTGAGGCAGCTTTTAGGAAACTACTCATGTTTCCTAAGCCATGCTGGAAGGAGCCTGGTTATTTAGTTCAACTCCCTTCTTCCTAGGTTTTCATTTTAATGCATTCCTGTGCAGCCGTGTCTCAGCTGGATATTACAGTGCCAACATTTTGAAAGGAAAATTGCTTTCTGTTTTTCGTTGTATTTCATGCATAAAGCATCCCTTACAATCCAAAAATGCAACTCAGGTTTTCATTGCTTTTCCAGATCCGTGGTCCTTATTCTCATGTCCAAGGGATCAGGAATTGCATTGGCATAGGGTAGGACTGAGAAAAGGATGGCATTTCTGTCTACCTCCTGCATGCTGAGGAGGACTCATTTAATTTTAAAATTATTTGGAAAATAGCAATGTGTATCTGAAAATTTAGTGCAATGAAACTAAACTGAACGAATGAAAAACTGTCAGGTTTTTCCTGTAGCTGGCAGCACTGTATGTTCACTTCTGCTTGTTTGTCACTCAGAATAATGCAAAGAAAGCTTTATTATCTACTACCAAGAATGGTTTATCATGTCTCTTTAAATGGCTGTAAAAGAGCTCTTGGAGAAGTGTGGAGCTCTGTTTATGTTATAGGCAGCATTGCAGTAGCAAAAGGCACATTGCTGCAAACTTCTGGTAGAAGGTGAAGATTTTACTTTTTCTTTTAAAACACATCTGCACTTAACATTGTCAGACAGCACCAGACAATGCCATAACATAAATCCTATGTTCATCTGTCCATAAAAGAGCCCCCATGCCTGGGGACTGCTCCTCCTTGTTTCCTTGCCCTCCCTGGTGGAAGGGCTTGCAGGCAGCATCTCCTCCTCACAGGGAGCCTGTGCTGGGGCAGGACCTCTGTGTGCCTCCCCCGTGAGATACAGCACTGCCAGCTGCTCTTTGGCTGGCACAGGTATTTACAGCACATTTCACTTCACTGATTTACATCACAGCCTTTCTTACACTCCTGCGAAGATTATCCTCACTGCTCCTAAGGGAGGTCATGCAGTAAAACAAGTCCTCAGAACGAGTGTCGAGTATGAACTTGTGAAAAATGCCTATCACTTGTTTTTAAAATTTTAAAAGTTTAACAGTAATAAAATGGTTATAAAGATAGTAATATAATTAGAGTAATAAAAATTTTGACAATCAGGATTTAGAACAATAAGAGACAATAAAACCAAAGAGTTATGGACGGTCTGGGTACCTTTTTCTGGGCAAAATAAGCCTGAAAAAGGACCCACGTTAACAGAGGATTATCTCTTAAAAACAATAGCCTGTTGCATATTCATACACCTCCTACATGATGCATAAATTCCATTCAAACAAAGGATTCTGTCTGGTCAGTGTCAGCTTCTTCCTCTTAGTCCTAACAGCATCTTCAGAACTGAGCGAGGCAGGAAGAAGTTCATTTTTTCTGACAATGGAGCAATAAATTCTCTTTCTCTGAAAGATTTAGGTGCCCTGTGGCTGCTATCTCGGTTCGAGCCCTCTCTTTTAAAAAACTACCTTGCATAGCATAGTTTCTATTGTAACATTATGTTATAACCTAGAACTATATTTAACACACTACTTAAGAAAATTAATACAGCATAACTTTCTAACATAACACATATAATATTCATTTTAATATTTGAGAAAAGCCAATCATAAAATATGCATTTTTCACAAGCCTAATAACAAACCATCCCACCCAGGGGCCCTCTGCAACCTCCAGTGGTGCTGCTGCTGCCATTTTCTGCTTTCTCCTGCTTGCTTGCACCACAGATGAGCTCAGATGCCAGTCTGCAGCTGAATGGCACAGGAGTGAGGAGGAGAAGGAATATGCAAGTTATTTTGTAAACTGAGGGTGACAGAGGACCAGGAACAAACAAATGCTTGACAGAAAACCAACATGAACTGGAAGACAGACACACAGAACATCTCCCTTGAGGCATCCAAGCATGAAACATTCACACCCCAAAATGGTCCCCACAGTGACCCATAAATGGCAATTTTGGGAATGATGAATCAGACCATCCATTTCCCCCGTGTTTCACTGGAAGCAGTTATAAATCATCTCCAGCATTACAAGTGCACATCAGACACAAAGGAGGTGGGAAAGGGGCTAATTTTAACCCATTAAGAGTTTTTAGGCTGCCAGACTCAAGCCGTATGTCTTTGTGAGGGTGAAATACAAAGAAGGCACCTAAGAGTACTTGAGAAAATTAAAGGCTAGCACAAGCACATCACACATTCAAAGAAATCCTGCAGCTGGGATTTAGAAGAGCACTGGTGTAAAGTAATAGCTTATAAATCCTTGATTCCCTGAAAAATACTAATGCCAGTCATCTCAAGTTTTTTACTTATTGCCTGCCTACACAGCTGCCTTTCAGTTTCAGTATTTGAGGAGAAACTTCTCTGGACAACAGAATGTGATTAAACTTTAAAATCCAATTCATGACACAATCTTCTGTACTTTTTGAAGAGAAAAAATAGTATTCCACTTAAAATTTAAGAACAGAGCAGACCCTCTCACCACTTTGCCCAACATGAGAAACTTTTTTTTGAGGGAAAAATAAAGAGAGAAATTACATAATTGGAAGGGGCTGGCAGGGTGGGGAGAGAAAAACTTTGCTGTGTTTAGGGTTTTATACAGAGGCTTTTATAAAGTGAGAAAGATCCAAAACATATTTTGGGGAAAAACTGCACAGATTCTGTTCAGAGCCCAGGCTGTGCCACTCCAACCCTGCTTACCTATTACACAGAGGTGGAAGCAACCAGGCCAGAATGCTCCATCTTCTGATTAAAAAAAGAAAAGAGTGGAAGGAATTGTTATCACTGTATTTGCAGCACAGCAGGCTGACTTTTTTCTTTTCTTTTTCTCCTAACTTACTGGTACAAGTGCACCATTAATAATTCATGCTGCCTCTAAACGGCAGGGCAGCCCTGCTGCTTTGTCACATCTCACAATGGCTGAGTGACAACTGGCTCTGACTCCAGGCCACTGTCTTTGACTATCTGCCGGGAGAGACACATCACTGTCCTTCCTTTGTCACTCCATCCCTGACACAGTGGTGACAAGCACTGGCCTGGCTGTCATTCCCTTCACCCTCAGATAACAGCATCTGCCACCTTTCAATGCAGGCTCTGCACTCCTGTGCCCCAAAGAAGGAGATGTATGTTAATGCTACTGCTGACTGCTGATCTGCTTCTGCTGGTTGTTTTTCCTCTGGATACAAATTTGGACTGACCATGCTCCAAAGAGCACAGAGTTTAAATGCTGCTCTGGGACCAGCACCCAGCTAAAGCCCATAAGATAATGGTGTTCCCAGGGTGCTGAGAGGGGGAAAAAAAGGCTCTCTTTTAAAGAAAAGTCTCAGGTGACAATGCCAGATTTTAGGGTAGAGAATAAGGGATCACACATGGAAAGAATTATGCATTTCCTCTCTGTGCCAAGGAGCTTTTGGGCCTGAGCTGGCAGGGCACAGTTCTACCCTTCCAGAGCCTTCCTAAAATGTGTGCAGGGCACTGCAGGCAGGACACAGCACGTCCCTTCCCACCGTGCTGAACAACACTGTTAGGAACCAAAAAAAGGGTTATCCGTTTTTTAAGTTGCAGAGTTCACAACTTAAGTTGGAGCTCAAATTATTTATTGTTAATGATTTCATGTTGTAATGTCCTGTTAACAGTTTCCGTTTAATTACCTGTTCTCAATAGCGCCCCGAGCCATCTCCGCCGCTGCCGGCCTGCCCTGGAGTGGTGGGCCCCAACCCGCACCTTTCAGCGCGGGCCCGCCCGGGCCGGGGGTGACCCAGGAGAGTGCCCTGAGCCAACTCCGCCGCTGCCGGGCTGCCCTGGAGTGCTGGGGCCCAAGCCGCACCTTTCAGCGCGGCCCACCTGGGCCAGGGTGACCCGGGAGCGGTGGGGCGCCGTCCCCTCAGGCACGAGTCCTGGCGGGGCCGGGGGAGCCCCACGGGAGGTGCCCCTGGAGTGCAGACCGGCCCCAGGGACAGGCGGGGTGCCCCCCCTCAGGCACAAGTCCCAGTGGAGCCGGGGAGCCCCACGGGTGGTGCCAGCGGGACCGCCCGTCCCGGGAACGGCGGGCCGTGTTCCCCCTCAAGCACAGGCCCCAGCTGAGCCGGGGGGGCCCTGCAGGGGTAGCACGGGGGTCCCAGAGGCAGCGACCGGCCCGAGTCGCCTTTCCCGCAGGGGCAGCGCTTGGGCGTAGTCCTGCTGCTTCCCGGGAGATGGCACCCCCACAGACTGACATGCAAATGTATTTGTGAACTCCCTACTGTATCCGTATCACCCTGCCTGAGCCAGGTAAATGACTGTTTTTCGGACGGTGGAGGGGAGAGGACCAGGAGTTGATACGCAAATAAGTTTAGAGCCAAGATGCGCCGGGGCAAGCCCTCCACCAAACGTAGCTAATAAACCCCTAAACCGGTGAGCCAATATGGAATTTAGAGATCAAAGTAGTGTCTGGACATCAGGGGCAAAGTCTGGAGCCGGCAGAGACGCTGAAAAACTTTAATGACCCCTCACCACAACCTCAGAAGATGTCAGCTGGCGCCAGGACCCAAGATTGAAATATCAAAAAGCAGGATTCAGGGCTATATACCCTTGTTTGCTTTTGTGAGGAGAATAGCTCCCGCTCCTGTCTCTGAGTGAACAATACTGTGTTTTTCTCCTCCTCTGAGTTGTTCTTGGGAGTCATGATTGTGAAACTGTGGACCTGTTGAGCCTTCCAATGTTGAGCTGATCACTTTTAATACTTAATAAAGGCATTTAAAGGAGAAAGATCTGCTCTAATTATTTCCACACAAGCTCCTTCCAAAGGCTCCTGAAGAAAATAACTCCACTCTGTTTTCCAGATGCTTGGAAGTTGTGAGAAATAACTGCTCACTTTTTTTAAATTTCTTGAAGGTTTATTAAACTTTAACAAAAAACCCAACAAAAGGATTCAATAAGGAAAAAGTACAACACTGGGGGAGCCCCCCATCATGACTACGAGCCGTGTGTCATCTTCAAAATGGGTGCTCCACCTTTTATACTTCTAGCTCCTCCTAAAGTCTTGTCAGCCGACTCCTTCCTTGCCATCCAGTGGAAGAAATCACATCCTTACACCTTGATTGGACGTCAGGTGTTGCCATAGTGTTATGAGTAAAAAAGCTGTCCATATTTTTAAAAGTTGCAAAGTTCACAAGTTAAACCAATTGCTGCCAAATTGGAGTAGTAACTATTTATTGTTAACAACTTCATGTTATAATCTCCTGTTGTTAATCGTTTCCTTTTTCGTTTCCCTGAGCCAGCCCGCCGCTGCCTTCCCAGCCCGGCTCTGCGGGCAGGGTGGCCCAGGAGTGTCCCAGGAGCGGGGCCCTGCCCCAGGAGCAGAGTCCCCTCCCCACCTCGGTGCGGGTCCCGTCGTGCTGGGAGAGCCCTGCAGAGACCAGCCCGGGTCGCCGTGTCCCGCAGGGGCAGCCGCTGGCCACCTCCCTTTGCCGGGCACCACCCTGCTGCTTCCTGGGAGACGGCACCCGGATGGGGAAGAGAGGACATTGGAGTTGGCATGCAAATGACCTCGGAGCCAGCATGCAACAGGAGAAGCCCCTCATCAAACCTAGTAAAAAACCCCTAAAACTAACGAGCCAACACAAAATTGACAGATCGAAGTGATGTCTAGACGTGAGCAACAGAGTCCAGTATCTGCTAAGACCCTTTTTACCCCTCACCCTAACCAAAGATGTCGGCTGGACAGAGCACCTTGAATGTCAAACTGAAGAAGTGGAAGTTTCCTGGTGGTCTTGTGATGATGGGACCCCCCCGGCTCTGCCTGCAGACTAGTGAACAAAACTGCACTTCTCTGCTTTTCTGGGAGGAAGTGGCATGAGTGTGGAGGCATGAGTGTGGACGCATTGGTTCTCCCCGCTTGAGCTGATCCCTTTTAATGAAGGCATTAAAAAAGAGAAAGATCTTTTTTGCCCTGTTTATTTCAATAGTAACAAGCCAACCCTCCCCAAATGCCCTGACCATCCCAAGGCCATCCTGTGATAAGGATGCGGGGACATTTACAGTAACATATCTCTACATCTACAAAAACTTCTCTTAACATACATATAATGCTCACCCCTTAATTGTGACAGCCAACCCTCTCATTACTGTGATAGGTGAGTAGTGCAATAATTGCCTCTCACAATTAACAGACAAATATCACGTGTATTGGTTAAGAAAAGTTATAGATTTATAGTTATGTTTTACCCCCTCACATGGTTATCTAGGGACAGCTGAGGCTGGGACATCTGGGAGGGTTGGCTTGTCATTATGGCGACATCTGACCTCCAATCAGGATTTGAGGAAGAGATCTCCACCACTGGACAGTGAAGGAGGGGTTGATGGACAGAACTTTGGGAGGGGTTAAAGGGTTAAAAAGTGAAAACCTCCATTGTGAAGGGGGTGAGCACATGGCAGGGAAATCTTTTGCTCCCAGTGCCATAATTTTTTTTCTTTATTCAGTCTTCTGTTGTATTTCTGATAAGGTTTAATAAACCTTGCTAAACTATGAAAAGGGAGTAGCCATTTCTCACATTACTCATCGATAACAGAAATGGTGGGAGTGTTTTTGACAGGCACCAGAAAACCTCTTGGGGCTCCCTCTGACTCTGCCAGCAGCAGGGCAGCACACACCAGATGTGTTCAGCCAAAATCTCTCTGTGCACTCAATGTGCAGTACCCCTCACAGAGCAGCCAAGCACCTGTGTGAGTAGCTGATCCCAGGAAAGGGCCACGAGCCTTAAAGAATTCCATAATTTCCAGCTCTTTGATCTCCCCAGATGCAGGGAGGCAGACAAATGCAAAACAAGGATTAAGTCGTAGGCAGAGCTGCCAAAGCCAGTCCTTTGTCTCCACCTCTGTGCCCTCAGAGGAGGCATTCCCAGCATTCAGGCAGCACTCTCAGCAAAGGTTCACTACACACTGCTGTTACAAACACAGGGGACAAAATATTACCCAAACATCCTTTTCTCCATGGGGACCTGAATGCTGCTTCCTTTATCCTTCCCTGCTGCAGCACTGTTACCAATTACAGTCATTAAAGAACAGCTGGCACTCGCTCCAGTAGAGAGCTCTCTCCAAATCCACAGAAGCTGATGCAAAAAAAGATTTCCTTTCTTCCACTGGATTTTGGATCAGATTCAGAGAGACCTTATGGTTTAGAAAGCAGGGGGTTGTTATTTTTTTTCCCCCATTCCTATCTTACTTCTCCATCTCGTGTTTGTGACTAGGGACCATTTCTTTTTCCAATCTATACAGCCAGTGACAGCAGGTTGGGGCTGCTTGACCCCCCTCCCCTCTGTTTTTAGAGGAGATTTTAATTAAAAAACTCCACAGCAGGGCTGAAACTACTAGAAAGTAGAAAGGAAGAAAGAATGAGGCAGAACAGCAAACAGCAGCAGACTTTCAATGTCCTTTGCTCATGATGTTTTTTCCCATTTAAGTCTTTCACGGCTGTTCCATGCATTGCTCAAAGCTCAATTTGTCTCGCACACAGATCTTACTGAAAGGTAATAAGCAAGTCCTAGCTAGAGAGTCAATTAACATATAATCTTTGACATTTTGTATCAGCAGCAGCTGCCAAATAAGTTTTTTTTCTTTATACAGAATGAAATATATTGCTTGAGTGCTTGAAATTTTGATTTATGTTACATTTTTTCCATATTCAGTTAGGATGCTCTCTTCCAGTCCCATGGTGGGGAAGTGCACTGAGTTTTGCCTCCAAAATTATCAACAAAACTATTTTTGAGCTCAGGGAGTAATAAATAAATCCAGCAATTACTGTGTTGGGGGATCTAAATTCTCTTTCCTTTCACCTTGTCCTTTTGGGGCCAAATTTTCATTTTCACACCTGTAAAGCCCTTACAAGTGAAGAGGTGGCATGTTTGCATGGCCACAGCAGCTGCTGACACTACCCTCCATTAAACTGCTCCCTCCCCTACCGTACAAACAGCTGAGCTGCTCCTGAAACAAGTCCTGAACCCAGCCCACAGCAGCAACTTGATCTGAGATTACCTGGTGTTGTCAGAATGCAAATCAGGAGAAGTTCAGCTGCTGTTGATTCACAAGACAAAAACCACCAGGGGAGTGTGAAAGGTTGGGCAGCTGCGACCTGTCCTCACTTTCCTTCCCAAGTTGCCAAGACACCAGGCCCTTTATTTGCAGTGCATTAACACCTGGGACAGCTCTGGCAGAAAACATGACAGGTGTGGTGCTTTATTGGACCATGCAGGTACCTCAGAATTCAACTTGCATTCTGGTTGGACAGGAACTGTAATTTCTCAGATAACTGTGAAAGATTCCAGCTGAGGTTTCAATTGGTACAGCTACAGAAATATTTAATAATGGTAATTATATTACTATCACCGCTCTGTAATTTCATAATGTATAATAAAATGGTGCCTGTTAGTTTAAAATAGGTACGTAACTAAATGTAGCAGCTGCAAAAAGCTCCATCTTGCTCACCTGTCTGTATCACTGTTGAATCCCCACCAGTCACAACATGTCTGAGATTCCACATCAGTTCAAAAAGCTGTAATTATCTGTCTTTGAAAGACTAACAAGTAAGCAGGATTATATAAAAGGATTAAGCACACACATAAAATAACACACTAGAAACTGTAGGTGTACTAATCTCTGAATCACCTGAGAAGGTGATTCAGAGATTCCCTCTTTTATAGAGCTGCATGTTTTCTACATCTTGTTTAACTCTGTAGAATGATTGAAATAAACTGCCACCTGTGCCCAGCAGAAAGGCTGCAAGAGTGCTGTCATCAGAGCTCCAGTTCAGGGCCACTTGCCTGAAACAGTCACAGCCCTGCAAGAGGCCCTGCCTATCTGAAGGTCATGCAAACATGGGTGAGTTTCACATCAAGGGATACTTTCACTGTATCCCTTGAAAACCAGAACAAATAATAGCAACACTCAGAATGAGTGATTATCATCATTGCGTTAATGACGGTCATGGGAGAAAGGCTCCAGCTCAATGAGCTCTGACGTGGAAACAAATATTGCAAAAAAAAATTTAAAAAATAGGAATAAATGGGAGCATCTGAACCCTAAATCCACAAGGAAGTGATTCACTGCAGTGCTGTGTGGACTGTGTAATCCTAAAGCAGAGTGGAGTTGCAGCCTGTAAAGAGAGATTTCTGCCACATGAATATGTCTGGTGCATCCCCAGCACAAAGGGGCTGTGCCCACTGAACCTGCTGCCCTCCCCTCGGCAGAATGGCTCCACCTCAGGTTCACTTCACAAGATGGTCAATTAAATCAAGCTGATGAAGCAGAAAAATCCAGCCAAAGGACAAATTAAGCTGCACAGAATGTCTCGTTGCCAAGGCAGAAATGTAACACAGGGAACAGAAGCAGAGGCTGCTGGACTCCCAGCGCCAGGAATTAATGGCAATATGGTCTCCATGCTGAAAGGAAAGCCATGCCGTGGGATGCACGATCCAAACTCTGAGGCTGATTGTCTTAGGCTGCAAATGCCAGATGTGGCCAGGGTGTGTACTCTACTGCTAGCTGTTAGAGGTGGGGCAGTTATCTTCTGTTTGTTGGGCAGTTTTTCTTTATCTCCTCCATGACCCATCCTCTCTCCAGGAGATATTGTCTGTTAATGGCCATTGAGTGTCACTGCAGGACTGATAAAATTCCAACATCCTATTAGGAGAAGCTCTGCCCAGAGGGAGGAGCCAAGCATTCCTCCCTGGGTAGAATCTGACATTGGCAACACCACAGGCAGCCTTTTCCCACTGGATTCCCAGGGGAGCAGTGGGAAATTCCATTGGATTCCCAGAGGAAGACCTGGCCCACCACTGGACCTTCAGAGGAAAACTGCACCCTTCTACAGGATCACTGCTCCAACAGAACCACACCTGGCACTGCAGGAGGCTGCAGCCACCATTTAATGGCTGCCACCTCCCTGACCCACAGGGTGTCAGCTCCTGTTCTGACTCTGTATTCTATCAGTGTTGTTTTTATATTACTGCATTTTTATTTTTCCTAATAAAGAACTGTTATTCCTACTCCCATATCTTTGCCTGAGAGCCCCTTAATTTCACAATTATAATAATTCGGAAGGAGGGGGTTTACACTTTCCATTTTAAGAGAGGCTCCTGCCTTCCTTAGCAGAAACCTGTCTTTTCAAACCAAGACACTGATAAAAGCAAAAATTAGAGAGAGAGAGAGATTATTCAAAGAATGGTCCAGCAGGTAACAGTTTACCATCTTTTATGAAGAAAGTCAGGAGTGCTCCCCACCCAGCTCCCATCTCCATCCACATGCAGCTGGATGCTCATTTAGTGGCAATGAGCTCCCTGCCATTGGCTCAGGAGAATTAGTTCTGTTGTTTGTCTGCTGATGCTTTATAATCTCTACATATGAACAGCTAATTTTGTTTTTAACCATACTTGCTGTTTCTCTCAATCTCAAATCTTTTATGAAGAATGGATCAATACAAGAATGATCCCAATGAGAGAAGAAATTAATTCCAGTCAGTGTTGCTGGTATATGAGCAGAAAGGTCACCCAGGGTCTGGAGCAGGAGCTGAACAGATTGAAGTTTGTATTGCAGTGTTAGATGGGAATGCAGAATAATTACTTTTGCAAGCTTGCAAAGGATTAAACTGATTTAAATGGGATGAATCTAGCTGCAGCCCACTCCATCAGCTGTGTGACAGTAATTAATATGCAGATTAGAAAAAAAAGCCCAAAACCCAGACATTTACTCTACACTAAGGCAACATCCTTCTTTCAAAACTTCAGTGACATCTCAGGCTTTACCACAACAGTGGCCAGATGTCTTCCAATGCACAAAGATATTAATGTACAGATGAATTCATTTTCCAGGCTTTTTTTTTTTTTTTTAATGCCAAACAACTTAAGTTGGGACAATAAACTGAAGTTCTAGTTCCACGCTAAAAATTTAAAAAGTATTTAGGAAAACAATATTCAATTTATTTAAGACCATACATAATGAGGTTCATAGAATCATAGATTGGTTTGGGTTTGGAAGTGACCTTAAAGATCATCCAATTCCAATGCTCCTGCTATGGACAAGGACACCTTCCAGAATCCCAGGTTGCTCAGAGCCCCCATCCAGGCCTTGAGCACATCCAGGCATGGGGCAGCCACAGCTTCTCTGGGAGGCTGTGCCATTGCCTCACCACCCTCACAGGGAAGAATTTTTTCCTAGCATCCAATATAAACCCCTCAAGGTTTCAGCTCAAGGTTATTCTCCCTTGTCCTATCATCCCATGTTTTTTTAAAAAGTCCCTCTCCAGCTTTCTTGTACCACCTTTAGGAACCTGGACATGCTAGAAGGTCTCCACAGAGCTTTCTCTTTTCCAGGCTGGACAATCTCAATTCCCTGAGCCTGTCTTCATAGAAAAGGTGATCCAGCCCCTTGACCATCTCTGTGGACTTGCTCCAACAGGTCCATGAATGACAAAGGATGGCAGGGATAACTCAGGAGTATTGTGACTCCATTTGCACTCAGCAGACAATTCTGTCATGGACACCCTCACGAGTTTTGTTTAGCCAGATGTAAGAGAGAGCTGCAGCTAGCGAGAAATGCTTTATTAGCAGCTCTGTGTTTTTGCTAGGATCAGCTACATATTTTCACCATGATGTCACCATCATATTTTCTGAAAAATTTCTTTGTCTAGGATTTTCTCCTGGGAAGCTGAGAAGCCTCAGAGAAAAATGAAAACAATAATTATCTAATTTGCTTCTCTTGTGTTTTGCTGCTTTGGAGTGTGGTTTGGACATTGTTCACCAACGGGTGGTCGTTTGATTGGTTTCACGTGAATTGTTTTGACTTAATGACCAATCACAGTCAGGCTGTGTCGGGACTCTGGAAGGAGTCATGAGTTTTCTTTAGTATCTTTTAGCCTTCTGTCTGTATCCTTTCTCTATACTTTAGTATAGTTTAGTATAGTATTCTTTAATATAATATAGATCATAAAATAATAATTAGCCTTCTAAGAACACAGAGTCAGATTCATCATTTCCTCCCTGTGACGAGGGTCTCAGAAAATACCACATTTTACAAGTGAAAGTTTTAAACTTTCAAAAGTTTTACAACTCCTGGATATGCCTCTTTCTCTGGACTGACTTCTTCAATGCTCCCCTCCTGCCTGCACCACCACAACCCCAAGGGCTCTTGGCTCAGACACACCACAGTAGGCTGGGACCTTCATGGGCCATTACCTGCCCAAAGAGTTGTGGCAATGCTTTGGTTTGTGCAAATCAAACTTGACCTTTGGATGCTGTGGATTGGTGGTGAAGCTCTTCAGCAAGTCCTGAGTGACTCTTGTGCATCTGTTTTCACAGCAGCTTCGTCTCCTGTTCCAGATATTGCAAGAGTTCCCCAGCCACCCCCATGTCAGGAGTGCTCCCCACCCAGCTCCCATCTCCATCCACATGCAGCTGGATGCTCATTTAGTGGCAATGAGCTCCCTGCCATTGGCTCAGGAGAATTAGTTCTGTTGTTTGTCTGCTGATGCTTTATAATCTCTACATATGAACAGCTAATTTTGTTTTTAACCATACTTGCTGTTTCTCTCAATCTCAAAACCTCCTGAGAAGTGATATAATCCCATTGGTTCCCATTTCCATGACACATGCTCCTAAGCACATTCAATTACTGCGTGCATAATTGCCAGCTCACATAGGCTCAATCATTAGTGTCTAAATCAGGTATTTAACTAACCCTTCTAAATCACTGGGAGGGTGATTTAAACCAAATTCATATCCCCTTGTGGTGTCAGGCTAAGTGAAATGGTTTGGGTTTGCAGTAAATCACACAGTATCCCAGCCTTAGTGCCTTCTGTTTTATAGGCAGGATCTAGAACAAGAAAAATCCTCTAATACACAGAATCCTGTTACATTTCAGAGAATGGGGATAAGGCAAACTGCCTTGAACAGCAGTAGAAAAATGGAGCAACCAAGGCATTCAGCATAACAAAGGAGCACCGAGGGATCTGAAAGCAGAGTGAGAGAGGCAAGGCATTTTTCTGAATATAGAGCACAAGGGAAAAAGCATGAATGTCCAATTCAGATGAATCTGGGCTCAACTGGGAAACGTGCAATTAAAAGACAATCTGGCTTCATGTTGAGCTGTGACATGGGACATCCTGACATCCAGCCTAGAAACTTTATTGATGTCTCACAGTACTCAGTGTCCTCAACTCTTTGTGGACCAACATAAGCATAAAGTACAGACTCAACAGCTGCTGAACAAGGGTGGGGAAAGAGAGAAGAAAGTCAAAACCACAGTTTGTAGCCTAAGACAAAACACTTTCTCTGCTTTAAGGTGTGGTCTGGAGGAAAGAAGTCCCTGTGGCTTTCCTATAGAAAATTATAAATATAGAATTTTGTTGATAATATTGTTAATTGAAGACAGACTTCTAGTTTGCAACACTACCAAATCAGACTTTTCAAAAATATCCCTTGTGCATGGTTTTGAAAGCTGTGTTTATGCTTGCCCTGGTGTCACACTGGTCCCTGCCAAAGCATCTAGAAAGTCTCCCATGAGGGGCTGGACAGTAGTTATATGACAAGACACCCAAAATCAGTGTATCTACAGTTCAAAGCTGGTCCCATGCAGAATCCTATGCTGAAAAATACCAAACAAAACCATAACTGTGGTGGTGTTCGCAGGGATCCCAGGATGAGGGAAGAGCTGAGAATCTTGACTCCATGATTCAGGAGGCTGATTTATTATTTTATGATATACATTACATTAAGAAAATTATATATTAAAACTGTACTGAAAGAATAGAAGAAAGGCTTTCATCAGAAGGCTAGAAAGGAATAGAAAGGGATGATAACAAAAGCTCGTGACTCTCAGAGAATCTGAGCCAGCTGCTTATGATTGGCCATTAATTAGAAACAACCAACATGGACCAATCAAAGATGCACCTGTTGCATTCCACAGCAGCAGATAATTATTGTTTTTCTTTTCCTCTGAGGCTTCTCAGCTTCTCAGGAGAAAAATCTTGGCAAAGGGATTTTTCAGAAAATATCATGGCGACACCATAACTGCTTGAAAAACAGCATAACTGAAATCATGCTGCCATCACTCAGCCAATGTCTGCCCTTTTGTGCTTCCACTCATCGGCCAAGGAAGTATCAGTTTCTAGAATTTCTGAAACTTTCTTTTTTTGTCCAAGAGGAAAGACAACATGAAGCTACCCAGCTTCTCTTGGCTGTCACACAGATTTACAGCTACCCCCACTCTAATTCTCCATTTACATGCATGAAATTTTAAAAACTCATATCAATCCCACCTGCTTGGAGGTGAGAGAGATTAAGACCTTCAAGGCAAGGATTTTTGTTTGGATTTTACAGTACCTACTACAACCACTGACTAAATTTTGAATTCTATTACATAGAAATAGTAAAATAAAAAGGCCATAATGTGACATAGTAAAATTTTTTTATAAATATTTGTCATAATTTCTGTTACACTTGGCTTTTTTCTGTAACAGTTTTTAAGGTGATGATTAAAAAACCATACCAAACCAACCAATCAAAAAACCAAACAAAAACAAACCAAAACAAAAAAAAAAAAAAAGAAACCAAATAAATGAAAAGCTCCACAAAACCTTAAACCCTTAATAAGCTTTACCATAGTGCATCCTCCATCCTACTAAGTATAAAATACCATGGTTTGAATTCCATGCTGAGTGCCTGTTTTAAGTAAGACTAAAGAAGTATTAGCTTTACTCAAAAATAACAGCAACTTTACACAAAAGTGTAAGGTTTACTTGCTTGCCTTGTTTTCCTCACTTCAGACAAGGCTATGGAGAGGCTCTGTAGTTAAGAGCATCACATGGAAAGCTGAAAGTTCTGGTGCAGCTTCAGATAAAGTAAAATAAAAATATCATTAGACTAACCCCCAAAAACTGGAACATAATCATTGTGGCAGTCCCTTTATTTTCTGCTAAGTTACATAGAAATTTATATTTTCTGTAAGCTTGTTGGTTTGGTTTTCTTTTTAATTCTGACCCAGGAAAATTAAAGCATGAGAGTGGCTGAAGTACACCATCTACAGCTTTGTCCATGTTTTCAGTTCAAACATACCTTCACAGAGAGAGCTACAATGGGCCACATTTCTAATGCAGGAGCATTATGTTAGCAAAGACCTTTTGCCAGAAAAAATAAATTTACTCAGATTTAGAGAAACAATTTACTCTAAAAAAGAATTTACTCTAAAAAAATATATTCAAGTAGGACAAAATTAAAACATAGAATCAGGATAGTCCCAGGATTAGCCATACCAGTGTAAGGAGTTTTATCCTGTTACTGTTGTGCTCTTTTCCAAAGCCATAAATTCCATATTGGTTGATATCAGTGAGGTCCCCAAAATGCTCATGACCAGATGGCTCCTTGAGCTTGCCCAAGAGTTTTGTGAGCAGAAGGCTTGGGTGAGAGTCCCCAGTGTGCTTCAAGGGAAGTGTAAGGGATTAAGTTAATGCCCCAGTTCCCTTGGGGTAAATTAGGAAGCTCCTACATTACCTCTTGTTCGGGTTTGACCCTGGCTGGACACCACATGCCCCCAAAGCTGTTCTGTCACTTCCCTTTCTAGCTGGACAGGGGAGAGAAAATGTAACAAAAGGGTCACTGAGTTGAAATAAAGGCAGGGAGAGATCATTCATCACTTACTGTCACAGGTAAAACAGACCACACTTGGGGAAAATAATTGAATTTATTACTAAGGGTAATGAGAAGCAAAACAAAACACCTTTGCCCTCATGTCTCCCTCCTTGCTGGGCTCTACCTCCTCCTCCTCAGGGCACAGGGGGACAGGAATGGAGGCTGAGGGGGGAATGGGGGCTGAGGTCAGTTCATCACATGTTGTTTTGTCTCTGCTGCTGCTTCCTTCTCCAGCTCAGCTCCAGCACAGGGAATGTCCTCCATGGACTTCTCCAGCCCAGGTTCCACCCTTGGGCTGCAGCTCTGCCCAGACTGCTCCAGCCTGGGCTCCTCTCTCCACAAGGACACAGCTCCTGCCAGGACCCCCTAGGCAAGGGCTTCCCATGGGATCACAGGCTGCTTTGGGCATCTCCCTGCTCTGATGTTGGCTACAGGTGGATCTCTGCATCCCCATGGACCTCCCGGGGCTGCAGGGACACAGCTGCCTCACCATGGGCTGCACCAGGGGAATATCAGCTCTGGCACCTGCAGCACCTCCTCCCCCTCCTTCTTCACTGACCTGAGTGGCTTCAGAGAGGTTTCTCTTACATATTCTCACTCTGCCTGCAATTCTTTCTGCACAATAGTTTCCCCTTTATTAGATATGTTATCCCAGAAAAAACAATCTTTTCCCCCTCATAAAATATGTTATTCCAGAGGAATTACAGCCATCAATGCTGGGCTCAGTCCTGGCCAGTGGTAGGTCTGTCTTGGAGCTGGCTGGCATTGGCTCTGTCAGATATGGGGAGAAGTTTCTGGCAGCTTCTCACAGAAGCCAAATTGTCACACCCCTGCTACCAAAACCTGGCCAAGCAAACCCAACACACCCATTCTGCTGGCAAAGCTTTGAGTCAACGCTGGCAAATGGACAGAGCAGCTCCTGAGGATGACACAGTCCTGGTGAACTTCTAGGTTCAAAAATAGACAACATTTCTCTAGCACTTCAGTAAATAATTTTTGTGGCTTCATGTGCTCTGACCTCACAAAGGAGCGCAACAATGCCGTAAGAATTGTAAGTACTACAGTTGGTAGTAAAAAGCTCTCGTGCTGTGGCACCACCCAGGAGTTCAAGTCAACACCCATTCCCAGGGGAATGACCTGAACACAAATGGAAAACATCTCTGGGTGAGCAGGACTACACTCCAAATAGAAAAGGCTTCACGTGCAATTCATTTAAGGTTTGGAAATACAACCTGAATAGCTAAACCCAAACTCTAAATAGAATGTCACTGTCTAGACAAACTCTGTGGCAAGTGAAGGGTGGTTGTTTCTGCTGGAGAAACTGATTGGCCTTTGACCAAGAGGTAAGAAGTATGCACAAAGCATAGGGATTTTCTGATTTGGACCTTTTTATCATATCTTGGATTTGAACTCACTCATTCAGTCACCATTAGCTCAAAGGAATATTTGACTAATATGATCAGAAAATGTATTTGAACAAGCTATCTGTCCCTAAAATATTCTGTACTCTACTTTTAATACCCTGGGCCAATTCAGCTCCCAGAAAGTATTTTCACTCCAAATGGCAGTAGCAAAATAAATGCTATAAAGACTAATCAAAAAGGGGAACCATTTCCAGAGCAAAGTGTAAAAACATTGACTGCCTCTGTAATCCACTGTGATATTTTGTCCCTTATTTCACTGCTTGCCCATAAAGAATATTACCAATGCAGAGCTCCTGTGGTCTCATTCTCATATATCTTTATGTGTTCCTGTAAAACACAATTGCACAGTGTTTCATTTGGGTACACAACACAAAATGATCCCTTATTTTCCAGAAGATAACATTCCTTGAACTGAAGAAAAATCCGAAGAAAGGCTTGCGCTATAAATTCCCATTGTTTGTTTTCATTCCAAAACAGTGAAGACTTTTTGATCCCTTGAAATTTACCTAGGCTGATAGTTATTTCCACTGTTCAGGAAAATTTGCAACATTTCAAAAACCAGGAAGAGCTCTGTGCAACATATTGACTGTGATTTCTCTCTTTATCCCCCTTTAGCAAACCAGCCTGTAAAAAATACTTTTATAGGTAATATAAAGGTCATTTATTGCGTTGTCAGAGACATTTATTTTGTTTTTCTGCTTTACTGGCAGCCACTATTCACTTCAAGCCTTGCACTGAACTTTTTATGAATATGTGACCTGAGAATAAGGAAATGTAAGTGATGATTTTGCTCTTATTTAAGATCCCATCAAAGCCCATCCCATCAATTCCTTCAGAGTGAGCTCTGACAAGCATCCTTGTTAGCTGTGGTTCTGAATATAAAAAATGTCTTTTGTCACTTTTTTCTCTTTTGCTGTCATTAAATGCCCAGAAAGTTGAGGTGTCAAAGAAACCTTTGAGGTCAGCTACCCTGTTCTTCCCACTGGGCTCATGCCCAATGTCTGGCTGTATTTCACTCAGTTCAAAAACAGCAACTCAAGATGAGCTTTAGGTATTACCTTCTAGGCTAATAGATCTTCCCAACAAGATGTTAATTCTGTCATTTGACCTAATATTTCTTTTCCTTGATGATTTTATTCCAGTTTCACACTGAGCTCTGCTCCTTCCCCTCTGGTGAAAAGCTCAAACATTGCTGATCTGGGTACACACAGGCCCTTCATAGAATCTCAGAATGGGACAGATTGGAAAACACCCCACTGGGTCACCTGGTCCAACCTCTCTGCTCCAGAAGGGTCATCCCAGAGCACATGGCAAGGAATTGGACCAGACCTGGTATCACAGACACAGCATGTTTGTCCATCAGTGTTTATCAAAAAAGAAACGTGACAGTCCTTTCTCTGCTTTAATCATTTTGAAGGTTGATGGGGTGGGGAACACAATGGACTTGAACAGAATATTTTGTTTGGCAGATATCAGAGATCTGTAATTTGCACTGTCCTTTGAAATGTGTGGCATTGTTTTTAATCACTTAAAGCACAATACAGGCAAGTTGAGAACAGGAACTCATGAAAGATCACCTTAATCACTTACCTGGTAGAACTAGAGAAGGAATGGCAATGATACTGTATGTTTATGTCCTAATAGCAAATCTGATCCTCAGGATGAGCCAAAATAGATCTCTGTGACTGAGTGAACATGAAAGTCTTCTCAGATTAAAGTTGCCCTCATTTCGAGGAAGAAAAAAGACAAACGGAGTAGTGCTGCTATTGATGGAAATAATGACTGCTATGATGGGAAAGCTGGAAATGCAAATTGAGAAGCTGTCAAGCCACGTGCAGCACCACTCAGTAACCTCACTGTCATTGTATCACAAAAGGGAATAGAACATCTGCAGTTCACTGCAGGATTAGCATTACCTAAACAAGCCACACTTTTGTTAATGATGCCATCTGCAAATGAGCTCGTGTCACTCCCTGTTCAAACTTTTAGATACAGCTCAAACGTACCTGCAAATAGCAAAAATGGTAATCTGGTGTAAAGAAATCCAACCATCAACCACAACCCCAAATATAACCACCCATAAACTATGACTTTGTGCACACCATCTGTTCCACAAAGCTCTGCTCTGTGAGTGCTGATAGCAGTCATCCTTATTAACAGATCAAAAGAATTACAAAATAAAAATGAACCTTATTTTTATTGAATACTAGTAGCAGAGTCCTCAACTGAATCTCACTGCTCATACAGAAATACAGCTCTAGTTGTAGGCAAGACAAGATAGGCTTGCAGTCTTTTAGGGCATAAGATGGGTTGGTAATTCTACCTCCATAAGAGATTAGGTGGCACATAGGAAAGGAGTTCTCCCTGAGTGGTCAGTCTCAAACATTCAGTGTGCTTTTGTCCCAGGAGTTGGATTTTCACAAGGACCAGAAAGGGAAAACTTCCTTACTGCATCAATTTCCACATTTCCATTGACATTTCACTGAACCTTCTGTGATCAGACTCCTTCACAGGTGAAGAATTCAAGCCAAATATCACGTCCTGAATTCCCTCATATACCAGATTTTCTGCCCACTTGGATCTTAAATCATTTGAACAATTGAATATCTTGCAGTATGATTTTTGCTACATTCTTCCCTTTTCTACTAACTGTGCTAACAGGACTGCTCCTTCCTGAGATGCAAGAGGTTTTCTCCTGTGTTTTGGGTTTGGCTTGTTTTTTTTTTTTTTTTTTTTTTAATTTGTAAAGCATGTATCCATGTTGTGAGCAAATTATTGGAATGTGAAATAATTTTCCTTTATTAATATTGAATTGTTGTAGTTCATATTCTATACAGCAGTGCTAAGATGCTGTGTGGACTAAGAAATGTGTAACTTTAGAAGAATTAAAAAGATTGAAATGCTTTGAAAATCTGAATTGCATCAATGTCACTTCTGTAATCTTGTTGGAAATCATGCCATTAAAAGCATGATTTGTGCTGTTTAGGTCATGGAAGACAGAGCTGGGGAAAAAAAGACCTGAATTGAAAAGTATTTTAAATATAGTAATAAAAAAAGGAAGCAGAAAATTCAAGTGTTTATGATTTAGTATAGGAGAATATGATATAATTCACCAATGATATATCAAGACTTAAGTTACATAGGTATGTATGGCTGTGATATACTAAAATTAAAACAAATAAAACCCCAAAACTTTGTCCAAATACAGCCACACCTCTTCCAGACAGAATTACTCAGTCTATCTGAAACAATGTATTTCAGAATTCTTGAGTGATGCATAGAAAAATATTTTTCTGTCCCCTTTTCAGAGATGTTTTACACTAAGTTCACCACTATTAGCACATGTCATCAAGAGGCTCTTCCTTGGTTTGTACAACAAATGGGCTGCTTCAATAAATTTTACATTTTTGAGACTGCTTTCTTCTCTTCTAGATAACAGAAAGCACTGCTCTTGTAAATAAACACTGAATTTCAACCAGTAATTACAAAAACACCGTTTCTTATCCAGATTAATCATACTGTTACATTTGATGCATCAGTTTCTATCACGTTACAAACATTACTAAACATTTCATGGCTCATTTTTGCCAAGTTTACTGAACATACACAGAACCAACCCTGACACTTGTGACCAGCTCTGGTCAGTGACACAAAATGGCAACAAGGTCTCCACCCTACAAACCCAACATCCCTGGGGCTCCTGCTGCACCCTCGGGATGAAACCAGAGGAAACAAAGCTGCCACTGAAGCCAAAGAATTCTCAGTTCTTTTCCATTAACAAATTTAAACTCCCCATTGCCACAGCTAAGGGAGAAACTGTCACTACAGGTTTGCACTCTGATTTTGCCCAGCACCAAGAGAACCCAGCAGACTCAGAAGATGCTGACAACCAACTCACTACATTGCATCCACTTGGTCAAAAGCTTTTTTGCACTTCTTTACTCAGAACACCTGTAAATAAGTTAAATCACATAGAAAGGTCTGCCTTTATTTCATGGTGGTACTTTCTTGATAAGAGACTACTAACTGGAGGAATAACTTGGCAGAGCCAATGCACATCAGCACTTTTTAATTAGCTACAAAAGGGAAACCAACACTTAAGAAATTGAAGCATTAGAAGAAAACATTAGACAATTTTTTATTTATTAATAATTTTTATAGCTCAAATTTAAAAATATTAAACCAGAAACAATTCAAAATTCATGAAGAAAAATCTGGAACTATGTACATGCATAATTAAGAATATCTTGATTCTCATCAATATTTACTTAAGCTTTTTGTACAAATTTTTTCACACAGTCATATTTACAAGCATGTCTGTTTAAAACATGAACATACATCTCTTATAGCATTTAAAAATCTTTTAAATATTTTTTTTTCTTAAAAACAAAAGAATATTTCCTTGATTTGACTGTTTTGGTTTCACCTTATAAATACCAGATGGGTATTTATTCAGTGGGATGGAAACAGTTATCATTATTAAATAGCTAAATAAAAGTCATCTTACTGATACCCAGAATTATCACATATGGCTTTAAATACCTCCCAAACTCAAAGGATCATCTCACAGGTATAAGCTACAGTCCATCTGTGGTGTGTTTCTAATTAAAACTAGAGCCTTTGTTTGGGTTAGGTCCACAACTCTGCAGACACTTTCTAAGCATGTACTCAGAGCCAAGAGGCCCTTTTAAATTACAGAAAAAACAACTTTGCTTCCAGCCAAGTCAACATATGAAGCATGTATAACATGGGATGTATGGGCTTTTCCAGACACTCTATAGCTATCTTTACAGATGGTTTTTATCATGGGATACCACAGTTCTGAACAGACAATATTTGTGCAAATTTACAGGAATCAAGTGAGAGATCTTCTTAGAAGGGGAAGAATACTTTTTCCTTAAAAGCATTTTCTAGAAAAAAAAAGTCTGAGAAGATTTTGCACATAATACATCTAAGTTACTGATACAATCCAACCAGTTAGATCACTTCACAAATCAACTGAAAATCCATCAGCTTGCTTGCTTTTGGTTGGGACAAGAAACCCCCAAACCTCTGGCTTTGGCAAAACAAGAAATCGTTTCCTTTGAGCGCTGCTCTCTAGAGCTCCTGCACTGATTCTTCCACAGCTTGCTCCTCCACAGGCTGCACAGCTTCCTGAACATACACAATGAATTCTGAAGCCTCCCCACCCTGGGTATAGACGGTGACTGTCTCGATGCCCTCCACCTCATCCGAGGACACCACCAGGTGATGCTGCTCCGACAGCTCCACCGACGCCTGCTGCAGCGTCTCCTGGATCATCAGTGTGTGGTTGGCTGACTGCTCCTCTTCCTTCACCTGAGGAGACAGTGGAGAGCTTACAGAAATTTCACCTTGCCAAGAAGTACCTGGTGTTGTGATGATTAATGGAAAGACAGCACACAAATTAGCAATCACACAGTTTTGAAAGAAAATATCAGTTTTGCAGAAAATGCGAGCACTTTTGATTAATGAGTGTGTAGCTAGGCAGAATACTGAAAGCACCAACACAGCATCTCAGTTCTGGGCACAGAGAGCTGCAAAGTTTCAGGATCATTGGTCTTTAGATACAGCTTTAATCTCTCAGCAGTCACTCATTCAAAACTGCTTTTATTTAAATAAATCTGAACTCAATCAATTCCTCTAGTAGTACTGAGTTGAGAACCCATCCAAAACCATGTGAGAAAACACCTACTGTACCCACCTTTCTCTTTCTCCCTAGTCAATGGCTGCTCTTAGAAGTGCAAATTTCACTGTAAACCTTAAGGGATTTTATTAGAAAAATGTGAAATATAAATATCACTGAAATAGGTTCCTGAGGCCTACTGTTTGTGAGGCAGCAATGCTTACATTATTGAAAGGAGAGTGACAGAAACAAGTGAAAATAAAGGATTTTTTTACTGAACATTTTGCTTCTTGTCAAAATTGAAAAAAGCAACACAATCTGGTGTTGAATTCCAAATTCATACAAGTGCCTGTCAATTACTGAAATACAGTACATACTAGAATGCAAAACCAAATCTTAATCCTCTAGCAGACCTATATAAAATTCCTATGCAAAGTACTCCAGAAAAGTATAAATAAATCAGGAAACTGTAAGTGATGTGGAAGAAATTCTCTGAAGTGTTAGTGATAAAATAATCTACTTTTAAGGAGGGAATGGAACAGCAATTTTTCAGTATGGAGGACATATGCAAAAGCATTTGTTAGGGGAAAGTGCCTTCCCATGGCAGGAAGGTTGGAATGAGATGATCTTTACAGTCCTTTCCAATCCAAACCATTCTAGGAATCCATGGTTCTGTTTGCTGTAGCACAGTGTGCTCCTGCAGCACTGAACTCTTAAGTGATCTTAGAAAGAAGAGGTCAAACATGGTAGATTCTATGAAGCGTGGAATCTAAGTTACAGAAGTTAGAAAGGGCTAATTTTTTTTTAGTTAGAAGCTGGCTCAAAAGTAAACAGCATTAGCACAATCAAATTCAAGTAAATATAATTAAGATCATTAATGCTGTTTAAGAGGGGAGTGGGAACAGAAGGGAAGAGCCACAATGGAGATTCCAAGGATCTGTTTGGTCCCTTTAGAGACCAGCAAAGAGAAAAACAGGCTCTATATGTTCGTTTTCCTGATGCTCTTTTCTCATTCTTTTTCCCTAAGCAGCCATTTTCTTTGTTATACAGTGACTTTGCTTCTGACTTTTCTATTTCGTGTTTAAAATACCTGTCAGAAGAAGATTTCAGAGATTCACAAGCCCTTTAGGACTTCACAGCACTCTGAACTTTCACTCAACTAATAAGGCTATGCTAGCTTTTTCTTGAACAATAACAAGTATGTCCAGGTGTTAAATTATTTAGAGGGCCCAAGTCAGTATGGCTGTAATATACTAAGGAAATATATGTGGATTTTATCTGGTGAAAGATTTAACATCTAAAGGGAATCTGGCCATTGTCACTGACCTTAGTGCAACAACACAGTCGTACTCACCAATGCCCACTCTGGCTTCATTGCACAGGATTCAGTTCATGGGGATAAAAAGTGCAGGAGTGAAATGAAGTCCTTTTCACATTCTGTTTCTTTTATCAAACATATCTGAGTGTTTTATCTGAAATATACTTTAAACAGCTCCTGCTGAAGCTCAAGCTCAACGCCCTACACAAGCAGATGATGCTGGATGTTTTTCTTGACACAGTAAAATTTGCAACCCCCTTCAGAAAGAACAATTTATGTTGTCTCAAAATGCAGGTATCATAGAATCAGGGAGTAATAGACTCAGAATGGTTTGGATTGACAGGGAACTTGGAGTTGATCTAGTTCCATCCCCTCTGCCACGGGCAGGGTCACCTCCCACCAGGCCTGTCCAGCCTGGCCTCGAACACTCCCAGGGATGCGGCATCCACAGCTTCTCTGGGCAATCTGTTCCCATGTCTCACTACCCTCTGAGTAAAGAATTTCTTCCTAACATCTAATCTAAGTTTCTCCTTTTTGAGTTTATAAACAACCCCCCTTGTCCTTTCCCTATCTGTCAAAAATCACTTGCTCTTTTTAAAGGCCCTTTCACCCCTCACTAATGGAAGCTTGAGCCTCTCTTTGAAAAGCAAGGAGCTAAATAATGAAAAAAAACCCACAGAACTGTAAACTTGTGTCTTGCTGCTCCTAATGCACCCTTTTTTTATTTTTTAATTATTAAAGAAACCCTAAATCCTACTGAAAGTAACTGAGCTTTAGTGAATTCTTATCCCAAACTCCCTTTTCATAACTGTCCTCTCCTCTTTCCTGAGGGTACTTGCTCCACTGTCAGCTCTGTGCAAGTTAAGGACATACACAAGATCTACTAATGAATATTGCAACAGGCCATGAAAAGTCTAATCATCATTGAATTCAGATAGGAAGCTGCAGTTAAAAATGTCAGATAATTAGAATCTCACAGCTTGTTATGAATCAGCTCACAATTACAGCCCTTGATGCTAGAGATGCTCAAACAAATACAGAAATAGGGGTGTCTAAAATGTGGCCCTATAATTATGCAATATACACTAATCCCTCTTGTTTTAGTGCACTACACATAACCCCTCTGACAACATGCCTCAGGCCAGAAAAATTACACTACATTTGCTAAGAGCTTCAAGAAGGCACAACACAGTATGAGATGGATCTCATTGTTGTCACTCTAAACCAAAACCCATAAGTAATTTTAAATATAGCTTTGTGAATGTACATAAATAATGAAGAGAGGAAAACAAATAAAGCACAGTTGACACAAAATGAAATGAAAGCAGAATCTCATTCAATTCAATAGCAGCAATCTAACACTTACTCAGTTTTATATCCTTTTGAAATGAAAATGGCCAATAAAGAAAGTTAATTTAAACTCCCTACCTGACTTTATCGATGTGGGTTTATTACCCTTGTCATGCAGGGTAAAGAAAACTAATGCCTTTATTTCTGGTGTTTCTAGTTTCCAGTATCTTTTTTGGACAGCTATCTGTAATCCTTTTAGTTTGACAAATCACCACATTATTTGGGATATTTACATTTCAAATCAGTTCAATGTTTACATGCTTCTGCTTGGTTCCTATTAGATTGTTCCACAGGGAATAATCTCAAAATGTTAATTTACATCCCTCAAATTGATGAAACAGTGGGACAGCTGCCATCTGAATGAACAAAGTCACCACACTCAATTCTCTTTATTGGCTTCTGAAATCTTTTGAAGAGCAGCATCCAAGACCTCTTTTCCATTTGAGAGTCAGCTGAAAAGCATCTGTCTGCTTATCCTTCATTAAAGAATGCCAGCAAGGAGCTGAAGCCACACACAGCTGGCACATTAAATCGAGTCAGTACCTGCATAAATATTCTTTATTAACTAAATCCGTCTCTCGCAAAAGCCAATGGGACTTTCACCACCATGTTTTCATAAGAAGCTCAACATCTCTAAATTCCAAATGTTTTTAATTTACATATCCAAGGACCATCCAAATACAGGGAAGTATTCATTACAAATGAGTCTCTCTTAGAGGAATCCCTTTCTCTCAAAACAAGAAAGTATTTTTAAATTTGAAATAAATGAATTCAAGCCATTAAGGAAAACATACTTCTTTCCTTTCCTGAAAAGGAGTAGGAAAAAATATTTGCAGTAAGGCGCTAAAGCCTTTTCATTACTCTAGAGCTCATTTTGTGAAATACTGTTATATCTTCAATTTTACTTGAAGTCAGCAGGAGTTTCAGGTCCATTGTGCTCAAAACAGTTTTGCTGGGCCTGTCCGCAAATCCTCATTGGAATCTCTCTCTTGATTTCAGATTGAATGCTGCTTTTCAGTTCACCATGAAGCAGAAAAGTTAATCACAGAGATCTTTCAGATTTTCAAAATCTTACACTAGGCTGCAGATGCTCCTATTTATATCATAAAACATTAGTAAGAAAGTATACAAAATATCTGCAGAAAGGATTAAAATGAAAGCATTTTAGATCACAGAGAACACCTGGATATGTGATGTGTCAGCTTACATTGGTGCCTCTAAGCTTTGTTCAGCATCATTTGAATAATTTCATCTCTTTCTCAGTTCTGGTTTACATACAGTTATATTGTGTGAAAAAGACAGAGAGAAAACACTGTAATTTGATCATTTGAATCTCTATAATGAGCTACAAAACAAAGACAATCTGGTGCATAATGGTTAATGGTTTTGGAATAATAAGAGTCTTGAGTATGAAAGAAGTGCTTTGCATAAAATAAAAACAGCAAGGGGACAAACAAATCTTTATACTGTTGTTGCAGATTTTTTAAAAGTTATAGCAATTAGCTGGTTGAATATATCCCAACAGAGGGATTGTGGCTGGACATGGCCCTCATCTGGCAAAATGCTGGATCACCCCTCCTCCTTTTGAGGCAGAATGGCAACACTGCCATTGTTTTAGGTGCTCGAAGAGGACTGTGATCTTGACCGAGATTTTATCTGTACATGACAGAGATGAGAACTCCTCAAAGGCTGAGGAAACAGGGCCTCAGCCCCATCTGCCCCATTTAAAACTTTCCATTGCTGTTACTGCCACAGGAAGCATCAGACTGCTCTGTGTTCTAAAGCAACTTCAAAATTGACAATCAACATGTACATAACTCCCTGTACCGGCAGATTTTCTAGATTACCACCAGCACCCATCATCACATCAGGACCAATCCCAGCAGACTGAAATACAGGGTGTGCTGCTGAAGCACAATGTTCAGCAGCCTCTGATGTGACAGCCATGCTAATAATAGGTATTTACTTTTGAAGATGTGCTATGTTATAAAATTCTTTTCTGTGATCTGCTTTGAGCTGATGTATAATCTTTGCTCTGCCTTCCTACTGCTGTCACTTTGAAGAAAGTGACTTACCATGGTAGGTTTTTACTGGAGCCTGAAGAGATCACAGAATAAAAGGATAAAAGCAACTAAAATAAAGGGTGAAACACACGGAAATCCAATATTTTTTGGTTATCTTCTGATAGAGATCTGTTTAGTTATTGTAATAGCTGATATACTTATTCTCCAGAACACATTATGTCTAAGTTAAAAAAAGGTTACTATCCTTTTCAGAAATAGATTTAACCTTTCACTTCAGTCTACAGAAGTAGTAAAAATGTCAGTCCTGTCTCATCTTTCTGAGTGGAAGGAAAACAAAGAGAATTCAGCAGCCAACTACTGCACTTTATTGTTAATATTTATGTAGTGCTTTGGATCAGGACCTGGATTGTATCAGCTATGCTACATGAAAAGAGCAGTTCATGCCCCAAAGGCCTTATAATTTCAGTATCATTTCAGCATAAAATAAGACAAAGTAAGCAAACCTAGAAAAAGGGAGGTGAGAGAGTAAAACATAAATGAGACAGTGGTAGTTCAGTGTGCCAGGCATTGGTGTCAAAATACAACAACCTATTCACAGATAATTGCTGCCATCATATTTTTGACAAGTAATTGAGAGAAGACAATGATTTAGAAATTGCTCATCATTAATAATCCACACAACTAAGCACAATATGGAAGATGGCATTAGAAATTTGTTTAAAAAAAGTAATAAGCGACTAAATCTTCATGGACTGAGCAAAGGTAGGAGAAAAAATCTTTACAGCTAATGAGAAATGGGGCTCTAAGTCAGAAAGGAGTAAAAAATTCAGGAAAGAAAACCAAGATTTTGTTTGATGTGGCATAAAAAGGAACACCAAGTAAACAGGATAAGAGAAGGCAATGACAGGAAGAGGAGAGAAAGCAATCTTTGAGGTTTTTTTCTGAAAGAATACAAAAGGGATAGAACATAAACTGTGAATGTCAGAAAAAAAGATTATCAGAGTTAACTGAAGCATAAAATAATAATGGCTTGGGCAACCATTCTAGCTAAAAGGTTGAAATGGGAAACCATAGAGGAGTCATCATTCAGAACAAATTGGCACCATTTAGGTATTCATCTGCAGGCAAGGCCCAGCAATGTTCCTGAGGAGGAAATCAGTCCTCTGACTTGAAAAATAGGAAAGACATCCCAGAGAGTTGAGAAATAAAGTGGACTTCTGATGAACAACTGTGCAGAAAGGCTGATATAATCATCTTAGTGGTTAATAATAATAACTAGTGATTAACACAAACTTCTCAGCCATCTTCAGAGTGAGCTATAAGTGATGGTTCCAGAGCACACAAACCCAGTGCAGTATCACAGGCCTAAGAAAAAACAAATTACCAGCAAATTTGTCCATCACTATCTAAATGAGGAAAACCCTGAAAAAAAAAGATAACATGCAACTAAATTTAACTGGGTACAACAGTGCATACCAGTGTAAACCTTTGGTTTGCAATCCAAAATTCTACTGCTCGGTAGCAGTAATTTGATGCAAAAATAAAAACTCATATTTGGACAGAGATCTCTACATGCTTCCTACTCTTTGTGTCAAGGAGATCTGATAGAAGAAAATAACTGTATTTATGAAAAAATAAATTAATTAAATCAGGTAGCATCTTGCTGCCATTGAACATTCCTGCTACAAACACTGGAAATGGAAGAGCAACAACTAGAAGAGAAATGGGCTCATGGACACAGACCAAGAAGAGGAAACACTTCTGATGTTCTGGTCAATGCAGTGAGGGATTCCTGAACTAAGCTTTTAAGGATATTCTTCATATATTGTGAAACCAAGAATATATGCACTTTGAATATTCTTTCCTTGGAGAGGTTCTTACAGTACTACACACTGAGAGAATCTCCTCTGCAAAAAATAACATATTAGGGCTGTTCATTTTTGAGGGTGATGTTTCCTCACAAGAAACTCAATATTTAAATCAAACACATATTTAACTTGGAAGAAACTTTTTAATGGAACAATTAATATCCTTGTCTGATGTACATTCTAACTGAAAGGAACAACTAAACATCAAGGCAGTTTGTAGTGAAACACTATCTCTATTCAAGTTAACACACAGATTGTGTGTGAAAAACCAGTCTTTGAACACAGACTGCAGAGACTGTAAATCAAGGGTGTGTGTGATACTGGCCTGACTGCTTATGCTTGGCATGTAAGCCAGGAAAATAGTCCAGCCCTATAAATAATGGATTGAACAGCCTCTTCTAGCAAAATAAACAAAAAAACAAATGAATCAATCTCCACCCTAAGGCACAAAGGCAAAAGTACATCTGTAACAGGACACAGAGAGTTGAATGTGCAGAAAGGGAAGTGTCCTGTTTCACCCTTGCAGTCCCTTCACCTTCCCATGTGCTGTTCCCACCAAACTCCTTTCTCCCCAGACTCTTGCCTGTATTTACCACCCACTATGAAGAGTATTCCCTGTCTTTTCTAAGCATTTATTAGCCTCTTTCCTAGCTGTTCTTCAAACACAGCACTCTGTCCTCTCTTCTTTTCCCCACCTTGCTGCCTTTTTTGTCTTTAAGCGGAGCAGAACAACTCAAATGTCCTGCCACGAAGAAATCTCTTCATCAGCTCTTTTACAGAGAGACCCAGAGTGGATCCCTAGTAACTGAACAAGGATGGACTTCTCCTGCCATGCTGTGATCAAACCTCCAAAGGGGACTTTTGTCAGTCCCAGATCATATTGGTAAAACTTCACATTACTAGCTTTTTTTTCCTCAGGCATTTGTTGAGATATTTATATTACACTCCTTAGCAGCTGCATTTTTTCAGAGCTCACACAACTGGATTTATCCCAAATTAGAAAAAAAAAACTTTGATAACAGATTAGTATACTGACTCACAGGCAAAATTAAGATAAAATCATTTCAGGCTCCAGACAAAACCTTGGAAAGGTCTCATACACGTGACACTAACAGAGCCAACAATGATTCCTATTTACCAAACATAATCCAAGCTAAGCAGGGCTAACTTTGCATTTTTGGGGTTGAAAATCATAAGTTGAATCCCAATTCTGTCTGGAATTGGTTACTGTTGCATTGTCAAAGCCTTTTCTTTAATATAATCATTCATATAAACAAGAAATATAAAGTTTCCTAAGTCAGAACTGAAGTTTTGTTCTAGACATGCAATTCAGGAACTGTGAAGGACAATCTGATCTTGATTTCACCTCCAGTATAATGTGTATTTATAATTTAGTGTACTTGCAGTAAGACTACCAGCAGAACAATAATTTAACAGGAGAACCCCTCAAACAGGGTATTCTTTATGTCCTGTGACCTAGTAGAAAACAATTTTAAAATTACACCAGTTAGACCTAATTAATACACCACATACCTTCCAAGATGCTGAAAAGGACTTAGGGATAAATACAGAGTTTGCTTCTGGAGGCAGAATTCTTGCATTACCCTGAAGCTCTACAAGCACAGCACACTGGAGGTATGTGAGCACACATGTTAGGGCAGTGCTAAAGCACGAGCTTAGCAGCATTACTGAGAGATACAGCTGGATTTCTACAAGATTTTAAGGATAAAGTGTAGATGGGAATTTTATGAGTTAAAAGTAAGGACAAGGACAGCCGTGGGAGAAATAAATTTCCAGGGAGGAAAGAGGAGACTAAAATAGAACACTATAGTGTAACATTTACAGCAAAAAGAAAAAAAAATTCTTTTGAAAAATTCTAGTAGTTTAGAATTAGAAGAAATTTCTTGGTGCAAGTAGAGAAATATGAAGGAAACTTGCAAGGGCTAGCTAAAAATGAGATTTGAAAGTAAGAACTGATCTAAGAAATGGGTAGTGCATGTCCTTAGAGAAAAAGAAAAAAACAAACAGCATAAAAATCAGGACAACTACAATAAATGTTAAGGAAAGAAAAAATGGATCCAAGGTGCTAAGCAAGGACTCTGTGAGGCCATTAAAGAGCAGGAGTGGAAATTCAGTGACAGATGATGTTGATAGATTGCTGACACCCTGAATGAATTCTTTGTCTCACAATCCACAAGAGAAGCTGAAGGTCACAGAAGAAAGTGTGGAATACATTTCCAATAGGAAAGTGAAATATGAACATATCTAAAGGTCACTTCAAGGTTATCAATTAGGAACCTATGATAATTAAAACCCAACCAAGTCATAGCTACAAATGAGGGATGTCCCACAGAAAGCAACTCAGCATTGAAGAAAAAACCTGGCAGTTTCTAATAGGGGAAGATTAAAGTCAAGCTAATAACATTGAAAGACTTCTTTCCCTCAGATTAAAATTGGGTGTGCCTGAAACTCTGGAGCAATTTTCCAGTGGGAAGAAAAGAGCTGGAAAGTAACTACAGCTGTATAACAGGCCAGACTATGATATAAAAACAATTTCTATAGAAAAATAAAAGAACAAAGAAAAGAGTAAAATTAAAAGAAAAATTTTAAAAACGTAGAAGATTCTAAAGAGAGGGGATAGGGGGCATAAAAAGAAAAGTAACAAAGAGATTCTGTGCTCTGAAAATTCAATATTTCATTCAATTCAGGAGTGGTGCTTGTAAGAGTTTGATATTGCTGAGAACCACTGATGTATACAGGGAAAAAATGATTAAGGCTTAGCAGTCTGCAAACTCAAAAGGCTTGAAATATGGATTGAAAAGTAAAGAAGAAAATTAATTTGGAATAAAATATTTACTTAGAAAAAGTTACCAATAAATTCAGAGGGTCCAACAAGGAAATCAATAGATTTTATGATGAGTCAGATTTTGATAGGAGTTAATACCTGTATATTTAAAGTTTAACATTCAGATATCAAAACATTCTCTAGGCAGCTCTCCTTCAGCAGCCACTCACTCCTATACCTTTTCTACAACAGCCTCAAAAGATGAATTTCTTTAGGGAAGAACTAATTTAAAAATTATTGACAAACATCAATTACTAATACTGCATTCAACCCCTAAACAGGTCATCTCTATAGCACACCATGCACGTTGGTGGTGGCTGTACTATAAAAGGATTTTTGGAACTTGCTCATAATTGGACGATACTGTCTCTTTTCTTTAGTGACTGAATTTAGTTTTCAAGTTTGGGTATGTTATTCTACAAAAAAAGCCCTGAACTCTTACATAGTTTCTAGTCAAAATACCTGTTAAGTATTGCAAAGGAACATCTGAAAATGCTCTGACTTCAAATTCTGCCTTGTTTTTGTGACATTTGGGCAGCAAGCTTAGGTTTTATCCAAGTACTTCACAGACCATGAACTTCACACTTCTATGGAACTCCCATGAATTCAGTGTTCAAAACACTACAAAAAATACTGAACTCAAAAGTTAGTTTTAGCACTCAGAATAATCACTTCTGGTTCATTTAAATAAAAAGAGTTACTTAAACTCTTTAGGAAGTTAAAATTTCTCATGTACTTTCCTCACCTGTCAACCACTGAGTGCAGAGACCCCAGTGAATCAGTGGGGAAAGGGATAAGCAAAGAGCTGTGCTGAAAGAGAAGGAACAAGCAGAGTTTAAAGAACACTGAGAGGAGAATGAAAAATTGAAGTTAGCAGACACCTGTGAGGAGGAATACTGAGCAAAAGTCTTGATGCTTGAACCCTATAGGCACCTTAAGTTGCAAATTATTTCCTTTTGCTTGCTGCACCAAGGATCACCTGAATCTTTTAGATGCCAATGGCATTAATGTCTGCACAAAATATGTTATTTTATAAAACCTGAAAATACCTGCTAGAAAAAAAGCTGTATTTTCACACATATACCTACATACAGATACAGATGTATTCATTCATTCAAAAACTATAAAAACTATAAAACATACACAACTATATGCACTTTTAGATGTATAAAGATATATGTGTATATATATAAACATGTACATGCTTGGGCATGTAAACACCCATACACACAACACCCAGTGAAAAATCATGAAAAGTTCTCTATGTGTCTTGAATGATCATTTAAAATTTGTCCCTTGCAAAGTCACACCCATTTCACAGTAATTATATGAAAATTAAATGTGGCTGGTTTAGAGAAGAAAAGAGCTCTTACCTGCTTCACCACTGTCACCGTGCCAGGTGCCATGGTAACAACAGAAGCCACTGCAGTGGCATCGTGGGACTCTGAACCCAACTCAATGATCTGCTGCAGGATGTTTACAGCTGTTGGATCCAGTCTTTCACCTTATCAAAAAGACAGCAGCCGTAAGATCATCACAGGAGAACAGTTCTGAGCCTATGTGAACCAAACAGCACAGCCCCGACTTGCAGTGCTGTTGGTACAATTCAAAAAGCTCAGTAATGTGACATTTTAATAACAGATCTATGGCAGGGAAGTATTCACAAAACAAATTTGCCCAGGGAATGCATGAATCAGCAAGTGCAGCCACACTGATCACTGCTATGCCTATTTGAAAGAGATCTAAAAGAGTACATTGAATAAAGAAACAACAGCCACAAGCCATACCAGGAATTGCAAATTAGGAAACTGCAAGACCTTACAAATCCAAATGTGCATTTACCAGACATTCACCTTACACAGAACCTACCTGTATACCTATAACCCTAACAGCCATTTGGTACTTTAGAAACCTGTGTTTACCCTCTGTCTGGTCCTTTGCAATACCCCTCAACCTAAATGAAGAAGTTTTATCACTAACCTGCTGAAGGAAAAGGTTAATTGATTGGGAAAACTCATACTGATCACTTTATAAACACTGGATCAGAACATGTCTGTCCTTTTTAAAAAATTCTCTCATGTGTGTAGCCCTGCCAAAGAAAAGGGATGTTTACAAAAAAACCAAACAAAACATTTATAGTTGTACTTCTCACAAGCTGTGAAAGACCTGAATGCAGAAAAATGGTTTTTGTTATGCAGGAATACAAATTCCCACCAATGGCCCACCATTCCTACATGCCCACTGTCAGCATGAGGGAGATGTCAGACAGGAAAAGAAATTGTCAGGGCTATGTAAAGCTGTCCTATAGTTGCTTTAATCATTGTCAGAGATAGAAAAAAGATAGAAAATAGAATAAATCTAATTTCCTAACTTAAACTTTTAAACTGAGGTTGATACTGTGATAGTATAGGCAATCTAGGTCAGATAATTAAATTTCAAATAGAAAGTAGCTATATTTTGTTATTTATGTAAGAAACAAGTGTATCTGAGTACTGAAAAAGGTTTGCTTGCTTTGGGTTTTTTTAACTATAAAACTGCCTTTAGACAAGATAGTACTGGTTTTATACTAAGAGGGAATATGCTGGAAGAGTACCTAAAGTTGGATGCTCTAAAAAGAAGATTACTCAAAAAATTATAGCTTCATGCTTAAAATAAAGATTACTATGTACAGTACATTCCATGACAATATTTATTTTAATTTAGATATATAGAAGCTTAAGAAAAGTTCTCAATAAGTTTTCACTTATTCAGAATCACAACTCATTAAAGTAATGCAATGTAATTTAATTGCAACATGCTTGGAAAATCCATAAAAACTGAGAGTTTTTGACATGTATCTGTATGGTGAACTATAAAGACTACAATGGTAAACAATTGTAAAATGCTGTCTTCTCATAACCAGGGCATTTATTTATATGTATTAAAAAAAACCACCTAGGAGCACCTACTCTAGTCTCTGGTGTTTTAACACTCTCAGAAAACTGGGCATTTTTTTCTTTTCTCCTGGGTTTTGTTATTTATCACTTGGCAGACATTATCTAATACTACTCTTTTCCTTCTCAATCTGATACAGAATAGCTCACTTAGTTTTGTGTACCACCAAAATTGAGATTGCTAGTGCTGTCTTGGGAACGTGGTAAATGAGCTATTCCAGCATGTCACTCCTGCAGTCTTGCTGACTAAAGCCAGAGAGGGAGAAAAATAATAGCCAGAGAATTGTCATTAGATACACACCATCTACTCTGCCAAGATAGCTAATTTCACAGCATGTTTAATAATACAGGCAGGAAATTCCACACAGCTAATAATAAAGTGCAAAACAGGCAGTGATAAGTATTAATGACTTTAGGATATAGAAGTTCATAATGAATTATAATTTCTCATTTATACTTAAAGAAAATATAGCCCCCCAGAAGTAAGTTCTGCATGACTTATTTCATAAATTTTAATAGGAGATTACAGGAGGTTGTATATTGCCCAGTACACTCAAAAGAATTGGATATTTTGGAAGAAAAGGTATATTTGTGTTCCAGCCTAGGAAAAAGGTAACTTACTGTTCTCAGAAGTGTATCTGAGGTTCTGTAATGCAGCCACAGCAGCTTGAGTGCCTTGAACATCCTCTCCAGCCTCTGTGATATGGAGATACTGAGTGGATGCTTCTTCAGAAACCTCGGCAGTCAACTTGGAAACAAGACCCAGTCAGAGCATGAATAATCTCATTTCAGTGATTTAACAGCAATAAGGAATGAGTTTGGACACAAATTCTGTAACAGGAGCTATACTGGGTGAAACAGAATTCAAGAAGAGTGTTGCATGGGAGACAGGATAATCATCCCACAGGGTTCGTCTGGATTCTATTTCAAAAGTTCTTGTCCTGACCCTATTTTTGTTGCACAGTTATCTTAGAAGTAACAACAGACTTGCACTGTACCAGGGTTTAACAAAAACCTTTTGATAAAAATGAATTTATAATGCAGAACTGCTAAAACACCTCAGAAGCTTAAAAGAAATGGCAATTTGTTTCAGAAAAGTTATCCTTTCCATAACCTATGTTTTTTTCAAGACAAGCTGTCTATTCTTTCTTTATAGCCAATTCAGCAACAGAGTCATTCTTGCACTCAGGATGTCCCCTTATTTTCCCAGCTTTGGGCAGCTACAGGGAAAGTGTACAGAGAATCATTTGGAATATGGATAAAGGACTTTGAAGGGCTATATTTTAAAATGCTTGTCCTACTTCTTTGAACAGCTGTCCAAATAGAACCTACTCCAGTGTTTTTCAAAGACTTATCCTTCTGTGTGTGGATACTCAATAACTGTTAGACAAGACCTGCAGGTCAGCTTTTCCAAATCAGGTATTAGATTTGTGATGGGGGCCAGATTGAAGTTTAGCAGAAGAGGCCTAAAACTGTGGGGGTCAGCCAGCTGCAGTTGACTCCTGGCTTTTTCCTCTCACTGGGTATCAAAATCAGCCTGCTTGGGCAGTGGAACACGCTCCACTGGCCAACCATAATTTTTTAATGTAAGTGTCTAAATCTGTGGTTTTCCCATAGATTCTGCATCTTCAGGGTTGAAGCTGAAAGCATGGAACACATCATGGAAGACTTACTCTGCGTAACATTATAATTTTTTCAGGTGGTCAATTAAAAAATTCAGTTTTCTAGATTCTAGCCTTCTCTGGACCAAGATATAAACTTTCTTCTGCAGCTTTGCTCATCTTACAGTTAACACCAGTGAATATTCAGCATATTACAAAATGCAGTTAAGTTTTTCAATTTCACTTTTTTTTATATAAAGCTTTCACCCTTTCTGCTGCAAACAGAAGACTAGAAGCCTAAAATGCAAAAATAAGCATTTACAATGTTGTTAACCCTACCATATATTAAAATTTAACAGACATAGCAAGGCATGCATTCAAACAAAGTTAAGATCCCACAACCTTCTCATCTTATATAAAGTCAGAACCACATTTTTTCACACTTCTTATTTTTATCCTTACTTTCCTCCCCAGAATTTTAAAAAATCTTAGGGTCAAAGCCATTGTTATTTTGCTTTACCTCCCATTTGGTCTCCCCATCATTCTCCACCAACTTCATTCCGTGCTTATTTTTAAGATGTCTGTTGAACTCCCATTTTGTACCGTACACAAAGCTGCAAACAGGACATTTAATGCCACCTACAAGAAAACACAAATAAATTCTTTGAGTTATTTTCACATAAATTCTTTTTCAACACAGGAACAACCTGTTTAATTTGACCCCATCTCAGTCAAGCCATTTGAAGTGTTTTATTTTAGTCATTTGTCCAATATGAAATATGTTAATATTTAACATATACATCAGTGGCATACTTTAGCAATATTTTTTAAATGTGTCTTCTCTAATACAGCTGTTCTAATTTTCTCAAGTTTCAAAACAAACATTGTGGTTTTTTTTTTTACATTAGCAAAGTAAACTAGGAAGCATTAACAATGTAATATTCTCTTTACCCAAATATTTTTGCTCGAGTTTAATGTTAACATGAAAACTGTAAATAAAGT
Organism: Fringilla coelebs; assembly: GCF_963513975.1. Classification (NCBI taxonomy): domain Eukaryota; kingdom Metazoa; phylum Chordata; class Aves; order Passeriformes; family Fringillidae; genus Fringilla; species Fringilla coelebs. The sequence goes on along the minus strand of NC_140028.1, from coordinate 7,859,252 downwards.
TTTCTGTCTACAAAATGGTGCATAGCAAGAAGTTAACACAATGTTTAATGTGTGAGTGTGCAGCATTACAGGTAAAAATCTAAGCATGATAAAATAATGAGAATCCATTTTTTCATATGACATTAAAGAGCTTTTACTTCTTTTGCTTATGAAAGTCGTTTGGTCAAATGTCAGATCTCTCTTGTAATTATGCAAATAAGTATTCCTTTTTTTTCCCCCTCTATTGACTTAAGACAACATGAATATCCTCAATGTGATAAATTGTTGCATTAGGTGACCAGAACTCACTGTAACAAATCTAATAGCAGGAACTGTGCTGCCACATGCCTGACTCCATTTCATTGTGGCAAAAGATGATTCTCACCCATTGTTTTCCAAGGCATCAAACACACCCACAGAAGCTGGACATAAGCCAAGACCTGGCTACACAGTCCTTTATTAACAAGGCAATTAGAAAACACATCTCATCTTACATTAATGGAAAGCTACCATATGGTAACCAGGTGAAAAGAAACAGAATTTTTATTTTGATAAAACAGAGGGTAACTACATCCAGTCTCTAAGGTGAGAGACACTTACTTTCACTGACATTGCTACTACACTAACCCTCTTCTTTGCTAAGTCTTTACCAAACTTCACTGTTAGAGCAGATGCTCAATATTCCATCTCTAGGCAAAACTAAAGCAGTTGTACTAAGGGAAACTCAAAAAGTTCAAGTTAGAATAGATTAGATTAGATAATATTACCAGTTACAGAAAACGAAATTACACATTAATTTCACAGCAACCTGTATTACTAGGAAAAACACATTGCTGTGAAGCAGTGAACACTTTTCTGCATTACTTTGATATCAAAACTATTATAACAACACACCAGGTAAATTAAATCTGTAACTTTTGTCATTATGACTTTTAATTAAATAACAAGTAATAGAGGCATAGAATTCAACTGGCAATATATAACTCCATTTCAGTGAATTGATATGGAAGCTCAGAAAAATTAATTTCTAGATAATTTTTTAGAATAATGGGTAACATGCAAAGAGTGTCAACGAATCACACACCTTTACTTCGTTCAATAACAGAACTGATGTTTGTAACAAAACACTGCAGGCAGATCTTGCATAGCTCCACAACTTCTTTCCATTGGCATGTGCTCTTTTTTATTTATTGGCCTAAAATCTCCACAAGACAATTCTCATTTTTGGATAAAGAGAGCATGTGATGAGAGCTGTCAAACAGAACACTGAAGCCACAACTGGATCCTCATGTATGGCCTGCATGAGCAGCTGCACAAACACAAACCAAAATCTGTCTCTCAGACATGTAAACAAAATGTTTATGGATGAGAGGGAGTATCAGTTAGGAGAAAAGAAAGAAATTTGGAAAAAATTTGATGTGACTTGCCCAGTACAAAGCAAATGAAGCTATAAAATAAGCCATCGAAAATGAGCACATAGACAGAGCCTTGCAGAAAAACTAGTGGGTAATGTATAATATTCTTGACCCCTTTACAGAATATATCAAAATCTTATGCTGTTTGTTTTCCTTTATTAATTTATAAAACTAAAATAAATGTCAGATCATAGACTTCTACTTAAACAAAGAAACACACACATAAACCCTGAAAAATTCCAAGCATTTCTCTGATCCTGGGTGATTCCAATTTCTAACCACAAGCCCAGAAATAAAATACTGCTGTCTATCCTTGGCAATGCAGTTACTCCAATGAACACAGTCCCTCTTCTATGAATCATTCATTTTTTTATAAGCTCATTCTAGGAATCTTGAGTACAGTCCAGAAGCCTATGTTCATATAAATATTTTCAATTAAGTTTATTTGCAGTGCCTGCAATGCAGTCAAAAACCAACTGAGAGTAGAGGAGATGAGCAAGTGTGAGGCAATTCACTCTGGGATCAGTAGGTAACTTAGAAAAAGCAGAATACAATGCAAATAGATATAGACAGCTTTTATTAGATATTAATCTTTGTTACTTTCCCCTCTCAATTCTTTTCAAGCCTTTTTGCTTGCTGGCACTCTCTCCTTTTCCTTTTTATCTATAGTCCCTTCATTTCAAAGGATTTGTTTAATATCAGGCCTGAAAGGTCTTCTTCCTTTATACGAATACATGAATAATTTTCCAAAATTGCTTTTCAGGTCTATGAATACAGTAATTGAAACTAAACAGAAGCTTGTCAGACAGCAAGGTGCAACTTCTGGCCCAAGCAGCTCAGAAACCCACAGAATCATCCAAAGGTTTGGGTTGGAAGGGACCTTAAAGATCATCTTGTTCCATCCCTGTGCCAATTGGCAGGGACACCATCCACTGGACCAGGTTGCTGAGGGCTCCATCCAGCCTGGCCTTGAATACTTCCAGGCATGGGGCATCCACAATTTATCTGGGTAAGTTGTTCCAGTACCTCACAGTAAAGAATTTATTTCTAACATCTATTACCTTGTATGATAGCCAGGTGTCATATAGGACAAATATTACTTGTCATACTGCAGAATGTGTCCACATTATCCTGTTTTTTCTGTATGAACCAAATACAGAAAACATTCTGATTTCCAAATCAGGAAAACCTTTATTAACTTCAATAGGATTCATGTTTATCACTTCCAAATGCAAATGTCTCCCACCAGGAACAATTCTTCCCCCAGTGAGATTACCGACCCACTGAGAAAAACTGATGTTTCTATAGCATGATAAGGAATCTCTGGTCTTATTTGGAGCCCAGGTGCAAGATACATCTGATGCATCACAGAACAGGAAATTGAGTTGGCAAAAGAAGCTGCATGTGGGAAATCACACTTATTAATATAGCTTTCTTCATTACAGAGCCCTGAGAAGAGACACTGACTTCATAGCTCCTACATGGATTTGATGCCTCATTACTACTCTAAAATGCCTGACTTTTCCACAGGTGAATGTGGAAAACAGGCACAGCACTACTGTCAGCACAGGAAATATAAATGCTGTGTAAGGAGAGGAAGAGAAAGAAGGATGCAAAGCCAGAGATGGAAAGAACAGAAAAGGCTGTTTCAGTTGTAAGGGACCTCCAAGGACCATCCAGTCCAACTGCCTGACCAGTTCAGGGGTGACCAAAAGTTAAAGCTGTTGTTAAGGGCACTGCCCAAATGCCCCTTAAACACTGACAGCCTTCAGGCATTGATCACCTCTCTGGGAAGCCTCTTCCACAGTTTCACCACCCTCTCAGTAAAGAAATGCTTCCTAATGTCCAGTCTAAGCCTCCCAGGCACAGTTTTGAACCATTCCAACGTGTTCTATCACTGGATCCCAAAGAGAAGAGCTCAGCACCTCCCTCTCCCCTTTTTCCCTCAGGAAGCTGTCAGAGAGCAATGAGGTCACCCCTCAGCCTCCTCCAAACCAGACAAGCCCAGAGCCCTCAGGTGCTCCTCACAGGACATGATTCCAGCCCCATCACCATCTTTGTTACCCTCTGGACACAGTCATGAACCCTCACATCCTCACCTGGTGATCCCAGCCCTGCACTCAGGGCTCCCACCCTGAGCACAGCAGGATAATCCTCTCTTTTTCCAGCTGCTCATGCTGTGTTTAATGCAGCCCAGGATGGGATTTGCCCTCTGGGCTCCCTGCTGGCTCCTGGAGAGCAGCTCCCAACCAGATCCCTGTCTGCAGGGCTGATGTCCCCAACTTAGACTAGTGCCAGGCATTGCTCCACCCTGGGGGCAGAAGCTGACATTTGACCTGGTTAAATTTCATCCTCTCCAATGTTCCAGTGTGGTGGGAAAAGGATATCCACCACAGGAGAAAGTTAAAGTCTCTTCTCTCTCATCTCATCTCATCCAATGTCTCCATTTTAAGGCTACTCTCGCAACTCAACAATTTTACAGTTCTTTTGTTTCAGTGGAAAAGAATTACCTTCAGAAATGCATTTATCTGGCTCCCAAAGGGGAAGGAAAGCCTAATCAGTATAAGATTAATGTTCTTTGTTCCAAACATTGCAAATATGATCCCTAATATATAATAGAATTCATTCTCTCATATCTCTTACTAAAAGAAGCTACAGACAAATAATTCCTTGCAGTGCTCAGATATTTGGAAAGTTAAACAAAGCTCCCCATAGTGAAGAGTTTTTCCTTCATCTGGGTGACTAAGAAATAGAGGCTCTGAGTACTGACCAAGCAAATATTACTTCCTTAAAACAACTGCAGGTTCCCCATGGACTTGTACTGCCTGTGGAAATAATCATAAAATTATACTATATATTCCTACTCTGTTACAGATACTTACTTTTAAAATTATTTGGTTGTTTTGTTTTTTACAAAAGGAAACAAAGAAATGTCATACAAAACCAACAGAGACCCAGATAACTTATTGTAGTTTATACATTTTCCCCTTATAGAGCAAGTTTAAAGGGAGAATCTACAACTGAGTTATCTTTCTCTGTGTCATGATTTCAGTATTTTAACATGGATTCATGCCTTCAATAGATAAATGTTATGTGTTAGATTAATTATTTTGAAATAGCATTTAGAAATAATGTAATCTTAGAAGAATTACATTTAATTCATTATTTAATACAACAGCATTATTTTGGTCTCTATTCCTCTTCAACAAAATCAGAAACTGAAGATTCCAAAGGATAAAACTGTTGGTAGTTTCTACTAAAAAAATAGGGAAAACACTTTCTAAAGTTATGAGTAACAAAGAAGTAAACTTAATTTTACCAAGAATGAAAATATTTTCCACACAATTTAATATTTAATCTGGATTTCTCCTCTTCTTGCTCAATATTCCTCACACAAGGCATTAGAACTGGAGGAGCTTGACACCCATAAATGTACCTGACTGTATAATCAGTTGTTTGCTTTGGTTCATCTACCCAGTGTGTAACAGTAAAGCTACTTATGGGAGTCAGACTAATCCTAAATTAGACTGTTGTGATTTCTGTTATATTACTAATAAATTCTTGGCTTACACAGACAAGGTGTGCTTCCTTTGCCCATAAACAACATTCTGAGCATAACAATTCCTAACCTGTTTTACCTGTACTCTCTTTACTCCCTGGATTTTCCTAGTGGGGGAATAATTTGCTGCCATTTACTCTTCAGTCTCTTTCCTTATGTTTGCTGAGCTTTACCTCGAGTTCAACCTTGCAGAATTGTCACAGAAATTTATCAGCAGAATGGTAGAAATTTATCATTCATTTCAACATGCAGTGATACTTGACTTACAAAAAGAGACAGACAAGTGTAAATGATAAATGTGTGCAACAACACATAGCACAGTCAAGGTCAAACAAAACTTTGGTTCCCACACCCTTAAAACCAAGAACAAAGGACACTGAATGAAGGGTAAATGGTGGCCATTTCAGAATTACTAAAAAGGTGTAATGATTTACCATATGGCACCCAATAAACTGAAGAGCACATACTGCACAAAAGTTTAGCTTCACACCAAGTTTGCTTCAGAAAAAAAAACCAAACAAACCAACAAAACTTATTTGGTGGAGATGTACCTTGCTGGATCAGAGCTTCAGCTGCAGGCTCCCCAGACCCTGCATTGACATACTCTTCATTGGGATGCTTCCTGTTGTAATGCCTCTTCAGGGACCCAGATATATTGCAGGAATAGTGGCAGTGTGCACAGCGGAAGGGCTGGGAGCAAAAAGGAAAATATTGGACTGTATTTCCTCACCTCTTCAGGATACTGGTCTAAGCTGCAATGTTTTGACCCCAAGAAACCATGTTCATTTCTGGCTTGGGCATCTTTCAAGGGAACTCTCAAAAATTCAAAAGAAATTGAAGCTGTAACTAAACATTACCTAAATTTGGTTGTTTTTATTATGTGCAAGACAACAAATATTCTCACTATAATAAGAATATTACCCAGTTTTTGTAATTCAGTAAATTGTGTCTTTTCATAATTGATGATAACAGGTCTGACCATGTGGAGACTCTCTACTACAAAATGATTCAGCTGCTGTGAGCTTTGGTCTGACAAAGGGCAGCAAGACAACTAAAATAACTGAAAGTACAACATGATTGTACAGCTAATCTAATTTAACAGCTTCCTTTTCCTTTTCCTTTTCCTTTTCCTTTTCCTTTTCCTTTCCTTCCCCTTCCCCTTTCCTTTTTTACTTTTCCCTCTTCCCTTTTCTTTCACTTTTCCCTGGCATTTGCAATTCTCTGACCATTTGGTGAGCTGACTTTGGCAACTAAATTAATTAATTTTTTAAGAACACGTCTCTCTTCAACTGACATAGAGACAAATTCCTAAAGAAAAAAAAAAGAGGAAAACAAACATTTGAGCCTAAAGTTAACCTTTGATAATAACTTTCTGACTGAGATATATCACAGTCATAGGGAGCTTGACACAAACATTATGTCCTCTAAAAGCATGCAGATGTTGACTGAAGTCCTCAGGGAAAAGTCAGGTACCTCAGAATAGGATGGAAATTGTTTCATGCACAGCAGTCCCACCTAAAGCTCCTCAGCTGGTACAGAAATGTTCACCCAGGAGCTGAATTTAAAGCAGGGAAATGTCTGCAGTCAGGGTACATTGATTAGAACACTCTTCTAAGCTCATTGCTCATGATCTTCCTTCAGGTTCCAAACAGCAAAAATAAGGAAGAAAAGTGATGTTCAGACTCCCTTAACCTTATGCTTCAGAGGGTACTGTAAAATTCAGCTACTCAGTATTTCAGAGATGGATCCTCTCTTTCTATTGCTGAAACTGTCATTTTTTAAAGAAAATAATGCAGACAGACTGCTGTGCTCTTGTAGTACTCACTTGTGCAAGTCATGCATGCTACCTACTATTGGAGAGCAGGATTGAAAATTCATGGAGCTGGGAAATATGATGGATTAAAGGATCATTAGGTCACATAAGTAGTGGCATTTCTCTGAGCCTGATAAGTATGAAAACAACTGTCCTAGAAGGAGGCAAACATTTTTTGAACTCTTCTAAACAAATACTCCTGATTGATCTAACCCAGAGTTCAGTTCTCTTGATGATGTCCTGAAGTGCCACAATATGTGTAGGAAGATCCCAAGGTCAGAACCAGCTGCATTTCAAGAACTGCACTGTGAGTGCATTCATCTCTTTAGCCATCAAAAAAGGAAAATTATCTTTCCATTTACAAAAAAAAAATCTTTTAAAAAATGTAAGTCTGGAGCAAAACCACACACTTAAGACAGAAAAATTATTTGTTCCAAATGTATCATCTCTTTAGACGACTTGTTTTGTCTTCCAAAACTTAAACCATCATTGAAAAGACTGCTTGCCTTGCTGCTTTATGGTACTTGTTAAGAATGCCTGCAGTGTACTCTATATAGAAGTAAAATGATCTGTTACATAATGAAAGATGTTACATATGAAAATAGTATCATGTTTTCAATAAGAAATATGTTCCCTGTTAAGATAAAGCCTCACATTAAAGTGAACATTTTCTTAAATAAAAAATACTGTATTTTCTGGAAAAGGGACCAGTATAATTCCTATTTACTGAATAGAACGTTTCACAATACATTACATTAGGACCTATCACACTGAGAACCAATGTGAAATTTAGAAATAAAAACATACTACAATTTATTAAAATAAACTGTATCTCTAATCTGAATACTTCATATAAACATTAACAATTTTCAAAACTCTTTCCAATGCATGTTTCAGATAAATGTTTTAAGGTAAGTGTTTTAAAATTAATTCTCTTCAATTTTCTTCAAGTATATGAACTCATCTGTAGTACAAGAGACTGGCAAATTTCAGGGAAAATATGAATGAATAGTGATAGTGGGGATTTGCTTCCATACCTCCCTAGGACATTTTAAGGTACATATTAGATTCACTCATTCAAGGACTAAAAATCAAACCCCAAAAAATTTGTTTCATATTGTAAAATACAGATATTTTTCTCAAGTAAAACTACTAATTACAAATTGGTTATGAACAAAATAACCCTATTGCAAAAGTCTGAATATAAGGTGAAAATTTCCAAAATATTAAAATGTTTATATCCTGTTAATTGTCACCATACAAGAAAATGTGCCAGTTTTAATACAGCTATCTAAAGTTCTGTGTATTTCCTAATAACTTTAAGTATGACTGATATGTTTTCTTACCTTGAAAGAGACATGTTGTTCCATATGACGTAGGAGCTGTGGTTTCTGGGCAGCTGTATAGTCACATACTGTGCATTTAAACTGCTTTCCTGCAGTGGGAATAGCAAATGGAATAATTTTCTTCTATTTAAGTTCAGAAAACTACTGATTCTATTTCCTCATAAAGATAAATTCCAAAATGCTAAGAATGAAAAATAAAAGAAGTCTGGCACTTGCTCTGCAAAATTTTGTTTAACTAGAGCTAAGAGCAGAATAAGGGAGGAAAAAAGGCTTGAGTGCAATCTTTAAATAATAAGCATTAAATGCTCTGGATTCTCCTGGGATAGTCACTTGGGAAAGAAGAAAAAGAATTGTTATAGTGCACCCTAAATGGAAGAAGGAAATCCATTATTTACAACAGCAGGCACAGCTACTTTGCTGTTTGTAAAGCACACTTGGAAATCCTTAAAACACCAATGTTTGATCTTGTTCACATGGGTTTAGTTATTTCTCTCCCAGGCACTGAATTGCTGTGATTCAAATACATTTTCCCCTCAAAGCAGTCTCTCTCACTAATCTATTTTTTCTCTTATGATTTAAATGAACACAATTTCCTTCCTTTTATTCTCTGGGTTTCACGCTCTCTCTCTCCTTATTTTGCCTCTAAGATTCTATCAGTCCTGCTACCTGCAGCCAAATTACAAAGTGCATTAAATACTGAAGGACCTCATTCCTAAATTAAATGTGCACAGCTGGCAAATTGTATTTGACTGATGTGGAAAAAGGATGCTAAAAACTACTCCAAAAGTACAAATCAAAAGGTAAAGCAGCAGTAGAATAGATAATGTTCTGTATTATCACAAAGAGATGGGGTTTCTTTAGATTCCAGATGCTGATGAAAAAGGTAAAAGCATTTTATACTAAGTGTGATAGTTTCTATAAAACACAGCTAAGAAGCACCTTCTGGTATCTAAATAAAATAAAGAAAATCAGGCATTCTGGTTTACTTCTACCCACATGCAGTAATGACCCTGGACTACAGAACTGCTTGTTATCATGTCACTCTTGAGAAGTCTGTCTTCTGGAAAAGAATAAATCAGACACAAAACTACTTTATATTCCACGACTTATACTGACCTTGCAGGGCTCTGATATTTGAACAAAAATTGCTTGGATTCATAAGTCAGGAAGACAAGACTCATAACAGTGAAACAGCTTTCAAATTCACTTATTTGTAAAATAACTGAAGAACACTAGATGTGTGCTGCTAAGAACTTCTGCAGTGCTGTCACTACAGCAAGGGACACTGGGCAAAGAGAAACTGTCACCCAGAGGCTGAATGTCCCCTGACAAACCACATTCCTGGTGACAAATGTCCTTTTTCACAAGAGTTTGAAATACATGAAAAGTTTGCTAGGGTGGACTTAGTGAGGAAACTCACTTAAGACTCCAGACAGTGAGATCCTGCTTCCACTGGAGCCAGTGGTCAAACTCACCTTCCAAAGGTACTGGGAATTTCCTGGAACAGTTTTGGAAGTGTGAAAAGCAAGGCACAAGAGCCTAAATCTTGGATTTATTTGTACCAGTCAAAAATGGAGGTTTACCAAAAAGGAACACAGAGTCATGGAATGGTTTGGGTTGGAAGGACCTTAAAGATCATCTTGTTCCAGCCCCCATCACCCTGTGATGGGCTGGGACACCTTCCACTAGAAGTTATTCCAGAGGATGATGAATTTGAAGCCAGATAAAGGAGGCTCCTGGTAGTAACAATGCTTCTAGAGCCAAGTTTTCAGCCTGACCTAGCAGTAACCTATAAAAGAACATAGTTCCTCAAATGGATTTGAATGTTTAAAGCTAACTTCACAATTTTAAACCAAATCCAGACATGGCTAGATCCTGCTCAACTACAGTGCTGTTCTTAACAACACTAAATTTCAAAGCAGTCTCAGATGAATTGCAGTAATGACTTATACACACATAGATTTGTTCAAGAAATCTAACTAACACACAGGTGAAAACAAATTCAACTTTCATCGCTAAATTTCACCATTTGATCATGCCAGATGGTGAAAACAAAACAGAAAGTTTTTGAAATGAAACCCCATGAAGTGATTTTTTTATGGGGCCATAGAAAGAGACCTTTTTATTCTTCTTTATAGACTGATCATGCTTGAAATTTTCTTTTCTTTCAAATACAACAATTTGTCTCCTCCTAGCAAGGAACCAACTGAGGTTTGCATTTGGTAAGTAAAATCTTGATTCTCACATATGAAGCTTAGATGCCTGTGCCAGACCTACTACTGATCAAGTTACTTTAAAATAACAAGTGATTTACCAACACACAGCATTTTGCAGTAACTGGTAATAAAACAATAACTATCATCTTCCTGCAGCATATTGATGTAAAAAGGATTGTTTCTTCCACTTGAACACACAGACGTAAGCATTATAAAATATCTCTGACACAGAAACTTCAAATGTATTCTAAAAATGTAACAGAGCATTGTGTGCTTTCTCTGAAATGTAATTTGAAAATAAAAAAAGAATGTAAATTAAATGGTCAATAAAAAGTGGAATAAGGTTTCACACAATTGCATGAATAACAAAAATCAAGCTACTAAGTCATAATGAAGGTCTGTACAACTTACTCTGCTAAATAATTTACTTCAGTATGATAATCACAGAATAATAAAGTACTGTTGTGCTCTAAACTTTGATATAAAATGGGATACTTTTCTGGATGTGCATCTTGCTTTTTTCACTTATCATCACATAAATTATAAAATTGCAGGGCAAATGAGGTGTTGAGTGTGAGACTGTAGAGAGTAAGTGCCTAGGTTTGCCACTGGCTGATTAGACACCAGGATCCTAATAATATTCTCATAGAATAAAAAAGTGAGAGACTTAACAGTAAGAGACAGAACTATTGGCATTTTCAAATTTCTATTGAAATAAACAATTCTCTGTTACAACAAGGAAGGTATACACAGCCACTATGAATTTCAGAGAAACATAATATTTCAGGGACAGCTGTCTTTCACAGAAATTAATTTCACAAAGTTTTGAATTATTTCCCAAATGGTGTCTCCTGGGAATAAAAAAAAAATATGTAAATCACACTGAAGTGTTCAACTGAAAAGCATTTGTTAATAAGGCCTGTGGTACAGCCAATATTTATTGTCCTAAAATAGATTTAATAAATAGATAATAGATTTAATAAATAGATGATAGATTTAATGCACTTACCATCAGCAGTATGAAGGAGTTTATGGCTCTTCAAAGTGCCTTTTGATTTGAACTTTTTCCCACACATATCACAAAGGTGGGTTTTCTCCGTGCTGTGGCGATTCATGTGAGCTTTCAAGTTGCTCTTGCTGCGAGTGGCGTACTCACAGAGGGAACATTTGAATGGTTTAACACCTAAAAATGAAAAAATATACCATGAAACAACCAGGCCGTGGCTTTTCATGAAAGGTGGACATTTGCTTGAAAGAAATTTCAGATCATGTGAGCAACATGGACAAAGAGAAACACTTCAAAATTTGGATCTCTACAAATAAGAAATTCCATCTACAGCTTCTATGTAAATGATGCTGAGCTCATGACAGCATCACTCAACTTGCTAAGAGAAAAGAGGAGTTCTTTCACAACTGAATATTGCCCTACTGAAGCCAGGTACTGAGTTTAGCCAGGAAAATACTGATATTTGGGCCTTGCTATGCCTACCCTCCCTTTAGAAGTAAAATCCAGGCTGCCTATGTTTATGCCAAGCTCCCTCTAGAAGTCTTCAGGTAACTCCCATTCTCTGTTTACTGTAGTCAACAGTGAGGAAACCTGTTATAAGGAGGACTGCTTCATTAGGCAGTTAACATGAAAGCAGAAGTTAAATGTGCAAGCTGTTTTATGGTTAATTACTGTCAGATTTGCTAATGGTTCAGGCAGATACAAGCACTTAAAACTTCTCTTTGCTCAAATTGTCCAAAGCATACAGAGAGATACCCAGTGGGTCATCTAACAGAAAGTCTATAAGAACAAAGTAAATCCTTCAAAGAAAAGCTGAATAAATCTGAACTGGCAGAGTAGTTTAACAGTTTCATGAGGGTCTGCACATTTTAGATTGATACTCGTGACCTTAAAATTAGATTTACAAGCATGAAGAATTACAGTCTGCTTTCAGCAGACTTGATTGCACCCTTTGATTTGAGAAGAAATTTCTATTCACCTCTTTCTCCTGCCAGGTAGATGACATGGGTTGCCAGTTACAGTCAGAATAAAAGAACTTTGTCTATGGAATACACAAGGAATTTCTCTAACCTACATTCTGCCTTACCTAAACTCCTTAAAGGAGGAAAGGCCACTGGAGAGGAGCCCTGCTCTGCTAGATAGGCAGGAAAGCTCACAGTTAGAGCATTCAAACAATACCTATATGGGAACACTTTGGAAACAAGATACCAGTTTGAGAGCACCAAATCCCATTATCCCCTTCATGCAGAGGGATGGCTGAAGAACCTAAAATCATAGGCAATCTGTTCCACAGATTACTAACGTGACTAAAGACCATGTAAGCTGTCTTCAACCTTTTCTAAAAATACACAGACTGGGTAGACACAAGATTTTACTGTCTAAAGATTTTAAATTCGAGGCACTTTTAACCTATGTGTTGCCGTATTACTGGAATTTCTCCCTAAAAATGTCATAAATATGATGAACATTATCTTAGGGGATTTTGATCACTATCTGTGTTAAAGGCAGCCAGCTGCCATGCTCTGCAGGATTTAATTAAAATATTTACAGAATTTTATGTGTACATCAAAGCAACTGGATTTCAATTGGTTTACTAACAGATTTCCAGACCAAGGATTTTTAGACAAATGTAAAAGGAGCAGCAGAGACTCACAAGAAGATACAGAAAATTACTTGTTTCAAAATTCTGAGAATGTATTTAATTCACGCCTCCTTACTCACATAGAATATCTTATAGATGCTTATGAATATGTTTTGAAAAAAAAATTGCTTCTGAATTTTATTAATTTTTATAAAACATTTAAACTGTCTGTTCATGATCTGAGGGTGAAGTTCCATATGTGATCCAGAATCAATAAAAATGATTAATTAACCTCCAATGTAGCTTAAAGTTTTGCATTGGAGTATAGAAATAAATTTGAATCTACTTTTTTTTTATGTCAGCAAAGCTTCAGTGGAATATGAGACTCATTATATGCCCCAAAGCTTAAAACCAGAGTTTTACCTTCATGAGCCCAAATATGACGTTGAAGGTCTGATCCATTCTTCATAAAATAAAAATCACAGTGGGGACATTTCACAGCTCGTTTTCCAATAAGTCCTTTCAGCTGAACTCTTCTGCCAAGAATCTCAGAAATAGTAGTCATTGAAACCTCTGAGAGAAATGCAAAAAGTAGTAAGAACCAGAAGGACATGAGGGAATTTATTTTGTAAGTAATATTGAAGAGGTAGATCCTTATTCAGTCCAACTTTTTAAAAGCTGTATTTCCCCTACTCCCACTCAAAACTGACTTGAGCAAAGAGTTCAAGGACCTTTTTTCCTTTAGGCCTTCTAGGATGCTCTATCCTTTCTCTCCTGATCTGTGAACTCACTGTCCTCACTGCTGCCTGTTTGAAAAAAAAAAATTAATATTTTAAATATAAAAAACTTGGTTGGGCCACTGGCACAAAAGATAATTTTATTACTGTGACCCTTCCCCATAAGCTAAATTGGCTAATTGGCTTTTTTCAAATTCTTTATTCACAATTTCACCCCAGATTTCCAGATGTCAAGGATCTGAAGACAATTCACTTCAGCCACAGCTATAATGGTCAGAATTCTGATAATCAGGCACTTTAAAGGGAAAACCAGGCTCATGGAATAAATGTGACAGGAAGGGACCTCTAAGGTCACCTACTTCAAGCACAGTCAACTTTACAGTTCCATTTTCAAAGTTAGATCAAGTTGCCTGTGGTCAAATCCAGTCTTGTCCTGAACATATGCAAGGATGCAGATTCTACAGCCTCTCTTGGCCCATTGCAGTGTTTAGCCATCTTTACAGTCAAAACTGTTTTCCTAGTTCTAGTCAGAATCTTCTTGTTTCAACTGACATCCCTTCACTGTACAGCTCCAAGAAAAATCTCCCTCTGTCTTCTTTTTAATTAGATTGCTGAAGACAGCAATTAAGATTCCTCTCCTGGCCTTTTTTTATTTAAGCTAGACACACTCAGTTGTGTGTATTTCCCTCATATGAGATAATGTTTTGGTTGTCACAGTGAAAAAGTTCAAAATAATGAAGTTTAAATTAAAGTGGCCCAGACGCATAATGAAAACACTGCCAGATGCTTTTAAAAATAAATCAAATTGCTCAATGCACGTCAGATGAATGAAATGGTATGTCCTGACTTAATGAAAGTACAACACTCATGCAATCTAAACCTTAAGACATGAAAGCTGGTGACATATTATACCTCAAATCTTATAAATTTGAAAGTTCCCGTCTAAACTTCAATTTTTACCAAAAATCACCTTGTGTCCTGATGATCGGTCCCAGAATGGAATCACAAAAATCCTGCCTGAACTCATATGCACGGGGAAAATAACCTCAAAAGGTAACTATAAAAGCCCATGAACTGAGCAGAGATAAGTTCTAAGGTACCAAAAAAATGAAAAACACAGCCATAAGTCTGAACCCTCATTCTGCCTTTCATGGCTTAGATCCTTCATTCATGACTGCAGGCTAGGATGTCTGCTCAGTGGGGAGCTATGGAAGCTGATGCCTCTCATGCCTCAGAACTATTAGGAAATATATTAAATCAGACAGTGGATGAAAGGTAGATAATTCTGAGAGCTGGGACCAGAACCCAAGACTCCCCCTTCACTGCTGAGTACAAAAATCACTGGGCAATAAAGCCAAGCTCTCTTATCTGTTTGGTTTGAAATACTGCTCTGCCAAAATCTACAGAGATTTTTGTCTCACTGCTTTCATGGGACCAAAATTCAACTCCTCTGCAAACAGAGAAGAGGAAGGACTACTTTTTGATTTCATACTTTCTACTTGATGAAACAGAAGAGACAAGGGAGCAGGACATGCTGAATGATACTAAGAAAGGAAGAAGAGAGGGAGTTCTAGAATATTTTAATGATAAATATGAAAGTGTTTAAGTTTAAATTAATTTTTGATATGTTGTTTTAAAATTCAATTCCTCTTAAACAGTACCCATCTTTCCTTTCATCTTCATTAATTTTAATTTATATTTTTGAAAACAACTGCACTCATGCCACTGCACTGTTTAATAGCTTATACCATCAGACCCCTTTTATATGGCATGTAATTAAGTGTGGTGTACAAATAAAGGATTTCTTCCTGATTACAAGGAGAAAATTCACAGAAATAAAAGATTTGTGCATTAATTCTCCTCCATATATTAAAACAGGCTTGTTGCATAACTGTTGCATAGGCATATCTTAGATGTAGTATTTCAGCAGCACCAGAGAGATACATCTCATAAATCTGCCATTCTGTCTTTTAGCTCTATTTGCCCATGATACAAGAATGAATAATAAAACCACAAAATAATAGTGCAGATTTTCTTTCTAAACCTTACTTCTATTGTAAGAGTTTAAAAGACCCACTTGAATAAAAATTACACTATACTTTTTTTAGAGGGATTCAGATACCAAATGAATTGTTCAGGAGTATTTAAATCCATGAATTTAGTACTTCAGGGCTCCAGAGTTAACTGGTATTTTGGGACTTCAGACATAGCACATTGATCATTCAGCAGTCAGTGGACAAGAACAGGCTAATGACAACATGTAAGGGCACAGAACATCATTGTCCTGCCAGTTCTCAGGTCCTGTTACTTAGGGAAGTCTCCTATGCTCCCTGCCCGAGGCAGCACAAAGGCTTTAAAGGCACAGTTCTTGAGATTCAGTTTCTATGCTTACTGGAGTTATACCTCCTGACTACAGAATAGTTCAGAAGCCTTTTCTCATCTCAATTTCCTGCATCAGACATGTCCTCTGACGCACGACCAGCCCTCCAACCACACTGCTCTGGAGTGGTCTGCAAATAAAGAGGTTTAGTAACTAAAGAGCTGAAGTGGGAGTTAAGGAGGAAATTAAAGTGAAGGAAATTGTTTAAAACACGGGTCTAGCACTATCTAGTGGCAGTAGGAAGATAAACTACTGCTTTACCTATTATGCTGTACATCTGACAAGAAAGACAAGGGAAGTTACATCATTTTAGTTGTATTTTTTTTCCCTGAGACTCAGTCTGAGTATGACCAGTGTTTTCCTTCTTTGTATCCAATTATGTCAGGTGATAAGGAGCACTGTAGATGAATTAATGAAAGTGTCACCTCACCCTCCTCTGCAGCAGCAGCAGAACTTTCTATCCAACATAACACAGATCCTGAGAAGCAGGAAATGAGGGACACAGCAGTGTGATTGCTGAGTTGACATTAGTGAGGTTTAAATCAGTGCCACGCCAGCATTTTGGCATTGAATTCCCAAGCTCTGAGAAGGAATTGTTTACTCAGGCACAGCACATTGACTCGCCACATTCATGTTATCTGGTACTTGCACTGATAAATCAGGGCACCAGAATGCAAGGTACAAACAGAGTTTGGGGCAGTTTGCTGCATCCAGCCAGGCTTGCCAGCTCCATTACTATTGGCCACACCACATCCCAGCTGGCTCTAGCAGGAGCCCTGCTGCAGACTCCAGCTGTCCCTGGGGGTCCAGCCCAGCCCATGGGACCTGGGCCAGCTCTGCATTCCCATCAGGCAGCTACAGACACATCACAAGCCCTGAACACATTCCTGTCAGTTCAAGTAAGGCCAGTGGCAATTTTACATCTCCTGGAGTGCTACAGGATGTCTATATGCCTGATCCCAAACTTCCCAGGGCTTAATCTGAATTCACCCTTTGCCAGATGAAGACAGATTTCTTAGCACAATTACCTGATATATTCCACAACACACATGCTCAAACAGTAACACTTTTCACTCTAAATTCTAGCATCTGCAAAACCAACACAATTCTTACTCTAAACCAGTTGAATTAGAAATAGACTCTTCTCTTTCTTAGGAATATAACCACATTGCACTGCTCATTCTAAACCCTTATCCATTTATTGCAGTAGACTGAGAAATCTTCCTTGATTTTTTTTTCTTACCAGGGTGATTTGTCTTGATGTGAGATTTTATAAGTCGATCTTCAGAAAATGACTTCTCACACACAGGACAGGAATAACTCTTTTTATCCTTAAGTGAGAAAGAAAGAGATTGCATTTTCAGTCTACCAGTATAATCACTATAGTCATTATTCAGTAATACATGGTTCTCAACAAAGTTATAATTCAAGGTTCGGTTTTTAAGGAAAAAATGAATGTATTTATAGTGAAATAAGTGAAGAAGAAATATTAAAAGACTCTGAGCACATCATTAATCCTCATGAATACAGGGCTCCAAGTTACAGCAGATGAGAATATGCACAATAAATGTAAGCATTATCTTCTGACTGACTCTGTAGAAAATCAGGAGTGGAAAGATCAAGTCACACAACAGAAGAAAATGTATTTGATGAAAGCAATAATATTTAGGGGGCTTTCTTCTTTTTTTTCACAAGTCCACCCTTCTGAAACCAGGATCAGATCTTACCTTTCTGAAGACAATCACCACTATGTGGATTTATAAAATGTCCTGAAATTGAGCAGCAGAGTTAACAATGACAGATGCCATAACTTATTCAGTGTCTACATTTCTAGCTATTTTATAAATATTCAGCATTTTATGTATTACCAATAAAGTCTTATTCTAGTATTTTGATTTAAAGACTTCTTTGGATTTTCTCAGTGTCACTGATGTTATAACAGATTTAACACTATCAATCAAGTTCAATTGGAGAGCTTTGATGTCATCTCTTCCTATATGTAATTTTTGTCTAATTGTAATTTTTCTGTCTTTACAAATGAATCTAACTCCTAAAAATGTAGGAATTTTCTCCATTACACTTTAAATTAAATCTTGACAGTCACAATATAAATTGGAGAGATTGATCTTTTCAGAAGTACCTGCTGGCACTGGATGCTCAATGAAATGAGTGGGTCATAGTCACCTTTGCACTGAGCAGATTAATTTATGAGTGGATTATCAAAACCACAGATGGAGGGAGTCTAGTTAGTCCTGACAGCTGGGCAGGTGCCCAGGTAATGCAGTACTTGGTTGGAGAGGTGCAGCTGCCCACCTAGCAGAGATCTCTGAAAAGGTGAGCTGAAGCCACAGAACAGACACTTCACTACTTATTCCAGGACAGAAATACTTCCTGAAGAGTGTAGTAGGAAGATAATTGATCAAAATGGGACAGACCCCTGTGTTATGAAGGAGAAATCTGGAGATCACAGGAGGCTAAGGGTCCTGGACTCTACCAGTTTCTGACCTTTGACCAAACAGCATCTTTGAATTACAAGGAGGACTGTACAAGGAGGTCATTATTGTCCAGATGCTGCAGTTGTACAGCTGTACATGGACACCTCTCTTGACAGGAAAGCAAATATTGATGGGTTTTCATGGCAGACAGGTTTTGGAATATGATGCAGCATTTGCAGGCAGTCTCATGTACCTCTGAGAAACAAATCCCTGTGTTGAAGCATCTACAAGTTAAAACCAGCAGTAGCCCTAGAACACTTGGGCTGAAATAGCAATAAATACTCCCACAACTGTAGGATATGGAGGCTCTCACTGCCATTGATGTGGCAGTGGCACAAGGAGAATTCTGCAGGAGCTGACAGCCATTTGCTCCTTGGTGAGAAAACTTGCACCAGGGACTGGGGATGGCAGCTACAAAAGGATTACCACCCTGAGGGCTGTACCTTGCTAAGATGGAGTTTGGGCTGTCATCATTTTAAGCCCTAAGAATCTTAGGGGAAAAAAAGGAACATCAGAGAATACTAGCTGAGTTTTGGAAGAGATTCAAGGAGCCTACAAAGCTGACAAAACCTTGAAAAAGAGCTGTTAGTTTGTGGAATTAGGGTCTCTCAAATGATATAACCTAAATCTGCTACTGATGATTTTGGATTTCTACCTGAACATGTTACTCCAATAAAGATTGGTAGATTAATCATAACAAACTCCATAGCAATGTTTGAACCTTTTCAAAGATGTAGTTGCATGATCACATTCATAATTTGGCACATATGAGAAAAACAGCACAAAGTCATTTAGGTCATTTAGGGGCTCTTGAGCTGAAATGTGTTGACAGATCTCAGTCTGTTCCTCAAACTTGCTATATATCTGATTTCAAAATATACAATAAATAAAGGGGAAAAAATAGTATACTTTTAATGTGCAGTTGGGTGTTGCTGGCCTTTAATACTCATTGAATTAAGTATTTCTCAGTGTTGCCAGAACATTGAGAAAAATGTTAAAAAAGAAAATAAAAACTCAACACTCCACTACACACACGCTACTTCAGCTGAAGTGCTGTTAACTGTGACAACTTCACATTCTTATTAATATTCTTGAAGAAGGCAAGGCTATAGGCCTATATCTTAGAGGAAAGTCCAAAATAATCAGTAAATGCATCAAGAGCTATAGAGCAGCATGAATGGATGGGTGCTGAGTTTCCAAAAGACGATGGTAACAAAATCTTCAATAATGAAATAATGCCAACAGCTACATTCAAGCTGTCAGAAAGTTATCTACACCAAGTTCTGCAGAAGTGATCTTCAAAAGGGTTATCTTTTGTAGTGTAACAGAGCATGCCTAGAAGCACTGAGTCCCTTCAAAGTGTGGCTCCAGTTTCTCACAGAGTGCTGAACCCAAACCTTTCCTTGCTGGGTACCCAGGCCAGAGAACTGGAGCTTATGCTGTCAGCTTGGAATGCTGAAGTGTTCTACTGTTGCTGCCCTGAGAGCTTGTGGGAGTCCTTCAGTGCAATCCCATCAGCCTCAAAACAGCCTTTAAAGATCCACTGCTGAAAATGAAGTATTTCAGAGCATCCACACCACAGCACAGAGCCCAGAGAAGCTCCCCTGCTCCACAGCTCCAGCTCTTCAGGTGCCCTGGCCATAGGTGATGACAGAAACCCTTTGAAGGCTGAGGTTGCAGAAATACCTGAATCACATTCTCAGCATGAAAGTTTTCCTCTGGTAAGAATGAAAGTTATTTTTCCTATGTCTTATTGGAATACCTTCCTTTTAAATGCCTTTGAAGGTTTTTTTGAAAGGCACGAACAGAAGCAAAGCATGAAGAGAACTGCATCTACCTTTGCTAGAGACCAGCTGCAAAGTCCAATCAGCTGTTTAAATTTCAAAGGCAATCACTGCCTGATATTTGCTCAACACCCCTATTAGCCAATTTGAGAAAATATAAGAAACTTAAAATAATTCCTAAATAAAGGTAGGCTTTTGACTGAAAGTGTTGTTTACATTCCATAAAAAAGGAATTTAATCAGGTACTTTAATTAGAATTAAGTATTCTTAAATCTAGTGAAAATAAATTAGCCTAATATTATCACAGATTTTCTTGTTTATACTATTTTTTTCTTAAATAAGGCCACTTACATAATAATCACAATGCATTTCTCTTTATATTAAATGAATTAAAATTGTGCTAAGAAAGCAGCTGCAGTATCAATTACATATAGAGACTTAAAATACTTTCAGAGACAAACCTTTCTGTGATGTTTATCTGCTCAGCACACTGAGTATGGCAAAAGCCACTGGGGTTTGTAAACAAACTCTGGTACCTACTTCAGCATTGTTTCATTCCACACCCTGCTCTTTAATGTTATCATTAGCTCATTCATAATATAAATTGTACTAAAGCAATTTGAAACTGCCCAGCCATTTCCTAGGTCCCATGACACTGAAGTGATTGGTCATGTCACAGTTTGAACTTTGGAGGAGCTCAATAAATGCCAATAAATGTCAAAAATCTGCAATAAAAGCCCTAGGAGCAAAAGAGGAGCACTGAAAATCAGAGAATATATACAAAGTTTTGGTTTTGAATCAAGCCACGCCTCAATTCCCAGGCTTCAATAATAAAAATCTTCCCTATAACAACAATGTGTAGCAAACACAGAAGGCAAGAGGCAGCACATTCACACTCCCCTTCATCATCTGCCAGGGAATAAGCAACC
Source organism: Fringilla coelebs (assembly GCF_963513975.1). Taxonomy (NCBI): domain Eukaryota; kingdom Metazoa; phylum Chordata; class Aves; order Passeriformes; family Fringillidae; genus Fringilla; species Fringilla coelebs. Next base: position 7,838,011 of record NC_140028.1, on the reverse strand, counting down.
CCAAATTCAGTGCAAGACTTGGGTGCTGCACAGAGAGTAAGATGGGTGTCTATACAGTGATATATACAAGGATGAAGGGAAAGCTGCTTTTCAATACCCACCATTTATCTTCTACAAATAATGCAGGGATCCAGCTGAAGTGCAGCCAGCAAGGAGGTGATGAAGGATACCCATCCACACAAGAAACTGAACTGAGATTTCAATATCTTCTGTCTCCAGTGAAGTTTAAATTTTAATATTTATTAAGAATTGGTTTTCCAAATGAAACTAAAGTAGATTTCCACATTTAACTGTGCATAGATACATTTTTGAAGAAGTGGTCCTTTCACCAGATATACATGGAGTAAATATACCAAGCAGTGGGCACAAAGACCAATATGAGAATTGTCAAAATGTAGTACATGAATTTTTCAATCCATTTAAATAAATATATTTGACAGTAAGCATCAGTAAGCATGATTCTGAAAGATCCTGCCATCACAATGGTTTTAATTATGAAATCCATTTTCTCAGTTCTATTTAAAATTATGAAAATGATCTTCCTGATGGGAGCTGCTGGACATTCATCACACTTGAAAACCAGGTACTTACAGAAGGATATAGGAGAGCTAATTGTAGACTCTTTTTTCTTAAGTGTTCCTAGACATCAATAACAGATATTTGCTATCACATGGGCATTGTAAACATCATGAATTCAAAAACATTCAAAAAGAGCGCCTATTATGCGAATTTTCTACACCTTTCACAAAAAATTCAGATTCCATTTCAAATATTTACAGAAGGGGAGGACGCAAGGGGGAAATTTTTCCTTTTTGTGTAATTTCTTCTGTTCGGTTTTAAAGTTCTTCAGAAGTAGCTGCTTAAGAAGAGTAGGAAGTGAAGTGTTGTTCTGTTCCAAATACCTTTAAAGTAAATTCAGCTCTTGGAAATACTGACCAATAGCCTACTAAGGCCTGGTTTTAGCACATGGCGCTCTGAGGGCTTTCTGAACAAGACAGGAACCTTTAAAAAAATGTGATCTCTCTGTCAACACAACAGAAAATGTTAGATATTCAACTGCAACTAGGTGGAGATACTAGGAAAAAAATCCTTTTTAAAAACCTAAATATCTTTTGTTGGGAAGGATGAAAGTTTGACAAGAAAGTCTCACAGATATGTATGCTTAGCAGAAAGATTTTTAAATGTGGAGTCTGATGAAGGAATAGAGTTGGAAGCAAGTTTTGATATAGAAGAAAAGGATTGCTGAGCCAGTCTTACTGGATAACCAAGGAGGCAAAGGGTGTGTTAGTTAGAAGGGGTTTTTACGACTTAGAACAAAGGATAAACCCACCTCAAACAAGAAGATGTTCTTACCAAGCAGAAAGATAGCACAGGCAAACAAGCCTGCTGAGGTGGCAAGTAGAAAAAAGGTCTCAGAATTTTCCACTGCCAAGAAAACTGAAAAACAACTTCTAGCTTAAACTGTAATGTACTGACTTTTAGTGATTGGAGAACACTAACATGAATACGGTAATGATAGTAGTTATGATAGCCTATAGATAATTGTTAAGGTATAGATTGGTTCTACTGTATTGAGATGCTCAGCAAAGAAAAGTATATAATGCATTGTAACCTAAACCAAAGGGTCTCCAGGCCTGCCTGCAGCTGGAGCTGACAGCTGTAGGCACAGGCTCTGCCGCCCACGACCCTGGACTGCTGTAACCTCATGGATGGAATAAACTGCATTTTGGAGAGCAGCCTGGAGTCCTGCATCCCTCATTTCAGCTCTTACATATCTTTTGTCTGTAGTAATTAAGAAGAACATATTTCCATTTTACACAAGTCATTTATTTATGAAGGAAGGGAATTCAGGTTCACAAAATGAAGTAATGCAATAATAGTACTGTCCTAGGCTGACGTTGGGATGCTTGTATCCCCATTCGTGTGTGCTGTTTATGCTGGATATTCTGTTCTGTGCCTTCAAGACTGGCTCTGAGGAGGGAATGTTTTGTTTTGGCTCCTTATCAGCCGCTCCCCTACGGCCTGTGGGACATACAGACGGGACAGTACATAGTGCTGCTTTTGCTTTCTGCCTGGCTTTTCGCTTTGCTTCTTGCTTCTGCTTCGCTTCTGCTTGCCCTTGCTTCTTGCTTCTTCTCATTAGTTAGTTTAGCTAAAAAGTCCAAATTTCATCCTGGACTGTTTCTCCTTTCCTGTTTGGACCTACTCAAACCTGCTCCAGACTGGGGCCTGGGAACACCAAGAGTTTGCACCCTGTGGCTGCAGCAGCTGCCCCGACACCGGAGGGACCGATAACAGAGCGACCACCCCCAGGAGAGACTTTCTGAATTTGTCATCTTTTTCAGAGCAGTGAAAGAGTGCTGTCATCCAGTATTGTTCATTTTGTGTGCTGGGGGATGCTGTGCCTGTTCAATAAACAGGTTCTGTCCACTTCTCTCTGAGGAGTCCTTCCCAAACCAGTTGGGGGGAGGGGCCGCGTGGGCTTGCTTTCTGGAGGGGCCCCTCTTTGGGGATTCTCTCCCAGATTTGCCCTAAACCAGGACAAGTACCAACTTTATTCTACTCGCTCAAAGGATCTGAAAATACTGGGAAAACCAAAGACAGAAAATGGATACAGACATACTACCGTGGAAACAGCTCTGAGAAGGTCCAAATATCCAGTTACTCTAAGTCAGATATTCCCAGAAGTGTGCAGAGAACACACAGGTTAGAACCCTCAGCTATGTCTTAAAGTAGAACCACAGAATTACAAACACTGAAGAAGACACTGAATTCAGACAAACACACATTCGCTTTGCTACTCACCAGATCTGAGTGAACTTTAAGGTGTGCCTGGAGCTTGTATTTATCTGGAGTGGAGTAATCACAATGTTCTGTGGGACATTTCAGCAAAATATTGCTGTGTTTCTGGATGACGTGACGCTTAAGGCAGTTCTTGGTGATGGAAGAATAATTGCACTGGGAGCAGTAATATAAATGTTCTCGAGTGTGCGTACGGACGTGCATGTCGTAGTGCACCTGGTACCAAAACAACTTGCCTGAAAATCAAATTAGACATGAAGAGAGTAATTCCTGAACAATTGTTAGTGAGAATTTAAAAAAATAACCAATTTTCATTCAGGACAAAACGCACTGTTTGAATCCTGTCCCTTTTGTCCTTGATGAAAACTTGTCTACAGACCCTTTGCTACTGAAAATATATTTACAAATCTGCCTTTGCCTAAGAAGACCATGTTATATGTCCTGAAACAGCCAAACAAGGGCCACTTCAGTACATATCAATGATCTTTTTCCTAAAGAAAAAGTCCCATACATCTGTTTTCTTATGCAAAGAATCTGAATGCAACTGTATGTTAAAAGAGATTGTCAAAATATTTTTTATTACTTTCTTTCATGCTACTCTTTCTTAAAAGCATTTTTGGCATAACAACACCAAAAAGTTCAGAGCAATTCATCTAAAGTACGATGCTACGTGATGTTTCAAAAACTTATTTTTCCAGAATTTGGTTCCTTTCCCTTTTCAAGAATGAAAGCTACAAAATACATCCCGAATTGCTTCCTTTCCAGTTATGTAAACACAAACATTTTCAGTTAGAATAAGTGGAATGGTGTGTTATTCCCACTTCCATAAACTAAGAAAACCAAACAATTACAGTCAGGATAGTCTTGATCTGATACCATGTAATTAAAATTTTCATCTCAAAGAACCTGGTTCAAAACAAGACACAAAATTATGCCAGTGTCTATGTTTCTATTGTACAGAATGTATATTACTACACATCCTCCTACACTATATGAAAAAAATTGGATTTTGTATTAAGCTGATAATGAAGTTCAAGCATTAAAGCATGGACAGAAGTAATGATGATCACATGCCTAAATCTGCTGTGCTTGGCCCCAGTGAAAGTTGTAACTTGGGGAGATGCATGTGGATGGAAATAATCTAATTCTATCAAATTTCACATCAACAGATAATAGAGCCTTGCAATGTACTGCTTTGCTATATTCTACTAGTGAGTTTTTTTGAGGAGATTTGACTCATTTCACATTATATTTACAGCAAAAAATAAATCCCACTGGATCCCAGAATCCATATTGAACTACAAAATTAATGCTGCTGCAAAGATATACAATTATATCACTGTAAACTGGAGGAGCAGGAAAAAGATAGCTCACTGCATAAGACGTATGACCACACGTAATTCCACTGCTCCTTACCACAGTATTCACATTCCAAGTCTCCATAAACCTTCCTTATCCTCTCCCGCAGCTCAGTGTTCATTTGTCTCTTCTGCAAGCTGTCCAGGATCTGCATGAAGGCCACGGATCCATTCCCCCCACTGGCTGTAGCTGTGTTAGAAGAGGCTGCCTGCGGGCTGGTGGCTGCACCAGCTTCTGCTGCTGCCAAAGGGTCCGTGGGTTCTGCTGAATTTTGAATGGGTGGATTGCTTGTTTCTGATTCACCAGGAGGAACAGACTGGATTCTCTCCTCAAGAACTGGAAGGTTCTCAGTCATTGTGTTGCTCTGACTCACATCTAAACTTTTGTCTTCAGATAGTAAAAGATTAATTTCTTCACCCTGCTCATTTACAGAACTGCATTGAGTAACTTCCTCTTCATTTGGAGGAGAACCTTTAAACTCCTCAGGACCAGCAGTACCATTTTTCAGCAGGAAGCAATCTGATGTTACACATGGCTGAATGTCTGGGACTGCTATGTCTGTTGTCTGACACAGTGTCTCTGCTACATTCTTCACCAGAGGATTTTCTAATTCTAAGGAAAGGACTGCATCAATTTTTACATCACCATTATGCTGACCATCATGGTTGACCTCTGCAGCTGCTGATTCACCTTTAGAAGCAGATGGCTGTGGGGTGTTAACAGCACCAGTACTCATGACAGTCGATTCACCTGCAGTTTGTGTCTGCTGTTCACCAAGGGCTTCTGGCTGGATGTCACCTCCTGGCTCAAGCAGGCAGAAGCTTTGGTTGATAGAACTATTAAAAACAAAATCCTCCTGCAGATCTGCGTGCACATCTTTGATGTGAGCACGGAGCCTCACAGAACTGACAAACTTCTTCAGGCACACAGAACACACGTATACAAAAGGGTGCTTTCGAACGTGAAGCTCAAGGGCTTGGTATTTCGTGGCTCCATGGCCACAGAGCTCACAAGCAAAGGGTCTTTCATCACCATGAACGAGCATGTGACGGTCGCGGTCCAGCTCATTTTTGAATTTGCGCTCACAAATATGGCAGTCGTAGAGAAGCTGCCTTTTGCCCTCCCGTGTCATCAGGCGAAGCTCATCGAAAACATCCTTCACCTTTTTGTCTTGAAGGTCGTGAGTCTCCTTCATATGCTTGATCAAATTTTTAACATCTGAGTATTTCTTTTTGCAGAAACGACAGTGCTGCTTAATCTTCTTGTGAACCCTTTCGATGTGGACTTTGAGATGGCCTTTGCTGAGGCAGGTGAAGGTGCAATAATCACAGCTGAACTTCTCCCCCGTGTGCTTCCGCAGGTGAACGTTCAGGTTGGCCTTGATGGCACTGGCATAACTGCAGTAAGAACACTTGTAAGGTTTCTCATTTGTATGAATCCTCAGATGTGCTTGGAGGGAGTGTTTAAATTTGAACACCTTGTTACAGTATTCACATGTAAAAATTTTCAGCTGAGTTGGACCCAACCTAAAAGAAACCCAAACAATCAGTTATATTTACAGCTAACATAATGTGCTGAAATTTCCCTAGACATTTATAATGGACAGAAATGCTCAGTTTAAAAAAGAAAATGTATTCTCCAAAGACATATTAAATGATACAGTTTATTCATAGTTAATTTTCAGCTCTTTCTTTATTTAAAGGTCTCAGAAAAATACCCCATGTTCTGCATGAACAGAATACAGTACTGCAAAACTACCTGCTTGTTTTCATTGCCTGTTCATATGGGGTTTGCTGAATGGCATATTCTTGATATCCTTTTCGTTGTGATGGGTCTTGGACTGTTGTGTCTGGAGTTTTGGGTTCACTTTCATGAGGAGAAGCCTCGAGAGGAACAATTTTTCTGGCTCCTAAAGGAAGAATGAAAAGAATGCTCATCAAAAATTTCACACTAGAAACATGCATTGTCTATAATATAAAAGTGTAAATTAAACAATAAACTCTGTAATCATTAGTTTGACTGTTTTAGTTTCTGTTGTTAATGATGGATACACTTCCAGAATCCATCAGTACTTACACCACAGTTCTGCCTAAAAAACTTGCCAGGACTGATAGCTCAGAGCATTATTCATAGTGCTTGATGCCTGCTACAGGGAGATCCTACATCCAAACATTTCCACCTTCAAAAGATTGTAAATCTTCTAAATAAAATTTGAATTTTTCTGTTTCTGCTTCATACCACATCCTTAGTAAAATTATGCCAAGCTGTTCAATCAGTTCCACAAATAAGGCTGGGGAAAAGTTTACACTAAAGACAATTTAGTCTATATTTAAAACTATGAACATCTTTTCCTCAAACTCCTTATATTTTGGGGCATATTGCCATCCCTCAGAATAAAATAATATGTCTGGAATAGGCTTCCCAGAGCACAGCTCCAAGCCTGACAGAGCCCAAAAAGTGTTTGGACAATGCTCTCAGGCACATGGTGTAATTCTTGGGGCTGTCCTGGGCTGGGCCAGGAGATGGACTCAGTCTTTGTGGAGCCTTTCCAACTCAGTATATTCTGATTCTGTGCTCCATGTGCACTTCTCAATCTCCATAGGGAGCATTCAGAGCTATACTGAATGCATTTAGCCCAAATTCCTGAAGATATTATTTACAAAATATAGGCAATACTAACATAAAGTCTCTGAAAGCTCAGTGGGGGCTACCCAACAACAGGTGTGAAAGACTTAGTGACATTACATGGAGGAAAGAAGTGCTGTAGACTACAAGGAGAAAAACAGAGATTCTGTGGGGCCTTCAGAGTGATTTTAAGTGGGAAATTGAGATATTTTGAGAAGAGGCCATATGTTAGTACCTAAAGCTATTGAAGCTTTTCCTATGAGACTGCACATCAGGCAACTCTGTAACTAAACAGAAAACCTAAACTGTAATAGCACTATTGCTCACTAAACTTGTTGCATCTAAAACCAGCTTTTTTGGATTACTTTTTTTAATAATGCTTTCTGTACTAGAGATTCTGCAGGTTCAAGAGAACTGATCTTCCAAGTTTTCACCCTAAATGTTACCAGAACATTACAACTTCTATTCTTCCTGTTCCTCCCTTTCACAAAAATATCAGGTTTTCCACAGGATTACATCTCCCAGATTGCACTGTCCCAGTGAGATGGGACCTTGTCATTACAGCACAGGAGCCATGGCTCAGTCTGTGGGTTCAGTACAAAGGTGACAGAATAGACATCAGACACCAGAAAAGGGTTCTGATATTTCAATACCTAAAATAGAAGCAAATTCTATATTTAGAGTGACTCAGTTAAAAGAAAATAGGTCTTAAACTACTTTATATGCATGATTGCCTCTTCTAGGCCTCCCATTTCTTGACTGTGAGACAAAGATTCTCATTAAATGCTCCACACTAACTCTCCTCTGTGCCCTTCTGCATTTCAGGATGTTTGAGCATTTTCTAAAAGGACTGCCAAACTGTTTAATAGACTTTCATACTACCACTATAAAAATTTAATCACCTAAATTGGGTGAACTGAATATATACTCACTAGATAAATACTAACTCACCAGTATTTTGCATACTTTAAGTGAGTAGAATGCTCCAAGGTTATCCTCATGTTACTGCCTCTAAATTACCTATGCATTTCACAGAAAGACAAATGTCTTTAAAAACTTGAAGAGGGAGATTCAGATTTTCAGTCATGCTGATGAAGTACCTGCTCACAAAAGGCAATCATGTCCCCTAGTGGGAGGTTGCTACTTCCCATCCTTAGAAGACAGGGAAGCATTAAGAAACATTAGATGCCTCCATCCACTTGGGATGCTGACTGAGGGTGCCAAGAGACCAGCAGCCACAGCACTAGATCACAAACTAATAACTACAGCACATGCCCAGGAAGTGAGAAAATTAGTTTCTAGGCTCTACCCAGCCTAGTCCCCACATGTCCCAAATCCCAAAAGAATGCCCTCAGTATTCAGGTTAGGGAAATGCCTAAGAACAAGGCAAACACATACAAGGTCTTATTTTTCATTAAAAAACATCAAATGCCACTAAAGAAGATAAAGGTTTTCCTACTTCCCTAGGCAATCATTTCAAGAAGTCAAAGCATATAAATATCAGGGTAAAAAAAAAAAAAAGTTTACTGTACTGATCATTTCTTTCACAAAAATCCTTCCATCAGCACTATCATATCTCTATTTTAAAGTCAGAATCGACTTTAGTTTACTAGACTTTATTTATGCCTTTTGCTTTCCTCTTTTCAGTCAATATCACCTAAGTAAATCTGCCTTCAGAAGAATAAGATTTGAGCTCTTCATGGCATTCTGACAGCAGCTTCTACAGATAAGCATTACCCAGTGAGCCTCATCTCTGGCTCAAACTCAGAGATGGCCTCCAGTGTCTTACAGTCTGTCCCTTAGAAAAACAGCCTGTCCTTCACTACAGAGTTATCCAATATTTATCAACAGTCTAAAAGGTAATGGAATTATCAGGAATGGATCAGAAATAAACCAGGAAAGAACATAAACCTAATTCCTATTAATTCAACTAAATTCTGCAAATGTCCTAAAGCTTCAAGTCAGATCACAAAAAAAGGATAAAGAAGAACTTCAGAAAACAGTAACAAAGACAAAATCAGAAGTATTTTGTTTGGGAAAGGGATACAGAATTCAGAGACCTTCAGCTTGGAAAAGAGGTAACTGAAAGTGAAATATCAGAAAAAACTTTGTAATTAGCAATACTGTGAAAAAAAAAGTGTGAATAATCATTATCTTGCAACCCACAAAAAACAAGTAAATGCAAACTTAAACTAAGGGAATATACATTTTCACCCCACATTTAATTAAGTTATGGAACAGTTACTGCCTAATGTCACAGAGACTGAAAATGCATTCAAGATGGGATTTAGACATATTAATTGATACATATTAAATATGATAATCTAATGCAAACACCAGCTCAACTGTCAGAATCCATGAGACTTTACACAATAAGTGTCTTTTTTCTTTCCTATAGAGATGCTGCATGCTGCCCTTAGACCAACTTTTTGTTTTAAAAAAGGACTTTGGCTGAAGTATAAAAAAAAAATTCATCATGTAGGTATATATAACAGATTTTAACTGTACAGACCATAACTTTGATCTGTACAGTTAAAACAATGTGCTATGGATATGAAGTGAATATTTGTTTCTTTCAATCTCTTTTTGAAGGAATGTGTTTTTCCAGTTTCCACAGTATCCTGTGAAATGTGCTCCAAATGAGTGTGATCCATAGAAAGACAGTTCTCAAAGTCATCAGAAACCAACCCTGCCCATAATGCCAAAGCTCTCCATGCAAAGCTATCTCTAACCCTCCAAACAAAGCTAAAAAAAAGCAAAAAGACCATTTAATATTTGTGTAGGTTAGGTCACGCTGAGATTGAACCCATTTTAATTCAGACAAAAATAGAAACGCAGACCCATGTATGGGAGGATGAAGATTACCCCTTTCACCAGAGCTGGACATTAGACTGGCTGAGCTAAATCATTCTGTAAACCCACAACAACATGAACACCTGCTCACATTCAGAGGGGAAAGGTTTCCTTTTCCTAACCTTGCCTAATTCAATGTTTGCTTTAAGTTAGCATAAGGACAGCATCTTTTCTCTGGCCCTCCATTCAACTTCATGTTGGTGATGCCTGAAAAGTACCAGCACAGGAGATCATGAATAGGGTTAGAGAGGGGATCTACCCAAAATCTACATCATTTCTCTCCTTCTGCAAATACACTATTAATGTTCTAGTGTGGTCCACAACAGAAGTGCATCAACAGGCACAGTGATTTGAAGGACAGAAAGCTGGGGCTGAAGAACACCACTTGTTTGTGACAGCAATCTGAGCAATCTGTACTTACTGACCAAGATACTCTGAAAAGGGGCAGTCCCAGTCCTCCTCCTTTCCCCAGGAGGATCATTTTTCCTGATACTAAATCCATTCAAATGTGTCATAAACCCACAACCATCATTCCATGAGCTACAGAACAGAAATTATCTTTAAAAATACTGCTATCAGTTAAAAAGACTGCCACCAGTTAAACTAAGTCAGTCCCAAAATAGTAAGCAAAATTATATTCTTCCACTTCTTCCCCACTGCCCAAAAATTTCAATGGAAGAAGGAACTAAGTGCTCAGAGATTACAGATAGAATCCTCTCACACAGTAGTGTGAGATCTCAGGTGGACTTTTCTGGACAGGGGAAATCAGGGAGAGAAAAGCCTTCAGAGTGCTGTATCAAGAATTTGTAGTTGAAAAAAAATCCAACGCCTTTAGAAAACAAAAAATAATTATTCCCAAGAAACTGAATACTTCATTTCTTCAAATTTCTTGAAAACAAACAAACAAACAAAAAAAATCTACCACTAACCATCTTCCTAGGAACTTAAAACTAATCTAGCAACAAGCTGAGTCTTTAAAATATTACAGAATTTACATAAAACAATAATTTAAATGTTCACATCTCTCCTGAATCAAACTAACTGAGCATGAATAATAAATTGGTTTTTGACACCTTGATAATTTACAGAATTTAAACATGGGAAACAAAAGACATTAAAAACCAAGAAGATGGAATATTTGGACAATTTTACTCATTTGTTCCTAAAGACAGACTTAAAAATAAATGTGTCTGCCATTCAAAACAATTTTCAGAAGTGCATATAATTGTAGTCTTAATTGTGATGCTTCCAAAAAACTGTCCTGTGTTTGATCTGATGTCTTGGTGTGTTCAGGAACTCAGCACTCCTTCTCTTGAAGGTCTGCACATCCCTCCAATTATAAAACCATGGAGTGGTTTGGGTAGGAAGGAACCTCAAAGGCCATCTAATTCCAACCTGCCTGCTGTGAGCAGAGCCACCTTCCACTACACCAGACTGCTCAAAGCCCCATCCAACCTGGCCTTGAACACTTCCAGGGATGAGGCAGCCACAAATTCTCTGAGCAAACTTTTCCATGCCTCATCACCCTCACAGTGAAGAAATTCTTCCTACAACCTAATCTAAAACTACCCTTTCTCTTTTTCAGTTTGAAGCTATTTCCCCTTATCCCATCCCTCCATGTCCAGGGGCAGGACCCTATGCTTGCCCTTGCCCTGCAGGAGCTTTGCCCAGGCTCACCTCTCAAGCCTATCAAGGAACTTCAAGGCCTGCACTGAAAAAAGAAACTACAACTTTTATTCAAACTGTATTTACTCTGTGGGTTAATGCCAGCTTTCAGATTTCTATAGCTGTAAATCTATTACCTTTCATATGCCTCCCAAGAAAACATTACAGAAGAGGAACACCAGAGAAAATCAAAGTTGCCCAAACCTCCTCTCTGGGAAATTAAAAACGGACTGATCCTGTTTGTTCAAAGGGATTTTGAAAACATCCATTTAGTCATAATCTCAATGACACAAAGCATTGTCCCAAACCTCATTAGTGTTTAGCAATGCTACATCAATATGTCAATGCAATACTTCTAGAAGAATCTTTTATTTAAGAGGGGAAAAACACAGTCTAAGTAGTTCCTTTGTACTGGGAATAAAAAACATCTAATTCTTAAGGCCTTCTCTATTTTTCTAATTGTCATGTGAAATCTTCCAACAGAATTTTACTGTAATGGACACAAAAATGGCATATTTCCATGCACCCTCAAAACTAGGTAAGAGGTGGGTAGAGATTGTTAATGCTTGCAGAGAAAGGACTTAGTTTAGATAGTGCTTAAGGAACTTTAAACTTTATTTTCAACTTAACATTACAGATGGTCTAGTATACAGAAAGAAGAAAAGGGAGAACTATTTCATCGATTTATATTCTTCAACTGCAATCTATAGCAGTTACTCATCCCTTCAGCACAAGATAAATCTCCAGAAAAATTACTATGAAAAAGACTATGAAAGATCTTTATTAAAAACTCCAGACATTTAAGTATTACTGAGCAAGGGGAACTGTCTAAGAATTGCTAGTGACATTAAGAAATAATTAGAATGTGGAAACGAATGGAAAAAAATAGAAGGAAAATCAATGAAAAATAAATTATATGATATTTGCATTAAATATTTTTCTTTTGAATTTTTAATCACTGATATTGTATCTTCTAAAATTTCCAAATTCTGGAAAGTTGGGTGACAATTCATAACTTTTTGAAGAGTACTGACTTTTTTATTACATATAATTTAGCTGGGAACTTGAATGTAATTGTCAGCCAAACAGATGAGAGGACCTTCAAAAACTGCTGCAGGTTCATACTTGACCAAAAATCCCTTTGGTTCATTAAAGCCTTCTGAATGTTTGATGTACTATGCCCAAGTTCCTCCAAAGTTTTTTTACTATTTTGAGTACCTCAACAATCTTTTTGGTTTTGGGCAAGAAAGCCCAAAATTTTGGGTTTCCAAAGAAAAATTTTACTAGGTAGTAATTAAAGCAACAGCATCCACTAGATTTACATTCCTCTCCTGCATCACATGCTTCATACATTTGCTTCATTATCTATATTTACTATTATTTCATTTGCCTTTTTTAGGCCAGTTTTGTGAGTAAATGGATCTTTGATTGCATTATCCAACATGTCCTTCCTTCCCCTCTTGGAAATTCTTCTAGTCCTTGCCAGAAGTATAAAAGCCTAAGATAAAAACTCTTACAAAGTGCATAAAATTTAGCATCAGGAGAGGAGAATCTCCAGTTATGGCTCTTTCCAAAAGCTCTGAGGAGGGGAGGTTTGTCTATATTCATAAATTAACACCTCAAGGTGTTAATTTACTTACACCTCCATGAGTCCCTGAACCAGCATATCACAGGTATCAATATCAAAAGATATTAACAACACAGAGAATCCTGCTAGCTTCCAACCCACAACAACAAAATGAAGACCTTAAAGTTGTTCTGATAGTTACAAGCAAAACAAATACTCAGAAATGTTAACAATAATGAAAAGGAGAAGAATAAAACCACAAAGCTGAAAATAATTCACAAAACTAGAAAAAAGGGATTCTGACAGTGAGTCAGAATGGTTAATGCTTTATAACCAGTTAATGGTTTATATAAACAGTCAAATGCAAATCTAGGTTTAACTAAATTGTTTGAATCCTCTAATCATTATGCAGAACTTGATTTTCAAATATATATGCACTTTTCTGTTCTCTGGTCAGTGTTTTAGCATTTTCTTTAAAACTATTCACAGACTAAACATAACTGATGTTAATGCAGTAACTGAGGTTAACTGCAGCCAGGTCCAGCATTTCTTGTATCTATGTAGAAATGTGACTGAAGTTCTACAATTATGTAGCTGTCACATGTGGAGACTCTATATCATGATAATCAAATAATGCTAAATATTTTTCATACACTAAATATTCTAAGCAATTTTGTTTTAGACCAGTGAATGTTTTATACAGTGTCAGCATAATTAAAAAAAATAAATTATATAATTGGTGATTTTGATTACCTGGAATAGTTTCATGGGCTGTCAAAACCACACTTATAATAGGATTTTTAGCTCCTGAAACCTGCTCGGTCTCCTTAGTTGAAGCTGTTTTCTCTGTTTTCTGAGCTCTGGGCCTCTTGGGAGTTTTTTCTCGCTCATCTTCCTTCCTGTCAAGGTCAACGTCAGAATCATTACCTAAAGAGCAAACATCAAAAAGAAGGTAACTATGTACAAAAGCAATGCAGGTAACACAGTTTCTAACACTGAAAGAACAAATGGAGAGAAAATTTATGCTACAGTAGAAAGAAAGATGTTATCAAAACAAGATGTGCTGCATGATGCCCAAAGGGGAACCTTCCTCTCCTCTATTTAATAAAACTAGTATGATACTTATACAAAGAAAATAAGAGAAAAAAAATCAAAATTAAAAAAAATGAACTCTCAGAAACATGTGTCTCTAAATTCATTCACATTGTTGTAGATTTCTGTGAAAATGCTACAAACTTTGTCGAAGATCTCATAATTTTGCAAGTAATAAATAATTAATTTTTCTCTTTTCCATATTTAATTGTTCTGACAATCTTAGGATTATTTTTTCTAGTATAGGCTTCATTATCCATCTTATTTACAGGCAAGTCTATTGATCATCTCTTTGGATTAGACCTTCTTCCACTTCTGTTATTGTAAATCAACAGCCAGAAACATAATTTTCTTTTTTAGTATGGATTCAAAAATAATTGGGGGTCAAAACAGTTCTTTGTTTCAACCTAACCCTGACATGTAACTCCTCATTTTGAAGGCCTGCACTTCCAAATCATTCCCTTTTGCTATTCAGAATGTCTTCAACCTCTTAAATAGGATAAGTTTTCAACCTGTTAACTAGAAAGCCACACAACAGCTGTATACAAAACTCTTCTGAGATAACAATGAATAGCCAGTAATCAGCTGATTTCTTTTTTAAAGTAAATGAGGAATTCCTTTACTGAAATTCTAAATAATAAAAATAAAAGTTAAAAAAAACCCTAAACCAACAGTGTCTTTTTAGATAAATAATTAGCAGCATAGATAAAAAAACCAGAGAACTTTTAAGTTTACACAAATAAAATTTCTTATATTAGATGAAGTGGTAGAGGATGCAGACAAGAAAAAATGAAGTCAGCAAATTAAGGCATTATGCAAATGTTCCAGAGGCCATGAACAAGGAAAGAAGAAACTAATGGAAGGAAATAGTAAATAAAACCAGTGAGGTTTTTTTTTTTTCTTCCTCTCTCAATCTACATCAGTCGATTCAATCTCCAGAGTGAGTAATTCCATGCATATACAAAATATGCTGCCATAATGAGATAGGAAAACAAAATATAAATAAAAAAACAGTGAGAGGAAAGCCTGTAGTGTCCAGACTTGTTTCTGTCAAGGAAACAGCAGAAGGAGTGAAAAAATATACAACATGGAAGCAGCTGTTTTAATTCCAGAAATATTTTGTAAATACTCAGCTGAGATTGAAACAAAGACTGTCTCTGTGGCCTGACTGTAATGGAACACAGGTTTAAAGTGTCCTGGCTGTTCCTTACAAAAATGAAGGACACAAGCAGAAGCTAAAGCAGCATGCGTAAGGCTGATCACATAACCTGCATAAACCACAATTTCTTTACTAGACACAGAACCAGAAGGAAACAAGGTGTGCAGGAAGAAGTTTAGCTTTCTCAGGCATCCTGAGACAGAAATCTGTATGCTGACAACTGGCAGTAAACTGCAAACCTGAAATTCATATTTAGAGTCTCCAGAATGAGGAACAACCACAAAGCAAACTGAATTCAAACACTGCCAGCCATGATTCTGCCCAGCTTCCAGCTCCTCTGCCTGGAGAGTCCCCAGTTTTTCAACACCTACTAATGATTTTTCCAATTTCATTACAAAAATTCCTTGATCTATGCCTCTTCTCAACTAGGTTCTTCTCTGTGGACTTCTATGATTTTGGAAAACATTGCTGCTTTATAGATATAAAGAGTTTCATAATGCTCCCATTTAACTCCTTAATATAGTTGTAAATTATTCATTTATACTAAAAGCACACAGTTCTAACACTGATATTTTTCTGCAATACTTGAAAGGGATATCTGAAGATTGAAAGAAAAATCCCCTTCAAACAGAAGCTACTTGTGCAGTGGTTTCTTTTGGTATGCTGAGCAGGGGTGTAAGGAGACAGTCAGACTCTATCTTACAGTTCTTTCCTAACCTTAGTGATTCCATGAAACAAACACATATTTCCACATTTTCTTCATTAAACAGCCTCTGTTAGTTTATTAGCAAGAATAAAATGAATCATCACAAATTTCTCAGCAGGACCAGGCTACCAACCAATAAAGTCTTCTCATAAAGAATCTGAATTCACAGAATGACAGAATAAAGTGAGTTGGAAGGGATCCACAAGGATCATGGAGTCCAACTCCTGGCCCTGCACAGGACTGTCCCCAAGAGCCACACCATGTGCCTGAGAATGTAATCTGCTTATTGAATTGTTTCTCTGAGGGTACTTCACATACTGGCTTATTAATTAATTAATTAATTACTCTGCTTTTGTTCAAGTGGGCAGTAAGCAAAACTGAAAAGCATTAGGAAAAAAACCCAAAAGATTTTATATGCCTATGGACAAAACACGCTTTAGCTAAAAGAAATCCAGAACCATATATTGGAATGAAAGCTCTGATGAGGGGAATGGAATTTTGTCCACTTTGCTAGGATCATGTAATTCCTAGCAGTTATATGAATAGAATCCAAGCACCTTACTCATAAACTCTCCTTTCTATACCATTAGAAAGATTCTAGCCATTAATCAGTTTAATGACAAAGTAAAGTGGCTGAAGACAAATAACAAAACCATTTATTACCTTTTCATGTTAATATGCAACTCTATTAACTTTTGAGTAATGGAATTCTACTAAAAAAAGGAGAACTAAAGATTTGAGTTTGTTTGTGATCCATGTTAGTGAACAACTATGACCACAGTAGCCAACAAATGTTTCACATTGCTTTCTTTCCTGACTTGCCTCTGTCAGGCAGATCAGTTTGGCAGTTCTTTAAGTCCAACCAAGGGTCAAGGTGAAGAGATGTATTACAATAAACACTGCTGACTGTCTCCCTGATTTCAAAACAGACCACAAATAGTATTTTAAAAGACTTAAAAAAACATACAGCATTGCAATATAAAAATATTTCTTTGTTAAAATGGAGCTGTTTCATACATGTAGAATATTTGTGCATGTAGGCTAAGCACTAAAAATTACAGCCATACAAAAAATTTTTCCTACAAAACCCAAAGCTGGTAAGTACTTCAAACAAAGAACTCAATCTGAATTGTCTATTATGACAAAAAATCTCAGCTTCCTCAACATGAGCTGAAAACACCCATCCCCTAACAGGAGGATCACATTCAGCATGAGCAAAGGTGTGAGGAAGCTACTGAGTGCTGTGCAATCTCAGTTAACACAAAAAAAGCCCACACATAGATTGGTGAGAAAAAGCAGTGAGAAAACTCCATGGATTTCCTGCTCATACATCTGCTACTAGTGCTGAGGATCTGTAAGAACATTCTCATCCTCACATGAGAACTGATATAAAAAACAAAAAATCCTCTTACTACAGTGATCTAGTTCTGATAGTTAAATCTTAAAATTTATTCACTAATTTGATGCCTGTTGATGGCAGTAGCCCCATTCTACCCCTGCCTGAAACAGACTTCCAGAAACAATCTGTTGATAAGGAGCTGGGGTATACCCATTTACAATACTTTTTGCTACACAGAGAACTATTTTGTGGTCTGTGTGTAACCTGAGACTTAAAAATGCTTCAAACCAACACTCCCTATCAAATCACCAAATGAACAAACACCTTAATTCTCAATGACAGCTGCTTTGTTTCTGAACTTTCTGTACACCAAAAAAAAACCCTGAAGTGGAAGGTGTGCTTTAGGAAAGGATTGAAAGGGACACAAAAGGATGTTTTAATGAAAAAGACCTTTAACTTTGACCACAGGGCTCAAACAGACTTTCTGTAGTATGCGGCCATCTCATCAGCATCTAGCTGCCTTCCTGGAAAAAAATTCCTTCACTGTTAGGATCATGGATTAGAGTGACAAATAAATGCTTTGTCCACCTCAACTAGCAAAGTTCTGCTGTCTTATAACTACCATGAGTTATAAAGGAACACCCTTGGATGATTTCAAGATTATTTATGAGAAAATGGAGTATATGCCACTTGAATAGCTAAGCTGAGTTTCTCCAGGCATTAAAAGCCTTTCCTTGCTCCTGAAGAGGTTTGTTTAGACCAACTGTCTCACTCTGCACCTCCCTTGCTGAGCAGCCATCTCAGCACTTTGTCAGCTGGCACTTGGATCCAACAGACAGATGGACAGACAGAGCACCCTCCCCAGCGCCAGGCACACGTGTTTGTGCAAGGAACACAATGCTGAGCTGCCTCAAACTCAATCCAGGACTGGTATGGGCTGCTGATCAGCAGAGCTACTGCCAGCTCTGAATTAATCAGGGCTTCCAGAGTCCCATTGAAGTGCATCCTTCATCTGTCCCAGGATTCTGCTGGAGTCATGAATTGAAGGGATTGCTCTCAGCATCTGTAATTGGATGTACGACATTTTGCAGGCATAGCTACACAGCCTTAACTGGCATGTTACTCTTCATCCAAATTACTAGTTTTTAGCCTCTAAGAAGCGATATTTTATAGCAGCAGGAGAGCAGCTTAGAAAAAAGAAAGTGAACTGGCCATTTGAAATTAACAGGCAATTGTTTCTCCTGCAGAGAATGACATTCTACTTGCAGGAAGAATTAATTTAAATTAGAATCCAGCTGATGGCAAAACCATTTTAAACTAAGGCCAAAAGTGACATTTTTAAGATATATGTAAGCTCCCACTTCAGGATTGAATGGTTCACTCCAGAGAAGGGACTGTAATCTGTCTTACAACTGAATGCCACTCCCCAGTCATTAAATGTCCTCTCTTCTATCTTGCCAGCCAGACCCAAATCATTAGCCAGAACTGTTAACTTTGTTTAACCAAAAAGAAAGAGAAATAGGTGTACACACAGTTTGGCTTACAAAACAGCAACTTGCTTAGGCAAATAAGCCCTCAATGAAAAAATATATTTACTAAGCATGTACATGGGGAAATTTGAAATACAATGGACATTTTTTAATGCTGTGCTGTATTGGCTTTGTGTGGCCATGTTATGGTAATAGGGGGGATACAGTTTGGCTTCTCTGATGGAGATTTGGGGTTATTCCTCATTATCCTCCTCTGATTTGATTGGTAATAAGTTAATTTGGCCAAATTGTGTCTGTTTTTCCTGTGATGGTAAGTGGTGAGTGATCTCTCCCCACAAGCCTTTTGTTTTATTTTCTCTTTCCAGTCCAGCTGAGGAGCTGCTTCCTGAGCATCCTGGAGTCCAGGCAGGTCAACCCTCCAGATTTGAAATAAGAACCACTTTTTTTGCTTTGTTTTAGTGAAAGGGCCCACAGGGTGAAGACAATCATTATGTTTTAAAGGATCAAATGAGATGCACAGAGGGTGTCAATAATCAGTAGGGCCTGGTGACTCTGGAAAGAGCAGGAGAACTCCCAGTGAGTGTCTGATCTCAGAGACCAATGCAGATCACTAATTACAGAAGCAAGGAACAGCAGAGGCCCACTGCATCTACCAGCTATTCCTCTGACAAATACATGTGCTGCTTCAATGAAGTTTCAAGCCTAGCTTCAACCAGAGTTTTTAGTGATGTATTTATTTTAAATGCCGGTCATGTTAGGGATTTCAGCACTTTTCTTGTCGACCTAGAAAAGACAGCAGAGCATTTTATTACTTGGAGACCTCCATGAATATTTGAGATCCAGCTCAAAACATTTATTAGATTTCTTTGAACAGAGAATATCACACAGAATAACTATATATATATTTTTTCAATATTTTCATGCTTAGCATATTTAGCAATAGCCAAAACATTATTTTGGTCAAAAATAAAAACCACTGCATTATATGAGCTGCTATGAAGAAATTAACTCCCCTGCAGCCAGACACAGTGCAAAGTGAAAACATCTGACTATGAACTAGATGTCCATAGAGTGCTAAGTTTTGCAAGAAATTAAAAAGATGAGAAAGTGATTTAAACTTTAAAACTATAGAAATATCTCAGAAGTATTAAAAAAACAGATTAGTAATTTCAAGTTGGAAAATACATAGATAAAAGAGAAAAAAAAACCAACCTGTATGTCAAAATGTCAAAGACCAAGTGAGAAGAACCTGCAGTTAGTTAAAGCTGCTTGTGAATTTTAACCATCTATTTTGAACTGCCTCTGACATGCAGAAGCAGGCATTATATTTCTGGAAGATTCAAAGTCCTTTAATAAAAACTTTCATCCAGCTCTAAGAAAATTGGCAAGAGTGGATTCAAGAAAAAAAAAATTACTGATAAAATGATGGGCTCTAAATTGACTCTTAGAGTACAAGAAAGATCTGCCTGTATTTCTAAATACTTACCTGAAAACATCTGTTTAATAGGAAGCAAAAAAATCAACCGTAATAAAAAGGAAACTTTAAGAAAAGAGCAGAACAGCAAAAAAATACCTCATGCCATGGTATGAAGCATGAGGGCTCTGCAGAGGGATCTGGACAGGCTGGATCAGTGGACTGAGGCCAATTGTGTGAGGCTCCATAAGGCAAAGTGCCAGGTCCTGCCCCTGGGTCACAACTGCTCCATGCTGTGCTCCAGGCTGGGGGCAGAGGGGCTGGAAAACTGCCTGGCAGAAAAGGACCTGGAGCTGTGGGTCAACAGTGGCTGAACATGAGCCAGCATGTGCCCAGGTGGGCAAGAAGGCAAATGGCACCTTGGCACCTTGACATATTATTAGAATGAATGTGGCCAGCAGGACCAGGGCAGGGACTGTCCCCCTGCACTCAGTACTGCTGAGGTCACACCTCAAATCCCATGCTCATTTTGGGCCCTTTACTACAAAAGGACATTGAGGGGCTGGAGTGGGTCCAGAGAAGGGCAATGGAGCTGGGGAAGGGGCTGGAGCACAAGTCTGGTGAGGAGCAGCTGAGGGAGCTGGGGGTGCTCAGCCTGGAGCAGAGGATCCAGGGGTCCCTTATCACTCTCAGCAACTGCCTGGCAGGAGGCTGTAGCCAGGTGGGGGTTGGCCTCTTCTCCCAGGTAACAAGAGACAGGATGAGAGGAAATGGCTTCAAGTTGTGCCAGAGGAGGTTTAGACTGTATATTGAGAAAACTTCTTCATTGAAAAGGAGATCAAACATCAGAACTGGCTGTGCAAGGAAGCAGTGGACTCAGCATCCCTGGAAGCTTTCACAAGGTCTGTGAAAGTGACACTTGGGGACATGGTTTAGTGGTGAACATGGTCATGCTGTGTTAATAGTTGGACTCCATAACCTTGGATGTCTTTTTCAAACTTGGCGATTCTGTGATTATGCAAAAGGTTATGAGGAATACTACAGAGACTGTTATAGAGAACCCCAGGCAGAGAACACACTGTTCTTGCCCATTCTGCAGTGTTTTGAGCTACTGACTGTATTCACACACTTTCTTAGAGGAAAATAATAATGCACATGCTACTTTCATCTCCACATTCAGAAACTGAAAAGTTGTCTCAAACCAATTCATATAGTAAAGCCAGAAGTGAAAAGTTTTCCTGTGATGGGACAGTAATCAGTAGACAGCTGAGGACTGAATTTCACAGATATATTCCAAGGAAGAATTATGTTTTCAGGATAAAACCAGCCCCCAACACTTTAGCAGTTTGCAGTGAAGATATAAAGCTTCCAAAAACTGGCACCCCTTGTTTTGGTGACCCCAAGTCATTTGTTGCTTGACTGTTTGACTTTGTTTGATTGTTTTGCTTTTACCAGGGAATAAACAAAAAAATGTTTCATTTGCCCAAAACTGAGGCTATTTATGAAGAAGGAAAAGGATGAGCAATTTTGTTTGGAAAATTTGCAGTGTATTTTGTAGAGAAACCAATGAAGATTTAGGAGCTCTAATGAGCTAACAGGTCAAGAACAGGTAATTTGAGTTCATACTTTGACCTGAGAGTTTATTTTAAAAGGACACTAGAAAAGATGACATTTCTAAAATAATGCAAATACAAACAGCAGAGGGCTTTGACACTTAGGATGTCAGAGGTGGGACAGCTGGAGTAACTGTCATTTTGTGTAGTTGAAAAATTGTACCAATGATGACTGTAAAACAGAACCAGGTACTTTATCAAAGCAAGAGTATCTCTGCTCTATCAATGTATTTTAAACTTATTTTAATAAAGCTTTGCCACAGAAGTTAAACTCTACATATATATGAAAGTAAAGTAGTCATACTAATTGAGTATAATCACAACAAACTGGAAAGAGTAACAGGAAACTGGAAAAAAAAAATCAGTAGCAAATTTTGTCTACAAGCAGAATCCACAGTATCATACTGAGCAACTGTAACAAAAGCAAAACCTGAATTTTACCATTAACACAAAACTCTCATAAAGTTAAGGTAATTTGGACTAAGTAATTGCTTTGTATGTATGTGACATTGACCTGAGGAAAAAGTTAAATAGGCAGGCAGAGGAGATGATTACTGTACATCCCTTCAACTACTCTATTCTGAATGAATATTCACTGATGTCTCTTTAAACAGATTGGGGTTCAATGCCCCAAGCCACTGAGTGTTTAAGAAACCATTTGGATAATGCCCTTAGCAGCAGCTTTAACTGCTGGTCAGCCCTGAATTGGTCAGGCAGTTGGATGAGATGGTCATTGTAGGTTCCTCACAACTGAAAATAACTCCATTCTGCTCTGTTCTAAACTAAAAGTTTGAGAGGCTGAATATACCCAAATCAATCTTCAAGCTAAATTTAAACACTGGACTCTCTTGTGCCAAAGACAATCATTCACACAAAACTTTGTTTGAGTTTGACATTATTTTTCATACAGTAAAAGAAGCCATTCAGAAAAGCAAACTCTGTCAAAAGAAGAGAACAGAACTCAGGTTTCTGAAGACACTGGATAGAAACCCCTGTACTGGATCATCCTTCCTGACCTATGTGTGATACTCACCTGCAGGGCCTATACCACTTCTCACTGAAAAAATACAATCCACTTTGTGAGAAACAGAACAGTTGCTATGAAAAACAAGCATTTCAGGTAGTTGTAAGACAATCATTACTGTTATAAACATTTTGACCACTTTGAAAGAAGTTTAAATACCTCATCTAAGTTCAGTTTTGCCTTTTTGTGTTACAAGGAACAGACAACTCCACTCCATTTAAAGCCAGCCCTGGGGATTCCAAGCCAAGTCTCATAGTAGGAACACACAGTCTCACAACCTGCTTCACATATTTTTCTGGATGTTTCCTTACCTCCATCTCCTTCTTCTTCTCCTTCATTCAGAACAATAATGCAGATGTGTTTAGTCAGCTGACGTGTGTTGGAGAATTTGCGATTGCATTTCCTGCACTCCAGGCTGCCTGGTGAGACCTCTGATGGTTCTGAGCCTTCCTCTGTCCCAGCTGGAGTCTCTTTGCTTGGAACAGGGTTATTTTCTGCCACATCTTCATCCACACAAAACTTCTTAGTGGACCCTTTTGGTCTGCCCCTTTTCCTCTTTGCTACAAGAAACTCTAGAAAAGAAAATAAAAGTTTAAAGTGAACTATAATTAAATTCCATGGCTAATTAGCTAACACCCATCTGATCTTTGAAAAACAGGTGCCTTGAATGAAATTTGAGGAGAGTTATCCCAAAAGCTTAAAAAAAGGTGAGCATCACACAAACTTATTTCAAGCAGTGGTATTTGCTGGCATTTCTGGTAGCTGCAAAGAAATAACATTTATGTTACTGACATCAGCAGATGTCAAAGTGCCACAGTTTTAGTTAATTACACTGCAAGCACTGTATCAGCACATGTATACTACCAAATTGCTGTACTGTGTTTCAACACTACAAAAGCCTTTTAATTTAAGTCATTTCCAAACAAATTATCCAGATATTGAGAAGTAATCAGAGAAAAACAATGTATGCTTAAGAACCAAAATCTCATTGTCCTTTTGATATAGTGAAAAATTACTCCCTAATATTTTCTGTGGTTCTTGGTTGTCAGCACTTTCTAGCCAAAAGCTGGCATAAAAAATTGTTGGTAACAAATTAATTCCAGAAGTAATGCAAAAAATGTTTCCTGAATTAAAATAAGAAGTCATCCACAACCCCTAATAAATACAATATAATTTTACAATTCCACATTTCTGTAGAGGAAATATTGATGAAATCTATGACAGGCAATGTACAGAAATGCATGAAAATTCTATTTCCTGCTTAAGATTTCTGTCATCACTGCTGTGCTGATAAATTGAGATTGACAATGTAGAAGTCTGAAAAACCACAAAAAGAGAGAATATTTAAAAAAACCTAAACTACAAAAATTTTCCAAGCACAGGTGCTGAAAGACCTTATTGAACTGGTTGATTTAGAGGATATGGAAAAAGAAATTACTTAGGGAATCTTAAAGGAAGATGATGCAGGAGAACAGAGGAAGGTAGCATCATGTTATTTGTAACCTAGTCAGCATTTCCCTAAAACATACCAGGCAAACAAAACCCCACACTCAGAGACCACAGCTTTGAATTAACCATATAATTACTATTGGATGAAAAAGAAAGCATTTTGTCTTCTTACAGAAGCGACTGAACACCTTAATATAACACCTTAAATAAACAAAATAAAACTGCCAAAAAACCTTACTATGAATAGAAAAAAAACAACTGTTTCCCATAACTTTTTGCAACTTTCCACCAGTGTCCTGAACTTTCATGCTACTCTAGGAAAAGTAATTTTGCCAATTTCAGCCAAAAAGAAAGGGGTGATTTCAGTGCTCTCAAGCCTCTCTCTGCTACCATTCATGCTATTTTGATATCCATCCATTACAGCAATCAGTATTTAAGTAGAAGAAATTAACAAACAATTATAACAAACCCAACAACAATGATCTTTACATCAACCCATCAAAAGGGCACAGTTTGGTGTCCAACATGAGGAATTCACATGCGGATGCTGGTCAGACTTCCACAAAATAGTTAAATCCAAGGCTTGGAGGAATGAATGCAACCACCATATTCTCTGTGTATGATATTCTTTTCATTCCTTTACAATGCAATCATCAGATTACCCAACAAAAAGAAATTAAGAAAAACCAGGTCAAAGAGATGCTTCTTCCTGACTGTTTTAGTGCAAATTTAATGAAAGACAGAACAGCATTAAGACAGAAGTTGAAAGAAAATCTTGCATGCAAGTGGAAATATGAAAACTGCTCCTTTAGATGGCTGGTGAGAGAACCACTGCTATGGCTTACAAAATTGCAGTTCTTGTCACTGGGACTATTAATGGTGTGGCAAATAAACAAGGAATGTGCAAATTTTAGAAATGTTTGTAAATGTGTCCAGCAGTAGGAGAATTCACAGAAGTTCTCAGCCATGTAAAAGGTTTGGTGGCAAGAGGCAGGAAGCAACAAACACAGGAACAGGAGGGCTCATGTGAGCACCAAAACATCACCAGAACTTCTGAGGTTTATCACAGTCATTTATTTTCCTTGCTCCTTGGTTTCCTTTTTCCAAAACAGAACTTATCTCAAGCTACTTTGAATTAACAATGCCAGAATTAATTTTTTAATGAGGCACACAACCACAAATTCCAGCTGTCTCTCTACCAGCTTGCACCCAGTTAGCTCTTCACGCTGCAGTATACAAATTCCAGCTCAAACCACATAAGATCAACAGCACACAGTAATTTAATAGCAGAATATTGTCATTCATCTGCCAGTACATAACCAAGTTAATCAAATATTGCTTGTCAGAAAAAATAATCTATTTAACTGCTAAAAATAAAACAGTATATTAAGTAAATAATAAAACCCCCCTAACACTTATTTCAAGGAGGTTTAGTCATAAATAGAAGTTTTAAATTGGTCATTAAAAAGATTTTGAATTAAGATCCTGTTCCCTCAAGAACAACTTAGTTGTTTCTGGGGATTTTGCACTCATTACTGACTGACTCAAACCAATCTTTATGCTGCCTGCTATTGGATGAGCAATGGCAATATCCAGGAAAGACATTCTGTGCTATGCTGTATAATTATGTACTCAAAGGCATAAAAAAGACACTTCAAAAAGCAAGTAATGAAATAAACTGTGTGTCTATTTTTATAGTGTTCCTTCACAGGAATTGTTCACATAAGCTTGTCCAAATCAATCTATTTAATACAAAAAGTTTTTCAGAAGTCACAAAATGCTTGTGCAAACGTCACTTAAACCTTATGACCATATTTTAACATTTGATACATTATGCAACATGAATCCTTCCTCAAATGTCAGTATAAAAAGCTTACATTTCATCAGTCACAACAGCACACGGCCATACTCAGACTCTTCTGCACACCGTGTCACACAAATGCACCCATATAAATCTCACCCCCAGCCTTATTTTAAAACAGTTCTGTGTTTGTATCACAGCACCTGCAACACCTCCTGTCCCCCAGGTGTGAATGCAGGCTCTGGCTGCATCCTGTGGTCAGGCAAGGGTGAGGCTAATGCACACACTGTGGTTCTAAGTGACCCTAATGACCTGCACTCCTTGGAGGAAATGATGATACTCAGATTGTACCTTTCTTTGAGGTTTCATAGCAGACAGAGACATGCATCCCATAATCTAGATGCAGCCCAAATCAAACAACAATCCATCAGGTAATAACAGTATGAATGGATGAAATAGGGCCCTGAGTTTTGACAAGCACTGTGAAGAAAATGGAGATCATTGTAAAGAATTATAAAAAGCCCTAGGCTAAACTGGAGTATGAATGACTACAATTACCTGTCATTTCCTAAAACAAAGATGGCACATTCCAGTGCTGGACAAAATGTGACCTGTGTATAGATGTATAACAGCAACATCTCCCTGGTACCCTCGGTCCTACTTCATAAAAAAATTTTAACATCATTGTGCCAAAATATTTAGAACGAATCAACTCTAAATAGATCATGGCTTAATGATGGGAAAGTGGTGTGACTAAACAAAATTCAGCAGAGAACACTGTAAATAAAATAACACTACTATAATAAACACATATGACATGCCTAGCACTTTACTTGTCCCCAGTGCTTATAAAATCATTAATTCATTACTCAGGCAGAACAAAGAGCTCCATTAGCAACTCAGCATTCACTCTTCTGTACCAATTGTGGGGTAGCTACAGTATTTACCAATAATTGGAAGAGAAATGACACTTTCAAAGGACAAAAAGATGTTCATCTATTAGTCACCAAGCACTAAAGGTTGTAATTTCTAAGACTGTCATTCACCAATTACTTCTCCTTTCAGTGACAATACTGAATTACTACAAAGACTGGTTCACTGACAAATAATTGTATACTACAAACTTTCTAAGTTTTATTTGCTGCAGATTCCATAGCATGAAGGAATAATTGATGCTTTGAAAGAAGAATTCTTTCCAAATCCTATGTTTAACTGTAGAATCCAGTATTTTTTTAAAACAGAACAAAGAAAATAAATCAATGGGACTTCAGAACCATCTTCTCCAATCAATGTGTCTGATGGGACAGGAAAAATTCTAAAGAATGCCTAGAATATGAGTTGAAAACTGTGGAAAAGTAATTTACCTTGACGTTCTTACTGACAGCAGATGTCAAAGAGCTGGGCTATCTAACCTGAAAAAGGTGGCATCACATGAGCCCATCAGATACATAAAATTATTCACCAAGAATAATGAGAAAGGTAAAGTATGAAGAATTTTATATTTTACATAAGATTTGAGAGTTGTTTTCTTAAAAGCTAATTATGTCTAATTTCTGTTGCAGCAGATCATATTGGTAATTACAAACTATCCTCATAAATGTACAATGCCTGCTGAACACATACAATACAGAAAGTAACAGACACTCCTACGAAAAATGCAAAGAGAATTTTACCGAAGAGCCATTTACTAAAATGAATATGTTACAAGGTACCAGTCTCACTGTGCTCAAAAACATATGTGGTGGAGGGATAACAGGAAACAAAGACTGGAGAAAGGAAAATGCATTTTGCATGCCCAAGGAATTAATTCTGTGCTATGAAAATAAAATTAGAATGACATTTTGAAAACTGATTTGAAATTTATTCATCACCTTCTGATAGACTGGTAATTTTGGGCATTATGTGAAACAATACTCTGGTGAGATTTTTCCTCACCAGCCCCCTGAGCAGACAGCAGCTCTAGTGAAATACGAAATGACCATTATTAGAAATATCTTCTTACATTGATGAAGTTAATATAACTACTGAATTACTGCTGGTAAATAAGCAAAGAAACATCACATATATATGTTAACAACAAAAAAAAAATTCTTGAATGTACAATATTAGAGGGCAGTTGATTCATAAGCACATAGGTTTTAAAATTCAGAAATTTTAATGATTGAAAAATCCTAGTAATTGTGTTAAATAAGAGGTTTGCCAGCAATATAAATCCATTACTAAATAGGGGCACAAAAGAAGATAAAAAGTCCGAATTATTTTGAACCCATTGCTAATATTCCAAAGGATGGAAATTATGATCAGTTAAAAATGGAAAGGAATGAATACAACTTCTTCCATTGCACAGTAAAGCTTTTATGTGTAACTAATTCAACCTCTGATTGCTTTATTTACCAACATCGCTATCAAAACACAATTATAAATTATTAATTGTGCCACTTCCTTTTTGGAATTCAATTATTAACATTACCTGAATCACAACAAACATGTTAAACAACTCAAAAAGGACACCTAAGTCTCAAGATACACCTTCATCCATGGTGTCCTGACTGCTGTTCACTGCTGCTAGACCATCTTCCCACTGCTCCCACTACAGAGCTTCAATTAAAGCTGTAGGAAGCAAACTTTGCTATAGTTCACATTGAAAATTAATGAACTAAGGCCATAGTTCCATAAGACAAGTTGAGCTTATTCATATCTGTCATGTGACCTATTCTGTGCTGAATGAAATTTGGGGTGGCAGTTGTACAGTGCTTATTATAAAAACCAACTATGGAAACCACTCTATGCACAATGCAGAGTCATCAAACCAGAGATTTAAAAAAAAATATGTAACACTGAAAATTAAATTTCTCTCAATTTCTGACTGTACCTTCTCCATCTTTGCTTGTGTTTGTGGGTGCTGTTAGAGGCTGGAGAGGAATAATGATGTCATCCACACCAGTCCCTTCTTCTGTGTGTTTCTCGGAGACATGACACAACAGCTCTGACTTATTTGGTGAAAATAAGTTACAAAGCTTACACATGAAGATGGAATTGATCCCTGAAAAAAACAAGTTTAGAAACAAGGAATTAGTGTTTCCAAATGTAAGTTATTTAAGTTACCATAAATTACTGGGATTTTTGGCTCAGTCAACATAGTAACTACAATTTACTTAAGACACATAACAGTCAGCAATGAGGTGAAATTATGAATGTTTTCTCACTAAATAAACACGTCCATAATACATCCCCAAATGAATTCATTTAGGAAATGGGCAAACTCCTAGCTAGATCCTCATAGGGCAAAAAATTTCTTCTGGCTAAAAGCGTAGAAATGTTTTAACAAGACTCAAAAGGAAGAAGAACAATTTAAGACCTTTTTCCTCAATATACTCAACATCCAGCCTCAACCATCCTTATAATTTCATATATTTTCAAACACATGGTAAAATTATATGTATGACATCCTCATCGGATTCCATGAAAAGTTCCTGTTTATTTAAGAAAAACAAACAAACAAAACAAAAAAAACCCTAAAAAGCTTCAAAGCATCAGGAGCAAATGAAGAATGTCATTAAATTGCTCCCTGGTCAATGCTTTAAACAGAAATTTCACACAACTTTTTAGGCAATTTTTTTTTTTTTTAATTCACAGGTACTTGAAGTGTGATGTGAAAGCAAAGCATCAAGAAAGTAAATAACAATAAAGAAGATTAATATAATCCCAGATTTAAAAAAGCCAGAGATTTTAGCCAGAGAAATTCAGAGGACTTCTGAAGACTCTGCAGTCTTCTGGTTTAATGGTTGATTTTTGAAGAGAACCTAAATCTTCAGGTTTCAATGAAACAAAAAAACAACCAGGAACCAATTTCTCCAGCTACATGTATGAAACTTTGGTCCACAGACTGGTTTCAATTGCTACTTTCCCTCCATCTCCCTAAGGAAAATTAGGGACATAAACCCACTGAAACCAAACTGGAACAAGCAGCACTTCTGAGGTACAAGTCAAACCAGAGATCACTGGGTAAGTACAGAAATAAAGTGTTAGTTGGAGAATTTTGGGATGAATCTGGGGTTAAGAGAACAGGGAAGCTGTATTTTGGGATCTATTTTTAAAACAAACCTAAGCACTCCCCTATTGAATCTTATTCTACCTGTTTCATGACACATAAATTACATAGTTCACCCCACTCAAAACAAATCTTTATTTGAGGTGTCCTGAAAGTTAAGGGCAGCAGAGTTGTCTCTTTTACAGGTATTTGCCCTTGAAACATAACAAAAACACAGCTCAAAACTAACAGGCAGGCTGTGCCTTCATCTCTCACAACATCTCTGAAAAAACAACTCCAATACTGCTCCTGTTGCTCAAAATACCCTCTTATTACACACAAGCAGCTATGTAAGGGTATGGCACAATCAATGTGTTCTTAGGAGTTCAGCTGGGCTCCTTCTCAGGCATTCTGCTGTCTTGAGCACACAGATATTTCTGTTTTGATTGCAGTATGTTGAAATGTTTCTTTGAACTAGTTTTGCCCTAATTAGCATAATTGTTTTGGTTTTTTTGGTTTTTTTTAAGGGCATGAAGCCTGTTTTTGACCCAGCAGATAACAACTCTTCTCCTTAAATGTAAACACAAAATAAAACCTATGAACATTTACCTAAACATTTAACCAATTCAATTTCCATGATTTAGCTGACATTTCTGTTTTGAGGTTTTATTTGTCACTGTTTCTGCTTCCTGACCTGCTGGCTGTTTTCCCTAGAAGTTCAAACCCAGGGTTTTGTCTCGTCTCCTCCTTGAACAGCTGCAATCAGTACTCACACACCAATTTAACTCTCACTCCTCCCAGAGAGGACTTGGGGAGGGGCAGACGAGCAAGGAGAGTGCCCAGAAGCCTCAGTGGGTGTTTAAGGTGTTTGATTAGCAAGGCCACCCAAAGCCATGAGTGAACAGCCCAGGTGGCAGAGCACACTGAGTGTCACTGAAGGCGCAGGAAGCACCAGGAGAACACACAGAAGATGCACGAGCTTTACTCAGAGGTGAGATGGAAACCAGAGTAAAGAAATTATTTTAGGCAGAATGACTGGAAAAGGAGGTCAGAGAGCAGAGGATAAACTCTGCTGATCACCAGACAATGCAAGTATGGAATAAGCAAACAATAATTGATTATGCAGTTGCTAATTAGGCAGTGTAGCGATAAAGCAATGAGTTATAGTCAATTAAGTGTAAAAATCAAATAAGGAGTAAGTTAATTAACTATGCATGGAATCAATGACTAATTAGTGAATAATTAATTACGTAGGAAATCAACTGAGCAATTAATTAGGCAGCAATTAAATATGTAGAGAAAGAAAAGAACAGTAATCAAGTATGCAGGTACACAAACATCACAAAATTCAGCCAAAACTAATCTGGGACATTCTGTTCACTAAACATGTTTGTGGTAATTCATCATCTTCAGGTTGTCCCTATAAACTGTGCTAAATATACACTGAAATAAATAATACCAATAATTTTCCCCTTAATTGACTAGGTGGAAAATTGAGCCATAACGTAAGCAAAGCCTTTGTTTTTAATACTTCCAAAACCCTCAGCATATTGCTTAATTAATATGGTTTTTTTTCTTCTCACTAAGAATATCTACAGCAAAGAGAGTTTAACAAACGGATTACTAAAAACAAAGAGAGAGCTACAGACTAGGAAGCAGATTCCCTGACTCACAATCCCCTCCACAAAGCATAAACCAGTATCTGTTTTGTTTGGCTTTAAAGTTGCAATGGGGAAGGGGAAAGGGGCAAGGAAGCAGCACTTATCTTGGAAAGATCCCTGAAATTAACAGTACTTAAGGGAATCAAGAAATATATTATTTTCATATGTACTTTTAACAAGTGTATGACAAAACCTAGTGCAAAAACAATTTTACCTAACCAAAAAATTTAATTTTGCGTAAAAGGAAGTCTCAGCATTGGGTATTGTTTTAATTTTAATAACTACTTTTACAAGACACACAGGACAAGGACACAAATCTGTATTTATCCAAAACTTTTCACCTTTCCTTTCAAGGTGAGAAACTCAAAGCAGGCAAAAGTTAACTTCTATGAGTGCCTTTAAAGTCCTGGAGCTGTTAAAAGGAATTAGAACTCCACAAAAAAAAAAAAAAAAAAAAAGTCACTGGGTATTTGTTGGCCAAAAATTGACAGGATTAATAATTATGCATCTGGTCAACCTTTCTAAAATATGCAGCAATTAAGTTCAGAATATGAATAGTAACTTATTTCTTTCTAAACTGACTACAGACCTGAAACAAACTTTTTTGCCTCATCGCCATAAAATTCTTAACGGGACCTTTCTGCAATTAAAAATCTTATTCATCAGACTAGGACTTGGTCTTGTTGGGCTTTTTGGTTTTTTTTCCTCTTTCTGTTGTTTCTGTACAGATATCAAGTACAATAAAAAGTGGAAAAAAGTGGGCACAGGTATTCCAATCAAATTATTTGTTTTGTAAAAGAACTCTTCCCACACAAAGGTTGAGCATGTAAGATATTGAAGTGTCTAAGAACAATAAACAAGACTTTTTCTGTTTAGGTAGAAGCAATGAAATGTGAGGTAGCAGTTAATATGAAAGCAGCATGTAAAAAGCCAATAACTTTTGTTTAAGACAAGCAACACTATTTCTTAGTAATAAAACGTTTCAACTGAACATAAAAGAATGGGCAAATACAGGAGAAGAAATTATAATATCCTGTACTACTGTCAAATACTTTAAGCATATTTTACTTATCAGATCTCACTCCTTTTCATTTTCAAAGCCATTTCAAACATCCAAAATTTTTACAAACATGTTACAGTGTATTTCTGATTTTTACTACTTTACCTCCAGGACACTTGTTTGTTGGTTTCATGGGTTTTTGTGGTTTGGTTGTTTTTTTTTTTGGCATTGTTGCTCCTTTACCAAAAATATACTTTCTGTAGACCACATAATATTTTAGTCATTATTTTCATAAAGATGTTGGTATAAACTAATTTTATTTCTTAAAGAAAAAAATTATATAAATCAATGCTGGTTTCTAGCTATTTTCTCTATTTTGATTCATCAAGAAATTAATATCCAGTATTACAGCACATCTCTGAATCAAAAGCATTATCCTTGGTAAATGTTAAAGAAAAAATAAGTATATAAAGTCCACAAAACAAGCTATTTGCTACCATTAGAACAGCAGCACCACACAAACCCTGTGCTCAAAACTAACAAATCAACCTGGAACTAACAAATCATACTGGAAATGGCAGTTGGGGAATCAAAAGCTATTTTAGGGCTTCTTTAATCTAAATTTGGACAATTCTAAACAGTAAGAAACAGTTTTTTAATTCACCAGCACAAAATGACTGGTGAGACAAAGCCAGTCATGCAGAAAGCAAGCAATCAAAGAAGAGGAGCTCCTGACCATTACTGTTCTTGCTCTCCACTGCTAACTAAAATCAGGGCAATGTAATTATCATTAGTTTAGTGCCACAAACTTTATTTTAACATTAAGGAAGACTGCAACAGCAATGTCAGTACAAGGTGCATTCCTGCAAAAACTAAAAGGTGATGCTAAAACCAATCCCATTTAATATGGTTTTATGGAAAACTCAGTCATTTACATTCACCATTTTTCTGAGCCAGGCCATAAGTGAAGTTTACTCAATAATCTACATCTGTAGAGGCTCTCAGACACTGCATGCAAGACTAAATTACACTGAACTTTGTAAATGTTTATGATTAAGAAATAATGTTTTTTTAAATGTCTACCTTTCCTGTGAGGGTGGAGAGGGACTGGCACAGGTTGCCCAGAGAAGCTGTGGATGCCCCATCCCTGGCAGTGTTCAAGGCCAGGCTGGATGGGGCTCTGGGCAATCTGGTCTAGTGGAAGATGTCCCTACCATGGCAGGACATGAGTGATGCTTAAAGTCCCTTCCAACCCAAACCATTCTGTAATTCTATGATCTGTATAATACAAATGTAATAGGACTGAAAACCAAAAGCACACTAGTTAAGGTGCCTGGGGTATGAATTCAACACGGTGCCATTGTGAGCAGAACTAAGCTGGCAGCTCTGTGTCTAACTAACTAAGAGAAAATTACAAGTTGAGAAATAAAAATGGAGGAGCATCAGCTGTACCCAAGCAAAAATTTAAGGAAGTATGAAAATGGTTTTAAATTAAGACTGAAAGGTAGGTAACAAGTGCAAAAGACTACAAAGATGAAGGTGATTCACTCTGCAGCAGTAAAAATCAGAGACTACTTACAAGTGAAGGACAATATAGAAATTAGTACTTTTTTACAAGAAAGAACAAAACAATGTCCTAGGTTTGTTTTTGTAGTTGCTTTTTAAAAAATAAACCTAACTACTGCTACAATAATGCAAGAAGTTTAATAAAATGGCAGAGTTGGCATGCCTGGCTGTAAAAAAAGATTACTGACATTCATGCACTCAAACAAGTTTCTGATACCCATTGTTGTAATGCCAGTGGGTTACTACCACTACCAAAATATTGAGGACAAAGTAGGATGCATTATTTTTTAAAAAAAGGACTTTTAGAAACTTAGCTTAGGGTCAAATCTGATTAACAGGCTATTTTAACAAGTAACAAGATTGCTGAGGAATTTAAATACAGTGCACAGAAAAGTACAGCGTAAGGACTACACATGAGCAACCTTGACCACAGGGGTACCAATGACTGTGGCACACTGGAGGGGATAAAAGAGGTTACAAAGCCAGAAACAATACATAGTAGGCTTTAATTAGCCTTATGCAGAGTGGTTAAATGTCAGGTCAGGACAGCATGCCAAGATTAAACGCTTAGACACCATTAATGACTGTTTCACCCAGCAAGCAGTCAGGGAAACCACATGAGGAGAAACAGTTCTTGACTTTATCAGAAGTAAAACACAGGACCCTTTTCAAAGTGACATTATTTGAGAGTTACTCTACAACCATGATTAAAGTACTACTCAAAAGCCCTCTTAAAAGAGTGATAAAGAACCAAATGTTTATGCTTCACTTCAACAATGCAAACTATTGAAAGATAAAAAGCATCTTTAACAAAACAAATCACAAAAAAGACTAAAAAGTTCCAAGACAAGTTAAATCCTTGAAAGCAGCATGAAGGCTATTTAAAAGCATCATATTTGATGCTAATCATCACAGAAGGATTTAGAAATGGGAAGGAAAAATCTAGCACAGCTAAATAGCAGCACAATAAACTTTCAGTAGAAGAAAACATCTTCATGGAAGTTTCATAAAATGAGGAAAGCAAAAGAAGATTTAAATTGTGTCCAATTTAAGGTAAAAAAAGTGAGGCGGGTCATTAAGGGTTATTTTAGCAGCTTAACAAATAAAAGGCAGAATGCAGCAACATTTTAAAAACATCTCAACAGTACCAGGCCTGCCTAAGAGCCTGTGCAATAAAAAGCAATCTGTATAGGAAAAAGACCCTTCAAAGAAGGCGAGCCCATAGCAAAATAATTTTTTCAATTTGCTGTCATTTTATAATGGTTTGGAGAGATTTTCTGGGAAAGATCTCTAAATTACAGCAAACACGTTAAAGACAGCCTCAAAACAAGGCTAGGAACTGCACTCCTCAGAAACAAAACCTTAGAGCTAAAGCAGACAGACCTATAAAAGAGATGGTCCTATAATACAAAGACCTATTAAAAATAGACAAGATCCATACTGGGCTTACAGCTGTGGATATTGTTCCTCTACTGAAATAATAACCCTAATCATCATCCTTAAAAGGTACAGAAATAAGGAAAATCAACAACACAGCATGGTTCAATAAATGAGCAGTTAAATAAATTAGATTTTTTTTTGGGGGGGGGGCCTGGAAGGATGCAACTGAAGACTGGAGAAAAGGCAAATGGCAAAATGTAAAATGAAGAAAAAAACAGGTGCCATGAAGGACATGAGCCCTGTGAAACTACTGCCTGACTTGCAGCTGATCTCTCCCTGCTGCTGCAGCTCCAAGGTGGGCACATCCACTTGGTGTCCAGAATTCTTAAAAGTTGAGCAGGAAGCACCCAGTTGACAGAGACTGGCTGGGGCTCAGCAAAGCCTGTAAGAAATTCTAAGTCCATATTCTGGACAAGTATCACTGTGCACCTGCCCCGTTCTTACTCTTCTCTATTTAAACCCCCATGGTGTGCTGTTAGGCACATGAAATGTCAGGAGTGAGACAAAATTAAGAGCCAAATCATTCAATACTTTCTGACATTATATTTTGTACATTGCAGTAAGAACACTGCACAAGGTACACTTTAAAGTAGCTCAGTTTTTCCAGCATTCAAAGAGCATCCTTCCCCTGTCTGGGGTTGCAGAGATGGGCACAGCACTGCAGGTGGGCTCTGACCAGGGCAGAGCAGCCAGGCAGAATCCCCTCCTTCACCTGCCCTGGGTGCAGCCCAGGACACCTTTGGTTCCTGGGCTGCCAGACCACGTTGCTGGGTCATGTCCAGCCTCTCACCACCAACACCCCAAGTCCTCCTCAGGGCTGCTCCAGTCCCTTCCCTGCCCAGTCTGGGTTTGTGCTTGGGATTGCCCCAACCCGGGTGCAGGACCTGGAGCTTGGCCGGGCTGAGCTCCCCGGGTTTCACCCAGGCCCACCCCGGCACTCTCACCTAAACCAAACACATTGTATTTAACCAGTCTGATACTGTATCTGTGAAAAGAAACTTGCATTTGAAAAGCCTGGGGTTTCACTGATGATGGCAAATAAAAGCACATGTATTTTTCTGCATTACACACACCATCTTCACAAACGCTCCTGAAAAAAAGTTAAATAAAGTTCTTTAAAAGAAGACAATTGTCTCCACATATTTCTGTTTGCTAAAATATATAAAATTTGTAACTTGGATATAACACAGATTTAATAGGATATTCAAATAACTAGGAAATTATTTTTAGTGTAGAATAATCACTTTATCAAACATAGAAACAGGGTGGCTTTTCCATCATTAAGGAAAAAAAAAAAGCCATAGTAGATATGTTTATAGCAAGACATTTTTATTTTTATGTTCTAAGATCTCCCTCATGTGGTTAAACACAACACTGCTTAAGGTTCCACTGAAATACACTAATGCACAGTATCAAAATGTGTGAGGTGCACTACCAGACACCAAAACCACCCAGAACCCCTCAAAGAAGAAGCACAAACTGTGTGATCAGTCATCAACTTCAGGATGCACTGTATGAAACACTCTGAAGCAGATTTTTGGAAGCATCCATAATGGAAAAGCATCTGAGGTCAGATACATCTCAGCAGCAGCAAAATCAAAAATACTGAACAACAGTTCTGGGTTCAACCACACTTAGAACACTTTTTATTAAGCCAAATGTTCTTGAATAAATATGAATTTATTAATAGCACTAGTAATAAGAGAATTGTTTCTCACTGCAAGTTGGATCCCAGGATATAAAGCAGTCCTGAAATATTTTAACAATAGTCCATAAGTAACACAGCACCTGTTAGCTATTCTGCTACTGAGTTATCCTCCTGATAGTGCAATTCTCCCTGGCATAAAATCCTGTTTTTCAAAATAGATGGGGTTGGGAGAGACCTCTGGAGATCATCTAATCCAAGCCTCCCACCAAAGCTGGATCACCTAGAGCAGGTGACACAGGAATGCATCCAGGTGGGTGTTAAATGTCTCCAGCAAAGGAGACTCCACAACCTCCCTGGACAACCTGTTCCAGTGCCATCCTCAACATAAAGAAATTGTTCTTCATGTTGCAGTTGAACTTTCTGAATTTTAGAGTATGGCTATTACCCCTTAGTGGTGGTTTGAGCTGTAAACTATCCAAGAAGACTTTGTGGGACAGGTAGAAATAACTTAGGATTCTAAAAATTAAGAACTCAACTTGTGGAATGACAACCAGAAGCCAAATTTGAGTATACAGGGTAATTAACAGACATTAAATTATTGCGACATCGCTTCACAAACTTGTACTGCAACAGCACACAGGGATTGTGAAAGGCAGAAAGCACCAACACAGCACTCCCAGGGCTGCCACCTCCCAGTAACTTTGTAACCTTGTTCACTGCTCCAATGAAAGCCGGGCCAGTACAAGGCACACGAAGGCCTGAGATTACAGAGAAGTGGAAACATCTTTAGCACATCTTAAACATCAGCCTTCTGCGGCTGACTGCGGGGACCTTGAGCTGTTAACACTATTTAGAGCGGCTGACCGGGGAGCTCAGGAGTGTTTCAAACCAGGTGAGCACAGAATCATGGAATCAGAGCGTGGAAAGGGGTTGGGACAGACCTTAAAGACCATCCAGTCCCAACCTCCCTGCCATGGCCAAGGACACAACTACACCAGGTTGCCTAAGCCTTTATCCAGCCTGGCTTTGAACACTGCCAAGCTTGGGGCAGACACAACTTTCCTTGTCACGCTGTTCCAGTGTCCCACCAGCCTCACAGTAAAGAATTTCTTCCTAATACACTAAAATTCCCCTCTTTCAGTTTGTACCCATCACTCCCTGTCCTATCACTACAGTTCCTGAGGAAGAGCTGTGGGGTCTCCACGCTTCCATTCGGGACCAGCAGCGGCTCCAGCTGCTCCTTCCCAGCTGCTCCCGACTCGCTGCTAAGCGACGGCCACAGGACGGGC
Source organism: Fringilla coelebs (assembly GCF_963513975.1). Lineage (NCBI taxonomy): Eukaryota > Metazoa > Chordata > Aves > Passeriformes > Fringillidae > Fringilla > Fringilla coelebs. The sequence continues at coordinate 7,799,419 of NC_140028.1, read as the reverse complement.
AGTCGGGGAACAGCAGGACTCCCAAGCTCGGGTTGCCCGAGCCCTCCGGCGGCTTCTGGAACGCCAGAGGCCCCCAGGCTGCGCGGGGCGATGCATTCTGGGCCGGCCGCCACTAGGGGAACTACTTGTCGTGCGGCAGGATCGGGTCCAAGCACCGCCGGAACTAGTTCTCCCCGCCCGCCGCGCGGGGATCCGTGCGCGCTCCCCCGCCCGCCCGGCCCGGCTCCGCTCACCTGCAGCCGCCGCCTCCATCGCCGCGGGGGCTCAGCGGGACAGCGCGCCGGGGCCCGAACGCGGCCCGCTTGGAAAACAGAGCGAAGGAAAAGGGGGGGAAAAAAAAACCTAAGACCGAAAATGGGGTCCCCGTGCGGCGCCTTATGGCGAATCTGCCGCGGCCGACACGGCAGTGGCGGCTCGGCTCGGCGGGGCGGGGCAGCGCCTGCGCAGTGGCGGCCGCGCGGGGCCGCGTCCCCTGAGGCGCCGCCCGCGGGCTGAGGGAGCGGCGGGAGGAGGATCAGGGACGAGGGGACGCAGTGACAGAAGACGCCCGGGACAGCCGCGACACCCCGGCCTCAGCTCCCCGTGCCTCTCTGAGCATCCTGGAGCCGCCCGCCCCAGGATTCCGGGAGGCCGGGGCTGCACAGCTCTCAGGCTGACACAGCCTCGGGATGCCAAAGGCGTTTTAATTCGCCACCTGCGGTAAAATGTGTTTTAATGAGCGTAGTACTTTAGCACATACGAGGTGGTCATAGAATGGGTGGAAGGGTCTCTTAAAGACCATCGTTCCGAGCCCCATCCCTCCTGGCCTTGAACACTTCCAGGAATGGGACATCCACAGCTTCCCTGTGAATCTTCAGTCTAGTTGACTCAAGAATCTGCAGTCTTGCTGCCCTCACAGTAAAGGATCTCTTCCTAATTAAACCTTCCTTCTGAGATAAGAGCTGAGATCATGGGGAACCAGGGTGTGCATCCCTTGTCCCCCGTGTCACCACAGGTAACACTGACAGGACTATCTGAACAAACACTCTTGGTCCTTATGGGCTTGAAAAAGCAAGTGTGAGGAAGCAGGCTCATTTGTATGTAAAAGTCACCTCTCCTCGCCGGTGTCACAACTTCTACCAGCTTTACATGGAGCTTTGCTCAGTCACTTTACCCATCAATGCTTCTCTTACTCAGAATGACTTAGATGAGACAACTCTTAGAAAAACATGTTCTTTAGAATTTATGTCAGAGACCTGAGTAGAAGGCAGAAGGGAAAGACCAGACTTTTCCAGAGGCTGTGGTTGCTCCTCTTCAAAATTTTTTTGTCTACTCTGACCAAATGCAAGTAACAGAGCAATATTACAGCAGAGTCATCACTGGGTGTTCTGACCTCATAAGAAGCAACATTGGGAACCCCTCTTCAGCCTGCTACCTTGACCTGCCCTCTTTACCTTCTAGACTCCTTGTGCCCATTTCTGCCCCTCTTCCCACCCACTGCACATATCTTCTGGAGAACATTTTATACTTCTAGGAGCAATAAAGATGAAAGCACAGTTGTGCTCAGGCATATGCTGCCCATGAAAGGAAAAGACTGTACTATTTTTTGGACATGAATAATATTCATCCTTACCTTGGCATTGAAAGAACATTCTCTGGTCTTTGAGTCACTGAGCCTCACTACAGCAAGTGAGGTGGATTGTCCTGCCAAGAAAAGCACTTGTCTTCACATAGAACCATTGCTTGAGCATCCACTTGCCACGTGGTTTTACTTTTTACATACACATATTGCATACAGTTCTGCTTTGCAGAATCACAAGCCTGTTTAAAAGGCTACATGAATAAAGGCTTGTTCTTTACCTAAGGCAAGAAATCAGAGTTGGAATTGCTGAGATTTGCTGCCTGGCCCAGTCAAAATGTTTGGGGGGTCTGTCTGTTGGATGTCAGAGAAGAAAGAAAAGCTATCACTGTCAAGGTGACTGGCCGGGTCACAGAGCTGCATGAAGCAAAGTTTTTGCAGCTCTGAATCAACAATTTCACACCTTAAATAAAAATACCCTCAAGTCCTTCAAAGTGGCATCATGTCAAAAGCCACATAACTCATCACCAGCAGAGTTCAGTTGCACCACACACAACACAGATCCAGGCACTGCAATCACCAGCGTCGATTGTGAGGCCCTCTCGGCACAGAGGGCAGGGATTCCTGGGACTGACCTGTGCAGGACCTGGACTTCAGTGACCCTTGATGGTCCCTTGCAACGCAGGATATTCTGTGATTCCATGAACAGATTCCCTCTCTAGCAGGAGCCTGATCCCAGTCTGTTCATCTCATTCTGTCACAGTTTCCTTATTGACAAAACTCAAGGCCCACACCACCTGTGCTTTCCCTGTCCCTCCTGCACATCCCCTTGCCTGACCTCTTTTGTTGTTTTTCAGGTCCCAGTGCCAGTTTTCATACACAGGAATATCTTTCCTGTTTTTCTCAAGTGCTCTTTCCAGATGCTTTCTGCACTTTGTCTCTCACCCGTGGTGTCTCTCTAGCCACTTGCAGATAAGCTCCTGCACACACAAGTGTTTATCAAATACAGCTCCCAGTTCCTTCTCTTCAGCCCACTGAGTAGCTCTTTCTCATAGCCTCCATTCCTGGCTGGTATGAGTTGGCTTCTGAACCAATTCTTGTTTAGTAATAATAATAATAATAACAACAATAATCTCTAACAAGTGCTAGAGAATGCAAAGTTCAAATATAGAGCAAGTTCAGTATTACACAGGGCTTCAGCCTGCATCTGGAGCTGGAACCCATGAACAAAGTGTGGATGCCCTTATTGAGGGCACAGCAGATGCTGACTTCTCCTTTTCCCAGTTATATCCAATAGGAAAAGCATTTCACTGAAGATGTGTATTCCCAAGTGTGAAATGAGAGTGCAGCTTGCTTGGCTGTTCCATTAGAGCAACCCCACAGAATTAAGGTGATAAAATCAATCAAAAGTTAGAATTAGTACTGCTTTGTACAGTTTTCATTTCCATTTGCATAAGCTATTTCTGGGAATCTTTCACATCCCACAGTCATATACTGCATTTGTTCAGAGTCTCTGACTCATTCAGCTTTGCTGACGTACCTGACCTAGATATGAATGAGGGCTACACAGCACAGGAGCTCATCTGTAGCACAAGACTCTGCCTGGTTTGTTACAGAAGCTGGAAATTGTTGAGAGGTAAACATGAGGTTTTATGAAAGGAGATTAGGAACAGACCTTACTCTGAGTTCATTTATGATATAAAAACAGCATTCATTAATTGCATCTTCCTCTTTTTCTGCTTCCTCCCTGTGGCATTTGCAATGTGCTTTGAAAAGCTTTATGTCTTTCTATAGTTGAAAATTTTAGCATCTGTGCTTAAATGTGATAATTACTTTTAAATTCCTTTTATCCTAGATGTCATATTTTGAAGATATCCAGTTAGGGAAGCTTTACCCTAAACTCCCGTGTGTCACTTTGCTTTTTTTTCCCCCCATGAGCATTTCAGAAAGTAATTTCTGTTGAAATAGCAAATCAATAAATGTCCCATAAGCACCCAAAACAGAATGAGGCAAAGCTCTGTAGAGGGAAGATACAATAACTGGCTAAATGAGGCAGTTGTCCAGTGAGAGAAAGCAGTAAATTATGTGACTGTGACCTAAGGGTCTGCAACAAAAAATACCAACAGAGGATAAAAACAGACATATGCCAACAGCCTTGATTTAGACACTTAATGACCTTCCAGTGCTTGAATTTCCAACCTGACTGATTTTATTATATACCAATATTTTAAGACAAAAATTCTTTAGCATTTTATGGAGTGCATAAAGCATTCTAACAAGAGAGCAGACCTCAGGTGTAACAAGCTAAGTATTGTAAGAAATGGTGTAAAATAAAAATCTCCAACTTTGTGTGCACTTGCTATAGAATGGAAAAAGCCCAAAACGTGTGTCTGGGTTTTTTAATAATTATACAATACACATACACTCTACTGCATTTTAGTTTCCTGTGTTTGCTTGCAAACAATTCCCTGGGCAGTTCCAATGTGTGACAACCATTTTTGTGAATATCCAATTATATCAGACTTAAACTTTGCCTGGTGCAACTTGAGGCCTTTACGTCTTGTCACTTGTTACTTGGGAGAAGAGACCAACTCCCCTCTGGATACACCCTCCTTTCAGGTGGCTGTAGAGAGCAATTAGGTGCCCCCAAGCCTCCTTTTCTCCAGGATGAGCACACCCAGCTCCCTCTGCTGCTCCTCATCAGACTTGTGCTCCACACCCTTCCCCAGCTCCACTGCTCTTATCTGGGCACACTCCTGCACCTCAATCTCTCTCTTGTAGTAAAGGACACGGAACTGGACACAGCACTGGAGGTGTGTCCTCTCCTGTGCCAAGTACAGTGGGACAGACAGTGCCCTGGTACAGCCAGTGCCCTGGTCGGGCTGGCCACACTTCTGCTGACACAGAAGGCCAGGAGGCCACCAGCCTCATTGCCCACCTGGGCACACACAGGCTCATGTTTGGCTGCTGTTGGCCAGCAGCCCCAGGGTCTTTCCTGCTGGGAAACTTTCCAGCCACCCTGTCCCCAGCCTGGGGCACTGCAGGGCTTTGTTGGGACACAAGGGCAGGACCCAGCACTTGTCCTTATTGAACCTCATACAACTGGTCTGGTTCCATCGATCCAGCCTGTCTAGATCCCTCTGCAGAACCTTCCTAGCCTCCAGCAGACCAACACTCCCTCTCATACCCTTAATGTATGTATGTCCTTAATGTCCTTACCCACAGAGTTTGGTGTCCTTAATGTCCTTTGGTGTACCTTAATAAAGGTACATTTAATCCCCTCTTCAATGTCATCAATAAAGATCTTAATCAAGGCTGGACAGAGTAGTGAGCCCTGGGAAACACCACTAGTGACCAGCCACCAACTGGATGTGTCACTATTCACCACCACTCTGGGCTCGGCCATTCAGCCAGGTTTTTAGCCAGCAAAGAGTGCACCTGCCCAAGCTGTGGGAAGCCAGTTTCTCCAGGAGAATGCTGTGGGAAGAGGTGTCAAGGGCTTGCTGAAGTCCAGGTAGACAACATCCACAGCCTTTCCCTCACCTTCATTGTCACCTGATCATAGACAGTCAGGTTGGTCAAGCAGTGCCTGCCTTGCATGACCCCCTGCTGGCTGGGACTGATCCCCTGATTGTTCTTTATGTGGTGACACACACAATGATTTGCACCTTGACTTCCCCTGGCACTACAGGCAGGCTGTAATTCCCCACATCCTCCTGCCAGCCCTTCATATAGGTGGGTGTTGCATTTGCCAGCCTCAAGTCATCAGGGAGCTCCCCACGTAGCCAGGACTGCTGATAAATGATGGAGAGTGGCAGGGCGAGCTCTTCCTCCATTCCGTCACTGCCCTGGGGTGGATCCCATCCGGCCCCATGGACGTGTCGCATTATTTTTAAAAGAAAAGGGACCATTGTTTAGTGAGAGCAAAGACTAAACTTTGTAAAGCAATTAAGGAGTTCTTCCTGGGTTTTGTAAACTGTTTTTCCACTAAGGGAAAACTTGAGCTATATTTACAGCTGTGGAGGTAATCAACAGTGTCCATTTAATATATAAATTCTGGGGGAGGACATAGAAGAGAGCATTCTCAAAACATAGGTTTAAGAAATTTTTTTAAAGTTAATTAGCACATATATTTTTATCAGATTTTTATTTTCTGATTGATTTCAAAGGGAAAACAGTTCGAGCTTATGCTCTGCACTTTTGGAAGTTCTACATAAAAATGCAAAGATGAATTCTCAGAAATTAATGGGGGTTGTTTGGCAATCAGCTTTATGCTTAAGGAAGAAAAGTTACCATTGCCTTCCTGTAAATGCTACATTATTTTTTTCCACATTATCTGTCTGCAGTAACTGTATCTGCTTGTTATTTTTATCTGCCATGTTTAATGTTGAGTTCTTGTTTAGGACTGCATAATTGCTGTTTTCTTGTTACAGAACATTAACTTTATGCTTTCAGTAACAACTTTATAATGAAAATGCTAATAAAAATGGGGCAGTGCAAACCACACAGTTACAAATCTCTCCAGAGCTTAGTATAAGGCTTATCATAATTCTTGACATCTCAGGATTGTATAGTCTACTGATACTGATTACACTGCACAGTTAATTTAAAAATTATCTCCTGCAGGCCTGAGAGAAAGGCAACAATTATAAATAACTTCAGAAAAAATATATACATACTGAAAACGCTTCTAATAAAGATTCTGGTTTTCTCAGTGTAGTAATATAGTCACTGCAGGACTCAGAAATACCCTGTATTAATCACACTTCTGCTTGCAGGTTTATACTGTTTAATCCTATTACAACTGTACAGCATGTTTTTCCTTTGGTAGGTGGTGTTGGACTAGCTGGAGACAGCAGCACAGGCTGGAACACTGTGCAGGTTTAAATGGCAGTTTTCCTTGTTCTTTTAAGTACTTTTGGATTGGGGGTTGTTTTCTTACAGAGGGACCTATAAGACAAGAAATTATATTAGAAAATTGAAAGTTAAGAAACGCTACTATGTGCTGTTTTTTCAGTCTAGTACAAAATGAACACTGTGTAGCTGGACTGAGACAGAAATGCATGTGAGAAAGCAAACTTTGCCTTAAGCTTTTCAAAATGTAGGACTGTCAGAACAGAAGATTATTTATATTTATGATTATGTACAAAAAAGCGTAGCACAATATCCAAAGAGTACCCTGATTTCATCTTTTCACCTTTACTGTAATTCAGGGCAAGAGAAAATATATATACACATCAAATTAAAAAGGTAAATTCATAGCACAAATAGAATATTCTCTATACCACTGAAAAAGGCACAAAGAGAGGTGTAGAGGATAGACATCTTTGTTATCATATTTCTGCTGAGAAAGTTGCCACTGCTCTCATGGAACACGGAGCTATTTATAGGATAGTGGAACAGAGAGGAAAAGCAGTACCAATCATGCTGGGTTTGATTTATTAGCTCTACAGGAGGAATTTGACAAGCATGATATGTCCAAATGATACAAATCTGACAGTTCCTCCATGATTTGTATGATGGTAATTTGATTAGACATTGCATCATATGTTTGACTTCAGCAGATTGCTGTACAATTCTCAATCTTCATCAATTTTCTGCAAGATTATCATGTCTTTAAATACTTCATACCTTAAGTTCCCTCCCAGGAAAATGAGAACCACCACCACTGCCTACTGACATCATTTACCTGGACTTATGGAAATGGAAAAGTATTGGAGACTGTCCCACACAACATCCTTGTCTCCAAATTGGAGACATTGATTGGATGGATGGATGGATGGATGGATGGATGGATGGATGGATGGATGGACTGGATAAAAGCAGGAGGCTTGGAACTAGATGGCCTTTAAGGTCCCTTCCATACCCTTCTGTGATGCCATGATCTAGGTCTGTCTGCCCTGTAGCTTCTGGAGGGTCAGAAGCATCCAGAATTCCCCAGTGACTACAGAAGGAAGTTGATGGGCCCACTGTGACCATATAAACAAGACTCTAAAGCAGCATATTCCTACTTATAAAAAAACCCTAAGGGATCAGTGTCATATTGATACCATTGATTTGCTCATTAATCTTTGCATCTTCCACATTACCACAGCCCAATGCTTCCCTCCTTGACATAATTAACAGTGCTGATAGAATGAAAATCCATTAACAGGGAAACGCTGTAAATACATCCTTTTTCAGAGTAATATTGCTTGACTGACAAAATGTCCAGTCACCACCTATTCATTCTTTGCTTCTTACAAGGAGGAAAACACCGTGTTTGTGGCTATTTTAACCAACCCCTTCTTCCCTTCTCTCTTACAGAGGAATTTTGAAAGTTGTATAGAGATTACACCACAAAATGTTTTAAGGAACATTTTCAGTTTTACAGTTTTTCTAAAAATCACTAATACTGCTTATTTTTTGAATACTCCAGCTACTGAAATGTGATAACAACACTGAATTGTATATTCCACAGGCAGTCTGTGTAAGAGAAGGTGACTTTACTTCTCTAAATACCATTTACTAGGGCTGACAGAGACTCCAGTTATACTCCTTAATTGGAATTAGCTGTTTGAATTTCTTTTTTTATTACTCCTCCAGTATAAGCTCTCATCTTCAGGTTTCATTGGGCAGTATCTCAAACCCAAGCAACTCTGTATTCTGTCTGGCATTGTTCTCTTGGCTATGCTACAAGGTTTTTCCTCATTCAAGAATGATTTATTATTCCTTTTCCCTTCCTCCTTGATAAAAACATGTTGAGGGTGCCTAATTTGTAACTCTGCTGCTCTAATGAGATAATTGTTCAAATTGGAGGGTAAAAGCAAATAAATTTTGTAGCTTGCACACCTGAATACTGTCTCTATTTTTGGAGCTTTCTTCAGTCATTTTCTGTGTTAACAATGAGTGGAAGTTTAAGCATTAAAGGTTTAGCTAGACTTCTTTCTGCTTCATTTCTCTTTCTCTGGAAGAACAGCACAGTTGCATAACACGTGAAGTGCAGTCCCTAAAAACCATCTGCTCAGTCTCCTTTCGTTAGCATACCATGGCAAGGGTTTGGGTTTGGTTATTTCTGTAACACAGACACCACTACTTAAACATCCAATAAAACTATATGAGTTCTGGTTTTATGTTCATACAAGGAAACTCTGCTGAGAAATTACTCATCCCTGTTACAGCTCAGCCATCAATTTTGCAAAACGCATTTATGATTAAACCCATGCATGTACTGGGACACTTCACATGCTTTATGACAGTTTACATTTGCTCATATTTATTATCTTCTGATATATTCTGAAGCATAACTAAAGCCTGATTATAATCTTATTCATATTAATGAGAGCCAGAAAAAAAAACAAACTTAGAAATCAGTGAAGTCACTCAGATGTTATGGAATTTTATGGAGTCAGAATCTGGCTTTCAGTCACAACAATTTTAGAAAGATTACACGGTCCCACATCAGCAGCACTACTCTGCCATAAATACAGCCATCAAATGTAATTAACAGATGTCAGCTGTCATTGAGATCAAGCCTTTGGAAGCTGTTACTTTAGTGTGACCTTACTTACCTATTTTTCTAGCAGAAATGCTGCAACTCAAACAAAAATTCAAGGAAGTTTGGTATGCTAGGATTTCTTAATATCCCATCTGGACACACTGGAGGACATCCAGCCAAGGACCAGCAGAACCTTGACATCCCCTGTGGTTCCCATGCATGCAGACAATATCTGCAAGAGCTCCAGAACCAGAGCTGCCAGTGAATGGTCAGAGCCTGGCACAGTGCAATCCTCCACATGGTCACTGTCACACAGCAGCACACATGGATGTTTAATTAAAATGACATCTATATCAAAAAGGATGTTTTTGATGGAAAGAATTGCAGCCTTCATTCTGCATCCCATAATATTAACTACTGCCTTATCAGTTGAAGCATTAATAAGCAAACATTCTTATTAGCATTGCCCAGTGAAAAAACTTCACTAGATCTTGATTGTTCTTATACCACTAAATATATATATATATGTACACACAATTTTTTATGGTAAATGTGTACTTTAAGCAGTCTAAATAAATAGAAAAAGAACAGTTTTAAGATGAGCATCTATATGGAAACTATTTCTGATTGTTCAACATGCAATTGGTTTTTCTAGTATTAAAAAAAAAAAAGAAAAACTATATCAAAACCTTTACTCTTACAATGAAATACCATCCAAGATTACTTAAAAATTTGTTTTCTCTACTAAGCATGTGAAGTGGCTAAATTTTCCATTTCCTGAATTCACTGATTCCAAGCAGGAAAAAACTTTATATACCAACAAGTAAAAAAAGTTCAGAAAGGAGAAATCTGGGAACTTTGTGCTTCAAAAACCTACAAAACACCTATCAATTTAGTTGACCAAGAAGCATCATAGCATAAAGAACATAGGATCTAAGAAGAGATTCCTCACAACTTCTTAACTTAGTTTTCACTATGTTTCCTAACTGGAGGATGCCTGAGCTAAATGCAGATATAAATACATTTATATCTGCATTTTATAGTGGGAGATGTAACATCACTGTTGAAATTTCTGCAGAACAGAAAGAACCAACATACACATTAGTGCCTCTGATCTGAAAACTCTACAAAATTATCTTCCCTCTCCTTTGCCCCTCAAAGATTCCATCTTTTGATAAGACAGAATTTGCTTCTTGTTTTCCTGCCTCTATCCTATAACACCAGCTTTTTTATTAGACCCATTTAAGCAGGAAGGGGTCAGGGGTATTTCTTTGTTTCATAGCAGAAGCCAAACTTCATTAACACATCTCTGAAGGTACAAAGTTTGCATCTCCAGCTGACAGAGACAGACCAATGTCAACTCCGTGGTGTGGGATGCATCCAAGAAGTGCCTCTGCCTGGAGAAACAGAGTAGCTGTGACAATGGAAAGCCGGGTGTGTTATGTCTCCATTACAGGCAGGAAGCAGCCCACAGCAGCTATGGCAGGCAGTTCATGGGATGAACAAGACTTCATGTCTAGTGGGACATCACACACAGTTAAAGCTTCTGTGGACTGCCAACACTGGACTGTGATCCAGGTTAGAAATTTGCTATCTTATAAATTCCTTAGAATAAGTGTGAAACATCTCCAGAAGAAGAGATGGTTAATAGATCTCATTTTCCACTAGATGGTAGTTAGTCAATTCAACTAATTTAATAATATCTGGGAAATGTGTTTATTTAAAAACTGCATTAAGCTATGCACTCAATGTATATGCTTTCAGCATGTTTTCCACAGCCTTAAGTAAACAGAGCTCAGTTCACAAAGCATCTTTCATCCCTGCCGCTTCCCTTTTTTCTGTCAGACAGAGATAAGGCTTCTGTGAAGCTTGGAAAAATAATTTTTCACTTTATTAAAATAGCAGATTTTTCAGATAAAGCCATATTGTTTACAGGAAATGATTTCCCTGCTGAGACAGTGATGTTATCAGACAACAAACAATTCTGACTGACATAAACTGCATTTCCTTCGTTCTGCTTCCAGGGCCCATGTACTGCTCCATGGATCAGGCTTTCCTTGGCTGCAAAGGTGGACAAGTGAGGGATCTGCTGCTCCTTAACAGAAAGAGAAAACCCAATACCTAGCTAAGACCCTCACTACTAATACTCATCTACTATAAAATCATGCTTTAAGTTCGTTTTAAGCAGTTTGAACTTTGTCTGTACTCTCCCCAGACACAGAACCTCTATAAAACATGAATTCAGCTGGTCAGAACTGGCATAGCTGGTTAAAAGGAAGTGAGCTGAATTTTGGGAGAGTCTTGGTAAACACAACAGACAAGTAAAGCAAATATCAATGAACATCTATTGCAATACTTTTATTTTTAGCAGAAGACAAATCCAGGAAGAATAAAACTAATGAATAAATGTATTTTCAAAATTGCTGTGAAAAAATCCACATTAACTATGCCCCTCTGTTTTTCAAGAGAAATTTAATTTTTAAGTGACTTTCCATTGATGTCATATCTATAAAAAATTTCCATACTATCTTATAAATCATTCACACTCTATCTTTGCCTAAGATATTTATCCCATTTTGGTTTAGGCCATCACTGGCACCATGGAATTATCACTGTTTACCTAAAAAGCATCAACAGAATGGAAGAAAAAAGAAAGAAAAAAACAACTACACTGTTTAAAACAGTGTCAGATTCTGCAGGGTTATTTTATGATTGGAATCTGGAAGTTTAGTTTCAGTTTAGCACAAACCAGAATGCCAAACATTACCTCAACAAGGAAGAACAGTACCAAAATCAGTGTCTGATTCTCAAATGAAGATTTTTACAAAACAGAAAATAAGTCAGCACTCACAAGTGCAGCCAAGGAAGAAGGGTACACACAGGCACAGTACTCATTCCCCTATCAAATCCTCACTTTAAAAAACCCAAAACCAAACAATCTTCCCCCACCAAATACTGGTCCTGACACTCTTCAGAGTGTATTTTCCCCCTTAGGAGAAGCCAAACTATTTGAAATTATTTGATACAGTATCATTATAGCCTACTCTACTGCCTATGTAACCAAGGAGCTAAACAAAACCCACAGACCTGGAACCACAAAGAACTCTAACTCTTGAAAAACCCAACTATTCAAATACTTACATTAATGAAAGCTTCAACAGGCTCATTGGTTTACTACATTTACACTTCACTCCTAATGAGTTTTTAAGTGCTGCATCAAAAGCAGTCAGAACTGTTCTATAGTAGAACAATGTCTAGTTGGATCGTACTTGAGTTTCTGCAATGTGAATTCTAGATTTCAAATGCATTTACAAAAATAAAAAACAACAAACCTGCTGAAATACCAAATATGCCTCCCCATTTGATCTGCTCAGAATGTTTACTCCTTGTCCGTGCTACCAAGGAAATTAGCTCCACATAGAGACCCTTGCTGAAAAGATGAATCTCAGACATTTTGGTTGGTAGTAACTGTTGATTTGAGAATTCCTTCTTGCCATCAAACTTTTTTTTTCCTGTTTTTGTCACTATTGCATGGCTCCATGTGCTTGTGGTGCACACAGTACACCAAGTGAGGACATGGATCCAGTCTAAGGAAGGACAGCGAGAGCATTTCACTGCTCCCCGTGACACCAGAGAGCTGTGCTGGTTACAGAGCCTGCTCCTTGCTGGGAGCAAGGGCAGGAATCACAGTGGGATGGGTCAAGAGTGTGTGTCAGCATTCACCACCACATAACAAGTGACAGCAAAGCTGCAAGATGTTACAGCCTCACAGGGAAATCCTTCTGTCTTGGCACTTTCCTCCTGCTTCAGCACAGCTGTCAAAACCCGGCATTCCCAGAGCCTGGCAACACACGGCAGGATGGGTGAAGCAAAGACAGCAGAACTTGAGGAAAGTTCTCTCAGGCAGAGTCAGGGACACCACGAGGCACTGATTCTGGGAAATGGAATAGAATAGATAGACATGCAGATTCTTGCTGGAGATAAGCTTTCCAAGTTTTTAATTGCATCATCCCTCCTGAGGAGGAGAGCTTGCATCCCTCATTCTTCCCTACGTCATCCCAGCTGGAGATATGTGTTTTTGTTAAACAGATGCACTGAATAAAAATCTAGAAGAACAGTTTTGTACATGCAGAAGTGCACACACAGCAAACACATGGTTGCACTGCAGTGTTCACACAGACAGGGGTGATGTTCAGATACAGGATTTGATGTTATCTCTTCCATGCAATTCCTCCAGTGCGATGTATTGCATAACACCTGCCCACAAGGACTTCTACGTATTAAAAAGACCTCTTCAGTTTGTAAGCAAAAATAGAAGCACAACAAAGTGTATAGCAAAATGGGGCTCATGTGTGTGCATTTAAATGAGGACAAATTCTCTTACAGATTTTTATAATGTATTTGGCCTCGTAAGTAAAAAATATTAGAGTCCGAGCCTTTCAAATATTGACAAGAGTACCAGATTGTAAAAGTGATCCTCAAAAAGACTGTTTATGAAGATGAGGAATTCCATGTACCCCATTCTTCCATTTGAATAAAAATATTTAAGTTCTGTCTTTAAATTTTTGATACCTAAGAATGCCCAAATGCTGAAGCCATACTTCATTTAACAACACACCCATCAGCAGAATCATCAGTGATTCTAAGACATGATAGAAGAAGAGCTACTAGAAAAACAAGAGATGCTTGTCTTCTTTTTTCTCCTATGCAGATTTCCCCTATCAAAGATATTTATCATTTTTTAAGATAATAAAGGGCAACAGAAATTGTTAAAGCTCAGTAGTTTTACTACTTTAATGATCTTTTGGTTTGGGAATTGATTTTACAGCACCCTGTAAATCTATCCCTCCTTTGACAATGATCAAGCAGATAATAAGCAATAAATCACTGCTGCAACTGAGAATTGAACATTCAAGATAAGGTTTTAGATTATTTCTGTCATCTGGGTATGAGACATTGCTTTTCAAACAAAGATATATTGTCACAGTTTATTTGCAATTAGAAAGATACAGATCCCATCAGTTAAAGCCTGTTTCCCAACAAACATCTAGCCCTTTTTACAGCGAGAATCATAATTTTAGTATGAAGAGATTTCTAGAAATACATACTGCTTCCAAAGAAATTAGTGCTTACAATACTAAATACTACTGAAAAATAGGATTCCCTGCTTGCCAGTGTCACTTGGTCAGAAAGCTGCCTTTCCAAGTCAGTTGAATTAAACACCCACCCCCTAGCCCCACCACTTATTATAGCTGCGTGTAGGATGTTTACAGGAACTAAAAATTAGCTAAACTATACAAATACAGCAGTGCCTTTCAGGATATCAAAAAAAAAAATCTGCACAGACATACTCTGGTGTATTTGCACCACTCATACAGTACATGCAACTCTTATTAACCTTCACTAACATTATGAAGTCAATCTGTGCATGTTAACATTTAATCTTCTGAGTATCAGAACACAGTAATATCCATGTACAGTCCCTGATGTTGTAGAGATCCAAAAGCTAAAATAAGATGTTTCTCTCTCACAGCCCCTGTAGAAGAGCATGCTATTGCACTTACATGCCAAGGCCCTTGATGTTCAGTTCAGGCACCTTCTAGAAATCCCAATTTTTAAAACTGAAACTCAACTCTAAATTATATATGGGAGATAAATGGGGTGGAACAAACTGGGAGTCCTCCAAAACGTCCATCTCAAATTCTATGAAGGAACAACCCTTTGTTTGTATTTCCATGGTTTCTTTACTGCTAAATTTGCAGCATTTGTTGCAACATTTGTACATCTTATTTTTATGTTCTTAAAATAATTCCCATTTCTCCTCTGAAACTTTTTTAAGGCAATTCTACTATTTCAATTATTTTCATTCTTATTTTCACCTCCAGTTTCAGCTACTCAGAAATACAAGTCATTTTAATAGCAGAAGAGCAAGCCACTCCTCAGCCTCAGCATCTTAACTTTTATTTTACAGGTGTGTTTAATGTGATGTCCAGTCTTGAACAAACAAGACCTCAGCAGTGCAGGAAGATAAAATTTTGATGAACCCAAGCAGTCAAGAGGCCGAGCCTCAGCCTTCTCCAAGTTCTTCTCTGAACAGGTGTTTGCAGCTTTACTGGGTAAAAGGAATCACAGATGCAGATTATTTCATGCATAGAGGAGGGGGGAAGCCCTCCAAATATTTTAACAGTTGTTCTTTGTATGAAGGAAAACATGAGCTCAAGCAATTCTGCTGAATGCAGCTGTGAGTTCCAAGCAAGGAAAGACAGCACTCAGGCAGGCCAGTGCAAAGGACTGCCTTTGGATTCACCAAAGACTTTGGAATATTGCTCACAAGTGGTCACAAAAAGTGCCCAGAGGAATACCACAGGCAAGCCAAACACTGGACTTCACAGACACTCCACCTATTCAGCAAGGGTCAATCTTGGTATTGATCACAAGCTTTTATCACCAAAGGCAGCTGTACTTGCACCTGCACATACAGCTAGTGCCAGCCCCCCAAAAGCTGTGTGGCCACTGTGTCACTCAGGATCCCCAGCCTGATTTTCATTCAGTATTTCTTTCCCTCTGCTGCAAAACACCAGGAACTGATCCATGTCACACAATACTGGCTTTACACGAACAAGATGAGGTCATTTGCTTGCTGGGCATCAGGCTGATGTGTCAAATCTGCCTCTTCTGTTCCCAAATTTTACTGCTATGTTTGTGAGCCTGTCCTGCCTACTTCCTCAACAGTTGCTTCAACTCCTCATCCCCACCAGAACTGCACAGCTGCCAGGCCAAATCCCCATCATCCCTTCCCAGACCTCCCAGTACTGCAAAGCTCACATGGGATCATGGCATAAAGATGCATTTGGACAACACTACAACACCCACCTTCTTCAGCTGCAAACAACAGCCACATTTGAGACATGCTAAGATGTTAGGACTTGGTATTTCATGACCAGAGAAAGCAGATACTTTCACTTCAAACACTTGGCAAAAAAAACCCCAAAAAAACAAAAAACAAACTCAAACAAAACTACAGTGTGCATTTTAAAATTTATTTACTTATTGCAGTTACAAGCCACTTCAAATTATTTTCATGTGCTGACATGTGACAGCTGTGTTTGAGTACATGGATTAGACACCAGAACAATATGAAGGTATGCACAAGTTCAATTCCACAAGACTGGACTGACAAACTGCACATGAACTAGGCTTATTAAAAACAAAAAACTTGCACTTATGTGCATGTGGAATGGCTAAGACAGCACTAACCAAAATGAACACTAGATTAGTTATAATACATTTGCTTTGAACTAAGAAGTTTGTTAAGAAAACAATTTCCTTTCTTCTAAGTCCAAATACTGTCTAGAACTAGGAAATGCTAAGTGTTTACAGCAAAGAAAGCTTGGAAAACAACTACCAGAATTTTATTTAAGGCATCAAGCTTTGTAGCTTCTGCATCAAAGTCCTTTTTATAAATAGACAGCCATGATTTATCAAACCAAATAAGACTGTTATTTTTAAAAAAACTGTTTTAACTGAGGTTATATTAGGTGTGCAAGTTGCTTTAAAAATCTTTGTAGAGGTGCTAGCAATGTATTAGATCGATAAATAAGTTCACAACCTTCTATCACCACACATGTTTCTGTGTCACCAGACAGGGTAAGGAAGAAAATGGTTACAGCAATGGGACCATCACAGAAAAATGGCTGTCCTTGGTTCATCTTTGGTCATTCACTGACAGCTTCAAAATCATCACCTTTCCAATGCTTGTTAGTCCAGCTTTAAAACTCGGAGGACTAAGAAATCCTCCAAGTTTTAATTCTGCTAAGTTAAGGAGAAAATATTTTACTTTTTAAAAGTATCTATTTTTTTGGTCATAATCATCTTTTACAGAACCACTATAGTGAAGCTAAACAAATAAATACCTAGGTTTGGTATACTAACATTTAAATTCCAAGTACTTCATTTAAGTGTTAGGGAATTAAAAAAGTAACATTTAGGGGGTAGAACAGAGAGCTAGATTATTGCAAGAATATTTTTTCTATTAGCAGCAGTTACTCTTACTGGCCATCCCTTTAAAAATAGAAGACTAGAGTGAAACAAAGAAGGAAAGAAATCCCAGGCAAGACCCAGGCAACAGCATGTACAGATCCCAATGGAAAAAAGAGGAAAGCTGAAGCTTTTCTGCAGATACTGCTCCTGATGTCATGACTTTTTTAAGTTGTTCAGGAACTGAACCAGTGAAGACTTCTGAAGGAATACTTTCAAAAGCTGTTATTTCCATGAAAAGCAAACCATGGTGAGGGCAGCACAAACCACACCACAGACGAGGCCATACACTGTGGATTGGGAAAACAACAAAAACAGACTGGGTAATATGTTTTTAACCTTTATTTTGGTCTTGGGTCATGCCCGGCTAACAATTAGGAGCACAACCTTCTCACAAGGAGACTTGGAATATAGAATTCCAGAGAAAACAACAAAAAGCAAGGCACAGCAGATAAGAGGCCTGCTAAGTATGAGACAGCATTGATAATAATTTGTCCCCACAGCCCTCAGTAACAGAAGCTGCTAAAACAGACCATTGATAAAGCACTGAAGAGTTCATGGGTAACTGCAGAAGTTCACCAGCACTTGTCATTCCAAGGAAGCCTAATCCTGTAGTTTATAACACAAAGCAGCAGAGAGTTCGGCTTAGAGCAATGCATGCACCAGCTTTGGATCTCCATTTCAGATCAGATTTCAGGAGATCACACCTACCAGCCAGGATAATTCACAGGGAGGCAATTCATCTCTGTCTGTAGAAACACTGCTTGACAAATATAAACGCACATGTGTATTCATGACAGCTTCTCCTTCTGCTGTTGTCCAAGCATAGCCAGGTGCAGCAAACATCTGACTGAAAGCTGGAGCTGGTACAGCTTCCAGTCGGGGATGTTTACAGCAACAGACTACGATACATCACTGCGAGGGCCTTGGTGCAGAGCAGCTGGTCACCTCTAGGAGAGGGAAATAAAAAAAGAAAGGATTTAAGACTAGCTTCTGTAGCATTCCAGCCAATTACTATGCAGCTAATATTGAAGAAAACATGTTTCTACATTCAGTAGCAAAAATAGTTTTAGATTCACACACAACTTACATTAAATTAACATTTCTAAATGTAGCAACTAGATGAAAAATTCTCAATTTCAATATAGATTTTGAGACATCTCGAGGTTCAACCAGTCATTCTTATTTATATATTATTTCATATTTATTTATAAATATATATTTAATTTATACATTTTAAATAGACATAAAATAATAATTATTTTAAAGATATATTGACTTTACTTCCCTATAGGCTCATTCCTGAAGCTTTGAAAAACAGACTTCCCCTTTGAACTTTCCCATGAATTTTGAAAATGGCTATTCTCTCATAAATATTTATGGTTTTAAGTAGAGCTCTATGCAAAATTAAAGACAGAAGCAAAAACAAGCCATGTTCTTAATTAAGAAATACCAGAAACAGAAACTAGACAGAATACTGAAAATATTTACCCTCAAAGTCAGAATCCTGCCCGAACATTTTAAAGCTCTATTACAACCAACTGATTAAAATAAACCCAAATCAAACCAACTCTCTTTGGGTAAGCATTAAAGGAGAGAAATGGGATGAGAGGGAAAGCAACCTCAGGATGGAACCATTTCACTCCCTATCTTCAAGTTCCTATCAAAACTCCCACAACACTTGCACTCAATTCTGCAATAATTTTTTTCTCTAAGTTAAAAGAACCTTTAAAATATTAAAATTTAGTATTTATACGGTATAATACTCAAAGAGGAAATAGTGTACATTACACTGAAGTATTTACTAAAAGCATTTCACCCAGCTGGTTGTTGCACTTTCTCCTAATGCTCTGATTTCATGCTGTGGAATTGAGAGCATTCAACCATTCTGGCTTGATCATATTCACATACTACTTAGAAGCCTTAATTTTGCAGTTTATAGCAGAATGCCTTCCTCCCACTAACAGAGCTGCAAGCAGAATGATATATTCCCCACTTAGCAGTCCTTATCACTTCCAAATGAAAATAATTTTTCAAGTCACAAGTTTTCCAGTGCCAGATTATACATAAACTTCAGCAATTCAAGGTTTCTTGTTCTCTGTTTAGACCTCCACAGCAACTCAAACAACCAGAAATTATGACAAGGAGTTTAAAACTGAAGAAAAACTACTGTATTCAAGATTTCTCAAGTTACAGAAAACCCAATCACATCCAGTTTTCAAAGAAAGGTTTCCCTCTGGAACATGAGAAATTGTTACTAGTAAGTGAATTTCGTTATTGCAGCAGCATGCCAAGATTAATGAGGAAGCTGCATGCAGTCACTATGGATACCATGCTGACCTTCATTACTTTTGAGAATAAATAACTAAAAAGCCAGTGGTCATTTGCAACAAAGGCCTCTTCAGGCTGTTCCAAAACTGAAAATTCCTATTTTACATTGGAAAGAAGTAGGCTATTTCATGCAGAGGTAGGCACATGGTATTTGACTAATTAGGCTGCTGAGCATTAAGTTGCAATGAGCCATTTCTTTGGTTGCTTTCTTTAATACTTCTTAAGGAATAATGAAGGTTACTGCAATGTTACCTGCCCAAAGAGAAAAAACTCTCCACAACCTTGTTTTGTTTTACCATACACATCATCACAAAAATGCTAATCTACATGACAATGGCATCTCTTGCTGCTGTATTGGATTCACTATCAACTATAAACACCTGCATAACATCTTACAAAGTAATTATATTTGTATAAAAGGAGTTGAATTTCATTTCCAAACATGGTGTTGAAAAAGGCAGAGGCATTACAGGTGACAGTACACGCTTGAAAGACACCAATTTCTAGTAAAGTTCAGTCAAAACTGAAGCCATACATTCGTTAAGAAGCCTCTTCAGCTCTTTTCCCAACCACTTTCTTCTTTTCAAACAAAAAAGTAGAGAGCATACTCCAATTTTCCTTAATGGCACAGCCCTCTGGTTTTCATGAAGACTAAAAGTCCTGAAAATAACCAGGATTTTTTCTAATATCATCACAAGCTGAAGAACATTGGCTGCTGGCTTCTGTTAATGCCTTGAACTGTTTCTCTTGAGAGCATCAATAAAAGACACCATTCTTTGAAGTGTGAAGTCCCCTCCTAAGTCCACACATAGAGAACACAAGGAATGATGCAGATCTTCAATAATACATGAAGTCCTTCTGACACCTGAGATTTACCTCTTTGTTATTAACAGCAACATAAGATCACCCTCCTAGAAACTGTTCTTCAGCTGTCAATACTCCAGAATAACAAAAACAAAGAAAAATTAAAATCCTTATTTAACTACCAGAAAATTTGTGAATGCTGGCTGTTGACTTCCATTGTGAACTTCTTCCTGTATTTAGATTTGTGTGCAGTTCAAGAACCCCTTTAATAGTTAGGATTTAATGTTTAATTCTCAATTCTCTTCAGATCAATATGCATGACTTCAAAAACACCCTCATGGGATTTCCCTGATGGAAAAGTCAAGATTTAGAAGAGACACCATTACAATACTGTTTGTGTTCATTCACCAGTTCCAAATCAAAGCCATGCAGATCACCAAAACTTACTGCAATTTTCCCAAGCCTCCATCATTAATTTACCAGTCACACAGAACTTCTATTGCACCTTTCATGAGCACTTTGAGCAAAAAGTCCAGCAAGACAGGAAGGAGGAGAAAGAAGAAAGGAAGACGTTGTGGAAGCAAACAGCCAAAGAGCCTCCTCCTCCTCTTCCCCCACATCTTAAGAATTCTCTACAAACACCATCACCACTGAAACTCATTGTATTTGGGGCCTCACCTGCCATGTAAAAATACTGAAATGTGAATGGAGCCCAAGGAACCCGTCTGTGTGCGCATGCTCTGTGTGTGCACGCTCTGTGTGTGTGTTTGGAGCCAAGATCTTGTCAGTCAGTCCATCTGTCAGTCAAAGCAATTTAGCCTCAGAGGCCTGATGCAAGCACAGAGTGATGAGAAATGACAGAGGCAGACAGATGCTCACTGTTGCTATGAGGGTGTTTCTTATTTTTTTTGAAGTCATGCATATTAACCAGAAGAGAACTGAGAATTAAACATTAAAACCTAACTATTAAAGGGATCCTTGAACTGCACACAAATTGAAATTCAGCAGGAAGAACTTCACAGTGGAAATCAAGAGCTTCCACTGTGAATTGCAGTGAACTTCTGACACCCACACAGAGTTCACTGTGGCACTACAAGTTAACAATAACCATCATGAGGAATTACAGTGAAGTAGGAAGTGAACACAAGTAGTTTTAACACTGCATTTCCTGTGCATTTTCAGAAAACATGTTCAGCTTCTTTTGATCACTAATACTTGCACAGTGCAACTAATACATTCAGCACAAGAAGGAGAAAGACCTTTTAAACTGGGACATGAATTCTAACAAAATGAAAGACTGAATCTAACATTACCAATTGTAAAGAAAGAGGAAAAAAAGTGTCTTTGTATTTTAAAAATGTCTGGGAAAGCATGAAAATAGAATGTTACCAGCACACCTCAGATGGAATTTCAATGGGGGCTGGATGCATATACCATATTAAATTATTTCAGTAAAACAAACTACAGAGGTCTGTGTGGTAAATTAATTATTTTTATCTGACAAATGGAGTTCTAAGGAGGACAAAGTACTGAAAAAGGATAATGAAGCGAGACAAAATAAAATTTCGATCCTGATTCAAGATTGCCCCACATCTTAGTCTGAACAAAGTTCAAAAAAGTCATAAATTTAGTGTGCTCTGACCAAGAATGATGGCAGCAGTTACATACCCCCTTCTTCCCCACCAGAGTCTCATATTCCTCTGCCTGAGCAACACAGCTCAGCCTAAAGAAACCATATGTTTATTTATGGAACAGCATCTTGGCTCTCCACGGGGTGGAGAACCATACCCAAGATGTCATTCAGGCCAATTAAGTCTTTATTTCAGGGAAGTTCTGCAGTAACTGGTAATCTCCACAATCACCACAGGAGGTAAGAAGTGGTTAATTCAGGGTCATTTTGCTTCAAAAAATGAGCTAAAAAAAATGTAAAACTCATCTACCACACTAAAAAGTTATCATAATGAATTACCCTCACGAAAGTCCTAACCAGAAGGTTAACCTGCAATCAAGAACAGAAAAAAAAGAAACAGTATTACCACCCTTGTATTTCTCTTCCTCAGTACACAGTCATCCAACTGTTTCTATTGCTACAGGACATCCAGCAACATGCACTGTTATTTTCACTTTCTAAATTTTAAACTTTTCCAGCAGGACAGCCTCATCCCAATGCACAAGAGAAATGTGAACAACCAGAACTACAAAATTAGATGAGAAAAATGAATACTATGAATGTATTAGGCCAGATTTCACATAAAGATTCCATCCTTTCCCTCAAGCTTTCATTGAAGTATTACTTTCTCAGTGTCAGCAAGAAATTTTGATTATATAACCTCAGTAGGTTTGACATTGTAACTCAGTACTGCTACCCATGGCATAGTTTCATTTTCATAGTTTCAGCTATTTACCTCTTTTGCTCCCTCTTACAGGAAAGGAAGTTTTTGCCTCATTCCTGGTAAAGATCTACAGAGAAACTAGATTGCTCAATGTGGGACAGATTATTGTAGATATTTAATAATAAACTATTAAAACTTTCTCTCTGTGACATATCTCCATGTTATACTGAAGAGTCTTCCAACTCCTAATATGGGCCCATAATCTGTCTTCTTTTTTCCAGATAGCCCATCTCACTGACCCAAGATGACAAAACTGCCTGTAAATCTGGGCTCTTTCATTTTAAATGCATCTTTAAAGCATAAGATTCAGAACATCCTCCAATCTGAAAAAATACAAAAAGTTCCTACCAGTGATCTGATTGCTCTGAGAGAGTGGAAGACAGAAGCACAAGGACAAAAAATAACCTTAAACTTGACAAGAAATAGAAATGAAGAATACACCTAATAGATGTTCATTGCAGTGCCCTGTAAAAATAATCTAAATACTAGGAATAGCAAAGATTGAATTATTTGTAGTAAGTTCACTACTGAAGGCCTCCACACCTGCTGACTCAAACATGGATAAGCACAGACGGAAAAACCTCCCTAAAAGACAGAAACCAAAAAAATCTATATAAATATGCCATTTGTTAAGTAGGTTGTTGGTTGGTTGGAGTTCTTTTGAATGGATATCAATTGAGTCTGGTGTCCCAGACTCCAATCAATGACACACTTAGCACGCTCCTTCACTTAATGACTTTTCACTCACATTTGCAATTATAATTCTCTGGTGATATCAGCTGCCAACAATAGTTCTCTGTAACACTGCCAGGGAACAAGTAGAGAACTGCAAGCAGACATTCAAAGTCCCTTTGCTTACCTTGCTGAACAAGGGCACATTTGGACAGTCTGCTAACAGCAGGGTCCAACAACCAAGTCTGCAGCAATTACTAAATTGCTGCAGAAGCTGGTAAGGGCCAGGCCACCAAGAAATCCAAAGGGAATGCTCCCATTTTAAGGATAATCCTCTGTGAATGTATTCCAATCCTTCCAAATGAATATAGTTGCAAATATGACAAATCCTGGCATCATCACACTGAATTCTGAAAGCAGAGTCTGGAGGCTGCTGCTGCAGCCTGTAGATTCTGCTGAAAGTACAGTGTCACAACCACCTATTTTCCCTGCTGTATAAAGAGGGCTCAACTGCTCTACTGCAAGTAATCCTGAAGGATATCAGGCTGAGAAGCAATCTATATACCAGTATCAATCCTAACCTTGCTCTCAGAGCATATACACTTTTAAAAATTACTTCAAAGAAAAGAAGCCCAACCCAGCAAGCACGCAAGTCACAAACATAAGTGCACATCACTTGGGTTTACAAAACATCTTTGTTCTTATGCAGAAGTTTTTGGTTTTTTTTAAAGAAAGTCAATTACTTGTTTTGCAATAATACTCAGGAGATCCATCCTTTTAAGCATAGTCGTAATCCTGCTTCCACAGAGGAAACACTGCACGCCAGAACAGCACAGTCATGGCATCCACTTCAGAATCAACAATCTCAAAACCAAAACCATACAGCATGAAATATTACAAAACTCCTTTCAACTACTTTCATACTGATTATCTCTATTTAAAATGCAGATTTCACCAAGTCTGCCTCAGAAAATAATTTTCAGGATTTACTGACAGTAATTGGAACCAGACACAGTGTGCTGGCCAAGCAGCTCATTTTGAAAACATTAACTCCATATTATAGAATCAATCTGACATCAGGTCTGACAAATAGACTTGGAAAATTACTGCTTTCAGAGCCTCTCAAACACCATCTCCCCCAGAACCAAGCCACCTCCTTCAATAATTTATAACAAACAAGGATTAAAATAGACTTTCCTAGTTTGTAAATTTTCCGAGAGCATAACTGATAAATTTGAGTTATGCTTCCCTACTTGGAACAACATAAGAGTTGAAATTTAGTTACTGGACTAATACAATACAAGCCATAAAACTTTTTGAAGAAGACTGAAGTAACTTTTAATAGGAATTTTTTTTTTCCTAAATGATGAAAATAATTTTTGATTTTCATACTGACTGTTAAAAATTTTGCTTATCAACTACTAAATTAGTTGGGTTTTTTTTTCTGTATTCCATGCAGCATTATGTCAAGATTCATCAAATCACAGAACATCCTGATTTGGAAGGGACCCACCAGGATCATGAAGTCCAGCGCCTGGCCCTGCAGAGGACACCCCATGAATCACACCATGTGCCTGTGAGCGCTGTCACCTATTAAAGCATCATGGCATCCACAGGAGGTTCCCACCATCCTTATGCCTGAGAACTCAAAAACTCTCATCAGCTTCTGGAAGGAACATGGAAAAAGTCTGGATGGAATAAATTTTGTTAATCCGAAGGAGTTAACAAATATTTATCAAAGACAGAGCACAGCAAACTCTTGGGGGACTCTGATGAAAGCTGAATGGCCCAGAGAACATTCTTTGATTTCAGGACAACTTTCAGGACAGGTCTCCCACCACAGACTCAGCTGGAAGCTGAGGTGCCCAGAGCTCCATGAAGAGAAGGGAAGCTGGCCTGGAAAACTGGCCAGATCTCTGGATCACACAGCTGCTACCAGCAGATGAACACCCAGCTGCATCTTGGCCAGGCAGGACTCCAGGGGCCATCCCAGAGCCCCAAACACTCACCAGCACGCAGGAAGCTGGGGCAGAGCCCACTCTCAGCAAACTGGCATGGGATCAGAAGTGGAGGGGAACAGGGAAGAGAGGGCTCCCACAGGGAATGGCAGCACTTCCACAAACAAACAGAGATAAGCCCAAGGATGGGGCCAAACCAAACCTCACCAGGTCAAGGGCAGGAAAGCAAAGCCGTGCCCCCAGGCCCCAGCACAGGCTGGGGAGGGCTGGCACAGCACCAGCCCTGCAGGAAAAGGCTCAGGCACTGGGGCAGACGCTGGAGGGGACAGGAGCCAGCGGGAAGGGGTTGATCCCTGCCTGGCTGGACCCTGGCAAGGCCACTTTGCACACATCTGGTGTCCAGGTGGGGACCCCACTCCAGCAGGACCCTGAGGGACCAAGGAGGGTTCAGCCATGGGTACCCAGGTGGTCAAGAGCCTCAGGGGCAGCATCCACAGGGAGAGGCAGAGGGAGACAGGCCTGTTTTCTCTGGCACACAGGATGCTGGGGCCATCTGAGAGCTGCCTACAGCTACACCAAGATGGGAGCTGTAAAGACAGTGCAGACACTCTCAGCCCTGGCAGACAGGATAAGGAAGAGCAACGGCCACAAAAGGCACCATGGAATATCCAGGCTGGACACCATGACAATCTTTTTCACTAGGAGGGTGTTGAAGAGCAGGCACAGGTTTCACATGGAGGTCATGGGTTTGCTGTTCTTGAGGATTCTCACAGCTTCAGGGGTCAAAGCCATGACTTATCCAGTGATACTTCTATCCCTGCTTTGAATGAGTGCTTGGACCAGAGAGACCCCCAGAAGCCTCTTCTGACCATTACACCTGCAACTCCATAATCTCATTAATTCCTGTGATATGCTTCCAGCAACTATAGCCTTGTTTATATAATTGTCCTCAGACATAACGAAGTCAATATTGGATATAGAACTATCCACAGATTACATCAGTACAGTCTTTTCTATAAATAACCAGGTGTTATCAATAGATTCCACTGCCAGCAGGTCCAATAGTTCTGAAATCACAAATATTTGCTGTTACCACTCCTTTTATGAGCTGATGCCAAGTATTTTTTTAAAATAAATTACAGGGAATATAGAAGTTGCATACCTAACCTACTGTATTTAAATATGCTGCCAAACACTATTCCATGGTCACTTCTGTAGATGACTCAATGTTCTCTCTGAAAAAGAACTCTTCAAGATTATAATTTTATGCCAGTGTATTAAAGAACAAGCAACATGAAAGTTATTTTTACTTAGCTTGCATGCAGGGACTCCCTCAAATTTGAAAAAAGCAGCAGAATGTTTCCTACCATACACTATTTTGAACAAGAAAACTTTAAAATGTTACTCTGAAGCAGACAACAGGGATGCCTTATATTTAAGGACTGACTACTGATTTTCAGTCTCTATTTTTTTTTTCCCAGCAAATCTCATTTTTGTTTCCTCCCAGTACTGAATACAGCTTTTCAAGCCATCATAAACCAAATACTGAAGATGGACAGCATGACCCAAACTATTTCTCAGTCACCCTACAAGTGCAGGGCTTCTGTAATAATCAGAATTAAACCATTTACAGTAAACAAACAGTTTAGAAGTAACTCAGGAGTAGAAGGACAGGTTCCTACAACTCATTCCCACAACAGTGCAGTTTAAGCAACAATTCAATGCAACCAACAAAACAGCTTGGTGAAGGGGATACCTAGATTATTAACTGATATTAAATTCTGAGGGTTTGTGTACTTCTGGTGCAGCAAACCTGAAATTCCTATGCTATCACCAAGTTTCAAACTGACAATGAGAGCTAGTCAATTTTATCAAGATTAGTAGCTAAAATGAACGCTCTTCCTTGCATTGACTGATGCTTTTCATACCTTTTGGTTAGCTAACTAAAGCAGTCTTCTTAAAAAAATTCCACAAACCCCAACCCTCTGCTCACATTAGTGGGTAGTGTACTGCAATGGGAGATCTGTGAAACCACAGTTTGTGCTGAGGACAATATTTGTACCACAGGGTATCTCACTTCAGAACAGGCTCTAATCCTGACTAAGGTCTAAACATCCACAAACCAAACCTATCAGTGAAGTATGGAAGCACATGCTTCAATTCTGATTCTTCCAAAACATGACTTGCACGTTCAGCAGGATCAGCAGCAAAGAATGCCAGTACCCAGCCTACAGTGACAGGCATTCTGGGGACAACAACACACAGTTGTTCTCAAGTTAATCTTGAATTTTAATCTTAATTTTTATTAGCTCTGCAAAATACAGAGTAATACAAGAATATAACAGCTACGTGCAGCTGAATTTTGAGTTGTATCTCAAACAGAAAACAACTGCGCAACAAGAACATCATTTAATGCAACTCAGTATCGCTTTATAATTATCTTAATGAGGGAGGCTGTTGCACAATGACTGTTCCAAAACCATGAAAAGAATACTCACACCACAGAAGCTGACTACTGGTACATTTTCAGTATGGTTTAAATTGAACATGTCAAAAGGACTGTGACAGAAGGGTAGTCATGT
Source organism: Fringilla coelebs (assembly GCF_963513975.1). Lineage (NCBI taxonomy): Eukaryota > Metazoa > Chordata > Aves > Passeriformes > Fringillidae > Fringilla > Fringilla coelebs. The sequence goes on along the minus strand of NC_140028.1, from coordinate 7,771,607 downwards.
TCTCTTGTCTTCCAGCTGAGGGATTCCTACTTCCTCTACCGCCCCAGGAATTTTTGGATTTCATGATGCAACTTACTTGGACAATCACTATATTAGCTGCAAATAATCCTCAGCACTGACATGAAGGTACTGTATGGGCCAGGATTGCCTGTTTTGGTGGTGATGCAGTGCTAAAACAAGATAGGTGAAATGTTTAACCACAACAGAACCTTCCCTTCCCCTGGCTCCCTAAAAAGACAGAAATACTTAAGACATTTGGTATCAACTTTTTGACTGGGGAACAATAATATGAGCAAGATATAGATCTCAGAGAAAGAGTAAACAACAAAAAATTAATTTTGCAAAACCACACTTCCTTAAAGGTAGTATTAACTTTTCAGCCATTTAGATGCAACTTCAATACTTTCCTGCCTTGCAAGAGGAACCTGACATTTGGGGAAAAAAAAAAAAAATCAGCAGAGGAACATCAAGTTGCTTTTCACTCTCCGCATTGAAGTTACTGAAGTTCACCCCCGCTGCAAGTCTGAACACTGTCCTTCAGCCTCTTTTGTTAACACTGCACATTAACATGGAGCTCTTCCCACAGGCTTCTGTGCCAAACACAGTCAGCAGACTCCACCTCCATGGAAATCAGCTGAGCAATTCCACAGCAATCACTTTTCCTAAATGCTGGAAGGAGTCCCAAGTCTGTGCTCTGTTCCCAAAGCTCCACTTGCCAGTACTTGGTACAGCGCAGGTTAGTCCCGAATGCACCCAGCCCTTGGGGAGGCCAAGGCAAACCAAAAGAACACAAGAATACACAAAAAACTGAGTAGTCAGAAGCATCTTAAAGCACCTCAGGCAAAAATTCCCTTGAAGACTTTGCTGGTATAACATGTTGCTGAATAATAATATTCCTGAAAAATATCTGTGAAAACCTCCACCCAAGGAAGTGGTTCTGTCCTCCTTCACTGACTGGAAATGACACATGTACTGCTGACACATAAGCATCAGCTACTTCATTAGGTCAAGGGTACAGCTCTGCAGAATTAGCATGAGTGATGCAAGCCAAGCTCAAGAGTAGAGCTCCCACACAAAAATGTCATTAAATCTGGACTTTCTGCACTACAGATTTTATTTTCTATGTAAGAGCCTGAAATAAAGCTTATTAAAGCTAGGCATCAACCATAATAAATCATCTAAAGAAATTAATTAAAGCTGCCCACCTCATTTCACCATATTTGCATATATAATGTTTACAAAAATAGAAAAATAAGCAAACATATGGCTCTTCATAGGAATCCTGCCATACTCAGTTCATGAACCAGACATGTCTCCTGAAAGAGTTTGAAGTGCAAGGATGCAACAGTCCTTAAGACTTCACTGACTTGTTGAAAGAGCTAAGACCATATTAACTCAACAGAATGCCGTAAAAACATCAAAAAAATTCCTCTCAGCAATCAATTCCATTAAAAAAAAGACAATTTCATGTGCAGTTTGTAATCTTTCAAAGTGAAACATTCAAATATAGCTGGTGCTAGAGCAAAAAACATCAGCAGTAGCATTTCTAGAACAAGTAGATTTTGTGAAAATTGCTGAAAGTTAACCTTTACAATGAGACCTACAAACACACACTTAAGGAAATGCTATAAACACAGGCTTCCAATAATTTGTATACAATAAACTCAAGCACCAAAACTCACCACTCTTGCACAAAGCCACAGTCAGCTGCCTTAGGCTCCACTTAAACACAGGAAACAGAGAATCATAGTTGGCAAAATCTGACAAGCTCTGTAAGCAAGTAAAAGCTAATATTTAATCATGCAAATACCAACTTAACTAAAATACTACTTAAAAGTACAACACCTCAAACTAATTATATTTAACAACTTAAACTTGAAGGACAGGAAACACCACAGAGTTATCAATAGCCTGTACACCAGTGCTTCAGCCTCCAATGATCTGCAAGTCCCATCTGTGCAAAGATTAACCAGACAGCTAAAATAACTACAGAGGTGGAATACATGACTGAAGCAAAGAGCCACATAGTTCAAGTTACCAGCAGATTATAAACTGTCTAAACCATTAAGAAATAGATTTGTAGTATACCAGTCAATTGACAGAAAACTAGCAGTTAGCTCATTTAAAGCAGGCAACTTAAGAAAATGTTACCCCTTCTCCCACTGCCCCCCCCCCCCCCCCCCCCCCAAAGAAATTAATGACTAAAAGTCTTTGAAAATTGCAGCAGAGGTTTGGTTTTACTGGATGTCTGATACTCTCAGGAGAAATTTAAAAGTAGTATTACACATGACAGCAATTCAAGCTGTGCAAGTAAAGGTCTTGTTCCTTAATTTCTATACAAGCAAGAAGTCAGGTATCATTAACTACAACAAGAAGAAACTTCACACTGAAGTTCATATTGTGTAATAAAGAGCAACAAACAAACCAAACTTCTCCCTGATCTTGCAATATGCAACTTCACATTAGCATACAGAATCACAGCTTTCATCAGTTTGTTAGAAACAAGGAATGCTTAAGAACACAGATTCATTATACTTAGATGGGATTTTACTGCTTCTAGTTAATATTTGGCATAACCTGACTCTTAACTGAAACATCAGCTTAGCAGACCCTGATCTAACTAGTGTGTTTATCAAGACAAGTCATTCAGTCACCATATTCAAAGCAAAAATCTCATAAAATTTTAATTAGGTTTCTGAACTCAAAGCAGTCATGCAAGCTGAAATCAAATGAAGAATGCAAGACCAAACAATCGTGCCTAATCATATAATATCTGAGGATATCAACTAATACATTTATTTTGTAATTAAAAATATTAAATCATTGGATCAAATGTGGTAACTCCTTTTTCAAGTTAGAGTAATCAAAAAAAAGAAAGGAAGTCAAAATGGACAGATGACTAGTTTAAGAAAATATCAGAGATTTCCTTGTTAAAGAATCTGTCTCGTATCACAGCTGAGTCAAGTTTGAACACTGCAAGTTCTTTTCAGCTGGAGATATGCACACCAATCTTCATAAAGCCCTAGAAGTCACCTTCACCTTCCTCAGCATTTCCTTGAAATACTCCCTTGATATATTCAGAACAGATGAGGGCCAGGTTGCAGAAAAACTGGCTGCCCTGATACCAGAACATTCCCAATGTTCCAGTGACCTGAAAGTACCTGATCCTGTCAGCAGACAGCTTAGTTATCCCACTGCAAAGGCCTGTGTGAAATTTGTCCTTGACCTACAGGGAGATCCAAGGGTTATGCTCACAGAACCACCGCCAAGAAAAACATTCCTGAACACTGCCTTTGTTCTACTGGGATAAAGTATACACCTGTCAAACTAATATTAAAAATTAGTTAGCTGTAGTATTTCTTATCTTAACCTAATTTGATAGGAAAAAATGTGTTTACTTATCCTTCTACAAGTGAGTGAAATATTGATTGTTCTTAAGTTAAAGTTTTACTGGGTAAGTTTACTGAACAATAATTTAAGATAAGCAAAACTCCAAAAGAAGCAGACTAGGGAGAAGATGAGAAAGAAAATTTATTTACAAGATAAATTAGTTAATCAGCAGGGCTAAAAATATATCACATGAGATCTCTATAAAATGCTCAAGATACTCCTAGAAAACATGGAGTTAACAGAACACACTATACTAATCATATGAGCATGTTGCAAGCATGTTCATTAAAGAACTGATGCATATCAAATATGGACCAGTCAGCCAGCAAAATGAATACAGACAGAATGGAAAAGCAACTCTTTCAACACAAAGGTGCCCATCTCCAGCCAGAGCCCGAGTGAGGATGAGGCAAAAGAAAGGAAGATGTGATAGAAAACTCAGCAATTTTAATTTTGAATACATAAAGCTAACACTACTGTCTTGTCAGGCCCAACAGCAGAGACAAGCTGAATCAAATGAAGAATGCTTTGGAACTCTAGGTAAGAACAACCAGATGTGTCACCATGTGTTAAACCAGAACAGAATTTTCTGTCTGTTCTGCTTTTACCCTTTTGTTTCCCATTTCAATCTTATTAAATGAGTCTGCCTTCTGTTTCACTATTTTGTTTGCCTGGTACTGAGGATATAGGGAGAGGAGACAGTTTGGTGAAAGCTAAAAAAACTGCACTGTGCCAGCAGCCCCAAGAAGTACCCTGAGAGAGGTGCTTTGGAAGCTCATGTGCTAAGGAACATTTTCTGCCAAGCTGCAGAGAGTCAGCAGGGCATCTTCATTTGCCAAGAAGCACTTTCCAGAAGCTACAAATCTGAGCCTTTTCTGGGAGTTATCAACAGTACACAACACAGCTACCCACTCACCCAAAACTGCAAACTCACGCTGCGATCTCTGCATGTCAAAGTGCCCACAGAAGTCAGAGCACGGCCACTCGGAGCGGTGAACGGAGCAGACTGGACAACGCACAGACACCAGCTCAGTCCCCAGAACACTGGGAAACACTCTGAACATCTGCAGAATGACAGCCCTGCGTTTGGCTGAACCCTGCTGTAGCTGCAGAGAGAACAATGAAGTGCATGAATAAAGCCCTCTGAGGCTCAGCTGGCAGTTTGATTTATTATACTCACGTTAAGCCTCCAATGTTCATTCTCCGCATAGCTCGGATACAGCCAAGGATTTGGTTTGGACTAACTTACTTTATTTCTCTATTCTTTACATAAAATGTCCATGTTCTTACAAATTTCACTAATACCACTTTGATATCTAACATGTTGATTCAGTGTGAGACATCAGAATTAAACAGCCTTTTAGCTTCCTCATTCCCACAGGATTCATCATGCCCTCAGACACGAAACAATCTTATCTAGGGCACTTCTTGTGAATATTTTAATCATTTTCCCTTTATCTTTCTAACCTTCACTTCTGCAAAAAATACAGACCACATTTGCTCTATGTTTTTGTTAAACTCTTTACAGCTGCTGCTCAGACTGAGGCATGCTATGACAGGAGCAAACTGGTATTACTAAAGGATAACTGCAAACATGCAAAATTATCTGAACTATGCGAATTTTAAGCTGAAAGGTGTGTTGTGATCCTTCCATTCAAATACCAGCTCAGACAATGCCTCTTTTTTGGGAAGTAGGGCATTCTCCAGATAGACAAGTAGACCACTCTTCTAGCCTGTGAAACTTTCTGAGAAAGAAAAAAGCAGGAACATTTTGAAACAAATACAAACAGAACCAAGTTACTATTGATCAACCGGATTTCAATACACTCTCTTCCCTATGTATACCTTATTATAAATTGATATTATAACCTTTTTCAAGTAAGAATCTGTAGGGAAGGAGGGCTTTTTTGGTTCTATTTCTGGATTTTTTTTTTCTATAATCCTTAGCATTGCACAAGAGGTTACAGGATCAATCATTCACCAGCGCAGTCATCCCTCCTGCTCTTCTTTCCATTCCACATTCTAACAGGGCATCCAACCAACAATCTGGAAAAGATCACTAAGCCAGGCAATGAACAGACAACCAACCAAAGAGTTTTCCAATAAATTAGATAAAGTAAGTTATAGAAACAATTTATCACAAATAAGTCTTACTACCTTACAAACCTTTTCAGAAAAAGGAACAAATCTATCATCCCACAGGTTCAGGCACTAAGATTTTGGATCATTTTAATATTATTCCATGTCATGCATGCCAAAGGTAGATCTGAACAAACTTGCAGATGAAGTCTATAACAAATTGAATGGATTTTTTTAATGTTTTCCAGTCCTGATAGTTCTGAAAGCACTGACCTTTCCCATATCCCAGAAGTTCCCCTGACTCTGATGGGCATGCCTTCACTCTCATATATACTTCTAGCTTGAAGATTTTTACCTCTCTGGAGTATGGAACACTGATCACAACAGAAAAAATCCCCAGCATGTTTGCCAAACCCAAAATGCAGTAGCATGCAACAGCACACTGACAGTCTATTCAGCTTGTTCTCAATCTGATTATTCACGTGTTCTGTACTGACTGCCATCTGCCCACTCCTCCTCCTGTCTGTATCTGACACAGACTTTGTGCCATCTCATAAGCCTTTTCTTTGGCACTTTTCTGCACACTTCCTTCAGGACACTGCTACACAGAGGGAATCAACTGTAAGACTGTTTCCTGGAGCTCCCCAGACACTACATTTCTAATCAACTCAAACTTAGAAAAGGTTTTGCCATGTAACTCTCAAAGAAGCCCTATATATTTATCTTTTGCTTTAAAAACACTTATATATATCTATATATATTATATGCATGCAGATAAATTATACATATTAAATATACTTACATACATATTTAAGACAGGAGATAGATTTAAGACAAAGTCAGCACTATTCACACTCATTTTTTTCCCCATTCAAACTGCAATTTCAGCACTAATCACCAGAAGATACATACCAGAGTAAGCACACAGGTATTTTTACTTTAGGCAAACAATCCACTGCTTCATAGGACTTGACAGTTGTCTCTATTAACTCCATGGCTGTTGTAGCCAAATCTTATCATGCACTGAAAAGGACGCTGGGATTAATTACGTAGCTCCAATCTGGCCCTTTTATTAGTACCAGGAATGTTCTTTCCCCAAGTTGTACATGACAGTCACTTAAAACTCCATCTGGCTTTTATGACTTACACCAGGAACTTCCGTGCTAAGAGTTCATGAATGTATTAACTGCACTGTGGGTTTGGGATTTTTTTTCCCTTCTCTTAAAGAAAGAGGCTCACAACAAACAGCTGAAGTATGAACAAATCTCCAAGTGCCTGTTAGCACTTGGAAATTTAGGAAGAAAGAAAGATTCTCTGCTTCTTTACACAATGCTTGTTTGGAAAATGTGGAGAAAAATAAATGCAAAAGATCCTTCTCTTTACTCTCTCTGCTGCTGACCTTTAGACCTGACACCCACTGCATCCGGTGGGAAACTTTTTCCAAGAGACAGCCTTCTTATAAATATTTTAGCAGATTTAAGCATCCAGACTACATTTTATTTGCCCACAGCTACTAAGAAAGCTACCGATTCATGACAACATATATGTGGACCTTTATATTTACATAAGTATCTGTCACACAATAAAATACAATTAACAGAATCCTGAATGTGCCACATGAAGGTATTTTTGAAGCTTGGGGTTTTTTGGAGGAGTCTGCATTTTTTTTTTTTTTTTTTTACAATATTTATTCATACAGCTGCTACAAGGCTCTAAAATACAACTTCATTGCTGCCTATTCTCCTGCATATAGTTTTAAAACAGATTTGCATAACCTCCATAAATAACAAAAGCACTAGGAAAAGTCCATGCATCCCTATCTTTGGTCAATAAACATAATAGTGATAACTCAATTTCCTGCTCAAAATATAATTTCAAGTTTCTCTTAGATATAAATGTCCTTAAACTTGCAAGAACAGCTTACTTAAAGGAATCTGTTCAGCTTTTCAAAATCCAAGGACTGCACCTGTTCCTTTTTAGATAACCAATCCCCTTGTCAACTCTTGCATTCCTCTTGTTTCTCCACTAAAACAAGAAACTGTTTTGCGCAGTACGGAGCAAGTCACTCTGGAAAGTCATAGGAAAGATTTCTGTGACTTCCACAGGGAACATCAGCACTCCTCTCCAGGTGCACTTCTCCTCCAGGTGAACCCTTCTTCCCTCTGTAGGTGGTTCCCCTACAGTGCTATAAATTTCACAGTCTTGCAGATGGCTGTGCCAGATTAGTGCTCATAAAGAAACTTTCTAGCTGCTCCAAACAAGCTATGGAGTCAGACAAGGACAACCAGGACAGGTAATCAGGAATTTGGCTCTGTCACACATGTACACTAACAAAAGAGACTGAACTATGAAACATTAGACACTGTTCAAAGAAGGCACTCTGTTTACTTAGAACTAGATTATGCACATTGCTTTACTGCACAATTTTATGCCAGCAAATTTCAGTTAGATTTAGCAAGCAAGAAAAACAGAAGAAATGTTTGGGTTTAGTGCTTATAATGGAGGGTTTGTTTCAATTTCACCCATCAAGTGGCAGTACTTTCATTACGCATGATTAAATGCTAACTGCAAGGACAAGTTTGAAGGATCAGTATCTGAAGACACAATTCCTCCCAAAGACCTTGGAACAAGAAGTGCGCAGTGACAGTGTAATAAAAGCCTTCATTTTCCAGTCTTAGCATTATCGAGGCTTCTGTTGACACTGAAGTCCTTTGGGTTTTATGGCTGCTTTATCACCAGCCATCAAAACTGCATTAGTGGCCCATCTACATATGATACAGATCAAGGCTTCAGTCCAGTAAAACCTCTGTCATATGACTTCACAGGGGTTACAGCTCTATTACCAAAAGGAGCAGGGGACAAGCTGTGTCTCACTCCAAGTTATTCCTCAGATGTCTCCTAGGACACTGTTATGCTCCTGGCTCATAGGAAACTTGCATGCAGACATTTGAGACAAGCAGCAGCTCTCAACCCCTCCCGTAAGATAACGCCAGTGAATTATCATGCATGAGAACAGCAGGACAGGATGTACAGTGTGAGCTTACATAAGACACAAGGCACTGCTGGGAATCAGCACAAGTGAACAGCATAAACGGCTCAGAAAATGCTGATGTCACTCGTGTACGTTCAGCTTGTGCTGGCCAAGTTACTCTGAACCCAACACCAGCCTTTCTGGCTGTTTGTAAAACCTCACAGTCTGCTCTGCTATAGCCACATCTTGAAAAGGAACTTGTTTTCAAAAACTTGTGTTTCTTCCTAATGAGAGCTTTCTTTAAGATGAGCAAGAATCCAAAGAAAAACAGAAAATGTAATGGAGAACTGGAAAAAGCATGTAATTGTGTAAACAAACACTTGCTCCTAATACGTACTGAAAAAATAGTTCAAGCACAACTTACCCATTTTAAAACATGACCTCTACAAACCTACTAAGGTCAATGAGACTTACAGTAGTTACTCAGTGAGCCCTGCTTGCACAAATTAAAGATGCCTAAGGGTAGCCATGAAACCAGGTATTTGATTTTTCCAGGGCACCTACATACTAAGAATTAACAATGAATTACAATTCTACCAGAGTAGCTTTCAGGTTCATTAAAAAAAAAGAAAAAACACAAAATCCAAACCAAACCCAACTGGGTTGTGCTTCACTCCTCCTCAACACAAAAGCTTTCCTACTTAATGTTAATCTGATTATGGAAGTTTCATATTAAATTGAGTAGGTAAGTGAGACACTATATATCGAATTACTTTCAAAAAATCCCCAACGTATGAGGCAAGCATTGCTTCTTCCTGGTGTGTCCTTATACAACATATTAAAAAAAAAAATAGAAAAAACCATGACTAATCTAGGTGCACAAGTCAGTATTAAGCAAAACTGTAAAGAGAGAAAACTTTTTTCACTCAGGTGAGGATTTGCAGCAGCAACTCCCAGCTCCGTGCTTGGCTGCTTCCATTTGTTATTGCAGTGGCTGCACTTCAGGGCAGTGTGTGAACCATGACAGTCAAGTCCTTCAGCTTCAGAACTCCTGTCTTTAAGTTTTTACCTATGAAATACTGGAAGTATTCTGATTTTCCACAGAGAGCATCCTATAAAGTGAGGGGAAAAATACTGTTCTAAGACTAACATTGCCTTTTATTACAGGTATAATGAACTTATTGTCACTCCCTTAGTATTTCCTTTCAAAAGCACCGTGTAGTTCAGAGATGTCAACTATCAGGGATAATCTGCTACATTAGAAATTCACAAGGTTTCCTTAGCAGTGGAAGAGGACACCGCACAGGTTTGTTCCAAACAGAAGTGGAAAAAAAAGACATCTATAAAGTATTTGCAGTATGGAATAGGAGCTCTTTGAAAGCACAGACTACATCAAAATATGAAATGTAAGATGACCACAGTGCAAAGCATGCAATATCACAGGTTATTAAATGTCTTTTTAAGCAAGCTCTTATTTCCATTACAGTGTGGCTACTACAGTTCACATACTGGCTAGAGCCTTTCTGCTTCTGTGATAGAAATAGCATCACTATCTACCCTTCATTACTACAGCAGATAAGCATTTCACAGTCATTAGTATGTTTATCCACAGAACGCTTTTGGAAAGCACCGCTATTCCCAATTCACAAGCAAACACAGGATTGACTGGTGCAGAAACGCTGATCCAAGGTCACAGAGTAAGTCTGTGACAAAGTAAAAAACTTCACCTGGTTTTGCCTTCCTGCAACTAATACTTTCTATTAATGAGTCATTGCTGCTCTTCTAAATTATTCTTTCAGCAGGAAGAGACAACAGACTGCCTGTGGCATTCAAACTCTACATGGTAATAGCAGCTCTGCTCCAGGGTTTGCTAAAAAAAAAAAAAAAAATCACACCCAAGGGCCTTGTTCTGTACTGTCACAGAATCCTGCTTGTACACTAGGCTGCTGTGGGGGAAAAAAAGAATATACATATATATATATATAATTAGATAGCTTGCCTCGTTTGTGACCCAGCTCTTTCCCCAGAGAAACAAAACCCAGTCCTTGAATAGTTTTACTCCCTCACGCCACAGACCACCGGGCAAGGGCAAAGTGCAGGGAGGGAGAGACAGACAACTGGGAGACAAGTTATGCAAAGCTGGGGGCCGGGGCGGGGAGCAGCGCTCCCTAAGGCCCACAGGGAAAAAAAAAAAAAACAAAAACCAAAAAACCCAACTTCTGTTGGCAGGTCACGGGGGTCACAGTGCCGGGGTCGCAGCCCCGGGGGCTCGGTGGGAAGGACGCCGGCACGGGGGGAGCACCGGGAGCCTGCGGGGCTCCCGTCCGACCCCACACAGCGCAGGGAGCGCTCTCCCAGCTGTCCCGGGTCCCGCCGGGGCCGGCCGCGACCCCACACCCCGGGGTCCTCCAACAGGCAGTCACCGACCCAGCCCCGGCACCCTCCTCGCCGCCTGTCCCCCGCCCCAAGCTCGGCCCCGGAGCGCCGCTCCTGCTGTACCTGCCCGGGGAGGCGGCGGGGACCGAGGGGCTGCGTCGCCCGGCCGGCGGGTCCCGCGGAGCTCCCGGAGCGGCCGTGCCCGGCCGTGCCCCGCTGCCACCGCCGCGGCCCCGCCGCGCTCGCTGCCCTCGCCTCCCGTTTGACCTTTCCGTGTCTCCGCCGCCCGTCCCCGGCACCCTCTGACGTCACCACCATGGCAACCAATCCCCGCCCTCTCCTGGCCCCGCCCTCCAACCCCGCGCGCGCGCGCACGCGCCGCCGGCGGGAGGGGCGGGGCCGCGCGCCCCTCGCGGCCAATGAGCGCGCGCCGGGGGCAGCCTGGCCCCGCCCCCCGGAGTCACCCGCAGGGCACAGAACTGACAATAAATAAATAATATTGCTATTACATATATTTGTTATGTATCTGTGTGTGTATATGGGTGCGTATGTGCATATATCTGTGTGTGTGTCTATATCTATACATATGTATATATATGTATATTCCTTTTTCCCCCCCGCAGCAGCCTAGTGCACAAGCAGGATTCTGAGACACTACAGAGCAAGACCCTTGGGGGTAATTTTTTTTCTTTTTTTCTTTTTTTTCTTTCTTTTAGCAAACCCAGGAGCAGAGCTGCTGTCAGCTGCAGCGTTTGAATGCTGGGGACAGTCTGGTGTCCCTGTGGGCAGGTGTGCCCGGGGAGTGCAGGATGTGTGAGCGTGAGCACTCAGTCCTCCATGGGGTCAGTGCTTCCCTGTCTGCAGGGAGAGAGGGAATGCGGGCTCCGGGAGGATGGCAGGTTGAACAGGAGCGCCCTGGCAGCCAGGAGGGTGATCCGTGTCCTGGGTACCAGGGACAGCATGGCCAGCCAGGCAAGGGCATTGTCCCACTCTGCTCTGCACTGGGGCGGCCTCGGCTCGATTGCTGGGGGCAGTCTTGGGTATAAAGACATTAAACCATTAGAAAGTATCCAAAGAAGAGCCATGAGGGTGGTGAAGGGTCGGGAGGAGAAGCCATGTGAGATGTGGCCAAGGTTATTTGCTCTGTTCAGCCTGGAGGATACTGAGAGGAGACCTCATCGTGGTCTTCAGCTTCCGCACAAAGAGCAGCATCCATCTCTTCTCTCGGGTGACCAGTGACAGGAGCCAAGGGAATGCCCTAAAGTCAGTGCAGGTTTAGGTGAATATCAGGAAAAGGTTCTTCACACAGAGGGTGGCTGGGCACTGGAACAGGCTCTCCAGTAAAACTGGTCATGGCACCAAGCCTGGCAGAGCTCAAGGAGAGTTTGGACCATGCTCTCAGGCACATGGTGTGACTCTTGCGGATTGTGCTGTGCAGGGCCAGGAGTTGGGCTCAGTGGTCCTTGGTGTTCCTTTCCAGCTCAGGATGTTCTCTTTGATTCTATCTGGTTCTGTTCTGTGAATTTAAAGGCTGCCTTTTCTATGCACACATTTACACAAACCCAGCTCGTGCCATCACAGTTTGCCTGCTCCTTTCCATCTCTAGTGTTCTTCCACATCCCATGGCACTTAAGTGTTCCCTGGGGATCAAGCTGCCTCTCCAGTGCCACAACTTACAGCACGTTCCCATTGTTTAGAGAACATATGGGTAATTGCTTTTCTTCCCCAAAATACTTGGCATAGAAATCATATATGTAATATGTATAACATATGGAAGGCTGCATATTTCAATGCCTCAGTGCACAATGTGTGCATAAATGTTTTATGTGTTAATGCTTTGCTTCAAACACTTGTCAGCTGTGAGCACGTGCAGCTTGCAACGTGTGTAAGGTCAGTGTTTGACTCTGGGTTTGTACTTTGTTTCATGAAAGGTGTGTGCATTATCAGCATGTTACATATTTCAGGCTTTAAGTCAAGATAAGTGCTCAGGCATGATATTTAAATACGCTATCAATTAGCAATTACACTGCCTTTCATCTGCCCGACGTGCAGAACACACTGCATACTTTATGTGTGCCACTTGCTGTCATTTTTGGAGCTGTGACAAATTTCAAATTATTTTAACCAGAATATTCATTCAGAAATACAGTCCTATATTCATCAAAAATACAAGCTGAGATGTGTTCATCAAACCTTTCCTGAAGGTAGATAAAAGGGCATGGATACAGTTTTCCTGCCTTTGAAATGCACAATGCCTTTCTTGCAGAGTATTAAAAAACCAGTTTAAATCCTATCACAGCATGACCAGGATCTGCTGTGTAAATTCATCCATGATCTGGGTCTTGCTCATTTAAAGGCAGAGTTTTAATATGGAAATAATTTTTAAGAGACATTTTGAGCTATCACTGAATTTGAAATAGCTTATTTCTTATCAGCCCAAGTAGATTTAGTGTTGTATTACTGACTGGTAATGCTGTGGTTGTGGGTTCCACACCTCTACAGGCCATTCACCTTAGAGCTGGGCTTAGTGATCCTTGTGGGGCCCTTTCAACCAGAATATTCTGTGATTTTGTGAAAACACTGCAGCTGGCTGCCATTCAGAGCAGGATTGTTGGGGTGGAAGGCAAGTCTTGCATGGTGGGCACTGAGGGTGACACCAGCCTGTCCTGGGAGGCCATATGTGCATCTGCTGGCTTTGCACAGGGGTTCTGGTAGCTGCCAGCCTGGCTGGAATTTGCCTTTTCCTGGGTTCCTTTAATTCCAGTCTCCAAGCCATGAGCCTGACTGTGGCCAGCTTGCAGGGCTGTGAAAAGAATGAGTTTGGCCAGGGAGGAGCAGCCAGGAGTGACCTTATTCTAAGGTACCAGACAACCATCCAGGCTGGATGTGCCTGTCAGCCAGGATAAGCTGCATATCAAGACACCAGGACTTGGACCTTCACATTTTTAATGTTGAGAAAGTGCAGTGTCCATGTTATCAACCCCCAAATCAGGAGGAAGACTTTAAAAAGCAAACTTTTAGGAAGGGCATAAATAAATGGGCCAGCAGGGATATATCAGTATGGTCACAGTGTTTCCTTTCCTTTCTCCTGAACTGCTCCCCAGTTCAGCAAGGAGAGCCCTTTCTTTCCCCCCTAGGGGTCAAGTAGTGTAGTCAGTGTTTGTGGGGGACATAAATACAGTCCTCAGCATGAGTAAATTCAAACCAAATACACTGCTTTGGCATTTTTATCCATGAAATCTTAAAAAAGCCAAGATAAGCCCATAATGGCTAATTGGATGTGACGAAAGGAGATGGCACAACAATGTAGGTGAGGGAGGAGATGGAGAAATCAATCCTGAGGAAAGATCTGGCACTCACAAGGCATGAGAGAGCCAGAGCTCATCGGTTCAAATAAAATCTTCCAGAAAGGGAGGGGGCAAAAAACCACAACCCACCAATATCTCTCATTCTTGCACACAAAATGCCAGGCTCCTGCACCTGATTTCCATGAGAAAGGCCACTTCTGGCATAGACATTCTGCTGCATCGAGTCCCTGACACAGAGCTCCTCCTCAATGCAAGGCTGAAAGAGGAGGGGAGGAATGAACTCTGCTTTCCAAAAGGGCTGGAGCTGCCAAAGAGGCCCATGGAAAGCCAATTGTGCAATGAGGGAAAACAGGGAGGGAGGATCCCTGCTCATAGCACAGTGAAACGCCTGTCGAAAATAAGTGGGAGAAGGGCTAAGAGGCGTTTTGGTGCATTTGTACAGATGTCGAGTGAGCAGGGGTTTAAAGCAAAGCCTTGACTAGGACAGGGATGTGGGGTTGATTTTGAATGCTGAGGCGGCTGCACTCAGGTCTTCCCTTCATATGCATAGCATCCATAAGTGCTGCTGATTTCAAATCCTGGCTCTCTCACAGAGGTTTTTAAGCACTTCTCATTCTCAGATCCTGGAGTGCTTTACAAAGACAGAGCTATAAATAAGATGGATGGGAAAGTGAGGAATTGAGAGGGGCTTTTAAAGGGCAATGGATTGTTTCTTCAAGGGTTTCTGTGGATAAGAACTAGATAAGGACTGTCATTTTACTGAATATAAAATATTTTGCAATGGCACACCGTGTCAAATTGCTTGTGCATAGATATTTATGTTATTAAGGAGAAGTTTTGTCTTCCTGTGTCCAAATTGTCTCTAGCTAAGCTTTTGGAAAGTACAAAAAGAAAAGCACTTAATGTTAGATTTTAACACAGTGCATGAATGTTGTAGGCACTCCTAAACACCAGAAATCCAGTGATATTTATGTAACTATGTAATTTGACCTGTCTGTTTTACATGTCCCCAAATGTTTATTATAGGCAGCTTTCAAATTAAGTGGGCTGGGACATTTGATGCTCTCTTCCCTGCTTCTCAAAGGCTGTGCAGGGCCCATACCATGTGAGTGACCCTGCTGTTTAAGGGGCAGCATTTGGATTTTATCACAAACTATGCAGAGAGGGAAAGGAGAACATCCTGGTCCTGATTCCAGCTCTATGCTCCAAGCAGCCATTTAATTTCTACCTTCTTCATCTTCCCCCTCCAAGGAGCCAGGTACAATAGTTCCTTTTTCTCCAAAGTGGCACGAAGCTTAATTAACCTTGAGAAAAGGAAGGGGTAAATTGCCAACAACAACAGGGAGAGAGTGGGGAAAGCCCCAGCACTGTAAACATCTCTGTGTTCATACCCACCTGTGTGGGGCCATTTTACCAGTGATGTTCCACTGCACCACAAACTTGGCAATTTTGGGAAAGCCTTAAACACTTTCAGTACATTATGTACAGCATTATTATGTAACCAGGAGGCAGCCACAGAATGATGGCTCAGCAATGTTTTATGCAGCAATCCTTTCACCCAAGGGTGACCTTGTAACTGAATAATCAAAGCCACATTCTACTCACACTTGCACCTGTACTGCCCCTATTTACATTGCAATGGCACCTGAAGGCCCCATTGTATAAGGCACAGCAAACCTGTTGCCATTTGGTAGAGACTGGAAGTGGGAGGGGAAGAAGAAACAGAGCAAAGTATTTGTCTCAAGGTAATCTATCAGAAAAGTGGCTCTTGCAGGAGAAAAAAGCAGGTCCCCCAAGTGCTACGCCCCATGAACAAGAGCTTTTAGGGATGAAAGGACATATTTCCTTCTGGGAATATAAATATAAGATGCTGGAAGATGACAGTGTCTGCAGCAGGATTTGTTCTTTGTTTATTCTTCTTGCTGGCTGTAGAAGTGCTTGTTTGGTAATTTGGGAGTTTGGCTTTTTTTCTTAGACCCTTTAATATTTAGGCAAATACTAAATTGCAATTTAATTATCAATGCCCTTATGAGAAGCATAATATTATCTGAAGTACATTATTATTTTCCTAACAACAGGCCCAAAAGATCAACAGTTTTATTTCAGATTTTTTTTTTGTTGGAAAAGTTAATTGTTCCTGAAGTGATGCTGCTTTTGTAGTGCTCTTTTATAGGGCATGAAACAATGAATCTTCAAGTCACACTCCCCACTTTCTACCCAGTGCATTTCTCTGTCACTATCAGCTCTGCTTTGGTTTGATCTAACCAGATGGTATCTCACAAGATGCTAGACATGAATATTTCATATGGTTTAGAAACTGTTTTTCCTCACCCTTTAGTGGTAAAATGTGTTGATTTAAGACTTTTCACAACTTGAGATACTTTCTGGCCTGGCTCCACAACTCAGGCCAAAGACAGCTGAGCATTGTTATCATCTCACAATGTGGGAAGCAGAGGATGTTTTGGCCTGCTGGAAAAATTGAGCTGAAATTTTCCATTAAAATAAAAAGAAAGCATTGTTCAGACAGCAATCTTCCAGTTGAGCTGTACTTAAGTTACATTTTTTTGGACATAAGTGGAAAGTCAGAGGCATTAGATCAATGCAATTTTTGATCCATTGAATCAGCAGCCAAGTTAATTTCAAGTCTCAGAGCCAGCAAACACTTTGCTTTCATTCAAGGTTGGTTTTATTTCAGTTTAGGCCATTTCTAACACCGCTTTCTTATTTACAGTATCAAAGTCTTCAGCCACTGTATCCTGTGATATAACTCAATTAACAGTCACCTGCCTTTCCCTCAGACTTTGCTTTTGCTCCTCTTTGGGGATTTGAGTGTTTCCTTTTGATTTAGGTCTGTGTTGGTTTTAGTGGATAATCGATATCAAGTTGCAAGTGCTGCACTGAAGCTCTGCAGTTTGCAAAACCAGTTTTTTTTGTTTCTTCAGCTGCACATGAAAATTTTATTTCAACTTTTCAGCCACGATCCAGCTCCAGATTAAGACACACACAGCTTTATTCACTTGCCCACAAATAAAACTTCTGTGCCATTTAAGATGTCCTAGACAACCACAGCTCCTGCTTCAGAAGATCACAAGTCCACTGTAGGTCCTGTATCATTTCTGACAGTCCTGTAAATGCATCTGAGAAACTCGGGGGCATCTCCAGTGACTCTTGGCACGTGCATTTCAATTGGTTAAATGTAACTGGGCTGTGTGCAGGCATTTCCCTCTGAGCTGGGTGTCTGTATTCCCAGCAGAGCCAACAGAGACCCAGCCAGCAGAGCCTAGAGAGCATCCCACTGACCAGGCCTGAAGGGTCCACTTAAGGGGTATGGGATCATCATGCTTTTCTGGTAGACATTCAGTTGACATGTTTTCTTGAGCAGAGTGTGCTTTGCTCTTTTGTGTGCACGCTAAAATCTAATTTAAAGAGTCTCTGCACACCAGAGGAGGAGCTACATAGGAGGAGCTAAGGAGCAAAGGACAGGACTTTCTTTTCAGCTAGAAGGCTAACACCTGAAAAAAGCAGGCAAATTCCCAAGCAAAATCCTCCTTAACCCAGCTGTGGTGCTCCTCTGTTCCCCAAAACAAGCCTTGCAGTCTCCTGGAGTGGGGGATGGCCCATTAATAGAAATGAGCTGTTGTAGTCCCTCAAGTCACACTTTATGTCAATGTGCATCTGCTCTGGTTTAATTTCTGTTCTGCATCACATGATACTCCTGTTAGGCACACACTCCACATGGAATCTGTGAGGTGTAGATTCCCATGTATTATCAGTTGGAAGTAAGAAGTATCAAATATCAGCCCCTCTTCAGGAAGATGTGGGAGATAAGCAGTGGCAACAGTGGAAGAAGAGCTGGGAATTGAAATCAGAGATCCAGCAAGATACAGAGGATCAAGCAGATGTAGCACAGGGCAGAAGAAAATTAATAAGGAGGACAAATCAGATGGATTGGACAACATGGAGATAAAGGAGAAGAGAGACTAGCATGCTACTTGAGAGGCAGTATCAGACAATGCGGGAAAAAACAGAAGATAAAGAGTAGAAGAAGGCGTTGGTCCTTTGGCTGGACTACGGTATCGCCCCAGGACACCAGCGGGACAGAGTGTTGAGATTAACAAGAAATCTGTGAAAGCAAAGGAAAACATTTAGACCGTCTTTATCAAAGCAGTTTAAAGAACCGTGTAATTCTGCCCTGATGGCAGAACAGCATGGGGGTCACAGCATCTCTGCCCTCTGACACACCAGAGGCAGAACGATTCCTGAGGCAGTGAGCACAACTGTCTGCTATTACAAATAGCCTCATGAGCAGGTCCAAACCTGTCAAATTTTGTCACAAAGGTAGTTTGGATGCCCCCCATTCTTGACACACTGCAGCAATTAGACCTCCCTGTTCAGTTGGTTACAAATCTGCACTAATTTTTTCTGAGACAATTTATATCACCTGTTTCTGCACCAGAATTGGCTTTTCACTTAAATAGTTTTCCCCAGTGTTTCCCTCCTTGTTGTATTTTTAGAAAGTAGTCATGTTCCCTTGCAGCCACTCTTCTGCCAGACTAAACAAGACTTCTTATGAAACAGGACATTATAAAACAGGCCCTCCATTCCCATGGTCCTTCAAAAAGCCCTTCCTTTCACCTAGTCCACACTGAACCTGTCTTTTCTGAACTCATTCAGTCAGATGTGGGCGCAGTTTTTCAGAGAGGCTGAGGGACAGACGTGTTTGCTTGTGACCACAGCTGCACTCTAGAGGTTTCAGAGTCCTGCTTTCAGCCTCTGCAGTCATTCCACACATACAGGATCCATAGCATGTCTCAGTCATGGTCCCCTATGGGCCATTTCTGCCCCTCCCAGTGCAGTACTTGGCTTCCAGATTCAGCCATTTCCCTCAACAGGGCAGGACCACGCAGATCCTCTGGCTGGAGTTAACTTGCCTCCAGGAAGGCTGTGATTCCCCCTTCTCTTCATTCCCAGTAGTGTGGAAACCCTTTGCAGGAGATGATTTAGATTCATACCTGTATGTGAGATGGCAGCTCTCATCTTCTGCTTAGTTTTGGATCCTCCACCTGTGTCCAAGCCCAAACGCTGGCAATATGTGGGGGAGAGCTTCTGCCTCACAGCACTCATGCAGCTCTGTGAGGGATCCCAGTCCCACCAGCCCTCCAGCAATTAATTGCAGGAACACAGCAATTGTTGCTCAACTTTCCTGCAAGGGAAGCTGACTATGCTTCCCTTGAAAAGACAACACAACACTTTTTTTTTTTCTTAAAATCAGAACAAAGTAAAATAAATGTTGAAAATAAAAGAAGTGTTACCCCCCAAGGTCATCCATCTTTATGATCTCACTACCTTTCCTTATACCACTTTTATCTTTATTGTTTTTTCTCAGAAGGATTTAACCTTCAGATTCCTTATTCTAAGCATGGGAGTTCTTTTGCAGTGGCTGCAAATATTCTTCCTGAGTTATATTACTTTTCTTACTTTTCAAAACTACTCCACCACATTTTTGTTTTACAGCTGTTATAATCACAGGCATTGAAGTGCTGGTCAGAAGAGACTTCTGAAGGTCTCTTGTCCAACCACTCACTCAAAGCAGGTATTGTACTAGCACCTGCTGGGGTAAGCCATGGCTTTGACCTTTAAAAATCTCCAGGAACAGCAAATCCACAATCTCTCTGTGGAAACCTGTGCCTGGACTTCATCACCCTCCAAGTGAAAAAAAAATGTCATTTTGTCCAGCCTGAAGTTTCCATGGTGCCTTTTGTGGCCATTGCTCTTCTTTTCATCCTGTCTGCCAGAGCTGAGAGCATTTGTCTATGCTGTCTTTAGAGCTCTCATCTTGCTGTAGCTGAAGACAGTTTTCAGGTGGTCCCACACTTTGGTCTGCCAGGAAAACAGGCCCAAAGGGTTGCCCTGGGTGGAAATAGGGGTTATGGTCACAGAATCATAGCATATCTCAAGTTGAAAAGGCCCCACAAGGATCTTGGAGTCCAACTCCCTGCTCCTTGCAGGGCACCCTACCACAGAACCTGATGAGTAAAAGCATCGTCTGGACACCTCTGCTTGGGCAGCAGGCTCAGATGTCCCTGTGTGGGGCCACTGGAGCCAACTGGGATCAGCTCTGGCCCCTCCATCCTGCAGCCCCATGGCCGGCCCCTGGATGTGGCCAAACCCTGCCAAAGCACCAGGCTGACCAGGCCAGCTACCATTGGAGTTGCTCCTTGGCTCATGGCTGAGGTTGCTAGAGCAGCATCTTGAGAAGTTTTCATGGACTCTCAGAAGTGGAGGGCATATGGAGGTAACCTTCCTTACAAAAACTTTAATACTGAAGTCTCTCACCCAGAAAATCCAATTTTCTGTATTTTAGAAATTGATTGTTCTAATTTGTTTTCTAATAAAAACAAACCCTTCATCATCAACACTCTTTTAGTGGTTTGGTATGCTCACCCTGAGGACCATTCACAAGTGGGTCAGGACTATGGCTTTGGCTCTGCTCTGGTGCCATCACAGCCTGTCAAACCTGTCCTCACATCTTGCCCTTGTCACACCTTGGTTGTCCTACCAGAAGGACTTTGCTGGAGATCATTATAGTCTCTGCTCACTTCTGAGTCCCCCCCACAACAGAGGGTAATCCATCTCACTGAAAACTGTGGGGGAAAAACAAAGTTCTTTCTTGCTTCAGTCTGTAATTAGATTATCTTTAGTTATTACTCCACTCTCCCTGCTGAATAGATATGTTTTTACCCTCTTCTCTTTTTAATTATATGGCTGGAAATATTTTACTGTGATATACCTTTTGTCTTACTGTGTTAACTATTCTCTCCAGTGTTTCCCTAGACCAGAACAACATCTGTGTACACCACAGAGCCAACAGTTCCCATCAGGTTTATGATGAATGCACCTCCACCAACCTTCAGTGTCCCTCACAGAACGCCATGCACCATTATTACCTAAAAATTAATTGGAAATGTTATTGGAAACCTTGTTTAATGTAGCTCCAGAGACTGGCTGGGAATTAATGGCTATGGCAAGCTCTACCTCATCCAGAATTTCTTCTGAAAAACCTCAAATGCTAAGGACAAACTGGATGGAGAGCAGAGGGTGATTCAGCCCCAGCAACAGAGATGAAGTCCTGAAGGGTGATGACATCTCTTTTACGGTGTCAGACCCCTGCTGATGGGGGTGTTTTAAACAGACATAAGTTTTTGGCATCAGCCATTTTGCCAAAGTCCCTTTCTTTTGTAAAAAGTGGATCATATTCCTTAATATATCTACTTGGTTAATTATTACAGCTATCTGAAAATATTCTGAAAACTGGGTTATTTCCTACAGTGATCAGTGAGACAAAGTATCAAAAATAAACAAAATTGGAAAAATCCACAAAATAAGCAACAGTGGGGTCATTATCTTGCCCTGGGCTGACTGGCATAGCTGGCTATAGCTGTATTTTTAAATTTCTACCATTCAAAACAGGGTGGGCTCACGCAGACTGCACCAGCTCTTGCATGGTGTGCATGAATTCTTTGGGAAGACACTAAATAATACACATAATAACTGGCTGAAATAGCATCTCTTCTCAGAGTGTAAGATAGGGAGAATTCAGTCCCAGCACCCAGGAACTTTCCCTGCATTTTTCCATGTTTGTGCGGGTGTAACCTGTGTGACAGGTCTGTTAATTTAGTGGGATGTCCCTGTTGGGGTGGTGACCCTCCCGAGAGCGGTCCCCTCTCGGTCTGACAGACCAGCTCCCCCAGCCCGCCCCGCACTCGCGCCCAGATGTAGTAACGCGTGCTCGACCAGGAGCGGAAGGGGGGTTCTTGACACGGAGTAGGTCCAACAGGGTTTATTGAGGATAGGTCCAACAGGGTTTATTGAGGATAGGTCAGAGGGCCCAGGTTGAGGAAGGGTATAGGAGAGGGAGAGGGACAGGGACACCAGCACTGCTGAAGGGGATCAGCAGGAGAGCCCAGAACAAGGGAGGGAGCCAGGGTATATAACTGGGGAAGGTAGGAGGGGTCAGAATATGAACTATCCAAACTATCCAATGGGGAGGGGAGTCAGGGAGGATTGAGGTGGGGCGATATGGGCTACACCAATGAGGGAGCGGAACGAGGGTGGTCTTCCAGGGAGAGCCAACCGGGGAACAGAAAGCATAGAACCTTCTGGAACAGCGGAATAAACCACAGTTGACTGACAACAAAGCATTTGCATTGCCCAACTAGGAATCATGGGAAGTTGTGTCAACTTTCCACTCTATCTCCACAACAATATCTTCCCATGGCATTTCTGCCCTGTCTTCCCTCTGGCTCCCTCCCACAAATTTATATTAAAATAAATTATGTATTTAAAAAACAAGGGAGGGGAGGATCCACAACTGTAAATCAAACACTGGAGTTCTGTTACTTGTAAAGATATTTGTAAAGAAATTAGATATTTTTTCCATCCCTCTAAGAAGCTGCCAACATGGAGTTGTTAAAAATAAAGTATATCCCATTAATCCAGTGTAGTTTTTTAGCCCAGTGGGGAAAGGCAAAGCAGTTTTTGCTCGGCTGTTACGAAAAATCTTGCCACAGCCCTGTGGAATTGTCCTCTCTGACAGACAAAGAGAACTGGTCTCGATGGGCTCTGCTTAACCCAGGTGATACCCCACATCAGCATATGCCACTTTCTGTGATGAGACATGAGCAACTGGATGGAGGAAAGCAGAGCTAAAATGTTTGGCAAGGAGGAATGTCCTTCACCAGACAAAATCACTATAAGGGGGAGAGTGCAACTGCCTAAAAATGTCATGCTTAAGGAGAAATTATAAATTACTCTCTTTACAGCAACAAGGTCATTTGGGGCTGGACAGGTTTGCCCCAGCACCAGACTGGTTGGATGTTCTTATTGCCAAGTTTCCTGGTGATACAGAGCTTACTCAGATACAATTTCTGTAAGATAATGTTCTGGGAAAAGATGCAAGTGTTTGGAAGAGTGTTAGAATTCAAATAATCCTAATAACTTTGAGAAATAGCCTAGAACTGATAAAGCAAAATTCATTAAAAGCAAGTGCCAAATGTTTTGCCTTTGAAAGAAAAACAAAATCAGTAAAAATCCAAAATGGTCAATATTAGTCTGTGCCCCAGTATAATAAAAAAAGAATACAAGGCTGTATTAGACCAGGGGCTGAATATAAGCCAGCAGATAAGATGCTGTTGAGCCATTCTCGTGTATGTCACATGTAAGAGATAAAGGCCATTATTCCACTCTGTTTAGCAGGGGCAAGACCTTTCCTGAAGTGTGTGTCCCATTTTGGGCACAAATACTTTAGGAAGTAGGGGGTGTGTATGTGCACACAGGCATCTCTGTGCACACAGCAGAGCTCAGAGATTGGTACAGTGTGACCCTATGGAGAAAGGGTGACCAAAGCAGGGTTGTTGGTTTAATAAAAACAGCATAAAAATGTGGATGTGGAAACAGACTTCAACAGGGAGCAGTTCTGCAAAGGGAATAATCAGTGTTTGTTCCCAAAACCAGGACTGAAGAGGCATTTGTTGTGCACTAAGAGCAACCTTGCTTGGACATTAGGAAACAATTAGCAATGGGGAGGTGGGGACGTGTTCCTGGGAAGGCTGTGACAGCCCAGGATGGGGTCAGCAGGCAACTTTGGAGGGCATCAGCACCTTTCAGTCACCTGTGAGATGGTGTGATTTGAGTTTCCATCCTGCAGTGTACTTCCTCAGAAAGGAGTCTCCCCATTCCCCTGCTTTCTTTCACCTCCAGAGCAGGGCAGGAGGCAACAGAATGGAGGTGGCTGTGCTTTTTTTGTTCTCAGTTCTCTGTTCCTACCCCTTAGGATATTCAACTTTCCATTGAATTCACATTGATAATGTTTTTGAAGTAAGAATTGCTGGGGTTTTTTTTCACTTGGTACTATTACAAATGACTTATTTTTCTTCTTATTATTTTTCTTTTTTTTTTTTCTTTTTTTTTTGGGGTGAATATTCAGACATTTCCAAGTGTTGGGAAAAATTTTGACTTCATGGTTGAGGTTACCCTTGAGTATCGCATGCCAGCATCACACTAATGACATTACCTTCCTTGCTGGTGCCCAGTGTAACAGTATGTCTTTGTCTTCCAAAGTTCTGCTTTTCCTTATCACCACATTCACTCTCTGGAAGCTGGCCAGGTCCAAGGGGATCAGAGAGGGTAAGAGAACAGAAGAGCAGTGTTCTCTCTGTAGTCCTGCACTCCCAGTCAGGACCAGCCAGGTCAGTAGCAGTTTCTCTGAGGAAGGCTCACAATCACAAAACAACTTGTCAAGACAGTGCTGGAGAAGCAGGAGAAGGCCTGAAGGATGGATGCAGCTCACACCATTTCCCCATCCTAAGGAGAGGTCAGTAAGAAGAAAATGCATAGCCTCTCTATCATTAATTCTAGAACTTCTCTGGTATATACATTATATTTTCAGGGTTTGCCTGTTTCTGTGTTACATTTTTGAACATCTTTCATCAATGAATGAAAAACACATTGAGAGAATTGTAGGAGCATGGAAAGCTTGGGTTGGGAGGGACCTTAAAAATCACCTAGTTCCAAGCCCCCCACCATGGTTAGGGACACCTTCCACTAGAACAGGTTGCTAAAAGCCTTACCCAACCTGGCCTTGAATGCTTACAAGCACGGGGCATCCAAAGTTTCTCAGAGCAACCTGTTCCAGTGCCTCACTACTCTCACAGGAAACAATTTCTTTCTGACATCTAATCTAAATCTATTCTCTTTTAGTTTAAAACCATCCCCCACCTTGTCCTATCACTATCTGCCCATGTGAAATGCCACATGAGAACAAAGGAGAGCAATCACAACAATATACAGAAGGAAGGGCAGCAATTTCTTCCTTCAGAACATTCTTTCTTAAGATCTCTCAGCTCCTCCACCCTCCTACTTTGATTAGCTGTTCTCCCCCACCCCTGAAACTGCATTAATTTGCTGGCACACTTTGGGTATGGTAAGTGTTGAAACTATGGTTTTAAAGCCAAGGAAAATCGTTCCAACTCAGGAAGTCAGGTGTTGTCAAAACAAACATTGCTGTTTTCTGAACTGCTTCAATTTGCACCGTCTATGTTTGTTTCCTTCTTGCCCTGCAGGAGAGTAGACCTGGGGCTGTGTTCAGCAGGCACACCACTTTCCCCACTGAGCTTTGTTTAGCCCTGAAGAGAAGGGAATGTGACCTTTTCCTGTCATTTGTGGCATCTTGCAGCTGGCCTTAAGCTGTGCATGGGTTGTCCCAATCCCAGTTTGCTCTGTCACAGCACGCTGTGCACTCTGGTGGGTGTGAGTGATGTGGGTGTGCCAGGGCTGCTCCAGGAGTGCTGAGACACACACGGGCAGCCACAGGTGCACCACACTGGCAGATTTCAGAGATATAATTTCGTTGTGCATGGGATTGAAAAGCAAGTCAACATCAGCTCAGCCAGCACAAAACTCTTACCCATGGCAATGCACCCAAGGTTTGTCTAGTCTAAAAACTTTTTGACTGTTCCTTCACCTGTGTTTTCCTCCCCATGTGGATGGGGATGATCTGTATTGTATTGCATTGTGCTCTTCTCTTGCAGCCAAGCTGCTTTGTACACTTTATCTTATTAATGACTGGAGCTCACCACGAGCAGAGAGGGAGGAATTTGCACTCTTGAGGCAATTATCCAAAACCTCTATGAAATATCTTAAGCTTTGTGCAATTTAGAAACAAACGGTGGGCCCTTGTGCAAATTCCAAATTGGGAAATTTTCAACTCTAAAGATTTTTTTAAATTATTTTTAAAAGTCAGCGTATCTGTGTCTTAGCCAAAAATCTCATAAACTTTCTGGGAATGCCTGCAAAGCATCAGGCAGTACACAAAGGGGTGCTGAAGCTTGGAGGAGCTGGGGTTGCTCATGCCAGGAATGCTCATAGAAGCAAAGTCCTGGAGGATTCAGAAGCTGGTGCTGATGAGTTTGACCACCTGGCACACGGGTTTGGATGAGGTGCCCAGCTTGCTGACAGGTGGTTTTCTTCCTGAGCATTAGCTCTGTCAGCACAAACCCATTAATCTGTTTTAAATAAATGCCAGTGTAAGTACAGAACTTGGCCAGACTCCAAGGAAGTGCTAAAAACCTCCATCCTTTTTTCCATGAAGCCAAAGTTGCAGGTGGTCTGTCCTTTCAAGAATTTGCTGCTGTTCTGTGAAGAAGTAAAAAGAAATTCTAAAAGGTTGTAAAAGCCCATGTATTCCCTAAAGATTATCTGACCTCATGAAATAAAAGGTATAGTTTCTTTTCTCTTTTTTATCAGTATTATAAAAGTGGTATTTAAATAGTATTTTCTCTCTCACAATTCAGGGGAAATATCAAAACTAAAATGGTGTATATAAAAGAACCCCCATTTTCTCATAACCTCTGCATCTCTGAAAAATCCCCAAACAATCTAACCAGATGAAAAACACAAACTAAGGAAACCAGGACTGGTGGCTCATTGAATTAACAGTAAAAGAAAATCAGACGTACCAAGAAATTTCTTGTTATTTTCAGTGCTGCTCCATATGTCATTTTTGTGGAGCACTATGTTGTAGTGATGCCCTGCTGATGTGGTAACAGGAATGATCTATAAGTATTGCCATTATAAACCTCACTTTTATAACCTGGATGTGAACATTTGCTGTTGCATGGTATCTGTTATAAAAAAATTCAATTTTCTTTTTAATGACTTGATAATTTTTCAAGTAGAAAAATATGAAAGGTTCCAAAAAGCAAAAAAGAGGCAGTTTTAAAAAAGAGAGAAGAATCAACAAATGATAGGTTTATTAATTATTTTTAGTAGTAATAGCTGTAAGTTGTATTTGTATTGCAGTGGTGCCTGTGTAGAATTAGGTGCTGTACACAAACATTTGTTGTTTTTTTTTTTTTTAATGGACTGAGTGGTGGCAGAAAGCACTGGATTGAAAACCTTATGAATTCTTATTTATTGTTTTTTTGTCTTTGATAGTGCCCTAGTATCTGTCTGAGGTTTGGCTTTTATTGTGATAGATGCTGTACATGTACTCAATTATCTCCGAGGTGAGAAGCACTTTAATGCACGCTCACTTTAAAGAGTGAGCTGAAACACTCTCCACGGAAAAGAGCATATCTGCAGAGCAGGGAACAAGCCTCATCACATAAAGCACATAAAGCACATATTTCTTGCAAAGCCACGCTGTAGAGGTGCAGCAGAGGTATCTCAGCAGCCTCTGAATGTGCTTCTCTGCTTATGTGGCACTGAAGACCACGGCTCTTGGCTTGAGTGCTGGAATTTGTGAGGCCAAAGTGCTTTCCACACTAATCCATAGGTATTCCATGGAACCACCTTGTTTAATTTAATTGTTTAATTGGACCTGCAAACTGGAGAGACCACAGAGCTGCCCCAACTCAGTGAGGCTCTAAATGTGTTTTTTTCTTTGTCTCTGTCTCGTACAGGGAGGATGGATTACTCTCTCTACAAGTGAGGCTGTGGAGATGTGGAGGTCTCTTCTCCCTGGTGACAAGTGACAGGACTAGAGGAAGTGGCCAGGGTGGTGTGAGGACTTAAAGAATGCAGTTACATGTCTCAAAATACCATCCCCACAGGATAAGCCACCACAATGGAGCCTGAGATAAGCACAGATGGCACAGAAGGAAGGAGCTCATTCCAGGCCTAATGGAGGTGGAGGTTAAGTTAGCATCCAGACAAAAATTCCCACCATGGCAAACGGTGGGAAAGGAAGCAAGTGCTTATGCACATGCTATCTCAAGGTATGGGAACGGCATCTACACTCCCTGAATACCCAGGACTTGGACTGTACAAAAGTGGTACCTCCAGAAGAAGGACTCTGGGACCTCCAGCAGTGAGGACCAGGGTGAAGAAGCACCAGTGGGACGATGCAGAAATCCACAGGGTGGTGATATCTTTTGCTTAACCTCTCTGTCTCTCACACTCTTTCTCTTGCCCTCCCCTTCCTATTATTTCTATCTCTCTACCTTAAATTAACTGATAAATAAAATCCATACTTGGCATATGGTCTGATTTGCACCTTAACTCAGGCAGAGGCATCTCTCATAATTAAGTCATAACAGGTGGTTTAGATTAGATACTAGGAAAAATTTCTTCCCTGAAAGGGTGGTTCAGGCACTGCAGCAGGCTGCAGAAGGAAGGGGTGGAATCACCATCCCTGGAAGTGCTGGAAAGCCATGTGGATGTGGCACTTGGGGGTTTAGGGGTGAGCCCAGGGATGGACTCAATGACCTCAGAGGTCTTTTCCAACGTTAATGATTCTATGAATTCCTAGATATTGGGCGGGGTTGGGCTCCTAGACCTGTGCAAAGGCCCCATGGACTTTACCATCTCTGTGCTGACTAATGAAGGAGCAGGTGCCCTACTGATCACCCAAAAAAGACAGAAGGAAAAGGTAAAGAGCACTTTGCTCTCCATTTTGTGGAGACCATGGTCTGGGTATTGGCCCCCACCTGAGTGACATGCCCAGGATCACAAAACATTACAGGGCACAGATACAGCTGGATCCCAGCATCATACACACAGCCTTGTATCTGACACAGCAGCTGATCCCAGACTCCTTCATTTATAAACAGTGTCTTGCACAGGATTTGATTTGCCCAGAATCCCCCTTGGACAGGTGGCTTAGTGCAGTGTAATTGCTTTTTCCTGACCTCAAGTAGGCTTGTCAGCAGAGTCAGCCTAGGTTGTGGTTGAAGATAAAAGCAAACAAAGGAATCGAGACACTTCTAATTTTAGTAATACATAGTTTATCCCCTTCTCACTATCTTGTCTTGAGCACCATGCTCTCAAATTTGCTTTAGTTTTTACTTCACTTTTCTTAGATTAACCATTATGTTTCAGACCACATTTAATCAGATACATACTAATTCTTTGGTTGGGTGCAGCATTCCCAGACAAAGCCTACTGCAATCCTTTTTCATTTTAAGTCATGCACACTGCTCATGAAGATTCACATTTAAGCCTCCCTGTCTCATGATGCATTGTGCTGACTCCAAAGACTAAGTGAGCAGTAACTTTCATTAAAAAAAATCATAAATATATTTTACTGCTTGGACTTGGTGCAAATGCACAACTGACTCATTGGCTCGATAGATGTAATTGCTCTCAAGGAGCCTTTATGGTCTATTGTTTCAATTATAAGTGAATTACATGGTCCCCAAGTACTTACTCACTCTGCTTTCAAGGAGAGTGAAAAGACCAAGTCAAAGCAGGAAATTAGACAAAAAGGACATCATTTTATTGAAACTTTTCACCTTCTGAGTGAGGAAGGTAAACACATCAAGCACAGTCCAAGCCATTCCTGAATGACATATTTTATCTGCCTGAAACCATTACAAGCCCTAAATTGTATAAATTCAGACCCTGAGAGAGGAAGGCAAAAATCGAAGGTAATATACATGGAAAAGACAAAGTTCATGAGGGATGAGACAAGGAGTAGAATGAAACAGTCTTCCTTCCAGTGATAAGTGACTGGGTAAAGGGAAAAAGAACAAAAAAAGAAGGATTGGAATTAGGTCTCTGAAAAGCTGAACTGTACTTTGAAGGACATCCCGCCCTTTTTCCTTTTCCACTTCTGGCATTTGCAACTTCCAGCATCACATGCTTGCTGTTGGAAATCACAGCATTCTTCAAGAGACTATGGGAAATGCTAATATCAGGCAGAAGAAGCACAGAAGTGATAGTACTTTGTGAAATAAGAACTTCAGGTAACAGTCCTCACAAAACAAAGGACAACATATGGCAATGCTTTAGTAACAACTTGGAATGAATTTGTCATAAATAAGGGAATGGAAATAGCCTACAGCAGCAGAACAATGCATAAGCAAGAAAAAAAGATATTCTGCATATTTCCTTTATGAAGACTCCTGCAAGGAACAGTATTATAGTAGTTCTATAGTGTTTCTACCCCCTCCAAAAAAAAAAAAATTGGTGTTTTATCCAATATCTCATAAAGAACAATTATGAGCTGGAATGTGAATGCTTAGGTGAATCCCTTGGGATTTTGGATGAAAATGTTTCATTTTCACATGTTTCATTTTCTGGGACACTGTCATGTACAAGACCCTCTGAGAAACATTCAAATCAACAGGGATTGAGAAGATAATGCCACTGGAACCAGTGTTTAAATATGGCAGAGCTGTGTGCCAATTTCCCACAGCCAAGAAACAGAAAAAAAATATCAGGGTGATCTGGGGTGTTGATGAAAGGACATCCACATCTCCAGGAAAGGGGAAGGAAATTTTTTTTTCCTGTCATTTGGCTGTGATTTGTGTCTGGATGCTTGAGATGTGGACATGATTCTTGAGGGAGTTCCTGGTGGAGGACGAACTACACAAGCTTGAACTTCAGTGAGACACACCTAAGCAGGAAAACAGGGATAGACAGACTGACTTGGTGCCTGACATGTTGGGAAAAAGGAAAATTGGCAGGGAATGTGCCCTGTAAAAGGAAGGAGGGAGAGAGGGAGGGAGGGAGGGAAGGAAGGGAAGGAAGGGAAGGGAGGAAATTAGTTGCTCACAGCTGGTCAACAGGCAAATGCCTAGGACAGGACAAGGCTTGCAGAGAGCATCTCAATGGATCTGGGTGCCACAGGGGTGGACTTCCTCCTGTTTTTGAGGTGCCTTCTCTGTCTCCCAGAGAACATGAGTGCAAGAGATCTTCTGGCAACATGCACTGGATTGGGTCTGAGAGAAAATAGGTGAAAGAGGAATGTGTCCTTTTGGAAGGATGCTCTGCTAGGCCATACTGGTTCTGGGGAAGTTTTTGGCAGCATAGTAGTGTCACTGCAGACTCCTGAAGTTGGGTAAATACAAACAACAAGGCCTACCTACCAGATTAGTCATGTTTGGCACCTGGTTGTAACTGGGCAGGGCTGCTGGGAACCACACTGTTCATTTCTCCAGCTTCTGGGTCACTGCCATATGTGATGGCCAGCTGAGACTCTGTGCTGGCACCACACTGCAGCCTAGAGGTGATGCTTCCAGAGTTACAGTGCCATGTGGAGGTCAGGCTGCACCTTGTGAAACCAACACTGCTTGCACCAGAGCCCAGAGTGGTGCTGAGCTTTGCCTTTCCTATGTCTGTCTCCATGAATCCTTAAATCCTCAGGGACTTTGTTAGTGAAGTGCACCTTTGGTTTTTTGCTAGTCAAAATGCCAGCATATTTCATTTATTTGCCTCTAGGGCTGTACAGAAATTTAAAAGTACTAAATACAGCTCAGAGTTTGAGTCTTCTTTTTTTTTTCTTTATAGCTGTATTAGTAATTACTATTTAATCCCATTTGTTGCTACCCATGGGACTAGCAATGGGGGAAACTTGATTTATTTAAGCCACACACAGTGCTAAAATTCAGATTCAGGGACTTGTGGTGTGCAGGACTTGACCACGTCAGCTATAGCTTGTTTAACAAACTGACTCAGTGTGCAAGGTCACCTCTCATCTGTAGCATCTTCTGGTAGAATTAATTTAGGGAATTATCTAGGAGGGGTGGATTTTTTCCTCTAGTCAATAGAAAGAAATCTGTGTTGCTGGTGCCCCATGCCTGCTACACTACTAACACAGGCTCTGACCTGACTCTGCTTCAAGTGGCACCCCTCAAAGCCTTTGTTCTTTGTTTTTCATTTGTCACTTCTGTGTCAGTTTTTTTGTCTTTGAGCACTATATGATCTTCTTTCCTTTCAAAAATTTTCCCTGGCCATAGGGGCTCCAATCCTGTCCCTCCCACCTGGCATATCCATTATCCAGATCTGGACTCTGAGCAGGTTTTGTGACAAACTCTGTTTCCTTTGGAGGGATGGGGTCATTACTTATCCCAGGAGAAAGAACATTGCTTCTTAAATGAAGGTATTTCTGTTTGATTAGAGGAGGCCTACTAAGGCACAGCACTTTCCCTTTTATTTCCTGGTGACTTGGACAGGCATTTGTCTTATCCATGTGTGAACATGCATGAGCTCCATTCTCAGCTGTCCATCAGCCCTGTTTGGACCCTTCTCTCACAGCCCAGACAGGCAATGATTATGAGGAGCTAGACAGCCCTTCCATGGGCCTTGTCCCAGGGCATCCTTAAACACATCCCCTTTTCCTGATGGAGTGGGAAACAGGCACACAACATCCTGACAGAACACCACCCCTCCTGCCTTGCCCAGCTGAAAGTTCTGCTGCTCCCCAGCCCTGGCACAACCCTAAGCCCAGCCCAAACCCCAGCTGGTGCCCATGCAGCCACAACATCCCACCCCTTTCCTCCAGTCCAAGACTAATTTGGGGGTGGTAGTGGTGGTGGTGCATTTTTTGTCAGGCATCAGCTATTTTCTAGAATAAATGGGTCCAGTGTCAATAGACTTCAGAGGTCTCCTTGGATATATGCAAATTGTACATGAAAATAAAAGCAGATCCAAGCAAGTATGTTAGGGAATAATGGGACAAAGAATAATTCTTTGCAACAATAGAGTTATAACAATAGAATAATTTAGAGCATGAATTATTCTAAATGAAATTAATATTCCAAATATACTTTTGAATAACAGTCTTAAAGAGTTCTGTATAAAATGACATGAGTGTGACAATGTGTTTTGTAACCAACAAAGCTGAAAGCAGTTTTTCAGAATTATTTTGGATAAAGAAAATGGATTATAAGAAAAAATTCATTTCTACCTGACCCTAGAATAATTTTCCATTTTGATTTTTCTCAGACTTTTGGATAAAATCCGTTCAATTGCCCAGATCAGTGGATCCCTAAGTGGTGGTTTATTCTTTGAGTAGCCACTGGGCTGTGCTATTACTCTACATTTCAAGGCTTCATCTTTCATAGACCAGCTTCCAACACGTTGTTCAGAAGAATGACTACTGCTCATGGCAGATCTAAATTGTTCAGTAACTGAAGAATCTAGTCAATAATTAATGACACAATGGCAAATAATGAGCTGAATTTTAGCTCAGTCACAATTTTTGTTTTCTTTTGTACCTGTAAATGCGTACAATAAACCAATTAGCCTTGGATCAAAATAGTTTCCAGGCACATTAGAAGTATCTAGTGATGCAGATTAGTTGTAATTGAATGCTGCAGTCCAGCTACCATCTTCTTTGCAACCAGATGCTCTGTTCTATATTGGCAAATGGAAAATTTAATCCAAATTAAGGAAAAAAAAGGAAGGCTTAGCTTCAATCCAGATTTTTGTCTTTTTTTTTTTTTTTTTTTACAGCGCTGTCTCCTGCAGTTGATCTCAACCAGACATCGTCCAGGTTCATCTCTGTATTGCACAGCTTGATTTTTAAAGGTGTTGCTCCAGAAAAGTAGTCAGCAGTCAATATACTAAAATATTAATTATATTTTAGTCAGAGCAAAGGAATCAAGCAGGTAGAAGTATCCCACTCCTCTCTGGCAACCTGCTTGGTCCTTTTGATGTTCAAGGTTGCACTGTGTATTGCATTTTTCTTTTTTTTTAATTTTTAATTTTTATTTTTATTTTTGGTGATTAAGCTGCAGCTCATAGTGATAAAGATCCCCTGTGTACATTCACTTTGTCAGCCACTCAGCCCTCAGATTCTGTCCCAAGATAAATTCCTGGAAATTCTATCTGTGATTTACATAAAAGTATACTTCAGTTGCCAATATACTTTCCCCTCTTTCTAAGGTTACCCACAATTTCAAAATACTCACGAAATCTTCTTATTAGGCCTATGAAATGCACCAAATCTGCTTGACTGTAGCAGCATTAAATCAGGAAACAAACTTCACACTCCTGAAATAAAGCTTTGAGGACCAGAATGCCCGTGCTATTATTCTGTGTGTTTTATATCATGGCAAGGCTGCTGAGCCAGGACTGAGATCCATCATGCACAACTGTAAAACACAGAACCAGACAGCAATGCCCAAAAACCTGCCAATATCTAAGCAGCCTACCCAGGCAATTTGTGTTGTTGTCAGTACATCTTCCAGAGGGTCTTCAGGTTAAGAAATTCAAGGAATGACATGTCCTAGGTAGCATTTCCATCAAGTCCCTCCATGACATTCAAATAATGTTTGAAAGCTTGTTTTTTGCACTGCTCAAGCTGCAGAGGTTACACAGCCACTTGAGGTTCCAGGATTGTTCAATCTAGCATCTCTTGGGAACATTACATTTACTGTAATATCTTGCAAATGGCTTTAATTTTAATGCACAGCTTGATCTATAATTAGTTAACAAGTCTCTCTTGAGCCAGCTATGACAGTGGTTACTAATTTTTAGCAGCTTATTTATAGAACTGGTCACTAAGATATATGTAGTCCCTCATCCTTTTACTCCTGTCCTGGAGCATGTAATTATTTCACTGGATCTGGGGACATAGCTGAAAATAACTCTCTAAATACATTATTAATAACACAGTCACCATAAAAATAAATTTTAAAAATAACTAATTTACCTTTTTTTTCCATTAGGAACTTTTATTTAGTTTACATTACACAAGGTCTGAAGAGTAGAGTTTGGTATTTTGAGCTTTGATTATAATTGTTTCTTTATTCGGGGTCTCCAGGAATATTACATTCAGGCTGAAAAGACACCTTATAGAGGCAAACAAATGACTGCTCTCACTATGTTTCTGACTTTTCCCTGATATTGTTAAAGATTTTTACATAGGCCCAATTTTGATCCTTGGTGCCAAATATGGCCTGATTAAATTATGATTTGATGTTTTCTAGACACATTTTTGGGGTTCTTTGGCGAAGAGAGAAGCTGCCTATGGGAGCAAGTGAGGTGGACACAGTGGAGTTTCTTTCTCCTGAGGGTGGAGGCATCCTGGTGCAAGGCAGTTTGTGAAACATCCCTCCCTGCAGGGCCAGCTTCCTGTCCTCCGAAGGAGGCTTTAGCATCATTCACTCACAGACATTTGCTTTCACACTCTTAACAGGATTTTTAGAGGGTCAGCCACACTGGCCAAGGGTGTTGTCCTGAGGGACCTGGCTCTGGGAAGTACATCACCCTGAGCTGCTGGTGGGAAAACAGCTTATTATCAAATTGCCTCTCTCTCCCAGAAAAGTGAAGAGCCTGATTTCTTGCTTTTAATCCTTTTTTCACCCTTTCCTAGAAATAAATTAGGTATTTCAGTTGCCACAGGGTCTTACATCAAGCACTGATCCTGCCACCGGAAGGGACACTATCTACTTCTAGCCTTTGTTCCCCTTCCTTTCCACACCACCAGAGGTGGCTTTGCCCTCCAGAAGGCATCTGCTCCCTCTATGATAACATGTGGGGACATCCCAAATATCCCAGGCAACTGAGATTCCTAGCGATGTCCTAATGTCCTAGGAATAAATATCCTGGTCCATGGTTAGCAGACAGTGATGAAATAAACTACTCTTGGATGTTGATTTCATGGATAGCCCGGAAGATGCTGTAGTGAGAGGCAATAAAAGAGTTTCCAGGCACTTTTTCATGCAACACAGTCAGATATGTGCTACTTAGCCTGCAACTTTTATCCCCAGTGAGGGCTTTCCAATGCCCTTGCCCAAATTGAAACTTCTCCCCTCCTCACCTATCCACCTCTTCATAAAACATGAATTCTAACATGGAAACAAGCTTGAGTAACTCTCATAAACAGAGCCTGTGACAGTGTGGTTTGTGAAGAACACACAGTGAGTCAGACAAAGCAGGGAAAAGAGGGGGTTTGCAGAAGGACCAAGTACGGGCAAAGATGTTGGATGCTTGAAAGAGGACGTCACTGTCAGAGATTCTCCACTTTGGAGTGCAGTTATCATCTGGAAAGTGTAAAAGTGACATCCTGGTATGCCACATTTATTCCTCCTCCGCAATTTCTATTCCAAATTCACTCAGTCTTCAAGTCAATACCATGTTTTTTGCTCTGACTGCCAGCACAGCTAGCTCAGCCTGTTACCTGAGAATCAAGCTGTGCATTTTCTGCTTATTAAAACATTGCCAACTGCAAAGCTTCTGGAATCAGACATTAGCTGGCACTGCAGTGGGAGAGGCAGGACATCTGAGCACAACATGGTTAACACCTCCCAGCCACAGGAATGAGAGAGGGATAAAAAACCCAGCGGATCCCTAAACTCAGCACATGTGCCTCAGGAAGCCCACAGAAAAACCTGCTTTCAGCACCTAGGTGCCATTTTTATGCAATTACTCGTCTGACTATCACTACATTTCATGATGGAGCAGCTAAACAGGGAGCCAAATAGCCCAAATAGTCAAGTGCCAGCTGTGCTGGATTTCCAAAGGATTTTTTATAGAGAAAAAAGGTGAAAAAAACTGCAGCCAGGATTTATTTACTATTGAATTGTCATCTCCAAAACTGCCACACTTCCTGCAGCATGTAAACCTGGCTAAGGTGCACTTACTCATTTTCATACACGGTTTAGTCATTGAGAGATTTAAATAGTATCTTCACAAAGGAGTGAAGGTTTCTTTAAAAGGAGGAAATGAGAAATGACAAGTGAACAAAAACCTTAAATAGTTCAGAACTTCTGTTGGGTTCAGAAGAGCATCACAAAGTCCACAGGCTCATCTGGAGCTCAGCTGACAACCATGAAGTCCCAGTGTAGCCAAAGCAGGCAGGAGCTCTCAGGAGGGCTCTCCAGTGCCAGTGCTGCTCTTCCCATCTGGAAACACTGCAGGCTGGAGTCATCATTGCTTTGCACCCTGTGTAACCACTTACCTCTGCAAGGACTGAAAGGAGAGAAGGTGCAAAATGCTGGAGGATTACAGCACATCAGCACCTTCTTCTGCACACAGGCACAGGAATGGGTAATGAACTGCTGGGACTGCTCATCCTGGTTCTCATCCCAGAAGCTTTAGGGATATCTGGAAAACACTTGCTTTCCTCAGGGACAATGTGGCTACTGAAGGCAGCAGATGAGACAACTGCCTTGGGTTAAATCCAAAGTACACTGGACAAGTGAGTCTTTTGGGATCTGGATTTCTCCCAGACAAAGACTGCCCGGCTAACAGCTCCACTGCCTGGAAAACTGTAGTCTGATGATCTGATAGCTGTAAATTACCTGCTGTTCTGGTGGTGCCCAAAGAGAGTCTGCGTGCAGACGATGTCATCCCTGACTGCTCACTGTGAGCCCATGTGGCATCACACAAACTGTGTCAGTCAATTACTGGGGTGGCTGGTGCCTGAATCACAGACTCACAGAAGGGCTGAGCCTGGACAGGACCTCTGGAGGATGTTTGGTCCAACTGCTGAGTTCAAGCAGGGCCACCCAGAGCCACTTGCCCAGGACCATGCCCAGGTGGCTTTTGAATGCCTCCAAGGTTAAATACTCCACAACCTCCCTGGGTAACCTGTGCCAGTTCTCAGTCTCAGTAAAATGTGTTTCCTGATGTTCAGAGGGAACCTGATGCATTTTAGTTTGTGCCCAGTGCCTCTGGTCCTGTCAATTAAAGAAACTGTTTGTAGCAGCCTGCAGTGAACCACACAGAAGGGAAGCAATTCTTGAATTTTATTCTAGTGCCCAGCTGAAGTCTGTAACACAGGACAGTCTCTGGCAAAATTCTTTGGTTTATTTCAGGGAAAGAAAGATGTGAGTCTTGCAGTTCATTCTAATCTGTGCTCAGCACCCTCAGCCACTTGTGGATGCTTCATTTTGCACTGGACATGTCTTTAATTCTTAAAGTGTGAAATGTTGCCTCCAGTCAACTTGACAAGCATTTTTCAAGAATTTAGTCTTCAAACCCACAAATCTCAGCAGCAAGTGCCACACAATTCTTTACACTTAGGCAGTGAGTAGGACTTGCTGCTTTAAATTATTTTTTTAACACTTTCTGAAGTGCTGTGCTGTTCTTTAAATAGCTGCTACAGCTGCCTAATTTTCCACCACAATATTGCCAGAGGTTGTTTATCTATTTTAATTAATTTATTTATGTATTTTTATTATTTAATTGTTTCTTCTCAGCTGAATGGTGGAAGATAATAGCCATGTCACAGTGATACAAGCGCTAATTCCAGGCACCAGCCCTGGTGATGTGTCACAGCAGACAGAACTTTGGCAGTGGCAGGGTGTTTTGGTGATGATCCCAACCCTGTTTTAGTCTTTCAGTTGCCTTCAACCTTACAGGGAGCTGGGAGCCCCCTCCCATGGGGGATGTTTGTCATGGCAAACACATCTTTTTGCTCCATGTAGACAGCCCTGGTGATGTGTCACAGCAGGCAGAACACTGGCAGTGGCCATCTCTGGTGGTGGCCTTCACTGCAGTGGGTGACATGGCTGGGCTTGGACATTTTCTGTCCCTCAGGGAGGTATGGGTTGGACAGCCTTGACCTGAGGCTTGGGAGAGCCTCAATCGTGGAGGCAGGGCTGCTGGAGGTGGGGCTGCTCCATTCTTTGATATTCCTGTCTTTGACAGCTAAATTCCCAGACAGGAACATGACTGGCACACGGCACACACCCTCTCCCTCCTTCCTCTACCACCCAGAGAGTATCAAACTTTCTACAGAAACACATTTATCCCTGGTCTGTACCCCACTGTGGTCCTACAGACTGCTGGAAGCTCTCTACAGCTGTGAACATAGAGAACTCCAAACCACCCACTGCCTTTGTATTTCATCGTGGTCCTGCAGGCAGCTGGAAGCTCTTCACAGCCATGGATGAAGGGATCTCCACACTACCCACCATCCTTGCACCCCATCAGGATCCTACAGGCTGATGAAAGCTTTCCACAGCCATGGAAAAAGGGAGCTCTGCACCACCCACCATCTCTGTGTGAGACTTACTTCAAAATAAATGTTGAGATTGATGAATTCATTGGCTGTTTCTTCTGGTTTGTGCTGTCATTTTAGGGAAATATTTTGGGACCCTTCCTTCCTCAGTATCTTAGGAAAAGATTGATGTGTTAGGAGACAGACCACCTCTCTGACAGCAAGGACTCACTTTATAATAGCTCTTGGCACATGTCCCCTTTCAATTTTTCGAAGTAACACTCCAATCTTTTACTGTTGTTCCAATCTTCCTTTTGGGTAGCAGTTTTGTTACCTCATAGCAAAACTGCTTTTCATCACATAAGGCCAGACTTATCCCTGCCCTGCCTTTCCCAGTAAATAAAAAAGCATGACACAAAAGGGAATGGCAAAAGAGCATCACAGAAGCCACATTGCTCCATCTTCCCTGACTCCCTTCCCTCCAGCTGCAGAAGAACAACAGAACATGTTCTGCACACCAGAAATGCTGGAAAAAAAGGCAGGCTGGTTTCCCTGTGATGAGAAGAGCCACCTGAAAATCCCAAAGAACCAGTGGGGATAAGATATGCTTTTGAGGACACTGGCAGCTCAGCATGGAGGCTCTGAGCATGCTGTTTCATCCCAGGCACTAGGGGCATGCAGTGCACTCCTGGTTGCACAAATCTCTCACTACTATAGTTTTCTCAAAAATTCATTAAAATGCAGAGAAAAAGCAATGCAGCAGTGAAACCCTCAGGGAGAGCAGCCCCTGGGGTTTGCATTGTGGGGTCAGACCCAGGTATGAGGCATTTTGGTGCAGGAGGACCATCAGTGAGCAGGTAGGCTGAGGCACTCAGCAGTTTTGGGCTGCTTTAGACACAGCAGCCACCTGATTGTGCCGATGTGCTTGTTTGTCCCATGGTCTGTTGCATTCCTGGCCAGAATACCCTAGAGCTATCCTCTTCCTATAATCTTTGGGAAGTCTGCCTGGAGACAGAAAATGAGCTGGCTGTTTTGCTCTTCTTGCACAAATGGAGGCCAAAAATTGCTTTCTTGCACGAGCAAGCTCTGGAATGGAACTGGAGCAACATATCCAGGGGACAACTGTTCCCTGCTTGCAGGGTTTCCAAAGGCAGCAGATTCTCACTTTCCACCACACTGGGCTAGATGATGCATCTCAGTGCACAAGAGGTCAAGATGTATTTGCTTGCTAAATGAGTCAGGAAAGGAGAAAATTAATGGAAAAATAATTGCAGGGCTCAATAATGCATTGAATAAGCTAGGAGCAAAGCATGCAGAAACAAATACAAGTAAACAGAAGGACAAGGCTCAAGACATAGATACCCTGCTGAGGATCACAGCAGAATCAGCCTCTAGGGGGGACTGGAAGTGGTGAGCGGAAATTTAAGTACTGCCTGTACTTCTGGGCTCTTCACAGGATGGAATGCCACACAAGGAGGACCATGAGCATCCAAGCAGCCCTTTCCAGAGCCCAACCTTTCTGCTGGAGGCTTAACAAAACAGACTCAAACAAATGGACAGACAGAATAACGCAGCACAAAATGCTGGCACCATCCTGACTGCTGTTACACTCCCCTGCCATCACCATGGAGGTGATGAACACGATATTCATACCAAGCACGCAGATCAGGGTCCTCTCCCTCCAAAGCCATGTTCCTGAGCATCCAATCCAAATCCAAGTGCTGCCCTGGTGAAATAAAGTCACTAGAAGGCAGCAGACCTTGCTGGGCCCACTGAGAAGGGAGGGCCTGCAGAGTAAGGCCCCTCTGAGTCTTCACAAATTGATAAATTATGCAAAGTTTGATGATGTGGTTATGCTGGTGTTGAGGAGCTCGGTGGATCCTTCCCAGCCCTGACACTGCTGGAGTTTGCAAAGGGGAATCAGTGAGATAGAAAGAGATGAAGTACATTTGCTAATTTAAATGGTGTTGCTCTGGTGCAGCTGAGGGTCTGGCCTAATCCTTGCAATGAACAGTTACTCAAAAATCAAATTCTTTCCTTTGTGGTCTTTTTTTAATACTCTGTTTCAGGCACTCCATATATAAAGGTATCTGTCTTCCTATGAAAGGAAGTGAAAAGATTAATTTGTTAAGTCAAATATTCATGACTCCCAGAGAAGGGAGAGGAAGGCACCTGAAGATCATTTATTATGGGTGAGTAGCTGAGGTTCCTCTGGAGGAAGGTATAACTGCAAATCTGTGACAGAGAGGATTTTTGGCAAGGGATGAGTCACCTCCTGTCATGCTTGCCACACACCTGGAACTAAGATCATGGACAAGTGACAACCCTGTCACACAAAGGCTCATTTTCCATTGATTTCAGTGGCTGCTGTTACAAATGTTGGGGTCAGATTATCCAGAGAAAATCCCAGAGCGTGCCTATAATGTCTGTGATAAGGCATTATGATAAGGCAGGTGATTAAATGACCTCATGTCCTTCTGGGGAAGCCCAGGCAACTCTGCAAAGTCAAAAGGACTTTGCTGATCACCACTGGCCCAACAGCCAGCTTAAGAGTGCTGTACAGGAGGATTTTCCATTTGGCTTAAACTGGAAAAGTAAACTAATTATGTGAATGAATGTTTCCGGCTGCGACAATATCAACCTTTGGAATGCATGTGGCCAGTGAACTATTAAGTACAGTATATCTTTAGCATCCCAGGGGACAATAACTCACCTTGCATGGCAGCTAATCACTGCTACCTCAGCTCTGCCCGCTCAGTCCCTTTGAGTGGAGTTCCACCCACTCATAATCAGGCCATTCATGCTCAGTCATGCATGCAGCCTCTCCAAACAGACACGGCGCTGCTAATCACCACCTCTGCTCTCACTTAGGCTGCCTTGTGGATGATTCAACACCAAAGTGGATCTCAGCAGCACAAGGAGTCTCATACTCCCTCTCATTTAAGGTGGCAGTCCCTGCTCTGATCATTCATCTGGGGCAGAGTGGCCTGTCACTGTCCCTGCTGCTGGCAGTGGCAGGGCTGTTATGGATGGATAATGAGATGATTTGTTCTCACAATTAAGGGATGACTATTGTGTGAATATTAAGAAAAGCTTTAGTGATGTACAGTTTTGTTATAGTTTAGATGTCCTCTGTTCTCCCCGTAGTTCCCTTTTCCCCCCTGTATTGCGACCATCAGACAGCCAGGGTTGTTTAGGACAGGTAAAAAGAAGCTGCACATGTGCCCCTTGCATGGGGCAGTTGGGAATGGCAAAGCTTGGTGCTTAGGGGGTGCAGCCAAGTTACAAGAGAGCAGTCTCCACTGGTAAATGGCAAAGAAGAGCTGACTGACAGACTTTGGGAGGGGCCAGGGCTGGCTGATGCACCCCCAGGGGTATAAAAGACTGAGCATCCATACTGAAGATGAACTGCCCATGTGGTATGCATGAGGGGCAGTTCACAGCGCTGCAGCTTTTTCCTTAGTAATCCTTTGTTGTATTTTTTTTAAGGTTTAATAAGTCTCTTTAAATTGTCAAAGTGAGCAGTTGTTTCTCTCAGCTGCATAGGGCCAACCTGAGAGCTGGAAAAATTCAATGCACAGAGGGTGTGGGGTTTTGTAGGCATTGAAGTGTCCTGTGAAAGCAGACTGCACATAAAGAAAGAGACGGTTTTCAAAGATTGGCCTTGAATTCTGATTTTCATAGGTGACACTTTGAGATTGTCAGGCAGATTGGCTCTGCAGAGCCAGGGATGATGCCATGCAAAGTCACCTGTCTGCCACCACACCCCAGGTCTCCCAGCTTCAGGCTGCTGCATGGTATTCCCTCTACCAGTGTCTGAAACGGGCATGATACTTCCAGGGAAAAGGAGACCAGGTCTCCTCCAACAGCATTTTACCAATATTGTTTGTGCCTTCTGGCTCAGGAGGGAGGAAGGATGCAGATATTGTCACCAAAGCTTTAAATAAAATTTCCTTAATTCATACATTCAGGAACCTCTCTTCTTCCCTGTCCACAGACCATAGCCTGAGCCCTGTTTTCATTTTGAGGGCTAGGAGGCATTTACTTTATTTTGCATCTTTTATTTTAGTCTGGAGTAAAAGGTTTTTTTTTGCAGGACTGGCCATCCTATCTCTGATGAGCAACTGTAGCTTAGCACCAAGGATCTGTTCCTCAGTCCTTGGACCTTGACAGTGTTACCTGCATTTCCCAAATCTTGTGGGTGACAAGGATAGTAATGTCCTGGAGGGGCTAGTGAAATATTTTGATTTATTCCAAGTTTCTCTTAGGTGTTTCTGTTTCAGTGGTCTTCATTTTCCTTGGGCATGTCTATACAGGGAATATCAGGAAAGTTGATTTAAATTAACTAAAGGCAGGAGTTTAAAATGAATTAAGTAAATTGCATTAAACCTCTCGTTTCACAAGTAAAGTGGCTTTAATATGACTTAGCCTTGGAAGAGAAGTAAACCAAATCAAATCAAAGACACTTTAATTCTGACAGTTCCCACAAAGGGCTTTAATTAATGCAGTTTAACTAATCCACTTAAAAATTCAGATCAACTTTTCTGAGCAGTTTCGTGTAAACAAGCTCTTACAACTGCTCTGCCCGAAATGATTTAGCCTGGTTGGGCGATTTTCCCCCAGAAAGTAAATCCATGCAAGACTGACTCTGGTGGAAGTCCCACTACGGGGTCTGGCACTTGGGTAACTCCATCAGCTGGAAAAGTGGGATGAATGTAATTCCAGGGTAGCTTAGCTCCTTCTAATGCCTACAAGGTCCAAGCTACTGTGCTTCCATGCCATTACACACACGGGGGAATGAGTCTGCCTCAGCAGCTCAGGAAAGAGAAGGTGCCAGCACACAGCCCCACCTCCCCTCCCGGGTTATCACGGGTTTGGCTGCGCTGGTGTGATTTGCACTGGGCTCCAACAAGTCCTTACACT
Source organism: Fringilla coelebs (assembly GCF_963513975.1). Classification (NCBI taxonomy): domain Eukaryota; kingdom Metazoa; phylum Chordata; class Aves; order Passeriformes; family Fringillidae; genus Fringilla; species Fringilla coelebs. The sequence continues at coordinate 7,727,887 of NC_140028.1, read as the reverse complement.
GCAGCCAGGCAGGCTGCAACCCTGCTGGGATTTCTTTTTGCTGCATTGAGACCAACATTAGCACAAAACTCATTTCCTTTCATGGGCCTTGAAATGGTAGAAATTAGGGCATGTAGTGATTTTGACTTTTCTTCTTCTTTTTTTTTAACTTTTTTAAGCCTACCTTTTATTTGGCCAGGTTCAGTTCTGGCTGGGTCACAGCAAGAGGCACGACTTACAAACAACAAAAATCACAGAAAGCATTGGCCGGGGGGGGGGAAAAAAAAAGCTGTTTCAGCCAAAACAGACATTTAATCAATTTGAAGTGTATCTCATCAATGTGCACATCAATCTGCCCCATTAAATACTAAATACTGCATCCTTTAATTCCCTCCTTTAATTCCTTCTGCTTTTATGAACAATTCCCTTTGTAGCTGAAATGCCTGGTGAAGGTAGTGCAGCCTCTTTTTCAGCAGGAATATGGATGTTTGACTTTCTCAATTAGCTGAAAGTCCTTCAGCAGGGGGTTCCCTGAGGCACATAGAATTCCTTGGCTGGTGACCCTCATTCCCTGTGCTGCTTTACCCTGGCAAGAACAGCAAAGCACAGACTTTCCACCAGGGTTTCTTCACTTATCCCAAAACTTGCCAGTCTGACAGCTTGAAACATCATCTGCTTTTTTGAGGAGGGGAATAATCTGGATATTCCAAAGTGATGTTCTCACTGCACAGAGCCCCAGCCCAGTCTGTGCTGCGCTCCCCCTTCTCTCATGACTCTCCTGGATTGTGTTTGATGGAGCCTGCATGCTGACAAGCTGCAATGCCTTGGTCTGGACCAGGGCAGACACCCTGACTCAGTTAGCAGAGCTCTCACTTTTCATCATATTTATTAGGCTGCATCTTTTTGAAAGAGTTCCTCCAAAATAACTCAGACAACTGCAATGCTCCAGCAGCATTGTACACAAAATATTCACTGTGAAAAATGTGCCAGCATCACCTTCACTGGATCAAAAGTCATGTCAGAGAAGATATCAAAGCATGAAAATCTGCTTGCATAAAAAAGCCAAAAGCCTGAAGCCATCCCAAGCACCTTCAAACGATGAGGGAGTCGCTCACAGAGCTGTGGATGGATCAAGGGGTAGCACAATTTCCAGCCAAACTCCTTCAGCTGCTGCTATCTTCTCCAGGAGCTCTTTTCAAACTGTGCAAACTTTAACTTTTCTTTGGGAAAAAGCCACTGCACAGTGTTGGAAACCCTGCTTGATTCTACGTCTCAGTGCCTGTCAGATATATGCTCCTTTATGTCAGCAAATCAGGAGTCATCTGTCCCATCTGAGTCAGACATAAAATCTGTGAGGGAACTTTCTTCTGCACAGACTTTCAGGTGTGGGAGCAGCTGGGTCTGGGGAGGGATAATGGGGACATAGGCCTCCAGCTTAACAGCTGATGTGTCACCTGGGCAGGAGGACCCTGCAAGTCACTCAGTCTGACGAGGCTCTCATTTATTTGCAGAAGCACCTGCCACACAACAAATCCTGAAAAAACATGATTTTTTTTTTCATTTTTCCCTTAGAGAATTCACAATCAAACAGATAAATTGCACTTCAGCCATCTTTATTAAACTCTCCCTTGGAACCAATTTGATTCACTTTATGTGACATGGCACTGAAGGCTGGGGAGTGCAGCAGTGGGACAGCCTCTCTTACCCTTCCTCCTGCAGGCTCTGCCCTTGTGGAATAGACCTGGAGGGCTGTGCATGAAGTGAGAACCAGTCTGCTACACAGTCCTGCACTTGATAACCAGCTTGAAAAATAAGTCAATGAAACAGTTGTTTGCATTTTTGCAGTTGAATATTTGCATTCTGTTATTTTTCTTCCTTGGATATTAATGCAGGAGGATAATTTGTAGGATAAACCCAGGGGGATCCTGATCACACAGGCACTCCAGATGCTTTGTGCACAGAGCACAGTGCCTGTGCAGAAGTCTTCCAGTAGCTGGAGCAAAAAGCATCTTCTGCTGCTCCATTATAAGGAAAACATTGTGTGCATCCTCCTTGCACTATTTATCTGTTCCCAGTAGGACTGTGAAGTAGCAGCCCTGTGCAAACACAAAGACTGAGACAGGGGGCACAACTAACTTCTACCACTTATGAGGGAGACAGCTGTCACCAGTCCTGCCCATCTGTTATTGCCACTAAATCTTCTTCCACCCACTAAGACATCTGAGTGTGTTCCACCCCAAGAAATTCCCAGTGCTTCCAGGTCTGGAGATTAAGAACAAAAAAGCTAAATCTAATATTTTTACAAATTTGATTCTTCAGTGCTGCTGGAACGCAGAATAGGTATGCACCACTGATATTACAAATGATTAGTGTTGGTGCATCATTCCTTGGGGATGTAGATGCCTCCATCACTGTGCCATGCACTCTTTCAGTCCTTTCCTATTGTCCTCGCCACCTCCACAAACCCTGACAGCTGCTTCTTTCACAGTTGCAAAGGACACAGATGAAGTAGCTTATGTACTTCTGAAATGGGGACTCAGTGTGTTTTTGCACAGTTTCTCTTGTAGCCTGAAGAGCTCTGTCTCTGCACTTACTGTTGGTTTTCCTGCCTTTGGTGTTGCTCTGATAGCTTTTGTATCTCTCCACTCCTATCTGTTTGTGCTGAGAGCTCCATTCTCTATCTTATCAGTTTATTTCCCTCTGTTTAAGTACTCATTATAATCTAATTTCCTCTTATTACTCTAAATTGCCCATCTCTCTATTCTATGTTTTCAACATAATTTATCTGCAGTATCAATCTACAACCATTCCTGTTATACCTAAGACTCTGAAAAATTCTTCAAATTTGTAAATTGGGGTTTTGCTTAGCTCTGCCAGCATTTTGCAATATGATTAAAAAAAAAATAAAGCTGACAGTCATAATATTATATTTGATAAATCCCATATAAAACAATGTGGATTTTTGCATGTGTCAGTAACAGGAACAGGATGTCTGATAATCCCATTGCTGCTATCCTATCTCCTATCCAGCACTGCTAGTCAACAGGCAAAGACAAACTGCTGAGCAGAGTCACACTGTTGGAAAGCCTAATTTTAAATTTCTGACCCTGAAGTCTAAATTCTATTTGATATTATTTATGAGATCTTATTATGTAACCAAATATACAAATTAGGCCCAGTCACTAATGAAAACCAAACCTTTACTTAATCCATAAGTAGTTGGATGAATGGTGATACCTGGATTTTGGGACATTTAATATTTATTATTTTTTCCATATGAATAAAGACGTTCCAGCAGTCCAATCTCAGACTGAGAACAGCAAAGAATAACTCTGTCATGAATAAAGCAAATATAGCCAGCTCACAAACAGCCTTGAATTTGGGATTACTCACTGAAAATTTTTAATAAGTATGACTATGTTCAGAAATTTTTATGTCTGAACATATGCTTTCACAATTCATGCATGCACATTTAACTTTTTTTTTCTAAAGAACTTAATAAAAACACTTTCTGTGAGTAATTCTCCTAAAAAACTCTCCTTATGGATGTCTATGTAGAGAAAAAAAATTAATTGAACAAAAATTTAGAAGATAGGAGGAAGACATGTCTGCACAACCAGAAATCATACTGTCTGGTTTCAGGGTATAGGGGCTGTGGGGAAAAATCTTGACAGGATTTGTATTGATCAGATTAGGCAGTGTATTTTTTGGGTCAACCTGTTATATTTTTTCAGTGTTTTCAAAAGCTTTCATTTAGATTTAAATGGGTGTTTTGTTGAACCTGAAACAGATCATTTTTTTGGAAGCCTTTTTTTTGGTTTTTAAAGAAAAAATGAAACCTAAAGCTATAAAACCAAGGAAGTAGAAACAGCCCAAACTTGAGGTGATCTGAGACAGCTGCCTTCAGATCTCTGCTTGATCAGAGAAATTTAAAAACAGCTCCGAATCTGGATGATGGAGGAAATAATGCCAGCCAGTTCACTTTGGTGAGTGCCTTCCTCACTGGGTAATATTCCTCCTCCTGGCTGTCTCCCAGTGGTACTGAAGTCAGGAGCTGAGATGCAGAGAGCTGCGCTCCAGAGGAGCCTGCAGCCAGGTGGGAGGGAGCCCTCTGGGAATGGGAAAATGAGGATGCAGAGCTCTGTTCTGGCTGAGATTGGGAGACCAGCCAGAGGGAGAGAGAGCACCAGTGATCCCACAGCAACTCCCACTAATTTTTCATAGTCCATTTTGGGGGAAGGCAAAATACTTGTGAAAGGTGAAATAAAATATCACTCCTCCAGGTGAAACTAGCTGAGCTTTTGGCTTGCTCTGACTCACTGTATTAAATTTAAATTTCTAAATGTCTTTGCATCAAATTGAAACTGTCCCTGAAAATGCACACACACCTTAAAACTTATCTTCTCAGCTCCTGATCCCTCTCCCTCCATGCTGCAGTTGTGTCTGGCTGTTTCAATATTCTGTTTTGGCACTGTCCTATTGGTATTTTTTTCAGCAACCTCTAAAGAAAAAGATAAAGACAGAGCCCTGTGGAGACACTCACCCTGATCCGTGGCCAAGGCAGGGTACATATTCCCTGTGTGTAGCCCAGCCAAATGGCTGAGTTACCACTTCCTTGGGAGCCTCAATCAGACCCCAACCTCCCCTACAGGGTGGTATCATCTGAACAAAACGCTTGGATGCTGCTCAAGCAAGTGGAAGAGAATATTTCCTTCCAGCTCTCCAAGCTATTGGCCAGGTGGGAGCCAGGAGCCTGAGTCTTGTGCTCCAACACACAAACAAGCACGGTGGGCACACTGGAGCTCTGTAGCACACCTGGGGGTGGCAGCTGCTCCATGGGGAGCACCTGCTGTGCTGCAGAGAGGGAGGTGGGAGATCCATGCCAACCACCTGAAAGGGCAGTGCCTGTCGTGGTGCTTCTCCGAGCGTGTGCTCGGGGTCACCCCAGCTTGCTCCGGCGCTGCGGGCAGCGAGGGACACTCTCCTGTTCCTCGGGGGGTCAGGAGAGTGGCTGAAGGCTTTTGCCTTTTGGACAAGACACCAGCACAACATCGGTAGAAGAAGGAGAGTGAACCACAGCTGGGGGCAAAGTCCCGGTTTATTCCAGAGCTCTACCAACATCCCTAACCCAGGGAATCCAGAGGGTTGAAGACACCAAAATGGCGCCTGCAGGGTGTTATAAAGGTGGGGAGAAAACCAGGGAGGGGTTTGCCCGCCTGCCAATGGGGATACAGGAGGGCGTGGGATCGGGCAAACGGGCAGGTAGGGGGACCAATAGGAGCTACCGGAGGGAGGGGCCCCAGTGCCTGAACCTATCACTCGACGGCCTTGGTAGAAGTTTCTAGAGGGAGGGGATAGGCCGAGTGAAGGATGGCACACTGGGGAAGGGTTAAGGGAAGCATTAAAGGGTTCCGGGAAGGGTTCAGCCGTTTTTGGGCAACAGAGGGACGAGGTAGCGGGATTGACATTAAAAAGGAGAGAGGAGGCAGCAGGGACAGAACTATTCTAACAGGGGGGAGCTGGGATAAACCAAAGTACAACTTAATGCAACTAAAACATAAAAGAACACGATACAGCAAGTGTCTGTTCTTTCCTTGGTTCCAGTCAAATATTGTGTCAATGTCCCTTGGCTTTAGGCACTCTAAAGGAAGAGCCCCTGATCCTCCTGGTGGGTGATCGGCCACTGCCCCTTCCCACATCTGCCCAAAGAGCAGCAGGAGGGCTCGCTCTGCACCTCAGATCTCTGCAGATCAGTGGAGTGGGTGTGAAATCCTGTGGGGAGTTTTTGTTTCCCTTCAGTTCCCTCAGATCTCTGGATAACGAATGCAGCATTTACAAGCTGGTGGAATTAAGCAGCATTCAGTTTAATTAAGGGGTTGATTACTCAGGGAAGAAATCAACGTGTCAATCAGGTATGTGGTCCAAAGTGTGGTGTGGAAGATGGGCAAAGACCTACCTGCAGACAGCAAGGCAGGTATCCATGTGCTTCTTTGGGCAGCCTGACATGCCCACAGCCAGGCAGAGCTTACCCCTGTGCTTGCACAGACCTCTTGGAGTGACTTTTACAGCACTGTTTGTCAGCATTCAGGAGCTTCCTGCTCAGCCCCAAGTTAAGATTTACTATTCATATTACAATATCACTTAAACATCCTGTATTGTCTCAGCTGGGACTCACCTGGGCCATAAAGATGATCCCAGAGTAAACTTAGTAAAGTAAACTGAAAAGGTTAGGCTGAGTTTATCTCTTTCTTGTGTGCATTAAGGAAACGAGGCTCTGGTATTTACCATCTTCCAGCTGAGCAGTTGTGACCTTGGAGGCATTTCAGGTTGACAAGAACAGGAAAATTCCATTTCCTGCTTGAGTCCAAATGGCAAGCAAAGCCCCAAAAGCTTATTGCCAAACATATATAGATTTTCTCCATATTTATGGATGCCCAGGTCTCTTTTCCTTGTGACTGAGTATGTGAGAATGCCTTAGGTAAGTCCCTTCTCTTTCCTGCACCTTGCTTCCCCAGAAGGTAAATTGGTCATAATGGTTGAATTTGTACAATGATTAATCAGCTACAGACAAATGGAAATATTAAGTTCAGGTGTAAGCTTTTGGGGAGGCAGAGGCTCAGTGTCTCTGTGGAAAACATCTGTATGCTGGGATCCTAAGGCAGGACTAAATACTGGGGTATTTGAAATGAAGGTACTTGTTCCCAGACTTCACCTCTCCTTCTTCCTTTCAGGATATTGCTCTTTTTCTCAACACTGTAAGTTCTCTTTTTTTTTCTCTTCAAGCTCTTGTGCCTTTTGATTTTCCTTGATGGTTTTGTATGAGCTTTCAGTTTTCTGACAGTCTGTTGTTTTTAGCCTCAGAGGTCAGTTTTTAGTCCCTGGCACATGCTTAAATTTTTGAAGATTTAAAGCTTATGAGAGCAGCCCCCATGCCACTGGTAGAAATACTCAAATTCTCAAGTAAGGCATAAATTTAAGAGCCTCGTTGAATAGATTTAAATCTGGTGTAATGCTACAGAAGTAGGACAAGTTGTCTGGATTTATACCAGGTGTTTGGAAGCAGAATCATGACATAGTCTTAATTTATTTCATTAGAAGCACCTCTAGCACCTTAATTGATAGGTGCTTTGTTGTATAAATGCAGTTAAGGAGGATTATTTGAGACTTCCTCTACACTGTATTTTTGGAGGTTTTCTGTCAGATAATGCAGTTGTAGTAGGAGTTGCAGAAAGCACTGTGTCCCCATGGTACATTACATGCAGCCCTTCCCAGTGGCAGTAAATGTTCTGGTTTAATCAAAAAGATCACATTTCTTTCTATTGCTACCTGCCCAGAGAAACTGGAATAACTTTTGGCCAAGGAATACATTAGCTTAAATCTTAAATTTCAAAATGAGATTACACTCAAGTCTTGCAGATATGAATCATATGTCCCCCATTACTTCCAATCTCTTCCTTTTTCTCCTTCTAACTTGAATTTGTGTGAGAACTGCAGTGCTGTGGTATTGCTGGCAGTGGTCAGGGGCTCAGCAGGGGCAGGCACAGCATCCAGGCATCCCTTTTCCCCACCAATCCCTCTCTGCCATCCCTCTTCCCATCAGAGATTGTTCAGTTCAACCATTCCTGGGCATTGTCTGGTCAGCCAGAGCCACTCTTGCACTGCCTGCAAATCATCCTCAGGCAGGCACAGCTTTAGATTTAAATCTCAATGCTCTGCTCTTTGCAAGGCTCCTGGAGAGAGTTCTGGGGGCATTTCAGGCTCTCCCCAGCCCAGTGGCTGCAGGAGGATCTTTTGTCAGCTTTGCATCTCCCTGCTGGGATGTGTGAGTGTCCCAGTTTGGAGCAGTGGGGTAACACTGGTACCCACCCTCTGCACACGCCTGTCCTGAAGATTTATGGAGTGATATTTTCAAGGACTAAAGCATTATTTAGGCCAGGTGCTGTGATCTATTAATAACAAATGGGATAAACATGGGGTAGTTTAATATTTAAAGCACAGTCTTTGGAATTGGGACATCTGTGGCCTTTTCCATCTCTGCTAATGGCTTCCAGCCTATCCCTGGACAAGACACATCCTGTCCCTGCCACTCCTCTCAGATTTCATATAATGTATCTATTTATCTCTGGACTCTTGTGGTGAACAGTGCTCTGACAGGTGCTGGTGGAAAGGCAGGCATAGCAGGTTCTGGGTGCTCATGAGACCCACAGGATCCACTTTGGATGGAAGATTTTATCCTAGTCTGAATCTAGGAATGGAACATTGCTCTTCCACCAGCCACCTTCAGTTTTATTTCTTTAAACTTTCTTCTTATTATTTGTTTCCAATATTACATCCACTGTGTGACTGGAGTGCCAGGGATTTAGAGTGTCATTGTGTCATGGCTCTAGGAGACATCTGACCAAAGGCAGTGGGAGCTGTATGAATGCACTAGCCTGAGACAGAGAAGATGTCTGGGAATTGATAATTTATGCATCCTTTCTGCTTTTAAACTCTGATTTGTTGGTTGGAAAACAAACATACATTCCTGTAGCTTCATCAATAGACCTTTTTACTTTTTAAGAGTAACCTGATGTTCACCTTTCTTCCTGTTTGGTGCATTTTCCTTTATTTCAGAACTCATATATATAAATATAGCAAAGTTTCTGACCGTTTTGTATCATAGCAGAATATTCATGGAACAAAATTACTGCAGATTTACCCTAGAATAGCTAATCCAGGAGAGTAGTGTACATGGATCCAGTCAAACTGAGCAGTAGGCCAAACAACAGCTATGAGATTTTACTGTCGGACTCCTCCTTATACAATTCCTGGTTGCAGATCTTGAGGTCTGCCTCATCTTTAGTGGAACATCCTACTTGTCCATGTGAAATGTCTTCCTCCAGTCAGTTACTTATGGCAGCATTTCCATTGTCCGAAGGTACATCTTCGTCTGGTGTGCGCTTACTTGGCTGTGATCCAGTGGTACACTCAGCCCAAACATCTTCTCTAAATCATGCCCAGTGCACTCCCATGTATTCTTTGAAGGACCACAACACAGAGTACACCATGTCCCTGGATTCTTGGTACCAGCTTCTGACTCAACTGCACTGTGCATATTTTGTGATGGAGGACCTTTTTTCTGCAGTACTTAATGTTCAGTGAGAGTTTAATCAAGAAACATGAGTAATTGGCATTAACATCCACTTCTGAGCAAGAGAACAGCTTTGATAGCATCTACACTCATTAGAGATTTCATTCCAAATGCTGTTCATTCCAGTCAGCACTCTTCTTATTGGCTTCTACTTTGTAAATACAGCACAGATTCTGCTGGGCACAGAAGCAGGCCTTGAGCAAACACTCTGGAGTTACACAGAAAGAAGAAGCTTTAAGTGTCAAAAAGAAACAAGTGGAACACAACTGTTACTTTAATAAAATTTCTAAGCGGTGTGCAACACAACAGAAAGACCTTCAATGACAGGACACAGGATTTGTTTACTGGCTGCCTACCTGAATTGAGTAGGATTGGTTTTGCTCATGTTCTGGAGTGAATCACTGGAAAAGCTCAAGCTTCCACTTGGGAGGCCTGATGAAAGCTCGTTGGGATGCACTTATGGAAACAAAGCAATGATATGCAGTTAAGGGGCATCAGCCATGCCAGGAGTGAGATGGGAGGGAGGCAAACAGGTCTCCATGCTTTGCACTAGTCTGCTTGTGTAAAAATCCTGAACAGAAAATGGACTGTGCCAACAGGTCTGCACCACACCCCTTGTCCTCCTACCACTGGAATCAGTACAGGTGACATTTAATCACTTTACAGTCTTTGTTTGCTTTTAAAATGCACCTTAAATACAAAAATAGTTAATAGGCGTTCATGAATAAGATTTCCTCTGTCCACTATGGAAATGAAGAACACTCTGTTATGGTTACAGTGCCAGGGGGTAGAGTTTGAATATTCTATACCATACACATCCATGATGGGGGATGTGATTTCCTGGAAGTGGGAAGGGGACCATCCTGCCTGGCTCTCTAAGAGAAGAAGGTATTGGGGGCAGCCAAGTTAATTTCCCTGGTGGTTGTCAAAACCAGCAAAACAGTGTAATGCTGATTTTCAGGTAGCTTTTAAAATAACAATGTTGTGTTACTGTGGTATCTAAAATGGCCCTAAGGCAGAAGTTAGGAAATGTGTTCTGTGTCAATTTACCCCTACACTCCCTGATTAAATTTGCACCCAAATCAAGTGGTACAAAGTCTCAAATTGTTTAATAAGTTGTCTTGACTAATAGGTTTTATTTTTTTTTTTTTTGAACCATTACCCTGAAAATGTGAAGCAGCAGGAGCCCTGAATTTTGTATCTGTCAGTAGAAACAGTTTGGGTATCTTGTTCTGCTGTTCTATGATACTTTGCACTTTGACAGCTTTAAGGCCCTACTGAGGGAACGTGCCACCTATTATTTCAAGTGATGCTAACTAAGCTCTTGTTGAGTGAAGCACAAAAACATCAATTTCTTTATATCAGTGTTTGAGAATAATGTGCCTGTGCAAGGACTCTTGCATCCCATTTTCCTGCTGTGACCATCTGACCTGAATTTTTACTTAGTGCTGCATCCTGCAGGCTGATCTGCAGTAGCCAAATCATTTCAAAGAGCTTTAGGCTCATGGTTTCCTAGGGGTGGTATAGCCAAGAGCCAGAAAATCTTAGCAACCACTTCTCATTCAAGGAACTGCCATTTGAGATCTGCCACCCTAGATATTACCTAACAAGATCATGTAGGACTAGCCTGTTCAGACTCTTCATCTGGCACATAGCAGTGAACCCCATGAAACTTAGCTTTGCTTGGTTTTGGGCGAATCTATTTGCCCTGAGCTGAAAACAAAATTTGTCAGGATGAAGAATATAGTAGTTGAGTACCCTGGGAAAAGAGTTCCTCAGTCACCTTTTCCCAGAGAGAATGTTTTTGTTCTTACCAGCCTTACATTCTTCATGCTTGTATCCCAGGAAGAAGGCTTAGGTAAAATCAGTCCATCTTTCTCCGTCTGGGCTCAAGGCTGATCTGGGAGATGGATGCAGCATGAGAGCCCTTCCCCCTGCTACCCACAAGTGAACATGCTGCCAAATCTCACCTCTGACTCTTATTTGCTGCCCTCAAGTCATGTCATCTCATGCCACCTCAGGTGCCTGAGGCATTTGTGGGATAGCACTTGCAGTACAGACCTTCTTGATGCTGTTTTCCTGTTGCCCAGTAGAAACACTGAAGGAATTACAGCCCACTGGACAGATACCTGTAGATACTGAGGGCCACAATACTTTCCTTTGACTTGTTCCTAACATCACTTCTCTTCTTGAAAAGCAGTAAGAGCATTGCTACTACTGTTGCTGCCACTTCCTACTAGCAGCAACAAAATGTGGATTGCTCAACCCAATCAATTTCCATTTCTCATCTCCTCTTTCCTTTGTTTCCTCTACTGCTCCTGTGCTTTGTTTTCTTTCTTCTTAGAGATTCAAAAGGATCTTATGCTGGACTAACAATTGACACTCAGGAGCACTCCAAGAGTGTAGCTCTGATTCTTGCAGGACATGGAGGGAGAAGTCTGTCAAGGGGACAGAAAGTGAGAGAGTTGAACAAAAGCAGGACGATGATGCTGCCCTGATGGACCAGAAGAAAGAATGAGCTCAAGGAAAGAGTGTGAGTGCAGAGGAAGGGGTAAATTATAGGGATAAGAGCATAAATATGGGCAGCAAGAAACAACACAAGGCCTTAAAGACAGAATTATTGTGGGAACTCAGCACATTGCTCCGGATGTCCAGAGCTACCGAGAGAAACCTTGGGGGGCTCGGAGGTCATGGAATGTTGCCAAAAGCACTTGGTGGCTTGACTTTGATCCTTCTAGGGATGTGCCCCCTGCATGTGAGGATATGAGAATCACTGGGGTTTGAATGGTGTAAAAACAGTATATTTGCAAGGTGAAACACAGGTTTTAAGGTTTTGGTACAGGGGGGTTATGGAGACAAGATGGAGGAATTCAGGCCTATCTTATGGTTCTTCTTTCTTCTTCTTGTCATCCATTTTCTGTGTGATGTAGGCACTTATGGATAGGTTCTTGGTGAAGGTACACTTAGCAACAAGGGTGAAAGGTATTGGGGGTAAAAGGTAAATATGATTTATGTAGGTTTTACTATAAAAAGACACGACTGCCCCGTGGGCAGTCAGAGTGCCTTTGGCTGCCTTGCTGGTCAGGTCCCGGCTGGACAGAGAGAAAACTTTGTAGATAATAAATAATAAACAACCTTGAAGACCAAAAATCAGAGAGTCCAGCCTCGTCCTTTGAAGCCCGATCTGAACGAACCATCCTGCGCGTGTCTGGGCAGAGACAGACAACAGCCGACCCGGACAAATTAGCAATATGATGAAAAAAGTTAAGAACTGTCAGTAAGTAGATTCACAATCTGAGTAGGAATGGATCAGAAGTTTTAGCTGAAGCCCTGTGAATGTTGAGGAGAGGAGGAAAATAGGCAGCAGAGAGCTTGCAGCGATCCAGTTAGCCAGAAGGGACCTTGACTCAGCTCTTCAGACCTCAGAAGCTCACTGGAACAAGGTGGGATGATCATAGGAACAGGCTTTCTTGGGGAATTCTTGAGGTTTTCTGGATGGAAACAGCATAGAGAAACCTTTGCACAGCAGATTTATATCACCATTGGCTTTGCTGCTAGCTGGAAATGCAAGGCAAAGTGAAAATAAGTATTTCTTTTCCTCCAGCTATCCTCAATCATTAAAATATTGAGTGAGTCTGTGAGTTTGGTTTAATCAATGCTGCTCTGGCCAAACTTGTCACTTACAGACCAAAATGCAAGTATGCTGAAGAGAAAACAAGACCAGAAAAAAACCCAAAACCACTATTGACAATGACCTTTGAGCAAAAGTGGATTTTGTTTGCTACACTTGTATGTCTTAAACATCCTAGCACCAATTCCCAGCAGCAGAGTTCACAATAAAGTGTTTGAATAAATGACTTGATTTGTCAGAAGTTCAGAGCTCTTACTTCCCATGAATGACATGGGAACATCAAGTACCAAGTTTCTTCCAAAACAAATTAATTAGTTGTGACACTTTTTCTGATCCCATGTCTTTGACATGTCTCCTGTGACATCGTGGACTTTTTGGCTTAGTTTCCTGGTAGAGAAACTGTCAATGACCACAAGCTGGGTGTGTTCCAAGGGCTTTGTCACATGATTTGGAGAAAAAATGGCGTAAAACTATGCAGAATTTTCTTTTTTTGTGTGTGTGTGTGCTGAGGGAAATAACCTTAAGAAAAAAGAAATCTTCTGTTTACTCATGGAGCTTATTGTAAGCAGAAAAAGCAGTGAAGGATATCTGGTGTAGCTGAAACTAACTACAGTGCATCTTTCTGAGGTTAAACAGTAGCTCATACTAAAAAAAGATAGTCTTAAATATTTTGTGAAACCATATCGTCTGCTGAAGCTTTCCCTGAGGGTCATGGTGGATATGGAACTCTGGCCATGTGATTCTGACAAAGCCAGTATAGGCTTTTGAATTTTTTTTTTTTTTAATGTTGAATAGTTCCATTTTGGCTGAAAAAACCAAATTTGAGAGATGGAAAAATACTGCTTACCAGCACAATAACCTTGTGTGGCAACAGACTCATGATAAATATTCCATAGATCTAGAAGTTCAGTCTGATACATGGTCTGGACCAAAGGGTTCTCTTGCAGTGTGGTGATTTATTGTATTGCCCAGCCAGCTGGAGTGGCATTAAAATGAATTATACCAAGCTCCTGGTTTGGAAATGGTCTAGGTCATTATGTTTTAAGTACAGATTTCTTAAAGGGCAGAAGGAACTTTGGAGAGAGAGAATGAATTGGAAACAAATTGTAATCGTGACATTCTGCCCTCTCTCCTCTCCTCTCCTTGCCATTTTTGGCAATTAGGGCATTTTTTCTTCTTTTCTGTCAAGGACTGGTAGGCTTTGAAAAAGGCTTTTTAGTCATTTGCCTTGTTGTGATTCGCAGAAAAGGAATAAAATGTGTTCATTCTTCCATGCTTGCACAGCTGTGTCTGTGCTTCCTTTTTCCTGGTACACGTCCTTTCCTCGTGATGAGGTTTCATAAAGCCAACATGAGAGATGTACCTGGTTGCCTGGGCTAAATCCTTGATAATTTACAAGTCTTCCGTGATGCCACAAACCATGATGTGCTGTATTGTTCAACCAGGCTCTAGGTTCACACATTTCTGTTTATTCATAATAATCCCATTTCTGCATGTTCTGGTTCTTCCAGCTAACTCATGTGTGAGAAGGTCTCCAAGTTGTCAAATTCATTCTCAGGTTACTAGGGAAAGTAATTTTCTTTTATTTTCTCGTATTTTCTTTTAATCTATGCTTATTTTAAATACCCTACTGCATATCTTGTGGTCTGTCAATTATGTAGGTACCAGAGCTCCCATATTTCTGCTGCAGCTAGAAAAGTTTTCAGCACCACCATAAACATTCAGGGTGCATTCTCTGGTAATAGCTCATACTTTCATGATATCAGATAGGATGACTCCCAGAAAGACAGTCTGATTTTGGCTTATCCAAGATACCTAGTTAAGACAAGGCTATTTTGATCCCCTGCAGTCTATCTAGCCCTGCAAACCCTGGTCATTCAGACACAGAGCACACATACAGGTCTGAGTGTCACTGTGTGGGTTCAGCAATCCACTTCATTGTGTGGTTGCCATCAGCCTCCTCATCTCCCCCTCACCTTCATTTGGGAACTGAGCTCTTGCAAGCATTCACTTTGTGTTTTGATCTCTCTGGCCTCCAAAAGTAAAGTGTGCAACTCAGTATGATACCCAGATAGATCATGTGCTAGTCAAGGCTGAGTCTCAACCTTGGATGTGCAAAATTGCTTATTGAGTCTAAAGGTGGAGGAGACTCACATCTGTTTTCACATGCAGTCTGAATTCATATACAGTCGGCTTTGGATGCACCAGTCAGATATCCAGGAAGGATGCTCAGGTCGCCATGGCTATGATTTTGCATGAAGTCCTTAAAACTGCATTCCTAGTTTTGGATTGTGATGCCTTAGTCACCTGCAAGAAATTAGATTTTATATGATCATAGCTTGGTTGCTTATTTTGACAGATGTCAAAAATGTTGGTACAAGTACCCTTTTCTGATAGCTCATATTGCAGTCTGCACCATTGGATCTAGTTCTCACATGGTTCATGTAAACTTTCCAGTGTGCAATCCCTATGAAGAGATGATCAATTTGTGTAATTTAATAATTACAAATAAAACCATACTTCAGATTTTTCCAGTGTCATGAGCAGCTGCTGATGGATCTACAAGCATAGAGTATCTGTCCATGCCCTCCCAAGGCTCTCTTGGAACTGCTCAGTGATGTTAAGCACTTAGACAGCAGGGATTTTTTGGGAACAGTCCAGCTTGCTCTGGTATTAGGAACCATTTAGCAAATGGTGATAACTAATTTAATTAGGATCAGATGCTGATGCCATTTGTGAAGATGATGCCGTATGGACACAACCCACTGTTCTTTGGCTCTGAAGCATCTTTCTCTGATTTTTGGAGTGCCGTGCGATACAAGCACAAGCACACTGACAGCAGTACACAGTAAATGGTTGGAGTATTTGGGTATTTGTCATTCAACCGAGGTATTTTATCTACTCAGTTGTCAGATGCCATCAAGACCAGCAGTTCTATATTTCTTGAAAGGATTCATTCCTCAAATGACTGTCTCAAAGTAATCAATGTTCTGAAATTCTTGTCACTTGCTGTGCAATTTACACGTTAGCTCTAATTTACACACTTTGAGTGCTCAGAAGATTGGTCTACAGTGATAGTATATGTCTACTTCTTGTCAGTCAGTAGAGGATTCTGACTAATTGCTGGTGGTTTTCTGCTGTTGTGGGTTATGCCTACATGTTCTCTGGAGCATGACTTCCATCTTCTGTCAGTTCAGGAAAAAATATCCTCACTTAATAAGTTGCTTTACAGGTCAAGAAAAATCACATTTTTATTTTTCACATCGTACAATTTGCACAATTTCCAGCTAAGCTGTGGAGCTCCCTGCCACAGGATAACACAGATACTAAAAGTTTCTATGGTTTTTGGATGTTACACAAGTTAATAGGATCTGTTGTATTATCTCCTCTCCATCTAGCAATGGTGCTGAGGACAGAGGCCTGATACAGATTGTTGTACTTATTTTGTCAGTCCTGGCTGAAGACATTTTGGGTCACAGACTTGATCCAAAATATGCATATGACCATATTTCTGTCACTTCCACACATCATGGCTTGTGTTCAAGCACCAGTGGAATCAGTAGCTGTTAAGTTCACTGCCAGTGCCTCACATTTGACCACCATCAAAACTGACCATTCAGTGTTGTGACAGAGAGAAAAGTAATAGAAAAGTAAAAGAAATACTGCTGACACCTCTAGGTAGATTCCTGATGTCATCTATTGACAATGACAACAGCATCAGGATTAACTATAACCCTACTATTTTTCTCATGTGTTTTTTTTCTCTGGTCTGGTTCATTCTTAGTGACCTGGATGTTTATCCCCTTACATTGTGCTTGTGGACATGGCAGTTGCATTTATCTCACAGCTGGGGGATGATTTCTTGTTTGGCAGCTGAGGGGCCTTCAGCTCTTGCAGATGTTATTGTCAATGCTGGTCTTGGTAAGAAGCCTTTATAGGTAACTGACAGCTTGCACATCCAGGCACATCTTTAGCTGTGATATTAGATATTTAGCAGGATTTGTGGATTCACAGAATCTGACAGGGATAGCAGTGAAAAAGCATTTCTGCTGGGGTCCTGTTATAGATTAATATCTATGAAGAATATTCTATTTTCTATTCTCTACATGGCTGCTACAGGCAACTCCACAGTGAGAAAAGGGGCAGAGATCTAAATTTTGCCTTGTTGCTGCATCTCTGAGTAAAAATATTCTTGTTGATGTACTGCAAATATGAAATCCCAAGAAATTCTTTTGTCTCTGTTTGCAATGGAGGAAGAACTAAGAGATTCTGTGCATAAGATTGAAACAGATCTGACTCCCTGCAAACAGGTTTTTAACCAAGAATTCTTCTTTTTTTAACCAACTGAGAGTATATCTATTGTGTGACTGAGTCAAAGCTCCATTATTTCAGATTTGTAAATGCCCTACTCTTGTCCTCCAAGGAGTTCTCCAGCACAGTTGTGACAGAGTTTCGCAAGCTCTACTTCCATGTCACATATTTTTTCTCAATTTTTTCCTCATCAAGAAGCAACAGAAAGAGAACAAAAATACCTTTAATCTGCTAGTTTCTCAAACATTCCTGCACAGGTCTGTGAGCACAGAAGGAAAGATACTTCTAGACATACAGAAGCTGAAACAATTCATAATGCTTTTCACAGTTGCTTTTTTGATTGTTGTGTACAGACAGACAGCAGCCACAGTCTCTGAGTCTTGGGCAGTCTTCTCATTTTTTTGCTGCTGAGATGCTTCAGAAGAGGGGGCAGCTCTCTGCAATGTGTCACTTGCTGTTGAAGGACTGATGGAAGCTGGTGGCATTTGGCTCTAGCTCTGAGATTTTGCTAGATGGGTTTTACTCTCTGAACAGGAACTCTTTCTCTCCACATTTAAATGTTTAGCTGAGGAAGGTTTGCTATTATAAAATTGGCATGCTGCAAGCACAGCCAAGATCCAAGAAACAGAGCAGCTTAGATAGCAGCCATCATGAGCAGAAATCCATTTTCCTTCCTAGAACAGGGAAACACTGTGAGAGCATAACGTTGTTTAAAAGGATTGAGAAGAAACTGAGGCAAGATAATATTAGATGAGTAGGGGTCTGCAAAAACATATTTCATAAAATCCCACATCCCTATTTCTAGAATCACTCTTCTTTTACCAATCAGAGTTTCCAGGCTCACCAATATTCAGAACATGTGGTTTAATAACAAAGCCCAGTGTTGTCTGTTTTGGTGGTTTTTTGTTTTCTTGTTTTTGTTTTTGTTTTTTTTTTTTTTGGTTGGGGTTTTTTTGGTTGTTTTTTTTTTGTTTTTGTTTGTTTGTTTTGTTGTTGTTTTTTGTTTGTTTGTTTGTTTTTTTATTTAGTGGGTTTTTTTTGTTTTGGTTTGGTTTTTTTTTTAATAAGCAACCTGCAAGGGTTTTTTAATAATAAAACCAGTGGTTAGACTCAGTCAGAGAGCAAAGCTCTCACTATGTTGCAAGTTGCTCAAATCTACAGGAATATGAACTCCTGCCCCAAGCAGCAGGGGACAACTGGTATGTGGAAGGGGGAAGGGTTGGTTGCAGGGCAGGAGCAAATGATGTAAAGACAAGAAAGGGATGCTTTGACTTTTAAAATGAATCTGGGTTGGTTTAAATCTTTTCAGGTGAACAGCACTAGCCCAGTATAGTGAAACAGAAAACTGCATGGCTTAACCCTGGAAGATGAGAGATGTACAAACTAAATCTGTAGTGTGCACAGCAAGCAAGAAATGGCAATAACTTTCTAGCTACGAGTCTAGGATGCTGCTGTCAAAAGCACTGATGACATTTGATGCAGCAAATGAGACTGGAAGGAAAATTCAGAGGCAACATTTGCCCTGAGGCTTCTGACAAGTAGATGTAAACTGATGGTCATCAGGATCCTCTGCCAGTGGAAGAACATGTCTCAGGACATGTTGAAATTGAGTTATCATTGGCTAAATTGAATTGCAAGAAATTTGTATGTGTATGTGTGCAGTCCTTTGAACTGGAAGAACAGATACCCTACAAGCAGAGAGGAATGAAAACCTGTGGCAGTGCCTGGTATTTGGGAGCTGGGACCTATGATTTTCCTTACCAAGCTGAAGAGCTTAGTGTAAAAGGGAAAACATGATCTAGTGAACATGGAGAGACATAAATACTCAAGAAAATTTCTGAGTGCTGTGAATAGAGGCCTTAGTAAGATACTGCCTGCACTTGCCCAAGTATTTGTTCCTTTTCCAAAACTGAGTTCCTGTAAGACCTGTGAATTAGAATAACAGGCAGCTGTGGCACTTCTCTTACAGAGCAGCCCCTAAAAGTTCTCCAGCCTCCAAACTGTACAAACTATTTAATTTCTAGTTTGAAAAAGCATATTTAACTTTTGTTTTTATAAGGCTTTCAAATCTTGTTTCAGAGCTTTGTTAAACTAGGATTTATTGGTGATACCACATCAGAAAACTTGCAAAGCTCCTTTGTTTTTCTGAGCAAGTCTTTAAGGGTAAAAGTCTGCAAAGGCAAGTATCATTATTTTTGTGTCACTGTCTGTACATGAAATAGAAATTTTCAATTAGATTTTGATCCCATATATATATATATATATATATATATATATATATATATATATATACATATACATATATATATATATACACATACACACACATACACACACATGTGTATATATAAAATTTATATTTATATCATTTGAAGACCTCTTCCTCTATCCAATGAATGTTGTATTTACAAAAATAGATTTAGAACTAAATGAAAAAAATGACCTCTATTTTTCTCTTTATTTAGAGGAATACAACTGACTTCAATAGAAGTTTCCTCTGATTAAAGCTAGTGAGTGTACCAGAACAGCCTTTATGTATCAGGGTATAGAACAGCAAGCTGAAATCACCCAAACAAGTTTACTGTTCAAGCTAGGATTTAAAAGTCCTGAAAATCCTATTTTTGTAATTTTTATTTCCCTTTAACCCCTTGGCAATAACTAGTAGGACTCCTGCCATAAGCACTAATGAATTTTACATTGAATTCTGACTCTTGGCATTTAGGGCTTAATAAAATCTTCTTTTCCTTTATCTGGAAGATTCCTTTTCTGCTAATTGGTGTCAACATCAATCAAGATCAGAAGTGCAACAACACTAGTTTAAAGGCCTTTTGCTCATCTGCTTTATACCCCAAGTAATATGGAGCTGTAGTCAGCTTAGACATAAAAGTGGCAATAAATATCCTTTCACTGTAAAATGCACAAAATCCTTAGAAACTTTGAAAAATGGTCCTGTTGCTGTAAATTAACGGCTGCTTTCAGAGGTCTGTCAGTTACACAAGTGGCGTTTTGAGTGAGTGGAGCAGTGCTGAATACTTTGTGTAGCCTTAGAAGAGTTTCCTCTAGACCTCCAAAACTGTGGATGCCACTGGAGTTTTTCTGTAGAGGAAGATCCTCTGGAAGATGAGGGCTGGATCGCAGCTCCATGAATGTACATGCCTGATATCATAAGAACCTTTGGGGGAACTTTCATTGTTTATGCAAGTTAAATGCATCATTAAAACCTGTGGCCAGGGTAGGGTTGGAAATATGGTTGCTGATGGGCAGCACCTTGTTTCCATTAGAGGTGACTGCCCCTTGCTTTGTGACAGGCTGGAGACCTTGGGTCCTACAGAATTTGGGGTTTACCCAGGTCAGAAGCAAGATCCAGGCAATCAAGGACTCTGGGTAAGTGCCTGCAGATGATGCTTGGTGCTGCACAAAGTGTTATGTGTGTTGGTGAGACAGTGGCTCCTGGGGCAGTCAGCTCCCCAGTCTCTGCAGGAACTGGTAGAAGGTGCAGCAGCCCACCAAATTCAAGTTGTGGGGTTGCAATGACTTTTCCTTCTGTCTGTTGAGAGATTTGGAATACTGTTATTTGTCTAGACAAGCCATGAAAGGATGATATTTAAAATAAAGAAGTGTAATCCTTACAGTGGCAAGGGACACAGCCTCTGTTCCCAACAATAACAGAGGGTAGTGTGTGTGAGCACAGAGACCAAGCCAAGGACTGAGGAATGACTTGGAAAGGTGGTTTCTGAGGAATGGCCTTTAGCAATGACCAAAACTTGTGTGGCACCTCCAGCTGAGGGTTCCCCCCCTCCATCACTCTTAGTGCGAGTATGGAGTTGGAGGCCCTTGGAGATCCCAATGCCTCTGCAGGGCCAGAAAGCTCCATTGATGAGTCTGGTTGGGTCCTCTGAGAGAAAATGTATTGATTGGTAAAATGTAAGCAAAGAAAAAGATTTTTCTACACAGAGAATCAAAGACACACAGTAAAAACTGTAATTATTTTCTTTAAAGCAAGGGTAAATTGCATGCAGGATATTTCCTGTCTTTCCTGTGGCTGAGCTGGGAAAAAGTACTTCATGCACAGAAGCAGTATGAGACTGAAGTCATTGCTGACAGAGGATCAGGCACAACAAACAGCAATTTCCAGTCCTCCCATGCATGGTACCTTGTGGCTCACACTGCTGCACAGCTCGTTGAGCTGCAGCATTAGGGTGGCTTCATCTTGTTGCCCAGTGAAGCCTAAATGAAAAATGAGGATCTTCATGGCACTTCCTTGGTTAGGTGCTACAGTGCCCATAAAGTAAGAATATATAAGGGAAGGACAAGTATGTACATGGAATCATGGGATCATTTAGGTTGGAAAAGGTCCTTAAGGTCATTGAGCCCAACTGCTAACCCAGCACTGTCAAGTCCACCACTAAACCATATCCCCAAGTGCCACATCTGTATGTCTTTTAAATATCTCTAGGGATGGTGACTCCAGGCCTTCCATGAGTAGTTTATTCAATTGCTTGGCAACCTATGGTGAAGAAAAGTTTCCTAATATCCAGTCTAAACCACTCATGGCACAATTTGATGCCATTTCTTTCTGACCTATCACTTGTTACTTGGTAAAAAAAAAAGAGGCTGATCCCATCTGGCTACCCTCTCCTGTCAGGGAGTTGTAGAGAGTGATACATTCTCCCCAGAGCATCCTTTTCTCCAAGCAAAACAGCCCCAGCTCCCTCCACTGTCCCTCATAAGTCTTGAGCTCCAGACCCTTCACAGCTTCCTTGCCCTTCTCTGGACCTGCTCCAGCCCCTCAATGTCCTCCCTGAGCTGAGTGGTCCAAAACTGGACAGAGCACTCAAGGTGTGGCTCACCAGTGCCCAGCACAGAGGGACAATCACTGCCTTGGTCCTGCTGGCCACACTAGTGCTGGCCATGATGCCTTTGGGCTTCTTGGCCCTCTTGCCCCACCTGGGCACACCCCAGCTCACCTTTGGCTGCTGTCAGCCAGCACCCCCAGGGCTTTTCTGCTGGGAGCTTTCCTGCCACTTTCCCCCCAGCCTGGAGCACTGCAGGGGCTTCATGTGACATGAGGGCAGGACCTGGCACTTGGCCTTATTGAACCTCATACAACTGGTCTCATTCCATTGACCCAATCTTTCCAGATCCCTCTGCAGAGCCCTCCCAGCCTCTGACAGATTGACACTCACACCCAATTTGCTGTTATCTGCACATTTACAGAGACTACACTCGCTCCCCTCACCCAGATCATCAATGAAGTTATTGATCAGGGTCCCAATACTGATCCCTGGGGGACCATCAATGACCAGCTGGATGCAGCTCCACTCTCTGGGCCCAGCCACCCAGGCAGTTCTTGACTCAGCAAAGAGTTCCCCTGTCCAAGCTGTGGCTTTCTGACTTTTCCAGTCTGGAATGCCATTTTGACACTACTTCATCACACAGTGCAGCACCAGGCTGTGCTGGTCACTGGAGCAATGGCAAATCTCTTGGTGTCCTGCAGGCCATTGTGCATTTTGAGTAATAGCTGCCTGGGGAGCAGGTGAATGCCAGGCACAGGCTCTGTTTGCTGTAACTCACGTGAATAGCTGTGAACAGAAAGGCTGAACGTTGCGATGACAACACATCAATAAGCAAAGCCACTTTCTCCACATTTTGACATGAATTGCCTGTCTTGGATACTGCACTATAATCAGTGCTTGCATCACCAGGAGGAAAATAAAGGCCAGTATGACCTTCTGGAGCAATAGGACCTGTTTTCCTGGACTGATGAGAGAGTCATTAGTCTGAAAAGTTACTTGGACTGTCAGTAACCTGCTCACTGTGTGATGCAGTGCTTTGGCTGAGCCACACCTCCGAGTTTAATTTATCCCTTTTGCACAGGGTGAGTTCTTTAGGGACTGTTAGAGTACATGCAGGCATGATGGCTGGGCAGCCTGCAGCACTACCAGGACAGCACACAGACTTTGTGCAGAA
Source organism: Fringilla coelebs (assembly GCF_963513975.1). Taxonomy (NCBI): domain Eukaryota; kingdom Metazoa; phylum Chordata; class Aves; order Passeriformes; family Fringillidae; genus Fringilla; species Fringilla coelebs. The sequence goes on along the minus strand of NC_140028.1, from coordinate 7,704,866 downwards.
TCAAACACGAGCCCTTTGGGGTGGATCAGTGGGGTACAGAGGGAGAGAAATGGAAGGAGTGGTTTTGCTGGGATTTCCAGCAGCCCTCCTGACCCACCTGGCTGTGTGTGCCCCTGGTACAGGGGAAGGAAGCAGCTACAAAAGCAGTGGGAATGATTGTGCATTAGGGGGGCTCTCCTATCAGCAACAAACCAGACTATTTTGTCTCCATTCACCTTCTAGGCAGATCAGGGCTGTTCTTAATGCTGGTCTTAGCTGTTTCCCTCTTCATTTCACACATATTTCAAACAAACAGGGATGACAAAAGCATGCAATTTATTGCAACACACAGTGCTGGTAATTTTGCAGGATCTGAGGCCAGCTGAACAATATGCTGCTGACCTTAAATTGCTCATTCCCCTTTGCTGTTAAGTAAAAAAATAAATCAATGGGTAATTCCTTTCTCTCACCATACCTCCTTTCCCTCCTCCATTTTTAAAGCCAGACATCAGTCCTTTTCATTTAGCCATGACAATGCAGCTAGAGCAAAAAGAAAATCTTAGTACCCAACCAATATGTTTAGTTTCTTTTATGGTGTTAATTAGGTGTGCTTAGTGCCTTTCTGAGAAAGGCAGGATGCTAACCTTAGAAACTCAGATAATCCTATTGTCAAATATATTTGTTTAATAAAATAGGTTTGTTTCCTTTTTCTTAGAAGGACTCAGCTTAGAGGACTTAGCTTCTCCTCTAAAACCCAGACTAATCAGGGGATTGCTGGATCCCAGTGTATGTTGTGGGCCAATGATTGCAGAATTACCTGCTGCTATATCTTGTCTGAGCAATGTGTGCAGCTGCAGCAAAGCACAGCTGCTTGAGGAGCTGGGAGAGATGTAAAACCATTTTAATCCTCTGTATTCTTACCTGAAGTTACTGAATAGCATGTTATTAGAACAAAATGGGGATGGCTCTTTTTTAATACGCACAAAATATGAACAAGGTGCTTCCTGCTGCTGTTGAACACATTCTTTGGTAAGTGCAACTTAATTTAGATTTGGAAGTAGCTCAGAGCAACTAGTTCTCTCTTTCATTTATGCATACACACTTTCTGAATTGGAGAGTCTGGATTGCAGTGCACCTTCAGCGCTTCAAATAAGTGAAATGACACATAGGGAAAGGGACTGGATAATAGCAAAAAGCCACATCATGTCAGTCTGAAGTTTCCCATGAGCTAATGGATGCAGCATTCTATATGAATTTGTGTAAGCATGTCTGTTTAAATGTGGTTTTTAACAGCATCCTGACCACACTGAGCCTGGCAGCAGCTGTGAAGTGGGAGCCTGAGGTGTGTTTGCTTCCTTCCCTCTCATGCCCACGGCAGTGAGGCTGTTCCGTGTCCTCCCGGCTTGCTGTGCACAGGACAAAAGGAGCACAGGCAGGCAGGCGCTTTATCTGAGCTGTCCATATGGGACCAGAGTTAGGATTTCCTACCAGCACAGAGAACCATCCTAACAGTAAGAAATAAGCCATAGGAATTAAATTATAAATGTGTGTGCTGCCCTTAGGGGATATCAGTTTGTATCACAGAGTGTCCATAACCATCCCTTTTGTGCTGTTGGGCAGGGGAGGCCAGTTAAGCTGCTCTGTGGCAAATGAACTGTTAATATCTGAGTCACCCTCAAAGAGAAAGAGGCATGAGGGCACTATGTCAATTTATTGTACTGGGATGAAATGTGAACTGCAGCAAAAATAGGGGGAAAAATCTGTTTCGGTGAACAATCACATTTTGGAATGTTTTTGTCCTCAGTGCTAGAAATTTAGGAAAACAACTGGAAATCTTCAGGAAATAGGTTATTTTCTGATTAGGGAAAAAGGTTTTGGGGTTTGTTCAGAAAAGTTGAATATCATTCTCATTTCTGTTTCAGATGAGCCATGTCACAGGGACCGGCCATGACAGGCTGTTTCCTCCAGGGCTAGTTAGGCCTTTGATTTCACTTGATATGGAAATACCTGTGGTCTTCTGAGCCTGTTATCTTGCAAGATGAACAATCAACAATAAAAATTAATTTAAAAAAATAAAATATGTTTCGTGAAGTACGGAGCCACAAGGTCAGTAGTCCTTGATAAGCAGTTGGCTATGAATTACCACTGCTGATTAACCCAAAGCATTGCAGACAATGTTTGCAGTCACGGAATCATAGAATGACTTGGCTTAGAAGGTACCTTTAAGATCAGCTGGTTCCAATGCCCCTGCCCTGGGCAGAGACACCTTTCATTTGGCCAGGTTACTCAAAGCCCCATCCAGCCTGTCCTTGAAGTTCCAGGGATAAGGAGTCCACAACTTCTCTGCGCAACTTGTGCCAGTGCCTCAGCACCCTCAAAGAAAAGAATATCAGTCACTTCATTCTCCTACACGGTCTTCGGCAGAAGTTAATTTTACAGAAGCAACATCCAGCATTTTTCTTATTTTAAATTTATCTGCCATGAAGTTCCCCTTCACTCCTCTTCTTAGTGGTATTCCCCCCTCCTACTATGAGTAGGAGTAACAAGAAGCCATTCAGTTTGTGCTGGTTTAGGACTTGTCATCCTGTGCTTTATGACTTAGAATTGGTCTTGTTAGGAAAAGAAGCCACTGGGAACAGAGACTTATTCTCTGTTCAGAATGACAGCAGGATAGACAGGTGTCATCTCATGATGACATTTAAAGGTGGACGAGCCCCATGAGTGAGGGAGTTCAGTCTGATGGAATCAGTGTCAACCCTTATGAAGACTATTTTTGTCAACTTTATTTATTCCTTTGAGACATTGCTTTATAATAACTGGAAGACTGTAATTTCAGTGGTTATGGGGTGTGGGTGGTTGAATTATTCATTCTTTATGGGAGGCAGACTCCATCAAAATCCAAAAGTGGCCGACCTGCAATATCCTCTCTCTTCCCTTCCAACCTGCTCTTCCCCGAAACACAAAAAGAATAATATGACTCCTTTAGTTAATCTGCAGGGATGGAAAATAAGCATGTTTCCCTTTTATTTAAGGATGTTTCATCCCTGAGACTTTTACAGACACCTTGATTGGTCATCCTTCTGAGGTTACAATTTATTAGAAAACAATGGGCAGCATTTTGAAGACAGCCTATGTAAAAATGCTGAAGTTTATTGTAACATGGATCTCTAAACCACTGAAATAAAGATTTGTGTGGGAAATTTCCAATAGCTTCTACTATTTAAATGCAAATGTGCATTCTGAGCTTTGTTCTAGATGTCAGTCATTTGATAGACCTTGGGTTTTGTCCCTGCCCTTAAATACCTGAGATTCCTTCTGAGATGCACATTCTTAAAAAAAAAACAAAACCAAAAAAACCAAAAACAAACAAACAAACAAAAAAAAAAACCAACAAACCCCAACAACCAACAAAAAGCCACAACTGAAAAAAACCTAAGAACCAGCCCACCAATCTTCTCCCCAGCTTGTGCATCTGATGTCAGTATTCCCTGTGCAGTTTTTGTAGGAATTTGTTTCATCCAAGCTGGTCCCTCACCTTATCCAAATGGCCCTTGGGCCACCAGCTGCTGCTGGAGCAGAGAGGCACATAGAGGGGAATACACTGGCCATGGCATGCCAAATGCATTGGCCACAGCAGCAGCTCTCTTTATTTCTCTGTCTCTTCCTCTAGAAATCTTGAATGTGTTTAAATATTAAAGCTGGACACATATCAGTGTATGCCCTGTGGAGTCTTTCATTGAAAATATCCAAAACCCAATAAAATCAGCTGGTTCTTTTGATATTTGTGAAGAGGTTGTTAACTGAGGTGGCTGGGCTGGGAGTCCAATATCAGACTCCCATAAAGATATCTACAGAGTACTTCCAATAATGCTGATAATTGTAATCTCCTTCCTGGGTGTTCCATTTTGCTCACTAGCATATCCTTTATTTTTTCAAAAAAAGGCTATTTAGAAGGATTTGCTTGCTTTATTTCTACCTCAATGTAGCATTGATTTTCTTTGTGTCTTAAAGAAATCCCTTAACCAAAAAATACATTGAGGTTACAGAAATCTATTCATTTCCTAGGCAAAACTGTTGCTGGAGCTGTCTAAACCACAATTGTTTCATCTGAACTAAGAAGGGAAAGTGGTTGCTGTGTCAACAGGGTGAAAAACTCAGCAATTTTAGGTTTTTTTTTTTTTTTTTTTTTTTTTTTGCCTTAATAATGCTGCTCCACTTGCATCTGCCCATAGAAGCAAATGGAGAAGGACAACAGACTTCCAGGTATTTTTCATGATCACAGACCCAAGCCCAGCTAGGAAGAACAGCAACTTCCGAGCCTTTTTGGATTAAGTTAACATGCAAAATAAGCTTTACAAAGCAAACCCTTTCCATAATCTCAAATCAAGACTGGTAAAATACAAGGACAAACATCCAACTCTTGCAGAAATATTTATACTTCCATTTAATTTTCACATCAGGCACCAATGCTATTCATGAAGAATAAAAATGGAAGTCAGAAGACAATAGAGGTTCTCAGCCAAATTAGTATTGTCTGTCTGGAAGAACAAACTCTTTCAGCAGGTGCCACATTAACCATTGGCCTCAGTTTTCCAGTGAATAGCAGGCACTTTTCCAATTTTCTAATACATACTATTGCCTTGGCAAGGAGTAAATGGGATCTTATGCCAGGACACTTGTATCTAGAGCACACTTTGACTCCTTGCTGTGTTTGCAGAAATTCCAGGTACACATCATTAATCACAAAGCCTTTCTGATTCTTGAATTATTTAATACAATATTGGAGCAGTTTTGAATTATTTAAAGCAATATGTGAAAGGTTCCCTGTGATATACATGCAGAGATTATTAAGAACCTTGCTAAACAGACTTAAATTGCCAGAACCTAATATCAGCTCCCCATGTTCCATAGCCCTAACTTGAGAAGGAAATGAAACAAAATACTGCTGTCCAACAGCCTCCTGCTTTTCCCTAAAATTTACTGCAACTGTTATAAATAAATGAAAAGGTTTTAATCTACCTCATTTGAAACTGCTCAAAACATGACAGGGAAAAACGGCTAGCACACTGTAATTTGGTATTAGTGGAGAATGGAAAAGCCAGGAGGTTTATCTGATCCTCCTGATCCTGTGAACAGGCAGATAGAACATGGGGACAGATTGTCTTCCAAAGTGCTTTGATCTCTTTTTTCTGTAGAGACCAGGAATGAAAGAGCAACTTCTATAATGAATCTGGGAGCTCTTCAAGATGCATTAAGAGTGAAAAACATTACTTGGATCTACTAGAGAAGTTCATTCAACTCCTTAGTCACAGTCAGAACAAGTGGACCACAGCCAGATCAGTACAAAGGGTGCTCCAGGAACCAAACAGCAGAGCTGGGCTATTGTAAATTCATGGTGAGCCCCGTGGCAGGGAAGAACGATGAATCTGACTCTGTGTTGTCAGAAAGCTAATTTATTGCTTTATTATACTGTATTATATTAAACAGTACTATACTAAACTACACTAAAGAATACAGAGAAGATACTTACTGAATGCTAAAAAGATAATAATGAAAACTCGTGACTCTTTCCAGAGTCCCGACACAGCTTGGCCCCAGTTGGCCAGAGAGTCAAAACAACTCTCACCAGAGTCCAATGAAGCAATCACCTGTGGGCAAACAATCTCCAAACACATTCCACATGAGCACAACACAGGAGAAGCAGTGAGATAAGAATTGTTTTCCTTTTCTCTGAGGCCTCTCGCTGCCTTTCAGTTTCCCAGGAGAAAAACCCTGGGTGAAGGAATCATGTTCAGAGAATGTGAATGCCACACTGGACATAAAACTACAACTTCAGCTTAACCTCATAAGCAGTTCAGCCCACATTTAAAGAATGACTTTGTGGCCATGAGATTTTTGCACTATGATTATGCTTTCCCACTGAAATTGTCTTCACACTGATTATAAAGATGGGCTGGGAGAAGCATCCTGAACCCTATAGAAGGCAGAAGTGGCATCTCAGTAATTCTCATTAATTCTCATTAATTCTCATTGTCAAGAGAATCAGTTCCTGCATCCTTCCCCCTCCTCTTACACAGCCATTTGCCAGGGAAGATGGGGACCAGCTCCTTAAAGGCCCTTGAGGACAGATGCTTATAGATTTAGGATCCTACGGAAGTGAGCATGCCAGGTGATCTTAATCTGAGCTGCTGTCTCAATCTGATGATGCCTTTAGGCACATTAGCACATACACTCTGGTTATTTTCTTGAAACTTTTCATCCCAGCCAAGCAGGCGAACTGAAATTTCCTACACAGTTTTTCCCTTTAGCTTCACACAGAGAAGCTGAGATTCTCCTCCAGTCACAGCCTTGCAGAGCTGCAATTCTTTGTGCAAGTGTGCCCATATACATCCTTTAGCTTGAACCAACAGGGACATGGACCTTAAGGGTCATTTTCAATAGAATATTATTTTCCCTCTGTTTCTAAGTAATTTATCTCTGAAAGAAAGCCCAGTCAGTTTCCCTGAAAAGTACATAGCATTTTCCCATTGTTAACCTTAAACCACTACAATTAAATGGTGAAGGGCAGAAGAGGGATTACTGACATGTATTTTTTTAGCCAAGTAATCACAATGGAAGCATTCACCTTTCCACTCATTTTGAGATGGCCATGAACCCATTATACAGCCAACTCTAACACACCAGGGTAATATATGATGGTGAAACATCTTAGTTTATCCATTCAGTTTGCCCTGTGAGTTTACAAGGGCTGAAAATCTATTTGCTTTTCACCTCGTTTAGCCTTGATTTAAAGGTATGACAGGAAGTAAGTGGATGCCATAGCTCAGTGTCTCTGTGTGGAGTAAAGGCTGTCACACATTGTTGCTGAGGTTTCTGCTGCAGAATGGACATGGGGGTGTGACCCCACGTGCAAAAGGGACGAAGGCAAACCCACAGCTCTGTGCCTGACAACAAGGCAGGCACAAAACATTCAGGATTTTGCCCACTCCTTTGTCCAGTGGTTTGATCACTGGAGAAGTGAGAGGCAGTCCCACTGCACCTCCACATCAAGTGCTCCTGGGAATGTGTAAAGCATCAGGAGGCCCTGACTCACCAGGAACTCAAATTTCTACATCTGTGAAAGGTTTTGAATATTCTGGGAGAGATAAGAGCATCTGAGGGCAGCTCCCCTGCCTGGTGTGTCGTGCTTCCCCTGGTGTAGGGCATGCCTAGTTTTGTGATTTGTTTTATAAGGTCATGTAGAGTAAGGTCTCTTTCCCTTCCCTCCCCACAAGTCCCCAGGCTTTGCTGACATTGTACTAGGTGGAATTTGCCTTGTACAGTTTTTGGTCATTCATTCAGCACCACATTCTCTTTACTTCATGTACATCCAAAATTACAACATAGAAGTTGTCTAACCAGTGCCTTGTCCAACCTGAAGGCAACGTTGTCACACCACAGGTACAACTGGCTCATATTTCTTTCTTTCCTTTTTCAGTGTTGCCCATAATCTTTAATTTAAGCAATTTTAAAAGCAGGTGACAAGTCCAGTTGTTGTCACTTTATGTCTTGACTGGTGAAAAAGGCCTTTATGAATACATTATATTTGTTTCATGGACATCCATTCTCATCACTTGATTCCTTTGAAATCAGTTTTGTGTTTGTAGAACTTAAGAGCTGTGTACTTAATTTTAACACCCTTACAAAGATTTTCAATCAGACATTTATGTTAATCCAGAGCCTGCAATATCCACCATAAAATTGTTTTAAGGGTAATACAGACTTTCAAAGGCAAAATATTTTTAGTTCATGTTTTCCTTAACTTCTGGATAATTTTAATTGTCTGCTTTTTTTTAAAAGAAATATGTTTGGCCTTTTTATGCAACATTATTTTTTCCCACAGAGCCTTCTTTGATGTACACAAAACCAATAATACAGAGATAACCATCTTGTGCCATTATCGTGGCACTTCAAGACTTCTTTGAATTATTTGTGGGGCTGTAGGGATTAGAAGACTCTCAGTTTGTATGTGAACATCTTTCATTTAATTCACACAGAACTGGTTCTGTTTATTAAGCACTTTCAATAGGATGCCACCATCACAAAGAAGAAAAAGGCTTCCCAGCTTTTATTGTAACTGCAAATTTTGTGTCCTGCTGCAGCTCAGGGTGTGTTTTCTTCTGCATCATGGCTTCCTTTGTAAAGTGAAATATTTAGGGTGAAATTCTGACATCTTATTCACATTTTGCAATAACAAATTCTTCCACTGAAATCAATAAGACTACTCAAAGGATGGAAAGTTACATAATATATTAGAGGTGGGTAGAACCTGATCCCTCAGAATTCAGCTGCATTTCTTTTCCTTTTAGCCTGCTCAACCAAGTTGGATGAGAGCAGCCATAAGGGCTTCAGTCCATGTGAAAATGCTGCTGGTACCAGGAGAGCAGGATTCAAAACCAAACTACAACCTCTGTTAAGAATAGAAAGGGAAATGACTACAGTAAAAAAGCCAATTTAGTTATCAAAAATCTGCAAAATCCAAAGGAAGCAATTGTTTTTTTGAAAAGCAAGGAAGCACTGTGCAGCCAATTGCATTGTGTAATTCAAAATGGAAACATTATTAGGGTGAGAAGTCTGATAAAGTTATGGTGATCTGCAGCTTTTACTTGATTGTTTATTAATAAAAGAAGTATTTTAGGATAGATATGTTAACAGGCACACTTACCTACTTCAGCTGATGAATTATTATTATAGTTTTGCCCAAAACAAATGTGCTGAGGAAAGAGGCTACACACTGAACTCACAGACACTGGCAGTGCTGATGCCTCTCAAGGATCTTGCTTTAACTTTTACAACTTCTTTCTCTCCTCTTCTGCCTGAACAATTTTTTTCAACATATCACAGCACTTCCTCTACAAAGTGTTGTATCCTGAGTGCAGTCAGCCTCACAGACCACGTCTCAGAGACCAGAAATCCACAGCAGAGCAGCAGACTTCCCACAGGACACTGTCAGTCTGTAAGTTCACAGGCAATTGTAAGAATGCTTTGTCCTCCTGTTCTTTTCTCAGATGACCTGGAAGGATGAAAAAAGTGGTTAAGAGACCTTAAGAGAAAGGCAGTAGTGACAGCCCAGTCAGGGGAGCCAGGGATTCTGTGCACTTGACGATATGCTGAAAGAAACAATCCATGGCTCCCTTCATTTAAATTTATTTATTTATTATTTTAATGGGGACATGTCACATAATTAATGTAGTGGTAGAGAAACTTGAAAACTCCAGGGGACCACTGGGTATAGAGTTGCATGGTACTGTGCTTGATTTTGTAATTTGGATGTGACAGATGGAAGAGCTCATGCAAGCCATGTGTATATTCCTTTGGTAGAGAGTATTGGAATGTTTGGAACATTCATAGGCACATAAGATTTAGCCATCTCTCCTAACATTAGTCAGGCAGGGTTTAGTCTGTAGAAGGGCATTGGAGGAGCTGTGGTCCCTTCTGACCAGGCTGATTGCCCTGATAAACTCAAACTTCCCACTTAACTGCCTGTTCACCTCTGTGGTCTCATCTTCACACCTGGATTTAGAAGTTTTGTTTCCTGGTAGCAAAGCCCCTGATACAGCTGTGGTTGATAACTCTGTCTGTTTAGGTAGGTTACAATATAAATAAACAAACAAATAAATAAATAAATAAATAATGCTGAGCTGTAAAATTGTGGCTGACACCAAGAAAGCTGACAAAAGGGGAATGTTTTTATCTTTAGAAATTAGCATAAGAAAGTTGAGGATGTGCATCAAGTTGATGCTGCTAAACTTCCACAAACAGCTTGACTTCCATGTGGCAGGATTCTGAGGATTGTAATTAAGATCAATGACTTGTCATTTTAATGAATATGGATCCAAATCATGCTGGGAAATTTAGCTTGTTGTGTGTCAGTGCTGTAGTTTCCTTTGCAGAAAGCAGGGAAGGCAAAACTTCCTTTTTCCAATGCTTTGTTTCTTCTTTTCCAGTGAGCATGTCAGGGCAGGACTGTGTTTGTTCAGCACCTGCATCAGTAATGACCTGGACTAGGAGACAGAGTTTAGATGAAGCTGCAAAGAGAGCCATGACAACAGACTTGCTTTTCAGTGTCTTGATTATGTATTGGCTACAAATTTATTACAACCAAGCAGTGTTATAGAAGTGGGGCTTCTGCTTTTGATCAGAATCGAGAAACACAGAGTTGTGATAGGAAGTGAATAACAAAGGACATATTAATTGTACTCTGGAAATGTTATGATTGGTACTTGTTGAAATTCTGAGCAAGGGTTTAGTCAGTACTTTTTTATCTTGGACTAATTCATCCATCCCTCTCTGGAAAATTCAGTCTGTTGTGTCATTCAGCATAAGGGAACAGAAGTGTTTTTCATGATCTATGTAACAAATATTTTCACCACTTTATTTTGCCTTTCACACAGCAAAGATGTGCGTTCCCAAGGTGCCAGATGTTTACACCACTGAGCAGGTGAAAGGTAGTAGAAAAGGATGTCATTTTGATGACTCTCTTTACAGCATATTCCTACTAGTGCTCATTGGAGAATCTGGGATGACAGTAGTAAATAATGCTGAGTACTCCTATAGCACAGAACACGTTCAAAATTAAATTTTAGTAGTAGTAGGTTGAGAGATCTCTGAAAAAGTGATTGTGTACCACAGGGAGAAAGTTAAAACTTGACTGTGATAAAACTGTGTCAAGCCAAGAAGTGTTCCCTGGGGAATGACTCTTTCTCATCTAGAAAAATAACAAAAAATGCTTCTGTGAGTAGGTAAAATGAGATGTCTAAATGGACTCCAGGGAAATTATTGTGCGGGAAAAGGTAATTGTTTAATTTCTCACTACAGATCAAACTTAACTTCTAATTTGGGTAAATATTGAAATTCAAGAGAGACCTTGGAAAAATTTAATAGTTATTATACATATTATATATCTGTGAAAATTAAGATACCTGCTATCCAACTTGACATTACAGAGAGGTGGAGGTAGTTTTCTCTTCCTGATACTTCAGAACAGACTGAGATTTCAGATTGGAAGTGCCTTGGTCTGAAGGTCACATTCATAAGAGCTCCAGCATTGTAGTTTTGAGGAGATACAGATAATATTTCAGCCAAAGTTGTTGTATGTGACTTAAAGTAAAAGTTTAAAGAAAAAACCCCATTCCATCAATGTTTTGGGTGTTTATATTGTGCCACAGTAAAGATCATTTACTTGTGTTCCCTAACCTACTCTTCCTGGCATAAGACTCTGGATGCCAGAGGCAAAACTTTTCTCCCCTCACCATGCAGAGCAAAACTCTGTTGTATGCCCTACACAGAGAAAAATGAGTTGTAAGCCAGTGGAATTAAACACAAAATGTTAAATATACATTTTGGAACATAAGGGATGGAAAGATAAATATTAAAAGACATCCCAATAATAGCAATACAAAACATTTCTGACGATTCTCTGAGTATTTTTAGAATGCTGCGGTATGCAACTGAAATATCACCCAGCGAGACTTCGGCATAATTAAGCAATGATTAATCAATACTTAACTAAAGAAATTAAGCTCAGGAGAAACAATTAATTGAAGCTAAGTGAACTTTGACAGCTCATATTAAACTAAGGCTCTAATTAACAAAAGCATTGTGCATCCTCTAAATGAAAGGATGTGCAGGCTTCAGGTGCCAGGGATGGGGTGAGTGTTACTCTGAAAATTTCTTGCTGATGAGGAGTCACTGATGAAGAGCTTCATTTCAAGGCTTTGAAAAGAGAAGGTGATCTTTCTTTGGTAGCTGTTTGGTGACTTGATCCTAAGCTCCAGCAGTTCAGGTGGCTCTCTGGAGGAACAAATGTAGTCTCCTGCTAGAGTTTGCAGCCTAGCCCCATGTCCTTCAGGCTCTTATCATTTAGAACCAAGCTGCTGGATGAGGTGGGGAGCACTGCTGTAATGCCCATGACACTGCCAAACTCCACAGAGCCAGGGAGCTCTGGCCCTTTCCATCACTTGGAGCTGCACAGCTCAATTTCCTGCACAGGATTTGTGGCTGTGCAGAACCCCAGCAGGAGCAGCTGCTCCCAAAGGGCTGCAGTCCAGGGAAGGATTGGGGCAGGGAGATGGGGGAGGAACACTCTGGGGGACCTGGGAGGGCCTGACTGTGACAGAATTTATCCTTCTCTTGTCTCTCTCCTCTCTATTCTTGTGTTTTTTCATTCCCCCCAAAGTAATTTTCACTTTTAGTGTTGGTGAATGCCATCATCTATGGGTGCAGTTTATCAACATTTGTGCATGTGAGACTGTCCCAATATCTTTTCTGCAGAACTTTCTCATGAAACCACAGAGGCAGGACACCTGATCTAATACTTCTGAAAATACTGATTTATTACCTGAGAACAAGCCTGGGGGAGGGAAGGAGCAGAACACAGGGAAGAGCTCTAAGTGACCACTGCTGTCTCTTGGCTCTCAGGAAAGGAAATGGCCACTGGTTCTGTTTGCAGTAGCCAAGCCATGTCCCACAAACCCTGGCTGAGGATGAGTAAGGGTCAGGAATGGGGTTTAGAGCCTAATCTCAGCCCCAGCCCACCTGAGGGAATTATCCCTCCAGAGAGCAGGACCTTTCCTTGCTTGTTTTTAGAGGCACTGGAGAGTGGCACAAATCTGAGATGAGGGAAAATAAAAGAGATATGATTGGCTAGTGGCTTAATTGCTCTGTTAATTGCTTTGCCTCTGGTGCTCCCATCCCTGCAGAGAAAGTGCCTGAGGGTTATCTCAGCTCTGTGAGTTCCCCTCAGTGATGAGCAATTATCTCCCAGGCAGAGACTACCAAATGTGGCTGTCACAAGATAGCTCCATTTGAAATGATGGATGGGCACAAACGAAGACAAACTTCATTCCCAGAACTCAAATTAGGAGCTGGCATATCCTCATTTGTGTGGATTTGGCCTGACTTTGTAACAGCACAAATGTCAAGATGTACCTCTCCGAAGGTTCAGGTTCTGAGCCCGACTCCGCAGCTGGAGCCTATCTGAAAAGCTTTGTTGGACTTTGACAGGTCTGATTTTCCTCTTGTTGAGGCCATGGAAATGTTCTGGGTGCTCTTTGTGGAGGAGGCAGCATTTCTCTGCTTGCATTGACCAAACCTGGGCTAACCTGAGTCCCCTGTGAGTCCCTCTGCTCCGGGGGGATGGAGGAGCGTTTGGAGTCAGGTTAGACAGGGCTGGTGGAACTAGGGTAGTGTTCTGCAGCTTTAAAGTCACCAAGCAGGAAGAGCAAGCTGAGAACTTGTGCTGGTTTTGCTCTTTGAGCAGCTGCACAGCAATCCCACAGAGCTCCAGGTGTGCCACCATCCCTTTTTGTGGGGGGAACCTGTGCTGTGGGGGAAGGAAGAGATTTACTCTGCAGGAAATTCCAAATCCTAATGGGACAGAGGAAGGAAACAAAGAAAAACAAAACACACCCCCAAAAATGCAGAGGTGAAGTGACCTGCCTGTGGCCACTCATGAGGCAGTAGCAGGGTGAGGGAGCTCACCCTGTGCTGTTCCCATTAAAGCCTCTCCAGTGAGAGTGCCTGACCTGGCACCTCTGTGGGAGAGTGTTCCCAAGCAGCTCCATAAATGTGCATTATTGCCATGTTCCTCCCTGCCATATTTCCTCTTCTTTATTCACCAAGTGGTGGGAGCTGTCTCTGGCTCATCAATTAAACCCAGAAGTGATGATTTCCAAAGGTATTGCTGCTTAGTGAAAGAAATTCATCCTTAGGCTAAAGGACGAAGCACAAGACCTAAGTGTTATTTAAATGGCTCATAAAACATGTGCTGGCTCTTTAGCCTGAATGAAAATCACCCTTAGCTAACATAGGAAATATCCTGCTTTCCTCTGCCTTCCCCAGTCTTTTCATGATGATGAATCTCTTTCCTCTTGCTCCCCATTATTTCTGTAAATGAGAATATGCTGTAACATTGCTGAGGTTGGGCTAATTAAATCAGCTCTTTCTTATCTCATTGATCTGCATTTTAAAGCTGAGCTGATTAAGGATGAGAAACTATATTTGATTAGAAATATGTTTTTGCCAGTTAGTTACATCAAAGGGTAGATTACAGGAGAGCTGAACTCACATGACTACTCTTTCTCCTGGATGTTAAAAGGGAAGAGAAATAGCATGAAATAAAAAACAAACCCCAAGACACATTTCTAACCTATATTTTTTCACAGCAAATAATGATACCTTTGTTTTATCTTCTGGAAAAAAAAATTAATAATATATAAGTGAGACTATGATACAGAGAAAAGATTTCTATAGGCTCTGCAATGTTGTGGATGGTGCTTTACCAAACTTCAGCAGAAATCTCACTAAAACTGCAATCCCTTCCTGAATTTATGGTGGCATCAGCAGAGTCATCCAGCACCCAGGACCAAATCCTCATCTGGGCTGGCAGCCAAAGCAAAGGCTCAGAGCAGGGCCCCTGGCTGGTCCTCTGCCTGGGCAAAGTGCACAGCTCCTGTGGCATTCCCAACCACCATGTCTGCTAAAAAAACCAGACATGGTGGTAGTGCCTGGTGGGACTACCTGACAAAGTCCTTTGTTAAGGTCCTTCATTTAGCAAAAGTTTCTGATGGCTCCAAGGATGCTGCATCCACAGCTCAGAAAGGGCTTTTTCAAGGAAGGGAGAGTTAGGAAAATTAATAGGAGGCAGAAGTTTCATTTTTCTTCCTCTTTCTGTTTTCCAAGAAAACTCAGTGCCATATTTAGTGCCACAAATTTAAAGATGGCAAAGAAACCACCTGTCAAGTGACCTCCTGTATTGGGCCACCGTGCAGCCATCAGAACAGCTCCTAATTTCTCCTCAGTAGGGCTGGGACTGCCACAGTGACTTTGTTCCTGTGTGCCACTGCTGAACCAGCAGGGAAATGCAGCAGAGCCTCTTAGACCTCCCTCCTGCAGACCACTCTGGGTGGGCTGTGCTGCACTTCCCAGGGTGGCTGCAGGGAGGATCCTCCTCTCTGTCACTTTGTGCCTCTGCAGAGTCACCCAGGCTGCTCAGCTGCTCCTGCCCCCTGTCAGCCCAGGCTTCCCCCATGGAAACCAGGGCCAGCATTTTGTTGCATTCATTGCCCACAGCCATCCTGCTGATGGCTCACATGGTCAGGAGCTTAAACAGCTCCTTGGAAGAGCCTCTTGTAGGTGGGTATCAGGACACAACCTTCAGCACTCAGCTCTGAGGTCAGAAAATCAGGAATTAGAGACAGCAGAGAGAATCCCAGAGATCTGTCATGTTCTTTTGGGAAAGCAGCAGAGCTGCCACAAAGCATGGGGCTAGGGGAAGGGAAACAAGGGTTTTACCCCTGGAGTAATACTGTGCAATATTATGTTTTATTAGTGATATGTAGGAGTTAAGTAGGAAGGAGCAGAAGATGAAAGAAAAATTAAATTTCCTTTTCTTAAACAAAGAGTGCATGATTAGTAACTAAACACAGACAACAATAGTAACCATTGTCCCTATATCAGCCCAGTGCACTTTGCTGGATACCATAACAGCAAAAATGAGTTGTTCTCTCTAGCTGCACTCCTCTCCTCTGACATTTTGCTTGAAACATTCATTTGAGGGGACTGCAAATAGGAACTCGAGCAAAGTTTATGCTTTCTACTCCAAAGCAGTAAGAGGTGAGGATGGCAGGCTACTTGCAGGAAGATATTTATTAAAAACACCTCCCAGATATCAAGACCTGTATGCACAGAAACAGCTTTAGACCTAGTCCTTAAAACGTGATCAATTAGATTGAAAGCTAATCTGTACATAAATTTAACCATCAAACAAAAATGCAGAGTGAGAAGAATGGTCAGCTCATCTGGCATGGGGTTTCTGAAATGTCTGATCTGTAGAGGAACAAAACTAACTGTTATCAATTCATGGCTTATTTTTAATTTCTGTCTCAAGTGAGGTGGTGCAAAAGCTTATTTATTTACTATGAAGAAATGCAGATATTTATCCTTAAATGAGAATTAAAAAAACTCTCTGCAAGAGATTAATCACAGCATGCCACGATAAGATTTAACAAGCATGAGATGCATGCAGGAATTATTTTTCTATTTTTGCAGCGGCTGTATTTGCTTGTATTACTGCTCAGAGAGATAATAGCAGCTCTAGTGGCATTACTATTGAAATCCATGAAATTTCCCTTGAATTAAAAGAATCCTTTAAGGAACAACAAGGATGAGGAAGGTGACTCCAATCTAGTTTCCTTCCAGAAGACTGATTGATGTAAATGGTAGCTCAAATTAGAAGGGAATGAATATGCTTAGTCCTTCAACAAGTTGGACTTCATGCATTTCATTTTAGTTTTATGTGTTAGGCAATGGGATTTACAAGGAAAGTGCTCAGGATTCAGGTTTCAGAATTTATCCTCAAATGTGAATTTACTTGCTTCATGTACAGTGACCAAGACTGCATTTCTGGATTAGCAATCCACCACTGGCAGTTCATAAATTAAAGTATTTATTAAAATTCAAATTCATCTTTGAATGGAACTTCCAATCACCTTGTTTTGTGCCAATGCCCCACAAAATTTATTTGATAAGTAAATAATTATTCAATTTTATTAACTATGTGACAGCAGAAAGGATCCCGTTTAAAATCTCCACAAGTTTCTCTTTAATAGTTGAATGCATCAGCCCAAAACAATGGCCTCCATTAAACCCAAATAAAAGGCTTATTTATGATATTCAGTTTTTATAATTTTCCAAACAGGAGTAAACTTCTAGGCCAAAGAAGGCCACCAGTACCTTCTGAGCTAATATTTCTTTTAAAAGATCTGTTTCAAGAACATTCATACTTTGATTCATGAGTTTCCTCTGTGAGGCAATAAGAAGAGTTTAAGAGACACTGCAATGATAAAATAATAATGTCTGAGTAATACTGGGGGTGGTTTTACCAGTGAGTATTGAGGAGGCATTTGAGTGAAACTGTGTTGCCAAGTTTGCAGGTTTTTTATTGCAGTGATTAATAGAAATAGTTGTTCTCCTGAATTCAAGGTTGTTATTCTGTCTAGGTTTAAAAGCCTGTTTCAACAGGAGCTGTGTACACACGTTTAGGTGTAAGTGAGGAGGCCACTGGCTGATTTCCTGTTCTTATATGTGATTGAATATAGTGTGGAATTTCTGAGGAACACTTTATTTTCTATCTCAAACTCAAAAGTATATTCCTTCCATTTATGTGTTAGTTTGAGAATAGTACCAATTGCTTTAAAAATCTCAAGAGAGGCCAACAACATCCTTCTGGGTGTAGCTATGGGATTCCCCCACGTGTCCCCTCCATACCCAGAATCAGTATGGGAAACTCTTAACAGATTTTCAGCCCCAAACTCTCTGCAGAATAGAGCTCAGCAGCAGCAATGTTTTTATTTGAAGGCATCTCCCTTGCAGAAGCATGGGATCGAGCAGAGAAGAATTTTCTCTCTCACAGCCTCTCTGAGGTCTCGGTCACACTGAGGAGAGGGGTGATTGTGTCCTTGACAAGGTCTGTGCTGATAGAAGCATTCCACAGAGAAGCTGAGACTTCATCCATCCCTGGCTGCTGGGCAGACACATCCATGTGCCCACACATCTGTGCTTGCAGCAAATTTCACCTGGATGAATACAGTAATTTTCAGGAATGAGATGTCAGTCAAAAGCTTAGGAAATGGAGGCACTGCTTCCCTGGCTCCAAAAGTCTCAATGATCAATGGAAAAGGGAACTAACTTGGGGAGCTTGTAATCTTTGCTTTGAATAAGGCTCTTTTTAGGAAAGCTTCTCATACTTGGGGGAACTGGTCTGAGAGACAGAAAGTATAGAGTGGTGTCTCAGAGCCTCTTCTGAGGCTGCAGAATGAATGAGCTGTGGTAGCAAGCAAGGAAGAAACCATTAGGCATGTTGCCCTAATCTAAACCTCTCCTGAATGTTCATCTCAGGGCCAGTATCTGTAAGGAACAGCTGGTAATGGCAAAGGGTTGTGAGAATCTGGAACTTGCAGTTTGATTATTTAGCATATCTAATTATTAAATTGATTTCAAAAGAGAAGGAATATTCAATATGTCTAATTGAAGCAGGAGATGGTGCTTTCCATTTAGCAGAGCTTCCTCAAAGGGTTGCATAAAGTCTAAAATTAATACTCATCTTTTTAAATTTATGCTATCCTTATTACCAACCCTACCATAGCTGAAATATCACACATTTTACATTTTCTGGGATAACATGCAGCACAACATTTTGTGGCTGCTTTAACAAGCTTAGAAACTCATATTGCAAAAAAAAAAAAACAAACCCAAAACAAACCTCGTCTGCAGACCGGATAAAATAAGCAATAAATCCAGAGTGAAAACATTTAAATGGCAGGCAAAGCCCAGTGTAAAAGAAACCTCCATGGGAATAAAAGAAAAGTCTTTGAACTCCTGTGAGTGATAACAGTTTTAAAATCTTAATGCCAGTACCCTGCCAAGTTGGGCAGCAGCCTCTGCAAGCGTAGGTCAGTGTTCCAGCTGCTGGCATCGTGTGTCCAGGAAATTCCTGTCCTTTATTTCCCTGGTGCTGTGAAGCTGATGAGGGACAGAAGCTGATTGAAGACTGTAGCGCCCAATTTTTCAAAGAGCAAGTGTTATTTAATGTTCAGCTGGAAATCTGTATGTGGAGTTAAGTCTGGGTTGATACTTTAATAATTACTCTGGCTGTTATGTTTCCCCAGAAGGAGGTCGGTCCAAGGGCTGTGTTGGATGCTGAAGCAATTAGAGTAGCTTCAGAGCAGATTTTGTTTATCACTGTAGTTATAACAAGTATTTTTTGGGGTTTTTTTCCTGGCCTGTTGGGCTATCTGAAGTGTGACAAGGGATATTACTTAACAACAGCTGGAGGCCTTTGAGGCAGCAAAGATTGACTGATTAGACTTAACTTGTCATTTTCTGATGAATTCTTTTGAACAAAAAGTAACTCAGGCACGTGGTTAATGATAGTTTTGAAGGACAGAAAGAGAAAATATGGGCAAAGTTAGAAGTTTATTAGGGTTATAGATTAAAAACTAGATTAGAAATCAACTGGAAAGGTAAGTAGAGGGTGCTTTAAAAATAATACAAATGCTATAAAAGAAGCCACAGTTGCTGTGGTTTTTATAAAGCATCTTTATATGTACTGTTATGAAAAATCCTGCTTCAGCTTGTTTAGGAAGTAGTAAAATCAGGTGTGAAATGAGTTTTGTAGCCTATGAAAATCTGAGGTTCCAACAATTGACCTTTGCTAAGACAAAATCAGCAAAGCGTAAAGTTTCAAACAAAAAATACAGAGGAAAAAACAGACAAAAATAGAATTTCCATCTGACTTAGGAAGTCTAGGTTACAAATACCAGCTTTATTTTTAGGGACTGGCACCCCCCAGATCAGAGCAATTACTTCTACTGCATTCTTCAAGGAAACCTGAATGTTGCCATCACAGGCTTTAGTTTTCGACTAATTTTAATTTTGCAACAAAACGCAGTTTTGGCTGTTAGCTGTGTTGAGTCTGAGGGTGGCAGAGGGTGTGAGGGATGGTGACACTCCATCCCCACAGTACCCTGTGAGGATGCTGCCAGAGGGTCGTACAAATTAACAAACATCTGATCATATAAGGGTGGCAGGTGTTCAAAGCAGGTGGAAATATCACACAGGGAAATCAAAGTGATCACAAGTGTTGGAGAAGCAGCAGTGGGATGAAATTCAACTGTTCAAAATGCAAAGTCGCCTGGTTTTGGCCATTCTGAAATAGTTGGGGACATGACTTGATGGGAGAAAAAAGGGCATAGACATGGCAGCTGATCAGGGAACTCATGAGTCAAACATAAGCCTGTGTTGTGTCAGGGAAGATATTTTCATTGGGGAAGAGTGAAGAATTTAATAGAACTAGACTCCCTGAAAACTCACCTGGAATACTGACTGCCATGCTAGTTAAACTCCTGCAAGAGTAATGCACTCAGACTGGGAGAGATTCAGTAAAAAACTATTAGTTATGATAAGAAAAGCCATAAAGAATCAGACTAAAGGCATTTGCAGTGCAATAGAGTGTTTCTGATGGTGACCAAGAGTAAAAGCTTAACAAAGAGTGTCGGATAGTATAAGCATGAGTAATAGTTCCCCAAAACCCTGTCAGTCTTCAGCAAAATTTCAATTTAAAACTTCCTGAGCAAGAAGCATTATCTCTGCTTTTGCTTTCTTCCAACAACTGTTTCCTCTGCTGGATTTCCTCCCATACCTTCCTCTACTCCCTGTGCTTTCAGCTGGCTTTCAGCATGTCTGGAGCAGCAGGGATTTCTGCAGGCACAAGATGTGGGAGAAACATCAGCTTTTGCTTCTTTGGAAACCGATCCTTTTTAATTCCTCTAATGTCACTAATTCTTATTTTTAAAAAGCCAATAAGCAATCATTTCTTGTTCATTGCTTTCTCCCTAACAGTGATCTGGGAAATGGAAGTGCCTGTCTTACACCAAGAGAGCTTGGCTTGTTAATTTTAACACAATTAAGGATGAGGGAACAACTGCGATCTATAAATGGGCACTAGGATAAAGACCAGTGAAGAGCAGGAGCAGCCTGAAGAAAAATTTTGCCCAAAGAACAAAAGAATACTGAGAATGAATAAATTTAAATTGAAAAGTAGAAGAAAAGTTTTAGCCATAAAGAGAGTGAGACCCTGGGACAGTCTACCAATCATGGGTTGTCTTTGACTGAGCTATATTTGTACAAACCTATTAATTTTGAAGAAAACTTCCTCACTTTTTTCTAAGAGCACAGGAGATCAGGTGCATCAGGTGTGTTAAATGTTCACATGTTTTGGTTAGCATCTCTTCAGGTTGCCTTTGAGACTCTTGTCTGAATAGTCATGACCCATGAAGCATGGCCTTCTGCTCATGTCTGGGGAGGCACTTGAATGAATGACCCAGATGCTTTAATCACTCAGATATCCCCCTTCTTGGAGGGTGTGGAGAGAATCCTGGGTGATTTCAAGATAGAGCATACACTTAACTAATGAAAAATGTCATATAGCACAATGGCAAAGGATCCCACCTGATGAGTAGGGAAGTTTTTCCCCACGTTCTCCCCTATTTTTGGGAATGAGAAGTAGTTTAAAGAACCTGCTCAACTCTTGTCACTGCAGGACCATAACACTACACCTCCCTCCATAATGTTTTATCCCATCCAAAACCTCCTCTGATGGAGTTTTGTTCCAACATTTCCCCCAGAGGACTTTGCTCTCCTGTCTAATAAATTTCATAGTTGGGAAGCTTTCTCTGAAGCTTTGTCACTCACAGCCACATAAGAATGGATAAAGAGCTGCCTTCAGACGTCAGAGATGAAGAGTACTTATGTGCATGGGAACAGTCCCAACAGGAGTGAGATGAAGGACTACTGCAAATATCAGCAGTGTAGTTACCTTTGCTCACCTCATATAGCAGGGATCTAGCAGAAAATGCAAAGGTGTTAATTTCAGCACTTGTGAAAATGCCAGATTTACAGCCTTAAATAGCAACTTCTTCTGCCTCTCCACAAAACAAATATAGCAGGATGTCCACTGTGAGACTTTTCTCACAAGTAGGCGTCAGCCCAAGGGTGAGAAATGGTAAATAGGCACCCAAGGTGGGGAAGGAGTGGTCCTTTGTCCTCTGAGTGACAGAAATTGAAGCAGGGTCACCAGTTTATTGCACTGTTGATGTTTGACACGGACCAAATGAAAGCACTTGTTTGTTATGAATATGGATTCATTTTAACATGGCAACGGGAGACTTCTTTTCCAATGAACAGCCACCGAAATCACCCTATCACCTGCCAGTGGATTTAAAAACAATGTCATGGAAGGTGATTTGGGCTGAGATGCCATCTATAAAATATTTATTGTAATGAGATAAATGGTTTTCAGTCACTTAGTGCATCCTGCAGTAGCTGCTAGATGGGTTAAAGACCAAATTACTCAAACCTAATGTCACACACAGCTCTAGCACAGTATTTTTATTGCTAATTACTTGGTGGCATTATACTCACATAAAATAAGACCAATATGGACATGGCTGTTTGGGCAGCCAGGTTGGACCTTTCCTGTGCAGCTCTTTACCTTGTCAGTGGAGGTGAATCACTAGTTGAAGCAAGATCCAATCTGAAGCTGGAGTGTTTAATTACCCTTGAAAAATGGAAAGGTCAAAATAGGACAGGAACGACAAAGTCAATTGAGCATCTGGACAGAGTCCAAGCTTCAGTCCTCACTGTCATCTCCTTGTTTCTTCTTTTGGAGGAGTCTACATTTAATTGTAGTTGTAAGAAGACATTTGCACTGCATTCTACAGTTCTTTCTCTATTTTTCTCCTTTTCCCCTCTCTCCTTTCCTTCTCCACCTCTTCCTGCTTTCTTTAGCCTTCTCCCTCTTCTCCTTCCTCCCCTTTCTCGCTGTCTTCTTTCTTACATGTGAGAACTCAGAGTCCCCTCCCCTCCCCTCCCCTCCCCTCCCCTCCCCTCCCCTCCCCTCCCCTCCCCTCCCCTCCCCTGGCCACATCCAGGCTGGGATGCCACCCGTGGGTGGGGATAAGGATCAGACCCAGTGAGGGGATCCAGGATGACACAGCCTGAGATATCCATGATGGTCCCTTGAGCCAGCAGCCAGACCCTGGTGTGTGGGCACTCTTGTAGCCCTGCCTCATATTCCTCTCACAGATTTTATCTATGGTCACACACATAGGATCTGCACATCAAAACACTTTGCATGTGTGCATCTGGTGCATAAATATGCAGACAGAGAGGAACATTACCAGAATCAATTAAAAGCTCTCTCTACAACACTCAAGTTTTGCTGATCGTTAATCACAGATGTCTGATAGCTTTTTATCTCAAGTCAAAGATTCTCTGTCTCCTTTGTAGCAATCAATACACTGGGGTTCTCTCACAAAGCCCAGGGATTTTTGTTTCAGTGATCTGACAGGACAATAACCGTATGATTCTGACCCACGTCAGAGGCTTGGGTGACGCATGTGAAAGACTGCTTGTGTTACATCTATAATTCATTTGCAGCTTGGTCTCTTGGGGGAGCACAGGGAATCATGGCAGCTGTTTAACAACCCTCAGCTACAACTGAAAGTAAAGGGAGCAACAATTCAGCTGAAACATTATGTAAAGATTGTGCTCACTGGGCCAGGGAACCTGAACTAACATGTCTATTTTCGTGAGGAGTGTTGGGGGATTTTTAATGACTGTAAGATCCTTGATTTCACAGCTCAGTCAGAAATACAGTAGCCATAATAACATATTGTAGTGATAGTATTCTTACAACTACCAAGTTTTAAGGATGTGTGAAAGGAAAAGTTACTGTAGAGAAGTAATATCATTTATTAGACCAACAGAGACACCTGGGAAAAAGCAAATGAGTTTCCATGCACGTAGTCCTCTCTACAATTCTCAAGCAGAGAAAATAGATGAGAAACTAGGTAGGGCAAGGTGTAACTGCTCTCAGTTTAACAGTATCACATTACTTTTTTCAGACAAAGTGGCTGATGAAAATGAAGCCCCGTGGGACAGAGGGATGGGTTATTACTGCCCCAATAACTGAGCAGAAGGATGTGGTACATGTGGAAAATGGCAGTGCTGGACCAAATCCAGCATGTCAAAGCATCATGGTTTGTATTGGAAGGGACCTTTAAGATTGCTTCAACCCCTCTGACATGGCAGAGACACCTTCCACTAGACCAGGCTGTTTCAACCCCATCCAACCTGGCCTTGAACACTTCAAAGGATGGGGGAGCCACAGCTTCTTTGGGCAGAGTCAGTGGGCATAGCTGACCCTGCTCTGACTGCAAGGTAACTGCTTTGGCATTTAGAGTGGTTTAAACCTCTGTGTTTCACCTTTTTGATGATCTCATTCTGCACACAGCCTGGGGAGTTTAGCTGATGCACCAAAATCCATTGAAAACCTGAAAAGCAGATTAAATGCTTCTATTCAAAGAGAGAGAAAATGAAACACTTAAGATCAGCCCTCTGTAACAAGAAAGAAAATACAGGAAAGAACAGTGAGCAATGCAGAGCACATTGCTAAGCAGCTGCAGAAGAACCACGAGCTCGCAGTTCTCAGATGCTGCATTTGGGGTTTTTTATTCTCATAGAAGAAGCAGTAAACATAAAAAATAAAACACATGTGAACTAAATAATTAAATAGCTTTCACAGGGGTAGAGATGACCCAGGCTATGAATCACTGCCTTGGGGAAGAGGTGTTTGCAAGGGTGGTAAGAGAGAAGATGAATGGGGTGGCCGGATGGACCTCTGACCCTGGGCACCAGGGCTGTTTGGATGGACTTACTGGCCATGCTGAACACTGCTCTGCTCTGGCTTTTGCTGGTTCACAGCCATGAACTCAGAGCAGAGTCAAGGCACCTCTGCTTCCTGGTTCTTGTCTGAGCTCTGCCTTGAGTCCTTTACAAGTTTTCCACCTGCCTTTGCTCGACTCCAGGGACACCAGTGGCTCTCTGCCAGCTTTTGTCAACAGCGTGTGCAAGGACAATGTTTGCAAGACAAAATAACTGGTGCTAAGGTTTCCCTGTAAAGAAGAAGAGGTTGCTTTATTAAAAGGTCGGTTCTGCATCTAAGAGGTTAATAAGTATTCGCTGCAACTCATCAATGTCAAGACTAAAACCAAACAGGAAAATGGCAATCTCTTTCTCTTTTGTAAAGGAACTTGTTGAAGTAACTGCCTAAGTCTGTCCTCTGTTTACTAAAACAGCTTCGGAAATCTCTAAATCCATTTATCCTGAGGATTATCATCATCTGGTTTCCAGACAACATTCTCATTTCCTCCAGTGAGGTTTTCTGATACCTTAGGCCATTAGCTGTGGTATTGATCTTTCCTTAATACGTGAGAATTCCTACAGCAAAGGCAGCTCTGCATCTAAAAAACCCCAAGCCAAACCTGTTTTTATCTGAATAGCTACAGCAGCAATTTGTTAGAGACAAAATTTAACATTCTGTAGCTTTTGTTTATAATAAATGTATCTGGGCAGGCTCTAAAGACATCCTTCACAGAATAGACTGAGCCTGTTATCAGCCACTTGGGGAAATTCTGTTCCAGAAACAAAAGCCTGTGACACACCAGTCCTTCAGCTCCTAGTCCTATGGCTCAGCCCTGGGGAGAGAGATAATGGCCAGTGCTTAGGAGTGCAGCCTCTGAGATTTCACCTGGCTCTTCCTACCCCAAAATCCACCCCCTGACAAATCCTGTGCATCTGTCCATAGAAAAGTAGTAACCAAGACCCTCATTACTCATCCTAAATCATCTGACAGGGATTGTCAGTCTGGTGCCTCTGTAATAGAAATGGAGGGAAGAAACCTTAAGAAGAGTCCGATAAAAGAAAATACCACACCTTTACTTACTTTATTCTGCTTTACAGGTCTGTTTCCCCCTTTGTCTCCCACTTACTGGGCAATGTTGAAATCCCACAGTTACTCCTCCATTAAAGGAAAACAATCCAGTAACCTTAGGAAGAGGGAGATGATGACAGATGGGAAGGGAGGGAAAAGTGTCTGGACCATTTGGACATGTGGGAATCTATTGCTACTTCTAAACTAATGGGACCTTGTTGAAAACCTTAAGTTTCTCAGAAAAAAGTTTTCTCTGTAGCTGTAATCCATGAGGCATAAACAAAGAGTTAAATTCATTCACTCAACTTTGCTGTCAGGACAAACTTTTCCCAACAGTTCAGCCAGAATCTCTGTATAGACAGCTCTTATTCCCCCCATCTCCAGTGCCATGACCTTCAGCAAGTGTCTCTCTGTTAAACACAGGAGTCACCCAGCCCTATACAGAGTTCATGGGAGGAGAGAGGCTCCCCCAAACACTGCAAAAAGAAGATTGACTAAAAACACATGTTATGAAATAGGGAAAAGATTGCTGGAATTTGCTTCTTGCCACTTTGGACTTCTTTTGGTGCTTGAAGCATAATTTTCAGCAGTTACAGAGAAGTGTGATTTAAAATTTTTTAATCAGAAGAACCCTTCAATGTATGAAAGTCTTCATTAACACCTAGGAGCAGTCATTATGGTCAAAAAATTCAAATTCGGGTGCCTTAAGTAAGAATAAGTATACACTTTATCAATTTTTCAGTATGTCTGAGCACCTGCAGATAACATTTAAGACGAGTTAATTACAGGATCCTAAATATGGATTAAAGGATTAGTTTTAGACATCAAATTGTGAAAAGTTTAGCTTATGTAACTTACCAGGGCCACGTGGAAAGTTCCTGGATTTAGATGTAGAATCACAAATCTTCTTAAACAGGAGGAAGGATGCAGCAAAGGATTCAGGTTTGTCTTCCTTGTTTGCCACAAACTACTTCTTCCTAAAACCCAATGGGGAATTAAAAACCACAGGACTTCTTTTTCTGAAGTTTCTTTCTTAATTGTATTAGCAGTTAGGAGTGATCCTGCAGCATAACAAACCCAAACTCCAACCAACAAACAAACAAATCCCTAAACAAAACAGTCATTTTAGGCTATAGACAGATGCTCAGTGTGCAGCCACCTCTGCCAGCTGATGATATTATCATGTTCAGCTGCTATTTTGCAGCTCTGGGTTTGTATCCCTTTCTCTTTTTCCTTTCTGCAAGCATTTCAGCTCTTCTGGCAAAATGAGTCCTGTGAACACTCCCTAACTCAAACAGTAAAAATAGGTGATTAGAGTTGTTTCAGCTAGTTGGGGTTGAAGAGCAGAGATATAACAGTGCTGAAATGGGGGTGGAGAGCAAGTAATTTTTGGCTACAAACAGTAACAGCTTCAACATAAAGAAGAGAACATTTGGAAAAGGACCCTAGTTTTACAAGCTGAACATACATAGCCCTCAAACTAATTACCCTGAGATAAAACAAGTGGATTTTAGCTTTTCCTTAAATAGTGAAGATAATCTGGTAGTGATTTAACAGTAAACGTCACAGCAAACAGATTCAGGACTAGAACTAAGCCAAACAAGCAATGTTCTTTCCCATGCAGTATTTTTAAACAAATACCTGTGCTTTTCTTTATTAAAAGTTTCTTTCTGTCTTGCCTCCTCCTCTCCCATATTATGCCAGTGAAAACTCTGCATTTTCAGAAGTGCATATGCTTATGTGCAATATCAGCCAGGGTCAAAGATCTTCCTTTGCTGTTATTTCAAGCCTGGTTGCCAAACAGAAGCTGCACAAAATGTCAGCCTGCTCATGGCCTGTGAGGGCTGTGCTGGAGCAGCACTTCAAAGAGGCAGCTCAGGGGGAAATTGGTTCTCAGCTCGCTGTGGGGGCCCCTGTGATTCACAGAGCCCCCGCTGGCGACAGCGGCGTGGCCGGGGCTGCGTGTGGGGAATGAGGCTCCGAGAATGCACACAAATTAAACCTTCCTACTTCAAGCAAAGTTTGGGTACCTGTTGGAAATCAAAGCTGCTCGTATCCCCCCTATTATGCAAATAGCACATGAGGAGGCTGGAGTGGCAGATGTGGTCAGTAAGACATTTCCCATCGCACTTACCTGCGGATGGCATTATGTGGTCCATGAAAATGTTACAGCAAAATCCAACAAAGTTCTCATAGCAGCCTGGAATAAGCATCTTTAAAATAGTTCAGTGAAAATCAGAAGGCATGGGGTAGAACCATGTTCCTTTTGAAAGATATGATTCCATTAAGATAAAATATTTATAGAAATTAGATCAGCTAATGAGGATTTCATTTTGGAGAAAACTCATAAAATGCCGGTCATATCAGGGCACATTTTTCTCTCTTTTTGGAAGAAAAATTTCTAAAGGGAAAGTTTATGAAGCAAAGAAAAGTGAATTAAAGTAATTAATGACATGTAATAAAGATGTTGAAAACAAAATGTTGATTTTCCGGCTCAAGTGGAGTTTGTGGATCACCCCAAATAAAGGTATTTTGAGAGGGGAAAAGGAAAATTTACTTTCAGTGAGAATATCTACCTTATATGGTATCAATCTGAAATAACTTTTGTTAGTGAATTTCCTCACAGAGGAGAAATATTCCCATAACAGAGACCCCAGTTACACGGACATGGGCAGCAGTGCTGTGCCAGCTGCAAAGGGAGGGTTATTTCTGGTGAAGGAATTTTGCATTTCCTTTGGTGCTCCTCTTTGATTAGGGACCCTGAGCAATGAGAGGAGGCGACTTATCTTGAGGAGCTGATGAGGTTATCACTGCCAGTTCACTTCGCCCTTCCTCCCTCCCCAAACTGCCCTACTTTACCCTCATCCCACTCACCAATAACTAAACTACTTTTCAAGCAGCACCAGGACCACAGGGCAGAATTTTAAGGAGAGCAGACTTGGCCGTGAGTTTCCATAAAGTGTGATGCTGATGGCTGCAGTGATGAGGAGCCTAATGGATGAGCAGCTCAGATGTCTTGCTGTGAAGGGCAAAGGGGCTGCCAGAGGCAGGACTTTGTCTCTTGGAATCTTAATTGCCAGATTTCAGAACTGTACATGAAAATGCAAACCCTGATGCTGCCCCTGGCAGCGTCTTGGAGTTGGTCTGATTCACACCAGCCCAGAACCCAGTGAAGAAAAGCTTTGAAAAGCAGGGAGTGATGGTTTTGTGGAGAACAGAATCAAAATTAGGAAAAAGATCTGTGAATTAACTGTAAATTTCAATAGATACAGTAAAAAAGATGAGGCAATAAAAGGAAGAAGCAGCTAAGGAGTTGGCTATGGATCCCATATGGGATAAATCCACTCCATTAAGAGCAGACTTGGGCTGAAGTTTGCATAGACAGCAAGAGAGGTAATACAGAGAATGGCACTGAGGGCAGTGAATGGAAATCCCCATCTTTTGTAGTGACTTTACACTGCCAACATGTACATCACTGACCTCTCTACACATGGGTTTTCCTGACTATGAACAGGCAGCAGATCTGAGCCAAGGGTGCCTGCAGACTTAGAGCAGGACCTGAGGCAGGGCCTTGCACACATCAGGGAGTGGGGGCTGCCCAGGGCTTGGAGTAGGACAGCTTTTGGAAACCCAGTGTTGGAAGTCAATGGCAGCTTGTAGACTGCAAGTTGCTTAAGGTCCTCAACTAGAAAATGTTCTTTGACTATTTGGAGTTCCAGGAGCTGAAAAGAAAAAAAAAAAAGAAAAAAAAGAGAAAAAAGAAAGGAAAAAAAATTCTGCAGCTATACCAGATGCAAGACTGCAAGCAAAGGTGAGCTTTGGAAGCAGAAGCTGTCTGGAGAGGTTGTGCATTCTCCATCCCTGGAGGTTTTTAAGCCCTGACTCAATAAAGCCCCAAACGACCTCCCCTGATTCCAGAGCTGACCCTGCTTTGAGTAGGAGGCCGGGCTACAGAGCTCCTGAGGTCTTTTCTAGGCTGAATTATCTTATGTTTCCCTTTTTATTCTCTAGTACCAATTAAAGCGAAACAGTACCAAAATATGAGCAAGAGAATTTATGCAATTACTTACTGGTCCCTTGGTATTGCTAATGAGTGCAAAAACATAAAAGATCCCACACTTCCCAGAGGATCTTGGAGATGGATCTAAGGAGAGGATGGCTCATTTGCAGGGCATGGTTCTTCAGGGGTTTAGCAGCATCAATCCCCACTCAGTGCCCCAGTCAAAGACTCAAGGCTTTCTGCTGTGCCTTCCACACCCACCCTACACACTCCCTTCTGCCATTGTAACTTTTGCTGTGAGATGCAGTGAAGTTTTCCTTTCACCTCCCTGTCAATATTTATTGTGCATGTGTAATTTGAATACTTTAAGATAATGAAATAAAATTCCTGTCTGCATGCATCAAGCCCGATATATCTGCAGCATAAAAGCTGAATACAGAACAACTTAAAGCTACCAGAGGAGATGACAGTGGAATGGATGAACCTCTGTGTAATAAATGAACAACTTCTTAGTCATAGCAGTGATACCAGTGGGGAAAAGGGATTGTGGCATCCCAGGTGCCTCAGAGAAACCCTTTTCTGGCAATTCCACAGCTTTGTTTTCATACTGCTGCATGGAACATGTGGGAGCACACTTGTGGAAAGTGTAGTTTTAAAGGGATTGTATTCTTTTAAAGGGGCAGTTTTATAAGTGAAGATTATTTCTGGTTTAAGGATTAGAAATGATCTGCTAGGCTTGAGTTGAAGGAAGAGACTTATGGTTACTGCCCGGAAAATGCACCTGAAAATGATTATCTTAAGATTGTTTAAGTATCACTGGCTAACATTAACAGTCTTGATTAAGGCAGTTTTTAGGTTGTGCATTGCAGGATATAGAGATTTAAAGAAAAGATGTTTTCCCAGAGCTGTCCACATGATCAGTCAGATCCACCTTCTCCCTTCAACATTATTTTGATACTGATGAATTAATTTACATAAATTATTAGATATTGAGTGGCAAGACAGAGTGTGAGAAAGAAAGAAGGGGATGTGTCTCAGGAAATTCCTCTGGGATCACTGGGGGAGGCTACCAGGAGGGAGTTGAAAACTGGGACGATTTAAATTAGTCATTTGCAACTGAGAAAGCAGAACAATACCCGAGACACATGGTGAAATGTAGAGGGAAAGGAAAAGAAATCTCTGGGTACAGATACAGAGATGTTCCTGGGCCTGTGTTAGCAGAGAATTCTCACATCCATGAGAGCTCAAAGCACATAGAAAATTTAAGGAGAAAGAGAAACAAAAGTGAAAGTTTTATTGTTATTTTCTTGTAATAGCCAAAACATGGAAAGATATCTCACCTACCACAGATTAGAATAGATTAATTCCTGTGAGGATGAAGGGAAGGGAACCATTTTAAACCATTCAGTTTGATTGCAGATGTCAACATCCCAAGTGAATTTGTAGTCTTGAGGCTGGAATCTTACTCGTGCTCTACAGAAGTGGGAGAGAAGCCAAATGCATCAGTGTCACATTGGAAACCAGGGCCCTGGGGAAGCAATCCCTCCCAAGAAACTCCCACTGGATGCTGAACTGTGAATCATGTGTGATTTATACTTGTGCTTTGATTACAGCTACTTGGGAATTATTTTTAGCTTTCCATTCAGAAATTAAAATTCATCAGAAATGACTTTTTTTTTTCCTGCTCCCCTAGAAGTTAGGTGCTTGAGTGGAGCAGATCCTAAGGTAAAATTTCTGAGCAAAATCAGAGAAACACAGAAAGGTGCAGAAAAGCAAAGAAAGTAATGACACCAGCTAAAAACTAAGTTTAGAGGAAGATCTTAGTCCAGTGCTGCAAGCAAGCAAGAGAAAATGTGAACCAAGATCCCTCCTACATCCAGTTTGGCCTATTGGTTATTCTGGTTAATGCAATATTGTGTTGTGAGTGTCTCTGTGGGCTGCTGACTGATTCTCATCAGGTCATGGAGGGCTCTGAAAGACTTGCAGTGTTGTACACCATCCCTTGTCTGGAGAGTCTCTCCCAGCCATTACTCAGCTGGAATCTCTTGATTTGCTTATATTTATTTCTGTTCAGCGTTTGACTTCAAACAATGACACACATCCTTCCAAAAAAAAAAAAAAAAAAGAGCAAAAAGAGAAACAAAGGAAGGAGACAGTTGGGTAGTCTAAGTCAACATGAACTCGGTAATTAATGGATTTATAGTTTCTCCCTCCAGCAATTCCTTTCCAAACACCCAAGAAGACATGAAAATTGCAAAGTGCCTCCAGTCCCTTCCTTGTATTTAGGATCCCTCTAGCAAGGCTCTACATTTGCATTTTTTATCCCCTTCTGTCTGTTGTCTGATTGTGGTTGTAAAAGAGAAGACTGAGGGCTTGTGTTTGACTTCTAACTTCACCTCTGCAGTGTGCAGTCAGAAGTGTTTTTCAGGCAGAAAGAACACGGGTGAAGTCTCATGTTTGCCTTTTGTTCCACATGAAAGAACAGCACACATCCTGTTGTTCATCAGTCAAGGTTATTCCTCTGGACTGTCTGCTTGCTTCCCCCCTTACTTGTGCCTTAAACTCTACTTTATTCACTTTGCTGGAGTTTAATGTGTCCAGGATTGCCTAGGTGGCAATGAGGAGAGTTAGAGGTGGGCATGGTGCTTTCCAGCTACCCTGACTTCTGACACCCTCTGTCTTACCTGGCATAACAGAAATCTCATATCCGTACCCACACCCCCTTAGCTTAGCCCATGAAATATTCAGGGGTTATACAAGAATTAAAATTAACATTCTGGCACTGAAGGTGAGACCAAGACACAAAAGTGGAGTCAGCAACTGTGCTCTTGGCAGTGCCATCCTCCTGAGCCCACGCTGCTTTGGCACTGCAGGAGGATACCATGAGAACTTTGTTTCGGGGAGGAATATGGTTTTGAAGTCCAGGTTTGTTCCAAGTCAGAACCCAACAAAAATATTGATAAATTCCATGAATGAAAAGTTCAGGGAGAAATTAAATACTTTTTTCAGAACACAACATCTTAGTTCAGATTTTCCATTCGTAATGCACTGCAATTTTTTTTCCTTTTTTTTATTTTTTTGGTCAGGACCAAGCACAGAATAGGAAATGAAAATCCCTTGTTTTCAAATGTCAGAAATGGGACAGACTGACACTGCTATCACACCTCTCCCCTTCTACACCTCCTCATCCCTTCCCAGATCATCCACATGAAATTTTGGCAAAAATAGATGAGATTTTCCCTATGTGAAGTAAGTGACAAAAGCACCCACGCCAGGTTCTAATGAAATCCACTGTCATCCCAATCTGACATGACATTGCCAAGCAAGGTGATTGATCTGTAGGGTCTATCTTCCTGTGACAACCACAAAGTCGTGAGATCTGGCTACCAACCAGAAAATTTACTGGTAGACTTAAAGCAGCGTGTCAGCAAGTCCTAAAGTTCTGCTTAGACCTGACAGCCTGTTATCAAGTAAATCTTCATATCATTGTTGCTTTGTTTCACAGGGATAGTGTCAGGGTGTGTCTGTGCTGGACTTTGATGCTTGAGAAAGTGCATGGGCAGAACCACCAGAGTAGCAATTGTGCTGATGGAGTGAATTGCTGTTCCAGAGCCAAGTGTCAGCTGGGAAAACTGCCAGTTCTGCACTGCCAATGTCTGAGTTCTATATATGAAGACTCAAAGACTTTATTTTCTATTACTTTATATGTCCACAAGCACTTTTTAATGCAGAGCATTATCAAATGCCACAACATCTCTCTGTGTGCTTGGTCTTGACACAGGACTGCCATGTTTTCCATCAGGGCTTGTGAGCAGGGAGCACATGCAGGCTGTGCAGTGCATGGGCAGCCAGCCCATCTGTTGCATCCTGCAAGTGTCAGCCTGCAGTGCAAATGCCCAAGACTGCCATACTTATTCTTGGGTTTTCCTGGTTGTAAATCTGTGCAAATGCAGTTTGGGTGCCCTGCAAACGCATATGGAGAAAAAGCTGGCCCCTCTAGAAAGCATTTGTCATGCTAGGCACATGCTGTAGGGGTGTTCAGCACGTACTCTGAGTTTATACTCACTCTGCTCTGGGTCTACTCAGAGAGCAGCATCCTTTCTGATACAGTGACACAGAGCCTTGCAGATGTCCTTCAGTGAGCTCATGGTCAGCTGTGCTGCTCAGGTGACTTCCATCAGCCAAGGTGAAGGAAACACAAGCAGGGATGGAACATGAGGAGCAGTGCAGACACACAGGAGTGCAGGAGGGCTGAAGCTCACGAGCTATGGTACAACAAGTACAACAGTCCAGTGGGCTCCCTTTTGTTAAATTCTCCTCTGGGACACCCAGTATTGCATCTTTGCCATCATCTCCTACTCCTATCCCATCCTCTTCTCCCAGATTTCTTCTCCCTCCCATCTTACTGTCCTTTCACATGTGCCTTTGCTTGTCCCTTCTCAGATCTCTTGTGCCTGCTTTCTCTCCCTTTCCTGGGCTGGAACCAGGCAGTGCATTGATTTCTGCCAGATAACCCCATCCAGAACAGTTTTGGGCACTTGACATCCAGGGATGTGTTGCAAGGCCACCCTGAGGACAGTGTGTCATTGATCTTTCTCTCAGTAACAAGTACCTTGCTGATTAGAAAACACTGTGGTCCAGCATTATATTTGAATTAGATTGTCTGTGAGGGACAGTCTGTGCCCCTCTCTTTTGGGGGAATAATTTTGGGAATGGACTGTCTCCCTGTGTAATGCAAGCTCATCTTGCTGTCCCAGACTCCTTGCTGAGGTCAGCAGCTCTTTGCCAGTGGGAACAGCTGCCTCAGGGACATTTTGGGAGACAGTAGTTGAGAAAAAAGGTCTGCTGATCCCACTGGACACTTGGGAAGTCCTGGGAGATGGACTTGTCTTCCAAAGGAGAAAGTCTCATCTTACACAAAGCTGTTCTCAAAGCCTTTCAGAGCAGGCTTTTCCCATTGAATCATAACAGGATCCAGGGACAGATCTGCCACTGAACTGTCACTGCCACTGTCCTACCAATCCATGGAGTTTCTCCACACTTGTGTCCATGTGACACTTGCTTTTCTCCCTTGTTTTCATGGCTGTGTGGGTTGATGTATATGAATTATGTGTTTCAAGAGGCATCACTTAACAATTGCAAGGACATCTATTTTCCAGGGGAAATAGTAGAACTGCCCCAAGTGTTTGCTGTGACCTTTTGGTTTTTGACAAATCTGTCAGTCATCTGTCTAGAGGCTAAATTCCTTCAGTGTCCTTTTCATCTTTTGTTCAAAAGTAACTTTCTGAAAGCATTGCTTCATTATCTGTGAGCATTTACATCCTCAGTGTCCGATGATTGAATTTGTAGAATTTTCTCTATTACTTCCCTAATAAGAAAAAAAAAATGGAAAATGTGACTTTTTAAAACTTTTTGGAAGGATATTGGTCTCTCCCAAGGAGTGTGGGTTGGGTTCTCTGATGCCAGAGAGCCAAGTTCAATTTCTATATGTACAATCAGAAAAAAAGCAAGGATAAATCTGTTTATCAAAGGATGTGAGCTTGAGGAAAGAAAAAAAACACACATGAAGGCCATGGAGCCAAACCACAACAGTTTGTGGGACAACTTCACTAGAGGTTTTTCATGTGTTGGGGCACAGGAATAGAAAATTTGGATTCTGGAATTCTTCTGACTTGCAGAAAATCACACTGAGATGCCAGGAGAAAAAAACTTCAACCCAATTGCAAAAGAGCTCTGTTTCATATAGTTTTTTTTTTTCCTGTGTTTTTCTTCCAAGCAACTGTTACTGTGATGTACTAACATGATTGCTGCATTCAGTGTGACTCCAGCTCCAACAGCTTCTCTTGTGAGTAAGCATGAGTAGGAGCAGTGTTTAATTTCTCTGTGACCATACAACATTTAACAATCTTCTAGCACAGTGAGCAGGAAGAGTGAGCTGTACTTGGTGTTCTGAAGTATTCTGGTGCAGGCTGCTGTGCTATGCAGGCAGGTAGATAGTGTGCAACCTTTCTAAGAATTCAGCTGTTGAATTAAAAAAAACACCCATTACAAATAGCAGGCAGGCACTCTAATGTCAGACTCTTATCATTTTTAGTACCTATCATTGTTAATTGAATGGTAAAAGTTACTTTAGGAGTCCTAGCAGCCACTGGAGCCCATCCCTCCCTCTCCCTCCATCAGTTCCTCTCACGTTTGCAATGCAAAGAAGTTTGGTGGCATGAGAGCAGGTATGAAGGTGGGGTGGGACTGGCAGCTCTCAGCAGTGAAGTACCTCCATCAGTAGGGAATAAAGGAGAGTGGGGACAGCAGGGATGGGAAAGATGAAGTGATCCTATTTATAAATGTATTCCCCCACTCCCTGTCTGCACTATGCAGATAACTCAGCAGCGCAGATGGATCTGCATACTGATGAAGGCATGGGGCATCTATGAAAAATGCTGGATCTGGCTGAGCTCCCTGCAGGCACAGGGTCTGCCTTCTCTTCTATTAGAACCCAACACAGTTGCATTTTTCAAAGCTTGGACATGCATGCCAGGATTTGGTGCTGCTTTGTGACTTTGCTTCTGCCTAAGAGCAAGGCCCAGTTTCCACTTCAGCAATCAGATAAAAGAGTGCAAAAGGACTGAACAAGAGACTGAACCTGTGAGCAAGAGGTAACTTCAAATCAGCTCATCAGTAGGCAGTGTGCATAGGGGAAATGAGTATCACTACAAAAAAGGCCATGTAAATCACCAGCCAGGATGCCTGGAGAAAGCCAGCTCTGTCAAATATGAGAGATCAGCTTGCTGAGGTGCCTGGAGGGCTGTAGAGAAAAATCTGGCCAATTCCTCAAAGCCAAGGCTTTGTGCTACACCAGCACTGAGAGGAACACAACAGGGTTACTATAGTTTCTTTCACAGTGTTTATATGTGCCAGTGCCATATGAATATCAGTGAAGTGGCACAATACCCCATGGAGGTAGGTATGAGAAATCACATCTTTTCATTACAGACATCAAAGAATCCAGACAGTCAAGGATTTTTGGTTCCAAGGTACCAAACAATGCTTCCTCTGGAGCCAGCAGGAAATGAGGGTGTCCAGCTTGCCCCAACACCAGGCACTCAGCAACTGGCCTGAGACCACACCATAAACCAGAGACAGATCTGCTCAGAGCTCAGGACCTGTGACTCTCAGACCACCTGCTCTTCCTGTAAGATAATCCTACCCTGTAGTCTTGTGCCAAAGTATTTGGAGAAGGAAGATAACAGGGAAGGACAAGGTCTGTGCCACTTGAAGTTTTGAGAGACTGCGATGATAAATCTTAGCATCTGAAAACAACTCAAAAGTCCCTCTTTAATATGCTGGCACAGATGGAGTGATGTCCTAGAGGCCAGGGCAACTGTAATTCTTGATGAGCTCCTTGGACATACAAGCCTCCCTTAATTCTTTCTTATCCATGACAGACTTATCACCCTTTCCAAAATGGGTATTACCAGCTCCTGGTAAACAGATTTCTGCGCGCAAGGAACATTGTCACAGCTGACTGCAGTAAACCAGACAGAAGCCAAAGACCTGAAGACTCAGAAACCTCTTAGGAGATCTTTCTGGAAAGGAGGAAAGGTTGCACCACAGTAAGCCCAAGCAGAAGCACTGGGTCAGCCAGGCTCTGCAGCTGTCAGGGCAGCAAAGCTGCTTTCAACTCCCCACGAGAGGGAGGCCCCCTGCCAGAGCGGGGGAGCACCATGAACCCAGGGTCCCTCCTTTCTGTCCTTGATGCTGGTTTGTTCCAAGCCACCCTTTCAGAGCAGACACATGGCTAACACAGCTGCATTCCTGCCTTGAGCAGTGCCCAGGCACCACAGGACCAATTCTACCTTTGTTTGTGGAGCCACTTGAAATAACATCCGGTGAAATCTTGAGAAAGGTTTTGATCTTTCCTTCCTGGCATGGACCAGACATTGCTGCCAGTACAGACTGTTCAGCCCTATCAGCATGATAGATGCTCCTGCAAAGAACACAGTTTTAGCTGCTTTAGTACATATCTGCCATCACCATCTGCTATTTGTTGGCATGAATGTGTACTATAAGGAAACTAGGTTCAAGGGTAAAAAACACAAAAAATCCAAAAAATCCCACCAACCTTTTAGAGTTTTAAGTTCATTCAAAGGTTTCAATTTTGTTTTGTTTCAAATATCGGATAGGCTCACACAAAGCACACTATGTCTTCTGTTCTTGAGTTCATATGATCCCTTCTTTCTTTCTCTGTTGAGGATTGTTATTGCTAGATATCTTCAGACAAGGGTTCTGTCTTTACAATAAGCACCAGGAACTCAGTTAACTTGGTAGGATAGTCCTTGCAAGGTGTAGGAGGCCTTCTGAAGATGAGCATGAGATTTTTCAGATGATGTGCTTGAAAGAGTCTCGCTGTATTCTTGGCCAGAACTTTAGTCTTTTTTCTTCTCTCACTGGGGTTTTCTGTCCCAGTTCACCTGAGGCAGCTAAAGAGGGCCGTGAACAGAAAACCATCCACAGGAATATGAGAGACATCAAATAGACTCATCCCTCCTTGAAAGTAATAACACAGAAGTTTTGTGTGCAGTATTAGTGAGCAGTATTTGTAGAGTGCTTTGAAGTTAGAAAGCACTATATAAATGCTAAGTATTATTAACTACATGAATCAGTCTTCTTCAGAGAAATATAACACTGCTAAAGATGGGAGAGACGTCTCTTCCTTTCTTAATGATAACCAACCCCCAAAGTTATTCATAAAAATTACTTTTAAAAATAGATCAAATGATTTCCCCATCCCGTGATAATCCCTCTGATTGCCCCCATGTTTCAGTTCACTGTATCATCTCGGAGATCAAAGGATGTGTCTGAGGCTGGCAAACCAATCCCACAAAGAAGAAAACATTCTGCTGTAGATAAACAAAATACAATTTCCAGATAACATCATGGTGCTGATCAAAATAGCTGCTTTTCCAATTAGATTTCAAAGAATTCTTAATTGTTATTGATTTAATCTGGAGATGTGCAGATTCTTCCACTTAGGAGCCTGTTTCACAGGGAGCTTATTACCCTAGGGATTTCAGTTACAGACAGGTTTTAGTAAGCAGCAACAGCCTGCCTGTCAGGCAGGTGACAATAAAAAGGGAATCTGTCCAGATTCAGGAGACACTGCTATTTGTGCTTCTGTTTCCTGCAGTAATTTAGAGCACATAGCCTTATCCATTCTGAAATGGCAGCAGACCTCACATCTGCATAAAGGCACTTGCCTTCAAGCTGTAATAGGCAGAGCTCTTAAATAAAAACTACCTTATCTATCTACCTAGTCAACACCTCAGTGTTTCCTTCTGCTTCTATACTTATTAATTCAAACTTGGGGGGTCTGCCCTGAAATTTCTTTCTATTCCCACATCAGATGCTAATTTTTGGCATGCATATATATATATATATATATAAAAAAAATTTCATTTTGCTGTGCAGAAAAATAAATAAATAAATGACTCTATAATGTCTGCTAGGCTGCCATTTTAAAGTCAGGCAAAACAGCAGGGTGTGGGAAGAAGGGAGGCAAATTGGGACTGTAGTTCCACAGACAGGTGACATTTTGGAGCAGAACAACAGGAGATGGCTTCCTGTCAAGCAGCAGTAAGAGGAGGAAGAATGAAAAATTGCCCCCCAAAGAAAATTGTTCTGTCCCAGGCAAATGACGATGGAAGGATTTGGTAAAGTGACAGTGGGGGATTCAATGCTGTCAGGTAGGTATGACAGTGTCAGGAAGAGTGACTCAGGAAAGGTGAGTCAGAGCCAGCTGCCATCAGGGAAAATAAGAGCCCATGAGCGAGATCTGTCACTTGGTGCCTTCTTGCAAGACAGCTGTGCCACAGTTTGACCTCAAACCTGGCTCCCTGTGTCCCCACAGCCTGCATGGACCATGATGGGATGTCCTGCCAGGAGGGGACTCTGCTATCAAGAGGAACAGAGAGGGCTTGGGTGAGAATCACCAGTAGACCAGGATAAAAGCTTAAAACTGGTGCCATCAGGGGGAAAAAAATGAAGAATGGCTTGCAGAAGCCTGGAAAGCAATGAACATTGTGGAGAGTGATGAGAAATGCACTTTCCTGCACTGGGCTCAGCATGCTCTCCAGCACCATGAGGGCATGGAGCTGATCAGTTCATCCTAAACAAAAAGACTGAAAGGGATAAAAATCTTCCCCATCAGGGCAAAAGCCAATGTTTAACTTTATGAGTTATTTCCCATGATGCTGCACCTCTAGCACCCACTCAGGAAAATATGCCTGGATATCTATACAAACCATCTGTACTCTAAAATAGTATGAAAGGTGAATTTTATATATGGACTGATATAAAAATCTTGGAGGAGGGGAGAGTAACATTTTTCTAAGAGGCTGAAGCACCAGAAACCCCCAGGAGATCCTGTCCATTTGGAATTCAATTTCCCAGAGGCTCTGAGAAGCACCAGAACTTTTGGAAGGCTGTGAGCAAGATCTGTCTGTTCCAGATGCTGGACATTCAGGCTGATTTTGCTCACAAAAAAGAGATGTTTATGATCTAATTCCCAGCTATGCTTTCCAAGAAATTTCATCTAACCACTACAAGGTTTTTCTCAAAAAAAACCCCAAAAAACCAACCAGATTTTAAAATTCTCTGTAAACATCAGCTATTTGATGATGTAGAAAATAACTGACCTTGTAGGCAGCCAAGCCAAAACAACATCTGTTAATGTCAGTGTTACATTTATGTTAAATTTAGTCTAATCTCAAAATGATATTTTTTTCTCCACTGTCCTACATGATATTTTATTAATAAAAGACATTGTAAAGGACATTTCCATGAAATGATAACATTAGGGGGCAGTCCTCAGCTAGCAGCCAGTCCTATGAGTTCATTGAACAGCTGTGTTTATATGGGGTTGTTTGCAAAATTTATGTTTGAGTTTGTTTTAACCTTACTTTATTGCTACTGGAGAAACAATAGATCTTTTCCATTACAAGTCATCGAGTGCCACACTAAAATACAGCAGGGGGGTGAAACTTTCCATGCCCCTTCTCCCCATAAATCTCTGGTTACATATATATATGTATATTTTTTCTTATCAATAGAAAAGCCCTGCACAGTCTGAGATGCTGCCTTCTCAATGAGCTGCCAGAACAGTATTGCATCCATCCAGGTTCTCATTTTGCTTTTTCCCTGGGACTGCATGCCTGAACTTTTCACAGGAGATGTGATGTCCTGTTTCTCAGTTGCCCGAGCAGGTCAGGCACATCATGACCCATTCATAGCAGGCAAACAAAATCCATACAAGTGTCTGTAGGCTGAGCCCCTTTGGCCTTCCCTGTATCCCTTCAGTGGATAGGTAGACTAAAGACATTATTTCAAGCACCTTCTTCCTCATCTGGCTTTTGTCTCACACCTTTCCACTGTTTGTTTATGGATTCTTATTTCTGCCTACCTGCAGGGGAACATCATCTCCTCCTCCACCTATTTTTTAATCTGCCCCACTCCTGAGTCCACTACAGAAACCAGAACTGCAGTTTAAGAGGAGAGACTTTTGTGACTTCTCCCAGTTTTGGAAGCTTAACAGCTTTTTCTTCTGAGACAGACCTGCACTCCAGCTCTTTTGAATTCTCCCAGTTATCCAAGCCTTTCCTTCCTTGGTTGCCTCCTCCTTGCCAGAGATATCTGTTGCAGCACCCAGGTCGCTGGGTATGGTAGTGAGGAGTGGTGGCTTCCTCCATGTGAGCTCACTGCTCTGACTGGGCTCCCCTGGACCCCAGGCCACAACAGCCATTGAGCTGTGCCTCAGCATCCCCAGCATTACCCCTCTGGTATGCCTAGACTTCCTGCTGTGCTGCTCCATGCTCATCCTACCCTGAGAATCAGGAGTCCCAGCACAGTTCAGATGCCCTGGACTGCTGTCAGCTGCTTCACTGGTACTACACATCATCTCCTGGATCAATGCCCTCCTAAGAAATACAGCCATTCTTGGCATCCTCTCCTACAGGCTGAATGCCAATGGATAACACTTTCAGTCCTGCCACTGTGTCATCCTTGTTTCTTCCTGGCCCTGTCCTGCATCTCTGGAAAACAGTCATCTTCATAGATGCACTCCTTGTGTTCTTTCTTTGGATCCTGCTGGTATACCACCCTTCCAAACTGAGATTTCTTAGGTCTACTTGCCTCTCTGGTATTTCTTGGACTAGTTCAAAAAATATTGCTGCTAAAAAAGGGAGGAAAAGGCCACAGAAATGGACTGTTTTCCCTTGCCTCATAGTAAGACAACGTGTTGTTGCCATGGTCCCACTTGTGACCGCTTGCATTTGCTAGTCCATTTACACACATGGGCAGGAATTTTCATTTACAAACAGAGAAACAGAGGCCAAAAATCTGACTTGATTTACCAAACATCCAAAGCAGGTGTGGAAATAGGAGCAATTCTCCAAATACCCTGTCCAGTTCATCTACACTCTGTCTTGGAGCTGACCACTTTAATGAGTGGCTGTGCAGATTTTCAGCCACAGATGCCAGCTATTTCCACACGCAGAGTGCAATCAGCCTGCATCTGCCACAAGAGGTCAGAGAGTCACGTGCCAGAGATGGATTTTAAATACAATTCTGAATAAAGCTGCTGGCCCCAAACCAGCTGTGGTTATGCTAAAGTTGCCTCAAGCCTCTGGATGTGAATGAAGCAGCAATGGGCTGAGGAAAAGCCATCCTGTCCCTCCTCAGCATCGCTTCCTGCAGCTATTTAGTGCCATGGGAAGGACACCAGGCATGATGGACTGAGGCTGGAAGCCTTTACAGCAAATTCTGTCTCCCAAATGCTTCCTCAGCTCGTTGCATCTCTGTGACCACGGCAGGTACATCGATCTGGCTGACAGACTAAGGTCCTATAGCTCAGTTTTATATAGATGAACTGTAATTTTAGTAATAGGATGTTTAAATAATATTGTGTCACTTTTACATTTCACCTCCCTTTCCCTTGAATGAAAGGGCCTGTCTCCTTTTGACAGGTGGACATTTTTTTTTCCCCTCTTCCTTTTCCTCACAAAGACTTTGCCTGAAGGACATCAGGAATCATAATAATGGTTGATGCTTTCATGAGATCCTTACAGATTATGGCTAAATGGAATGGTGCTATAATGTGATTGCCTCCCCACTCTTACTCCTGCTGTGCCATGTAATGGCATGGCAGGGCTCTCCACTGGGATTAAAGCCAGTCAGACTGAAAATTGACTTGCCTTGGGGGCCATCAAGCAAATTTAAATGGCTACTTCAAGATTCTGCCTGCCAGTGAGCCATTTCTCTAGTGGATTAGCAAAATGAATGAAATGTGGAGACACTAGGGCAGTAGAAACCATGCTATTAGGTCTACATGCTCTCTTCTCTCCTTTCTGATTTTTCTCTAAATACTAATTCTAGTTCCTTGTAATTTGTCTCTCTGTTCTGCCTCATCCACCAAATGGGAAGTGTGGGACCACAGCTTGCTAGGATGAGTAGTGGTTTAGCCTCACTGGTACATACAGGAGGCATCAACCTGAGACCGTGGGAAGCAGGATACTGAAAGGGAGATAATCTGGTCAAGTCATGGCAAGAAGAGTGTGGTGATGGGAGTTAGTATGTTAATGGCATATTGATGGAATTATTCTATAACAGGTCATGTTTCTGGTTCCTGCTCTCAGTTGGTTCAGGACCTGTCACATGTAAGGTCGTGTTCTGAGTTTGCATTGTGAGCCCTGCCCTCAGAATACCCCTATATATTGTTACATTCACCACACCCCCCATCTTTGGATCTTGCCCCTCAGACTGTGTGGTTTCTGTCTTAGTTATTTTGCTATTAAAGTTCTTTCTTTTTCAGGCAATTCCATCATTCCTGTCCCTCTATTTTTGCCACAGTTCCCCTGGCTGGGCCCGACTTGGGGCTGCAGCGAGCTGGACTGCAACAGGGAAGGAAGCTCAAAACAGAAAGAAAAGCTGTGACCTACCCTTGCCTGGGCTTTAGGTAGGGTGAGGACAGGGAGGAGGGGAAGAGGACTTGCTCTTCTCTTTCATGTATTTTTCCTGAGGATAGAGGCTCTTCCAGAGAGAATTCAGAATATATAAACTCGTTTTCTGCTTGGAGTAACCCTCAAGGGTAATTCCTTCTGCAAGGCTAAAGCAGAGTGGTAGAAAGGAGAGTCTCCCCCATTGCTCTCATGATCAGGCTGCTCTCTTCTGTCACAGCCACAGGGAACATCTGCTCCCTCCCTCCTGTCCTTACACTGTGCTGGGATGGGGGCTGTGTTTCCTTTGCTCTGTAATCTCCTGCTTGTTGTGAGGAAGTCTCAACTGTATGGTGACAGTCTGGGCAGGAACAGGCAGCCTGGCTCTACAAGCATCCATTTGAGGTGAAGGCTCATTGTAGCAGACACTCACCAGTCCTCCTGTACTGGGAAGAATATTAGTGCCTGAGGAGGGTTCACATCTACTCCCTTGTCATCCAGTGCCCTTCGGTAGCTGCAGTTCTACCTAAATTCTTTGCCTTTTCAGATTATGTGAATGGGATGTAAGCATGTTTAGCTACTCCTGTGAATAGAGACGTTTTCCCATCTCAGCCCCCAAGACTGCTGAGTTAGGCATAGAGTGTTCTTAGCCTCTTTAGAGAAAGGCATGAAATGAAATGTGACTTTGAATACCAGAGTGACAACACCACTTTCCTTGGCAGCACAGACATGTCTTTTTTTCAGCTGTTTTCTCTAATATTCTGTCTAAAATTTT
Source organism: Fringilla coelebs (assembly GCF_963513975.1). Classification (NCBI taxonomy): domain Eukaryota; kingdom Metazoa; phylum Chordata; class Aves; order Passeriformes; family Fringillidae; genus Fringilla; species Fringilla coelebs. The sequence continues at coordinate 7,660,755 of NC_140028.1, read as the reverse complement.
CCCTGATGCAGCTGAAGTTTAATTACTTCTTTCTCTATCATTGCTGACTAATGATAATAATTGCTTCCTGTCCTCTGGTGCAACATTCTTTTCTCTATCTGCAGATAGTTATTGTGCCTCCCCCTGGTATTATTTCCTCTACTTTGAAATTGCCCACAAGCACAGTCCCATTTCTTGTCTAGCTGCTAAATAAAGCCCAGAAAAGTAGCAGTGAGAGTGGAGCCTGGGTGGAGGCAGGGGACAGGCAGCTGGGATGACCCAGGAAGCTGGCCCTGGCAGAGAGTTTTGCTCTGCAGTAGGTCGCCTTGACAGCTTTTTGACAGCTTACACAAAAGGAACTGGTGGTCTCAGCTCAGGTGCTAATGGTCTAAATTCCACATTACGGGTACTGGAAGTTATTACAGGTGGTTTTCTCACAGAAGTTCAGGCCTGAGTGGCTATGGAGATTGACACACCATTTTTCCTCTAGAAAGACTCTTTCCAGAGAAGGAAGGAAGGGCTCACTGGTTCTATTTTCAGAGGTGCAAAGCCAAGAGATGCAGGGAGTTGACTGAGGTCATGGAGTCAGGAGGAAGAAATACATCTGATTCCCAAGTCACAGGCAGCATCTCTAAATCATGGTTAAGTATTCTCAATTTCCTTCAGCACAATAAAATTCCAATTATCTTCATAAGTGCAGGATGATGACTCCAAGGCTTAGAGGAGACTGTTCATATGATTAAAGCTCCAAATGTGGCTCTAAGTACTTTACTGGCTTCATGTCTTTCTTTTTTCAGGTAAATCTGCAGTCAAAACCAGCACCCACAGACAAACTCAGCCAATGTGCTGCACTTCTGCTACTGAAAAAAGGTTACACTTTGTTTTCCCCATTTCATTATTATGAATCAACTTTTTCTCAAGTTTAAAGGGTTTTCTCCTGCTTCAGGGAGAAAAAAATAATCACATCTCCATGGGAAAAAAGAGACAAGATTTGTTATCTGCTAGTAGAGTTCATGGGACTTCTTGAAAATATTTGTACATAGGTCTTCATTTAGCTGGCAAGGCTGACTATAAATAGAACTCCTCAAAGATTCTTCCAAACATAGTGTCTTATTTTCTCTTAGGGGAAGCACCTGACATTTAAATGCCTCTCAAGCAGAGTTCTTCATTCTGGTGACTTCTGTAGAAACAGCTTCCAAACCTTATCTCCAGATAACAAAGACCTTTGGAAAAGAAGTGTGAAAACTGGCATCTTTGGGAAAGGCAGAGGTTACCTCATGGCTCAAAGCAGAGGCAGCATGGATCACTGAGTAAGGCAATGAACTGAGACTGCAGAGCTTCTGCAGAATGACTTGCTGTGTTCACCTTTCTCCTGTTGTGTACTGAGATTAAAATTGCATAGAGGCATAGACTTTTCCTTAGTAAGCATTTCTATATCACCTAATACAACATTGCTCCCCATCTTAACAGACACTTCTGCATGCACTAAAAACAAAATACGATAAAACAAATAAATAAAGGAGAGTAAGTCATGGCTCTCCTAACTACTTTTTAAAAAATATTTTTTCTGCCACTGTCAGCTTTTTGTACTGTGTGCCTCATCTGCAGGTAAATATCAGATAAAGACAGACATTGTTCAAAACAGCAGAGATATAAAATTGAGACGAAACAGACAGAATAGGAAAAAAGAAAAGGGAACAGATACAAACATGGTTGCTATACTGGTTCTGCATGGGATGTCAGCCTTAGTTTTTTTTTTGTCACCAAAACAGAGTTGGTAACACAGGGATGTTTCCATTACTGCTCAGCAGAGCTCACACAGAGCCAAGGTCTTTTCTGCTCCTTATCCCACCCCAGCAACGAGGAGGCTGGGGGGGAACAAGAAGTAAGGAAGGGACACAGCCAGAACACCTGACCCTGACTGATACAAGGGATATTCCAGACCATATGGCATCATGATAATCAATAAAACTGGGGAAAGGAAGATGGGAACATTCATGGTTATGACATTTGTCTTCTCAAGAATCCTTTACATGTGATGAGACCCTGCTTTCTAGTAAGTGGTTGGACATCTGCCACTCCATGGAAACAATGAATGCTTTGCTTGTTTTGCTTTTCTTGAGCACAGCTGTTTCACTTATTGAACTGTCTGATTCCATCAGTTTTCAGCTTTTGTACTTCAGACTCTCTCTCTTGTGTTCTGCTGGAGGGGAAGGAAGTGAGTGAGTGACTGGATTGCTGTCTAGGGTCAACTCACCACAGCAGTAAAACCAGATGTCCAACCAGTTAACAACTGTCAAATGTTTTAAAGACCTCATGGCAAATTATTTCCACCACCACTCAATGACCAGCTCAAGATGGTGCAGCTCCTTGGGATTTTTGCAAGGCTAAAAGCTGAAGATAACAAGAATAGCAGGGCTAACCCTGTGATTTTGTACACCAACCATGAAGGGCAATCAGTTGGTGAACCAGAGTGCAGTTTTGTCTGCATAAGATGGGGCAGAGGAAAGAAACACAAACAAAAGAAAATCAGTTTCTGCTCAGTGCACAAATCTGAGTTGTTCCATCACCTACCAGCAGGTCAGTTGCAGCTCATTATTGCTGTGAGGATGGAGGTGGTTGTGCAAATGAATGGGATGAGACAGCAGTAGCTTACTCGGGCTAAAGTTATGAAGTCACTGCCTTTGGGAAGAAAGTCTCTCTAGCAGGCATCCTTGTCTGCATTGTGGATAAAAGAAAAAAAAGCCCAACAAATCCACCACCACTAAATATAGGGTAGAGTTATATTTGTTGTTTGGAGTTTTGTTTGGTTATTTTTTGGAATTTTTTTTTGTGTGAACAATGGCAGTGCATTTCAGCCAAGGTTAACTGACCTCCATCTTTTTTATTATATAAAATTGACATGTATTTTGATTTTTCTGTTTTTTGTCCTTTATCTCTGTTTTGGAAGTTTATATCCCCTGCTTCTCTAAAGACAAACCAAAGGATCAACAGCCTTCGAAGAGTGTAGACACTGACCTTGGAAATACTGAGATGGCTTGGCTAAGCACATAAGTGCAATGAGGCAGCACTAATTCTTGTCCAAGTGTTTGGGAGACAAAATAAAATATAATTCAATAGAAGGAAGCCATGGGAGGTGTGGTGGTGGGAGAAAGGAGAGCATTTTCACAGCACTCTGCGTTCAGCTGAGTGATGATGGAGACAGCGCCACTTCCACAGCACTCTGTTGTCCTTCTGTGTGTCTGTCCTGTTCTGTGTGTCTGTTCTGTCACCTGGCTCTAGCCCATGAGGGGTGCTCAAGTACAGTTTTGCTTCACATAGGTTTGGTGCTCATAATAATTTTGGAGGTAAAGGGTAATTAAAAAAAACCAAACACATAGACAAATCCTCTCCCAGGGTATTAGACCCACTGCTTTAAGTAACCTTTTAATAAGAAATTTGCCTCTCATGTTTCAGGCTGTATCATGTTATGCTGCTATTGTTAGATCAATATATCTCAGATGCTTGGACCACATGAGAATGTACCCATGTACAGCCCTTTTTAATTATGCCTGTATGAACCCCAGTGTAGGTGTCTATTCTGATTTAATAATGTCTTATTTCAATATAGTTTAAATCTGTTCCATGCTGATTTAACCTAAACCAAAATAAACCCTTTCCTAAGCCATGAAAAGACTGCTCATTATTTTATAATTAACTTTACTAAAGATACCTTGTCTTGAATTAAAAATGATTAAGATGGTTTGGAAAAAAAATCTTTACAACCAAGCAGTTAATGGAAAGCATATTGAAGTGTAACCAGGGCTGGGCTGAAAGCATTTCAGTAAGTTTATATTTAATGTGTTTCTGAAATCTAAGACAGATCCAAAGCTAGCTGTTAAAATTTGTCTTTCACATGCTGCCTTCTACGCTGTTGCTGTCTTCATGTGCACAAACCTAGTGTTTATGCTTGACTCTGTAGGAGCCATCTTTTCTCTGTGCTTGCTTAGGATCCAGCAAAGAAGCAGATGCAATCTCATCTGTTACTGAAATTACAGTAGAAAGGCTTGTTACTCCAATTGCTCCCTCATCCATCCTCCTTCCTTTTTCTCCTTCTGGGCTTGATTGATATTCAGAGGGCAAAATAACCCTGGAATTTTTTTTAGGAGTAAATTGCAAGCAATGCTGTAGTAGAAGTTCATCTATCACTCTATATAGAGTGTATTCTGATTTTTAAAAATTACAGGTTTATGTCAGCATTGCAGTGAACACTAAAGTTTTGATCACATGCATCCACAAAAATGAAGCTCAGATTAATCTTCCATTGTTTGGAGATACTGAGGTAAATCAAAATAAAAATCTGGTTTCACTTTTTATGGTTTGTGTTTACACAGCAATCTTGGGTTATATCCTTTCCTCCTGTAGCACTTGATGGACAGTTCTGGATGGTTTCCCAAACTAAACTCAGGAAAGGAATGCCAAGAAATGGCACTTCACAGTCTACAGCTGGCAGGGAGGAGTTTCTGCAGTGTGTCTGCATGTTATTTACAAGAGGCTGGCATGGGGCCCCATCAGCCTGCGACCACGCTGGGTGGAGGTGGGGTGTTCAGCCATCCCTGTGTGGGAAGGAAGATGTTCTGATTCAGAGGAAGAGACACTGAAGAGGTCAAATACCGGGCAAACTTGTTCACAAGGATCACCTCTAGGCTTCCAGTCCCCTTTATTTCCTTTAATGCTAGATATGGAGTGTGGAAAGCTCTGTGTGTATCTATGTCTTAGGCAAGGATTGATGCATTTCCCAACTTGCCCTTTAGTTTGAGCATCTGTTCTAAAACTCTGGCCATGCCCTGGGATGTGTAGAGAATTGCTGACACATCAGTCATAACACTCTGAATGTGGGAGTCCTCATTTTTTGGTGGTGTTGTGTTCAGAGACAGATTTTTTCTTAGAGGTCTTCCTGGCAGATGTTTTCCTGACTTCAGATTGCGAGTGAGTATAAGCTCCACGACAAATGGACAAGTTGGTAGGGATGCCCCTGGCGCAGAATGAGCAAAGTGAAGCTTGTTGATGGTGAGTTAAAGAGGTGGAACACCTGGGGTGTTTGCAAATGAGACGTTGGGAAAAGGTGTTGCAATTAGGACCTATTGAAACAAGACACTTCTAATGCATTACACATGGTTAACATAGTTGTGGGTGCTGAATCTCTCCACCACTGTCTGTGTGCAATATGTCCTCCCTTTGGAGAAACTTGAATTACTTCTCAAATGGTTTGTCCAATTTCAGGTGAAAATTGTGTTTCAGACAACAGCACAGCAGTGTCTCTGGGATGAGAGTTGTTCTCTTCTGTGTAGAAAATTGATGGCTTGTTTTGTTCAAACACTCTCTGTCTTCTCCCCGTGATGATAATTTATTTAGAATTGTATTTAATGGTAAAAAGCTGCAGCAGCTGAAGCCAGGATCAAGGTGAACTATCTTCCCATTTAGAAAATGGAACAGCTGTCTTTCAATTGAAAAACAAAATGAGAGGCCCTGGCCAGTTGTGGTTGTTTGAAGACTGTCTTGCAGAGCTACCTCAAAAACAATGGTACATTTCTTGCCTTTGGCCTGAAATTCCTGTTGCAGTTACAAACTGCTCTTTTCTTCTTTTTCAGGGCTTTTGTGTACTGTTTGCAGCCTTTTTAAAACAGCTGCTGTCTGATGCAAAGACAACTGCATTTTGATGGTGGATGGAGATGAACCCAGAATGACACGATGTAGAAGGACTGTGTGGTCAGGAAGGGACCCAGTTGTTTTACCATATGTCAGAAATGTTAAATGTTAATCCAGCAAAGCAGTACCAAAACCTTCCAGCTGGAGGAATAGGCAGACATGGGAATTGTTCAAGGAATAAGATAAATCTCCAGGAGAGGAGACCTTTTCTAGTTATGGGGAAAAACTAGGTTTTCTAACTTTGGAGATCCCATACATGCTGTTATCCTGATTGTTTGGAAAGCTGAGGAAGGCAGAAATTGTTATATAGATTTCTGAGGCATCCCATCTTCAAAACACCTATCAAAATCAGATTTGCAGGACTCTTTCTTACTAGCTATTTTTAAAAGTGGGTAGATTTCCAGAGAAATTGGAACTCTCCATGAGCTGAACACTATTGAACATGTATACAAAGCACCTTTGAAAACTGCAAAATATAAATGACATCTTTTTAAAATACTGTATTCCTGGGGGAGACAAAGAACTCAGCACACAAAGAGCTCAAAGCATTTCTATTCTCCTTGTGCACAAGGCTATCCATTCCTCCCTGAGGAAAGGGAGGGAGGGACTAAATGTGAACTCAACCATCTCTGAGGTACTTGAGATAATTGTGGTACAACTGGTTTGATTTGGAAATGGAATTAGAGTGTTCTTTTTTGCTCTTCTAATTAATCAGGGTTGAATGTCTGTATTTGCAGCTCCTTCAATTAGTTCACTGCAGATCGAACCCCACCCAATCTATTAAATACTGAGATTTGTGTTTGGAGTAAAAGAGCTCTACAGATCTAAAGCTCTCAGCTAAATTACTTCTCTCGGAAGTTACATTTCAGGAGTTGAGGAAAGCAAAACACTAAACTTGCCAAAGTTTGGTAATTGCAGTCCAACTGTTCCCTTCCTCCCTTCAAACCAAACCATGCAAGGAGTCAAGCATGCCAAACAATGTCTGCAGTGTTTCTGGTCGACATTCAAGTTCTTTTTGTTGGCAATAAGGAAGAACAAAGGGAGTTTGCAGCAGAATTTTAAATAGCTGAAGACTAAGGAGTGTAAAATTATAAATAAAACCAACAGGAAACCTAAACAAAAAGAGCTCCAACCCCTTCTCCCAGCACTTCCAGCAGTAACATATACCCTTCTGAGACAGTGCAAATTAAGACCAAGTCCAATCCAGAAGAGTTTGAAAGAAGTCTGTGGAAAGAAACTTTTTTCCCTAGCAGCAAGAAAAGCAGGTACTGAAGACAGGGCCCCTGGTAAGATGGTGAGGAGTGAAACATGCTCAGTCACATCAGAGCTATGGGCACACAGCTGGATGCAAAGGCAGCAATGTCTGCACTTGCCCCTGTGCAGCAGCAATTTCTACTCCATGCAGTCCAGCTCTTGATAGCCAGGCTCCTCACAGACAGCTCACCAAGTGTAGCAGGTTGACCCTCTTGTGCTTTTTAGTGGCAATATTATTCTCAAAATCAGTCCTTTCTTCCTCCTTTTCTCTTCATGCAAAATTTTGCATCATTTAAGTGAAGAATTTGAAAATTATTCTATATCTGACTAACCAGCTATGACCCCTGGGCTAGGAAAACCAGTTGCTAAAGCTATTACTGCTCATTTTGACCAACTTTTTCTGATGCAGGACTATTGTCTAAAGCGCCCAGGAGCATTTATCCTTTTATGTATATCCTTAGTACTGGCAGTTAGAGGAGATATTTATAGGAGAGGATGACTCTTTCCAGTCTCCAGGCAATATTTCACAGTGGAGACCTTGGAACAAAAGTTTATGAACTTTCTGACACACAGCCCTTGCTTTCAGCTTTAGGACACCAATTTTTAGTGTATTTTGAAACTTGTGACTCAAGTTTTGAAATTGTTTCATTAGAAGAACTTCCTCTTATGCTTTCAGAAGGCCTCTGGTAACTTAGCAAGAATTGAAGACAAAAGGATGTATTCTCATTAAACCTGAGAGTTAAGAATGAACAAGGTTTGACCAGTGAAAGGAGGCTAGAGCCTCCACTTTTTAACATGCCCTGATTGACAAAATCCACAGTCCCTATGCATCATTGTGCTGCATTTTCCTGAGGATGTCGTGACAGAAAGCTGTTCTAGCACTGGCACCCCAGGCAAATTGCAATGCTTGTAAAGGACTGAGGAAGATTTCTGCTTGTCACTGCACATATGATAATGTTTCCCTCTCAATGAAACTCGAAGTGAGTACACTTGGATGAGTGTGTATCACATCCTTTCCCCTTGGCTAAGCAAAACATTCAATAGCCCATATGCATGAAACTGCTGCAGAAAGTGACACAGCTCTGAGAAACTCAGTGCTGGTTCTGGAGTCAGGGAGCTGTGATATGGGTTATTGAAAGGCATGGGAGAAGAGAGAAAGTAAAATGGAATTTTTTTTTTCTTTTACCATGCTTGGAAACTATTCTGCAGTGGAAAAAATGAACAAGCTGCTCAGCACAAACAGTTATGTCTTATCAGAGACACTTCTCAGTCATCATTTACTTGAGTCTTCTGGCTGCTTTGAGATGGAGTTTGTAGTTCTCAAAGTTCAGTTACCATGGAAGAGCCTATAAACTTGAGAGCTTCCTGGGATTTTTATTTTAGCGTGTTTATTTTCCAAGGAGGTGTTCTTCGTGATCAGCAGGAAATGTATTGCACAAACAGCTTTTCATTAAGGATGCTTGACCACAGCCCTGAGCCACAATGGATGTTCACAGAAGTGAATGGAATGAGTTTCCCAGCACCTCTGTGAGCTTCAAGGGAGGCGTACGCCGGCTTTGACGCTGAAGTCTCTGATTAAAGCAAACCACGCAATGGTGAAACGCAGCCTCCTTTTGTGGAGAGCAATTCCAGGCACTACTGGGTAAATTGCTGGCTCTGTGCTCACTGTAAAGGACAGGGATAGCAAGAGAAGGAACACACAAGCACTATGGCAGAAACGAAGAAGCTTCTTGAAGGTTAGCAGTGAATGAAGTAACGCCCCAAATGTCAGATATATTTGTGGAGCTGCTGTTGGTCATCAGGAGCCTTAATCATGGTGGTGGTATCTGATGTGTTCCTGCCCCTCTTTGCCATGCCTAGTGAGCACAAGTGAGGTGAAAGGAATTGATAGATCATGGTTGAGAGTAGAAGAAACTTTACATTCAAAAATCCATCAGGATCCAATCATCAGAGTGATCTTTCCAAGGGTCCAAGGTTTTCCTGTCCAGGTGAGAAAATGTTCTGGGAATACAATGGGTCTTTACTATCACATCTGATTTATCCAACAGGCCTTGGTCAGCATTAGATACAGCTTAAATACTATTCTATGATGTTTCAGGAACTGCTCTGCCCCTCTCAGGGAGGTGAAATATGTTCAGTGAGTGCCTTGAAGTTCTTTCCAGGAGAAACCTCCAACCTTTTTAAATTTCAAATCAGAAGCTGATGGAACATGCAGGCCTAGTTGTAGTAGGACAGGGGAAGAAAAACAGAGGAGACATATGGGACCTTTGAAAATTTCCTCATTTTAAATCAGTAATTTCATGGCCCTTATCCCACCATCCTGCCTCAGAAGAGAAAGGCATTTCTTCTAGGTGGTAAAACAGAGTGCCAGGATAAGTTGATGGTTAGGGATGCATCAGTCTGGGGAGAGTACCAGGGTCCCAATAGAAGGATAATAATTAGTTAGAGAAGGACAAGAAAATATGCATATGTTTGGCTTGATTCCCTGGTCTTCATCTAATTCTGAAGGAACCTTTATTAATAGGTGAAATCTCTGTGACCTGCAGTGCAGGCAGAGGGTATAAGCCTCAGCCAGAGCTTTGCCTCTCCCTATGTCCAGTGAGAATTAACTGGCACTGAGTTCAATGCCTGAGCTTAATTTTGGTCATGCAGACTGTTGCTCCCTATCCTAAAGACTTGCAGCATTGCTGCTACTTAGATAATTACCAGTAAGGCAGTAAAAAAGGGTCTGTGGTGAAACTAAATGGCCCATAAAGTTGACATGAGTAAAAAGTGCTTCTATAAATACCATTTTTACATCAGTTTCACAGGCCTTGTACACTTCCTTCTCCTGAGAGGCATCAGAGCACTTAGCTGCACATTAAGAAATAATTTCTTCAATGAGACTACATTTTCCTCTGTAGAATCCAGGGTAAGAAACAAGACTGGTGCTAACTGGCAAATTAGTTTTGCCCTACTACTGCATTTTCACACACATAACCATCACTTTTATAAATAAGATCTGTATAATTCTGTTCCTTTGGGCAGCTGCTCAAGAAGGGGTTTTCCCCTCAAAAAATGGCTGGCTTCCTTGCTTTTCCAGTTAGTGAGTGGAATGGTTTTCTTTTGAGACTGACATGGTGAACATGGAGAAGGTTTATGATCACCAGACAAAGGCAGAAATTATGATGAATGGATAAAGGTGAGGAGAAAATAATAATTTGAATTGTGTCCTTAGGAATGGTCAGAGAACGGATTCCAAGTCTCCTCTCAGAGTATTGAGGCAACTCATGGTCCTCTGCATGTGAGAAAATTCCTGCCCCACAGGGCTAACTAGATGCATATGTGCGTGGAAGATTTGATGTGCCAGATTTGGTGCATTTTCCACATCCTTTTCCCTGAGGAGCTCTATCTTGTTGACATTATAAACAAGCAAACACTGCACATATACGGAGCAGGGAAGAAAGAAAACCAGGATGTTAAAAAGAATCATGTTGTAATGGGACTTTTCTGCTTTACAGTGGTACTAAGTATCCAACTTCTAAGCAGTACTGAAGGGATTTATTTTGAATTGGTGAATATTGTTTCTAATGGTGTTATGATATTTTCTTTAAAATTTCATACTTGCTGTGTCTGAGAGTAGATTGTGTGAATGGGATGAATATCCCTTACTCCTAGAAAATTCTAAAATATGTTTTACCTTCTCTGACCAATAAGTACCAGACAGATAAAAGATATTTCCTTTATCACTTCCTCCACCATCTTCCTTCGAAAAACTTCTAAACAAAAATTAAGTCTGTGTGAAGGAATCAGTTAATCCTCGGTGGGATTAGAAAAAAGTAAGCAATTCCATTTACAGCTACTTATAGTTCAGAAAATTTTTAAACATGAAATGTTGTCATTTTACCCATGGCACCTTCCCAGATTTCACTTTCTCATAAATATGAGATACAGATATGTGAAAGAATACTCCCAACTACAGCCTTCATTTCCCCAAACTTCAGGTGGACTCTGCGTGGGAAGCTTTCTCTGTGCCATGTTCACACACAGGCAGGTGGGAACAAGTTCTGGCAGGCCTTCAAACAGCTTGGGCTGAAGCTCACTCTGGGATGGAGGCTGCTCTGAGTTGTGTTGGTGGCAAAAACTTAGCAAAGATGGTTACCTTGGGTACAACACTGAGCTAACACACTTTGTGGGTTGGATTTATATCACATATGATCCTTCTTTCTGCTCTCACACAGGGTAATTGTCCCCGCATAAATAGAAAAATAAGAGGTCCTCTGATGTGTTCCCTGATAATATGAGTCACACCTTATTGTCTTTCCAGAAGAGAAATGTATGCTTGAAGGTTGTGAGGCAGCTCCTCTGTTGGTCTTTTCCAAAGCTTGTCTGGCATTGAAAGGCCTGTCTATCCAAAGAGAGGTACACTGGAAAACAAAATCTCTTTGGGCTGCGGTAAGAGAGGCAAGTGGCAGTGAACTTGCCTCAAGTGTGTCACTCTGGATAAGCACTTTGTCATGTGCTGTGAAGAAGTTACTGGAACTGCTTCCCTTTGGCATAGGCACTTGCTGGAGAATTTTTTCAGGTATATGAATTGATTTGATTTAATTTAATTTATAATCTGCAAAGAGACCTTGTGTCTTCCTTGGCAGAGCCTTTTGTCTCTGGTACCATTGCTTCCTGAATCTCTGAGTGATGCTGGTTTTCTCCTTTACGGAAGGGGAATAGGGAAAACACTCTCTCTCAGTTCCTGGGCCAACTGCCTTAATGAGAGAGTATTTTCAGGTCAGGAATCACAACTTATTCTATTATTTTTTTGCCCTTTGTGACTTCTTTGCACTCTTTTACAGGTAGGAGCCTCCAGCATTTCCAGTCTTTGCTCTGTTCCTCAACAAAATTATCCCCACTGTAATTCTTACATAAGCCTGTCACTCCAAACCCCCATTCCCCCGCCCTGGTAACTGCTTCTGCCTCCTTTTCTATAGGTCTTGCCATACTCAGAGGCTCATCAAGCACATTTCCAAACTTCCACCCACCTCATGAGCTGCATGCCAGGGATTCTACAGCTCATTTATTTTCCTTGCCTGGCTTTGCTATTGCCTGCTATCAGGTGTGCTCTCTGGGAAAAAAAATGAGAAGAGAAACAGGCTGTGGCTTTGTGGAAAATCTTCTTTGCTCTTGCTGTTTCAGTTGTTTGGCAGCACCTTTTTTCTAACCTGAGAATTGATGGTAAGAGCAGAACACTTGTGCAGTCGCCTGTTTTGCTGGTGCCTTGACTCAAACCTGGTTTAATATAAGTTTGTGAGACTCAGGCTTTGATTTAAGAAGTAATTGGAAGTGTACCCTCACTGTGCCACACATGGGGGGACAGAGCTGTCAACTCCTTTTTTACTTCTAGGAATTGAAGTGCAATCCAGCAACACTAAGATCACCACTCTCTTTTCCTGGAAAGCAAGTAACATCCCTCCCATGCAGCAGAAGCCACTTCTCATCTTTCCTAGAGCCAGGATATGGAGTGATGAAATCACAGTCGCTACGGTATTGAACTGGCATGTTTCACAGGAATCCATGTTCCTTGGGATCCATATCAAACAACAAAGTTTTCAATCAATACCTGAATTTTATAGCAAAACACTGTGGACTGCACTGCTCAGTCTGTACCTGACACACTGTTGATCAAGGCCACCTTGACAGGAACAGGGCTCCAGCACGGCAGGCTGGCAGGACTGGCACTGCAGCAGCTGGATTTCAGATCTCATCCTCATGCAGCCTATGTACAGCAGTTTCTTTCATCCTTGCCCTTAACTTCTGTTTGTTCAATGAAAGCAGCACGTAGGCAAATAACATTTTGCATTTTGAAAGAGTTTTAATTTGTGTCTCTTTTCAAAGTACATACCAAGGCTAAGGAATAGTCACTCCATTCTCTAGGATACACCGTAAAAACTGACTAAAATTAGCATTAATTAGCTGAATTGCTGAGTACTCCAACTGAGCTTGGGGTCGTTTTGCAATAGGTTTAGGATGAGCAAGTTGTGTGAAGCTGGTATGGGTTGAGGTAGTTGCCATTATTACTTTGGGGAGAGCTGATCAAAGAGTGACTTCCTTCTTGAGTGGCCCAGCTAAGTTGCAGACCCAGTGGAGATCCATAGTGAGCAGTGGGTCCTCATTGTTCATGAGTTCACTTTGCTTCCTATTTGAATGTTGCTACAATTCCATGTCTCAATAATTTGATTTTACTCATTTCACTCCTCCCACTTAGAGCATGGTGCCATGAATTCTGGTAAAAGCTGACCAGAGGAGCTGGAATAACACACTGTAGAAGGGAAGGAGTGGGGAACCTCTTTATCAGGAGGTGTGTTTAAATACTATCTCTTTCTTCAGAAGAGCAACCTATTCTGTAAATGACAAGGGTGGTTTGGTTCCCCTTGATAACTCAAGGGATAGTCTGAAGAGAAGGGATGGACAATCTTGCTTTAGGGCACCTTCATCTCTGAAAGTAGAAAGTTCTTCAAATCTCTTGTATTTTGCCCTCCAACATTATGGCAGCGACCTGATAAGGTCCTACCTAAAGGGCACATCCGACGTGATGGCAGGAAGTCTAGAAAATGGGTACTTGAAACCCTATCTTTGTTCCAGTCTTTAACACTCCTCTGTGCAGCATGGCAATTTTGGTAAAGGCTCCTCTCTGTCCACAGGGATCCCTTTCTGTTCCTATTGGCATCACATTGTTCCAGATTGCAAGGCAAGATGAATTCTATTGCCATCTGTATGGCAGTTGTCTGGTGTCAAGTGGGCAATTCTCCTTATCTCTCTTCCGGAGTGATCATAATCAACAGGGGACATCTGCTGATAAGGGGCTGTTGAATGTCACCACATGACTGATAAGAACTATAGCATCCCATTGTGAGATGCTCCACCCAGAGGGAGGAGCCAAGCAGTGCCATGCAGATATAACCTGCAAGGTTCTGACACCAAGACAGCTTTTGCTTCACTGGACTCCCCAGAGGAACAGCAGCTGCTTCTACTTCCACGGATCTGCGGAGGAAGAATACACCCCTTTCCTACAGGACTCCCCTGCTCCAACAGAACCACGCCTGACACTCCAGGAGGACTGCAGCCCCTTTTCCAACTGGACTGCTACCAACACCCTGACCAACAGGGTGTCAGGTTGTGTTCTGACTCTGACAGTGTTGTTCTGGTGTATTGCATTGTTGTATTTTATCTTTTTTTTCCCCCTTCCCTATTAAAGAACTGTTATTTCCTGCTCCCATGTTTTTTGCCTGAGAGCCCCTTATTTATAGCAATTCGGAGGGGTGGGGAGGGTTTGCATTCTCCATTTCAGGGAAGGCTCCTGTCTCCTTTAGCAGGCACCTGTCTTTCCAAACCAAGACACACATACATGTAGACAAACATGTGCCCTGATCTCCTTGAGCTGAAGTCCACTGAGACTACTTTTCATGTAGACTTGTTTTTCAAACCTGTTACAGAAAAAAGACCCACCTAATTTTCCTTCTGGCCAATCTGCTATGCCTTTTACTCAGGGATGGTTTCTCCTGAATCAGATTGTTGTTTTTGTGCCTGAGCATCTGTCTACTTAAAATTTCATGGATAAAGCCGACGAATTTCACTCAGGCCCTCTCACTACTGGTGGAAGATTATTAAAAATGGTGGCAAAATCAGGCTGGCATTTTGCTGTAGAAACCACATTGCTTTTTTGGCTTAGTTTAATGATGCAGAAATATTGACCATCACTACTTTCTAACTTCCTTGTACTTCCTGTGCTTCCCAAAATGAAGCAATGGTGTCTTTGACCTGAGACAGACTCATTGGTGACCTTGCAAAATCTGATTAAATAGTAAGAGAACCAGAGTTTCAAAAGCAGGTGCAAAGCTATAATTTAAAAAGCTGCACAAGATGACAACTGCTAAAACACATGGAAACTACTGATTTTTGGGAGGTGGAAGTTTTAACCACTTCCAATTAGTGGCTTTTGTAATAAATTCTGCTCTTTACCAGTCTCCAATGATGTCTCCAGCAGGGTCATTTTTGTGTATATTGACATCCCTGGAGATGAATCCATTATGGGATGTTTCTCCACACCACATTACAGGCAAATACCAGGACACCCTGTCCGTGCTGGGACATCAGCCAACTGTGTGCCCCCGACAGCAGGACACTGACCCTGAACCAGTTCATCCAGTCTTTGTGAAGTTTCTGGCCTCTCAGCAAATCACAATAAACTGATTTTGCCATTACACAGTTTCTGCAGTGGAACTGATTCATCTTTTCCATGCATCAGCCCACAAAATACCACACAGTCAACTTCTGACATCTTAAGGGCATCTCAGTGTCCCACACTTTTAGAGCAACCACACAGTAAATGTAATCTCTCCTCCACTCTGTCTGAAAGAATTAGGAGGGAGAAGGTGTATCCAGCCCACTTCACATCTCCTAGGCCATGAGGGGGTTCTCAAGGCTTTTTTTCTGAAATAACACTGCTGACAGTCTTACTCCCCACCTTTGCAATGAATACTGTTTCAAGCATTTCCACATTTCCCTCAAGTAAGGAGACTCATTTCTCCTTAATTCCCTATAAAAGGCCAAGAAATCCCTACAAAAGGCAGTGTCAAAGGAAAACCTCTTTCCCCCCTTTGCCCTGTGTTTGTTCACTGAGGTCTCTTGGGAAGGTTTGGCAGATGGGCCTTTGATGTGCTGGGTCTGACAGCCCAGCCTGGCCCAGCCCTGCTCAGATCCTCAACAATCCCTCCCACGCAGGCACGGGCTGTGCCAGCTGCTGCAGCCTGGCCTGCGAGACACAGAAACACGTTAATTAACTGAGATTAATAAAATATGAGTAGATGGAGAGGGGTCAGGTTTTAGTCCTCTAAGTGGGTTGAACCTGCAGGGCTGCTTCAGACTCAGGTTTTATTTCTTTAGTCACTTCCAAACTCTGGAGGGAGGGTTTTGTAGGGAAAGGGCTGGTTTGGACGTTCATGGTGTAAGGGGTACAAGCCTTAAGAAGAAGCAGTGAGAAGAAGCAGTAGAAAGAAGGGGAGAATGGAGATACTTCCTTCTCCTTTGGAGATGTTGTTGCTGCTGTCTTACATTCCCTGCAGTGATTCAGAGAAATGTTGACAGCTCCTTACTTGTTTCCTGGGAGCAGACAGGAATTTATATGGTGGAACACTCAGGGGTTGATTTAGTCCATGCTCCATTGTACTTGAAATGGGCTTAGTATACTAATACTTAGTATTTTCTGCAGTATTTCCTGCATTAGAAAGTATTATTATGTCAGTCAGCAGAAGAGAAAAAAAGCTCTGATTGCATGGATAGCCTCCAGCAAATAACATTGCTTTGCTAAGTGTAGGAAGAGATGTCCTCTTTATTTCCTTAGGCAAACATTTCTATTTTGGAAAGATAAAACACCTGACTCCTAAGCTAGCAGAAATGTCCAGCTACAGATCAGAACATTATGATACTTCTGTTGACTAAAAGACCTTGTGGTCTGCTAGAACATACTGCCTTTCTCTGTGGCCTGTGGTCAGCTAATTCAAAATCATCAGAGAGTAATGACTTGCTCAGGGCTTGTAATTTCCTATTATATTGAAGAAAAGGTAAGCAAGTGGATGGTATTCAGAGAGTCAGAGTGTAACACTAATTTCATACCCACATAAAACACATACCTTTGTGGATTCATACTCTTCTGAAATAGGCATTTTGAGCAGGAAATCAAGGGAATGGAAGAACTGTTAGCTTGGTGATCAACCTTTTTCCAAAACAAGACAGTGTGCTCCTGTTTTTAAATATTTCCATATGAAAAAGAGGAGAATGTTCATCTCTTCTACTGGGATAGTCTTCATCTTTTCAAGAGATCTCAGGCAGATTTATAATCTTTAAGAATGTCACCCTTGGGTTATAAAGTTAAATTTATTTTTGTTCCCTAATTACATATGAGATGTGCTCAGTTTGCAAGTTAAAACCTGGGGTGTTTTTTTTTTTTGTTGTTGTTTTTAATTTATTATTATTTTTTTTATGATGCTGGCCTCGCAAACTCTTCCTGGAGCTAGACAATAAACAGATTTTCTGCTTCAATGCTACTTCTAGCTATATCAGTTACCCAGGGTGTGAGAGGAAGGTTATATCACTGGCAAAATGGGAACCAGGATAAACTCCTGTTTACCTCTGTTCAGTTGCAGTGCATTTGTACAGTGAGTTAGAGAAAAACTACATCATAAGACAGATCCTATGAAGGTTGAAACTACAATAATTTATGCCAGCTGCCCAGAGACACTTGCTGTTATCATGTTATACTAACAAACATTAAAGTCCTGAAATACAGAACAGCATAACTCTGTCATTTGAAGAGACCTTACTTTATTGCAGCTCAGCATCTGGCTCTGTGAGCAGATTTCATGTTTCTAGTTGGAATCATTATCTCTTTGGCTGTGGGAACACACATCCCATGCTTATGCTTAAATCCAGAATGTTGGACTCAGTGGTAATTTATATAAACCCTGAGAACTATTGAACATCTTTGTGATTCATAAATATTCTGATAGGACTGAGCAAACTCCCAAAATCCTGGCCTAGTATTCAATTTATGGCATGTATTTCCAGCAGCTTAGCTGAGAAATCTGGAGGAAGCACTGCCAGGATCTATGAATTTTCAGAAATTCACATCTGGGGATGGACATGCCAGATTAACATTAATAGATAGCATGGAACACTGGTTGACTGGTGAGTGTGACAAAGCCAACTATTTTCCTTACCTTTCTAAAACTTGGCTACAGTCATTATGCTCAGTCTGTCAGGTGTGATGAAAAGAGAGAAAAAAATAAATCCAATTGGAATTGAGGCTTGATTCTCACATCTGTGGACACACAAAATACCTATTTCTCAGTCAATGCTGATTTTGTCAGCAAATCTGGGTCATATATTAAAGGGTCACAGGGTTCCTTCCAGGAGCTGAGCTATTGTTTGCCATCTAAAGAAAGTTGGTAAATCCTTTACAAAGAAAATATTGCAATTAAATGTGTTTTCTTTACCCCACCTGAAATTCATAGCCCAGACTGATCTGGGGAAATCTACATAGTCTGTTTGAAGTTTAAAGCTTGAGGGGAGACAGGGGACATCTGATACACAGAATTATTGTCACAAAGCTCCTCCCTTTATATATGAAAAAAAAAAAAAAAAGAATTTACTGCTTTGCTTGCATTTATGGCTGCTTGATGTCTGTTTTACAAACTGAATTAATATGCCTTCAGGGAGGCTTGTGACAGAGGGGCCAATGCATAGCTCCTGCATTGCTACTCCATCCCAGGCATGGTACTTTTATTCTAAATAAATGTATGTCTGTTTAAACTAATGATTTCAGAACACATGTGGCCAGGTGCACTGGTTTTGGATGGGATAGACTTAACGTTCTTCAGAGTAGCTGACCTGGGCTGTGTTTCAGTTGTGTGACCAAAACATTGCTGATAACACAGGTATGTTTTGGTTATTGCTGGGCAAAGCCAAATACTTTACTCTGCTCACCCCACCCCACCAGAGGGGAGGCTGGGAGTGCAAAGGAGGGTGGGGACACCACTGGGACAACTTACCCTGACTGACCCAAAGGACATCCCACACCATATGGGGTCCTGCTTATCATACAAACCTGTGACCAAATGTCCCTAATTTTGTCCATGACTCATTTGCTTTGGCAGCATCTGGAGCAGCTAACTGGTTCTATGGACACTTTAAGTGATTGATCTGAATTACAGAAGCAGCATGGCAGGGGGGTAGAAAGAGTCAAGCCCTGCACCTCTCCTGATTTACAGCTCTGCAGCAGAAAGCGAAAAGATGAAGATCTACAAGCACCTTGTTATCACCCAGGAGTAAGGATAGACAGATCACATTTTATTACAGCTGGCAGAGGCACAGAAAAGGTGTCCTCCCTCTCATCCTGCTGTGCTTTGCCTTTTGACTGCAGTGGTGGACCAAAGAATGCAAATGATGAGGCCTGGTGGCCTTACCCCCAGTGGAGCAGATTCTGCATGATGTAGGAACATCATTTTAAAAAGAGATTGCACAGCATAATGGAAAGAGAAATAATAACCTATAGGAAGACAAAACTGAGCATGTTGTGAATGTTGTCACAGCAATCTCTATCTTTCTCATATCTGGGGAATTAGCATCTGACCTGTCCTGCCTTCTGTGACAGCACAGTGGATCAGTTTTACCTTAGGGCAATATTTTGCAGCAAAGATTGAGATTCCTGCCTTTTTGGTTTTTTTTTTTAAATCTTCCATCTACTGCATTTAGGGATTTTGAAACCCAAAGAAGGCCATTTCAGAGGAAAGGAATTTACCTCCTTTCATATGCAGGTAAATGGTTTTATTATTAGAAGAAAAACCTTGTGAAATGTGAAGCTTACAGTTCAACTTTTTTGATTTTATTTTTACATCTATCAATATTTGTGTGAAATATGTAAAACCTCAGAAATGCTGCAACTTTGATCTCAGTTACAAGCTAGACTGCAACTGCTTCACTCAGCTCATCAAGGAACTGAGTGCTGCAGGAATGGCTCAGAAGTGACCAGCAAGATCTGGAAAACAGAAATTATCTGCTAGCATAAAATTCTAATTGTGCCATTATTAAGGCACTAGTCTTTTCAAAGAGGGGAGGGTGGCTAGGAAGTGCCATGAAAGTAAAGAAAAAAACCTGCAGTGTTCATCTTTGCAGATCCCTGTGGAAGATGGACAGCAGCATGTGTGCAAAGGCAGCTGGCAGGAGGAAAGCACTGCATGGATGTGCATGGATTGTGTATGTGTGCAAGTGTAGGGGCTCAGATGGAACCATAGATGGAACCACAGAATATCCTGAGTTAGATGGGTCCTACAGGGACCATCAAACACAACCATTCTCCTTGCTCTACACAGGACAACCCCAAAAATCACACCATATGTCTGATAGCATGTCTAAACTTATTGAACTCTGTCAGGCAGCTGGTGTGGAGGATCCTTGTGCTTGTTGCCTTTGGGAAGAGACATTGTCACAGGTTTCCCGTGAGTCTGGAGCTATTATGCAAGTGACATACCATCCTTATGGAGGGGATTGTGCAAAAAGAACTTCTTCTCATTAACCACAGTAGTGACAGCATCTGGTGCAATAGGCTTTATAAAACCTGCACAGTTAATTCTCCCCTGAGACTGAAAGCAGTCAGGGTCATTTTAGGGAGAGGAAAGTGTAAAGCCAGGAGGAAATGCATTTACTTGGTTTTAATGGAGTAGTTTTTCATTTACTTATATCTCATCAGGCTGTAAAGGAGAAAAACAATAGTATTAAGTCACTATATGGATCTGCTGTATTAAATTAACCCAAGTTCTATATCTTTATAAAGCTGCAACAAATGGGAGCTCTGACAAGGAATACATTCCTTCATGTCTGCAGCATTTCTCTTTTTTCTTTTCTTTTTTTTCTCCTTGTGTCTGTAAGTGTGGCTCATTCAACAGCCAGTGAGGCAGTTATTATTAACACAGAGGAGAGCTGGAGTAGTTTACTGAAAATCCTGTCTTACAGCAAATGCAAAGCAAAGGTTTAGGTGAATCAATTTGCTGTTATTATGTGCCCTTACATGGTCTCCAGCAGAAAGCTCTGTTGAATTTACAGTTACATTTTGCATCACTTTGAAGTATTAACTACCTAATTCTACTGGTTCTGCTGCTGCTGATAAACCAGATGTTTTATCATGGGCAGTGGTGTGGATTCTTACAGGTACTTATGTGCCAGCTCCTATTCATTTCTGCAGGAGCTGGGTTTATCTGCTCAGCTGTATCCAGAAAATGTATAGGCAGCACTTTGAGCTCAAACTGCTGCCAAGTTTTTGTTCATTTTAACCTGCATCTTGCATAAGGGGATGTTTTCCCTTTAAAAGATTTACACCTTCCACTCCTGGGGTTATTAAAAAAACCCAAAATAAATCATTCATTGCTTCCCTCACTTTTTAAAGTTTTCTTTAAATTACAAGATCCAAAGGTAGAACTATCTTCATGGAATCATCATCAGGCTTTTTTTCATAGAATCCCTTGGAAAATTAAACCAGCTGAGGACATATTAATCTATAAATATGACCTGAAGATACATTAAGAGACAAAATTCCCAAAGATTGCATTCTAGATTGGCCCCACACCTTGGGTCTTGCTTTTATTATGAATCTTGTTAATGGACATTATTAATTAGAAATTAAAGTTTTATTTAACTTAAAAATTTGGTATTGAACTTTTTTCAGTTTGGTTTTCAGTAAAGAATTTTCATTTGAAAAAGTCAAACAATACTAAAACTTCCTCTATTTTCCATTTTTAATTTTTTTTTGCACAAAAATTCCTGTTGTACTCAATATAGCCCTCCATTGGCCTTTCAGCCAAATTTTAGTAGGTATATTTTCAAATATTATACTAGATATCAACAATGGTTCCTTAGTTCAAGTTCTAAAAAAGAATTGTGAGAACTCATTGGCTTGAGGAAAGAGGATTTTTTTAACACATCTTATGGTAAATGTATGTAAATTTGGGGCTGAGGTACAGCGTAGATGGCAAAACCTTCTCCTGCTTGCTTTGCCCAGAATGAACGTTCCTATAGACTCTGCATAGACAGGAGGGAAAAGTATATCAAAAGGAGAAAGAACTTATGGGACTTAAAAGATTTATAACAGACAATGCTCATGTGATTGATAACCCTTCTAACTTCTGATGCTTCTGGTTTCCAGGTCAGATCCTGCTTCAAAACTGGCCACGCTTTGCACAAGAGTTTGGAACAGATGCAACTGATGGGCTCAGGGGCTGGATCATCATCTTGAATGTCCCTTCCAACCAAAGCCGTTCCATGAATTCTAAATGTCCCTTTACACCCAAATAACTCTTGTGGTTCTACAGCTTTGTATCAAAGACAGTGAAAAAGTAGTTATCCAGGAGGAAATGTGTGTGAAACTTTCCGTGTTCTTGTGAGACATAGAAAGTTGGAAGAAAGAAAAATGTAGCTTTAAAATAAACTTTTCCCCCATCTCATAGATGCAAAAGCACTGACAGTTTTGATTTTGGGGCTTAAATTATATTGCAGTGGCTGTTGCAAACTGCAGACTGAAATGTCAGTGTTGCTGGAATATAATAGTACAGCCCCAGTAAATATCTCCGGATCTAGCTCTCACATATTCTTTTTTATTTAGTATTCCATCAATAACTTTGTTGTACATGCTTGCACACAGATAGTTCATTTTTTCAAGGTGGTTTAACTGCCTAGCAACCTTATAAAAAAAAATTTTGGTGTTCTGTAATAATGGCTGAAAACAGTGGAGCTTACATTAATGCAATTGTGGTGTTTTGAGAGGTGGTGACTGAAATGTGCTGGCTTTTTTTTTTTGGTCAGAATTACTGTAAGAGGAAAAATGTTTTTAAGAACTTAATGAAACTGATTGGTAAAGAATCAAGTAAAATGTGGCTATTAAGTAAATCATCCTACTTAAATGCTGACTTTCAAAGTTGTCAATAAGAGATGGGTGTCCACACATTATTTGTGCCTTTGAAAATGTTCTTTTATTTCCAGGAGAAGTAGTAAATTGAAGCCTACTGGAAAGAAACAAAACCAAGCATAAACTGTTTTGCATTTATGTCACACAGCCCCTGGAGACTTAGATGGCTTTTCTAGTGTGAATGACATATTCAGTCTTAGAAAGATTTAAGTGTGAAACTGCAAACACTTATTACCAATTTCAGAGCATACTTCTTTGAGTAGTTTCACCCAGTAGTATTGTATTTATTATTTGCATGCAGAAATTATGTGACAAGTAGTTTCTAGAAGATCATGCTTAAGTGAAAATTTGGTTTTGCAGAGGTGACTGCAGACTGTATAGGAAGATAACTCCTAAATGATAGATTCACGGAAGTATCTGATCATTTGTCAGCATGGAACAAGATCAAAGGACCTTCAAATTCATCAAAAGATTTTCAGAATTTTATTCTGAACCTTTAGATACTGAAGGCCACTAAAAGGGAATTCATAACACCATCCCTGATACAGGCCAGGAAGACACTGGCCTTCGTGTCTACCAGGGCACATGCCAGTTCATGTTAAGCCCCTCTCAACCTTTTCTTCTGGACAGCTTTCCAGCCATTCTGCCCCCAGCCTGGAGTTACACAGGGGATTGTTAAAACCCGAGGGCAAGACGCAGACCTTGGTCTTCCTGAAGCTCGTCCCACTGGCCATGCACCATTGACCCAGCCTGTCCGCATTCTACCAAAGAGCCTTCCAAGCTTCCAGCACACTGACACTCCGACCCACCTGGGTGTTGTCAGAAATTTGTAACTAAGGGAACACTCCCTGCCCTTGGCTGCATCAGCAGGAGAAATAATAACAGGACTGAGTCCAGGGGACACCATAAGTGACTGGACACCACCTGGATTTGGCACCATTCACCCCCACACTCTGGGACCCAGTCCCAACAGTTCCTAACACAGCAAAGAGTGTGCCTTCCCAAGCCTGGGTTGGTGGCTTTTCCAAGGCTGTGGTGTTGGAGACAGAGTCAAAGGCTTTGCACAAGTCCAGGGAGACTCCATGCACAGCTTCTCCCTCAGCCTGGAATTGGGTCACCCACTGATTAAAGGACATCACGTTGCTCAGGCGGGAGCTGCCTTTGCTAAACCCATGCTGGCTGGGCCTGATTCCTCATTTGTCCGCTCTGTGCCGTGTGATCCCCCTCATGATGATCTGCTCCAGAACCCTGCCAGCCCCTGAGCTCAGGCTGACAGGCCTGCAGTTCCCTGCATCCTCCCTGCAGCCCTTCTTGGGCATGGGTGTCACGCTGCCACCTCCAGTCATCTGGGACCTCCCTGACTGTCCAGCACTGAGCAGAAAAGGCAAAGTGATGTTTAGCAGGCTCTTCTGCCGGCTCCCTGAGTGACCTTGGGGGATTCCTGGCCAGGCTCATAGATTTGGCAGTGTCTTAGGGGCTGTGCAAGTGAGTTACTGCTTCCTCCTGGATTGCAGGGGCTCTAGTCTGCTCCCTGTCCCTGCCTGCTGGCTCAGGGGGCTGCTTGTCCTCTGCATAACCATTCTGACTATTGAAGATTGGTGCAAAGAAGGCATTCAGTTCTTCTGACTTTTCCTCATTCTTTGTGATCATAATCAACCCTGCATCCAATATAAAATGGAGATTGTCCTGGGCATTCTGTTGTCACTAATCTTCTTAAACAAAAAGGTTTTGCAGTTTTTTACAGAAGGGGCCAGATGAAGTTCTGGCTTTTGCCTTCCTGATTTTCTTTCTACATGAGGTGGGAGCCAAGGGGTGGGACACACGGTGGGCTGGGTGGGAAAATCAGTTTGTCAGGGCAGAGGACTTCTTTGGCCATGTTTAGGGGAGGAACACACGATGGAGGAAGGGAGAGATGCAGTCCATTGGGAGAGGAAAAAGCATAGGCAACGTCGAGGGTCAAAAGCCAAAAAACAAGGCCTTGATGATTACGGCGGTATCAATGTCTCTCCATGACAAGGGGTGGCCGTGCTCACCAGGCCTTTGTGACCCACGGTTACATCGTGCCCAGGGCCCATTGTGACACGGCCCCATGCGGTGACACGCAGGGCTCTTGTAGGGCCAAAGCCCTCGTGTTGTCACTCTCAGAAGAGCAGTTCTCTGAGGAGGCAGCAGCTCTCTCACGAGGCAGCAGCTCCTCAGGAGGAAGCAGCTCTCCCGGGTGATCTTGGCCAGTGCTCATCAGAGCACATCCAAGATGTCCCAGAGAATGGAAGTGAACTCCCACTGCCAGTCCTGTGAGGGACAGCCGCTGCTGTTGAAACGGCGACAGGTGAGGGACGGGAATGGAGGGAAAGGCGGCAGTGGGACCTGGGGGAGGGCTGGGGGCAGAGAGCGGCAGCCAAACCTGGCTCCAGGCCACGCTCTGGGGAGGAGCTGGTGCCAGGATGGCCGGGATGAGGGAATGGCCCAGAGACAGCGAGCGCAGCTGGGAACCCAGCCCGGCCTGGCTGCTGTGGTCGGCGCCTGCCTTGGGGCCAGAGCTGGGCACGCCAACATGAGGAGGTGCAGTGTGCTCGTACAGCCACCTCCATTTCTCTCCTACCCCTGCTTCCCACAGGTGCCCCAGAGGCCGCCGCAGGCAGCAGCGGATGTCACATGGGTGACCGTCACACCCCTCCATGGGGACAGACTGGTCCCCAGACCGGTCACCTCATCAAGACCCACAGGACTGGGATTGCAGGAGGACAGCCTGGAGGGAGGGCACTCAGTGCCCCTCAGCGGCACAGTCACACGGACACCAAGATTGTCCGTGTCAGACTTGCCGCCTCTCCACGGCCCTCCATTGTCAGTGACACCTCCGTGGCAGCTCAGCCCTAAAATGCCAAGAGCAGCCTCGGCAAGGGTCAGGAAGTCCTCTCTGCCAGCAGCCCCAGAAACCTCTGGCAGAAGACCCAGAGCACGGTCTGGGGGCTCCGTGGCCAGCTACGACCATGACCTTGTGCCACCTTCTCCATGGGGCACTATGGCTGCTGACAGGGCCCTGCAAACACCTTCCCTGGACAGCACAGGCGAAAGAGCCTGGCAAGGATCAGCGGCAAGGCCGGGCCATCGCCTGCCACCCCTGCGACACGCGGGCGGCCCGCCGCTCCGCACAGGGACCCAGCCTGCCTGGGAGCACCGGGGGCACACCGAGACCGAGGAGCTCACTGAGGTGCAGGACGTGCACGGTGGCAAAACATCCAGAGGCCTGTTTAGAGGCCTTGCCCCGTGCCTCTGTGAAGACGCTTCCATCAAGTCCACCTGCACCCAGGAGCAGTCAAGTCTCTGCCAAGAGGCAGATGCAGAGCCCCAGGTGCTGCCCAGCACTCCCGGCTTGACAGCAGGCTCCACAAGAGAAACGGGAAACTCCTCTGAGCTCCTGTCTCCTGCCCTGATTGCAGAGCCATGCTCTGGCTCTGACAACTCATGGCTGGGGCATGCTTCTCTAAAGGAGCCAGAGGAGAAGTGGGAGGAGGAAGAACTCCCAAACACGGAGTCTGCAGGAGAGGGGCACAGCGACCCACGCAGCGTGTTGCTTGCCCCATTGAAAGAGAAGAAGGAAGAGGCAGTAGCTTCTGCTATGGCTGGCGATCCCTGTGACAAGGGGCCCAGTGAGCTTTTCCCCACCTCAGAGGCTGAGGAAGCCTCAGGCTTCTCCACTTTGTCTATGTCTGGAGGGACCTGTGAGGAGAGGGGAACGCATTGGCCAGCAGAGCAAAGAGCCAACAGCAAGCTGCTGTGCACAGAGACTGAGGATGCTTCAAAGTCCCTTCTGCACATTAAGGCAGAGGAGCCGGAGGAGTTGGAGGAAGACATTCTCTCCTCCCTTCATGAAGAAAGCATCCTGATGCCGCACAGCCTTTGCACCTTGACCAGTGACTGCGCAGGAGAGACCGAAAGCCAGGCACAGCTTGCGCCTCCTGACCAGTTTGCAGAGTTCGGGTCTCTCTTTAACAACAAGGACACGCCAGCCTGTGACATTTGCGTAGATGAGTTACTGGCCAAGTGGGAGGAAGAGGAGCTCCCCGACAGCGACGCTGCAGGTGAGGGGGACAGCCATGCAGAGTGCGCATTGTGTCCCGCCCTGCAAGACATAGAATCAGCGCCAGCAGCTTCTCCCCTGGACAGTGATCCTTGTGGCGAGGGGCACGGTAAGCCTCGCGCCATGGCACTGCCCAAAGACCTAAAGATGTCCCCTTGCACCTTGCCAGCCAATCCCATGGAGGAGCCCGATGCAGCATGCATGGAAGCTGGCAATTCCCAGGTCAGCCTTGCCCCGCAAAATCCCAGTGGGCCTGCGGTGCTGGCAGGCGCTTGCCCTGTGCCTTCCCAGCCCCTGGCATGCTGTGTTCCTTCCCCCACCACAAACATGACCCTTGTCCCGCAGCCCCCGGCCCCACGGCGAAGGCGCTCCATTGTCAAGACCGTCCGGCAGGCACTGAGGCGGCTTTTCTCCTTCAGCTGCCTCAGGGCTCAGCCAGAGGAGTGAGTCCAATTGCCAGCATGTGAGAGGCAGTCTGAAGTTCCTCTCATTTGCCTCACACCATCTCAAGGACAGACATCGGGACCCTGAGGACCCTGATCAGAATTCTTCTATCTGTTTCTCCCCCTCAGCAATTTTTAATAGACTTACCTTTTTCCCCCATAATGGTTTATCCTAATAAAAGCCCCTGAGTTAACTAGAGACTTTGAGACCTCTCCTACATGACTAGGTGAACTCCATTGGCTGGGTCCTGATCGGAATTCTTTCTGATCTTTCTTGAATGCCAAAGATCCTGAGGCTCCTGAGCAGAGTTCTGCCCTGCCAAGCGATTGCTCACAGCTGTGTCTGCAGTGATTGCTTCTAGCAGGGCCTGCCAGGGGGTGACGTGCCCTATGTGCCTGTGCCTGCTTCACAACAAGAGGCCAGGAATTTTCCCACCTCTTGGCCAGATGAACTTGCTGGGTCAACTTTTGTAGCCCTCCATGGAAAACCCTTCATTTGCTCCACTACTACCATGACGGACGGACTGATAGGGAAGAATCCTCTCTCTCAAGGACTGAGACATGAGACCCCCTATATGGAGAAGCTCCTGCCTCCCAAGGACTGAGATTGAAACCCCTAACACGGGGAGGTGTGTGGAGGAGCTGACCTGACCAGAGCGAGCTATTTGCCTGCAGATGTGGCCATTGGACCAAGAAGACAATGGTTCTCACCTACTGCTCAGAATATGGACTACTGCATGTATTCTTTATTGTATCTCTTTCTCCCCCTTGGCAATTTTCAATAGATTTTCCTGTTACCCCACTGTGATGGTTTATCATAAGAAAAATCCCTGAGTTAACTAGAGACTTTGAGATCTCCTCAATGTGATTAGGTGATCTCCATCGGCTGGAAAAGGAGGACTTTCTCTCTCTACGTTTGATAGCTATATTCCCTGTTTCTTTCTCCCCCCTCTTTTCTTTTCCCTGATTCCTTTAACACATTTGCTGTGGTCATTTAATAAAGATGTATTTGATTTGATTGATACTGCAATTCCCTTTCCGTGTTGGTTTTTGGCACTCTGAGATCAGTGAAAGGAAGCATCACGGCTCCCCGCTGGTAGAGCGAATTGTGACACAGCACCAGGCACATCCCAAGAGATTGCTGCTCACTCTCAGGCCACGCAGCTCCCAGAGGCAATGGCACAGGGAGGCTTGTAGTGGGCGCACCCATGGATGGACAGATCGATGGACAGATGCATGGATGGATAATGCCCAAGCTAAGCAAGGTAGGTCCTGCTGCTGATCCCAGCCCACGACTCTCGAAGCCAACTCCAAGGCACCCTGGTTGAGGAGAGCTGCCTAAGGAAGGGTGACAGCGGTGCCTTGTTGAATCCCAGAGAAGCTGAATTAAGGGCCCGGCTGCAGTGTGGGTGCACATTCCCACCCTGTACCCAGCCACATTAGGAGCTGGGAAATGCTCCTTGGACTGCAGCATTTCAGGCAAAGGCAGGCACACCCATCTTCCATTTGAATGGCACGTGGGAGAACGCCTCCTTGGATCCCCACAACATGGACTGGAGAAAATGGCTAACCATGAAAGACTGATCTGGGGCCCCCACCTCCACCTCCATAGGAACCACTGGGACCCGTCAGCACTGAGAAGCCCAGGGTGAGAAACAAGCCACAGGATGCTGCTGGAGCCAAGCGTGGTGTCTGTCTTCTTCTTGATGTCTCCATCCCTTCCCCCTCATTTTTACCCCCTCTCTCCTTCCCATCCTTCTCTTTGCTATTCTTTTCTAGCTGTCTATGTAACATTTATTGTTGAATTAATTCTCTGTTGTTGACTTTGGAACATGTCCTCATTGGCACCTAAATTCACACCGAGTCATCTCTCACTGGTGGCACACTCTTAACAGGGGCACACATCTGTGCACAACCCAAGCGCTGTCCCCACAGTGCCCAGCACCAAGGGACAATCACCGCCCTGGTCCTGCTGGCCACACTATTTCTGACAGAGATGGCCAGGATGCCACTGGCCTTCTTGCCCATGTGGGCACACGCCAGCTCACGTTTAGCTGCTGTCAGCCCACACTGCCAGGGCCTTTCCTGCTGGCCAGCTTTCCATCCTCCCTCTCCCCAGCCTGGGGTATTACAGGGCCTTGGTGGGACACAAGGACAGGACCATGTCCTTGGTATTCCTGAACCTCATCCTGCTGGCCTGATACCACTGATTGAGCCCGTCCACATTCTCCCAAAGAGCCTTCCAAGCTTCCAGGATGCTGACACTCCAAACCACCTGGGTGCTGTGAGAAATTCACGACTGAGGGTATGCTCCATGCCTTTAGCCACATCAGCAGGAGAAAAATAGTAAAAAGGACTGAGCCCAGGGGACACCATAAGTGACTGGACACCACCTGGATTTGGCACCATTCACCCCCACACTCTGGGACCCAGTCCCAACAGTTCCTAAACCAGCAAAGAGTGTGCCTTCCCAAGCCTGGGTTGGTGGCTTTTCCAAGGCTGTGGTGTTGGAGACAGAGTCAAAGGCTTTGCACAAGTCCAGGGAGACTCCATGCACAGCTTCTCCCTCAGCCTGGAATTGGGTCACCCACTAATTAAAGGACATCACGTTGCTCAGGCGGGAGCTGCCTTTGCTAAACCCATGCTGGCTGGGCCTGATTCCTCATTTGTCCGCTCTGTGCCGTGTGATCCCCCTCATGATGATCTGCTCCAGAACCCTGCCAGCCCCTGAGCTCAGGCTGACAGGCCTGCAGTTCCCTGCATCCTCCCTGCAGCCCTTCTTGGGCATGGGTGTCACGCTGCCACCTCCAGTCATCTGGGACCTCCCTGACTGTCCAGCACTGAGCAGAAAAGGCAAAGTGATGCTTAGCGAGCTCTTCTGCCGGCTCCCTGAGTGACCTTGGGGGATTCCTGGCCAGGCTCATAGATTTGGCAGTGTCTTAGAGGCTATGCAAGTGAGTTACTGCTTCCTCCTGAATTGCAGGGGCTCTAGTCTGCTCCCTGTCCCTGCCTGCTGGCTCAGGGGGCTGCTTGTCCTCTGCATAACCATTCTGACTATTGAAGATTGGTGCAAAGAAGGCATTCAGTTCTTCTGACTTTTCCTCATTCTTTGTGATCATAATCAACCCTGCATCCAATATAAAATGGAGATTGTCCTGGGCATTCTGTTGTCACTTATCTTCTTAAACAAAAAGGTTTTGCAGTTTTTTACAGAAGGGGCCAGATGAAGTTCTGGCTTTTGCCTTCCTGATTTTCTTTCTACATGAGGTGGGAGCCAAGGGGTGGGACACACGGTGGGCTGGGTGGGAAAATCAGTTTGTCAGGGCAGAGGACTTCTTTGGCCATGTTTAGGGGAGGAACACACGATGGAGGAAGGGAGAGATGCAGTCCATTGGGAGAGGAAAAAGCATAGGCAACGTCGAGGGTCAAAAGCCAAAAAACAAGGCCTTGATGATTACGGCGGTATCAATGTCTCTCCATGACAAGGGGTGGCCGTGCTCACCAGGCCTTTGTGACCCACGGTTACATCGTGCCCAGGGCCCATTGTGACACGGCCCCATGCGGTGACACGCAGGGCTCTTGTAGGGCCAAAGCCCTCGTGTTGTCACTCTCAGGAGAGCAGCTCTCTGAGGAGGCAGCAGCTCTCTCACGAGGCAGCAGCTCCTCAGGAGGAAGCAGCTCTCCCGGGTGATCTTGGCCAGTGCTCATCAGAGCACATCCAAGATGTCCCAGAGAATGGAAGTGAACTCCCACTGCCAGTCCTGTGAGGGACAGCCGCTGCTGTTGAAACGGCGACAGGTGAGGGACGGGAATGGAGGGAAAGGCGGCAGTGGGACCTGGGGGAGGGCTGGGGGCAGAGAGCGGCAGCCAAACCTGGCTCCAGGCCACGCTCTGGGGAGGAGCTGGTGCCAGGATGGCCGGGATGAGGGAATGGCCCAGAGACAGCGAGCGCAGCTGGGAACCCAGCCCGGCCTGGCTGCTGTGGTCGGCGCCTGCCTTGGGGCCAGAGCTGGGCACGCCAACATGAGGAGGTGCAGTGTGCTCGTACAGCCACCTCCATTTCTCTCCTACTCCTGCTTCCCACAGGTGCCCCAGAGGCTGCCGCAGGCAGCAGCGGATGTCACATGGGTGACCGTCACACCCCTCCATGGGGACAGACTGGTCCCCAGACCGGTCACCTCATCAAGACCCACAGGACTGGGATTGCAGGAGGACAGCCTGGAGGGAGGGCACTCAGTGCCCCTCAGCGGCACAGTCACACGGACACCAAGATTGTCCGTGTCAGACTTGCCGCCTCTCCACGGCCCTCCATTGTCAGTGACACCTCCGTGGCAGCTCAGCCCTAAAATGCCAAGAGCAGCCTCGGCAAGGGTCAGGAAGTCCTCTCTGCCAGCAGCCCCAGAAACCTCTGAGAGAAGACCCAGAGCACGGTCTGGGGGCTCCGTGGCCAGCTACGACCATGACCTTGTGCCACCTTCTCCATGGGGCACTATGGCTGCTGACAGGGCCCTGCAAACACCTTCCCTGGACAGCACAGGCGAAAGAGCCTGGCAAGGATCAGCGGCAAGGCCGGGCCATCGCCTGCCACCCCTGCGACACGCGGGCGGCCCGCCGCTCCGCACAGGGACCCAGCCTGCCTGGGAGCACCGGGGGCACACCGAGACCGAGGAGCTCCCTGAGGTGCAGGACGTGCACGGTGGCAAAACATCCAGAGGCCTGTTTAGAGGCCTTGCCCCGTGCCTCTGTGAAGACGCTTCCATCAAGTCCACCTGCACCCAGGAGCAGTCAAGTCTCTGCCAAGAGGCAGATGCAGAGCCCCAGGTGCTGCCCAGCACTCCCGGCTTGACAGCAGGCTCCACAAGAGAAACGGGAAACTCCTCTGAGCTCCTGTCTCCTGCCCTGATTGCAGAGCCATGCTCTGGCTCTGACAACTCATGGCTGGGGCATGCTTCTCTAAAGGAGCCAGAGGAGAAGTGGGAGGAGGAAGAACTCCCAAACACGGAGTCTGCAGGAGAGGGGCACAGCGACCCACGCAGCGTGTTGCTTGCCCCATTGAAAGAGAAGAAGGAAGAGGCAGTAGCTTCTGCTATGGTTGGCGATCCCTGTGACAAGGGGCCCAGTGAGCTTTTCCCCACCTCAGAGGCTGAGGAAGCCTCAGGCTTCTCCACTTTGTCTATGTCTGGAGGGACCTGTGAGGAGAGGGGAACGCATTGGCCAGCAGAGCAAAGAGCCAACAGCAAGCTGCTGTGCACAGAGAGTGAGGATGCTTCAAAGTCCCTTCTGCACATTAAGGCAGAGGAGCCGGAGGAGTTGGGGGAAGACATTCTCTCCTCCCTTCATGAAGAAAGCATCCTGATGCCGCACAGCCTTTGCACCTTGACCAGTGACTGCGCAGGAGAGACCGAAAGCCAGGCACAGCTCGCGCCTCCTGACCAGTTTGCAGAGTTCGGGTCTCTCTTTAACAACAAGGACACGCCAGCCTGTGACATTTGCGTAGATGAGTTACTGGCCAAGTGGGAGGAAGAGGAGCTCCCCGACAGCGACGCTGCAGGTGAGGGGGACAGCCATGCAGAGTGCGCATTGTGTCCCGCCCTGCAAGACATAGAATCAGCGCCAGCAGCTTCTCCCCTGGACAGTGATCCTTGTGGCGAGGGGCACGGTAAGCCTCGCGCCATGGCACTGCCCAAAGACCTAAAGATGTCCCCTTGCACCTTGCCAGCCAATCCCACGGAGGAGCCCGATGCAGCATGCATGGAAGCTGGCAATTCCCAGGTCAGCCTTGCCCCGCAAAATCCCAGTGGGCCTGCGGTGCTGGCAGGCGCTTGCCCTGTGCCTTCCCAGCCCCTGGCATGCTGTGTTCCTTCCCCCACCACAAACATGACCCTTGTCCCGCAGCCCCCGGCCCCACGGCAAAGGCGCTCCATTGTCAAGACCGTCCGGCAGGCACTGATGCGGCTTTTCTCCTTCAGCTGCCTCAGGGCTCAGCCAGAGGAGTGAGTCCAATTGCCAGCATGTGAGAGGCAGTCTGAAGTTCCTCTCATTTGCCTCACACCATCTCAAGGACAGACATCGGGACCCTGAGGACCCTGATCAGAATTCTTCTATCTGTTTCTCCCCCTCAGCAATTTTTAATAGACTTACCTTTTTCCCCCATAATGGTTTATCCTAATAAAAGCCCCTGAGTTAACTAGAGACTTTGAGACCTCTCCTACATGACTAGGTGAACTCCATTGGCTGGGTCCTGATCGGAATTCTTTCTGATCTTTCTTGAATGCCAAAGATCCTGAGGCTCCTGAGCAGAGTTCTGCCCTGCCAAGCGATTGCTCACAGCTGTGTCTGCAGTGATTGCTTCTAGCAGGGCCTGTCAGGTGGTGACGTGCCCTATGTGCCTGTGCCTGCTTCACAACAAGAGGCCAGGAATTTTCCCACCTCTTGGCCAGATGAACTTGCTGGGTCAACTTTTGTAGCCCTCCATGGAAAACCCTTCATTTGCTCCACTACTACCATGACGGACGGACTGATAGGGAAGAATCCTCTCTCTCAAGGACTGAGACATGAGACCCCCTATATGGAGAAGCTCCTGCCTCCCAAGGACTGAGATTGAAACCCCTAACACGGGGAGGTGTGTGGAGGAGCTGACCTGACCAGAGCGAGCTATTTGCCTGCAGATGTGGCCATTGGACCAAGAAGACAATGGTTCTCACCTACTGCTCAGAATATGGACTACTGCATGTATTCTTTATTGTATCTCTTTCTCCCCCTTGGCAATTTTCAATAGATTTTCCTGTTACCCCACTGTGATGGTTTATCATAAGAAAAATCCCTGAGTTAACTAGAGACTTTGAGATCTCCTCAATGTGATTAGGTGATCTCCATCGGCTGGAAAAGGAGGACTTTCTCTCTCTACGTTTGATAGCTATATTCCCTGTTTCTTTCTCCCCCCTCTTTTCTTTTCCCTGATTCCTTTAACACATTTGCTGTGGTCATTTAATAAAGATGTATTTGATTTGATTGATACTGCAATTCCCTTTCCGTGTTGGTTTTTGGCACTCTGAGATCAGTGAAAGGAAGCATCACGGCTCCCCGCTGGTAGAGCGAATTGTGACACAGCACCAGGCACATCCCAAGAGATTGCTGCTCACTCTCAGGCCACGCAGCTCCCAGAGGCAATGGCACAGGGAGGCTTGTAGTGGGCGCACCCATGGATGGACAGATCGATGGACAGATGCATGGATGGATAATGCCCAAGCTAAGCAAGGTAGGTCCTGCTGCTGATCCCAGCCCACGACTCTCGAAGCCAACTCCAAGGCACCCTGGTTGAGGAGAGCTGCCTAAGGAAGGGTGACAGCGGTGCCTTGTTGAATCCCAGAGAAGCTGAATTAAGGGCCCGGCTGCAGTGTGGGTGCACATTCCCACCCTGTACCCAGCCACATTAGGAGCTGGGAAATGCTCCTTGGACTGCAGCATTTCAGGCAAAGGCAGGCACACCCATCTTCCATTTGAATGGCACATGGGAGAACGCCTCCTTGGATCCCCACAACATGGACTGGAGAAAATGGCTAACCGTTGAAGACTGATCTGGGGCCCCCACCTCCACCTCCATGGGAACCACTGGGACCCGTCAGCACTGAGAAGCCCAGGGTGAGAAACAAGCCACAGGATGCTGCTGGAGCCAAGCGTGGTGTCTGTCTTCTTCTTGATGTCTCCATCCCTTCCCCCTCCTTCCCCCTCATTCTTCCCCCCTCTCTCCTTCCCATCCTTCTCTTTGCTATTCTTTTCTAGCTGTCTACGTAACATTTATTGTTGAATTAATTCTCTGTTGTTGACTTTGGTACATGTCCTCATTGGCACCTAAATTCACACCGAGTCATCTCTCACTGATGGCGTCTTAACAGGGGCAGACATCTGTGCACAACCCAAGTGCTGTCCCCACAGTGCCCAGCACCGAGGGACAATCACTGCCCTGGTCCTGCTGGCCACACTATTTCTGACAGAGATGGCCAGGATGCCACTGGCCTTCTTGCCCATGTGGGCACACGCCAGCTCACGTTCAGTCGCTGTCAGCCCACACTGCCAGGGCCTTTCCTGCTGGCCAGCTTTCCATCCTCCCTCTCCCAAACCTGGGGTATTACAGGGCCTTGGAGGGACACAAGGACAGGACCATGTCCCATGTATTCCTGAACCTCATCCTGCTGGCCTGATACCACTGATTGAGCCCGTCCACATTCTCCCAAAGAGCCTTCCAAGCTTCCAGGATGCTGACACTCCGACCCACCTGGGTAGTGTGAGAAATTCACGACTTAGGGTATACTCCATGTCTTTAGCCACATCAGCAGGAGAAAAATAGTAAAAAGGACTGAGCCCAGGGGACACCATAAATGACTGGACACCACCTGTATTTGGCACCATTCACCCCCACACTCTGGGACCCAGTCCCAACAGTTCCTAACACAGCAAAGAGTGTGCCTTCCCAAGCCTGGGTTGGTGGCTTTTCCAAGGCTGTGGTGTTGGAGACAGAGTCAAAGGCTTTGCACAAGTCCAGGGAGACTCCATGCACAGCTTCTCCCTCAGCCTGGAATTGGGTCACCCACTGATTAAAGGACATCACGTTGCTCAGGCGGGAGCTGCCTTTGCTAAACCCATGCTGGCTGGGCCTGATTCCTCATTTGTCCGCTCTGTGCCGTGTGATCCCCCTCATGATGATCTGCTCCAGAACCCTGCCAGCTAAGCCTGAGGTCAGGCTGACAGGCCTGCAGTTCCCTGCCATCCTCCCTGCAGCCCTTCTTGGGCATGTGTGTCAAGCTGCCACCTCCAGTCATCTGGGACCTCCCTGACTGACCAGCACTGAGCAGAAAAGGCAAAGTGATGTTTAGCGAGCTCTTCTGCCGGCTCCCTGAGTGACCTTGGGGGATTCCTGGCCAGGCTCATAGATTTGGCAGTGTCTTAGAGGCTGTGCAAGTGAGTTACTACTTCCTCCTGGATTGCAGGGGCTCTAGTCTGCTCCCTGTCCCTGCCTGCTGGCTCAGGGGGCTGCTTGTCCTCTGCATAACAATTCTGACTATTGAAGATTGGTGCAAAGAAGGCATTCAGTTCTTCTGACTTTTCCTCATTCTTTGTGATCATAATCAACCCTGCATCCAATATAAAATGGAGATTGTCCTGGGCATTCTGTTGTCACTAATCTTCTTAAACAAAAAGGTTTTGCAGTTTTTTACAGAAGGGGCCAGATGAAGTTCTGGCTTTTGCCTTCCTGATTTTCTTTCTACATGAGGTGGGAGCCAAGGGGTGGGACACACGGTGGGCTGGGTGGAAAAATCAGTTTGTCAGGGCAGAGGACTTCTTTGGCCATGCTTAGGGGAGGAACACACGATGGAGGAAGGGAGAGATGCAGTCCATTGGGAGAGGGAAAAGCGTAGGCAACGTCGAGGGTCAAAAGGCAAAAAACAAGGCCTTGATGATTATGGCGGTATCAATGTCTCTCCATGACAAGGGGTGGCCGTGCCCACCAGGCCTTTGTGACCCACGGTTACATCGTGCCCAGGGCCCATTGTGACACGGCCCCATGCGGTGACACGCAGGGCTCTTGTAGGGCCAAAACCCTCGTGTTGTCACTCTCAGGAGAGCAGCTCTCTGAGGAGGCAGCAGCTCTCTCACGAGGCAGCAGCTCCTCAGGAGGAAGCAGCTCTCCCGGGTGATCTTGGCCAGTGCTCATCAGAGCACATCCAAGATGTCCCAGAGAGTGGAAGTGAACTCCCACTGCCAGTCCTGTGAGGGACAGCCGCTGCTGTTGAAACGGCGACAGGTGAGGGACGGGAATGGAGGGAAAGGCTGCGGTGGGACCTGGGGGAGGGCTGGGGGCAGAGAGCGGCAGCCAAACCTGGCTCCAGGCCACGCTCTGGGGAGGAGGCGGTGCCAGGATGGCCGGGATGAGGGAATGGCCCAGAGACAGCGAGCGCAGCTGGGAACCCAGCCCGGGCCTGGCTGCTGTGGTCGGCGCCTGCCTTGGGGCCAGAGCTGGGCACGCCAACATGAGGAGGTGCAGTGTGCTCATACAGCCACCTCCATCTCTCTCCTACCCCTGCTTCCCACAGGTGCCCCAGAGGCCGCCGCAGGCAGCAGCGGATGTCACATGGGTGACCGTCACACCCCTCCATGGGTACAGACTGGTCCCCAGACTGGTTAGCTCATTGAGACCCACAGGACTGGGATTGCAGGAGGACAGCCTGGAGGGAGGGCACTCAGTGCCCCTCAGCGGCACAGTCACACGGACACCAAGATTGTCCGTGTCAGACTTGCCGCCTCTCCACGGCCCTCCATTGTCAGTGACACCTCCGTGGCAGCTCAGCCCTAAAATGCCAAGAGCAGCCTCGGCAAGGGTCAGGAAGTCCTCTCTGCCAGCAGCCTCAGAAACCTCTGGCAGAAGACCCAGAGCACAGTCCGGGGGCTCCGTGGCCAGCTACGACCATGACCTTGTGCCACCTTCTCCATGGGGCACTATGGCTGCTGACAGGGCCCTGCAAACACCTTCCCTGGACAGCGCAGGCGAAAGAGCCTGGCAAGGATCAGCGGCAAGGCCGGGCCATCGCCTGCCACCCCTGCGACATGCGGGCGGCCCGCCGCTCCGCACAGGGACCCAGCCTGCCTGGGAGCACCGGGGGCACACCGAGACCGAGGAGCTCCCTGAGGTGCAGGACGTGCACGGTGGCAAAACATCCAGAGGCCTGTTTAGAGGCCTTGCCCCGTGCCTCTGTGAAAACGCTTCCATCAAGTCCACCTGCACCCAGGAGCAGTCAAGTCTCTGCCAAGAGGCAGATGCAGAGCCCCAGGTGCTGCCCAGCACTCCCGGCTTGACAGCAGGCTCCACAAAAGAAACAGGAAACTCCTCTGAGCTCCTGTCTCCTGCCCTGATTGCAGAGCCATGCTCTGGCTCTGACAACTCATGGCTGGGGCATGCTTCTCTAAAGGAGCCAGAGGAGAAGTGGAAGGAGGAAGAACTCCCAAACACGGAGTCTGCAGGAGAGGGGCACAGCGACCCCCGCAGCGTGTTGCTTGCCCCATTGAAAGAGAAGAAGGAAGAGGCAGCAGCTTCTCCTTTGGCTGGCGATCCCTGTGACAACGGGCCCAGTGAGCTTTTCCCCACCTCAGAGGCTGAGGAAGCCTCAGGCTTCTCCACTTTGTCTACGTCTGGAGGGACCTGTGAGGAGAGGGGAACGCATTGGCCAGCAGAGCAAAGAGCCAACAGCAAGCTGCTGTGCACAGAGAGTGAGGATGCTTCAAAGTCCCTTCTGCACATTAAGGCAGAGGAGCCGGAGGAGTTGGAGGAAGACATTCTCTCCTCCCTTCATGAAGAAAGCATCCTGATGCCGCACAGCCTTTGCACCTTGACCAGTGACTGTGCAGGAGAGACCGAAAGCCAGGCACAGCTCGCGCCTCCTGACCAGTTTGCAGAGTTCGGGTCTCTCTTTAACAACAAGGACACGCCATGCTGGGACATTTGCGTAGATGAGTTACTGTCCACGTGGGAGGAAGAGGACCTCCCCGACAGCGACGCTGCAGGTGAGGGGGACAGCCATGCAGAGTGCGCATTGTGTCCCGCCCTGCAAGACATAGAATCAGAGCCAGCAGCTTCTCCCCTGGACAGTGATCCTTGTGGCGAGGGGCACAGTGAGCCTCGCACCATGGCACTGCCCAAAGACCCAAAGATGTCCCCTTGCCCCCCGCCAGCCAATCCCACGGAGGAGCCTGGTGCAGCATGCATGGAAGCTGGCGATTCCCAGGTCAGCCTTGCCCCGCAAAATCCCAGTGGGCCTGCGGTGCTGGCAGGCGCTTGCCCTGTGCCTTCCCAGCCCCTGGCATGCTGTGTTCTTTCCCCCACCACAAACATGAGCCTTGTCCCGCAGCCCCCGGCCCCACGGCGAAGGCGCTCCATCGTCAAGACCGTCCGGCGGGCACTGAGGCGGCTTTTCTCCTTCAGCTGCCTCAGGGCTCAGCCAGAGGAGTGAGTCCAATTGCCAGCATGCGAGAGGCAGTCTGAAGTTCCTCTCATTTGCCTCACGACCAACTCAAGGACAGACATCGGTACCCTGAGTACCCTGACCCAAATTCTTCTATCTGTTTCTCCCCCTCAGCAATTTTCCATAGACTTACCTTTTTCCCCCATAATGGTTTATCCTAATAAAAGCCCCTGATTTAACTAGAGACTTTGAGATCTCTCCTACGTGACTAGGTGAACTCCATTGGCTGGATCCTGATCGGAATTTTTTCCGATCTTTCTTGAATGCCAAAGATCCTGAGGCTCCTAAGCAGAGTTCTGCCCTGCCAAGCGATTGCTCACAGCTGTGTCTGCAGTGATTGCTTCTAGCAGGGCCTGCCAGGGGGTGACGTGCCCTATGTGCTTGTGCCTGCTTCACAACAAGAGGCCAGGAATTTTCCCACCTCTTGGCCAGATGAACTTGCTGGGTCAACTTTTGTAGCCCTCCATGGAAAACCCTTCATCTGCTCCAGTACTACCATGACGGGCGGACTGATAGGGAAGAATCCTCTCTCTCAAGGAGAATGAGAGATGAGACCCCTACATGGAGAAGCTCCTCCTTCCCAAGGACTGAGATTGAAACCCCTAACATGGGGAGGTGTGTGGAGGAGCTGACCTGACCAGAGTGAGCTATTTGCCTGCAGATGTGGCCATTGGACCAGGAAGACAATGGTTCTCACCTACTGCTCAGAATAGGGACTACTGCATCTATTCTTTATTGTATCTCTTTCTCCCCATTGGCAATTTTCAATAGATTTACCTCTTACCCCACTGTGATGGTTTATCATAAGAAAAATCCCTGAGTTAACTAGAGAATTTGAGATCTCCTCAATGTGATTAGGTGATCTCCATCGGCTGGAAAAGGAGGACTTTGTCTCTCTACGTTTGATAGCTATATTCCCTGTTTCTTTCTCGCCCCTCTTTTCTTTTCCCTGATTCCTTTAACACATTTGCTGTGGTCATTTAATAAAGGTGTATTTGATTTGATTGATACTCCAAGTCCCTTTCCGTGTTGGTTTTTTTGGCACTCTGAGATCAGTGAAAGGAAGCATCACGGCTCCCCGCTGGGAGAGCGAATCGTGACACAGCACCAGGCACATCCCAAGAGATTGCTGCTCACCCTCAGGCCACGCAGCTCCCAGAGGCAATGGCACAGGGAGGCTTGTAGTGGGCGCACCCATGGATGGACAGATCGATGGACAGATGCATGGATGGATAATGCCCAAGGTAACCAATGGCCACAGGTAGGTCCTGCTGCTGATCCCAGCCCACAACTCTCGAAGCCAACTCCAAGGCAGCCTGGTTGAGGAAAGCTGCCTAAGGAAGGGTGACAGCAGTGCCTTGTTGAATCCCAGAGAAGCTGACTTTAGGGCCCGGCTGCAGTGTGGGTGCCCATTCCCACCCAGTGGCTGGCCACATTAGGAGCTGGGAAATGCTCCTTGGACTGCAGCATTTCAGGCAAAGGCAGGCACACCCATCTTCCATTTGAATGGCACGTGGGAGAACGCCTCCTTGGATCCCCACAACATGGACTGGAGAAAATGGCTAACCGTTGAAGACTGATCTGGGGCCCCCACCTCCACCTCCATGGGAACCACTGGGACCCGTCAGCACTGAGAAGCCCAGGGTGAGAAACAAGCCACAGGATGCTGCTGGAGCCAAGCGTGGTGTCTGTCTTCTTCTTGATGTCTCCATCCCTTCCCCCTCCTTCCCCCTCATTCTTCCCCCCTCTCTCCTTCCCATCCTTCTCTTTGCTATTCTTTTCTAGCTGTCTACGTAACATTTATTGTTGAATTAATTCTCTGTTGTTGACTTTGGTACATGTCCTCATTGGCACCTAAATTCACACCGAGTCATCTCTCACTGATGGCGTCTTAACAGGGGCAGACATCTGTGCACAACCCAAGTGCTGTCCCCACAGTGCCCAGCACCGAGGGACAATCACTGCCCTGGTCCTGCTGGCCACACTATTTCTGACAGAGATGGCCAGGATGCCACTGGCCTTCTTGCCCATGTGGGCACACACCAGCTCACGTTCAGCTGCTGTCAGCCCACACTGCCAGGGCCTTTCCTGCTGGCCAGCTTTCCATCCTCCCTCTCCCCAAGCTGGGGTATTACAGGGCCTTGGAGGGACACAAGGACAGGACCATGTCCCATGTATTCCTGAACCTCATCCTGCTGGCCTGATACCACTGATTGAGCCCGTCCACATTCTCCCAAAGAGCCTTCTAAGCTTCCAGGATGCTGACACTCCGACCCACCTGGGTCGTGTGAGAAATTTATAACTGAGGGTATACTCCATGCCTTTA
Source organism: Fringilla coelebs (assembly GCF_963513975.1). Classification (NCBI taxonomy): domain Eukaryota; kingdom Metazoa; phylum Chordata; class Aves; order Passeriformes; family Fringillidae; genus Fringilla; species Fringilla coelebs. The sequence continues at coordinate 7,619,486 of NC_140028.1, read as the reverse complement.
GCCACATCAGCAGGAGAAAAATAGTAAAAGGACTGAGCCCAGGGGACACCATAAGTGACTGGACACCACCTGGATTTGGCACCATTCACCCCCACACTCTGGGACCCAGTCCCAACAGTTCCTAAACCAGCAAAGAGCGTGCCTTCCCAAGCCTGGGTTGGTGGCTTTTCCAAGGCTGTGGTGTTGGAGACAGAGTCAAAGGCTTTGCACAAGTCCAGGGAGACTCCATGCACAGCTTCTCCCTCAGCCTGGAATTGGGTCACCCACTAATTAAAGGACATCACGTTGCTCAGGCGGGGCCTGCCTTTGCTAAACCCATGCTGGCTGGGCCTGATTCCTCATTTGTCCGCTCTGTGCCGTGTGATCCCCCTCATGATGATCTGCTCCAGAACCCTGCCAGCCCCTGAGCTCAGGCTGACAGGCCTGCAGTTCCCTGCATCCTCCCTGCAGCCCTTCTTGGGCATGGGTGTCACGCTGCCACCTCCAGTCATCTGGGACCTCCCTGACTGTCCAGCACTGAGCAGAAAAGGCAAAGTGATGCTTAGCGGGCTCTTCTGCCGGCTCCCTGAGTGACCTTGGGGACTCCTGGCCAGGCTCATAGATTTGGCAGTGTCTTAGGGGCTGTGCAAGTGAGTTACTGCTTCCTCCTGGATTGCAGGGGCTCTAGTCTGCTCCCTGTCCCTGCCTGCAGGCTCAGGGGGCTGCTTGTCCTCTGCATAACCATTCTGACTATTGAAGATTGGTGCAAAGAAGGCATTCAGTTTTCCGACTTTTCCTCATTCTTTGTGATCATAATCAACCCTGCATCCAATATAAAATGGAGATTGTCCTGGGCATTCTGTTGTCACTAATCTTCTTAAACAAAAAGGTTTTGCAGTTTTTTACAGAAGGGGCCAGATGAAGTTCTGGCTTTTGCCTTCCTGATTTTCTTTCTACATGAGGTGGGAGCCAAGGGGTGGGACACACGGTGGGCTGGGTGGGAAAATCAGTTTGTCAGGGCAGAGGACTTCTTTGGCCATGCTTAGGGGAGGAACACACGATGGAGGAAGGGAGAGATGCAGTCCATTGGGAGAGGGAAAAGCGTAGGCAACGTCGAGGGTCAAAAGGCAAAAAACAAGGCCTTGATGATTATGGCGGTATCAATGTCTCTCCATGACAAGGGGTGGCCGTGCCCACCAGGCCTTTGTGACCCACGGTTACATCGTGCCCAGGGCCCATTGTGACACGGCCCCATGCGGTGACACGCAGGGCTCTTGTAGGGCCAAAGCCCTCGTGTTGTCACTCTCAGGAGAGCAGTTCTCTGAGGAGGCAGCAGCTCTCTCACGAGGCAGCAGCTCCTCAGGAGGAAGCAGCTCTCCCGGGTGATCTTGGCCAGTGCTCATCAGAGCACATCCAAGATGTCCAAGAGAATGGAAGGGAACTCCCACTGCCAGTCCTGTGAGGGACAGCCGCTGCTGTCCAAGCGGCGACAGGTGAGGGACGGGAATGGAGGGAAAGGCGGCAGTGGGACCTGGGGGAGGGCTGGGGGCAGAGAGCGGCAGCCAAACCTGGCTCCAGGCCACGCTCTGGGGAGGAGGCGGTGCCAGGATGGCCGGGATGAGCGAATGGCCCAGAGACAGCGAGCGCAGCTGGGAACCCAGCCCGGCCTGGCTGCTGTGGTCGGCGCCTGCCTTGGGGCCAGAGCTGGGCACGCCAACATGAAGAGGTGCAGTGTGCTCGTACAGCCACCTCCATTTCTCTCCTACTCCTGCTTCCCACAGGTGCCCCAGAGGCCGCCGCAGGCAGCAGCGGATGTCACATGGGTGACCGTCACACCCCTCCATGGGGACAGACCGGTCCCCAGACCGGTCACCTCATCAAGACCCACAGGACTGGGATTGCAGGAGGACAGCCTGGAGGGAGGGCACTCAGTGCCTCTCAGCGGCACAGTCACACGGACACCAAGATTGTCCGTGTCAGACTTGCCGCCTCTCCACGGCCCTCCATTGACAGTGATACCTCCGTGGCAGCTCAGCTCTAAAAGGGTCAGGAAGTCCTCTCTGCCAGCAGCCTCAGAAACCTCTGAGAGAAGACCCAGAGCACGGTCTGGGAGCCCCGTGGCCAGCTACGACCATGACCTTGTGCCACCTTCTCCATGGGGCACTATGGCTGCTGACAGGGCCCAGCAAACACCTTCCCTGGACAGCACAGGTGAAGGAGCCTGGCAAGGATCAGCGGCAAGGCCGGGCCATCGCCTGCCACCCCTGCGACACGCGGGCGGCCCGCCGCTCCGCACAGGGACCCAGCCTGCCTGGGAGCACCGGGGGCACACCGAGACGGAGGAGCTCCCTGAGGTGCAGGACGTGCACGGTGGCAAAACATCCAGAGGCCTGTTTAGAGGCCTTGCCCCGTGCCTCTGTGAAGACGCTTCCATCAAGTCCACCTGCACCCAGGAGCAGTCAAGTCTCTGCCAAGAGGCAGATGCAGAGCCTCAGGTGCTGCCCAGCACTCCTGGCTTGACAGCAGGCTCCACAAGAGAAACGGGAAACTCCTCTGAGCTCCTGTCTCCTGCCCTGATTGCAGAGCCATGCTCTGGCTCTGACAACTCATGGCTGGGGCATGCTTCTCTAAAGGAGCCAGAGGAGAAGTGGGAGGAGGAAGAACTCCCAAACACGGAGTCTGCAGGAGAGGGGCACAGCGACCCACGCAGCGTGTTGCTTGCCCCATTGAAAGAGAAGAAGGAAGAGGCAGCAGCTTCTCCTTTGGCTGGCGATCCCTGTGACAACGGGCCCAGTGAGCTTTTCCCCACCTCAGAGGCTGAGGAAGCCTCAGGCTTCTCCACTTTGCCTACGTCTGGAGGGACCTGTGAGGAGAGGGGAACGCATTGGCCAGCAGAGCAAAGAGCCAACAGCAAGCTGCTGTGCACAGAGAGTGAGGATGCTTCAAAGTCCCTTCTGCACATTAAGGCAGAGGAGCCGGAGGAGTTGGAGGAAGACATTCTCTCCTCCCTTCATGAAGAAAGCATCCTGATGCCGCACAGCCTTTGCACCTTGACCAGTGACTGTGCAGGAGAGACCGAAAGCCAGGCACAGCTCGCGCCTCCTGACCAGTTTGCAGAGTTCGGGTCTCTCTTTAACAACAAGGACACGCCATGCTGGGACATTTGCGTAGATGAGTTACTGTCCACGTGGGAGGAAGAGGAGCTCCCCGACAGCGACGCTGCAGGTGAGGGGGACAGCCATGCAGAGTGCGCATTGTGTCCCGCCCTGCAAGACATAGAATCAGAGCCAGCAGCTTCTCCCCTGGACAGTGATCCTTGTGGCGAGGGGCACAGTGAGCCTCGCACCATGGCACTGCCCAAAGACCCAAAGATGTCCCCTTGCCCCCCGCCAGCCAATCCCACGGAGGAGCCTGGTGCAGCATGCATGGAAGCTGGCGATTCCCAGGTCAGCCTTGCCCCGCAAAATCCCAGTGGGCCTGCGGTGCTGGCAGGCGCTTGCCCTGTGCCTTCCCAGCCCCTGGCATGCTGTGTTCCTTCCCCCACCACAAACATGAGCCTTGTCCCGCAGCCCCCGGCCCCACGGCGAAGGCGCTCCATCGTCAAGACCGTCCGGCGGGCACTGAGGCGGCTTTTCTCCTTCAGCTGCCTCAGGGCTCAGCCAGAGGAGTGAGTCCAATTGCCAGCATGCGAGAGGCAGTCTGAAGTTCCTCTCATTTGCCTCACGACCAACTCAAGGACAGACATCGGTACCCTGAGTACCCTGACCCAAATTCTTCTATCTGTTTCTCCCCCTCAGCAATTTTCCATAGACTTACCTTTTTCCCCCATAATGGTTTATCCTAATAAAAGCCCCTGAGTTAACTAGAGACTTTGAGATCTCTCCTACGTGACTAGGTGAACTCCATTGGCTGGATCCTGATCGGAATTTTTTCCGATCTTTCTTGAATGCCAAAGATCCTGAGGCTCCTAAGCAGAGTTCTGCCCTGCCAAGCGATTGCTCACAGCTGTGTCTGCAGTGATTGCTTCTAGCAGGGCCTGCCAGGGGGTGACGTGCCCTATGTGCTTGTGCCTGCTTCACAACAAGAGGCCAGGAATTTTCCCACCTCTTGGCCAGATGAACTTGCTGGGTCAACTTTTGTAGCCCTCCATGGAAAACCCTTCATCTGCTCCAGTACTACCATGACGGGCGGACTGATAGGGAAGAATCCTCTCTCTCAAGGAGAATGAGAGATGAGACCCCTACATGGAGAAGCTCCTCCTTCCCAAGGACTGAGATTGAAACCCCTAACATGGGGAGGTGTGTGGAGGAGCCGACCTGACCAGAGTGAGCTATTTGCCTGCAGATGTGGCCATTGGACCAGGAAGACAATGGTTCTCACCTACTGCTCAGAATAGGGACTACTGCATCTATTCTTTATTGTATCTCTTTCTCCCCATTGGCAATTTTCAATAGATTTACCTCTTACCCCACTGTGATGGTTTATCATAAGAAAAATCCCTGAGTTAACTAGAGAATTTGAGATCTCCTCAATGTGATTAGGTGATCTCCATCGGCTGGAAAAGGAGGACTTTGTCTCTCTACGTTTGATAGCTATATTCCCTGTTTCTTTCTCGCCCCTCTTTTCTTTTCCCTGATTCCTTTAACACATTTGCTGTGGTCATTCAATAAAGGTGTATTTGATTTGATTGATACTCCAAGTCCCTTTCCGTGTTGGTTTTTTTGGCACTCTGAGATCAGTGAAAGGAAGCATCACGGCTCCCCGCTGGGAGAGCGAATCGTGACACAGCACCAGGCACATCCCAAGAGATTGCTGCTCACCCTCAGGCCACGCAGCTCCCAGAGGCAATGGCACAGGGAGGCTTGTAGTGGGCGCACCCATGGATGGACAGATCGATGGACAGATGCATGGATGGATAATGCCCAAGGTAACCAATGGCCACAGGTAGGTCCTGCTGCTGATCCCAGCCCACAACTCTCGAAGCCAACTCCAAGGCAGCCTGGTTGAGGAAAGCTGCCTAAGGAAGGGTGACAGCAGTGCCTTGTTGAATCCCAGAGAAGCTGACTTTAGGGCCCGGCTGCAGTGTGGGTGCCCATTCCCACCCAGTGGCTGGCCACATTAGGAGCTGGGAAATGCTCCTTGGACTGCAGCATTTCAGGCAAAGGCAGGCACACCCATCTTCCATTTGAATGGCACGTGGGAGAACGCCTCCTTGGATCCCCACAACATGGACTGGAGAAAATGGCTAACCGTTGAAGACTGATCTGGGGCCCCCACCTCCACCTCCATGGGAACCACTGGGACCCGTCAGCACTGAGAAGCCCAGGGTGAGAAACAAGCCACAGGATGCTGCTGGAGCCAAGCGTGGTGTCTGTCTTCTTCTTGATGTCTCCATCCCTTCCCCCTCCTTCCCCCTCATTCTTCCCCCCTCTCTCCTTCCCATCCTTCTCTTTGCTATTCTTTTCTAGCTGTCTACGTAACATTTATTGTTGAATTAATTCTCTGTTGTTGACTTTGCTACATGTCCTCATTGGCACCTAAATTCACACCGAGTCATCTCTCACTGATGGCGTCTTAACAGGGGCAGACATCTGTGCACAACCCAAGTGCTGTCCCCACAGTGCCCAGCACCGAGGGACAATCACTGCCCTGGTCCTGCTGGCCACACTATTTCTGACAGAGATGGCCAGGATGCCACTGGCCTTCTTGCCCATGTGGGCACACACCAGCTCACGTTCAGCTGCTGTCAGCCCACACTGCCAGGGCCTTTCCTGCTGGCCAGCTTTCCATCCTCCCTCTCCCCAAGCTGGGGTATTACAGGGCCTTGGAGGGACACAAGGACAGGACCATGTCCCATGTATTCCTGAACCTCATCCTGCTGGCCTGATACCACTGATTGAGCCCGTCCACATTCTCCCAAAGAGCCTTCTAAGCTTCCAGGATGCTGACACTCCGACCCACCTGGGTCGTGTGAGAAATTTATAACTGAGGGTATACTCCATGCCTTTAGCCACATCAGCAGGAGAAAAATAGTAAAAGGACTGAGCCCAGGGGACACCATAAGTGACTGGACACCACCTGGATTTGGCACCATTCACCCCCACACTCTGGGACCCAGTCCCAACAGTTCCTAAACCAGCAAAGAGCGTGCCTTCCCAAGCCTGGGTTGGTGGCTTTTCCAAGGCTGTGGTGTTGGAGACAGAGTCAAAGGCTTTGCACAAGTCCAGGGAGACTCCATGCACAGCTTCTCCCTCAGCCTGGAATTGGGTCACCCACTAATTAAAGGACATCACGTTACTCAGGCGGGAGCTGCCTTTGCTAAACCCATGCTGGCTGGGCCTGATTCCTCATTTGTCCGCTCTGTGCCGTGTGATCCCCCTCATGATGATCTGCTCCAGAACCCTGCCAGCCCCTGAGCTCAGGCTGACAGGCCTGCAGTTCCCTGCATCCTCCCTGCAGCCCTTCTTGGGCATGGGTGTCACGCTGCCACCTCCAGTCATCTGGGACCTCCCTGACTGTCCAGCACTGAGCAGAAAAGGCAAAGTGATGCTTAGCGGGCTCTTCTGCCGGCTCCCTGAGTGACCTTGGGGACTCCTGGCCAGGCTCATAGATTTGGCAGTGTCTTAGGGGCTGTGCAAGTGAGTTACTGCTTCCTCCTGGATTGCAGGGGCTCTAGTCTGCTCCCTGTCCCTGCCTGCAGGCTCAGGGGGCTGCTTGTCCTCTGCATAACCATTCTGACTATTGAAGATTGGTGCAAAGAAGGCATTCAGTTTTCCGACTTTTCCTCATTCTTTGTGATCATAATCAACCCTGCATCCAATATAAAATGGAGATTGTCCTGGGCATTCTGTTGTCACTAATCTTCTTAAACAAAAAGGTTTTGCAGTTTTTTACAGAAGGGGCCAGATGAAGTTCTGGCTTTTGCCTTCCTGATTTTCTTTCTACATGAGGTGGGAGCCAAGGGGTGGGACACACGGTGGGCTGGGTGGGAAAATCAGTTTGTCAGGGCAGAGGACTTCTTTGGCCATGCTTAGGGGAGGAACACACGATGGAGGAAGGGAGAGATGCAGTCCATTGGGAGAGGGAAAAGCGTAGGCAACGTCGAGGGTCAAAAGGCAAAAAACAAGGCCTTGATGATTATGGCGGTATCAATGTCTCTCCATGACAAGGGGTGGCCGTGCCCACCAGGCCTTTGTGACCCACGGTTACATCGTGCCCAGGGCCCATTGTGACACGGCCCCATGCGGTGACACGCAGGGCTCTTGTAGGGCCAAAGCCCTCGTGTTGTCACTCTCAGGAGAGCAGTTCTCTGAGGAGGCAGCAGCTCTCTCACGAGGCAGCAGCTCCTCAGGAGGAAGCAGCTCTCCCGGGTGATCTTGGCCAGTGCTCATCAGAGCACATCCAAGATGTCCAAGAGAATGGAAGGGAACTCCCACTGCCAGTCCTGTGAGGGACAGCCGCTGCTGTCCAAGCGGCGACAGGTGAGGGACGGGAATGGAGGGAAAGGCGGCAGTGGGACCTGGGGGAGGGCTGGGGGCAGAGAGCGGCAGCCAAACCCGGCTCCAGGCCACGCTCTGGGGAGGAGGCGGTGCCAGGATGGCCGGGATGAGCGAATGGCCCAGAGACAGCGAGCGCAGCTGGGAACCCAGCCCGGCCTGGCTGCTGTGGTCGGCGCCTGCCTTGGGGCCAGAGCTGGGCACGCCAACATGAAGAGGTGCAGTGTGCTCGTACAGCCACCTCCATTTCTCTCCTACTCCTGCTTCCCACAGGTGCCCCGGAGGCCGCCGCAGGCAGCAGCGGATGTCACATGGGTGACCGTCACACCCCTCCATGGGGACAGACCGGTCCCCAGACCGGTCACCTCATCAAGACCCACAGGACTGGGATTGCAGGAGGACAGCCTGGAGGGAGGGCACTCAGTGCCTCTCAGCGGCACAGTCACACGGACACCAAGATTGTCCGTGTCAGACTTGCCGCCTCTCCACGGCCCTCCATTGACAGTGATACCTCCGTGGCAGCTCAGCTCTAAAAGGGTCAGGAAGTCCTCTCTGCCAGCAGCCTCAGAAACCTCTGAGAGAAGACCCAGAGCACGGTCTGGGAGCCCCGTGGCCAGCTACGACCATGACCTTGTGCCACCTTCTCCATGGGGCACTATGGCTGCTGACAGGGCCCAGCAAACACCTTCCCTGGACAGCACAGGTGAAGGAGCCTGGCAAGGATCAGCGGCAAGGCCGGGCCATCGCCTGCCACCCCTGCGACACGCGGGTGGCCCGCCGCTCCGCACAGGGACCCAGCCTGCCTGGGAGCACCGGGGGCACACCGAGACGGAGGAGCTCCCTGAGGTGCAGGACGTGCACGGTGGCAAAACATCCAGAGGCCTGTTTAGAGGCCTTGCCCCGTGCCTCTGTGAAGACGCTTCCATCAAGTCCACCTGCACCCAGGAGCAGTCAAGTCTCTGCCAAGAGGCAGATGCAGAGCCTCAGGTGCTGCCCAGCACTCCTGGCTTGACAGCAGGCTCCACAAGAGAAACGGGAAACTCCTCTGAGCTCCTGTCTCCTGCCCTGATTGCAGAGCCATGCTCTGGCTCTGACAACTCATGGCTGGGGCATGCTTCTCTAAAGGAGCCAGAGGAGAAGTGGGAGGAGGAAGAACTCCCAAACACGGAGTCTGCAGGAGAGGGGCACAGCGACCCACGCAGCGTGTTGCTTGCCCCATTGAAAGAGAAGAAGGAAGAGGCAGCAGCTTCTCCTTTGGATGGCGATCCCTGTGACAACGGGCCCAGTGAGCTTTTCCCCACCTCAGAGGCTGAGGAAGCCTCAGGCTTCTCCACTTTGTCTACGTCTGGAGGGACCTGTGAGGAGAGGGGAACGCATTGGCCAGCAGAGCAAAGAGCCAACAGCAAGCTGCTGTGCACAGAGAGTGAGGATGCTTCAAAGTCCCTTCTGCACATTAAGGCAGAGGAGCCGGAGGAGTTGGAGGAAGACATTCTCTCCTCCCTTCATGAAGAAAGCATCCTGATGCCGCACAGCCTTTGCACCTTGACCAGTGACTGTGCAGGAGAGACCGAAAGCCAGGCACAGCTCGCGCCTCCTGACCAGTTTGCAGAGTTCGGGTCTCTCTTTAACAACAAGGACACGCCATGCTGGGACATTTGCGTAGATGAGTTACTGGCCACGTGGGAGGAAGAGGAGCTCCCCGACAGCGACGCTGCAGGTGAGGGGGACAGCCATGCAGAGTGCGCATTGTGTCCCGCCCTGCAAGACATAGAATCAGAGCCAGCAGCTTCTCCCCTGGACAGTGATCCTTGTGGCGAGGGGCACAGTGAGCCTCGCACCATGGCACTGCCCAAAGACCCAAAGATGTCCCCTTGCCCCCCGCCAGCCAATCCCACGGAGGAGCCTGGTGCAGCATGCATGGAAGCTGGCGATTCCCAGGTCAGCCTTGCCCCGCAAAATCCCAGTGGGCCTGCGGTGCTGGCAGGCGCTTGCCCTGTGCCTTCCCAGCCCCTGGCATGCTGTGTTCCTTCCCCCACCACAAACATGACCCTTGTCCCGCAGCCCCCGGCCCCACGGCGAAGGCGCTCCATCGTCAAGACCGTCCGGCGGGCACTGAGGCGGCTTTTCTCCTTCAGCTGCCTCAGGGCTCAGCCAGAGGAGTGAGTCCAATTGCCAGCATGCGAGAGGCAGTCTGAAGTTCCTCTCATTTGCCTCACGACCAACTCAAGGACAGACATCGGTACCCTGAGTACCCTGACCCAAATTCTTCTATCTGTTTCTCCCCCTCAGCAATTTTCCATAGACTTACCTTTTTCCCCCATAATGGTTTATCCTAATAAAAGCCCCTGAGTTAACTAGAGACTTTGAGATCTCTCCTACGTGACTAGGTGAACTCCATTGGCTGGATCCTGATCGGAATTTTTTCCGATCTTTCTTGAATGCCAAAGATCCTGAGGCTCCTAAGCAGAGTTCTGCCCTGCCAAGCGATTGCTCACAGCTGTGTCTGCAGTGATTGCTTCTAGCAGGGCCTGCCAGGGGGTGACGTGCCCTATGTGCTTGTGCCTGCTTCACAACAAGAGGCCAGGAATTTTCCCACCTCTTGGCCAGATGAACTTGCTGGGTCAACTTTTGTAGCCCTCCATGGAAAACCCTTCATCTGCTCCAGTACTACCATGACGGGCGGACTGATAGGGAAGAATCCTCTCTCTCAAGGAGAATGAGAGATGAGACCCCTACATGGAGAAGCTCCTCCTTCCCAAGGACTGAGATTGAAACCCCTAACATGGGGAGGTGTGTGGAGGAGCCGACCTGACCAGAGTGAGCTATTTGCCTGCAGATGTGGCCATTGGACCAGGAAGACAATGGTTCTCACCTACTGCTCAGAATAGGGACTACTGCATCTATTCTTTATTGTATCTCTTTCTCCCCATTGGCAATTTTCAATAGATTTACCTCTTACCCCACTGTGATGGTTTATCATAAGAAAAATCCCTGAGTTAACTAGAGAATTTGAGATCTCCTCAATGTGATTAGGTGATCTCCATCGGCTGGAAAAGGAGGACTTTGTCTCTCTACGTTTGATAGCTATATTCCCTGTTTCTTTCTCGCCCCTCTTTTCTTTTCCCTGATTCCTTTAACACATTTGCTGTGGTCATTTAATAAAGGTGTATTTGATTTGATTGATACTCCAAGTCCCTTTCCGTGTTGGTTTTTTTGGCACTCTGAGATCAGTGAAAGGAAGCATCACGGCTCCCCGCTGGGAGAGCGAATCGTGACACAGCACCAGGCACATCCCAAGAGATTGCTGCTCACCCTCAGGCCACGCAGCTCCCAGAGGCAATGGCACAGGGAGGCTTGTAGTGGGCGCACCCATGGATGGACAGATCGATGGACAGATGCATGGATGGATAATGCCCAAGGTAACCAATGGCCACAGGTAGGTCCTGCTGCTGATCCCAGCCCACAACTCTCGAAGCCAACTCCAAGGCAGCCTGGTTGAGGAAAGCTGCCTAAGGAAGGGTGACAGCAGTGCCTTGTTGAATCCCAGAGAAGCTGACTTTAGGGCCCGGCTGCAGTGTGGGTGCCCATTCCCACCCAGTGGCTGGCCACATTAGGAGCTGGGAAATGCTCCTTGGACTGCAGCATTTCAGGCAAAGGCAGGCACACCCATCTTCCATTTGAATGGCACGTGGGAGAACGCCTCCTTGGATCCCCACAACATGGACTGGAGAAAATGGCTAACCGTTGAAGACTGATCTGGGGCCCCCACCTCCACCTCCATGGGAACCACTGGGACCCGTCAGCACTGAGAAGCCCAGGGTGAGAAACAAGCCACAGGATGCTGCTGGAGCCAAGCGTGGTGTCTGTCTTCTTCTTGATGTCTCCATCCCTTCCCCCTCCTTCCCCCTCATTCTTCCCCCCTCTCTCCTTCCCATCCTTCTCTTTGCTATTCTTTTCTAGCTGTCTACGTAACATTTATTGTTGAATTAATTCTCTGTTGTTGACTTTGGTACATGTCCTCATTGGCACCTAAATTCACACCGAGTCATCTCTCACTGATGGCGTCTTAACAGGGGCAGACATCTGTGCACAACCCAAGTGCTGTCCCCACAGTGCCCAGCACCGAGGGACAATCACTGCCCTGGTCCTGCTGGCCACACTATTTCTGACAGAGATGGCCAGGATGCCACTGGCCTTCTTGCCCATGTGGGCACACACCAGCTCACGTTCAGCTGCTGTCAGCCCACACTGCCAGGGCCTTTCCTGCTGGCCAGCTTTCCATCCTCCCTCTCCCCAAGCTGGGGTATTACAGGGCCTTGGAGGGACACAAGGACAGGACCATGTCCCATGTATTCCTGAACCTCATCCTGCTGGCCTGATACCACTGATTGAGCCCGTCCACATTCTCCCAAAGAGCCTTCTAAGCTTCCAGGATGCTGACACTCCGACCCACCTGGGTCGTGTGAGAAATTTATAACTGAGGGTATACTCCATGCCTTTAGCCACATCAGCAGGAGAAAAATAGTAAAAGGACTGAGCCCAGGGGACACCATAAGTGACTGGACACCACCTGGATTTGGCACCATTCACCCCCACACTCTGGGACCCAGTCCCAACAGTTCCTAAACCAGCAAAGAGCGTGCCTTCCCAAGCCTGGGTTGGTGGCTTTTCCAAGGCTGTGGTGTTGGAGACAGAGTCAAAGGCTTTGCACAAGTCCAGGGAGACTCCATGCACAGCTTCTCCCTCAGCCTGGAATTGGGTCACCCACTAATTAAAGGACATCACGTTGCTCAGGCGGGGCCTGCCTTTGCTAAACCCATGCTGGCTGGGCCTGATTCCTCATTTGTCCGCTCTGTGCCGTGTGATCCCCCTCATGATGATCTGCTCCAGAACCCTGCCAGCCCCTGAGCTCAGGCTGACAGGCCTGCAGTTCCCTGCATCCTCTCTGCAGCCCTTCTTGGGCATGGGTGTCACGCTGCCACCTCCACTCATCTGGGACCTCCCTGACTGTCCAGCACTGAGCAGAAAAGGCAAAGTGATGCTTAGCGGGCTCTTCTGCCGGCTCCCTGAGTGACCTTGGGGACTCCTGGCCAGGCTCATAGATTTGGCAGTGTCTTAGGGGCTGTGCAAGTGAGTTACTGCTTCCTCCTGGATTGCAGGGGCTCTAGTCTGCTCCCTGTCCCTGCCTGCAGGCTCAGGGGGCTGCTTGTCCTCTGCATAACCATTCTGACTATTGAAGATTGGTGCAAAGAAGGCATTCAGTTTTCCGACTTTTCCTCATTCTTTGTGATCATAATCAACCCTGCATCCAATATAAAATGGAGATTGTCCTGGGCATTCTGTTGTCACTAATCTTCTTAAACAAAAAGGTTTTGCAGTTTTTTACAGAAGGGGCCAGATGAAGTTCTGGCTTTTGCCTTCCTGATTTTCTTTCTACATGAGGTGGGAGCCAAGGGGTGGGACACACGGTGGGCTGGGTGGGAAAATCAGTTTGTCAGGGCAGAGGACTTCTTTGGCCATGCTTAGGGGAGGAACACACGATGGAGGAAGGGAGAGATGCAGTCCATTGGGAGAGGGAAAAGCGTAGGCAACGTCGAGGGTCAAAAGGCAAAAAACAAGGCCTTGATGATTATGGCGGTATCAATGTCTCTCCATGACAAGGGGTGGCCGTGCCCACCAGGCCTTTGTGACCCACGGTTACATCGTGCCCAGGGCCCATTGTGACACGGCCCCATGCGGTGACACGCAGGGCTCTTGTAGGGCCAAAGCCCTCGTGTTGTCACTCTCAGGAGAGCAGTTCTCTGAGGAGGCAGCAGCTCTCTCACGAGGCAGCAGCTCCTCAGGAGGAAGCAGCTCTCCCGGGTGATCTTGGCCAGTGCTCATCAGAGCACATCCAAGATGTCCAAGAGAATGGAAGGGAACTCCCACTGCCAGTCCTGTGAGGGACAGCCGCTGCTGTCCAAGCGGCGACAGGTGAGGGACGGGAATGGAGGGAAAGGCGGCAGTGGGACCTGGGGGAGGCCTGGGGGCAGAGAGCGGCAGCCAAACCTGGCTCCAGGCCACGCTCTGGGGAGGAGGCGGTGCCAGGATGGCCGGGATGAGGGAATGGCCCAGAGACAGCGAGCGCAGCTGGGAACCCAGCCCGGCCTGGCTGCTGTGGTCGGCGCCTGCCTTGGGGCCAGAGCTGGGCACGCCAACATGAAGAGGTGCAGTGTGCTCGTACAGCCACCTCCATTTCTCTCCTACTCCTGCTTCCCACAGGTGCCCCAGAGGCCGCTGCAGGCAGCAGCGGATGTCACATGGGTGACCGTCACACCCCTCCATGGGGACAGACCGGTCCCCAGACCGGTCACCTCATCAAGACCCACAGGACTCGGATGGCAGGAGGACAGCCTGGAGGGAGGGCACTCAGTGCCTCTCAGCGGCACAGTCACACGGACACCAAGATTGTCCGTGTCAGACTTGCCGCCTCTCCACGGCCCTCCATTGACAGTGATACCTCCGTGGCAGCTCAGCTCTAAAAGGGTCAGGAAGTCCTCTCTGCCAGCAGCCTCAGAAACCTCTGAGAGAAGACCCAGAGCACGGTCTGGGAGCCCCGTGGCCAGCTACGACCATGACCTTGTGCCACCTTCTCCATGGGGCACTATGGCTGCTGACAGGGCCCTGCAAACACCTTCCCTGGACAGCACAGGTGAAGGAGCCTGGCAAGGATCAGCGGCAAGGCCGGGCCATCGCCTGCCACCCCTGCGACACGCGGGCGGCCCGCCGCTCCGCACAGGGACCCAGCCTGCCTGGGAGCACCGGGGGCACACCGAGACGGAGGAGCTCCCTGAGGTGCAGGACGTGCACGGTGGCAAAACATCCAGAGGCCTGTTTAGAGGCCTTGCCCCGTGCCTCTGTGAAGACGCTTCCATCAAGTCCACCTGCACCCAGGAGCAGTCAAGTCTCTGCCAAGAGGCAGATGCAGAGCCCCAGGTGCTGCCCAGCACTCCTGGCTTGACAGCAGGCTCCACAAGAGAAACAGGAAACTCCTCTGAGCTCCTGTCTCCTGCCCTGATTGCAGAGCCATGCTCTGGCTCTGACAACTCATGGCTGGGGCATGCTTCTCTAAAGGAGCCAGAGGAGAAGTGGGAGGAGGAAGAACTCCCAAACACGGAGTCTGCAGGAGAGGGGCACAGCGACCCACGCAGCGTGTTGCTTGCCCCATTGAAAGAGAAGAAGGAAGAGGCAGCAGCTTCTCCTTTGGCTGGCGATCCCTGTGACAACGGGCCCAGTGAGCTTTTCCCCACCTCAGAGGCTGAGGAAGCCTCAGGCTTCTCCACTTTGCCTACGTCTGGAGGGACCTGTGAGGAGAGGGGAACGCATTGGCCAGCAGAGCAAAGAGCCAACAGCAAGCTGCTGTGCACAGAGAGTGAGGATGCTTCAAAGTCCCTTCTGCACATTAAGGCAGAGGAGCCGGAGGAGTTGGAGGAAGACATTCTCTCCTCCCTTCATGAAGAAAGCATCCTGATGCCGCACAGCCTTTGCACCTTGACCAGTGACTGCGCAGGAGAGACCGAAAGCCAGGCACAGCTCGCGCCTCCTGACCATTTTGCAGAGTTCGGGTCTCTCTTTAACAACAAGGACACGCCATGCTGGGACATTTGCGTAGATGAGTTACTGGCCACGTGGGAGGAAGAGGAGCTCCCCGACAGCGACGCTGCAGGTGAGGGGGACAGCCATGCAGAGTGCGCATTGTGTCCCGCCCTGCAAGACATAGAATCAGAGCCAGCAGCTTCTCCCCTGGACAGTGATCCTTGTGGCGAGGGGCACAGTGAGCCTCGCACCATGGCACTGCCCAAAGACCCAAAGATGTCCCCTTGCCCCCCGCCAGCCAATCCCACGGAGGAGCCCGGTGCAGCATGCATGGAAGCTGGCGATTCCCAGGTCAGCCTTGCCCCGCAAAATCCCAGTGGGCCTGCGGTGCTGGCAGGCGCTTGCCCTGTGCCTTCCCAGCCCCTGGCATGCTGTGTTCCTTCCCCCACCACAAACATGAGCCTTGTCCCGCAGCCCCCGGCCCCACGGCGAAGGCGCTCCATCCTCAAGACCGTCCGGCGGGCTCTGAGGCGGCTTTTCTCCTTCAGCTGCCTCAAGGCTCAGCCAGAGGAATGAGCCCAATTGCCAGCATGTGAGAGGCAGTCTGAAGTTCCTCTCATTTGCCTCACACCATCTCAAGGACAGACATCGGGACCCTGAGGACCCTGATCAGAATTCTTCTATCTGTTTCTCCCCCTCAGCCATTTTCAATAGACTTACAATTTTCCCCCATGATGGTTTATCCTAATAAAAGCCCCTGAGTTAACTAGAGACTTTGAGATCTCTCCAATGTGACTAGGTGAACTCCATTGGCTGGATCCAGATCGGAATTCTTTCCGATCTTTCTTGAATGCCAAAGATCCTGAGGCTCCTGAGCAGAGTTCTGCCCTGCCAAGCGATTGTTCACAGCTGTGTCTGCAGTGGTTGCTTCTAGCAGGGCCTGCCAGGGGGTGACCTGCCCTATGTGCCTGTGCCTGCTTCACAACAAGAGGCCAGGAATTTTCCCAACTCTTGGCCAGATGAACATGCAGGGTTAACTTTTGTAGCCCTCCATGGAAAACCCTTCATCTGCTCCAGTACTACCATGGCTGACAGACTGATAGGGAAGAATCCTCTCTCTCAAGGACTGAGACATGAGACCCCTATGTGGAGAAGCTCCTCCCTCCCAAGGACTGAGATTGAAACCCCTAACACGGGGAGGTGTGTGGAGGAGCTGACCTGACCAGACCGAGCTATTTGCCTGCAGATGTGGCCATTGGACCAAGAAGACAATGGTTCTAACCTACAGCTCAGAATATGGACTACTGCATCTATTCTTTATTGTATCTCTTTCTCCCCCTTGGCAATTTTCAATAGATTTACCTGTTACCTCCCCCATGATGGTTTATAAAAAGAAAACTCCCTGAGTTAACTAGAGACTTTGAGATCTCCTCAATGTGACTAGGTGAAATCCATTGGCTTGAAAAGGAGGACTTTGTCTCTCTACGTTTGATAGCTATATTCCCTGTTTCTTTCTCCCCCCTCTTTTCTTTTCCCTGATTCCTTTAACACATTTGCTATGGTCATTTAATAAAGGTGTATTTGATTTGATTGATACTGCAATTCCCTTTCCGTGTTGGTTTTTTGGCACTCTGAGATCAGTGAAAGGAAGCATCACGGCTCCCCACTGGGAGAGCGAATTGTGACACAGCACCAGGCACATCCCAAGAGATTGCTGCTCACCCTCAGGCCACGCAGCTCCCAGAGGCAATGGCACAGGGAGGCTTGTAGTGGGCGCACCGATAGATGGACAGATCGATGGACAGATGCATGGATGGATAATGCCCAAGGTAACCAACTGCCACAGGCAGGTCCTGGTGCTGATCCCAGCCCATGACTCTAGAAGCCAACTCCAACGCAGCCTGGTTGAGGAGAGGTGCCTAAGGAAGGGTGCCTTGTTGAATCCCAGAGAAGCTGACTTTAGGGCCCGGCTGCAGTGTGGGTGCCCATTCCCACCCTGTGCACAGCCACATTAGGAGCTGGGAAATGCTCCTTGGGCTGCAGCATTTCAGGCAAAGGCAGGCACACCCATCTTCCATTTGAATGGCACGTGGGAGAACGCCTCCTTGGATCCCCACAACATGGACTGGAGAAAATGGCTAACCGTGGAAGACTGATCTGGGGCCCCCACCTCCACCTCCATAGGAACCACTGGGACCCGTCAGCACTGAGAAGCCCAGGGTGAGAAACAAGCCACAGGATGCTGCTGGAGCCAAGCGTGGTGTCTGTCTTCTTCTTGATGTCTCCATCCCTTCCCCCTCCTTCCCCCTCATTCTTCCCCCCTCTCTCCTTCCCATTCTTCCTTTTGCTTTTCTTTTCTAGCTGTCTACGTAACATTTATTGTTGAATTAATTCTCTGTTGTTGACTTTGCTACATGTCCTCATTGGCACCTAAATTCACACCGAGTCATCTCGCACTGATGGCGTCTTAACAGGGGCACACATCTGTGCACAACCCAAGCACTGTCCCCACAGTGCCCAGCACCGAGGGACAATCACTGCCCTGGTCCTGCTGGCCACACTATTTCTGACAGAGATGGCCAGGATGCCACTGGCCTTCTTGCCCATGTGGGCACACACCAGCTCACGTTCAGCCGCTGTCAGCCCACCCTGCCAGGGCCTTTCCTGCTGGGCAGCTTTCCATCCTCCCTCTCCCCAACCTGGGGTATTACAGGGCCTTGGAGGGACACAAGGACAGGACCATGTCCTTGGTATTCCTGAACCTCGTCCTGCTGGCCTGATACCACTGATTGAGCCCGTCCACATTCTCCCAAAGAGCCTTTCAAGCTTCCAGGATGCTGACACTCCGACCCACCTGGGTGGTGTGAGAAATTCACGACTGAGGGTATACTCCATGCCTTTAGCCATATCAGCAGGAGAAAAATAGTAAAAAGGACTGAGCCCAGGGGACACCATAAGTGACTGGACACCACCTGGATTTGGCACCATTCACCCCCACACTCTGGGACCCAGTCCCAACAGTTCCTAAACCAGCAAAGAGTGTGCCTTCCCAAGCCTGGGTTGGTGGCTTTTCCAAGGCTGTGGTGTTGGAGACAGAGTCAAAGGCTTTGCACAAGTCCAGGGAGACTCCATGCACAGCTTCTCCCTCAGCCTGGAATTGGGTCACCCACTGATTAAAGGACATCACGTTGCTCAGGCGGGAGCTGCCTTTGCTAAACCCATGCTGGCTGGGCCTGATTCCTCATTTGTCCGCTCTGTGCCGTGTGATCCCCCTCATGATGGTCTGCTCCAGAACCCTGCCAGCCCCTGAGCTCAGGCTGACAGGCCTGCAGTTCCCTGCATCCTCCCTGCAGCCCTTCTTGGGCATGGGTGTCACGCTGCCACCTCCAGTCATCTGGGACCTCCCTGACTGTCCAGCACTGAGCAGAAAAGGCAAAGTGATGCTTAGCGAGCTCTTCTGCCGGCTCCCTGAGTGACCTTGGGGGACTCCTGGCCAGGCTCATAGATTTGGCAGTGTCTTAGGGGCTGTGCAAGTGAGTTACTACTTCCTACTGGATTGCAGGGGCTCTAGTCTGCTCCCTGTCCCTGCCTGCTGGCTCAGGGGGCTGCTTGTCCTCTGCATAACCATTCTGACTATTGAAGATTGGTGCAAAGAAGGCATTCAGTTCTTCCGACTTTTCCTCATTCTTTGTGATCATAATCAACCCTGCATCCAATCAAAAATGGAGATTGTCCTTGGCATTCCGTTTTCACTAATCTTCTGAAGCAAACAATTTTTGTAGTTTTTTACTGAAGGGGCCAGATGAAGTTCTGGCTTTTGCCTTCTGGGTTTTCTTCCGACATGAGGTGGGAGCCAAGGGGTGGGACACATGGTGGGCTGGGTGGGAAAATCAGTTTGTCAGGGCAGAGGACTTCTTTGGCCATGTTTAGGGGAGTAACACACGATGGAGGAAGGGAGAGATGCAGTCCATTGGGAGAGGAAAAAGCGTAGGCAACGTCGAGGGTCAAAAGCCAAAAAACAAGGCCTTGATGATTCCGGCGGTATCAATGTCTCTCCATGACAAGGGGTGGCCGTGCCCACCAGGCCTTTGTGACCCACGGTTACATTGTGCCCAGGGCCCATTGTGACACGGCTCCATGCGGTGACACGCAGGGCTCTTGTAGGGCCAAAGCCCTCGTGTTGTCACTCTCAGGAGAGCAGCTCTCTGAGGAGGCAGCAGCTCTCTCACGAGGCAGCAGCTCCTCAGGAGGAAGCAGCTCTCCCGGGTGATCTTGGCCAGTGCTCGTCAGAGCACATCCAAGATGTCCAAGAGAAAGGAAGCGAACTCCCACTGCCAGTCCCGTGAGGGACAGCCACTGCTGTCCAAGCGGCGACAGGTGAGGGACGGGAATGGAGGGAAAGGCGGCAGTGGGACCTGGGGGAGGGCTGGGGGCAGAGAGCGGCAGCCAAACCTGGCTCCAGGCCACGCTCTGGGGAGGAGGCGGTGCCAGGATGGCCGGGATGAGGGAATGGTCCAGAAACAGCGAGCACAGCTGGGAACCCAGCCCGGCCTGGCTGCTGTGGTCGGCGCCTGCCTTGGGGCCAGAGCTGGGCACACCAACATGAAGAGGTGCAGTGTGCTCATACAGCCACCTCCATCTCTCTCCTACCCCTGCTTCCCACAGGTGCCCCAGAGGCCGCCGCAGGCAGCAGCGGATGTCACATGGGTGACCGTCACACCCCTCCATGGGGACAGACTGGTCCCCAGACCGGTCACCTCATCAAGACCCACAGGACTGGGATTAAAGGAGGACAGCCTGGAGGGAGGGCACTCAGTGCCCCTCAGCGGCACAGTCACACGGACACCAAGATTGTCCGTGTCAGACTTGCCGCCTCTCCACGGCCCTCCATTGTCTGTGACACCTCCGTGGCAGCTCAGCCTTAAAAAGCCAAGAGCAGCCTCGGCAAGGGTCAGGATGTCCTCTCTGCCAGCAGCCCCAGAAACCTCTGGCAGCAGACCCAGAGAACGGTCTGGGAGCCCCGTGGCCAGCTACGACCATGACCTTGTGCCACTTTCTCCATGGGGCACTATGGCTGCTGACAGGGCCCTGCAAACACCTTCCCTGGACAGCACAGGTGCAAGAGCCTGGCAAGGATCAGCGGCAAGGCCGGGCCATCGCCTGCCACCCCTGCGACGTGCGGGCGGCCCGCTGCTCCGCACAGGGACCCAGCCTGCCTGGGAGCACCGGGGGCACACCGAGACCGAGGAGCTCCCTGAGGTGCAGGACGTGCACGGTGGCAAAACATCCAGAGGCCTGTTTAGAGGCCTTGCCCCGTGCCTCTGTGAAGACACTTGCATCACGTCCACCTGCACCCAGGAGCAGTCAAGTCTCTGCCAAGAGGCAGATGCAGAGCCCCAGGTGCTGCCCAGCACTCCCGGCTTGACAGCAGGCTCCACAAGAGAAACGGGAAACTCCTCTGAGCTCTTGTCTCTTGCCCTGATTGCAGAGCCATGCTCTGGCTCTGACAACTCATGGGTGGGGCATGCTTCTCTAAAGGAGCCAGAGGAGAAGTGGGAGGAGGAAGAACTCCCAAACACGGAGTCTGCAGGAGAGGGGCACAGCGACCCACGCAGCGTGTTGCTTGCCCCATTGAAAGAGAATAAGGAAGAGGCAGCACCTTCTCCTTTGGCTGGCGATCCCTGTGACAACGGGCCCAGTGAGCTTTTCCCCACCTCAGAGGCTGAGGAAGCCTCAGGCTTCTCCACTTTGTCTTTGTCTGGAGGGACCTGTGAGGAGAGGGGAACGCATTGGCCAGCAGAGCAGAGCGCCAACAGCAAGTTGCTGTGCACAGAGAGTGAGGATGCTTCAAAGTCCCTTCTGCACATCAAGGCAGAGGAGCCGGAGGAGTTGGAGGAAGACATTCTCTCCTCCCTTCATGAAGAAAGCATCCTGATGCCGCACAGCCTTTGCACCTTGGCCAGTGACTGCGCAGGAGAGACTGAAAGCCAGGCACAGCTCACGCCTCCTGACCAGTTTGCAGATTTCGGGTCTCTCTTTAACAACAAGGACACGCCATGCTGGGACATTTGCGTAGATGAGATACTGGCCAAGTGGGAGGAAGAGGAGCTCCCCGACAGCGACACTGCAGGTGAGGGGAAAGCCATGCAGAGTGCGCATTGTGTCCCGCCCTGCAAGACATAGAATCAGAGCCAGCAGCTTCTCCCCTGGACAGTGATTCTTGTGGCGAGGGGCACGGTAAGCCTCGCGCCATGGCACTGCCCAAAGACCCAAAGATGTCCCCTTGCACCTTGCCAGCCAATCCCACAGAGGAGCCCGGTGCAGCATACATGGAAGCTGGCGATTCCCAGGTCAGCCTTGCCCCGCAAAATCCCAGTGGGCCTGCGGTGCTGGCAGGCGCTTGCCCTGTGCCTTCCCAGCCCCTGGCATGCTGTGTTCCTTCCCCCACCACAAACATGACCCTTGTCCCGCAGCCCCCAGCCCCACGGCGAAGGCGCTCCATCCTCAAGACCGTCCGGCGGGCTCTGAGGCGGCTTTTCTCCTTTAGCTGCCTCAAGGCTCAGCCAGAGGAATGAGTCCAATTGCCAGCATGTGAGAGGCAGTCTGAAGTTCCTCTCATTTGCCTCACACCATGTCAAGGACAGACATCGGGACCCTGAGGACCCTGATCAGAATTCTTCAATCTGTTTCTCCCCCTCAGACATTTTCCATAGACTTACCATTTTCCCCCATAATTGTTTATCCTAATAAAAGCCCCTGAGTTATCTAGAGACTTTGAGACCTCTCCTACGTGACTAGGTGAACTCCATTGGATGGATCCTGATCGGAATTCTTTCCCATCTTTCTTGAATGCCAAAGATCCTGAGGCTCTTGAGCAGAGTTCTGCCCTGCCAAGTGATTGCTCACAGCTGTGTCTGCAGTGATTGCTTCTAGCAGGGCCTGTCAGGTGGTGACGTGCCCTATGTGCCTGTGCCTGCTTCACAACAAGAGGCCAGGAATTTTCCCACCTCTTGGCCAGATGAACATGCAGGGTTAACTTTTGTAGCCCTCCATGGAAAACCCTTCATCTGCTCCAGTACTACCATGGCTGACAGACTGATAGGGAAGAATCCTCTCTCTCAAGGACTGAGACATGAGACCCCTACATGGAGAAGCTCCTCCCTCCCAAGGACTGAGATTGAAACCCCTAACACGGAGAGCTGTGTGGAGGAGCTGACCTGACCAGAGCGAGCTATTTGCCTGCAGATGTGGCCATTGGACCAAGAAGACAATGGTTCTCACCTACTGCTCCGAATATGGACTACTGCATCTATTCTTTATTGTATCTCTTTCTCCTCCTTGGCAATTTTCAATAGATTTACCTGTTACCCCCCCGTGATGGCTTATAATAAGAAAAATCCCTGAGTTAACTAGAGACTTTGAGATCTCCTCAATGTGACTAGGTGAACTCCATCGGCTGGAAAAGGAGGACTTTGTCTATGTTTGATAGCTATATTCCCTGTTTTTTTCTCCCCACCTCTCTTCAATTCTTTTCCCTGATTCCTTTAACACATTTGCTGTGGTCATTCAATAAAGGTGTATTTGATTTGATTGATACTGCAATTCCCTTTCCGTGTTGGTTTTTTGGCACTCTGAGATCAGTGAAAGGAAGCATCACGGCTCCCCGCTGGGAGAGCGAATTGTGACACAGCACCAGGCACATCTCAAGAGATTGCTGCTCACCCTCAGGCCACGCAGCTCCCAGAGGCAATGGCACAGGGAGGCTTGTAGTGGGCGCACCGATAGATGGACAGATTGATGGAGAGATGCATGGATGGATAATGCCCAAGGTAACCAATTGCCACAGGTAGGTCCTGCCGCTGATCCCAGCTCACGACTCTCGAAGCCAACTCCAAGGCAGCCTGGTTGAGGAGAGCTGCCTAAGGAAGGGTGGCAGCCGTGCCTTGTTGAATCCCAGAGAAGCTGACTTTAGGGCCCAGCTTCACTGTGGGTGCCCATTCCCACCCTGTGCCCAGCCACATGAGGAGCTGGGAAATGCTCCTTGGACTGCAGCATTTCAGGCAAAGGCAGGCACACCCATCTTCCATTTGAATGGCACGTGGGAGAACGCCTCCTTGGATCCCCACAACATGGACTGGAGAAAATGGCTAACCGTGGAAGACTGATCTGGGGCGCCCACCTCCACCTCCATTGGAACCACTGGGACCCGTCAGCACTGAGAAGCCCAGGGTGAGAAACAAGCCACAGGATGCTGCTGGAGCCAAGCGTGGTATCTGTCTTCTTCTTGATGTCTCCATCCCTTCCCCCTCATTCTTCCCCCCTCTCTCCTTCCCATCCTTCTCTTTGCTATTCTTTTCTAGCTGTCTACGTAACATTTACTGTTGAATTAATTCTCTGTTGTTGACTTTGCTACATGTCCTCATTGGCACCTAAATTCACACCGAGTCATCTCTCACTGATGGCGTCTTAACAGGGGCACACATCTGTGCACAACCCAAGCGCTGTCCCCACAGTGCCCAGCACCGAGGGACAATCACTGCCCTGGTCCTGCTGGCCACACTATTTCTGACAGAGATGGCCAGGATGCCACTGGCCTTCTTGCCCATGTGGGCACACACCAGCTCACGTTCAGCCGCTGTCAGCCCACACTGCCAGGGCCTTTCCTGCTGGGCAGCTTTCCATCCTCCCTCTCCCCAACCTGGGGTATTACAGGGCCTTGGTGGGACACAAGGACAGGACCATGTCCCTGGTATTCCTGAACCTCATCCTGCTGGCCTGATACCACTGATTGAGCCCGTCCACATTCTCCCAAAGAGCCTTCCAAGCTTCCAGGATGCTGACACTCCGACCCACCTGGGTCGTGTGAGAAATTTACGACTGAGGGTATACTCCATGCCTTTAGCCACATCAGCAGGAGAAAAATAGTAAAAAGGACTGAGCCCAGGGGACACCATAAGTGACTGGACACCACCTGGATTTGGCACCATTCACCCCCACACTCTGGGACCCAGTCCCAACAGTTCCTAAACCAGCAAAGAGTGTGCCTTCCCAAGCCTGGGTTAGTGGCTTTTCCAAGGCTGTGGTGTTGGACACAGAGTCAAAGGCTTTGCACAAGTCCAGGGAGACTCCATGCACAGCTTCTCCCTCAGCCTGGAATTGGGTCACCCACTGATTAAAGGACATCACGTTGCTCAGGCGGGACCTGCCTTTGCTAAACCCATGCTGGCTGGGCCTGATTGCTCATTTGTCGGCTCTGTGCCGTGTGATCCCCCTCATGATGATCTGCTCCAGAACCCTGCCAGCTAAGCCTGAGCTCAGGCTGACAGGTCTGCAGTTCCCTGCATCCTCTCTGCAGCCCTTCTTGGGCATGGGTGTCACGCTGCCACCTCCAGTCATCTGGGACCTCCCTGACTGTCCAGCACTGAGCAGAAAAGGCAAAGTGATGCTTAGCGAGCTCTTCTGCCGGCTCCCTGAGTGAACTTGGGAAAGGCCTGGCCAGGCTCATAGATTTGGCAGTGTCTTAGAGGCTGTGCAAGTGAATTACTACTTCCTCCTGGATTGCAGGGGCTCTAGTCTGCTCCCTGTCCCTGCCTGCTGGCTCAGGGGGCTGCTTGTCCTCTGCATAACCATCCTGACTACTGAAGATTGGTGCAAAGAAGGCATTCAGTTCTTCCGACTTTTCCTCATTCTTTGTGATCATTATCAACCCTGCATCCAATCAAAAATGGAGATTGTCCTTGGCATTCCGTTTTCACTAATCTTCTTAAGCAAACAATTTTTGCAGTTTTTTACTGAAGGGGCCAGATGAAGTTCTGGCTTTTGCCTTCCTGATTTTCTTTCTACATGAGATGGGAGCCAAGGGGTGGGACACATGGTGGGCTGGGTGGGAAAATCAGTTTGTCTGGGCAGAGGACTTCTTTGGCCATGCTTAGGGGAGGAACACACGATGGAGGAAGGGAGAGATGCAGTCCATTGGGAGAGGAAAAAGCGTAGGCAACGTCGAGGCTCAAAAGCCAAAAAACAAGGCCATGAGGATCACGGCGGTATCAATGTCTCTCCATGACAAGGGGTGGCCGTGCCCACCAGGCCTTTGTGACCCACGGTTACATCGTGCCCAGAGCCCATTGTGACACGGCTCCATGCGGTGACACGCGGGGCTCTTGTAGGGCCAAAGCCCTCGTGTTGTCACTCTCAGGAGAGCAGCTCTCTGAGGAGGCAGCAGCTCTCTCACGAGGCAGCAGCTCCTCAGGAGGAAGCAGCTCTCCCGGGTGATCTTGGCCGGTGCTCATCAGAGCACATCCAAGATGTCAAAAAGAAAGGAAGCGAACTCCCACTGCCAGCCCTGTGAGGGACAGCCGCTGCTGTTGAAACGGCGACAGGTGAGGGACAGGAATGGAGGGAAAGGCTGCAGTGGGACCTGGGGGAGGGCTGGGGGCAGAGAGCGGCAGCCAAACCTGGCTCCAGGCCACGCTCTGGGGAGGAGACGGTGCCAGGATGGCCGGGATGAGGGAATGGCCCAGAGACAGCGAGCGCAGCTGGGAACCCAGCCTGACCTGGCTGCTGTGGTCGGTGCCTGCCTTGGGGCCAGAGCTGGGCACGCCAACATGAGGAGGTGCAGTGTGCTCATACAGCCACCTCCATCTCTCTCCTACCCCTGCTTCCCACAGGTGCCCCAGAGGCCGCCGCAGGCAGCAGCCGATGTCACATGGGTGACCGTCACACCCCTCCATGGGGGCAGACTGGTCCCCAGAGCGGTCACCTCATCAAGACCCAGAGGACTGGGATTAAAGGAGGACAGCCTGGAGGGAGGGCACTCAGTGCCCCGCAGCGGCACAGTCACACGGACACCAAGATTGTCCGTGTCAGACTTGCCGCCTCTCCACGGCCCTCCATTGTCAGTGACACCTCCGTGGCAGCTCAGCCTAAAAAAGCCAAGAGCAGCCTCGGCAAGGGTCAGGAAGTCCTCTCTGCCAGCAGCCACAGAAACCTCTGGCAGCAGACCCAGAGCACGGTCTGGGAGCCCCGTGGCCAGCTACGACCATGACCTTGTGCCACCTTCTCCATGGGGCACTATGGCTGCTGACAGGGCCCTGCAAACACCTTCCCTGGACAGCAGAGGCGAAAGAGCCTGGCAAGGATCAGCGGCAAGGCCGGGCCATCGCCTGCCACCCCTGCGACGTGCGGGCGGCCCGCTGCTCCGCACAGGGACCCAGCCTGCCTGGGAGCACTGGGGACACATCGATACCGAGGAGCTCACTGAGGTGCAGGATGTGAACAGTGGCAAAACCTCCAGAGGCCTGTTTAGAGGCCTTGCCCCGTGCCTCTGTGAAGACGCTTCCATCAAGTCCACCTGCACCCAGGAGCAGTCAAGTCTCTGCCAAGAGGCAGATGCAGAGCCTCAGGTGCTGCCCAGCACTCCTGGCTTGACAGCAGGCTCCACAAGAGAAACAGGAAACTCCTCTGAGCTCCTGTCTCCGGCCCTGATTGCAGAGCCATGCTCTGGCTCTGACAACGCATGGCTGGGGCATGCTTCTCTAAAGGAGCCAGAGGAGAAGTGGGAGGAGGAAGAACTCCCAAACACGGAGTCTGCAGGAGAGGGGCACAGCGACCCACGGAGCGTGTTGCTTGCCCCATTGAAAGAGAATAAGGAAGAGGCACTAGCTTCTCCTTTGGCTGGCGATCCCTGTGACAACGGGCCCAGTGAGCTTTTCCCCACCTCAGAGGCTGAGGAAGCCTCAGGCTTCTCCACTTTGTCTTTGTCTGGAGGGACCTGTGAGGAGAGGGGAATGCATTGGCCAGCAGAGCAAAGAGCCAACAGCAAGCTGCTGTGCACAGAGAGTGAGGATGCGTCAAAGTCCCTTCTGCACATCAAGGCAGAGGAGCCGGAGGAGTTGGAGGAAGACATTCTCTCCTCCCTTCATGAAGAAAGCATCGTGATGCCGCACAGCCTTTGCACCTTGACCAGTGACTGCGCAGGAGAGACCGAAAGCCAGGCACAGCTCGCGCCTCCTGACCAGTTTGCAGAGTTCGGGTCTCTCTTTAACAACAAGGGCACGCCAGCCTGTGACATTTGCGTAGATGAGATACTGGCCAAGTGGGAGGAAGAGGAGCTCGCCGACAGCGACGCTGCAGGTGAGGGGGACAGCCATGCAGAGTGCGCATTGTGTCCCGCCCTGCAAGACATAGAATCAGAACCAGCAGCTTCTCCCCTGGACAGTGATCCTTGTGGCGAGGGGCACGGTAAGCCTCGCGCCATGGCACTGCCCAAAGACCCAAAGATGTCCCCTTGCACCTTGACAGCCAATCCCACGGAGGAGCCCGATGCAGCATGCATGGAAGCTGGCGATTCCCAGGTCAGCCTTGCCCCGCAAAATCCCAGTGGGCCTGCGGTGCTGGCAGGCGCTTGCCCTGTGCCTTCCCAGCCCCTGGCATGCTGTGTTCCTTCCCCCACCACAAACATGACCCTTGTCCCGCAGCCCCCAGCCCCACGGCGAAGGCGCTCCATCCTCAAGACCGTCCGGCGGGCTCTGAGGCGGCTTTTCTCCTTCAGCTGCCTCAAGGCTCAGCCAGAGGAATGAGTCCAATTGCCAGCATGTGAGAGGCAGTCTGAAGTTCCTCTCATTTGCCTCACACCATGTCAAGGACAGACATCGGGACCCTGAGGACCCTGATCAGAATTCTTCAATCTGTTTCTCCCCCTCAGACATTTTCCATAGACTTACCATTTTCCCCCATAATTGTTTATCCTAATAAAAGCCCCTGAGTTATCTAGAGACTTTGAGACCTCTCCTACGTGACTAGGTGAACTCCATTGGATGGATCCTGATCGGAATTCTTTCCCATCTTTCTTGAATGCCAAAGATCCTGAGGCTCTTGAGCAGAGTTCTGCCCTGCCAAGTGATTGCTCACAGCTGTGTCTGCAGTGATTGCTTCTAGCAGGGCCTGTCAGGTGGTGACGTGCCCTATGTGCCTGTGCCTGCTTCACAACAAGAGGCCAGGAATTTTCCCACCTCTTGGCCAGATGAACATGCAGGGTTAACTTTTGTAGCCCTCCATGGAAAACCCTTCATCTGCTCCAGTACTACCATGGCTGACAGACTGATAGGGAAGAATCCTCTCTCTCAAGGACTGAGACATGAGACCCCTACATGGAGAAGCTCCTCCCTCCCAAGGACTGAGATTGAAACCCCTAACACGGAGAGCTGTGTGGAGGAGCTGACCTGACCAGAGCGAGCTATTTGCCTGCAGATGTGGCCATTGGACCAAGAAGACAATGGTTCTCACCTACTGCTCCGAATATGGACTACTGCATCTATTCTTTATTGTATCTCTTTCTCCTCCTTGGCAATTTTCAATAGATTTACCTGTTACCCCCCCGTGATGGCTTATAATAAGAAAAATCCCTGAGTTAACTAGAGACTTTGAGATCTCCTCAATGTGACTAGGTGAACTCCATCGGCTGGAAAAGGAGGACTTTGTCTATGTTTGATAGCTATATTCCCTGTTTTTTTCTCCCCACCTCTCTTCAATTCTTTTCCCTGATTCCTTTAACACATTTGCTGTGGTCATTCAATAAAGGTGTATTTGATTTGATTGATACTGCAATTCCCTTTCCGTGTTGGTTTTTTGGCACTCTGAGATCAGTGAAAGGAAGCATCACGGCTCCCCGCTGGGAGAGCGAATTGTGACACAGCACCAGGCACATCTCAAGAGATTGCTGCTCACCCTCAGGCCACGCAGCTCCCAGAGGCAATGGCACAGGGAGGCTTGTAGTGGGCGCACCGATAGATGGACAGATTGATGGAGAGATGCATGGATGGATAATGCCCAAGGTAACCAATTGCCACAGGTAGGTCCTGCTGCTGATCCCAGCTCACGACTCTCGAAGCCAACTCCAAGGCAGCCTGGTTGAGGAGAGCTGCCTAAGGAAGGGTGGCAGCCGTGCCTTGTTGAATCCCAGAGAAGCTGACTTTAGGGCCCAGCTTCACTGTGGGTGCCCATTCCCACCCTGTGCCCAGCCACATGAGGAGCTGGGAAATGCTCCTTGGACTGCAGCATTTCAGGCAAAGGCAGGCACACCCATCTTCCATTTGAATGGCACGTGGGAGAACGCCTCCTTGGATCCCCACAACATGGACTGGAGAAAATGGCTAACCGTGGAAGACTGATCTGGGGCCCCCACCTCCACCTCCATAGGAACCACTGGGACCCGTCAGCACTGAGAAGCCCAGGGTGAGAAACAAGCCACAGGATGCTGCTGGAGCCAAGCGTGGTATCTGTCTTCTTCTTGATGTCTCCATCCCTTCCCCCTCATTCTTCCCCCCTCTCTCCTTCCCATCCTTCTCTTTGCTATTCTTTTCTAGCTGTCTACGTAACATTTACTGTTGAATTAATTCTCTGTTGTTGACTTTGCTACATGTCCTCATTGGCACCTAAATTCACACCGAGTCATCTCTCACTGATGGCGTCTTAACAGGGGCAGACATCTGTGCACAACCCAAGCGCTGTCCCCACAGTGCCCAGCACCGAGGGACAATCACTGCCCTGGTCCTGCTGGCCACACTATTTCTGACAGAGATGGCCAGGATGCCACTGGCCTTCTTGCCCATGTGGGCACACACCAGCTCACGTTCAGCCGCTGTCAGCCCACACTGCCAGGGCCTTTCCTGCTGGGCAGCTTTCCATCCTCCCTCTCCCCAACCTGGGGTATTACAGGGCCTTGGTGGGACACAAGGACAGGACCATGTCCCTGGTATTCCTGAACCTCATCCTGCTGGCCTGATACCACTGATTGAGCCCGTCCACATTCTCCCAAAGAGCCTTCCAAGCTTCCAGGATGCTGACACTCCGACCCACCTGGGTCGTGTGAGAAATTTACGACTGAGGGTATACTCCATGCCTTTAGCCACATCAGCAGGAGAAAAATAGTAAAAAGGACTGAGCCCAGGGGACACCATAAGTGACTGGACACCACCTGGATTTGGCACCATTCACCCCCACACTCTGGGACCCAGTCCCAACAGTTCCTAAACCAGCAAAGAGTGTGCCTTCCCAAGCCTGGGTTAGTGGCTTTTCCAAGGCTGTGGTGTTGGACACAGAGTCAAAGGCTTTGCACAAGTCCAGGGAGACTCCATGCACAGCTTCTCCCTCAGCCTGGAATTGGGTCACCCACTGATTAAAGGACATCACGTTGCTCAGGCGGGACCTGCCTTTGCTAAACCCATGCTGGCTGGGCCTGATTGCTCATTTGTCGGCTCTGTGCCGTGTGATCCCCCTCATGATGATCTGCTCCAGAACCCTGCCAGCTAAGCCTGAGCTCAGGCTGACAGGTCTGCAGTTCCCTGCATCCTCTCTGCAGCCCTTCTTGGGCATGGGTGTCACGCTGCCACCTCCAGTCATCTGGGACCTCCCTGACTGTCCAGCACTGAGCAGAAAAGGCAAAGTGATGCTTAGCGAGCTCTTCTGCCGGCTCCCTGAGTGAACTTGGGAAAGGCCTGGCCAGGCTCATAGATTTGGCAGTGTCTTAGAGGCTGTGCAAGTGAATTACTACTTCCTCCTGGATTGCAGGGGCTCTAGTCTGCTCCCTGTCCCTGCCTGCTGGCTCAGGGGGCTGCTTGTCCTCTGCATAACCATCCTGACTACTGAAGATTGGTGCAAAGAAGGCATTCAGTTCTTCCGACTTTTCCTCATTTGTGATCATTATCAACCCTGCATCCAATCAAAAATGGAGATTGTCCTTGGCATTCCGTTTTCACTAATCTTCTTAAGCAAACAATTTTTGCAGTTTTTTACTGAAGGGGCCAGATGAAGTTCTGGCTTTTGCCTTCCTGATTTTCTTTCTACATGAGATGGGAGCCAAGGGGTGGGACACATGGTGGGCTGGGTGGGAAAATCAGTTTGTCTGGGCAGAGGACTTCTTTGGCCATGCTTAGGGGAGGAACACACGATGGAGGAAGGGAGAGATGCAGTCCATTGGGAGAGGAAAAAGCGTAGGCAACGTCGAGGCTCAAAAGCCAAAAAACAAGGCCATGAGGATCACGGCGGTATCAATGTCTCTCCATGACAAGGGGTGGCCGTGCCCACCAGGCCTTTGTGACCCACGGTTACATCGTGCCCAGAGCCCATTGTGACACGGCTCCATGCGGTGACACGCGGGGCTCTTGTAGGGCCAAAGCCCTCGTGTTGTCACTCTCAGGAGAGCAGCTCTCTGAGGAGGCAGCAGCTCTCTCACAAGGCAGCAGCTCCTCAGGAGGAAGCAGCTCTCCCGGGTGATCTTGGCCGGTGCTCATCAGAGCACATCCAAGATGTCAAAAAGAAAGGAAGCGAACTCCCACTGCCAGCCCTGTGAGGGACAGCCACTGCTGTTGAAACGGCGACAGGTGAGGGACAGGAATGGAGGGAAAGGCGGCAGTGGGACCTGGGGGAGGGCTGGGGGCAGAGAGCGGCAGCCAAACCTGGCTCCAGGCCACGCTCTGGGGAGGAGACGGTGCCAGGATGGCCGGGATGAGGGAATGGCCCAGAGACAGCGAGCGCAGCTGGGAACCCAGCCTGACCTGGCTGCTGTGGTCGGTGCCTGCCTTGGGGCCAGAGGTGGGCACGCCAACATGAGGAGGTGCAGTGTGCTCATACAGCCACCTCCATCTCTCTCCTACCCCTGCTTCCCACAGGTGCCCCAGAGGCCGCCGCAGGCAGCAGCCGATGTCACATGGGTGACCGTCACACCCCTCCATGGGGGCAGACTGGTCCCCAGAGCGGTCACCTCATCAAGACCCACAGGACTGGGATTAAAGGAGGACAGCCTGGAGGGAGGGCACTCAGTGCCTCTCAGCGGCACAGTCACACGGACACCAAGATTGTCCGTGTCAGACTTGCCGCCTCTCCACGGCCCTCCATTGTCAGTGACACCTCCGTGGCAGCTCAGCCTAAAAAAGCCAAGAGCAGCCTCGGCAAGGGTCAGGAAGTCCTCTCTGCCAGCAGCCACAGAAACCTCTGGCAGCAGACCCAGAGCACGGTCTGGGAGCCCCGTGGCCAGCTACGACCATGACCTTGTGCCACCTTCTCCATGGGGCACTATGGCTGCTGACAGGGCCCTGCAAACACCTTCCCTGGACAGCAGAGGCGAAAGAGCCTGGCAAGGATCAGCGGCAAGGCCGGGCCATCGCCTGCCACCCCTGCGACGTGCGGGCGGCCCGCTGCTCCGCACAGGGACCCAGCCTGCCTGGGAGCACTGGGGACACATCGATACCGAGGAGCTCACTGAGGTGCAGGATGTGAACAGTGGCAAAACCTCCAGAGGCCTGTTTAGAGGCCTTGCCCCGTGCCTCTGTGAAGACGCTTCCATCAAGTCCACCTGCACCCAGGAGCAGTCAAGTCTCTGCCAAGAGGCAGATGCAGAGCCTCAGGTGCTGCCCAGCACTCCTGGCTTGACAGCAGGCTCCACAAGAGAAACAGGAAACTCCTCTGAGCTCCTGTCTCCGGCCCTGATTGCAGAGCCATGCTCTGGCTCTGACAACGCATGGCTGGGGCATGCTTCTCTAAAGGAGCCAGAGGAGAAGTGGGAGGAGGAAGAACTCCCAAACACGGAGTCTGCAGGAGAGGGGCACAGCGACCCACGGAGCGTGTTGCTTGCCCCATTGAAAGAGAATAAGGAAGAGGCACTAGCTTCTCCTTTGGCTGGCGATCCCTGTGACAACGGGCCCAGTGAGCTTTTCCCCACCTCAGAGGCTGAGGAAGCCTCAGGCTTCTCCACTTTGTCTTTGTCTGGAGGGACCTGTGAGGAGAGGGGAATGCATTGGCCAGCAGAGCAAAGAGCCAACAGCAAGCTGCTGTGCACAGAGAGTGAGGATGCGTCAAAGTCCCTTCTGCACATCAAGGCAGAGGAGCCGGAGGAGTTGGAGGAAGACATTCTCTCCTCCCTTCATGAAGAAAGCATCGTGATGCCGCACAGCCTTTGCACCTTGACCAGTGACTGCGCAGGAGAGACCGAAAGCCAGGCACAGCTCGCGCCTCCTGACCAGTTTGCAGAGTTCGGGTCTCTCTTTAACAACAAGGGCACGCCAGCCTGTGACATTTGCGTAGATGAGATACTGGCCAAGTGGGAGGAAGAGGAGCTCGCCGACAGCGACGCTGCAGGTGAGGGGGACAGCCATGCAGAGTGCGCATTGTGTCCCGCCCTGCAAGACATAGAATCAGAACCAGCAGCTTCTCCCCTGGACAGTGATCCTTGTGGCGAGGGGCACGGTAAGCCTCGCGCCATGGCACTGCCCAAAGACCCAAAGATGTCCCCTTGCACCTTGACAGCCAATCCCACGGAGGAGCCCGATGCAGCATGCATGGAAGCTGGCGATTCCCAGGTCAGCCTTGCCCCGCAAAATCCCAGTGGGCCTGCTGCCGCTGGCAGGCGCTTGCCCTGTGCCTTCCCAGCCCCTGGCATGCTGTGTTCCTTCCCCCACCACAAACATGACCCTTGTCCCGCAGCCCCCGGCCCCACGGCGAAGGCGCTCCATCCTCAAGACCGTCCGGCGGGCACTGAGGCGGCTTTACTCCTTCAGCTGCCTCAGGGCTCAGCCAGAGGAGTGAGTCCAATTGCCAGCATGTGAGAGGCAGTCTGAAGTTCCTCTCATTTGCCTCACACCATCTCAAGGACAGACATCGGTACCCTGAGGACCCTGATCAGAATTCTTCTATCTGTTTCTCCCCCTCAGACATTTTCCATAGACTTACCTTTTTCCCCCATGATGGTTTATCCTAATAAAAGCCCCTGAGTTATCTAGAGACTTTGAGACCTCTCCTACGTGACTAGGTGAACTCCATTGGCTGGATCCTGATCGGAATTCTTTCCGATCTTTCTTGAATGCCAAAGTTCCTGAGGCTCCTGAGCAGAGTTCTGCCCTGCCAAGTGATTGCTCACAGCTGTGTCTGCAGTGATTGCTTCTAGCAGGGCCTGCCAGGGGCTTACGTTCCCTATGTGCCTGTGCCTGCTTCACAACAAGAGGCCAGGAATTTTCCCACCTCTTGGCCAGATCAACTTGCTGAGTCAACTTTTGTAGCCCTCCATGGAAAACCCTTCATCTGCTCCACTACTACCATGACGGACAGACTGATAGGGAAGAATCCTCTCTCTCAAGGACTGAGAGATGAGACCCCTACATGGAGAAGCTCCTGCCTCCCAAGGACTGAGATTGAAACCCCTAACACGGGGAGGTGTGTGGAGGAGCTGACCTGACCAGAGCGAGCTATTTGCCTGCAGATGTGGCCATTGGACAAAGAAGACAATGGTTCTAACCTACTGCTCAGAATATGGACTACTGCATCTATTCTTTATTGTATCTCTATCTCCCCCTTGGCAATTTTCAATCGATTTACCTGTTACCCCACCGTGATGTTTTATCATAAGAAAAATCCATGAGTTAACTAGAGACTTTGAGATCTCCTCAATGTGACTAGGTGAACTCCATTGGCTGGAAAAGGAGGACTTTGTCTCTCTATGTTTGATAGCTATATTCCCTGCTTCTTTCTCCCCCCACTTTTCTTTTCCCCGATTCCTTTAACACATTTGGTGTGGTCATTTAATAAAGGTGTATTTGATTTGATTGATACTGCAATTCCCTTTCCGTGTTGGTTTTTGGCACTCTGAGATCAGTGAAAGGAAGCATCACGGCTCCCCGCTGGGAGAGCGAATTGTGACACAGCACCAGGCACATCCCAAGAGATTGCTGCTCACCCTCAGGCCACGCAGCTCCCAGAGGCAATGGCACAGGGAGGCTTGTAGTGGGCACACCGATGGATGGACAGATTGATGGACAGATGCATGGATGGATAATGCCCAAGGTAACCAATTGCCACATCTAGGTCCTGCCGCTGATCCCAGCCCACGACTCTCGGAGCCAACTCCACGGCAGCCTGGTTGAGGAGAGCTGCCTAAGGAAGGGTGGCAGCGGTGCCTTGTTGAATCCCAGAGAAGCTGACTTTAGGGCCTGGCTGCAGTGTGGGTGCCCATTCCTACCCTGTGCCCAGCCACATGAGGAGCTGGGAAATGTTCCTTGGACTGCAGCATTTCAGGCAAAGGCAGGCACACCCATCTTCCATTTGAATGGCACGTGGGAGAACGCCTCCCTGGATCCCCACAACATGGACTGGAGAAAATGGCTAACCGTGGAAGACTGATCTGGGGCCCCCACCTCCACCTCCATAGGAACCACTGGGACCCGTCAGCACTGAGAAGCCCAGGGTGAGAAACAAGCCACAGGATGCTGCTGGAGCCAAGCGTGGTGTCTGTCTTCTTCTTGATGTCTCCATCCCTTCCCCCTCCTTCCCCCTCATTCTTCCCCCCTCTCTCCTTGCCATCCTTCTCTTTGCTATTCTTTGCTAGCTGTCTACGTAACATTTATTGTTGAATTAATTCTCTGTTGTTGACTTTGCTACATGTCCTCATTGGCACCTAAATGCACACCGAGTCATCTCTCACTGATGGCGTCTTAACAGGGGCACACATCTGTGCACAACCCAAGCGCTGTCCCCACAGTGCCCAGCACCGAGGGACAATCACTGCCCTGGTCCTGCTGGCCACACTATTTCTGACAGAGATGGCCAGGATGCCACTGGCCTTCTTGCCCATGTGGGCACACACCAGCTCACGTTCAGCCGCTGTCAGCCCACACTGCCAGGGCCTTTCCTGCTGGGCAGCTTTCCATCCACTCTCTCCCCAACCTGGGATATTACAAGGCCTTGGAGGGACACAAGGACAGGACCATGTCCTTGGTATTCCTGAACCTCATCCTGCTGGCCTGATACCGCTGATTGAGCCCGTCCACATTCTCCCAAAGAGCCTTCCAAGCTTCCAGGATGCTGACACTCCGACCCACCTGGGTCGTGTGAGAAATTCACGACTGAGGGTATACTCCATGCCTTTAGCCACATCAGCAGGAGAAAAATAGTAAAAAGGACTGAGCCCAGGGGACACCATAAGTGACTGGACACCACCTGGATTTGGCACCATTCACCCCCACCCTCTGGGACCCAGTCCCAACAGTTCCTAACCCAGCAAAGAGTGTGCCTTCCCAAGCCTGGGTTGGTGGCTTTTCCAAGGCTGTGGTGTTAGAGACAGAGTCAAAGGCTTTGCTCAAATCCAGGGAGACTCCAGGCACAGCTTCTCCCTCAGCCTGGAATTGGGTCACCCACTGATTAAAGGACATCACGTTCTCAGGCGGGGCCTGCCTTTGCTAAACCCATGCTGGCTGGGCCTGATTCCTCATTTGTCCGCTCTGTGCCGTGTGATCCCCCTCATGATGATCTGCTCCAGAACCCTGCCAGCTAAGCCTGAGCTCAGGCTGACAGGCCTGCAGTTCCCTGCATCCTCCCTGCAGCCCTTCTTGGGCATGGGTGTCACGCTGCCACCTCCAGTCATCTGGGACCTCCCTGACTGTCCAGCACTGAGCAGAAAAGGCAAAGTGATGCTTAGCGAGCTCTCCTGCCGGCTCCCTGAGTGACCTTGGGAAACTCTTGGCCAGGCTCATAGATTTGGCAGTGTCTTAGGGGCTGTGCAAGTGAGTTACTACTTCCTCCTGGATTGCAGGGGCTCTAGTCTGCTCCCTGTCCCTGCCTGCTGGCTCAGGGGGCTGCTTGTCCTCTGCATAACCATTCTGACTATTGAAGATTGGTGCAAAGAAGGCATTCAGTTCTTCCGACTTTTCCTCATTCTTTGTGATCATAATCAACCCTGCATCCAATATAAAATGGAGATTGTCCTTGGCATTCCGTTGTCACTAATCTTCTTAAGCAAACAATTTTTGTAGTTTTTTACTGAAGGGGCCAGATGAAGTTCTGGCTTTTGCCTTCCTGATTTTCTTTCTACATGAGGTGGGAGCCAAGGGGTGGGACACATGGTGGGCTGGGTGGGAAAATCAATTTGTTTGGGCAGAGGACTTCTTTGGCTATGTTTAGGGGAGGAAGACACGATGGAGGAAGGGAGAGATGCAGTCCATTGGGAGAGGAAAAAGCGTAGGCAACGTCGAGGGTCAAAAGCCGAAAAACAAGGCCTTGATGATTCCGGCGGTATCAATGTCTCTCCATGACAAGGGGTGGCCATGCCCACCAGGCCTTTGTGACCCACGGTTACATCGTGCCCAGGGCCCATTGTGACACGGCTCCATGCGGTGACACGCATGGCTCTTGTAGGGCCAAAGCCCTCGTGTTGTCACTCTCAGGAGAGCAGCTCTCTGAGGAGGCAGCAGCTCTCTCACGAGGCAGCAGCTCCTCAGGAGGAAGCAGCTCTCCCGGGTGATCTTGGCCAGTGCTCTTCAGAGCACATCCAAGATGTCCAAGAGTCCAAGAAAGCTGAACCCAAACTGCCAGTCCTGTGAGGGACAGCCGCTGCTGTCCAAGCGGCGACAGGTGAGGGACGGAAATGGAGGGAAAGGCGGCAGTGAGACCTGGGGGAGGGCTGGGGGCAGAGAGCGGCAGCCAAACCTGGCTCCAGGCCACGCTCTGGGGACGAGGCGGTGCCAGGATGGCCAGGATGAGGGAATGGCCCAGAGACAGCGAGCGCAGCTGGGAGCCCAGCCTGACCTGGCTGCTGTGGCTGGCGCCTGCCTTGGGGCCAGAGCTGGGCACGCCAACATGAGGAGGTGCAGTCTGCTCATACAGCCACCTCCATCTCTCTCCTACCCCTGCTTCCCACAGGTGCCCCAGAGGCCACCGCAGGCAGCAGCGGATGTCACATGGGTGACCGTCACACCCCTCCATGGGGACAGACTGGTCCCCAGACCGGTCACCTCATCAAGACCCAGAGGACTGGGATTAAAGGAGGACAGCCTGGAGGGAGGGCACTCAGTGCCCCTCAGCGGCACAGTCACACGGACACCAAGATTGTCCGTGTCAGACTTGCCGCCTCTCCACGGCCCTCCATTGTCAGTGACACCTCCGTGGCAGCTCAGCCTAAAAAAGCCAAGAGCAGCCTTGGCAAGGGTCACGATGTCCTCTCTGCCAGCAGCCCCAGAAACCTCTGGCAGCAGACCCAGAGCACGGTCTGGGAGCCCCGTGGCCAGCTACGACCATGACCTTGTGCCACCTTCTCCATGGGGCACTATGGCTGCTGACAGGGCCCTGCAAACACCTACCCTGGACAGCACAGGCGAAAGAGCCTGGCAAGGATCAGCGCCAAGGCCGGGCCATCGCCTGCCACCCCTGCGACGTGCGGGCGGCCCGCTGCTCCGCACAGGGACCCAGCCTGCCTGGGAGCACCGGGGGCACACCGAGACCGAGGAGCTCCCTGAGGTGCAGGACGTGCACGGTGGCAAAACATCCAGAGGCCTGTTTAGAGGCCTTGCCCCGTGCCTCTGTGGGGACGCTTCCATCACGTCCACCTGCACCCAGGAGCAGTCAAGTCTCTGCCAAGAGGTAGATGCAGAGCCTCAGGTGCTGCCCAGCACTCCTGGCTTGACAGCAGGCTCCACAAGAGAAACGGGAAACTCCTCTGAGCTCCTGTCTCCTGCCCTGATTGCAGAGCCATGCTCTGGCTCTGACAACGCATGGATGGGGCATGCTTCTCTAAAGGAGCCAGAGGAGAAGTGGGAGGAGGAAGAACTCCCAAACACGGAGTCTTCAGGAGAGGGGCACAGCGACCCACGGAGTGTGTTGCTTGCCCCATTGGAAGAGAAGAAGGAAGAGGCAGCAGCTTCTCCTTTGGCTGGCGATCCCTGTGACAACGGGCCCAGTGAGCTTTTCCCCACCTCAGAGGCTGAGGAAGCCTCAGGCTTCTCCACTTTGTCTATGTCTGGAGGGACCTGTGAGGAGAGGGGAACACATTGGCCGGCAGAGCAAACAGCCAACAGCGAGCTGCTGGTCACAGAGAGTGAGGATGCTTCAAAGTCCCTTCTGCACATTAAGGCAGAGGAGCCGGAGGAGTTGGAGGAAGACATTCTCTCCTCCCTTCATGAAGAAAGCATCGTGATGCCGCACAGCCTTTGCACCTTGGCCAGTGACTGCGCAGGAGAGACCGAAAGCCAGGCACAGCTCGCGCCTCCTGACCAGTTTGCAGAGTTCGGGTCTCTCTTTAACAACAAGGACACGCCATGCTGGGACATTTGCGTAGATGAGATACTGGCCACGTGGGAGGAAGAGGAGCTCCCCGACAGCGACGCTGCAGGTGAGGGGGACAGCCATGCAGAGTGCCCATTGTGTCCTGCCCTGCAAGACATAGAATCAGAGCCAGCAGCTTCTCCCCTGGACAGTGATCCTTGTGGCGAGGGGCACAGTAAGCCTCGCGCCATGGCACTGCCCAAAGACCCAAAGATGTCCCCTTGCACCTTGCCAGCCAATCCCACGGAGGAGCCCGATGCAGCATGCATGGATGCTGGCGATTCCCAGGTCAGCCTTGCCCCGCAAAATCCCAGTGGGCCTGCGGTGCTGGCAGGCGCTTGCCCTGTGCCTTCCCAGCCCCTGGCATGCTGTGTTCCTTCCCCCACCACAAACATGACCCTTGTCCCGCAGCCCCCGGCCCCACGGCGAAGGCGCTCCATCCTCAAGACCGTCCGGCGGGCTCTGAGGCGGCTTTTCTCCTTCAGCTGCCTCAGGGCTCAGCCAGAGGAGTGAGTCCAATTGCCAGCATGTGAGAGGCAGTCTGAAGTTCCTCTCATTTGCCTCACACCATCTCAGGGACAGACATCGGGACCATGAGGACCCTGATCAGAATTTTTCTATCTGTTTCTCCCCCTCAGCCATTTTCTATAGACTTACCTTTTTCTCCCATGATGGTTTATCCTAATAAAAGCCCCTGAGATATCTAGAGACTTTGAGATCTCTCCTATGTGACTAGGTGAACTCCATCGGCTGGATCCTGATCGGAATTCTTTCCGATCTTTCTTGAATGCCAAAGATCCTGAGGCTCCTGAGCAGAGTTCTGCCCTGCCAAGCGATTGCTCACAGCTGTGTCTGCAGTGATTGCTTCTAGCAGGGCCTGCCAGGGGGTGACGTGCCCTATGTGCCTGTGCCTGCTTCACAACAAGAGGCCAGGAATTTTCCCACCTCTTGGCCAGATGAACATGCAGGGTTAACTTTTGTAGCCCTCCATGGAAAACCCTTCATCTGCTCCACTACTACCATGACGGACAGACTGATAGGGAAGAATCCTCTCTCTCAAGGACTGAGACATGAGACCCCTACATGGAGAAGCTCCTCCCTCCCAAGGACTGAGATTGAAACCCCTAACACGGGGAGGTGTGTGGAGGAGCTGACCTGACCAGAGCGAGCTATTTGCCTGCAGATGTGGCCATTGGACCAAGAAGACACTGGTTCTCACCTACTGCTCAGAATATGGACTACTAGAGCTATTCTTTATTGTATCTCTTTCTCCCCCTTGGCAATTTTCAATGGATTTACCTCTTACCCCCCCGTGATGGTTTATCATAAGAAAAATCCCTGAGTTAACTAGAGACTTTGAGATCTCCTCAATGTGACTAGGTGAACTCCATCGGCTGGAAAAGGAGGACTTTGTCTCTCTACATTTGATAGCTATATTCCCTGTTTCTTTCTCCCCCCTCTTTTCTTTTCTTTTCCCTGATTCCTTTAACACATTTGCTGTGGTCATTTAATAAAGGTGTATTTGTTTTGATTGATACTGCAATTCCCTTTGCGTTTTGCTTTTTTGGCACTCTGAGATCAGTGAAAGGAAGCATCACGGCTCCCCGCTGGGAGAGCTAATTGTGACACAGCACCAGGCACATCCCAAGAGATTGCTGCTCACCCTCAGGCCACGCAGCTCCCAGAGGCAATGGCACAGGGAGGCTCGTAGTGGGTGCACCGATAGATGGACAGATTGATGGACAGATGCATGGATGGATAATGCCCAAGGTAACCAATTGCCACAGGTAGATCCTGCTGCTGATCCCAGCCCACGACTCTCGGAGCCAACTCCAAGGCAGCCTGGTTGAGGAGAGCTGCCTAAGGAAGGGTGGCAGCGGTGCCTTGTTGAATCCCAGAGAAGCTGACTTTAGGGCCTGTCTGCAGTGTGGGTGCCCATTCCCACCCAGTGGCCGGCCACATGAGGAGCTGGGAAATGCTCCTTGGACTGCAGCATTTCAGGCAAAGGCAGGCACACCCATCTTCCATTTGAATGGCACGTGGGAGAACGCCTCCCTGGATCCCCACAACATGGACTGGAGAAAATGGCTAACCGTGGAAGACTGATCTGGGGCCCCCACCTCCACCTCCATAGGAACCACTGGGACCCGTCAGCACTGAGAAGCCCAGGGTGAGAAACAAGCCACAGGATGCTGCTGGAGCCAAGCGTGGTGTCTGTCTTCTTCTTGATGTCTCCATCCCTTCCCCCTCATTCTTCCCCCCTCTCTCCTTGCCATCCTTCTCTTTGCTATTCTTTGCTAGCTGTCTACGTAACATTTATTGTTGAATTAATTCTCTGTTGTTGACTTTGCTACATGTCCTCATTGGCACCTAAATTCACACCGAGTCATCTCTCACTGATGGCGTCTTAACAGGGGCACACATCTGTGCACAACCCAAGCGCTGTCCCCACAGTGCCCAGCACCGAGGGACAATCACTGCCCTGGTCCTGCTGGCCACACTATTTCTGACAGAGATGGCCAGGATGCCACTGGCCTTCTTGCCCATGTGGGCACACACCAGCTCACGTTCAGCCGCTGTCAGCCCACACTGCCAGGGCCTTTCCTGCTGGGCAGCTTTCCATCCACTCTCTCCCCAACCTGGGATATTACAAGGCCTTGGAGGGACACAAGGACAGGACCATGTCCTTGGTATTCCTGAACCTCATCCTGCTGGCCTGATACCGCTGATTGAGCCCGTCCACATTCTCCCAAAGAGCCTTCCAAGCTTCCAGGATGCTGACACTCCGACCCACCTGGGTCGTGTGAGAAATTCACGACTGAGGGTATACTCCATGCCTTTAGCCACATCAGCAGGAGAAAAATAGTAAAAAGGACTGAGCCCAGGGGACACCATAAGTGACTGGACACCACCTGGATTTGGCACCATTCACCCCCACCCTCTGGGACCCAGTCCCAACAGTTCCTAACCCAGCAAAGAGTGTGCCTTCCCAAGCCTGGGTTGGTGGCTTTTCCAAGGCTGTGGTGTTAGAGACAGAGTCAAAGGCTTTGCTCAAATCCAGGGAGACTCCAGGCACAGCTTCTCCCTCAGCCTGGAATTGGGTCACCCACTGATTAAAGGACATCACGTTCTCAGGCGGGGCCTGCCTTTGCTAAACCCATGCTGGCTGGGCCTGATTCCTCATTTGTCCGCTCTGTGCCGTGTGATCCCCCTCATGATGATCTGCTCCAGAACCCTGCCAGCTAAGCCTGAGCTCAGGCTGACAGGCCTGCAGTTCCCTGCATCCTCCCTGCAGCCCTTCTTGGGCATGGGTGTCACGCTGCCACCTCCACTCATCTGGGACCTCCCTGACTGTCCAGCACTGAGCAGAAAAGGCAAAGTGATGCTTAGCGAGCTCTTCTGCCGGCTCCCTGAGTGACCTTGGGAAACTCTTGGCCAGGCTCATAGATTTGGCAGTGTCTTAGGGGCTGTGCAAGTGAGTTACTACTTCCTCCTGGATTGCAGGGGCTCTAGTCTGCTCCCTGTCCCTGCCTGCTGGCTCAGGGGGCTGCTTGTCCTCTGCATAACCATTCTGACTATTGAAGATTGGTGCAAAGAAGGCATTCAGTTCTTCCGACTTTTCCTCATTCTTTGTGATCATAATCAACCCTGCATCCAATATAAAATGGAGATTGTCCTTGGCATTCCGTTGTCACTAATCTTCTTAAGCAAACAATTTTTGTAGTTTTTTACTGAAGGGGCCAGATGAAGTTCTGGCTTTTGCCTTCCTGATTTTCTTTCTACATGAGGTGGGAGCCAAGGGGTGGGACACATGGTGGGCTGGGTGGGAAAATCAATTTGTTTGGGCAGAGGACTTCTTTGGCTATGTTTAGGGGAGGAAGACACGATGGAGGAAGGGAGAGATGCAGTCCATTGGGAGAGGAAAAAGCGTAGGCAACGTCGAGGGTCAAAAGCCGAAAAACAAGGCCTTGATGATTCCGGCGGTATCAATGTCTCTCCATGACAAGGGGTGGCCATGCCCACCAGGCCTTTGTGACCCACGGTTACATCGTGCCCAGGGCCCATTGTGACACGGCTCCATGCGGTGACACGCATGGCTCTTGTAGGGCCAAAGCCCTCGTGTTGTCACTCTCAGGAGAGCAGCTCTCTGAGGAGGCAGCAGCTCTCTCACAAGGCAGCAGCTCCTCAGGAGGAAGCAGCTCTCCCGGGTGATCTTGGCCAGTGCTCTTCAGAGCACATCCAAGATGTCCAAGAGTCCAAGAAAGCTGAACCCAAACTGCCAGTCCTGTGAGGGACAGCCGCTGCTGTCCAAGCGGCGACAGGTGAGGGACGGAAATGGAGGGAAAGGCGGCAGTGAGACCTGGGGGAGGGCTGGGGGCAGAGAGCGGCAGCCAAACCTGGCTCCAGGCCACGCTCTGGGGACGAGGCGGTGCCAGGATGGCCAGGATGAGGGAATGGCCCAGAGACAGCGAGCGCAGCTGGGAGCCCAGCCTGACCTGGCTGCTGTGGCTGGCGCCTGCCTTGGGGCCAGAGCTGGGCACGCCAACATGAGGAGGTGCAGTCTGCTCATACAGCCACCTCCATCTCTCTCCTACCCCTGCTTCCCACAGGTGCCCCAGAGGCCACCGCAGGCAGCAGCGGATATCACATGGGTGACCGTCACACCCCTCCA
The DNA here is from genome assembly GCF_963513975.1 of Fringilla coelebs. Taxonomy (NCBI): domain Eukaryota; kingdom Metazoa; phylum Chordata; class Aves; order Passeriformes; family Fringillidae; genus Fringilla; species Fringilla coelebs. The sequence goes on along the minus strand of NC_140028.1, from coordinate 7,575,686 downwards.
TGGGGACAGACTGGTCCCCAGAGCGGTCACCTCATCAAGACCCAGAGGACTGGGATTAAAGGAGGACAGCCTGGAGGGAGGGCACTCAGTGCCCCTCAGCGGCACAGTCACACGGACACCAAGATTGTCCGTGTCAGACTTGCCGCCTCTCCACGGCCCTCCATTGTCAGTGACACCTCCGTGGCAGCTCAGCCTAAAAAAGCCAAGAGCAGCCTTGGCAAGGGTCACGATGTCCTCTCTGCCAGCAGCCCCAGAAACCTCTGGCAGCAGACCCAGAGCACGGTCTGGGAGCCCCGTGGCCAGCTACGACCATGACCTTGTGCCACCTTCTCCATGGGGCACTATGGCTGCTGACAGGGCCCTGCAAACACCTACCCTGGACAGCACAGGCGAAAGAGCCTGGCAAGGATCAGCGCCAAGGCCGGGCCATCGCCTGCCACCCCTGCGACGTGCGGGCGGCCCGCCGCTCCGCACAGGGACCCAGCCTGCCTGGGAGCACCGGGGGCACACCGAGACGGAGGAGCTCCCTGAGGTGCAGGACGTGCACGGTGGCAAAACATCCAGAGGCCTGTTTAGAGGCCTTGCCCCGTGCCTCTGTGGGGACGCTTCCATCACGTCCACCTGCACCCAGGAGCAGTCAAGTCTCTGCCAAGAGGTAGATGCAGAGCCCCAGGTGCTGCCCAGCACTCCTGGCTTGACAGCAGGCTCCACAAGAGAAACGGGAAACTCCTCTGAGCTCCTGTCTCCTGCCCTGATTGCAGAGCCATGCTCTGGCTCTGACAACGCATGGATGGGGCATGCTTCTCTAAAGGAGCCAGAGGAGAAGTGGGAGGAGGAAGAACTCCCAAACACGGAGTCTTCAGGAGAGAGGCACAGCGACCCACGGAGTGTGTTGCTTGCCCCATTGGAAGAGAATAAGGAAGAGGCACTAGCTTCTCCTTTGGCTGGCGATCCCTGTGACAACGGGCCCAGTGAGCTTTTCCCCACCTCAGAGGCTGAGGAAGCCTCAGGCTTCTCCACTTTGTCTATGTCTGGAGGGACCTGTGAGGAGAGGGGAACACATTGGCCGGCAGAGCAAACAGCCAACAGCGAGCTGCTGGTCACAGAGAGTGAGGATGCTTCAAAGTCCCTTCTGCACATTAAGGCAGAGGAGCCAGAGGAGTTGGAGGAAGACATTCTCTCCTCCCTTCATGAAGAAAGCATCGTGATGCCGCACAGCCTTTGCACCTTGGCCAGTGACTGCGCAGGAGAGACCGAAAGCCAGGCACAGCTCGCGCCTCCTGACCAGTTTGCAGAGTTCGGGTCTCTCTTTAACAACAAGGACACGCCATGCTGGGACATTTGCGTAGATGAGATACTGGCCACGTGGGAGGAAGAGGAGCTCCCCGACAGCGACGCTGCAGGTGAGGGGGACAGCCATGCAGAGTGCCCATTGTGTCCTGCCCTGCAAGACATAGAATCAGAGCCAGCAGCTTCTCCCCTGGACAGTGATCCTTGTGGCGAGGGGCACAGTAAGCCTCGCGCCATGGCACTGCCCAAAGACCCAAAGATGTCCCCTTGCACCTTGCCAGCCAATCCCACGGAGGAGCCCGATGCAGCATGCATGGATGCTGGCGATTCCCAGGTCAGCCTTGCCCCGCAAAATCCCAGTGGGCCTGCGGTGCTGGCAGGCGCTTGCCCTGTGCCTTCCCAGCCCCTGGCATGCTGTGTTCCTTCCCCCACCACAAACATGACCCTTGTCCCGCAGCCCCCGGCCCCACGGCGAAGGCGCTCCATCCTCAAGACCGTCCGGCGGGCTCTGAGGCGGCTTTTCTCCTTCAGCTGCCTCAGGGCTCAGCCAGAGGAGTGAGTCCAATTGCCAGCATGTGAGAGGCAGTCTGAAGTTCCTCTCATTTGCCTCACACCATCTCAGGGACAGACATCGGGACCATGAGGACCCTGATCAGAATTTTTCTATCTGTTTCTCCCCCTCAGCCATTTTCTATAGACTTACCTTTTTCTCCCATGATGGTTTATCCTAATAAAAGCCCCTGAGATATCTAGAGACTTTGAGATCTCTCCTATGTGACTAGGTGAACTCCATCGGCTGGATCCTGATCGGAATTCTTTCCGATCTTTCTTGAATGCCAAAGATCCTGAGGCTCCTGAGCAGAGTTCTGCCCTGCCAAGCGATTGCTCACAGCTGTGTCTGCAGTGATTGCTTCTAGCAGGGCCTGTCAGGTGGTGACGTGCCCTATGTGCCTGTGCCTGCTTCACAACAAGAGGCCAGGAATTTTCCCACCTCTTGGCCAGATGAACATGCAGGGTTAACTTTTGTAGCCCTCCATGGAAAACCCTTCATCTGCTCCACTACTACCATGACGGACAGACTGATAGGGAAGAATCCTCTCTCTCAAGGACTGAGACATGAGACCCCTATATGGAGAAGCTCCTCCCTCCCAAGGACTGAGATTGAAACCCCTAACACGGGGAGGTGTGTGGAGGAGCTGACCTGACCAGAGCGAGCTATTTGCCTGCAGATGTGGCCATTGGACCAAGAAGACACTGGTTCTCACCTACTGCTCAGAATATGGACTACTAGAGCTATTCTTTATTGTATCTCTTTCTCCCCCTTGGCAATTTTCAATGGATTTACCTCTTACCCCCCCGTGATGGTTTATCATAAGAAAAATCCCTGAGTTAACTAGAGACTTTGAGATCTCCTCAATGTGACTAGGTGAACTCCATCGGCTGGAAAAGGAGGACTTTGTCTCTCTACATTTGATAGCTATATTCCCTGTTTCTTTCTCCCCCCTCTTTTCTTTTCTTTTCCCTGATTCCTTTAACACATTTGCTGTGGTCATTTAATAAAGGTGTATTTGTTTTGATTGATACTGCAATTCCCTTTGCGTTTTGCTTTTTTGGCACTCTGAGATCAGTGAAAGGAAGCATCACGGCTCCCCGCTGGGAGAGCTAATTGTGACACAGCACCAGGCACATCCCAAGAGATTGCTGCTCACCCTCAGGCCACGCAGCTCCCAGAGGCAATGGCACAGGGAGGCTTGTAGTGGGCGCACCGATAGATGGACAGATTGATGGACAGATGCATGGATGGATAATGCCCAAGGTAACCAATTGCCACAGGTAGATCCTGCTGCTGATCCCAGCCCACGACTCTCGGAGCCAACTCCAAGGCAGCCTGGTTGAGGAGAGCTGCCTAAGGAAGGGTGGCAGCGGTGCCTTGTTGAATCCCAGAGAAGCTGACTTTAGGGCCTGTCTGCAGTGTGGGTGCCCATTCCCACCCAGTGGCCGGCCACATGAGGAGCTGGGAAATGCTCCTTGGACTGCAGCATTTCAGGCAAAGGCAGGCACACCCATCTTCCATTTGAATGGCACGTGGGAGAACGCCTCCCTGGATCCCCACAACATGGACTGGAGAAAATGGCTAACCGTGGAAGACTGATCTGGGGCCCCCACCTCCACCTCCATAGGAACCACTGGGACCCGTCAGCACTGAGAAGCCCAGGGTGAGAAACAAGCCACAGGATGCTGCTGGAGCCAAGCGTGGTGTCTGTCTTCTTCTTGATGTCTCCATCCCTTCCCCCTCATTCTTCCCCCCTCTCTCCTTGCCATCCTTCTCTTTGCTATTCTTTGCTAGCTGTCTACGTAACATTTATTGTTGAATTAATTCTCTGTTGTTGACTTTGCTACATGTCCTCATTGGCACCTAAATTCACACCGAGTCATCTCTCACTGATGGCGTCTTAACAGGGGCACACATCTGTGCACAACCCAAGCGCTGTCCCCACAGTGCCCAGCACCGAGGGACAATCACTGCCCTGGTCCTGCTGGCCACACTATTTCTGACAGAGATGGCCAGGATGCCACTGGCCTTCTTGCCCATGTGGGCACACACCAGCTCACGTTCAGCCGCTGTCAGCCCACACTGCCAGGGCCTTTCCTGCTGGGCAGCTTTCCATCCACTCTCTCCCCAACCTGGGATATTACAAGGCCTTGGAGGGACACAAGGACAGGACCATGTCCTTGGTATTCCTGAACCTCATCCTGCTGGCCTGATACCGCTGATTGAGCCCGTCCACATTCTCCCAAAGAGCCTTCCAAGCTTCCAGGATGCTGACACTCCGACCCACCTGGGTCGTGTGAGAAATTCACGACTGAGGGTATACTCCATGCCTTTAGCCACATCAGCAGGAGAAAAATAGTAAAAAGGACTGAGCCCAGGGGACACCATAAGTGACTGGACACCACCTGGATTTGGCACCATTCACCCCCACCCTCTGGGACCCAGTCCCAACAGTTCCTAACCCAGCAAAGAGTGTGCCTTCCCAAGCCTGGGTTGGTGGCTTTTCCAAGGCTGTGGTGTTAGAGACAGAGTCAAAGGCTTTGCTCAAATCCAGGGAGACTCCAGGCACAGCTTCTCCCTCAGCCTGGAATTGGGTCACCCACTGATTAAAGGACATCACGTTCTCAGGCGGGGCCTGCCTTTGCTAAACCCATGCTGGCTGGGCCTGATTGCTCATTTGTCGGCTCTGTGCCGTGTGATCCCCCTCATGATGATCTGCTCCAGAACCCTGCCAGCTAAGCCTGAGCTCAGGCTGACAGGCCTGCAGTTCCCTGCATCCTCCCTGCAGCCCTTCTTGGGCATGGGTGTCACGCTGCCACCTCCACTCATCTGGGACCTCCCTGACTGTCCAGCACTGAGCAGAAAAGGCAAAGTGATGCTTAGCGAGCTCTTCTGCCGGCTCCCTGAGTGACCTTGGGAAACTCTTGGCCAGGCTCATAGATTTGGCAGTGTCTTAGGGGCTGTGCAAGTGAGTTACTACTTCCTCCTGGATTGCAGGGGCTCTAGTCTGCTCCCTGTCCCTGCCTGCTGGCTCAGGGGGCTGCTTGTCCTCTGCATAACCATTCTGACTATTGAAGATTGGTGCAAAGAAGGCATTCAGTTCTTCCGACTTTTCCTCATTCTTTGTGATCATAATCAACCCTGCATCCAATATAAAATGGAGATTGTCCTTGGCATTCCGTTGTCACTAATCTTCTTAAGCAAACAATTTTTGCAGTTTTTTACTGAAGGGGCCAGATGAAGTTCTGGCTTTTGCCTTCCTGATTTTCTTTCTACATGAGGTGGGAGCCAAGGGGTGGGACACATGGTGGGCTGGGTGGGAAAATCAATTTGTTTGGGCAGAGGACTTCTTTGGCTATGTTTAGGGGAGGAAGACACGATGGAGGAAGGGAGAGATGCAGTCCATTGGGAGAGGAAAAAGCGTAGGCAACGTCGAGGGTCAAAAGCCGAAAAACAAGGCCTTGATGATTCCGGCGGTATCAATGTCTCTCCATGACAAGGGGTGGCCATGCCCACCAGGCCTTTGTGACCCACGGTTACATCGTGCCCAGGGCCCATTGTGACACGGCTCCATGCGGTGACACGCATGGCTCTTGTAGGGCCAAAGCCCTCGTGTTGTCACTCTCAGGAGAGCAGCTCTCTGAGGAGGCAGCAGCTCTCTCACAAGGCAGCAGCTCCTCAGGAGGAAGCAGCTCTCCCGGGTGATCTTGGCCAGTGCTCTTCAGAGCACATCCAAGATGTCCAAGAGTCCAAGAAAGCTGAACCCAAACTGCCAGTCCTGTGAGGGACAGCCGCTGCTGTCCAAGCGGCGACAGGTGAGGGACGGAAATGGAGGGAAAGGCGGCAGTGAGACCTGGGGGAGGGCTGGGGGCAGAGAGCGGCAGCCAAACCTGGCTCCAGGCCACGCTCTGGGGACGAGGCGGTGCCAGGATGGCCAGGATGAGGGAATGGCCCAGAGACAGCGAGCGCAGCTGGGAGCCCAGCCTGACCTGGCTGCTGTGGCTGGCGCCTGCCTTGGGGCCAGAGCTGGGCACGCCAACATGAGGAGGTGCAGTCTGCTCATACAGCCACCTCCATCTCTCTCCTACCCCTGCTTCCCACAGGTGCCCCAGAGGCCACCGCAGGCAGCAGCGGATATCACATGGGTGACCGTCACACCCCTCCATGGGGACAGACTGGTCCCCAGAGCGGTCACCTCATCAAGACCCAGAGGACTGGGATTAAAGGAGGACAGCCTGGAGGGAGGGCACTCAGTGCCCCTCAGCGGCACAGTCACACGGACACCAAGATTGTCCGTGTCAGACTTGCCGCCTCTCCACGGCCCTCCATTGTCAGTGACACCTCCGTGGCAGCTCAGCCTAAAAAAGCCAAGAGCAGCCTTGGCAAGGGTCACGATGTCCTCTCTGCCAGCAGCCCCAGAAACCTCTGGCAGCAGACCCAGAGCACGGTCTGGGAGCCCCGTGGCCAGCTACGACCATGACCTTGTGCCACCTTCTCCATGGGGCACTATGGCTGCTGACAGGGCCCTGCAAACACCTACCCTGGACAGCACAGGCGAAAGAGCCTGGCAAGGATCAGCGGCAAGGCCGGGCCATCGCCTGCCACCCCTGCGACGTGCGGGCGGCCCGCTGCTCCGCACAGGGACCCAGCCTGCCTGGGAGCACCGGGGGCACACCGAGACCGAGGAGCTCCCTGAGGTGCAGGACGTGCACGGTGGCAAAACATCCAGAGGCCTGTTTAGAGGCCTTGCCCCGTGCCTCTGTGGGGACGCTTCCATCACGTCCACCTGCACCCAGGAGCAGTCAAGTCTCTGCCAAGAGGTAGATGCAGAGCCCCAGGTGCTGCCCAGCACTCCTGGCTTGACAGCAGGCTCCACAAGAGAAACGGGAAACTCCTCTGAGCTCCTGTCTCCTGCCCTGATTGCAGAGCCATGCTCTGGCTCTGACAACGCATGGATGGGGCATGCTTCTCTAAAGGAGCCAGAGGAGAAGTGGGAGGAGGAAGAACTCCCAAACACGGAGTCTTCAGGAGAGAGGCACAGCGACCCACGGAGTGTGTTGCTTGCCCCATTGGAAGAGAATAAGGAAGAGGCACTAGCTTCTCCTTTGGCTGGCGATCCCTGTGACAACGGGCCCAGTGAGCTTTTCCCCACCTCAGAGGCTGAGGAAGCCTCAGGCTTCTCCACTTTGTCTATGTCTGGAGGGACCTGTGAGGAGAGGGGAACACATTGGCCGGCAGAGCAAACAGCCAACAGCGAGCTGCTGGTCACAGAGAGTGAGGATGCTTCAAAGTCCCTTCTGCACATTAAGGCAGAGGAGCCGGAGGAGTTGGAGGAAGACATTCTCTCCTCCCTTCATGAAGAAAGCATCGTGATGCCGCACAGCCTTTGCACCTTGGCCAGTGACTGCGCAGGAGAGACCGAAAGCCAGGCACAGCTCGCGCCTCCTGACCAGTTTGCAGAGTTCGGGTCTCTCTTTAACAACAAGGACACGCCATGCTGGGACATTTGCGTAGATGAGATACTGGCCACGTGGGAGGAAGAGGAGCTCCCCGACAGCGACGCTGCAGGTGAGGGGGACAGCCATGCAGAGTGCCCATTGTGTCCTGCCCTGCAAGACATAGAATCAGAGCCAGCAGCTTCTCCCCTGGACAGTGATCCTTGTGGCGAGGGGCACAGTAAGCCTCGCGCCATGGCACTGCCCAAAGACCCAAAGATGTCCCCTTGCACCTTGCCAGCCAATCCCACGGAGGAGCCCGATGCAGCATGCATGGATGCTGGCGATTCCCAGGTCAGCCTTGCCCCGCAAAATCCCAGTGGGCCTGCGGTGCTGGCAGGCGCTTGCCCTGTGCCTTCCCAGCCCCTGGCATGCTGTGTTCCTTCCCCCACCACAAACATGACCCTTGTCCCGCAGCCCCCGGCCCCACGGCGAAGGCGCTCCATCCTCAAGACCGTCCGGCGGGCTCTGAGGCGGCTTTTCTCCTTCAGCTGCCTCAGGGCTCAGCCAGAGGAGTGAGTCCAATTGCCAGCATGTGAGAGGCAGTCTGAAGTTCCTCTCATTTGCCTCACACCATCTCAGGGACAGACATCGGGACCATGAGGACCCTGATCAGAATTTTTCTATCTGTTTCTCCCCCTCAGCCATTTTCTATAGACTTACCTTTTTCTCCCATGATGGTTTATCCTAATAAAAGCCCCTGAGATATCTAGAGACTTTGAGATCTCTCCTATGTGACTAGGTGAACTCCATCGGCTGGATCCTGATCGGAATTCTTTCCGATCTTTCTTGAATGCCAAAGATCCTGAGGCTCCTGAGCAGAGTTCTGCCCTGCCAAGCGATTGCTCACAGCTGTGTCTGCAGTGATTGCTTCTAGCAGGGCCTGTCAGGTGGTGACGTGCCCTATGTGCCTGTGCCTGCTTCACAACAAGAGGCCAGGAATTTTCCCACCTCTTGGCCAGATGAACATGCAGGGTTAACTTTTGTAGCCCTCCATGGAAAACCCTTCATCTGCTCCACTACTACCATGACGGACAGACTGATAGGGAAGAATCCTCTCTCTCAAGGACTGAGACATGAGACCCCTATATGGAGAAGCTCCTCCCTCCCAAGGACTGAGATTGAAACCCCTAACACGGGGAGGTGTGTGGAGGAGCTGACCTGACCAGAGCGAGCTATTTGCCTGCAGATGTGGCCATTGGACCAAGAAGACACTGGTTCTCACCTACTGCTCAGAATATGGACTACTAGAGCTATTCTTTATTGTATCTCTTTCTCCCCCTTGGCAATTTTCAATGGATTTACCTCTTACCCCCCCGTGATGGTTTATCATAAGAAAAATCCCTGAGTTAACTAGAGACTTTGAGATCTCCTCAATGTGACTAGGTGAACTCCATCGGCTGGAAAAGGAGGACTTTGTCTCTCTACATTTGATAGCTATATTCCCTGTTTCTTTCTCCCCCCTCTTTTCTTTTCTTTTCCCTGATTCCTTTAACACATTTGCTGTGGTCATTTAATAAAGGTGTATTTGTTTTGATTGATACTGCAATTCCCTTTGCGTTTTGCTTTTTTGGCACTCTGAGATCAGTGAAAGGAAGCATCACGGCTCCCCGCTGGGAGAGCTAATTGTGACACAGCACCAGGCACATCCCAAGAGATTGCTGCTCACCCTCAGGCCACGCAGCTCCCAGAGGCAATGGCACAGGGAGGCTCGTAGTGGGTGCACCGATAGATGGACAGATTGATGGACAGATGCATGGATGGATAATGCCCAAGGTAACCAATTGCCACAGGTAGATCCTGCTGCTGATCCCAGCCCACGACTCTCGGAGCCAACTCCAAGGCAGCCTGGTTGAGGAGAGCTGCCTAAGGAAGGGTGGCAGCGGTGCCTTGTTGAATCCCAGAGAAGCTGACTTTAGGGCCTGTCTGCAGTGTGGGTGCACATTCCCACCCTGTGCCCAGCCACATGAGGAGCTGGGAAATGCTCCTTGGACTGCAGCATTTCAGGCAAAGGCAGGCACACCCATCTTCCATTTGAATGGCACGTGGGAGAACGCCTCCCTGGATCCCCACAACATGGACTGGAGAAAATGGCTAACCGTGGAAGACTGATCTGGGGCCCCCACCTCCACCTCCATGGGAACCACTGGGACCCGTCAGCACTGAGAAGCCCAGGGTGAGAAACAAGCCACAGCATGCTGCTGGAGCCAAGCGTGGTGTCTGTCTTCTTCTTGATGTCTCCATCCCTTCCCCCTCATTCTTCCCCCCTCTCTCCTTGCCATCCTTCTCTTTGCTATTCTTTGCTAGCTGTCTACGTAACATTTATTGTTGAATTAATTCTCTGTTGTTGACTTTGCTACATGTCCTCATTGGCACCTAAATTCACACCGAGTCATCTCTCACTGATGGCGTCTTAACAGGGGCACACATCTGTGCACAACCCAAGCGCTGTCCCCACAGTGCCCAGCACCGAGGGACAATCACTGCCCTGGTCCTGCTGGCCACACTATTTCTGACAGAGATGGCCAGGATGCCACTGGCCTTCTTGCCCATGTGGGCACACACCAGCTCACGTTCAGCCGCTGTCAGCCCACACTGCCAGGGCCTTTCCTGCTGGGCAGCTTTCCATCCACTCTCTCCCCAACCTGGGATATTACAAGGCCTTGGAGGGACACAAGGACAGGACCATGTCCTTGGTATTCCTGAACCTCATCCTGCTGGCCTGATACCGCTGATTGAGCCCGTCCACATTCTCCCAAAGAGCCTTCCAAGCTTCCAGGATGCTGACACTCCGACCCACCTGGGTCGTGTGAGAAATTCACGACTGAGGGTATACTCCATGCCTTTAGCCACATCAGCAGGAGAAAAATAGTAAAAAGGACTGAGCCCAGGGGACACCATAAGTGACTGGACACCACCTGGATTTGGCACCATTCACCCCCACCCTCTGGGACCCAGTCCCAACAGTTCCTAACCCAGCAAAGAGTGTGCCTTCCCAAGCCTGGGTTGGTGGCTTTTCCAAGGCTGTGGTGTTAGAGACAGAGTCAAAGGCTTTGCTCAAATCCAGGGAGACTCCAGGCACAGCTTCTCCCTCAGCCTGGAATTGGGTCACCCACTGATTAAAGGACATCACGTTCTCAGGCGGGGCCTGCCTTTGCTAAACCCATGCTGGCTGGGCCTGATTGCTCATTTGTCGGCTCTGTGCCGTGTGATCCCCCTCATGATGATCTGCTCCAGAACCCTGCCAGCTAAGCCTGAGCTCAGGCTGACAGGCCTGCAGTTCCCTGCATCCTCCCTGCAGCCCTTCTTGGGCATGGGTGTCACGCTGCCACCTCCACTCATCTGGGACCTCCCTGACTGTCCAGCACTGAGCAGAAAAGGCAAAGTGATGCTTAGCGAGCTCTTCTGCCGGCTCCCTGAGTGACCTTGGGAAACTCTTGGCCAGGCTCATAGATTTGGCAGTGTCTTAGGGGCTGTGCAAGTGAGTTACTACTTCCTCCTGGATTGCAGGGGCTCTAGTCTGCTCCCTGTCCCTGCCTGCTGGCTCAGGGGGCTGCTTGTCCTCTGCATAACCATTCTGACTATTGAAGATTGGTGCAAAGAAGGCATTCAGTTCTTCCGACTTTTCCTCATTCTTTGTGATCATAATCAACCCTGCATCCAATATAAAATGGAGATTGTCCTTGGCATTCCGTTGTCACTAATCTTCTTAAGCAAACAATTTTTGCAGTTTTTTACTGAAGGGGCCAGATGAAGTTCTGGCTTTTGCCTTCCTGATTTTCTTTCTACATGAGGTGGGAGCCAAGGGGTGGGACACATGGTGGGCTGGGTGGGAAAATCAATTTGTTTGGGCAGAGGACTTCTTTGGCTATGTTTAGGGGAGGAAGACACGATGGAGGAAGGGAGAGATGCAGTCCATTGGGAGAGGAAAAAGCGTAGGCAACGTCGAGGGTCAAAAGCCGAAAAACAAGGCCTTGATGATTCCGGCGGTATCAATGTCTCTCCATGACAAGGGGTGGCCATGCCCACCAGGCCTTTGTGACCCACGGTTACATCGTGCCCAGGGCCCATTGTGACACGGCTCCATGCGGTGACACGCATGGCTCTTGTAGGGCCAAAGCCCTCGTGTTGTCACTCTCAGGAGAGCAGCTCTCTGAGGAGGCAGCAGCTCTCTCACAAGGCAGCAGCTCCTCAGGAGGAAGCAGCTCTCCCGGGTGATCTTGGCCAGTGCTCTTCAGAGCACATCCAAGATGTCCAAGAGTCCAAGAAAGCTGAACCCAAACTGCCAGTCCTGTGAGGGACAGCCGCTGCTGTCCAAGCGGCGACAGGTGAGGGACGGAAATGGAGGGAAAGGCGGCAGTGAGACCTGGGGGAGGGCTGGGGGCAGAGAGCGGCAGCCAAACCTGGCTCCAGGCCACGCTCTGGGGACGAGGCGGTGCCAGGATGGCCAGGATGAGGGAATGGCCCAGAGACAGCGAGCGCAGCTGGGAGCCCAGCCTGACCTGGCTGCTGTGGCTGGCGCCTGCCTTGGGGCCAGAGCTGGGCACGCCAACATGAGGAGGTGCAGTCTGCTCATACAGCCACCTCCATCTCTCTCCTACCCCTGCTTCCCACAGGTGCCCCAGAGGCCACCGCAGGCAGCAGCGGATATCACATGGGTGACCGTCACACCCCTCCATGGGGACAGACTGGTCCCCAGAGCGGTCACCTCATCAAGACCCAGAGGACTGGGATTAAAGGAGGACAGCCTGGAGGGAGGGCACTCAGTGCCCCTCAGCGGCACAGTCACACGGACACCAAGATTGTCCGTGTCAGACTTGCCGCCTCTCCACGGCCCTCCATTGTCAGTGACACCTCCGTGGCAGCTCAGCCTAAAAAAGCCAAGAGCAGCCTTGGCAAGGGTCACGATGTCCTCTCTGCCAGCAGCCCCAGAAACCTCTGGCAGCAGACCCAGAGCACGGTCTGGGAGCCCCGTGGCCAGCTACGACCATGACCTTGTGCCACCTTCTCCATGGGGCACTATGGCTGCTGACAGGGCCCTGCAAACACCTACCCTGGACAGCACAGGCGAAAGAGCCTGGCAAGGATCAGCGGCAAGGCCGGGCCATCGCCTGCCACCCCTGCGACGTGCGGGCGGCCCGCTGCTCCGCACAGGGACCCAGCCTGCCTGGGAGCACCGGGGGCACACCGAGACCGAGGAGCTCCCTGAGGTGCAGGACGTGCACGGTGGCAAAACATCCAGAGGCCTGTTTAGAGGCCTTGCCCCGTGCCTCTGTGGGGACGCTTCCATCACGTCCACCTGCACCCAGGAGCAGTCAAGTCTCTGCCAAGAGGTAGATGCAGAGCCCCAGGTGCTGCCCAGCACTCCTGGCTTGACAGCAGGCTCCACAAGAGAAACGGGAAACTCCTCTGAGCTCCTGTCTCCTGCCCTGATTGCAGAGCCATGCTCTGGCTCTGACAACGCATGGATGGGGCATGCTTCTCTAAAGGAGCCAGAGGAGAAGTGGGAGGAGGAAGAACTCCCAAACACGGAGTCTTCAGGAGAGAGGCACAGCGACCCACGGAGTGTGTTGCTTGCCCCATTGGAAGAGAATAAGGAAGAGGCACTAGCTTCTCCTTTGGCTGGCGATCCCTGTGACAACGGGCCCAGTGAGCTTTTCCCCACCTCAGAGGCTGAGGAAGCCTCAGGCTTCTCCACTTTGTCTTTGTCTGGAGGGACCTGTGAGGAGAGGGGAACACATTGGCCGGCAGAGCAAACAGCCAACAGCGAGCTGCTGGTCACAGAGAGTGAGGATGCTTCAAAGTCCCTTCTGCACATTAAGGCAGAGGAGCCGGAGGAGTTGGAGGAAGACATTCTCTCCTCCCTTCATGAAGAAAGCATCGTGATGCCGCACAGCCTTTGCACCTTGGCCAGTGACTGCGCAGGAGAGACCGAAAGCCAGGCACAGCTCGCGCCTCCTGACCAGTTTGCAGAGTTCGGGTCTCTCTTTAACAACAAGGACACGCCATGCTGGGACATTTGCGTAGATGAGATACTGGCCACGTGGGAGGAAGAGGAGCTCCCCGACAGCGACGCTGCAGGTGAGGGGGACAGCCATGCAGAGTGCCCATTGTGTCCTGCCCTGCAAGACATAGAATCAGAGCCAGCAGCTTCTCCCCTGGACAGTGATCCTTGTGGCGAGGGGCACAGTAAGCCTCGCGCCATGGCACTGCCCAAAGACCCAAAGATGTCCCCTTGCACCTTGCCAGCCAATCCCACGGAGGAGCCCGATGCAGCATGCATGGATGCTGGCGATTCCCAGGTCAGCCTTGCCCCGCAAAATCCCAGTGGGCCTGCGGTGCTGGCAGGCGCTTGCCCTGTGCCTTCCCAGCCCCTGGCATGCTGTGTTCCTTCCCCCACCACAAACATGACCCTTGTCCCGCAGCCCCCGGCCCCACGGCGAAGGCGCTCCATCCTCAAGACCGTCCGGCGGGCTCTGAGGCGGCTTTTCTCCTTCAGCTGCCTCAGGGCTCAGCCAGAGGAGTGAGTCCAATTGCCAGCATGTGAGAGGCAGTCTGAAGTTCCTCTCATTTGCCTCACACCATCTCAGGGACAGACATCGGGACCATGAGGACCCTGATCAGAATTTTTCTATCTGTTTCTCCCCCTCAGCCATTTTCTATAGACTTACCTTTTTCTCCCATGATGGTTTATCCTAATAAAAGCCCCTGAGATATCTAGAGACTTTGAGATCTCTCCTATGTGACTAGGTGAACTCCATCGGCTGGATCCTGATCGGAATTCTTTCCGATCTTTCTTGAATGCCAAAGATCCTGAGGCTCCTGAGCAGAGTTCTGCCCTGCCAAGCGATTGCTCACAGCTGTGTCTGCAGTGATTGCTTCTAGCAGGGCCTGTCAGGTGGTGACGTGCCCTATGTGCCTGTGCCTGCTTCACAACAAGAGGCCAGGAATTTTCCCACCTCTTGGCCAGATGAACATGCAGGGTTAACTTTTGTAGCCCTCCATGGAAAACCCTTCATCTGCTCCACTACTACCATGACGGACAGACTGATAGGGAAGAATCCTCTCTCTCAAGGACTGAGACATGAGACCCCTATATGGAGAAGCTCCTCCCTCCCAAGGACTGAGATTGAAACCCCTAACACGGGGAGGTGTGTGGAGGAGCTGACCTGACCAGAGCGAGCTATTTGCCTGCAGATGTGGCCATTGGACCAAGAAGACACTGGTTCTCACCTACTGCTCAGAATATGGACTACTAGAGCTATTCTTTATTGTATCTCTTTCTCCCCCTTGGCAATTTTCAATGGATTTACCTCTTACCCCCCCGTGATGGTTTATCATAAGAAAAATCCCTGAGTTAACTAGAGACTTTGAGATCTCCTCAATGTGACTAGGTGAACTCCATCGGCTGGAAAAGGAGGACTTTGTCTCTCTACATTTGATAGCTATATTCCCTGTTTCTTTCTCCCCCCTCTTTTCTTTTCTTTTCCCTGATTCCTTTAACACATTTGCTGTGGTCATTTAATAAAGGTGTATTTGTTTTGATTGATACTGCAATTCCCTTTGCGTTTTGCTTTTTTGGCACTCTGAGATCAGTGAAAGGAAGCATCACGGCTCCCCGCTGGGAGAGCTAATTGTGACACAGCACCAGGCACATCCCAAGAGATTGCTGCTCACCCTCAGGCCACGCAGCTCCCAGAGGCAATGGCACAGGGAGGCTCGTAGTGGGTGCACCGATAGATGGACAGATTGATGGACAGATGCATGGATGGATAATGCCCAAGGTAACCAATTGCCACAGGTAGATCCTGCTGCTGATCCCAGCCCACGACTCTCGGAGCCAACTCCAAGGCAGCCTGGTTGAGGAGAGCTGCCTAAGGAAGGGTGGCAGCGGTGCCTTGTTGAATCCCAGAGAAGCTGACTTTAGGGCCTGTCTGCAGTGTGGGTGCACATTCCCACCCTGTGCCCAGCCACATGAGGAGCTGGGAAATGCTCCTTGGACTGCAGCATTTCAGGCAAAGGCAGGCACACCCATCTTCCATTTGAATGGCACGTGGGAGAACGCCTCCCTGGATCCCCACAACATGGACTGGAGAAAATGGCTAACCGTGGAAGACTGATCTGGGGCCCCCACCTCCACCTCCATGGGAACCACTGGGACCCGTCAGCACTGAGAAGCCCAGGGTGAGAAACAAGCCACAGCATGCTGCTGGAGCCAAGCGTGGTGTCTGTCTTCTTCTTGATGTCTCCATCCCTTCCCCCTCATTCTTCCCCCCTCTCTCCTTGCCATCCTTCTCTTTGCTATTCTTTGCTAGCTGTCTACGTAACATTTACTGTTGAATTAATTCTCTGTTGTTGACTTTGCTACATGTCCTCATTGGCACCTAAATTCACACCGAGTCATCTCTCACTGATGGCGTCTTAACAGGGGCACACATCTGTGCACAACCCAAGCGCTGTCCCCACAGTGCCCAGCACCGAGGGACAATCACTGCCCTGGTCCTGCTGGCCACACTATTTCTGACAGAGATGGCCAGGATGCCACTGGCCTTCTTGCCCATGTGGGCACACACCAGCTCACGTTCAGCCGCTGTCAGCCCACACTGCCAGGGCCTTTCCTGCTGGGCAGCTTTCCATCCACTCTCTCCCCAACCTGGGATATTACAAGGCCTTGGAGGGACACAAGGACAGGACCATGTCCTTGGTATTCCTGAACCTCATCCTGCTGGCCTGATACCGCTGATTGAGCCCGTCCACATTCTCCCAAAGAGCCTTCCAAGCTTCCAGGATGCTGACACTCCGACCCACCTGGGTCGTGTGAGAAATTCACGACTGAGGGTATACTCCATGCCTTTAGCCACATCAGCAGGAGAAAAATAGTAAAAAGGACTGAGCCCAGGGGACACCATAAGTGACTGGACACCACCTGGATTTGGCACCATTCACCCCCACCCTCTGGGACCCAGTCCCAACAGTTCCTAACCCAGCAAAGAGTGTGCCTTCCCAAGCCTGGGTTGGTGGCTTTTCCAAGGCTGTGGTGTTAGAGACAGAGTCAAAGGCTTTGCTCAAATCCAGGGAGACTCCAGGCACAGCTTCTCCCTCAGCCTGGAATTGGGTCACCCACTGATTAAAGGACATCACGTTCTCAGGCGGGGCCTGCCTTTGCTAAACCCATGCTGGCTGGGCCTGATTGCTCATTTGTCGGCTCTGTGCCGTGTGATCCCCCTCATGATGATCTGCTCCAGAACCCTGCCAGCTAAGCCTGAGCTCAGGCTGACAGGCCTGCAGTTCCCTGCATCCTCCCTGCAGCCCTTCTTGGGCATGGGTGTCACGCTGCCACCTCCACTCATCTGGGACCTCCCTGACTGTCCAGCACTGAGCAGAAAAGGCAAAGTGATGCTTAGCGAGCTCTTCTGCCGGCTCCCTGAGTGACCTTGGGAAACTCTTGGCCAGGCTCATAGATTTGGCAGTGTCTTAGGGGCTGTGCAAGTGAGTTACTACTTCCTCCTGGATTGCAGGGGCTCTAGTCTGCTCCCTGTCCCTGCCTGCTGGCTCAGGGGGCTGCTTGTCCTCTGCATAACCATTCTGACTATTGAAGATTGGTGCAAAGAAGGCATTCAGTTCTTCCGACTTTTCCTCATTCTTTGTGATCATAATCAACCCTGCATCCAATATAAAATGGAGATTGTCCTTGGCATTCCGTTGTCACTAATCTTCTTAAGCAAACAATTTTTGTAGTTTTTTACTGAAGGGGCCAGATGAAGTTCTGGCTTTTGCCTTCCTGATTTTCTTTCTACATGAGGTGGGAGCCAAGGGGTGGGACACATGGTGGGCTGGGTGGGAAAATCAATTTGTTTGGGCAGAGGACTTCTTTGGCTATGTTTAGGGGAGGAAGACACGATGGAGGAAGGGAGAGATGCAGTCCATTGGGAGAGGAAAAAGCGTAGGCAACGTCGAGGGTCAAAAGCCGAAAAACAAGGCCTTGATGATTCCGGCGGTATCAATGTCTCTCCATGACAAGGGGTGGCCATGCCCACCAGGCCTTTGTGACCCACGGTTACATCGTGCCCAGGGCCCATTGTGACACGGCTCCATGCGGTGACACGCATGGCTCTTGTAGGGCCAAAGCCCTCGTGTTGTCACTCTCAGGAGAGCAGCTCTCTGAGGAGGCAGCAGCTCTCTCACAAGGCAGCAGCTCCTCAGGAGGAAGCAGCTCTCCCGGGTGATCTTGGCCAGTGCTCTTCAGAGCACATCCAAGATGTCCAAGAGTCCAAGAAAGCTGAACCCAAACTGCCAGTCCTGTGAGGGACAGCCGCTGCTGTCCAAGCGGCGACAGGTGAGGGACGGAAATGGAGGGAAAGGCGGCAGTGAGACCTGGGGGAGGGCTGGGGGCAGAGAGCGGCAGCCAAACCTGGCTCCAGGCCACGCTCTGGGGACGAGGCGGTGCCAGGATGGCCAGGATGAGGGAATGGCCCAGAGACAGCGAGCGCAGCTGGGAGCCCAGCCTGACCTGGCTGCTGTGGCTGGCGCCTGCCTTGGGGCCAGAGCTGGGCACGCCAACATGAGGAGGTGCAGTCTGCTCGTACAGCCACCTCCATCTCTCTCCTACCCCTGCTTCCCACAGGTGCCCCAGAGGCCGCCGCAGGCAGCAGCGGATGTCACATGGGTGACCGTCACACCCCTCCATGGGGACAGACTGGTCCCCAGACCGGTCACCTCATCAAGACCCAGAGGACTGGGATTAAAGGAGGACAGCCTGGAGGGAGGGCACTCAGTGCCCCTCAGCGGCACAGTCACACGGACACCAAGATTGTCCGTGTCAGACTTGCCGCCTCTCCACGGCCCTCCATTGTCAGTGACACCTCCGTGGCAGCTCAGCCTAAAAAAGCCAAGAGCAGCCTTGGCAAGGGTCACGATGTCCTCTCTGCCAGCAGCCCCAGAAACCTCTGGCAGCAGACCCAGAGCACGGTCTGGGAGCCCTGTGGCCAGCTACGACCATGACCTAGTGCCACCTTCTCCATGGGGCACTATGGCTGCTGACAGGGCCCAGCAAACACCTTCCCTGGACAGCACAGGCGAAAGAGCCTGGCAAGGATCAGCGCCAAGGCCGGGCCATCGCCTGCCACCCCTGCGACGTGCGGGTGGCCCGCTGCTCCGCACAGGGACCCAGCCTGCCTGGGAGCACCGGGGGCACACCGAGACCGAGGAGCTCCCTGAGGTGCAGGACGTGCACGGTGGCAAAACATCCAGAGGCCTGTTTAGAGGCCTTGCCCCGTGCCTCTGTGGGGACGCTTCCATCACGTCCACCTGCACCCAGGAGCAGTCAAGTCTCTGCCAAGAGGTAGATGCAGAGCCCCAGGTGCTGCCCAGCACTCCTGGCTTGACAGCAGGCTCCACAAGAGAAACGGGAAACTCCTCTGAGCTCCTGTCTCCTGCCCTGATTGCAGAGCCATGCTCTGGCTCTGACAACGCATGGATGGGGCATGCTTCTCTAAAGGAGCCAGAGGAGAAGTGGGAGGAGGAAGAACTCCCAAACACGGAGTCTTCAGGAGAGGGGCACAGCGACCCACGGAGTGTGTTGCTTGCCCCATTGGAAGAGAATAAGGAAGAGGCACTAGCTTCTCCTTTGGCTGGCGATCCCTGTGACAACGGACCCAGTGAGCTTTTCCCCACCTCAGAGGCTGAGGAAGCCTCAGGCTTCTCCACTTTGTCTGTGTCTGGAGGGACCTGTGAGGAGAGGGGAACACATTGGCCGGCAGAGCAAACAGCCAACAGCGAGCTGCTGGTCACAGAGAGTGAGGATGCTTCAAAGTCCCTTCTGCACATTAAGGCAGAGGAGCCGGAGGAGTTGGAGGAAGACATTCTCTCCTCCCTTCATGAAGAAAGCATCCTGATGCCGCACAGCCTTTGCACCTTGGCCAGTGACTGCGCAGAAGAGACCGAAAGCCAGGCACAGTTCGTGCCTCCTGACCAGTTTGCAGATTTCGGGTCTCTCTTTAACAACAAGGACACGCCAGACTGCGACATTTGCATAGATGAGATACTGGCAGAGTGGGAGGAAGAGGAGCTCCCCGACAGCGACGCTGCAGGTGAGGGGGACAGCCATGCAGAGTGCGCATTTTGTCCCGCCCTGCAAGACATAGAATCAGAGCCAGCAGCTTCTCCCCTAGACAGTGATCCTTGTGGCGAGGGGCACGGTAAGCCTCGCGCCATGGCACTGCCCAAATACCCAAAGATGTCCCCTTGCACCCTACCAGCCAATCCCACAGAGGAGCCCGGTGCAGCATGCATGGAAGCTGGCGATTCCCAGGTCAGCCTTGCCCCGCAAATCCCAGTGGGTCTGCGGTGCTGGCAGGCGCTTGCCCTGTGCCTTCCCAGCCCCTGGCATGCTGTGTTCCTTCCCCCACCACAAACATGACCCTTGTCCCGCAGCCCCCGGCCCCACGGCGAAGGCGCTCCATCCTCAAGACCGTCCGGCGGGCACTGAGGCAGCTTTTCTCCTTCAGCTGCCTCAAGGCTCAGCCAGAGGAGTGAGTCCAATTGCCAGCATGTGAGAGGCAGTCTGAAGTTCCTCTCATTTGCCTCACAACCAACTCAAGGACAGACATCGGGACCCTGAGGACCCTGATCTGAATTCTTCTGTTTCTCCCCCTCAGCCATTTTCCATAGACTTACCTTTTTCCCCCTGTGATGGTTTATCCTAATAAACGCCCTGAGTTAACTAGAGACTTTGAGATCTCCTCAATGTGACTAGGTGAACTCCATCGGCTGGAAAAGGAGGACTTTGTCTCTCTACATTTGATAGCTATATTCCCTGTTTCTTTCTCCCCCCTCTTTTCTTTTCTTTTCCCTGATTCCTTTAACACATTTTCTGTGGTCATTCAATAAAGGTGTATTTGATTTGATTGATACTGCAATTCCCTTTCCGTGTTGGTTTTTTGGCACTCTGAGATCAGTGAAAGGAAGCATCACGGCTCCCCGCTGGGAGAGCGAATTGTGACACAGCACCAGGCACATCCCAAGAGATTGCTGCTCACCCTCAGGCCACGCAGCTCCCAGAGGCAATGGCACAGGGAGGCTCGTAGTGGGCACACCGATGGATGGACAGATTGATGGAGAGATGCATGGATGGATAATGCCCAAGGTAACCAATTGCCACAGGTAGGTCCTGCTGCTGATCCCAGCCCACGACTCTCAAAGCCAACTCCAAGGCAGCCTGGTTGAGGAGAGCTGCCTAAGGAAGGGTGGCAGCGGTGCCTTGTTGAATCCCAGAGAAGCTGACTTTAGGGCCCGGCTGCAGTGTGGGTGCACATTCCCACCCTGTGCACAGCCACATTAAGAGCTGGGAAATGCTCCTTGGACTGCAGCATTTCAGGCAAAGGCAGGCACACCCATCTTCCATTTGAATGGCACGTGGGAGAACGCCTCCCTGGATCCCCACAACATGGACTGGAGAAAATGGATAACCGTGGAAGACTGATCTGGGGCCCCCCCCTCCACCTCCATGGGAACCACTGGGACCCGTCAGCACTGAGAAGCCCAGGGTGAGAAACAAGCCACAGCATGCTGCTGGAGCCAAGCATGGTGTCTGTCTTGATGTCTCCAGCCCTTGCCCCTCCTTCCACCTCATTCTTCCACCCTCTCCTTCTCATCCTTCTATTTGCTATTCCTTTCTATCTCTCTTTTTTCCATTTATTGCCAAATAAAATCTCTATTGTTGACTTTGGTGCATGTCCATGTTTTCACCTTAATTTGCACAGAGCAATTTTTCACTAATGGTGTCTTAACAGTGGTACACATCTGTGCACAGCCCAAGAGCTGTGGCCAACAGTGCCCAGCACCGAGGGACAATCACTGCCCTGGTCCTGCTGGCCACACTATTTCTGACAGAGATGGCCAGGATGCTCCTGGCCTTCTTGTCCATGTGGGCACATGGTTGCTCCTATTTTTTTTCCCAGCACTCTGCCCCCTGCCTTGAGCAACACAGGGTTTTTTCATAACTCAAGCACAAGACCCAATCATTTTTCTTACTGAACCTCATTCCACTGACCTTTCACCAGCAATCCAGCCTTTACATATCCCTCTGCAGAACCCTCCTGCCCTTCAGTATATATACATTCCCACTCTATTGATGCAAACTCGTAACTTGCTGAGTGTGGCATCAGTCGCCTCCTCTGGATAAAGAGAGATATTAATCAGGACTGGACCTAATACTGAGCCCTGAGGCCCAGTAGTGATTGTCTCCTAGCTGGATTTAACTTCATTCCCCACCTCTCTGTCCCAGCCATTAAGTAATTTGATGAATTGACATAGATTTGAATCAAGACAGATTCTCCAGGAGAACACTGTGGGAAATGGTGTCAAAGGCTTTACTAAACTCCAGTTAGATACATCTACAACCTTTGCCTCATCCACTTAAGCAGGTCACCTTGTAAAAGGAAGTGATTTAGTTTGGTCAGGGAGGACCTGCCTTTCATGTACCCATTCTGGCTGATGCCCTGGTTGTCCTGCATGTGCTGCAAAATCACACTCAGGATGATCTGCTCCATGACCTTCCCTGACACCGAGGTCTGGCTGACAGGCCTGGAGCTCTCCAGAGCCTCTTTCCAGCCAAGGCACACTGTGACACACAAACCTGTGGGAACCAAGAATTAAGTCCTTGGGACTATGTCTATGCCAGCAAATTACATGGAGTCAGGAACTGTCCTTTGTCACTAAACTCAGTTTCATACCTTGTTAGATTGCTGGCATTTTTCCTGGTGTTCTTTTAGCCAACTAGCACTGTCCCAAATTGTTCCTTATCACAGCTCAATAATTAGCACAGGCAAGCAACCATTCCTAATAAGCAGTTTCCATGCAGCTACACTTTACTGAAGGGTATGAGAGTGAGGTGGTTTGGATGTGTTAGAGTTGTCCTTTCCATGCCAAGGTGTCCCAGTGACAGAGAAACATCCTAAACAAGCATAATTTGTTAGTATAAATTAAGTTTATGCATCCTGATTCCTACATGTTTACCCTAAACAAAATATCATCTGAATGTTCTGTTCCAAGCTTTGCTGTTGCTGTCCAAAAACATCTCAGGAAGACTAGATATTAGACAAGAAGGAGTTAAATGATGTGATGAACCCTGATTTTGAGAGCAGGAGCTTTGTCTGCAAAAACTAAGTGCAAACTCATGACTGGAAAGAACATGCTGATGACTTACTGACTGTTCTTTCCTCAATGCAGCTTTATTTTCTCTATTTTTAAATTACTATTTTTTGCTTTGTTTCAAAAGGAAGGTGCTGGTCATGTTAGAACTCTGCCCTGGTACTAACAGCTGGCTACCATCGGTTCATTAAACTGTGCCACTTCAAAATGCCAGCAAAGTAACAATGGATGGAGGCTCTGCAGCTGGGATGATGTGATTCTGCCATGGAGCAGCCATAAACTTTGTACCACCAGTTGTGCCACCAGCCTGTGCTGGTGGTTTGTATTGGGGCAGCCATGCCAAGGATTGTAATGTGGGAAAAGCAGCAGCATAATGGAACCACAGATGTGTCATTCTTATCTGGTGTTCGTTCTGCTCTGGTGCGCTGGCACAGAGCTCAAAATTAATCTCTCACTCTTGATGTGAGTTCATTAGTTTGCTGTGTAGATATGCAGCATGTATGGAAGAATGAGGAAAATGAACTGTTAACCTTATCCTGGTCTAGGTATCAATGGGATCCTTTGAAAACCCTTATACTTTGAAGGCATTTTTGCTAGGTGGTACCTCCAAGTATGTTTCCAATACAGAACTATTTTCTTCAGTTTTTCACAAACCCTAAAGCACTGAAAGATATCAAGTCTCTCTGATCCTTCTGAGTCTTCTCCAGAATTATGTATTTCCTCCTTTGCAGAGCTTATGTGTTGTCCCAGCAGTTTTATTTCCTAGTGAGGTTTTTTTCTTAGATGTCTGATATCCATAGAAGCATTGGAAATCATTAAACCCAGAGATTGAATTACTCGTATGAGTGGAATATTCAGAAACTGCAGATGTCCCTTCTGAATTAACTTAGGTGGGGACAAATTTTACTCTTTCCTCTCTCCACCTGCTCTCTCTAAGTTTGGTAAGTCCACACTCACAGACTTGTTTGGAACATGTTCTGCTTAAATGTCACAGCCAATAATAAATCAAAATGAAAAAGTTATATAAATAGGCCAGAATAAAGCTGGCTTTGCATGCTGCCAGCCTACCTGAGGGAGGTCTGGTTGTCCTAAACAATAACATTAATTTTAACTTATAATAATTTAACAAGCTTATATATTAAGAAGAGAGATATGCAAGTATGCTAACATCAAAAGGGGTTAGAAAAAGCTTGAGGTTAGAAAAAGCTTATGATAACTTTTTCTGTCAGAACACTGTGACTTGAAATGCTTTGCAGATCGGGTTTTTCAGGTTCTTTCTCAGGAATTCTCTTTTAGAAGAAAACCCAGGAGAAAATTTCTGACCTTTTGACTTTTTTTCAGAATAAAATATTTAAATTTTGCTATAAATGAATTATTTTGATGTGTATTCTCAGCAGCTGTGGTGTTAACCTTCATCATAGGTTTGATCTATTGCATCTTCTGACCACAGTCTCATTGAAGGACAGTCTGAGAAACAAACTTGGTGCTTCTCCAGAGAGTGAAGAAGTGTTTCACTGAGGTGAAGGGTAAGTTACAGGCCTCTGTGATGATTACCAAAGTTCAGTGTGCAGGATCTTTCCTTTCATCAATGTAGAGATCTGGCAGCAGGTGTCTTATCCAGCCATAAAACCCACAGCAAGGTCAGCTGAGTGCCTTGACAGTCCTCCACATTTCCTGCACCTGGTCAAAGACACAGCTCCATTATTTCTATTACCTCCCATTTTTGTTGGATCAATGTAGACATACCTTCATCTCTGATGATGGACTAAGGGTCCTTGATGTTCCCAGTGGAGCATTAAGGGGAACTCAGATAATGCCCCAGGAAGGTGAGGCTGGAAGCCTGCTAGTTAGATGATTCATCTGACTTAACATTAGGTGTCTGCCACTTGCCTGGGCTTTTATTATAGTCAGTGGTGACCTGATCAGTATAGTCCATGGAGATTAGTGCATGATTCATCCTAACAATTGCAGCTATCTCACTGAGAGTGAGATGAATCATGATGCAAACTATAGTAGCTCTACTGGCTGCAAAGGCATCCCAGAGTGGCTTGCTTAGAAATAAAAGCCTAACTGTAAATATTCTCATGTAGCTAAACAAATTCCACTTCTTACATCCTAAGGGCTCTCAAAACTTCTGAAATAACTTTGACACCTGCACTTGAACACCTGAATTAGAAATGTCCATCAGAGATGAAGGTATGTCCATGAGTAACCACACTTGACAATTCTGCTATAACCATGGTGTCCCTACTGATGCTAAATTACATTGATAGGAGGACAGTAAATTGTAGCTCTTCCTGATGCCCTGCACTGAGGTGTATTGTAATACTTTCCAAGGACTGTGAGAGGTTTTTGTCTTAAGGAAACATCAAAGGTGTTATGGAAATTATTTAAATGATTCCGCTTGATAAGCAGGTCTAGGTGATTCACTTACTTGCCCTCTGGTGTGTTCTAAGTACCTGGGAGTGACAAACTTACTTGGTTGAGATATTTTTCATGGAGGAGAACAAAGGACAAAGGAGTTCAAGCAACTTCATCTTGTCTCCTGCTGCACTGTTCTGTGAGATTGACAGTATCTTTCTGACAAACTCAGAGGGAGTTGACTCCAGTAAAGCCCAGATTTTATCTCAGAAGGCTAAAGCTGTAAAACGTACACAGCTTTGAGCTGTGATTACAAAATCCATAATATTACACTTGGAGTTTTCAGTTGGGGTCTAACTTTTGGGATCAAATTAAACTATGTATAATACATATTCTTCTAAAAACAAATGAAGAATAATCTGTCTGGATGTATAATAATACTTCCCACATATTCCTTTTTTTAAACTGCAGTAAGTAGAGTCAATACAGTTTCCCACAGAGTTAATCATGCCTTGGGCATAATATTATCCAAGATTGTGGATAGAATAAATTTTTACTAAAGCTAAATACTCATTTAAAGCATAATAGTACCAGTAGAAGTTATCAGGGCATTGTCAATAAAGGAATAACTAGAGTTTGAAAGCAAAATAAAAGTCAAATAAGTTAAAATTCTTTCTTGAATAAGAAGGACTCTGGAAAATCATGGAATCATAGAATAATTCGGGTTGGAAGGAACCTTCAAGATCACCTACTTCCAAGCCTCTGGAGACACTGGTTGTATTGCATCATAGTTCTCCTCTCTGACACATCTAAAAGAAACATCTGCAATGCCCCCTGGCACTGCAGATTTAATGCCAACACAGTACAATTTAATCATGTGCTGTAGCAGGTGTTTAGCAGACTACTCAGGACATTAGCAGAGAATAAGACCAGAGCTGTTGTCTGGGAGAATGAACAATAAGAGAGGCTCTTCCGTTGTTCCCAGCAATGCTATCAATTCCTTGGTACCCATGCACATAGTGCTGCAAGGATATAATGGGGCATTCTGTGCTGGAAGGACACATCTGGGAGTCCCTGAAGAAACCTAAAAGTGTTTCTTTTGCCTTTGTAATGCCCTGTCCTCTCACAATGACCTAGAAAAAGTCTTCTAGGACACACGCGTTCCACTATCATTGTTGCCGTATCTTATTTTCCTTTTTGGAAAGTAACCTATTATCTTGCACATAAAAATATTCTGGAAAGGTTTTATGAGAAATTAACCCTAATTATACTTTTCATTCTCTTTCAGGGAATAACCCAGAAGCTTGAAGGCCATTTCATTATATAGCTGTAAATGAGCCACTCTAGGATGTAAAGAGGTCATGCATATATTATATCTATCTATCTATCTATCTATCTATCTATCTATCTATCTATCTATCTATCTATCTATTTTTCTACCTACCTACCTACCTACCTACCTACCTACCTATCTACCTACCTATACTTGAATTGCTTTTGTTTATTAAATATTCCTAATTAAACAAAAGGAAGTGTATAATTTTTTTATCCATAGTGTGGGTTTTCTAGGGAAAGGAGAATGCTACCACAACCCAAAATATGGTACAGTACATACATGCCAGAATACATCTATCATAGAAATCAGTACTAGCAAAGAGTAATCCAAAAAGGAAGAAGCAATTACATGTTTATAACTGAAAGAGACTGAGCATTTTAACCCCTTCCTTTTATTAATTATCATCTATGAAAGAAAGGCTAGAGATTTTGTTTGCAGTGTTTTACAGTCTGTATTTCACCTAGATGGAGCCATTTGTGGGGCTATTAACTGCACATGGAGACAGCCAAGCCCTTTATTCCTGTTTAGACCTTCCCTAATGGATGCATTTTCTGCTACAGATGCCTGCAAGACTCAATGAGATAACTCCAATTAGGTGAACTGAGCCTTATTCACAGTTCTTTGCTGGTGAATATCTAATTTCTATGGCATAGGATGGGACATTTCTGTAACACATCAGAAATGAAGTTGCTCCACTGAGAGGAGCGAAGAAATTGTTTTTCTGATTAGCATAAAGTCATCTCATTAGAGATGGAAAGATCGGTTCAGAACATTGGTCTAAATTTGTCAGAGCATGATTTCACATTTGGGCTTAGTTTAATAAACCTATTTTGTGGGGAAAAATATTTTCTGAAATATAAATAAATCTGGATACCTCAGGAATGTTTCATATTAAACCATCTCTCGAGAAAATCATGCAAGGAATGGAGGGCAGGTTTAAAATGTGAGGAAAACTGCTCTCAGAAGCAACATACACTCAACATAGAGGAATCTGAGAGGAATCTTTATATGATGTTTACTGTCCCAAAAGATAAGGGACTGTTGTGCAGCATTGGGATGTTTCATTTCAGGAAAGCTTTTCCCCATTTCTTTAGACCCCATTCCTTTAGTCCCTATTCCTTTAAAACTCATTATGATTTTGTTGAACCTGACCTTACAAGATATGTTTTCTCCCTTAACAAATAGCAAAGCAATTTTTTTTTTCCTGCTCATCCAGAGGTTTTGGAGAACTTCTCACAATGGAGAATACATGTATTAAACTAAAGGATTGGTGATTTCTCTCAGTTCTACCTAGGAATTGTTATTAAGGTGCATTGGAAGTGCTGTGAATGAGGAACATCAGCAGCTCCTTCCCAGCCTTTGTTTGACAGGTAACTGCAGCTGCTCTGTGATTTATAGACTTAGTAAGGATGATCTTAGCAGTCCCAGAATTAGGATGAGACAGATTGCTGCATCTTAAAATATAATGTATGATGTTGCATTAAATCTGTTACCAGCAGAATCTTAAACTTGGTATAATGTCTATAGACATGTGTAGCTGCTTACTGAAGGCAAGTAAGTCATTAACATGCAAAAACATTTCTTTAGAGAATATTTGCTTCTGAACACAATATGGAGCACAGAACCTTTGGATGAGCTCCAAGTTGTCAGTAGTAGAGTTGAGTGAATGTTTCAGATCAAGTGATGTGACTGATGAGTTTTTCTTTCTGCTTAGAAAGTGTCTTCAGACACATCAGTATATCTTGAGACTGATTTGTATCCAACCAGCTTGTGCCCACAGAACAAAAAAAACCCCACTCCCTAATTGTCTATAGCTTGATCTAGAGAAATGTCTTTGAGAATCCAGAGACACTCCACTCCTAGAGACTAGTGCAAAAGAATAATTTTTTTTATTTAAAGAAAACAAAAATTAGATGTTTCATCTAAACAGGAAGCTGCTCTAGGGAGAGTTGGTGGTGCTTATAAGGGTGTATGGAAGAAAATACTCCGTTGGGTCTGTCTTTACTTGTTAAGAGGTGTCGGGTTCAAATCTGTGTAGGAAGGTGATGTGAGCACTCCTGATGAAAATTGCATTTCTAGACTTCTTTTGGAGGTATTTTTTTCTATGTCTGCAGTGATGGGGCAGTTACCACTCTGAAGAAGATCTTTGAGACTGGTGAAACAGCGAGGTTCTGTGGAGATCCACACCAAGAGACCTCTAAGTATTTGGATCCTTTGATCTTTGGTCATTGGCACTTGGTTTAAGTGTGACCATGGTAGTGCTGGGCTAATGGTTGAACTCAATGGCTTAAAGGTCTTTTCCAACCTAAACAATTCTATGGTTCTATCCACAAAATACCAGATCAGGAAGACAAAATGAAAGCGTTTTGCAAAGGATACTCTGAGATGGTTGAGTTTGGGTACAACTCAACTGGGAAACCAGAGATGTTCAGATGAACACCTCAAGCTTCAGATCATGTTTCCTGATATAATCTACTTAGACCTGGGAGGTTTCTCACCATTGCTCACCAGCTGTGGTGAGGACAGAACTAGTCTCCCTACAGAGATAATGCCTCCTGCACTCAGGACTTTCCTGTCACTGGATTCCTGGAAAAATGCCTAATAAATGACCTTGGTGATGGGTAGTAATGCAGTCAGTGGGATTTACCAGCAAGACCCCTGAAGATTTGCTGTCTCTTTATGCTTTTCTGATCTACTTTTCCCTTTCTCGTCTCACTCCTTGTCAGTTCAGAGTGCAAACTGGCCAAAGGAGGGCTTAGCTCTGTGCATGCAAGATCCTTTCTGAAATGGATGTTCTGGCTTCCCACAAGGCCTCCAAGTGTCTGCACCCCAGCAGTAATACAGGCATAAAGTCAGCTGAGGTATCTCCATACTACTGTCCATGGATTTCTGCCAGGAGATTTGTGGCTCATTATTCAATGCCTCAAGTACTGGCTCAAAAATAGAAGGAATGTTTTGGGTTATAGGAGTGATCTATAGTGGTTTGGGAAATCCCTTTTCCTTAAGAGCCCAAGGAAAAAAACAGCTCTGGAAACAGAAAATGTTTTTTTTTTTTTTAATGGTAAAAGCACTGCTGTCCCTATGCTGAAGGAAGAACTAATCTCTTGCTAAGCTGTTTTTTTCCCCTCATCAATTCATGTTTAGTTAACAGTGTTTAAACTGCATCATTATAATCCTTTCCTCTAATAAATGCTTCAGCCTTTCAACTACAGCAAGGTGGCTTATGTGTGTGTACACTGCAGAGCCAATCTGCAGTGCCTTGTGGCAGTGTTTGCAGAGGATGTAGTAGGAGTTTAGTGCCATCTCTGGGGAGTTGGACCTCTACTATTTACAGTCACATGAGTGTAAGTCCTTGCATATCATTTCTGAAATGTCACCCTGATAACAGTACATATCAAAGTGTGAAATTCTGTGCATGTTTGTGCCACCAGATTTTGGCATGAATTTGGAATTTGAAGAGCAGAAACTGGTCCCACTAAATAATATGAACCTTGTGGACTCATGCCAGCTGCTTCCTGCTAATGTGACCTTTTCTTCCATGTTTCTCTTCCCCTGTCTGGCTGATGGATAGGATGATTTTAAGAGACTTTAGTACATGATAGGGCTGCCACGTTTGGATCCACATCCAATTATTTCCAAAGGTCAGAGGCACTTGCACTGGGCATTCTTGTTTGCATTCCTTCTCTAAATTTCTAGGAATACTGTGACAAAAATAAGGCAGACCATAATTCTACCGAATAGATGAACCCTTGGCTAGATATCACTACTATCTTTCTTATTATAACATATATTTTAAAATAAACCAATTTATTCCTTACCTGCCTGCTCGTATGTCTTTTTGTACCTTCATATTCCAGCACTGAGCTTCCCTGGAGATAGAACTGAATAAGAGAGATTGCTGGATGGATTCCATCTGGCAGCTCCTGTGTTAATATTGGTATTAACTTCAGGAGTTGTCAAACAATAAATAAATGAATGAAAAACCAAAACATGCTGGGGTTTTTATTTTTTGACATGGCAGAAGAATGAAAAACAGAACGGAGAGAGCTTAGGCCTCCTAGTTTGTTCTATCTGTCCTGAGATAGAAAGAAATCAATTTAAACTTTTTTGAGATCAGTATCCATGAAAAACTTATGACTAAATAAATCAAAATGAGAAAATCATTGACTAAAGTCATATTCTGGCTATCTAGACATTAAAATGTGTGCTTCCATTTTGTCAGCCACTATTTTTTTGATCCCCATATGCTTCAAATTTAAAGATTCTGTTACTTCTCCGAATTATTTTTACATTTATCTTTCTGTGGATCCAGATCTTTGCTTTTGGTTAGAAGGAACAAAATTCCTGAGGACTACAATCTTTTAGATTCTGTGCAAGCTGTAAAGTTCCCCTGAAACCACTTTCATTAATTTTGCAGAAGTTGCAGCCTTAAGGCTTTAAAAAGTGCTAAGCAATCAGCAGTCACTCATTTGGGAGCCTAATTATGGAGTTAGGAAACAAATATGTCTTGGTCTATCACTTGCCTTGCATAATATGTGTTCTGGGACTTAACCCCACACCTGCTCATACAGATGTGTAAATACTTGAGATTGCTGGGCAGCAACACAAAGATTTCTTCCCAAGTATGCCACTGAGTGACATGGGAAAACATCTGCACCTTCACCCCATCAAGAGAAGTCTCCTGGTGGCTGAAATTGATATTTTATGATTTCAGATGTCATCTGATGTATTTGAAGTGTCTCTGAGTAGCAAAATAATGACCTCTATGCTATGACTTGATATACATTCTCACATACAAGTTGCAGGAAAAGTGCAGACATTGTCCTTTCAGATGTGGAATAAACAGAATTAAGCAAAGATGTGCTATTTTCTGAACTGTTTCTTTTTTAAGAACATTTCTAACCTCTATGCCAAACCAACTCATCTCAATTTTAGCAATAATTCAATTTTTTTCCTCCCATGTTTTATTGACAATAGCAATAGACATTGGCTTTTGAAGGTAAAGCAGAATTACTTGGAATGGATTGGCACAGTTTGTCTGACAGAGGGTTTGGAAGAGGAGCTGAGCTCACCTGGGTGAGGCAAGCCATGACCTTGGACTCATTTGATCCTCCTTCCATTTGTCATCCCTTAACTGAATCCCTGCCTCCTCAATTCTTCTTTTCCCTGTTTTCATAGCCTGAGGTGATGCTTGCTGCATAGTTTGAGATTTTGAGGCTTTTGGAGGAATGTAAATCAACCTTTTTCTTTTATGTATGAGATGACACTGGTGGGTAAGCACTGGCCAAGGGCCAAGCTCCCATCCAGCTGCTGTCTCCCTCCCCCTCCTCAAGAGATCAGGTGGAAGTAATAGGATGGAAAATCTCTCAGTTTAAGACAAAGACAGGGAAATCATTTTCCAATTACTGACATGGGCAAAACAGATTTGACTTGGGAAAGGTAGCTCAATCTATTATCAGTTATAATAGATTGAGGTAATCAGAAACAAAGACAAAAACTAAACACCTCCCTCCCACCCCCATTCCCCCTTCTTTCCCAGTTCCTCTCCCCTGAGAGTGCAGGGATGAGGCTGTGGTTGGTCCCTCACAGCCCAGTGTGGGCTGGCCTGTGTCCCTGGTTACAGTCCTTCAGGGACGGCTGTTCCCAGTGGGGGTCTCCCCACTGTCTCCATATTCTGTGGCTCCAAGGGTTTGCTGCCTCCAGCCTTCTCCTTCCACACTGGAGTGTAACTGCTCCTCTCCAGGACAGTCATCGAGGTACGTGAAGGAGCTCTGCTTCCATATTCCTTTTTGATACCGAGTTCCTTTTTTCATTCATGCCCCATAACTCCTTCCAGTGTGAAAAACCCCACAAATGCCTCCTGCCAGTCTCTTTTCCTACACATATCCATTCTCAACCCTTTCCTCTCCATGGGACTGAAGAGTCAGCTGTGAATGCTGAATTTCCCAAGAACAGTGCAATGCTTTCTGAATGACTCAAGCAGAAGCTTTGTCTGAGGTTGCTGGAAACATGTGCATTGGAATTCTTGCCAAGATTTGTAAAGGACAAAGACCAAGGGTTTGAATTTAGGTAAACTCCTTTACAGTTGTGGAGCAAGTGGAATTGGTCCCCAATCTACATGGTCAGAAACTGGGAATAAAGGTTCTGCAATAAAATCTCCAGGTGGAGTTAAAAGGGATGGATGCCAGATGGGGATATTAAATCATGGGATGCTGAATTATGGATACCAGAGTGGACAGTCCAACGACACAAGGAACTTGATAGAATAGAGACATGGGAAGAGAAACAATTAAATTATATGGCAGAAAATGTGAAATCTGATCTGGGTGCATTGAGGGAAAACTCATCCCAAATATCCACTTGATAACAGAAAAAAAAAGTCTGAGAAAAATCTAAGCTGAATCTAAACAAATCTACAAAAATCTCCACAGGCAAGGAGATTTTCCTGGTTCTCCAGCCTTCTTAATCTGGGAATTTGAGAGGGGATGTGTTTGTCTGGGAGGTGATGAGGAAGGATGGGGTAATGGAGAATGCCTCTGCCTCCAGCATCTTCAAGTGCTGTGTGCACACACTCATCTTCCACTCAATGCAATTTCATTTAGATTGTTGTCCCACTTCCTCACAACACAGGAGTCGTGTTTCCCCTGGAGAGACTCTCCCAGGTGACTCCCTGCTAAATTTTCCATATTGTAAGGGTCACACAATAATTATAAAGACGTATCAGGAGAAACACTGACTTAGGGAAACAACAAGGAAAAGATGTGATTCTTCTGGTAATGAAATTGTGAAGAACAGCTTGAAGAGGAAGATGAAAAAATAGATACCAAAACAGGAAATGTAAGCTTTGAAAAAGAAGTCAGAATTGCTGTTTTTAGAGGAAAACAGTCTATAGAACAGATTCTTCTCTAAACACAACTGATATTTGCAATGAGTTGATCAGAAGAAAAGGCAGCTTAGCTTTTTAAAAAGCAAAAATCTTGCAAAGAATTGATCTGAAGTGTTATTCAGGGTCAGATCCATCATTCCCCTTCCCTGCTGCTTTATATCTGGGACTTCCAGGCCTCCAGGCACCAAGGAATACAACTTCACCTCAGCCAGAATCACATCACATAGTTGGTTTTTCTCCTGATATTTGATATGAATTAACATCCTTACTAGAAATTGCCAGTTTAAATCATCAATTACTAATGATTAAATTAGCCTAGGCCTAGTTAGCTATCTAAACATCCAGTCCCCTTTGGAATTATGTTTATGATCTGTCTGATTAGGGAAGCATTGGAAAATACCCTGCATCATTTTGTGATGATGAGAAAAACAAAATGTTTGTGAAAAACTAAAGGCTTTTCACTTTGAAGAAATGAAACAAAAGTCCGTGTTGAGGACAGGTTGCTTTTATTTCTGTTTGAAAGAGCATGATGAAATAAAGTCTGAACAAATCAAAACATCAACAGGGCTAGAATATTTGAGGGGAGGTTGGGAAATGAAAGTCTGTTTCTTTTACTGACAAGCAATGTGAATAAAAAATATTCATACTGTTTGAACTCTTCAAAAGCAGTTCTATTTATAACTGGGAAGAGGCAAAGGAGATGCATTTAAATGTGGATGCAGGAAGTGTTCCCATTTCTGCAGTTTGTGAAGGCTCTGCCTGATTCTCCAAAATGAAACATTAGGCAAGCAGGTAGGGTCTAATTCTTTACTAGCATAACCATTTTAGCAACACTGAAATCACTGGACCTAAGACAATTTATGCCAGTGGAGATTTGCTTCACGATACTCCAGGGCTCCTAACCTTTGGTGAGGAAGGAAGTTCATCCTTTAGCAAGTTCATATCAAACAGCCAGCTGCTGTGTTGGGCAGTCCTTTTGTAATATCCATTTGTTGGCACTCTTGGGTGTATGTAAGTCAATCAAGAAGTCCCCTCTCCTTACTTGCAGCGCAGTTCCATTCAGCCTTCATCCAGAAATGCAGTTTCTTTTATTCTTTGCTCTCAGGGTATGCAGTCATTTTAATGTCAAAGAAAATTATAGCTAAATATTCATATGTTTGGCTGGATTAAGCATTTTTCTGGCACTAAATACAAGATGCTAAGTTACAGAATTTGAACATTCTGTGGTTTATATTGTTTTTCCTTGAGGGTTATTTCACAGCTCCATACATGTAACAGGAAGTAGACATAGATGAACGGTATTTGACTGCAGAATAATGTGAAATTGAGCTTTCAACTGAATTTTTATTTTAAATTAGATTTCAGTGATGCCTTCCATGGAATACTCCAGGTACTTCACATTGTTTTGGATTTCAAACTTCAAAATTCAAAATTCAAAATTCAATCCATAACCCTAACAGATGATACTGTACCCACAGTACAGTACCACAGTGTAAGTATCAAAACTGTGTAAGACATCCCACCAAAGACACAGTAGCACAATTTATATGGACCTATTTTGTGGTGTGACATCATCTGATAATTCTGATCTTCTCTGTTAACAAAAGCTATGTCAGGTGCTAAGTTCCTGTATTTCATTTTTAATCAATCATTCACTCCATAGATCAGCTTTTACTGACAAATAATTAATTTCTTTATCAGATTAGTCACTAATCTGTCTGACAACATTTAGACCAGAATCATATCTTGAAGCAACTAAGCACAGCTAAAAGTGCTTCCAACTTGTTTTTGACTTAACCTTTCCCCTAGTCTAGTCTGCCTTCTCCAGCTATGTGATTTTTGAAACACCCACAGCTGCAACTGAAGTGAGTAGATGAAATTCTGGCTTCCAGCTGCCAAGCTCTTACTGACCTCAGTCACAAAAGACCTACTGGCAGTCGTTCAGCACCTTTGAAAATCAGTGATTTAACAACTGGGCAAAGGTCAGACCAGAAATCAATGCCAAAAAAAGAACTAGACCTCTGTAGGGTCTAACTCCCAGTGTGGCCCTGGAAGCATAAGGTGCTTTCTTGCCATCTACCATGTCACAGATTTTTCTGTCATTTCTAAGCCTTTTTCTCCTAGTACATGTTGGACTGGGGAAGAAACCTGACAATATCCTGATTAAGTTGCAAACATGCATTGGCTCCTTTACCCTGCAGTACAAAGGAATTTAAACATTCTGAGAAGAAAAATGTCTCCAGGCGTGAGGCAGAAAAAAAAAGAGTAAGTTTTCAGAAACTCCAGCTGTAAAAGAAAAGTGAAAAACACAAGCTCTTCAGAGTATGAAAGGTTCAAGAGGGTAGGAGAACCAATGCCTTGAGATTTAAAGGAGGGTTGTGTTGGCTTAATAGAAACTTACCCCAGCTTTTTTCCTACTTTGAAAGTGGGGAGCATTACCTACAAAAGGAAAGAAAGGAGAAGTCTGGCTGCTTTGAAGGCTGTTAAATGTGCTTACCTACTGGGGAAAGAGGGAAAAGGGAGAGCCAGTTCATGAGAGTCAGCAGTGCATCCGAAAGTGAACTGCTGGTGGCTCTGGGAGGCCAGCAGGATTTTCTTGATCTAGTTTAACAAGTAATTTTGCTTATTCAAAGGTTATATCCTTGTTTGTTTTTTGGTTTTTGGTTTTTGTGGGTTTTTTTTTGACAAATATGAGGCTGCAGAGACTATTCCTTTGGTTTTATGGGGAAGGTTGTTGATGTGACAGCATAGAGAACAGATCTTTAGTAGGATGGAAAGGATGGAAAGCTGTAGAGAAAGTGTGCCTGATCCAGATCCTTTTCCTATCAGCATAACCACTGATTTAGTTCAGAATAACACTGGCATGAACAGCTTCACTCTCAATATTTTTCACTACCTTTTGCCCACCAAGTGCTTGCGTTCTCTCTCTCCTTGCTGAGCACCCAAACAAAAGTGCAGTTTATAACTGCATTTGTGCACTCAATGTCCAAAGCCTTCTCAGAGCAATGTGCTGCCTTATGGGATGTTTTCCCTTTGAGGAACTATTGAATAATGAGATTCCCCACTACCTTACATGAATAAAGTATATGGTAAGAGCATAGCAGGTTGGTGCCCAAGGTGCTCCAACACAAGAACTACTGGAAGGATTGCAGCAAGCTTTAATTTACTCTGTCATACACCCTTCATCACTTCAAGCTCTAAAGTAGTGAAATATGATAAAAAGTGAGCTCCTAAAAGCTAAGCTCCTATAAACTTTATCCTTTGAACACAAGTCCTTTCAGATAAACATCATGTTCTGCAGCCCCCACCTGTGCTGTGGGGTTCCTCCTGTGGACATCTGAGGCACTTGTGGCATCAGAAAAATGTGATTGTGGTTAGGACTTGAGCTATATGGGGATGACCTAACCCATCAGAGAGCTATCAAGATGCCTTCACCATTTCTATGACCCTGAAGACTGGTACTACCTTAGCAAAAATAGAAAGTAATGAATTCTGTAAGGCCTACTTATAAATTTGTAACTACTGAAACAGAAACCAGGTCTTGCTCTCTCCTGACAAGCTGGATATGTGCAAGTTACCTGTGCTTTGAGTCTATATTTAGTCATGATTTAATTCACACATGGTGAGAAGGAATTTTTGGCATTTGCTCTGCAGGTTGGCAGACTGTCAAGTAACTCTAGAATTCATTGAGACCAGAAGAGGCTCTGGGCTGACCTGTCACAAGTAAATGATTCTGTTTTCTTTAATCAGTCCACCAGAGCTGGTACCTCAAGTATCCTTCATCTAATTTTCTTGCATGATGGAATCTGACAAATACAATAATGGTATTTTCCCCTCATTTGCAATAGTGCTTTTCTTTCAATGGTATTAAAATGCTCCTCAAATGCCAAACTTCCTTGTGAAAATATTCATGTATCAGTTTTAGTAATATAACTAAATATTTAGTTATAGCTGTCTATCTCCCAGGGGTTTTGTGAAGCTTGTTTAATTGAGGCTTGAACTGTCATTATTTGTGAGATGAGATTATCTATCATTCATGAGCTTTCAACTGAATACCAGTTTGTTTGGAAGGGAGAATGCTGGCAAATCCTGAAAGTTTTGTGATTTCCAGCACACATAATTATTCATCCAAGCATTCATTCTGTATAGTTTGTTATTTATTACTAGCTGTTCATTATCCACAGTTTGTCATTTTTTATATTCCTGTCTAAAAACCACAGTCACCCAGTCAGGTACCAGAAGTAACAGTATGTGACTTCTATGACCATTCACTCATACAGGAACTTGCACAATCAAAGCAAACAGAGCATGAATAATGTGCACACAAAATTTGTTTACATGAGCTATTCCATGAGTATTTATGAACTAGAAACACATTTGTAGAAATTAGGATCAGAGCGCAAGGAGAAAAGCAGAGCAAAAATTGCTGGAATTCAATTTCTACCCGTAGTTTAAGCTGGTGTTACAGGTAGGTAAACTCTAAGTTCAGGCGAGTCACACAGACTTGTGCAGCAAATTGGTGGGACCAGAAGGGAAATGGCAACCTGGGGTCAACCCTGCATGGCAATGCTTTCCCTGCCTCCCACCAGGCTGCTGTGCTGTGACCCCTGCCAGGCTGAACAGCAGATCTGCAGCTGTCTCCAGCTGACATTAGAGCCACCTGCATTCCACACTAGCAGTTTCCAGTGCATTTCCCATCACAGCATGGGAGATGCTCCTCGTGCACCAAAGGAAGGATGACTGGGAGGAATCCATGCTATGGACTGCAGGAACTTCAAATCTGTCTCGGGATCAAGAAAGCCTCGTGGCTCAAACACTGTCTGTGTTTCCAGCTAGCAGAGGTCCAGGCTGTTGTGAAATACCCACAAATGTCTGTCATAATTTTCCAGAGCACCGAAATGGATAGGTGTGAAAGGGGAGCTTTCCTCATTGCCTTTGGTTTTAGCATGGTCTCAGGTTTAACCCCAGATGGCAACTAAGTACTGTTAAGCAGCTTCCTTACTCCCCTCCCCCTGCAGTGGGACTGGGAGGAAAATTGGAAAAAAAAAAAGAAAAAACCCTCATGGGTTGAGATAAGAACAGTTTAATAATTGAAATAAAGGAAGAAGGAGAAGGAGAAGGAGAAGGAGAAGGAGAAGGAGAAGGAGAAGGAGAAGGAGGAGAAGGAGGAGAAGGAGGAGGAGGAAGAAGAAGGAGAACAAGAACAAGAACAAGAACAAGAACAAGAACAAGAACAAGAACAAGAACAAGAACAAGAACAAGAACAAGAACAAGAACAAGAAAGAGAAACTGTAATTAAACCCAAGACAAAAAAGTGACGTACAATAGAAATTGTTCATCACTCACTGATCACTTCCCAGCCTGTCCACCAGAACAATTGTCCTCTCACAACCAGTTTTTATATACTGGGCATGACATTCTGTGCTATGGAATATTCCTTTGTCCCGCTCAGGTCACCTCTCCTGGCCTTGCTCTCTTGGGGATTCTTGTGCACCTGCTCCCTGGCAGAGCATGAGACACTGCAAACCCCTTGATTTAGAGAAAGAACTACTGAGCAACAGCCAAAACATCAGTTTGTTATCAATGTTATTCTAATATTGAATGCAAAACACAGCTCTGTACCAGATATTAACAGTAATATTAACTCAAGCCCAGTGAAATGAGAAAGTTGACTTTACTTTTTTTGAAACATATACGGAAGTACAGCTTTTTAACTTACAGATTTCCTGTGCATTTTTACATAGCCAGAGGATCACAGGGGGATAAGACTGCTCTGTATTATTTCCTTGTAGAAAAGGCATCTTCTTACCCACAAAATCGAGCAGGGACTTAGATTAAAGGCAGACAAGAGCCTGAGAGTATAAGCAATGAATTAAAATCCCCTTTTGTCTTTCATCTGGCAATAAAATCCTGCCTCGTGTTTAAAAACGCAAATGTTGCATATTTAAAAGCAAAGATTGTATGTGTTACACCGACCAGCTGCATAAATCCTAGTGGCCTTGGAAAATTAATGTTTTGTTTTAAGCAAAGCTGGAGTTACTCATGTTATTTCACTCTATCAATAGTGAGTACATTAACATTATCTAGTGTCTGCAAGCACACTATTAATTTACCTTGTACTGTCCCAATAGAGGGAAAAGAATTGTTCGAGGCAATGAGGCGTATCCACTTCCACTCCTTGGGACTCCTTACCTCCAAATAATCAATATTAATGTGGTGAAGGGAGGGCAGAGAGGAAAAGGATTCTCTGACTGATTTATTAGCTAAAGCCACATCACAGTGGAACGAGAGTCTGAGGATTCTTTACTAAACTGAACAGACACTAAATGGTTTATCAAGGGTGGAGTTGCTGTCACAGTGTCCATCTGAAGTCAGGATTAATATGACATTTCCTAGCCAGGAGGCTGACAAATATAACTTTCCATTTCCAAAATGATACATTTTTTATTGTAGAAGAAAATCCAATTTGTTCTTGAAAATACTTGATCGCTCCAGTATCACCTTGTTTTTTTTCCCGTTAAGGAAAATGTTTTCTTACAGAAAAGCAGGCTGTTTTCTCTGATGAGAACTTCTTTTTGCCTACAGGTCAGATGAACAGCGCAACACAGAGTTTTTAACAATATGTTGGCAACTCCCTGGCAAAGTACAATTGGCAGGAAGTAAAAAAATGAAATACTGCGGGAGATGGGGATAGCGGGGCAATTTTTAAGTAACGTGACTTGAATATTTCTTTTTAAATGACAGGAAAAGTAATTGCCATAGAATGACCTTTTATCCTTTTGACCTTCAGCAAACAAAAAGTTACTTTTAAAATTGCATTGTGGCAGCAAATGCTGTAATCTATACATAGGCTGAAGTCAGGGAGGGATGGCAAACACACTGAGGCAATAGCGAAACATTTGGTTCTGGCTGTCCACAATAACACATGCTTACACTTGAAGATATAGATAACAGTCACAAAAAAAGCTCAGCTAGGGGGGAAAAAAGGATGACTCAAACAGTGTCAGTAAAAACAGTTTATTTTCTCCATGTTGATAACAAGAGTAGAATACAGGTCTGAGTACTTAACTCCCTAATGTAAGATATAAAACATGGGTGCTTAACTTCCCTTCTTTACTAATTATTATATCAAATTAAGATTAGAGAATGCCTAAACTCATGCCTATACACATACATTTATTATATGGAAAAGCACCACTGAGTGCTCATCAAACCTGCAGTTGGGGCTTTATAAAGAAGGATGTCCTAAAGGCAGACTAGACAAGATGTTCATATTGCCCCTTAAGTACTGCGGCCCAGGGGATACTCTGAGTTCAGAGGAAAAGTAACTGGGTGGACCGTTTCAGGCTGGAATTAGAACACAAAGCAACTTGAAGAATGATGACACAGTTATGGAAATTGGGGTGACAATCCAGGCTGTGCAGTGGTGACAGTGGGGAGGGATGAGGTGCTGTTGACCTTTTCTCTGTGCTCTGCTTCTCTCTGTGCTGGAGAGAATTCAACCTTCGAGACATCTGACATTTTTTGGGATGGTTTGTCACAGTGACCTACAGTGAAATATGTATTACAGAATCATAGAAATGTTTAGGTTTGAAGGAACCTTAAACATCATCTTGTTCCAACACTCCTGCAGGGACACCTTCCACTAGAACAGGCTGCTTCTAGCCCCATCCAGCCTTGCCTTGAACACTCCCAAGGATGGGGCAGCCACAGCTTCTCTGGGAAAATTGTGCCAGTGTCTCACCACCCTCACAGTAAAGAATTTCTTCCTAATATCCAATCTAAACCTGGTTTCTTTCAGTTAAACTGGAACTTCCTCATTGTCCTACATGACCGTGGTTTAAGCATCTGCAGTGTGGACTTTTACATAACTTATCAACTTTCTTCAAATGTGTGTTCTGGGATCAGAGGAACTGCACCCAAGGCTCTGTTGATTACACCACTGGTGGCCAAACACAATCTGTTAAGGTTTATTCTTTACTTCTTTTCACAACCTGAAGTGAGGACACTGTCCCCTGCAAAGTGTGTGCTGTGCTTTCTGTGTGTTGGTTAACACAACATGAATCTGCCTCTAAATGTATGGCAGGTTTATGCAGCCAAAATGTGAGGTTTTAAAAGAAGTGAATCAAGGGACCATAACTAAGAGTAATGGGATGATATTAAGTGAGACAAGTGGTACAGTGAGTGTCAAGAAATGCTCCTGGGCAGAGCAGGCACTTGGACTGTGGAGGAGGCTCTTGGGGGATGGACACTACATAATGTGCACTTAACGATATCTAAAAGGCACAACACTGCACTCTCTGGTGCCCAGACTAAATGATATTGCAGGGGTTTGCTGCCCTTTATTCTAGGTACTAGGCTCTAAATCATTGTTTAAAACCTATATAACCTAATTCTTCTCTGGGGTAACTTATCTGAAGTTCTCAAGGGTGAAAATGAGCCCTCATAAGTAGGAGAGAGTACTGCAGCACCTGGAGGCAACACAAAGAAACAACTGAGATTTTTGTAACAGATAAATTCTGTTTAGTTTGAGGCAGGAAATAATTCCATTTCTCCCTAGTTTCATGGAAATTACACCCTAGAAAACTCCCCTAAAGGATATCCAGTTGCAAATACTCTGTAAACAGAAAAAAATATCATGCACTGTGGTCTTATATCAAACTTTCCCTCCTGAGTCTAAGGATAAAGAAAACAGGAAAGGAAGAACTCCCAATGAATATATCTAAACTAAACACCTATTAAAAGTATGTGATTTTAGTATGTTTTTTTGAAGAATAATACCTGTTTACAACAGCTGCTGGAAGCAGCTTTTTATTTCTTT
Organism: Fringilla coelebs; assembly: GCF_963513975.1. Lineage (NCBI taxonomy): Eukaryota > Metazoa > Chordata > Aves > Passeriformes > Fringillidae > Fringilla > Fringilla coelebs. Next base: position 7,533,794 of record NC_140028.1, on the reverse strand, counting down.
ATATATTACTATCACTTCTAATTGTTTCAGTCCTTAGAAAGATTGATTATATTTTCAAATCCTCCTTTCCTGATATGCCTTGCACTTATATGGAGGAGAACTCATCCTTAATTGTCAGAGATTGTCTGAGACTGATGGGTGCACCCAGTCTGTTTTAGGACTCACATCTTCAGTACTTACCAAGTCAATGACCCTGAGATGTGCTCAGTTGGACAGAGCACAATGCTCATAACACCAAGGTTTGTAGATTTAATCCCCATATGGGCCATTCACTTTAGATCTGGGCTTGATGATCCTTGTGGGTCCCTTCCTCCTCAGAATATCCTGTGATCTGGAGTGGAGGGGAAGGGTCAGTGTTGCTTGGAAACAAACAGAAAAAAGCACAAGAGCTAGTTAAATAGAGGTGACTCACTATAGACTTTGAATGTTTTCTCCCAGGATGCCAATACTCTGGTTTTTAATCCTGCTTTCTGGGGAGTTCTGAAGAAGACATCAGCCAATATATAATTTTGTTTTCGTAATACTGATTGGAAATTCAAAACCAAGACAAGAATAGCAACGTACTCATTACCTTTCCATCCTGAGAGGAGGTTCTGAAATCCTTAGTGAAAATCACATGAGATTTCCAGGGACATTTTGTATCTTTGGAACACTCAGGGATTCCAGAGATGCTCCTGAAAGATGTGTGATTCTTGATGAAGTGCACTGAGATGACGTGTGAAGATAACTACAGACACTGGTTCCTCAGCTCTGCAAAAGTCAATAGCAACAGGATCAAGTTCTCTCTGAGTAGCAACAATTTCTCATCAGTACAGTACTGTGAATCTTAGTTGGCCACTATTGACAATAATCTTCTTTTACCTTTGCATGAACATTAATTTGAGATGTACTAGGATGTACTTAGCACAAAGATGGAAGACAGGACAAAAAAAGAGATGGTTTGGTTGCCCTGTTTGAAGGAAACATCCAAGCTTTGCCTTCTGGTTAAGATTATGTGCATGGTTTGGCCCTAAGAACCACCCTACTCTCCTCTCCTGAGCATGAACTGCAGCATCTCCCTACAGAGCTGGTGCTGTGTCTGCATCTCCAACTCTATAATTTGACTTTGCTCTTCCATGTTCTGCTCCTGGAGATTTTAGCACTGCTTTTTCTCTAAAGGAGCTGTTACTAAATGAATACCTTGACCTCAGTGAAGCAGAGAAAAAGAGAGATTTTTTCAGCAGGAGAACAAGAAAGGGAGATCCCATAATCTTCCCACTTCCTTCCTGCATTTGCAAGGCCAAAAGAGAAGTTGAAGCAAGTAACCCCCTGCCCTTAGTGCAGCAGCCACTGTCTCATTAGCCCAAGCATGTGCCATCCCTCTTCTTTAAGTACAGATCTGCACTCTCATCCTCCTTGCTGTTTCTTACCTCCTATTCACATTTATTATTGATATCACCTATCAATAATGTTTTCTGCTGTTTCAAGAGTTTGGCCTGTCTGCCAGATCCAAACTTTCAAGTGCTCTTTGCTTCACCTCATTATATTTTTAATGATCTTCGCATTTTCTCTTTCTTTTCCATCCTATGCCTGTCCCCTTCCTTGCAAAGTGTGAGAGAGAAAGGTGTTGGCTGAGTAAGGGCAGAGGGAACAATGTTGATGCTTTAAACAGTTGCTCCCACACTGCCCCTCAGCTTACCAACCAGTTTAGCAGCCTCTGCAAAGGTAGAAAATGCACTTGTTTAAAACCCTATTCAAGCATGGATGCTTGCTCAGAATCACCACACAAGAGAGAGCAAAACCTACTTATTTCCTGCAATTTTGCTGCAAATAGCTGTACTTGATCTTTGAAAAGACAGCTCTTTTCATCAGGTTTCCCAGCTTTATGAATTACAATCTTCAGCCTATTTTATCTTCTTTTTGTTTTCAAATTCAGCTCATTTTATAATGGCTAAGGTAACATCCTGTTACTCAGAAAACACAGCAACATTAGAGCGGTCATACCTGAGAACAGGATTAGAAATTCAGCCAGACAGAATCAGTGCCAAACAGAGACAGGATTAGTAAATTAGTCTAATATTTAATTTGGCAGCCTTGTTAAACTGAGGAACCTGATCACAAAAGACTTGCCAATGATATCAGAATAACACCAGCACACATATTTTGAGTCCATAAAGGAAGTTTCTTTGCCCTTTAACAGCTCTGTCCTGACTCCAGTCTAGCACATCATTCTCTCTTGTTGCCATTTCCGCTGTCTGCTGTCTCTGTGAGTCTGTTCAGTTCAAAAGACACACGTGTTATGTTTCCAGAAACCAAATCAACCAATTATGTCATTTCCCATTACTATAGTTATTTAATTGAAAAATAAAAATAACAGAAGAAGTGCAACAGGCAGGCAAGATCCAACTTTCTTATTGAGTGGAGTGAGCCTCCCACTCTGCTTCTGCCCATCCCAGCCTGCTCTGGGTCGTGGTGTGATGGTCAAACCTTCCAAGCTTTGACAGTGGAGGGGCCCATGGAAGGTAAGAGTATTGCAGTCACATGTAGTCACAGGTCCTCCAACTCTACAAACCATGTCGTGACTTCATCCCCAAATGTGATTTTAGGGTATTTATAGAATGGTCATAATGTGATTTTAAGTGGGTGCAAGAATTAATTACATGTGACAGAAGTCAGAAGGAGCAGGAGGGTGTTGTGAAGACGCTGTAAGTATCTGAACAGAGGAGACAGAGTCAAGTGCTCTTATGCTGCCTGAAAGTCATGCACACATAACACAATTAAGCAGACGTGCCCCTGCTCAGAAACAGTGCACTTTGCTGACAGGGGGTCAGCAACACGAGCATCTTTCCACTGCACACCAAGGAGCAGTTGCAGTCACCATCAGAGATGTGCAGGATGCTCAGGAACAGCTGAGCTCTCTGTGAGATACATCTTGGGTCTGGAAAGGAAACTGGTGGATGCTGCAGGGAACACCATTCATGGCTGGTGTACTGCTAAAGGATGGCTCTGCATGCTGCCTACACCCTGGCCTACCATCAGAAGCATTTCCAGGATTCAGGAAGGTCAAGGTGTCTGTTTTGCCATGGTGGAGCTGCAACAGAGCTGCCCCCCCATTAACCTCCAATAAAGGGGCAGATACTTTACAGTCTGCTCTTGGTATCACAATTCCATGGCTTCAGGACGCAGAATTATCCTGATCTCTTACTTGAACGGGTAAGGCACAGCATGAGCGTGACTAGAATCGGTGCCTCTGGGTGTATTATAGAATTTATAGATATGGGAACACAACATACAAGGATTTTTGTCTTATCAGATTGATGTCCTCTATGCTCATACCTTTGGAAGAGCTGTGATAATTGAGATAATCCTCATCCCTTAAAGCAGCTTTTTAAGCTGTGATTATTTTGGCAGCACAGCTCAAGTTTTATCACTCACAGAATGCAGAGGAAGAAAAGGAATAAAAACACATCTTTTTTGTTCAGCTTTAACCCAAATAAGCCCAGGCCACTGAAAAGAAGAAGAAACACCTCCCTGTACTCATATCTCCTCTGATGACTGCCCAGGCATTCACACTTGCTAGAAAAAACCTCTCTAATTATTTTCTCACTCTTACATGCCCTTAATATTCTTACAAAAAAAAAAAAAAGGATTTCTGAAATGCTCAATCTTTTGCTCTGCATAAGCAATGGTCTGTAATTGTGAACATCTACATCCAGAGCAAGAACAGAACATGGGAACTTCAAAACCAAATCCAGGACTTTGGTAAGTTTTCAGAGCAAGAAATTTTTCCCTAGCCTTCTTTTAGATATATCATAACAACTGAGCTTCATCTTCCTGTATTGAGTCACCTTGCTAACAAAAATGTATGTGGTAACTAAGACTTGCTACTTTCTTTGAATTTCCTATTTGATATTTTAAAATCTTTTCTGTCTGTATTTACTTCTTTTGAGATGTATTCTCTGCCTGACAATGTGTGGGAATTCTGAGGGTGTGACTCAAGGCTGCAAATTTACTGAGGCACACTTATGTCAGATCTTCCTGACTCCAGCCTCAAACTTCTCCTGTCACCATTAAAATAAATGCTTATGTCACCTTCAATTCTGCCTACTCTGTGAGTACCACTGAAGCACAGTGGACTTCCCAAGTATCAATGTGGGACACAAATCCTAAAGTTAAGGACTAAAGTGACAAATTTAGGCACTATAATAACCAGATATATTAGAGGACTCACAGCCTTAACATCAATGCCAGTGCACATTGAATTCAAGATCCAAAACCAGGATTCAAAAAAATCAATGATCCAGTTGAAGATGTGTTGTAAATCATACCTTTTTTTCTTGTAGCTGCTGAACTGTGGAGTACAAAACTCCTTAAGAAACTGTAAGTCAAACTGCAAGTTGTCATGCAGATTGTCCCTTCTTGGTATTCCCCTTTATATGAAATTCTTAGTGGATAGAAACCCTGCCCATGGAAGTGGGACTGATGGTCCTTTAAGATTCTTTTTAATCCAAACGCTTCTACTATTCTTATTTCTGCTGCAGTGAAGAGTGTGAAATCTTCCTGCTGGAGCACATAGATCAGAGCTGGATCACAGAAGTTGCTTCTTAGGTACTTTCCAGGGCTTCTTCATAAAAAGGTATTATATGTAGAAGGAATTTCCAGGCACATGAGGGACAAGATAATTGGGAACAGAATCTGGATAAATCATGTGTAATAAATCAGGGTAAATTGTCCCTGATCAAACTGATTTTTTTCCAGGTTGAAATATAAGTGTCTGTGAGCATGGGTGGGGTGAGATTTAAATAATTTTCATCAGCTTTAAGAAAACTTGCAACACAGTTTCTTTAGTTGCCTTGAAGTCATAATGAGAATATATGCACTGGATGGGTGCACAGTTTGGTGAGTATTAAATTTACCAGAGTGTCAAGCTCAAAGGTGTAGCTGTGATTCTGGATTCCATTATCAACAAAGAATGGCTTAAGAAATTAGGTTTCTTTAGCCTTGAAAAGAGCAAGCAAGGAGGAGACATATTTGCTGTGTTCAACTACCTGTAGGGTAGCTGTAAGAAAAACAAAGTTAGGCTTTGCTCAAAGATGCAGAGGAAGAAAGAAGAGGAAATAGTCACAGTTGCGACAAGAGAGATTTCAGTTAAATGCAGGGAATGATTATTCACACAGACCCATTCTTCACAGGTTAACCCCAGAGACTGATCTCTCCATCCTTGAACACTGCTGTAGCTCAGCTGGACAGGGAGCTGATCTGGCAGACAGCTGGAGGTAACTTTAAAGCTAGTCTTGCTGGGGCAGGGGTGGTGTCTAGATGTCCTCCAGAAATCCCTCCATTCATCTGTGATTGTAAATATTTTGTGAAGCAAGAATGTAACCCAAAGAGGCCTCCTGCCTCAAAATGAAAGGTCCCAAAGCTTCTCCTCAGCTAAAAAAGGGAGGCAGTAATCTGATATCTGTGGGACCTGCTGAGGTGCATCCCAGTGTCCTGAGGGAGCTGGCTGATGTTGTTGCCCTAGGGAATTGTCTAATGTTATTGCCAAGCCATTTTTCATGATGTTTGAAAAGTCATGACACTCAGAAGACCCTGGCAGCTGAAAAAAGGGAAGTATTGCACCTATTTTTAAAATGTGTAGAAAGGATGTCCCTGGGAGCTACCACCCTGTCAGGCTCCCCTCTGTCCCTGGGAAGATCAGGGAACAGACTCTTCTAGAAACCATACAAAGGTATGCAGAGAGTAGGGAGGTGATTTGGGACAGCCAACATGGCTTCACCAAGGGAAGGTCCTGCCTGACCAACTCAGGGGCCTTCTATGATGGAGTGACCACATCAGTGGACAAGGGAAGGGCTGCAGATGTCATTTACCTGGACTTCTGTAACCCTTTGAGACAGTACCCCACAACATCCTTCTTTCTAAATTGGAGAGACATGGGTTTGATGGGTAGACTGTGGTGAATGAGGAATTGGTTGGGTGGTTGCATCCAGAGGGTGGTGGTCAGTGTCAAAGTGTCTGGATGGACACAAATGCTGTCACTCAAGGGTCTATATTGTGACCAGGGCTAATTGGTTTCTTCCTCAATATCATGGACACTAGAACCAAGTGCACTTTTAGAAAATTTGAAAATAACACCAAGCTGGGTGGGGAAGTTGTCACACCTGAAGGACAGGATGCCGCCCAGAGGGACCTGGACAAGCTTGAAAAGTGGGTCCATGGGAATCTCACGTGATTTAAAGGCTGGGTGCAAGGTCCTGGTATAAATACCAGCTGGGGGATGAATAGATTGAGAAGAGCCCTGAGAAGAAGGACTTGGGGCTGCTGGTACATGAAAAGCTGGACATGACTTGGTAAATCACACTCACAGCCCAGAATGCAAACTAATCCTGGGCTGCATCCAAAGGAATGTGGGCACCAGGTGAGGGATGGGATTCTGTCCCTCACTTCACTCTGGTGAGACCCCACCTGCAGTGTCCATCCAACTCTGCAGTTCCCAGTGGAGAACAGATGTGAGACCTGTTGGAGTGAGTCCAGAACAGGGACACAAAATGATCAGAGGGCTGGAACACCTCTGCTGTGAAGACAGACTTGAGAAAGGGCTGGAAAACACACCTCTGCTGTGAAGACAGACTTGAGAGAGCTGGGGTTGTTCAGAGGAGAGAAGGATCCAGGGGGATCTCACTGCAGTCTTTCAATACTTCATTTAGGCTGCTAAGAAAGATGGGGACAGGCTCATTAGAAGAGACTGTTGTGACAGGACAAGGGGTATTGTTTTTAAACTAAGAGATGGTGGATTCAGACTAGATATAAGGAATAAATCCTTTACAATGAGGGTGGTAAAACACGGGACCAGGTTGCCCGGAAATGTGGTGGTTTGCCCATCCATAGAAACAGTCAAAGTCAGGTTGTACTGAGCAGCCTGGTCTAGTTGAAATGTCCCTGCTTACTGCAGGGGATTTGACTTGATGACCTTTAAAGGTGCTCTCCCACCCACACTCTTCTATAATTCTATGAGAGACCTCTAATGAAATGGAGCCCCAGCAGGTCAATGTGGTTCCCCTGGAATTGACACTGCAGGGAGTTACTACTTTTCTCAGAGGAACATGAAAGAAGGCACACAAGGGCTAGAAACATGACTTCTTTGAAGTGGATCCTCATCTCTGCTTTCTCCTTATCTCTGCCCTTATCTTAAAGCACTAGTCAGCTGAGTGAGAAAGACTATTGATATATAAACCTGAGGAGCAGGAAAAGGAGTTTATTGTACCCTGGTCATTCTCACTGACTGTTCTCATCTGCTGTTAGTGGCTTCCCTCCCATTAATTTGACATGTGCTGTTTTGAGACTATGACCTGTAGCTCTGCCCACGTGCCAGGAAGTGTCACTTGGAAGAAGCTTCATTTTATGAGGATTTTAGTTTCAGGAATACACAAAGTATTCCTGATATTTCTTCAGGATTGTAAGCTTAGAAAAGGCATAATTTCTGAATCTCTGAAAGGCATAACATTAATTAGCCAGCTCAGCTCTTGCAAGATACTTTGTGTGAGACTTCAGAACCTTTTTTAGGCCAGGACCACCTTGTCCCTTCTCTTCCTCACAAGGTACTTATAAATTCCTTTATCCAGAGAGCTTTCTCCATATTGAGCTGCAGTGAAGATAAACACTATGTAGCTGGCTGGTGAGATGTAAGGTGAGGTTCTGCACTGAGTCACTCTGGCTTGAGATAACCAGCAAGCAAATAAGAGAAATCAGAATCACTGTCATATTGTGACACTTAATCTGTGTGTACACTTATAAGAAAAGTCTAAATCAGTATAACCAGTATTTTCACCTCTCCCATTATCCTTTTGTTTTATATGAGATTTTTCTTCCCTTGTTTCTGTCTAGTGGTCAGGTTTATTTTTCCCCCCCCCCATAACTGTATCTTATTATTCCACTATTCAGCTCAGCACATGAATTATTAATACTGGTTTTATGCTAAACATCTCTGCTTTGTACATAGTTTAACCTTACTTACTGAAGATGTATCTGTGCAAACGCTTCAGAACACATTACCCTCACTGTGTCTATGAAAAATGTTTCTTCCTTGTGTTTGACTTACTTAACCAAGATTCAAAACACTTTGAACAGCCATGTGACTATTTTTATTAGCCCTTTTTTCATTACAGAGTAAGAAATAAAAAATTAAAACACTAACCTTTCTGAAAGCTAATTACCTTTTTGGCTGCTAGTAATTGTCCCAGTATTTTCATACTGGCATCTATCCTTGAACACACAGGGAAAGTGAAAAAATTTAAACTTGCCTTCCAGTACACTTAAAAAAGGACTTGATCATCAAGAAATATTCAGTGCAGCTTTCAAATGTGGTTTAGGAAGGAGCTGCAGCATGTATTTACCTCAGGATAATTGGAAAAGGTCTCAGTTTATCATATTGGTTCTCTATTCAGCAAAATGTTTTCTTATACCTTTCCCAACATAGTAAAATTTTAATCCTGTACTGAGCTCAGCAGGAGCCATTTTAAACACCTGCTGTCCCAGTCATAATGTCCACCATCTTTCCCTTAGGGAGTGTAGTTTCATTTCCATGTGGAACCTGAAAGGTAATTCCAAAGTCTTTATTGAAAGGCAAATGTTTGCTAACAATAATCCATTACAGAATAAATAGTTATCAAGCAGCATAAAATATTCATCAAGTTAACAATTAGCATTGTGGTTATTCTGATGACCATTGAAATGCTGTTCTGCTTTCTCAGCCCTGATATACTCTTGCTTCCATAGAGTACTGTGGCAAGGATTTCCATAGCCCAGTCAGAAATTCATGTCCTTTTTTGAGTGCCATTATTTCCTCCAGTTTCAGTTCTCCTTTTGGTATTCCAAATATTTTTTGGGTTTCATTTTTCTCCTTGCCAAAAGAAGAAAGTCTGATCTTTTACTGTTTTTGCCCCTTGACAAATTCCTTCCTTATTGCACTCATTTCTGTGCATACCTGGATCCTCTCAGGCTGTTTGTGTGAAGCACTGGGCAGCACTGCAATAGGATGAGTTCACAGCCTGTAGCTTTTCCACTTTCAACATTTTTTGATTTCAGAATGTGCTCATTGCTCACCTCCACTCACTGTGGTTTCAGAGGAGGAGGAGCAGACAGAGTGGTAGTCAGACAACACCTCACTCCTTCCTGTCTGAGTGTAAATTTGGAGATCCTTCTCCTTGAAATCTGCTCTGACATGGATAGGGAAACCCTGTCAATCTGAGCTGTCATCAGAATTTTTTTCTTGAGGAACCTCAGCATGCAAATTCATGTTGTTTTATTCAATCCTGATGAAACAGGGCCTCAGCCATTTGTTACCTAGAGAATACTCACCTCTTCATGCTTTTTTGTAAGTTGCATGAATATGTAAAGAAACAACTCATCCTATCTTCTATATGGCTTACCTTTTGCCAAAAATATAATTTAGTTTATTTGTAGATAAAAACATACATTCTCATGCTCACAACTTGATAGGAGAAAAAAAGTCTTAGCTGTGAAACTGCAGGAACAAGAATATTTATATCTATACTAGATTTCCCAAATTGTAAATATTAGGCAATTATCACTGGGACTAATTGTAAAATTCACACTCATTTCTAACTAGTCTGAATGTCACTTATGAGACACTATTTTGAAGACATTAACTTTCCCTTTATTATTATTATCATCAATTTGAGAAAACTTGCTCATAAGGATTTAATTGTACCCTTACCAATGTGTAGGCTTTCATTGGTAATCAAACAAAAGTTTGTTTAGATTCTGCTATCTGTCTCTGACACTTTGCTTTGCTTTCACGAGTGCTGCATTCTGCTGTCTTATCAGAATACATTCATTGCAAAAATGTAATAGACTGTTTCTTAAAAGACACCTTCAGTGTTTAAATTATTTCTGAATGCCTTAAAAGTCAGCAAATTAAATCGCCCATTTCTGCCTTTTCACCAGCAAAATCAGAAAGAAAGAGATAATACAAGGCAAATAATTATCATCACAACTTTTACAGTAGAAGCTTAAAAATAAAGTCAATTAATCTAAATGTCAACTTATTGTCAAGTTATGTTCTTATTATTTTTCATTTTTTCTCCTTCAAATGTCAGCCTTGAATAAAAATTGTTGTACAATATTAAACTATGTACCCAAATCTTCACTACAAGATAAACTTTTAGAAAGGAGTGGGTTGACTCTGCTTTACAAAATAAACAGGTATTTGAGTATCTCCTTCCTTTGATATTGGCATTTGATGAGTACAGGTGAGCACTGTAAGTCTGTCCAGGCTGGAAACCATTTGGGCATAAATATTTGCATGGCTGGATTGTCAATATGCGTTGGAGATAAGCCAAACTTCCTAAACTTCTTTTTCATTTTTATTTATGTAAAAAGAAGGAGAAAGTACCAGGATACAAAACAGGCTAAAACTCAACACTGCTCTTCTAGTCACCTTAATATCTATTAGTTTTCATAAGGAAAAAGATGCCCTTTCCATCATATTGAAATGAAATGGACAATCCATGCCATCCACAAATCATTGACAGTGGCAGAGCAGCCTCCACTGACATCAGGGCTGGATTCTAGATGTAAGAGCTACATGTCACTCATATTCTCAGTAGTAGGAGTAGTATTATTAATGCTGATATATCCCATTTATATCAAATATCATTGATATGTGCCAGTTCCTCACATATGTAGAGTTTCTTCATTATATGTCAATAATGCAGCAGACAGAGAAGATCTAGTGTAAAATGTTCCCCTTGCTGTCTCTATGTTCATTAGGAGGTTTTTTTTGTCTCACTTTCCAAGTTTCTAAACTGCTGTTGTTCCTATACATTCATGTCACAATTGATAAACTTTGGTGTTACCATTCCTACACTTAATGCAGTTTTCACAGCTAATTAATACACTTCTGTGTTACTAAGCCTATTCAAATTCAATTCCAAATTCTGCTGTGAACTTTAATGAGTTTATCAGGCAGGATCCTGCAGGGAAAGTTGGCAGGGCACCACATGGAGTCTTGTGTTTGTTTGACTCTGGCAAGTCACTTCTCAGTCTCTCACCCAACATCTGCCCATCTTGCATAGTCAGCGAGCAAATCCTTCACCTGCCATGGCCCATGCCAGCAGTGCACTGCTGGAGCTGGCATTTATGGAAAGCTGAATCAGGGCTTAGAACTCTGCTAAGACTTTGCCATAAAACCAGGCAGTTTAGCAATGATAAAGGAGTAGGCTGGGGAAGGACTCAGTGCTGGATATTCTCCTTCTTAACCGAGTGCCTCACCTCCCTCCCATGGGCAGGTCAGTGGTCAATATCACAGGATATTTAAAGAAGCTTCCTTTTCAGGAAATTCACAGGAATTTTCAGGAATTTCAGGAAATTTCCTGACATCACTGCCTTAACCTTGGATGGAACATCTTCTCAAAACAACATATGCTATTCAGTCAGTCTCTGTGAGCCATCTTTGTTTCACCATTTTTACACCACTGAAGTGCTCAATGTTGATGTGGGTTTTGTCTTTAAATGATAGTTTCAGTGTATGTGTCTGTATTCCAGACAGAGAGGGAGACTGAGAAAGAAGCAGAAAATTTTACTCTGTGAACATAAATGCACTGAACACTTCAGGAATACATTATTTAATCTGTGATTTGATAGTGATGACTGTCAGTTACCCAAATCCAATATAAATTCATTTTCTGTTCTTTTCTTCCTTTTTTTCTTGTCTTCACATTTTATCACCCCTGGCACAGAAGACTAGAAGTGAAATATTAACAGAAATCTCGTGCCAGAAATCTCAACTCAAGAGTGTGCTGGGTAATCCAATTTTAATTTCCCAAGTTTCTACTGTGTCATATGATACTTGGTCAATCAGTAACACTCAAACCAGTAGTCTCCTCTGCATTAACAAAGCAAATTTAAACTGCTTCTTTACTGCTAAAAGAGGAAATAATTTACTGAATTAACTGACAAGTGGCAAGTTTGTCAGTATGCAGTGGATAAAGAGGACAATGACTTGTAAATCCCCTGTGAAACATGCTTTTCACACAAGCTGTAGGGAAGTTGTTGATGTGGTCAGAAGCTCCAGTTTTTGATCTCATTACGCTTTCTAGTTAAGTCTTAGTTATGCTTATCTTTATTGTGGTTTTATCATTCAAACATGATGCTTGCTGTATCACAATATGCTTAGACAACACAATAACAAACTGGCTCCTGGCAGTACTGGTGTAGGACTGAAATCTGAACCTTTCTTAAAACTTCTGTTCTACCCAGCTATGATGGTCTGAAATAGATCCTGAGACAACATTGGATCTACAACATTAATGATGTTCTGTAGCTCATGAGGGCTATGGAATATGAAAAGTGCAAATATCAAATGTATGTCAGAATTAGAAATTACTGTTTCCCAGTTAGGACAATTTAAACACAACACCCAGATTTGGTGACACTGCATCAGTGAGATATTTGGCACTGAAGGCTGGACAGTCAAGCTAGGATGGACGTCTGCTATCTCATTTTTGAAAACCCACATTTTTTCTTTCCCATCTCCTTAAATGAAACACTCGAATAATTTTCTTTTGCTTGGCTGTAGGCCAAGTCTGTTCTTCAAAGTAGAGTTGTCTACAATAATGTATCCTAGAAGTGACAGAGACCTTCAGGACTCATGAGAACAAGATATAGGAAAGAATTGCCCTGGAATATTGGATTTACTGCAGTATTGCACAGGTATGACCCAGAAGAAAACCTGCATGTCCTGGAGCAATGGTGTAACTGGGTTTGGCTGGGGTGAGGTTCCACTGGTGAATTCCTTTGTCACAGCCTGTGTGGGGATTTGCCTTTGGGATGAAAACAGGTGGATAACACAGCAGTGTTTTGGCTGTTGCTGGGCACCTCTTGGACAGTATCAAGGTTTTCTCACTCTCTTCCCTCACCCTCCCAAGTAAGAAGGTTGGGATTGAGCAACAGGCTGGGAGGAAACATCCAGGAGAGCTGCCCCAAACTGACCAGAGTTATTCCACGCCACATGACATCATATTCAGCAATAAAACTCATGGTAAGGAGAGGGAAGCAGAAATTTCAGAGTTATGGCATTTGTCTTTCCAAGCACCTGTTATGAAAGCTGAAGCTCTTCTTACAAGGAGACAACTGGACATCTGCCCACCAACAGGAACTAGTGAATTAAATCACATTTTGCTGTACTTGCACACACAGCTTTTGTTTTTCTTATTAAATTATCCTTATTTTGATTTGCAAGTCCTTTTGCCTTCCTTCAACTTCCTCCAGCTCCCTTACCTTCCAAGAGGGGAGTGAGGGAAAGTCAGGGTCAGTATTTGGATGCTTTCTGGGGTCAGCCCATCACAACTGGCCTAACAGAATAGGAAAGTTAGGGCTGTTATGAGGCAGAACACATTGGCCAAGGGCAGAGGACCTTGCACATTCTCTTTTACATAACACACCTTACTTAAACTTGCCAAAATTGTTTATTTTTTCCCAGGTAGAGTGGGGGGGGGGGGGGGGGGGTGGGTTTGGGACCCAATTTAAGACAACTGCATCAGGGGTCTGCTTCTTAATATTCACTGGGTTGCCACTGTAATTGATGGTGATCTATGGGCCCTTGTAATGACCCAAACACCTGAGAAGCAGTGGGGTGCCTTGCCTGGGCTCTGGCTGCTGGTCCAGAAGATGGGTATGCCATGGGTCCAATGTGGTACCTGCCAGCTCCACGTGCCCCTGCTATCTTAAACACCTCCATACCTACCTGAGAGTGTCTGAATATTGCCACTAGGCTTTGCAAGCAGAGTGGGAGATCCCATTAGCTCCTAAGGTCCCATTAGCTCCTAAAGTCAATGGAACAACTGAATTTCTCTCTGGGCTCTGTTGGCTGAGCTGAGCAGATGAGCCAGGCAAAGGGATACCTATAGATGAATGTCTGATGGCACCTGGGACACTCAAAAGTACCCAAGACTACCCAAGAACCTATGACACAGAAGTTCTAAGAGTACATGACTCCTGGCAGTGGCACCCAGAGGAAAAGCAGGGTGCTCTAAATGCCTCATCCCACTGGAGACGACATTCAAGCAACTGAAATGCATCTCATAAATCTCAACCAACCACAGAGAAGTCTTAGTCACTAAAAGTGGAGGTGAACATCTATTTGTAAATACCTGCAATTAGGAGTAATTAAATGAATCCCACCTGGTAAAAGCAGAATAACTGTGCCCAGGATGGGTGGGTGGCTGGTGCCATTTCATGTGCAGCTCTGCCCCACTTCCAGCTGCTGCTCCAGGCAAGCACCACCATCCCACAGGTTCTGTGCAGCAGCTGCCAGCCCTGGGAAGATGTCTCAGCTATCCGTGGGTGTTGCAAATAACACTTGACACCTCTGAACAGCAACTGACTCAAGCCTCAAGATTCATTCAAGCAGTCTATCAAACAAAAAAGGAAATTCCAACACTGATATGTTATGAAATGCTACGCTTAGATTCTGCATAATTGCAAATAATAGAGCTAAAATGCCTTTTGACTATATTTGCTGTGATGAACTAAAATGGAGTCATCATATAATCATCAATAGCTGAAGGAAAACACCGGTTGTGCAAAAACAGAACTGTAAGTGATGCTAAAGAAACCAACAAAAATTCCACCAAGAATAAGAAAACCAAATGAAACCTACTTTTAACTTCATTAAAAAAACTGGAAGCAAACTGTCTGATCGCATGAAGCAGATAAACTACACGTGATGGAGGCATATTAAATTGACTATATGAGAAAACAGATTGACAGCTCCCTGGCTGAGTCTCTGAACTCTTAAGTTTTGGTTTCAATAGGTTGCCTAATTTTCATTAGTACATGTATTTTTGGCAGTATTGGTTAGATTCCACTGAAAATCTTTTTGAACTAATACTGCCAGAATTATACTACTGGAAAATTTTCTACATCTTCACATTTGCATTTACATGACATTTTGGTGTTGTAATTTCATGTGTGATGTTCACTGTGCAAACATAGCTATTATATCTTTTCTAAATGCATAATCGCCATTTTTTTTCCTTCTCCCTGGAACATCTGCAATAGTTTCTGAAGTTGATGACCCTTCAATGCTCATCATATCCTCACAGCTAACACATAGAAATGGTTGCTTGAACTGTCCAAATTAAAGTGCAAACTGAATCAGACTCATAGAAATCAACAGCCATTGTTCCAGTCTAAGACACCTCTGCAAAGAGGAGAGTGGATTTGTTTTACTTTGAGAAGAGTAGAAACCCCCATATTCAGCCTCTATGTCTTGGTGGACACAGTAATGAAGGGGTGAACAGTGCTAGCAAACTGCTGTTGTAGAAGTCTGAGAGTATGTGACTACATCTTAGGTTCTGTGATAACAATTCACACATTTCCTGGAAAAACTTGATTCTTTCTTTATCTGATTGCACATTACAACTGGAAAACATAAAAGTCATAGACTCTGGAAATCTATAAGATCACAAAATGTTAATTAAAAGCAGAGATGTGGGTCTTCAGAGCATAAGCTGGTAAATTTCATCAGTATATAGTCACAGAATTGTAGAATTCTTTGGTTTAAAAATACATCTAAAGACCATCAAATCCAGCTCTTAACCCAGCACTGCCAAGTCCACCATGAAACCATGTCCCCACATACCACATCTTTTAAATACCTGCAGAGATGGTGATTCAACCAAAAGTCTGGGCAACCTTTTGCAGTGCTTCACAACCCTTTAGGTGAAGAATTTTTTCCTAATATCTGATCTAAACCTCCCCTGGTGTAACTTGAGGCCATTTCCTCTTGCCCACTTTTCACCTGGGAGAGGAGACTGTCCCCCACCAGGACACAAACCCCAGATAGATGTAGTGAGCTCAGGGTCATCCCTGAGCCTCCTTTTCCCCAGGCTACACATCTCTCTTAGCTGCTCCTCATCAGATTTGTGCTCCAGACCCTTCCCTGGACATGCTCCAGCTCCCCAATGTACATTTTGAATTGAGGGTCCCAAAACTGGACACAGGAGTCAGGTGTGCCCTCCCCAGTGCCCAGCACAGAGGGACAATCCCTGCCCTGGTCCTGCTGCCCACACTGGTGCTGACACAGAATGCCTCTTGCCTTCTCACCCACCTGGGCACACTCTGGTTCCTGATTTCCACTGGGCACTTCCCAGACACTCTGCCCCAGCCTGGAGCACTGCAGGGCTTGTTGGGCATGAGGGCGGGAGGAATATTTCCATGGAGTTACACTCATTTACATCAGGTGATGATCTATCTGATGGAGTCTAGCAACCTCTCACCAGTGGTAGACAAAAATGTTTCTAAAAGCAACTAAAAAATGCAAATTGGCTACCTTATATTTAAAGAGAATTTGAAAAGGCTTGCAATTGCAACTGCCATCCTTGCCTTGTGTTCTCCTGTGCAAATCCATCTGCTGTTTCCTCCCTTATAACTCTTATAACCTTTACAACCCTCATAACTCAGCTGGAAATCTTTCCTTACAGGGATCCTATTTCTACAAGCATATTTTCAGCCATGTTTCAAAACAAAATAAGATGATGCAGTGATCCATCATTGTAAATCCTAGCTAATATTAGCACCACTATTACAGATTGTTCCTAATTAAGAGGGAAAACTAATCATTTGAATAAGTCATGGAAGACAAAAAGAGGAAGAGATAGAAAAATCTAGTTAAACTTAGAAACTACTTGTACTTTCTAAAGAAAACAAGAAAGCAGTCAAAAAAATTGAGGCCAATTGTGACTAAAAGTGAGGACTCCTATCTTGCAACTGATACCAGGTCTCAGTACAAGGTGCTTTAAAAATAGCTGTGAAGATACATGACTGAAACCTCTGTCTGTAAAAAAAACCTCCCAGAGATATAAGGAACTTGTACCAATACACAGAAGATTCTTAGACAGCCTATTTTTTTTCTTTAGAAATACTGAGAAAGCTCAATGTTTAAAAGGTAATTATGGGATGAAGATTTGTTTGTACAAAGGAGTTTGGCCTGAGAAAGGTGCATCTAACTGAGCTGAAGGTGTGAATAAAGCAGGAGAAGCGAGGTGTTCCTCACAAGAGCTCACTGAAATAGAGGCTGATTGCAAACAACAATCATATTTGTCATTTGCTCTCTTGACCTTGGAAACTCAGTAATGAACAGCAGCCACGCTATATTGCACCCCCTGTTTGCCACTATCTTGCTTGAAAAGACAGCAGAAGGTAATTATTTATTTCAAATATTTTCTATGTTGCTTTTGAGGCAGAAACTTCATTATCACGACTCTGAATGTGCTTATATATTCAGATACCATTTATAATGCATCAAAGTTAATTTTTCCATGTTGTGACCATATGAACACTGAAACAGTCAACCCTACAATAACTGAGGTCCCATAACCTGCTTTTAGTCTGACTTTGTGATTGACACTCTTCAGCTGTCTGAGGAATTATTCTTTCACTCGAGAAAAGATAATGAATAGATTTTAAATAATAATAATCAAGTTTTCCTGTGGCAGATTTTGACCTTTTGACGAAAACTTGAAAACACTTTGACCCTGAAATGTCACACTAGTGTATTCCTGGTTCATCCATGAATCTCAGTTTATAAAGAAGAAAAGGGGCATGAGACACAGAATTCATGAGTCAAAGACACAGCCAAGCAGCTAGCCATGTGTTGTCAGCTGAAGTTGGAAACACAAAATAATTTGAGTGTCATCTTTCCCAGGAGACTTTCACTTTCACTTTCACTAACATTTAATGGAATGATAATTTTTACCTTTAAAGCTGCCTCAGGAGATTTATTTATTTAATGTTTTTCCTTTTTGTTTGTTTGTTTTGTTTTGTTTTGTTTTGTTTTGTTTTGTTAATTAGGTAAATTGTTGGCAGAGAGGCTATAGATTTAAACACTCATCCACTGTAGACCAGCTGTAGACCAGCTTGATTTTTCTCAGTGGAACTGGTCATTTAGACATGAAATATATTTCCTTCCACTAGCCCTCTAAACCAATCAATTATTTTTTTGCAAAAAGCAGAATTTATTTGTGATTTCTTTGCTGCATGATCTAAAACATCATTATTTTTTCTTACCTTTTCCAATTTTGATAGATCCCAAATACAAAGGGGATACCAGCTCAGTTCTAAAAATAGTTTTTTATTAATGTGTATTTTCACGGACATTTTTTGGCTGGAAATTACCTTAAGATATTTTTGTTCCCTGATGTTTTTCCCCCAAGAGGCCTGTTCACCTGCACTGGGAAAAAAAATGCTGGTGTTTCTGTGCAGTAAAGCTTCTTTCTCTGAAGTCACAGCTCTCTGTCTCAGAGCCTGAGGGTTCTATGTTATGGCTGGACTTTTGGCCAGAGTTACCTCTGACAGGGGGAGCCAGGGCAGATTTGGTGGCGATTTTTGGAAAGCAAGACAATAATGAAAAGTAGCCATTTTAGTCTTGTGGAGTAAAGAAATGAGACTAGAGAGTTAGAGGGAGAAAATCACATTGTAGGCAGGACCTAGCTCTGAAAAATAAGGGCAAAACAATCTCTAGTTTCTAAAGTAGTCTCTTGTGAGGTTTAAGTCTTTTGGAATCAGTTCCATCTTCTATGCTGTTAGTAGTCAGCCTTCATGTTTGATTAGACCAGTGCTTCAGGAGAATAAAAACCAAATTAATGCACCAGATGCAGAGCTTTAGAAGG
Source organism: Fringilla coelebs (assembly GCF_963513975.1). Taxonomy (NCBI): domain Eukaryota; kingdom Metazoa; phylum Chordata; class Aves; order Passeriformes; family Fringillidae; genus Fringilla; species Fringilla coelebs. Next base: position 7,515,123 of record NC_140028.1, on the reverse strand, counting down.
AGAAAGTTGGATTTCTTACATGGTGCCAAACAGGGAAACAGCAGCTGAATTCCTGCATGGATGTTCCAACCCACTGGATATCACACCTCAGCACCCAGCTGGTGTGCAGGTTTGGCACAGGGAACCATTTCTGTACCATCAAGATACGAAATGCAAAAAGAAATTTGCTTTGAAAGGAATCAGCTTCCCTCACTTGGACATGTGACTCTTCCCCTGAGAGTGAAGGTGATTGCTTTAGGGTGGGCACATCACGTGTGTGTGGCTGCAGTAAAGTGAAATGGATTTACTTGTTGAGATCATGTAACTCAGAATCCATAAAACACCACAGCAGAGCATCTCAGCCATTTTTTGCAGAGGCACACAGAACAATGCTGTTTCTTAATTTTCTTCCTTCTGTATGGTTTTGTGGCAGTCTATCTTTCTAATCTATCAGTATTTATGAAATGCTCAGTTCTGAGTCCCAGGTAACCTAATTTCCTACAGAATATATAAATTGGAGATTGCTCTTTCTGTATAAATAACACATGCAGGCATTATTATGTTATCAGAAAGAGCTCCAAGAAATTTACAGGACAGAGTTTTGAAAGCAAGGTAGAGAACATTAGTATATAGCTCACAAACACTTGAGGATTGAAAAGAATCTCTGCCTTAATTGCTTGAAAATAAATTTCCAATTAATTAAGGAAAAAAAAAAGATGAGCTAAATAAGGATTCTCAATTAATAATCCTGAAAACTGAAATTAAATCTCAGTCATTAAACTCATGTAATGTCTCTGCACCTAATTATGATTTCCCCAGAATTCCTCTTAAATTTATATTTCACATTATCTGAACTTAATGGCCCTTTTATAATTGGAGAAGATGTAAACTTAGCCTCAGCCCCGTGCACTGGACCAATCCTCAGTGATGAAACTACAAGTGATGGCTACAATACCCTAAGGAAAAAGAAAGAGAAAAAGGAAGGGAAAGAGAAAAGGAAAGAGAGAGATGAAGAAAAAAGAAAAAGAAAAAGAAAAAGAAAAAGAAAAAGAAAAAGAAAAAGAAAAAGAAAAAGAAAAAGAAAAAGAAAAAGAAAAAGAAAAAGAAAAAGAAAAAGAAAAAGAAAAAGAAAAAGAAAAAGAAAAAGAAAAATTCTAAGATTTTTTTTGGAACTCATTTTATTCTTAAAAGAAGAGCAGTCTTACTAATTTTCTCTATCTTTCCCTGACAATTTAATGAAGTAAGCATATTATTCATGAAAATTGACCTAGAAGGAACCTGTATGTATATATGCAGCAAGCTGGGGACTGAAGTTCTGACCTGTATAAAGCACAACTGTCAAAGTTTTATCACCTGATCAGCAGAGCTTTTTGCAAAACACAAATTCCTGTTTAAGGGGGACCAAATCAGCAGCTAAAGCCAGCACACAGCAATGATTTAGTCTCTCATCTGCAAAATTAACTTGGAACTCTGTTCCTTCCTCAGCTCTTCAACGTGTACCTGGTAGGCATTTCATGTATGTCAGGCCCAGTAATATTAAATTTCATTCTCAAACTCATCCTTAATAATTTATGTCGAACATTCTTCTGGATATATCCATTTAACAATAGAGATTCCTTGGGAAACTTGTCATCAGGCTGTATTAGCCCATTAAAAATTTAAAATTACCCTGTGATTAGGTAAATTTCGGGCCAAGTCAATGCCTTGTGTGTCAGTTTAGGGTTTGATGGAAAGCAGGGAGGTCAAGGGACAGAGAGAAACCCCTGTGATATCTAAAGGCAGCAAAACAAGGTGCACATGTGAAATCACAAAGGATTTTGTTTACTGTTGAGAGGTTCTAGCAGGATTTGTGGTGCCAACAAGACAGCTGGCTGTAGGACAAAGGATCCTAGAGAGACAGCTGTTTTGGGTGAGAAGAAGAAAAAATGGCAGCAAGATAACAACAATGAAAAAATACACAGCGCAGGAAAGTCGAGCCCCAGCTGAGATTTTTAATGGAGCAAAGTAAAGAAAAAAAGTTTGTTTCCTTTTTGATTCTGTTGGTGGTTTATTACCCCTGTGATGGGACATGAATATGCTTAAAAGAGATGCAAAGTAAGAGATAAAAAATATTGTTAGGATCTCCACAAGTGACTGTGAAAATACAATATAAACCTATAGGAACAAGCACAGGAAGAGCTTGGTCAAGATGAAAGGGCAGGAATCAGTGTCTACAGGGAGCTCTGCTGTCCCATCACTGCTGGTGGAGGTTTCAGACTTCAAATCCTGGTGCTATTTGCCTTCAGTTCAGCTGCTTGGAACATGAATGGCTCATCTAATCTATTGCAGATAGATCCCAGCCCACATTTCATAAACCTTCTTTTCCATCTCTGGGAGTATTGAATATGCCCAGGTGTGTCTGACATCAAGCTAGAGCAAAAAAAAACCTAGAAAGAACAAAAGAAAGCATTCTACTACTCCCTTTTCTTCCTGATGCAAATGCCCATCATGTAAAATTTTGTTAATAATGGTAAATTCATATGGAATGGTCAATGAAAACAGTTTGTCATTTCCATATTTCTGAGTCTAAGGTTATTGCTACTTGTCCATTTTAGCTGGCTGCTGTTTAGAGCTAAAGCAAGAATGGGTACTAGAGAGAAACTGCAAGTAAGCTGCATAGAAATGGAAAAGCAGCTTCTGTCTCAACAGTGTGGGAAGATGTCAAGCCATTTTAATACATTGTTCTGGATTCTAAATATGTTTCTCAAGTGTGGAGCAGTATTTTATGCTTGACAATAACAGAGGTTGCAAAAGGATTTGGGAGGCCTCTAATAAAATCTTTAATCAGCTGACAGAAGAATTTCATTAGCCAGTATTATTAACATGGTTTGTACAATGCCATGCCTTTGCCTGCATGCAGGCAAAGCTATGTCTGTATTACTACTTCTGCTTTTACTACTTAGAAAGGTTTAAAGTTGGCCTTTCCATGATTCCCCATGGGTATTCTCACAAGTAGAGGACTTAAAACAGTACTTGACACTGTACTACAGCCAATAAATCCAGCACAAGTAACTTCAGCGTTCAGTGGATTGTAATATTTTTGATTGAAGGTGGAAAATTATATCCCTCAGGCTGAGGCATGAGTCTGGAATGACATTAGTGGCTCATCATTTTCTTACACAAATCAGGAAGGATGTAGGTGAGTCACAAATTTGAGATGGAGAACTTGGTAAGACATCAAGAGTGTCTCAGTAAATCAGTGGGTGGAGCTTGATGAAGCATGGTGATGGATGGATGGCAGAAAAGCCTTTGTAGATGTGTGTGATCTTTTCTGCAGAACAGGATCCCTCCACAGAACTCAATTCAATAAACTGAAGATGCAGTTTGGGTTAATTACAAACTTGAAAGGTTTAGTTGCAGCTTAAGCCTTTCTTTGTAGATGTCAGAGTCTACCCATGGCTTTTTAATGCTCACCATGGCCAGGGAACAGAACAGGATGAGAGGATATGTCAAAAGCAAATGGTACTGTGCAGGGTTAAATACTCACCAGAATCTTCATTCCAGAACTAAACCACAGGCTCCTGGTTAAAGCCTTTGTCCTGGTTAAAGCAAATTTTGGAATTTCTTTATATATTTGCATTTTCAAACAGAGGCATCTTTTATGGTTTAGCAGCAGAAGAGTTTTGTCAGATGCCTGGCCTGATTCTACAACTTTCTCTAGATCTTCAAGGGAGTGTAGAGGCACTGCACCCCTCGTGAAGGTGGTGCAGTTAAACTCTCAACATCAGACAGGATGAATTAGGGTCACAGTGAATTTGGTAGATCTCACAGCAAGGTTTTCTTTTGACTCTCAGCTGCCTGGCAGAAAGGCTTGCTGATGAAAGCAGAGGTCAGAACTTCACAGATGGATATCAGTGAAGATCAATCCTTCTTCTTTCAAACACTTATCTTTAAACACAAACAGAATTTTTGAGTGTCATAAGATCAGTTTAACTACAGTCCATATAACCACAGGTACAGTGCACTGTGTTTCTCACCCTTTTTTCTCATTTCTTTAAATTCCTGTAGTGTAGCAGAATATTTATCCTAAAGCAGTTGTAAGATGTTTACTTCTAGATGTGGATTTCTGCAGTTTCTTGCTGCGTTTTAATTTGGAAACCATTTCTAATTGCACGCTTGCAGAGAAAATTCTTGATGAGTAATTTCTTTCTGTTTTACTCAATATAATGCAGTATATTTACATGTTGTGAAGCAGAAGATAGCTGTCTGTGGTTTTCTCTAACTACACTCAGGAAAAAAACTCTCAGCAAAATGGGTTTAATTTCCTGCCTTTAAAAAATTTGTTTGGTTGGTTGTTTTTTGTTTTGTTTGTTTTGGTTTTTGTTTGTTTTGTTTTGGTTTTGTGTGGTTTTTTTCTTTTTTAGGGTTTTTTGTTAGCTGGTGGAGCCCCAAGACCTGCTTTTGTACGTGGGAAGCCTGGAGCATTGATCTTGGGGTACCTGGAGAGGGAGAGGGGAAAACAGTTGATTTGAAAGATTTTATAGAACATATGAAATATGCCATACAAGACCCTCAATTTCTGTTGCATAGTGCAAATTTCTCAGCCGGGTTCACCCACTGTTTTCACTACTGAAGTTATCCATTGACACAAATTCGTGTTTTGTACACAGAGATTGACTTGCTATGGTGAAGGAAGCCTGTTGAAATCCATAAAAACACAAGAACCTGTAACAGGGTGCAGAGCTTTGTCTTTTTAACACTTTTGTGCTTTCCCAGACTGACTACATATCAGAATCTACTGTAAAAATAAAACCTGTTTTCTCCTTAATTTACTTCCTCCCTCCCAACAAAGGATGCCATCTTTTCAGCTAGAGCCAGAGAAAAACTACACTCCCTTTCCCTTTCCAAAACTTCTCATATAATAATGGAATTCTTTGGACTGGAAGGGACCTTAAAGATCATCTGATCATTCAAAACCCCCTTCCTTGGGCAGGGGCACCTTCCCCTAGACCAGGTTGCTCAGGATCCATCCAGCTTGGCCTTGAGCATTTACAGGGATGGAGCAGCCTCATCTTCTCTGGGCAATGTGTGCCAGGGCCTCACAGTGAAGAATTCCTTCCTAATATCTAATCTAAAACTATTCTCTTTCAGTTTGAAGCCATTCTCCTTTGTTCTGTCTCTACATTCTCTCGTAAATAGTCTCTCTCCAATCTCAAGGGACTGATTGCCGTTCCAGAAGTCTGACTGCAGCAAAGAGTTGCATCCCTAAATCTGTATCAGTATGTATGTTAGACAAAGGGGAAGAGGAGGCTTTATTTTTTAAATTTTTTTTTTTTTTTTGCAGTGGCAGCATGTTTGTGACTCATGAATTTTGTTTGGTAGAATTGCTTTAATAATTTAACCTTGCCAAAAGTGGCTGTGCCTCTCAGTAGTTTTTCATTATGAAAGATCCTCTGTGTCGCCCCTAGATAGTCTCAAGCCAATAAAAAGAAACTGATTATTACATATTTTTTTGTCAAATGGAAGAAAAAATACCCAATGTGCTATAATAATAATGGCAATAATAAAAGATACTGACAATGCTTAGAGATCAGCTGAATAAGCCCATTGACTGCACTATTTTTGGGAGTGTATTTTCGTGTCCCTTCTTGAAGACACTGTTGGAGTGTAATGCATTCTGCCTTCCAGATGACACACTACTTTTAACTTTCATGTACAATATCAGCTAATAACATCTCATGGCTTTTCAACTGGGAGTGGTTCTTCGATAAACTGACAGTGATATGAGCACTCCTGCAAGATATTATTTTTGAAACAATGGAGGGAGAATTGGAAATTCTACAATTAGTGACAAATTTTCAGTGGCAATCATTGTATATTGCCAGCACTGAAATCAATAGGAGAATTCTAGAAATAATGTTCTACTCTGTGTCTGAAAAGAACGTGACCTATCATTAACACCTTCAGGCAAATAAGTGATGATTTAGGGCACTTAACAAAAGCTCATTTGTCTCTTAGGCTTTTGAAAATGAGGACAGGAACTGTAATAGCAACAGTGGGGAAATTTTTGAGCACATAAGAGATTTGAGATTGAAATTTCCTGTTGGAGTATTTTTTTTACTGTACAGTTGCTCTTAAGTTGTACTTTGAAGTTACATCAAGGGCATCCAGACTGTGCAGATAACCAGTCTCTGTCAAGTCCTAATACTAAAAAATGAATCACAGAAATATGCTGTTACTTAGAACAGATGTTTTTATATTACCATTATAAACTTACAGAATTAGAACCACTCAAATTAATAAATGTCAATAAAAATGCCACTGAGATCATGAACATCAGCATTAAAATGAAATATACAGATAAACACTCTCCACTTGTATTCTAGCCATTACTCACGCTGTTAATCAGAGTGTGGGCCAGTTAACATCCTTCCCTTCTGCTAAAAATGAGTCCAGTGTCCAAAAAGGAGGAATGACAGATCCAAACATTTAGCCTATCTGTTCCTTCCAACTGGTCGATAAAGTTAATTTAGGACATTTTGGTGTCACAGACATCCAATACTTTACACCTTCCAACAAAAGGCAAAGTTCCATGTCAATATTTTGACCAGATAAATCTCTCCATGTTCCTTCCACCAGTCTCTAAAGAGGGAATGTCCTTGTCAACCAGGTGTCTCCATCTGTTTGGGATGTGTTCCAACAGCACTCTATTTCATGCATGCTTTTAAATTCTGCTGTGTGGATGTTCAGCACTACAGATATCCTGTCAATACTTCTGAATGAGTTTCTCTGTTTCAACTCCTCCATTTTGTACCCATAAATTGGATCTCATATTATCCTGTTTTTCTCTTACAAGAGGCTGGATAGAAGGTATATCGAGCCATTAGGTAATTTGCAAGGTACATTAATCATCTTACCAGAGTGTAAGAACAAGCTCACAAGTGCCAATATTCAAAGCTAAGTGTTGTGCTTGGAGGTGTCCCAGTGCTCTTGAGGAAGGTCGAATAACATACAATAATGTAAATGACAATGCCTTCACTAAACAATTATTCTCCATAATGTTCCATAAAAGTAACACAGAAATAGATATTCTGGGTCCAAAGATGATTTTTTGAATCAAAATATCAGAAGCAGACACACCAATCTCTTCAGCAAATACAAGTGAAGTCCCTTTAGAGTCACCCTTCAAACACTAGCTTTGATAATAAATGGATTTGAAATCAGACTCAAGTCAGAGCTAAGCTCTCTTCAGAGTCAAGAAAAGAAAATTTCATCATTTTGCACCAAATTCACAGTATGGAGCTTCTGGTGATGTCAGTGGTGGGGCATTTGAAATTCTTATGTACCAAACCTGGAGCCACAATTCCCCTCTGTGATCTGGCTGCCCCAGCCTAACACCACCAGCCTTTGCTCTGCCAGCACAGCTGCAGAGAAGCCATTTCACTCTTGAGGTGCAAACCCCAATGTTAGTCATGCCAGCACAGGGTGCAAAACGTCAGCTGCCCCCAGATACCGCTCAGCAGTGGGAGAATTCCCTTCCTAAGGAAGATATTGGACTGGGATGCAAATAGGAGCCCAAACCCATCTCTCCTGATTCCCTCCCTGAGTTGAAAAATGCTTCAGATGTCTCTGAAGTTTTCTTCTGGCCAGAATTTTCCCTGGCCAGAACTTAGTGCAAGTTCTGCACAAAGACACAGACGTTCTTTTTTCGCCTTCAGGCATATTTCAGCTTTTTTTCTTTTATTTTAAGGGCTCATCCATCAAAACACAGACAATCGTAGACGTGACTATCTTGGCAAGTCTGTGTGATCATTACAAAAGGGGAGTGGGAGCTGATGATGACAGCTGTGTTTTTTGGAGAGAGAGAGAGGAATTTTAGGTCTCATTTGATTCTTCACTTTTACTGGCTTTTGCAAATGGCAGGAAGATTGCAACATCTTCATTCCCAGAACAATATCAAATCTGTAAAGCCTCAAGTATCACAGAATTACTTTTAAACTCAGATATCATTCCCAGTCACTATACAAAGGATATTAATGCTGGGATTAAACTACAGAATGACATCAACCAAATTAATTTTCTCCCCTTGTATCCCCATGTTCACCACGTCCTGTATCTTGTCTGAAGCATGAATGAAAATTAATTTCCTATGGAGGGGGAACGGCTGCGAGAAATATTGAAGCAATTAATTACTGTAGATTTTGTTCTTCTTGACCAAGACATTTATATTTTCTTAACACTTAATTGATGCTGAGTTTTTAAGTAAAGGAATAAGGAGAAGCTGAATGTGGAATTGGATTACACTCCTCTTCTTCCTCCACATTGTCTGGGATGCCTGCTCACATTTTAAAAGGGAGTTTCACAAGGTTAAAACTTATGGAGTATAATATGTAGATCCTTGAGAAATAGGTGCTGGTTTTACTCACATATCAATAAAAGATGGAGCATGCTGAAAACACCAAATGCATTTTAAAAGTGCAATAAATAATGGTTGAAAATTATGATTGACTTTTAAATTATAGCCAAAAAATATTAGACCTTCAAAGGGTCATAATGAACTTTCCCTTGTTGCCAATTGCTTATTGAAATTAGAATGTAAGGTTTCAATATATCCTTCCCAACGCTGTCTGCATGTCAAAATAAACTCACCCTATGCAATTTTCTTGCAAAGCTGATTTTCCCTTTTATCACATGACCATCAGAAGTACAGTGTGCATACTCATTTGTATGTACTTGGATTTGTACATATCTGGATTTTTCATGCTGTAAAGAGCAGCAACACCTCTGCTTTTATCCAAGCATTACAAGCCATTGTCATCAAGCAGCCCTCCCCAGCCAGTGGTGTTATAGCCCTTGGTTTAATAGCTGGCTGACCCTTCATGTTTGTTGAAGCAGAAATCTGTATTCAAACTCATCCAAACGTGGGGATCAGCAGCAACTCTCAGTGCCTCACTTCACAGGAGAGCATGGGATTTCTATAGAGGGACTGTATCCTCTGCAGAGAGGATAAGCAAACCCATTGTCAGCTCTTTTCCCCAGCAAAAAAGACTCCCAATTTAGAGCAGCCAATTAACAGTTAACTGTAATCTCTAGAGCTGTGTGTTTTGAGGATAATAAACCCTAAGCCTGGATAAATCTCTGTGGGAAGCATAACAAGACCATCCCTCACCTGTATCTTGTCACACAGGTATGAAACCTGGGACTATTCACAACTTGTGGTCCCTTGTTAACCAGTTCTGAATCCACAGAACTGGTAGGGTGAGTCTGACTGTGGCAACTACTCAAGGCAGTGAAAAACCATGTTTCAGGCAATCATACCTTTTGAGACACTTTCCAAGTTTCTAATCCCTGATTTTGCTACCAGAAATTTCTTGGTGGTTCTGTGGATACATACAGGTTAGCAAGATGCAGAGCATCACAGAGCTTCCTTTGCAATTACATCAGTATTACTAACACGGTCCACAGGCAGAAAGCTCAATATCAGCTGACCCTTTCCAAAAAGGGTCCTACATTTTTGGACACCCTGAGCAATATGCTGAAGTCCCCAAACCATGTTTAGAGCTAGCACCACTCAGGACTGATTGCCTGATTAATTGATGTGAGAAACTGGCGCACAGTGACAGGATCCAAAAATCAAAAGTTAGTTGCAAAATGTCTACTCAGTAAGACCATCTTTAAATTAAGGCAAAAAGTGCGTGGAAGAGTTAAAATGCAGGATTAATATGAGTGCTCATTGCCATGCTTAATGCACAGAGTGCTATTTCCAGTGGTGGTCTTTCCCTTCCCCAAAAGAATTATTGAAAGCAACATTCCAATCTGACAGCTGTTTAATTACATATGAAACTCTGCTGAAGTCAAAGGCAGATTGTGTGTTTCTGCAGATAAACAGAAATTTACTGATTTAATTCTAACAGCAGCAGCAACATATTTCAATAGTGGAAGGGTGCAAAGAGAATAACTAATAAAAAGTTAAGGATTTAGAAGAAACTTCACTGATAGGTTTATACACTATGATTTTTCCTTATCTGAATCATTTATAGAAATTGACACTTCTCTTATAGATATCTGGCATTTTCTCTACATTTAGTGCAGGTCTTGCATTCAGTTTCTGTCTATGTAGTTTCAAGCCCAAGGTTCCCCTTTGAATTCTGGTGATAAAGTACAAAGTAATTCCAGTCTAACTTTCAAGGTGTCAGTTAAACTTATAATGAAGTCATTTTTGTTTTGATGAGTTTAAAGATAAATTTTGTGACCAGCCTCAAGCACTGTCTTCTCAGGTCTCTATTTCCACTGCTGCTAAAATGTCTCCAGTCTTGGTCTTGTCATACTTAGGTGTTGATCTCACTGCCTGGAGGTGAGATCTACTGCTGCGGTTTCCAAATCTCCACGTGAGGCTGACAGGTATCACACAGGACCTCTGGCAGACCTGGGTGCTTTTAGAACAGGAGCTGGAAGTCTTTTCTAATGATGCCTGACTACCCTGTTCAGACAATCAAATTTCACACTTTGTGAAATGGTGCAGAATAAATAAACTCCCCCACACATAAGATTCATGTCTGAGTTCTTAATTTTGGTTGAACCATGAGGGGTTTCTGCCTAGGCACTGCTGGTGAGACAATAATGAAAGCAAATCACCATAAACATCACTCAGAATTGATGTTCTGATCCAATAAAAATGAGAAAATTTTGCTGTTGAAGACTCCTTTTCTCTGGACCCACATTGTGATTTACCAGGTATGATATATAGAAGCTGAACCGTTTATACCAGAGCACAGAAATGATGTTACTGCTGCAAATATCTCATTAAACCATGCACGTACTCTGATGAAAAATAGCTTTTGCAAAATCACATACACAGGCCACTCTGTCAGGATCATGGATAATCCTTGGAACACTCAATAATCACTGGCAGGAATTTGCTTTATAATCTACAAATATCCCCTTGGGAATTTTAGCTCTACCATGCAATGGCTCTACTTCAGGAAGGGTCACAAGGTGTTTGTGACATTGCTCACAATCCTTCTTGCCTCTTTGAATTTAAAAATGAAAGAGCTGAAAAAATAAACCAGGTTCAAAGCTATAACAATCACAGGGGAACTTTCCTGAAATCTCCCCTGCCCTGGCCCCCACCAGAGCTTGCCTAATGTAATTTTTGATATTTAAATGAAGTAGCAACAGCACTATTTAGATATTGATAATTTTGTGTTTTCCAAGGAAACACCTGGAAACAGATGCTGTGTTCAGTCCCAAAAAGGTGTTTCTAACTTTTCAGTGAAAGCAAAGGAGGATCAGCAGATCTCCAGGCAATGCCACCCACAGGGCCCAGTTGTTTGTTTGATGTTGTTGTTATAAACATGCATTCACCTTTTTTTTTTATAGGCAATTACTTTTTAGTTTCAAGGGGAGCTTTGGTTTCATTTCCTTACTTGGTACATATGGAAGAGCTGCCTTAAGCACTAGGCAGGAGCTTTTGACATTTCTATAAAAACCCAAGTGCAATCAATAGCTAGATATTGAGGTCAGAAAAGTAGCTACTGAAAAAGTTCAGTTAGTTACTGTAGTTTGCACAAAGAAACCACTTTTCATTTAAACCCACAGACTTAGGATAGAAGCTAGTGAAGGGCTATAGGGATGACATGATGTCAAAATAAAAATAAATTGTCAGTATAAATCCAGGGAGACACTGTCACAATATCAGCTTGAAACAAAATGACATCAATGCAAATTTTCTAAGAAACAACTTTAAGATGTCAAGACACTGGTAAATTGATGTCAGTTCAGGTCTGCAGGGAGACTGTTAGGATTAAAAAAGAAAAACCTAAACAAACTGAAAAGCATTCCCAGAGTAATGGCTATAATAGGCATTTCTAATTTTGTCAGTTGAAGTTAGTTGTAGCAACACAAACATGCAGATACCATGATTAAAACGTCAGCAAAAAAACCCAAAACCACACACAAAACCAAAAGAAATATTGATAAAAATAGAATACACACTTGTTGCATTGTTTGTACAGTTAAGCACAGACATTTCCAGTTTAGACTGCTTCTATATTTAAATCCATAATCTCTGATGCTATTTCAGTTGACTAATAAGAAATCTGGAAGCTTCTCCATGCAATACAAACCTCCTGTAGCTTTTTACCCATACAGTGTGCAACAGAATTTATGGTGAGTTGAACAGATCAAATAGACAGCAGGAGCAGAGCTTGGCTCTTCCAGTCTCTCATTATCAGGCTTTGCTGGATCTCCTTGTCATCGTTTCACATGTCCTGTAATTCAGTATATCCTGGTAAATCTGAGCCTAACCCCACTAGTGGCCAAGCAGGCTCAGAAACACAAACAGCTTTATTTTGAAAGTCTTACAGGATTTTCTAGGAGTGTTTTGAAGCAGCGTTTTTGAGCAGTGGGATGTTGGGGGCAGTTGTGAGAACACTTAATGCCTGGCATCTCTTGAAGTCATTTACATTCAGGCAAAAGTGGGTGGAAATTCTGCCATGTGAAAGCGACATTTGCGAATGTGCAAATGACTGCACGGCGCTTTCGGAGCAGTCACAGCCAGGGCCCTGCTCAGCACTGTGGCGCTGCCATGTGCAGCATTAACCTTTACCATGTTCTGCTTTCCCTGCACACAACAACAGCAGATCCTTGTCAGGGGGGTGGTTACACAAGATGGTGCATATGCTTCCAGGCTCCCAGTCCCAGATCAAAAATACACGGCACGTAGCACGGAACTATCTATACTCATTCCCCATTCTAAATTGATTTGAAATACTTTAGGGTGTACATCTGCCTCTGAAGACTTTTTGGCATAAATCCTGCATTTTAGGCCCTGGCTACTTTAAAATAGAAACTCTTATGCCACTAGGACCAAAGTGGATCAGGTTCCAACTGCCTGAAGTTCTGATCGACCACAGGTGCTCTATTTATCATCAACGTGAGCTCTGTTGAAATCAAATACATTCTGCAGCCCCATTTTGGTGCATGTTCAGTCACACAAACCTAAATAATAACAAAACCCACAGGCAATAATAATAATGACACCTTTGAAATCATTAATTCCTGAGTTTGTGTTTAGAAGCTGACTGAAAATATCACAGGGCCAGATTTCAACACCTTCCATGCTGGAGCCTATCTGAAGTGAAACCATTGACGTCAGTGGAACGATTCCAGATTTATAGCTGCCAAGTTATGCACATCTCTGTGTGTGTCACTTTATGTTAGTTATTTAATGCATTGATTTGCATACCATAAGCAATTTGCATAGAACCAAAATTTGCAAAGGACAGCGTGGAGCCACACCAACGTGCCTGAAGAGGTGAGGGGAGTGAAGCATCTGGAAAGTGGGGTGAGGTGTCAGTGGCTGTGTGCAGTGAGAGATGAGGGTCTGTGGCTGATTTGGGGGCTGATGCTATGGCTGCATCTATTAAACTGTGAGACACTGTGCCTTTCACTTGCCATCCTTGTGCACAGAAGTTGTGCCTAAAGGTGCCACTGAATTTCCTACCCAGGGCACAGCTGCTGGGAGGGAGGGCTGAAGGCTGATGCAGCAGGAGGAGAGTAGTCAGGAAGTAGGAGGGATGCTGGCCATGTTTTCTGGTGAAAACATCACTTGGTGGCTAACACTTGCACTGCCAAGTTAAATTTGCAGCCAGATGAGAGCAGGCTCATGTGAAATACACATGTGAAAGATATAATGAAAAATACATGGACTTGCTAAGCCCACAGATGTACTCTAGGGAAAATGGAATGAGAATTTAGCTAAAATTGACATGAATCATTGACATAAAGGAAACTGTCATCAGGAAATCTGGGATTATCAACAAAATCTTAGCTACTCCCTGCTCTAAGCAGAAATTTCAGGTACTGATCCTTTGGCCACTTTCTAAAAATTACAAATCTAGTCTGGAGGAGCTATAAGAATTTTACTTTGAAGGGTTACCTAGAAACTCAGTTCACATCATTAATATTCTCAGTCTTCCAGGATGAAAGTAATGTTTTCCTCCTCAGAAATCTCTCTGAGATTAATTGCCAACTGGCATTTTCCATGGATACACATCCACTCAGCACCATCTGGGTCCTTGAAGGGCAAACTGGGGAAAAGAGCAGCCCTGCCATGTTCTCTGGCTCCCTGGGTGCTCAGTGCCTGCTAATGCTACATTTTTAGCAAGAAATTCCTGCTTCTGTGCAAATCTAAATTGGTGGCTCTTTGCAGAGTGGATTCTACAGAACTGCATCAGACCCATCCTTCTCTCTAAATGTCCTCAGTGGCTTTGAGGATGCTGTTGGAGATGCAGCCCTGCAGCCACATTCATTTCAAGCCCCAGTTAAGGTCGTTGATCATGGTGGGAAGCAGAAGGGCAGCCCTGGAATCATGCTTCAACCTTGAGATCTTCAATCCCATCTGCTTTTCCATACACTTTTGGTGTTGCTTTCTCTACTGGCACCCAGAAGAGTTTTTTTCCCAGACGTCCTAATGTCAGGACTTAATCAGAATGCAGAGATGCTGCCTTTTTCAAAGGGTGAGTAACCAGATCATTGCTGTTAGGAGACCCTGAGTGTCTGCAGTACAATTTTTCCAAAAAATACAACCTCACCCAAGGAAGTTAGCTTAGTGGTGCTGTGGGATCTCAGCTGGCTTTTCCCCAAATATATAAAGTTTGGATAATGAAAAGATGATGATGTGTCCTTAGACTCTGTCTTCCTTGGTGACAAAGCTGTGGTCTTCACTCATTTTAACTAGCAGAAATTAGTTCACTTGCAGCAAAAGCTAGGAAGGCAACAGTTTAATTTGCAGTTTTAACAAAGGGTAAGTGTTCGTTCATGAAGCAGCCCAAGTGGCAGAGGTGCAGTCACATCATCTCTGCTGCAGGGCCCCTGCTCAGGTCAGACCTGTCTGCCATTGATTTAGTGGGTTGAACTAAATTCAGTAGGCTTCAGATTTTAGCTAGATTTTCTAGTCTTTGCTAGAAACATTTATTACCTTCATTAATTTTTTTTTGTCCTACTTTCAGACAATCTGCAGTTGTCTGGGGGGACAAAAAAAGACACTTTTTCTAGCTGAAGGCAGGGCCTTTCAGTGCAACCTCCTTCCAGCAATGGTTAAAGGGGAAAATCCAGTTTTTGCAAAATGCTCCTGCAGCAATATGTTACCCATTATTATTATTCTTCATTATGAATAAACTGAGGTTATTTAGGTTTATGAAAAAAAAAGTAGAGCTCAGCTGTGGCTTTCAGTATCTGTCATGAGTGAATTGCTATGATGATGGACAGATTTCAAATGGTCAGTTCTGTTTCTCCCACTGAGATCTAGATCAGTTAGCCTGTTAGTGATAATCATTCCTAAGTAAACAAACAAACCTCAAACAAAGCCCACACACAACTTTTGTATCAGAATCTATATTTAACTTTAAATGGGTGGTTGGCTGCAGTTTCTGCTCTTTCTCTGTTATTCTGCTTCTCTGTGTTTGTCTCCATCTATCATGTGTTGTTGCATTTATTAAAGTTCTTTTCTTATGAAAATGTTACTAATCACAAAATTACTCCCAGTGTAGCAAGTTAAATTAAAGCCACTCACAATAGTTCAGGTAGTAAAGTGGTAGTGGTTCTCATAAACCCTCTCTTTTTGGTTTGGTCACAGTTCTGCTCCAGGGCACCTGGAATACCATTTCAATACTTCTAAAGATAAATAGAGTTCTGTCAATAAACTGAAAATTGCTGGCCTTGTCTTGTTCATCAATTTAGGCATCGAAAAAATTCCGCCTCCTGGGATTGGCAGAGCTTTTCCATCTGAACTGAAAAGTGCTAAGCCTGCCATATTTAATGACAGGCCCGGGAGGGTTAATGAAAGAGCAGAAGTGGCATTTCACCTTGACTGCAGCTGCCCTATAACACTGCCTAAGGGTCCAGCTAAGTGTTAGCTCCATCTGAGCAGTACAAGGCAGGAGCAAGGACCTACAGAGAATTCTAACAGGATATCCTCAATCGCCCTGCTTCTTGCCCTGCCTGCCTTTGTGTGTGTGTGTTTGTGTGAAACCTGCAACCAATGAAGCCTCAGGGATTTCTGTCTTCATTGGTTACAAAAGCCCTGGAAATGCTGAAAAACTGAGCAAGAAAGGAATGCTCCAATGAATGACTAAATCATCTTCTAGCTTATGCCTGGACTCTACCAGCATTTCAGAATTTGCTTTTGTTATTGATAGCTTCATTTATATTAGCTAAACATTGATGATTAGTCTAGACTGGTAATTAGAAGCCATCCTTTTACACAGAGGCTTGGATTAAGAGCTTTTATGATTTTGTGGACTCTAGTTTGTGTGAATGTCAATTTGATCCTTTTAACATGTTTATGCTAAGTATCAATAGGCTCCTGGGAATCCTGGAAATGCAGTGCTGAACCTCTCAGATGCTGAGCAACAGCTGGTGTGCTGCTTCTGTTTGAAAGGCTTTCTTCTCTTCTCACTAATGGAGGATCAAAAGTCATCCCTTCAATTAAAAACTAAAGAAAGAACCTCATTCTTCGGCATTTTATGTCTAATTAAGGATGTTAGTGGGAAATGTACAGCAGTGCTCACTGATTAATTTATCAAACACAAAAAATCCCCCTCTTCTCTACCAGTCCAATTAGCCAGGCATTTTATATGGCTGAGAGATTGAAACACTGTTACTACATGGAAACCAGAGGCTCTTTGCATTTGAAATTGTGTGGTAAAGAGACTGGAAAATTTCTTGTCTAATACCATGCATACTTAGGGCCTGATCCTGTGAATTATTGAAAATCCCTGCTAAAAAATGCATGGTCTTCTGAAGGTCCATTCCAGTATGATATTCAATATCCTGAATACACAGGAGCATCAGGGAAAAGCAGAGGATGCTGAATGCTTTGGAAAATAGAGCATTTACTGTATTAAATGCCCAAAGGGAAGCATAGCTGCTGCTCAGACCATCTCAAGCACTGTGGAGCATAATTCACGTGTTAGCTGCTGCCTTCTTACCTTCTGCTGAGATCTCTGTGCATTTCAGAACCAGGGATTGATCTCTCCTTCCACAAGCCACCTGTCAGAAACAATGTGGAAATATATTATCAATCATTTGTCACTCCCCTCTAACACAAGGATCATGAATCACACTGTTTGTCAGCTCATGTCCCTTGCCTATACATCAGAAAGGGATTATTATCATCTCACTTTTCCTCTGCTGAGAGCAGGCATGTGAGCCACAGCATCCACACCATTCTCCCTGTGGCATGAGTGTCCCCCAGGAATACACTGGGAAGCACATTACCTTTCATGTGTTCTCTCTTTGTTTACCCTCCCTCTCAGGTTTGTTTACCCTCCCTTGGTTTGTGTTGCGGTATATTTTTGTGGTTTTTTCTTTTTTTTTCCATTTTATTCTATTTGATGATTTTGTTGTTGCTACTGTCTTGTTTAATTTATTTTGAAGAATTATGTTGCATTTTTGTTATGGAAGGTAAGATTAAGGGAACATGCTTGGTTTTTCAAATGTATTTGAACAGCTCTGGGGTATGGGGATGCTCAGTAGACCTAGCCTTGAGTTAGGAGTTAGTTCTAAACTGCACAGCCCTGATCGGAGCAGCTGGGAGGTGCTGTGGCTGCACTTGGGTGGATGGATGAGGTCATATCCAAACATCTTGGAGTGCAGACCTCAGCAGGTTTACATCGAGAGTGTGTCATTGAAGCAAATTGTCACTGACATGTTTCATGAAAAATCCTTTTTTTAGCATTTTTCCTTTTGAGAAGCTGAGAAGCTTCATGAACAAAATGCAAACAATGATTGTTTGCTGCTGTAGAATGCAACAGGTGGATCTGTGACTGGTCTCATGTGGTTGTTTCCAATTAATGGCCAATCACAGTCCAGCTGTCCAGGCTGTCTCAGTCAGAGACAAACCTTCGTTATTCATTCCTTTTCTATTCTTAGCCAGCCTTCTGATGAAATCCTTCCTTCTATTCTTTTAGTATAGTTTTTAACATAATATATACCATAAAATAATAAACCAGCCTTCTGAACATAAAGTCAACTTTCTTGTCTCTTCCCTCATCCTAGAACCCCAGTGAACACAGTCACAGCAAATCTCATTCTTTCCACTCAGTGCCTTTGGTTTGCATTGGGCAGAGCTCTGAGGCCATGACTTGGGTTCCTCCAAGTGATATTAAATGGGAAGAAGTGTCCTGGTTCTGAGGGCACTCCCAGGACATGCTGGCCCTGACTGCCCCACCTGGTGCCTCTCACATCCCTTCCTGTGGGTGCCAAACCCATTTTGGTGCAGCCTGAAGAGAACAGTCTGTTCCACAGGGTTCTTCCCAGCCATCCCAGGCTCTGTCTGACATGATTTCCACTCCCTAGCCTCATCCTGACCCTTGTGGTAGTTAACCCTGGCTAAGGGCTGAGGGTTCCCTCACTGCCCTTCTCCCTTAAACAGGATGAGAAATCTCATGCTTCAAGACACAGGCAAAGATGGGCTGGGGGCTGTGCTCAGTCCCTCTGGGCTGCTCCTCCCTGTGCCCCCAGCTTGGCTGAGGGGCTCAGCTGTGCCTTAGTTCAGTCCCACCCTGCTCTTTCCCTGGCACATCCCAGTGCCAAGGACCCTCTGCCCCAGCCTGGCACAGCACCTCCTTTCTCTGCCAGGACTGTCCCTGTGTGCCCACATCACAGCAGCACTTGTGTCACCCACAGAAAGGGTCTGGTGGCAGCTCTTGAGGCTGGCAGGCAGGTGAGTCACAGAAAGTCTGATAAAGGTCTGTAAAACCATGAGTGCAGGAGAAGATGAATGGTGTTCACTGTGCCTTCCAGTGAGCGCTGTAGGAAACACCAAAAGGAATTCACACTTAAAAAAACCCCAGAGAAATCTGCATATTCCTGTAGGATGGGAGCTCCTCACTGAAGTAATGATCATGAAGTTAACAATTTCAGTAAACTATTGGACAAATTAACAGGAGTGGGAAAAAAACTAACTAAAATCAAGGATTGTGAAATGCAAGTAGGCTGGCTCAGGCAGCCTGAGACTTACAAAGGGCTAGAGATTGTGAAATTCTCCTTGGGCATCGTGGTATGCTGTCCCTGCATGTCTCTATGTTCCTTGGATGCTGTTGGACAGAGAATTTTGGACCAGACACACCTTTAGTCTGACCCAATATAAACCTTCCTACACTTTCATTTCATTCTCACCCTCAAAACCATGAAAGGGAAATATCAAACTCTGATCTCTCTGTGTTCAAAGCTCGTGTGCTGCCCTTTGCAGTGAAACTCCCATGGCCTCATCTCTCACTGGTGGAAGAACAGTCCTTCTCAATGCAGTCTGAGCTTTGGATGGAGTGCAGAGTACCCAGAGAGACCTCATTTGTTCTTTTCCTAATACAGTCACCTGCATATCTCAGGGGAAAAGTGAGCTAAAATTAAGTAGGTGGGGTTGGGTAATTTTCCAAATATGTTGTAATTCATGAAGAAATACTAAAAATATAAATTTTCTCCCTAGATGAAGATGTTACAAAGAGCTAGAGTGATTTGGATACTGTGAAGAATTTGTTGACAGGAAATACAAGAATTAGATGGGAGAGACTATCAAGGAAGACAAACTTATGTTTCTGGAGGATGAGGTCATTGAAGAGGAAGAAGATTAAGGCTTTCTGAGGAGAGGAAAGAACAGTTCACATTTATATTGGCAATTTTATGAGCTTCACTGCTTGCCCAGGCAGTTATGGTGGACATCTACAGCCTGAGTTAAAAGCTCCAGACAACCATGCTGGGGTAAAACTGGAAGCCATATCAACACCATTATTGCCCCTCTCCACCTTGCCTTCTACCAACTTGCATTAAGGACATGGTTTTGATGACTGTATGACCCTTTCTTTCATAGGTGATGCCTCTGATTTTCCTCTGCTATTGATCTTTTGAGCCCTATATAAGTGGTTGGCAATGCATATCTGAATTACCAAGGAAAAGCAGAATTGCACAGCCAGGCAGAATTTGTCTAAACAAGTCCAAACATAAGACAAGGAACACTTTGGTGCCTTGGAGTGGCTACCTAGAACAGGGATAGACAAGATTAACAGAATAAAGTGAATATTTATTGAGGGCCTTCAACAGATACACCTTGGGAAGGCAAAAGCCTCCAAGAGGGGCTGCACCCAAGGTGGATGGAGGCCACCAGTTTTTCAGACAGATATAAGTTTGGTCCATTAGCATATCAGTTAATCCTCCAATTACAGCTTCAGGTAATGAAGTCATGTACCCCCAGTTTGCTTCCCCCAAGTCACTTTTGTTTATGCTTTTCAGGGCCTGAGGCTGAGGGTGTCCTTGGATCTCAGCCCTGGAGGGATTGTTTTGTCTGACCAAGATGTGAAGACAGTTAACTAACACTTCATATGGAGTTTAGAGTCATGCATTAATGGATCACTATAGGATTTGGAAAATATAAGGCATCAGCTTCTACATACAGCTCTGGTACTAGGGAAGCAAATTTGTAACTAAGATGTAGATAAATTCAGGCTAGATTTGGGTCTTACTTAGCTGTATTTAAATCTTTGTCTTCTGTAATTCTAAACTTTAAAGTTCTGGTGACATGGAAGGGAGAAGTGCAAGGATAACTCATCTTTCAGCAGCATTTGGAAAGCTGAGAGTACCTGCAGCCTTCTCCTACAGAAACAGGAAAGAATTTTTGATAAAAAAATGTTCTGCCTGGTCAGGTAGCTGATGAAGAAAGAGGATCTGTTATCCTTAACCTGGCAAATCTTTCAGTTTTCTCTTCTGGTCTACAGTGCTTTTGTACACCCTGATGTACAGGGGAGCTGCTTTGGATGATGCCTTCAGTGCAGAAACATCTTTGCCCTGCAGTAACCACTGAAGGGTACTTTTTCTTGCCTCTGTACACATGCCAAACATACCTCATTTTCAATGGAAGTCCAACTGGATCACAGGAGAAAGTCCTCATGCTAATAATTTGCACAGATTAATCTCTTTGTATGACAGGAAAATGATTTTGACAGGTAGAAATAAACATATAGATATAAAAAGAGAAATTTTACACTCTTTGACAACTAAAGAGCAAGACTGGCTCATCTGGATTTTTTTATACAGTCCACACTCTTCAAAACTGTCCACAGTTTTGGAGATTTCTGTTTGCAGCGAGAGTGCCTGAAGCTTCAACTGAATATTTTCAGGAAACTCGGAGTGTTACAGAGCACGTACGTGCTCCCTATTTTCAAAGGCTAAACAAGCATGACTGCAAACACTATCACTGCACTAGCAAAAAGGTGCTGAACCACGCTGTAAGAGACAGTAATTCATGATGGAGCATACTCTGTTATCCATGAGGGAGATTGGTCTTTGTGCAGTGTGAGGAAAAGATAAGCATATTGACATGGCTTCTTTTGAAGTGTCCATCCACTCTGCCACAGCCTCCTCCTGTCTGCTCCCTTCCTATTGATTATGTCTGCACTAAAGTTCAGCTGACCATTTATATTTCAAGTGAGAAGGAGGGAGAACTGGAGATTTAAAACCATTTAAACACCTCTTGCTAGAGCTAATGCTTGCATGTCACCAGCACTTGTCAGGACTCAGGCAATGAAATTCCTGAGGGTGGTTCATAATGATTCAATTTGTCAGCATTTCAAGCATTTCAAGCAGAAACATGCAGGTCTGATATTCCAGTCCAGGGGGTATAAGAACAGCCAGAAGAGTGTGTCTCTGTGTTACTCAGCAGCAAGCAGATGAAAACACAGAGCTGGTGGTACAACTTTAACTGCATTGCAGGATAAATTGGGGGTGCAGGCACAGAGGCTGCTCAAGTACCTGTCTGAGAGAACTTTCTATGTCTGCTGTGTTAGTCTCTCTGGTAAATACACACAAAGGTACAGCAGGGTGTGCACATGAATGAGGGATGCTCTGAAAATCCTGTGTAAAGATGTAGGTGGACTTTCACATTCATATTTATGTACCTGACCCATCCTAGTTGTTTTGTATTTTAGGCTCTGACAGGTCTTCAGTAAAATCTGTAGTCAACTTCTGCAGGTCTTTGTAATCCTATTTTCTTTTTCTTTAGCAATGCTTGGAGACCTGCATAGACAAGAAGGGAAATCAAACAGCCAGAAGATACAGGGTACAGCCTATTCATTATTCTGTTTTGCTATTTCTTCTGTTGCCTGCTTTGTCTTTGAGACCACATACCTGGTAAAATTTGTGTTGTACCTGTGCTAAATCTGGAGCAGAATTTTTTTTTTCCATTTTGTTCAGCACAGTAGGTGATAGATTGGTGACCTGATATGCCCCCACAGTGCAAACACATGGTGAAGTGTTGTTAAAAGTGCAAAGCAAACAGGATAACAGGAAGGATATCTTGCTTGTCTCCTTGTATAAGGTCAGATTTAAGGGGAAGGCTGGAGAGGAGAGCAGGCTGAAAAAATAAAAACCAACAAGGAAAAAAACCACAACAATAACAACAACAAAAAAAACCCCCACTAAATAATAATAAAAAAAGCCATTACTAACTTTTTTTCATAAGTGCTAATGGCTTTGTTTCAGCCAATTCCAAACTACTCTCTGGGTTAAATGAGCCTTTTCCTTAGACTGTCTGCACACAGGGTTAAACCTGTGATCTGAGAAACCTGGTGGTTTGATGGACTACTCCTAAAGAGCTGTCATGAAAGGTGACTGAGAGAAGTCAACACATGGTTTACAAGTTCAAAGTCCCTCCTAAGGATCTGTGTTTTCTCCAGTGGGAAGTATAGCTGTTTTCCTGACATGGAAAAAGTGTGAATAATTACCAGTTAGGAAAACTGAAAGAGTAAGCTGAAAACTAACCACATAAGCTGTGTCCAGCCCAAACTTACTCTCCTGTTTGCAGAACTTGTGTACTGACAATAAATAAGCATAGATTATACACATGTTAAAAGCAGTATTTTATCTCCATTGCATTTTAACATTTGTTTATCTATGAGAATCTTCTATGTCATTTGATGTAATGTGCCTGTCTGTGGTACCTTTTTAGTAAAGATTCAATATGCTGCTTCTGATACAGGTTATTCAAATAACTGATTAATAAAGCTGCACAAAAAAGTAGGAGCTGATTTTCTTTTACTATGGTAGGATGACTTTCATACTGTAGAACCTTAATGCAGCTTCCATTTCCCATACACTACTCTCTTTTTAATGATTTATTTAAAGTGGTCACATTAAAAATAAATTTAACGCAAAATACTCAAAAAGCTGGAATCCTCCTATGACTGTGGAGCTTATTCTAGAGTAATTTCATGGGGCAGTTTCATTAAGGGGCAATTTTGTCAGCTGCTTCAGGCTGGTTTTTCAGGAGGTCTGGAATAAATAGTCCATGAAGAAGGACAAAGTGAAGCGGTATTGTTATATCTTTATACAACTGAGGGGAAGGTTAATTGCAGTGTAAGAATCTGAAAGATAAAAGATGTGATTAGAAACACTGAGCTTGAAGTACTGGAAGGAAAAAAAATTACATCAGACAGAAGAAAAAAAAATCAGCAATATTCAAAGGATACAGAATTAATATAAAATAATATTATAAAATAAGTAAAAGTATCTGCCATTGTCTTTAACCAAAATGGGGCGTAATAAAAAGAGACAGAATTTAGGCTCTGAAATGGGTAAAAGTAGAGATTTATTGTCTAAAAATGTCTATTTATTGTCTAGATATACAATGGAGTAAAAAGAAAATTTTAGAAAAAGAGGTTCAATCCACAAGGAAAAGATTGAAGAATTTTAGTGCCTGATTCTAACAAATACTAAAACACTATGTCATCTTTGATTGAATTCTTCAAAACCAAATGTTTAAGTAAGGCTTTTCCTCTCTGGTTATTTTTCTTTGGAATTCACTGTTAAAAATTCCAGAATTGGATGTTGCCAAGAACCTCTATCACAGAGGTCAATCATCTCAGAAAATAGATATTCCCATCTATTGAACCTAGTAAATTTTTACTTGCTGTCATGGATAGTTAATATAATATATTTTCCTTGTGCTGCTACAATTAAGATGGAGATGAAATTTTCATTAAAAAGATCATATAACTCAGTGGGGAAAAACTAAATGAACCAGCTGGGCTGAAGTTGTGCTTTGGACATATCTGCCTTGAAGAGAATGTTTCCATCAGATTCAGATTTTAAATTGAGATGTGTCAAAATAAAATAGTGGAAATATTTTTTTAGGCACCAGTGTATCTGTCAAATGCTATGCAGAGAAAAGCATTCTGAGACAGTACAGCCCTTGGCATGGGGTTTGCTCTGGAAAGGCCACACTTCTCAGGCTTAGACAGAAATTCTTCTCCTGAACTGGATGAACAATTCCACAGTGAAGCTATTGGGAATAAAGCATTTTAATTGAGGTGGTGACTAGTTTTAGTAGTTTTGGGCCTTAAATGAATGAAAAAAACTTGATATTAGAAAAGGAAATCCTGCACAGTTCTCCAAATAGACCCTGATATTCCCATATTTCCCTTTCCCTGCCTCCCTTCAGACTCAAGCCAGGCCATGGCTTCCTCAGGGGACTACAGCAATCTTCTCCTCTGGTAATGCTTAACCCATTTCCCCCTGGCCTTCCCTCTCCCAGCATTGCTCTGCTGGCAGCCTGAAGAGTGGGACATAGGAAGGAACTGTTTTTAAGGATAAGCAAGACTCGGGTAGTCCTCAAGGAGAAAGCACAGAAATTCTTCAGCCCTCCTGAAGAATTCACTCACTTCTAAAGCATCCAGCACACCTCTGGAACAGGGGGAGTCTGAGCCCCAAACACCCAGGTTTGCTTTGCAGTCATGTCCTGATGGGGTTATTTAGGAGCAGGAAAGCAAAATGCAATCAGAATCCCTCCAGACACATTCACATTCACAGGGGAGAATAGATGTTACAGTACTTGGGATAATAAGTCCATGTTAGCAGTGACCCCATCACACCTTTCCTTGAGGAGGATGTAATTTGCCTCTTCTTCTGTCCTAAGGATCAGCCTGGGCACAGGCATGAGCATTTGTGATTTGTGACATAAGGGCTAAGACTAAACTGTGTGTCCCTTGGTATCAGGCTGGGACATTGACTCATCATCTTGCTGACTGTTCTCACAACAGCACAAGGTCTTCCATTATCCCAGACCTTCATCTTTTAGCAGACTACTTGTTATACACTATTTACTTGAAGAGCAAAGCAGCCAGAAAGTTTCTTTAATGAGTACAATAGATTCTGATCTCTGCTCAGCTCTCATTTATCTCAAATCCATGTTCCAAAGTCAGTGTTGAGTGCAAGTGAGGGAAGAAAATGAGGCATAAAGGTTAGCTAAGAGAGACCAAACTGCAAAGATAGGAGGCCAATAGCACACATGACAGCTATAGATATAGGAAAACAAGGTTAGAACTTGTGTGAGAGGATCTAATGTAGTCGAATTAAAGCAATCCAGAGCAATGGTTGGTGCTTTGACTCACATCCTCTCTTCATTTGAGTACAAGCTGGATGGAATATCAGTCAGGGCAGTGTGGCCATTCACCAAGCTCTGTACTGGACACTGGAACAGCTTTAGTGTAGCCTGGCCTGGTCCTGGTGGCAGGGACATATGTGTGTGACCAGTGCCAAAAGTCAAGGGAATGATGTAGTTCAGGTATTGGGAAAAGGTTCTTCACTCAGAGGGTCACTGGAACAGGCTCCCCAAGGAAGTCTTTGCAGCTCCAAGGCTGGCAGAGCTCAGGAAGTGTCTGGACAATGCTCTCAGGCACAGGATGGGATTCTTGGCGTGTCCTGAGCCAGGAGCAGGAGTCTATAGTTCTTGTGGGTCCATTTTAACTTAGGGTATTCTATAACTGTGCAAATCTGAAATACTTTATAAATGCAAGCCTTGTCTGGGCTTTTTATGTTTTCTGTCCTGTTAAATGTTTCAGTATCTATATAGAAATAAACTTTTCACATCATGACTTTCACTTTAATTCAGCATTATCAGTGCAACCATAGGAAAACTTTTCTTCGTGACACAGAAACTCAGCTGTTGCTTTGTAGCTGTCTCATAACAGTTTAAAATTTTCCTTCCCAGCTCAGCATAAAATCAGCCTTAATGGATATCTACTTTAGAACACAGTTCTTCCTTTAGCTTTTTTTTTTTCCCCTTTTCACATATTTCTTTGCACTTTCTCCCTCCAATATTTCTCCCTGAATCATTACCCAATCACAGTATATTGTCAAGCTTCTCAGATAAAAGTGCAGAAGTGGAGATTAAATGTCACTTTTTCTGTTTGCACACTTCTCCATTTTCCTCGGAGCCCATCAGGATGGGACCTAAGTGGTTTCTGTCTGAAATGCAGGCATGCTCACTGAATGAGAGCACCAGGAGAGACTGGCAGGAGGGTGTTTGAGGCAGGTCAAGGCAGCTTTGCCACAGCAGAGACCCCTGGAACACGGCCCTGTGCAGCACCATGTGGAAGGAGGGATGTTCTACTTGGACTGCTACCATCTGTGCTGGGTTTGAATGGGATAAAGTTAATTTTATTCATAGTATTCAGTATTAGGCTGTGCTGTTGCTGAACACCTGCCTTCCCATGGGAAGCAGTGAATGAATTTTTTGGTTTGTTTTTCTTCTATGCACGGTTTTTACTTTGCCTATTAACCTGCCTGTATCCCAGCCCACAGATTTGCTCATTTTTACCTTTCTGATTCTCTTCCCTATCCCACCCCGTGGGGAGTGACTGAGCTGTTTTGTGGGGCTTAGTTCCCAGCTGGATTTAAATCACACCATCAGATGCAGAAACTTCTCCTGCTTTTTTTTCTGTGGTATTTGAACAGTAAGAAAATCCCTTTGTTGTTGCAGAGTTAACATGATAACCAATCTGGGGAAATGTAGATCCTCTCCTAAAATGTGATGTGGGTCTGGATCATCTCCTGCACCTCAGAAGTTATCAGGACCTTTAGGCATCCTTGGCTGGGATGAGGCCCAGGCACTCAGTATTTCAAACCAGTTGTTGTGAAATAGTAAAAGTGTTGGCAGCCTGGGGAAGAGAAACGTGTGCTTCTGCCTCCCTCTCCTGCACTAATGTTTGTTATTATATCTACACTCATCCCAGCTTTTAGCTCCAGCCAGAACTCTCATTAATCACCACCTGGGAACACCATCTCAGAGCTTCTGCGAGGAACAGCAGAGGGGAAGGAGGCTGTGTGTCATGTGGAGGTGTGAGTGATGACTTTGGGGTGCAGAGTGAGAGACTGAACTGAGGCAGAAGTAGAGCAAGGAGGGAAGAGGAAAGGACACTGTAAGAGTTGTTTGGGGAGATGGAGAGAATGAGAAAACACAGAGGGGGGAAAAAAGACAACCCTATTTCAAACAAATTGGGCAAAAGGGAGAAGAGTGCACTAATAACAATATCCCATTTAGACTGCTCTTTGCCATAATTGCTGACAAAATCTAAGAGAAAAAAATGTAATTAGGTCAAGATCATTTGCCTATAGCAAAGATGAGGCCAGGAGGAACCCTCCCCCCAGTTTCTGGTATAGCTCTGCCCTCCCTGTGAAGACTTTCATCTAGATCTCATTAGGAACAATTTTCTTTTTGGTCATAATTTGTGCTAAGAATGGCACAAAAAGTACCCCAGGGCAAGCAGCTCTCCCATTTCCTGTAAGGTTTTACTCTGATCTTTGGTAATTGGTGGACTGCTAAAAAGGTTATCATTATTTATTATGTTTATTACAGTCGTGCCTAACAGCCAATAAATGATATGGTTTCCTTATGTTAAGCACTCTACAAACATACATGAGATCTTTGTCCTAAAGAACTTAAAGTTCAAACAGAGACATGGGTGAGGCTAAGAGCTTTATGCAGGGGAGTGAGGAGAGTGCTGGCAGCATAGGCAGCACTGCAGCACGTGGCAATAGCTCCATGCTTTTATTTCATTGACATGATGGGAGGACTAACTACAGAAAAGAAAACTTGGAGTATGGAGAGAAGAAAATCAAGACACATGATGTGCTGTCAAGGAGTTTTAAGAGTACAAAACTGGCCCATTGAGAGCTACAGATATGTCTGAAATTCAATAATGCCCTGGTTTGGACTGTTCTGTAACCCATTGATTAGTGTCTTTTAATGATGCTTCTCCACAGGTTATTTCCTTTTTCTTCTTTTCTTTTTCTTTTCTTGGGGAAAGCAGCTGCTCACAATACAGGAGACAGTCCAGCACCGTTAGGCACACGATGTTCAACTGATGTGCTGCAGATGAAAAACCATGTGCTCTTACAAAACCATTTTTCACTGCTCAGTCATTTTGTCACTGTTTTCCAAAGAACATATAGCAATGTCACTGGAACAATACATAAGGAATGGAAAAGTCTCCTGTTTTTTTACTGATTTGCAAATGAGAAATATTTTCTTATGAAAATGTAAGGGATTTTTGTTTTCTCTAAATTGAAAACTCTGGGCACAAACTTTCCTTAAGTCAGAGATATTGTCTGAGACATTCAAGTCCTGTGATATGGTCCTGCACAGCATCCTTCACTCTGTGTTGGAGGGACAGAGATTTGGTGGGTGGCTGTTTGGTGGATGATGAACTGGCTGGGGGTCACATCAGAGGGTAGTGGTCAGTGGGTCACTGTCCAGGGGGAGGCTGGTGACAAGGGGTGTCCCTCAGGGGTCCCCACTGGGGCCAGTGCTAATTAATGTCTTCATCAGTGACAGACAAGGGCACTGAGTGCCCCCTCAGCAAATTTGCAGACAACATCAAGCTGAGTGGTGCTGTTGACACACCTGAAGGACAGGATGCCATCCAGAAAGATCTGGACAAGCTTGAGAAGTGGCCCACAAGATTCTCATGAGGTTTAACAAGACCAAGGGCAAGGTGCTGCACCTGGGATGGAGACACCCGTTATCAGTCCAGGCTGGGGGATGCAGGGATTGGGAGCAGCCCTTCCCAGAAGAACCTGGTGGATGAGAGACTGGACACGACCCAGCAACCCTCAGAAACCCCCCATGTCCCAGGCAGGACAGGTGAGTGAGGAGATTCTGCCCCTCTGCTCTGCTCTGGTGACACCTCACCTGCAGCGCTGCATCCAGCTCTGGGGTCCCCAACACAAGAGAGACTTGAATCCCTTGGAGCAAGTGCAGATGAGGGGCACAAAAATGGTCAAAGAGCAAGTGTCATATAGAGAAAAGCTGAGCTAGTTGGGGTTTTTCAGCCTGCAGGAGGCTCTGGGGGTACCTTGCTGCAGTCCTTCAATACTAAAGGAGGCAGACAAGAAAGACAGGGAAAAGGTTTTTGGCAGCATGTGTTGCTGTAGGACAAGAGGCAGATTGTTTCAAATTAAAAGAGGGTAGATTTAAACTAAATATAAGGGACAAATTTGTATGGTGAGGGTGGAGAAACTCTGAAAGAGGTGGCCAGAGAGGTGGGGAATGCCCTGTCCCTGGGAACACGTGGACACCATTGAACTGTGGCACAGAACCAGGTGTGCAATTCCTCTCTTTATGGACAGAAAGGCCTCACATCTCCTGATACAGAAGGGCTTGGTGTTTTGGTGAGTGCACAGACAGCATGGCACAGGTCATACCTGTCTGGATAAAGCCCTTCTCTTTCTTCCCTCAAATCGGGTGACTCTACTGAGTAACAAGAAGAGACCATGGCTGATGCTAATAGCAAGCTGAAGAAGGAAAAACTGCCAGCTGGCACAGGAAAACTACAACATTAAAAAGTGTGGATGAGCATGGACCAGCTTTGTTTCCATGTCTCTGCCATGGATAGTCTATAGTATAGACAAAACTGAAAGAACCAATGCTGTAAACCTCTCATAATGAAGCCAGACAATTTCTTTTCAGTGCAGTGCTTTTATTTCAGACTCTCTTTGGTGACTGTGCCATGACAGAATTTTATTTTTTTTTTCCAAAGGTGATGAATTTGTAACTTATTTTAGAGTTTCATTTTTGGGACCTTTGCCTGAACCAAGGCAGGCAAGATGAATGGCCTTTGCTGAGAATAGAACCTCCACAATCTGGTGCTAGAACACTTTGATCCTAGATCCTTCTCCTTTTCTTCTATTTTGATCCAAATGACAAAATCAGTCTAAATCATTTCTGTGCCTGAAGCTGCTCAGATGCTTGCTGGATCAGTATGCAAGCTGTATTCTTTGACAACAGGGAATGTCAGACGAGTGTGACATGTTGTGTTTCCTTTTAGGTAAAGCTGGCAGTATCTCAGGTTTGGTGATTGTGGCAGTTTCTGTTTGATTCTTTCAGCAGATGGCTTCGATATGCTGGAGCTCAGTCCTTTGCTTTGAAAGACAAAATCCTTGGCTAATTTTGTGATGCAGAGCAACACTGTGGGACACAAAAATTATATACCTTTTATAACAAGTGGCATTACACATTTGATGATATGATGCCAATTATGCATTTCAGGATGTCTTAAAAAATCAGCATGTGACAAAGTTTTAATTTGAAGGGAAAACTTAGAGATAAATTATTACCTTCTCACTTTCAGATGTTTCCATGTTGAATGTTCCATACCAGTGGAGTAATGAGATTTGTGCATATATATCATCATTTTCTTTTGAGCTTCACTGTCTAATTTCATTGCTCATTAAGATTTCTTATACATAGCAGTGCTTTTTTTATAATTGGGGATCATCTTTAGTTAGCCTTAGGGCCATCCTAATCAATGTGATATCTTAAAGGGAGCATATTTTCTTATGCTTTTAACTATTCTAATAGCTACATCATCTGCAGCTAATTTTACTTGTCAGATTTTCACCATCTATATTCAGGAATCAATTGTTGCCATTCAGTTGTATTTTGGGGTGGAAGAACAGACACAAATTCTGAAAAATAGATTTAAAATTTGTTTTTCTGTACATACAGTCTTTAGTGCACACTTTTCAGCATCTTTAATACTGTGTTAAAATGTCAAAGTTTTACAGCAAAGAGAAATTGCTGGTTTATGCTGCTGAATAATTCTTCTTAAAACAAAGATGTAGATATGGAAATGAAAGAGAGAAGAAAACAATGTAGGAGATACAGAAACTCAGTCGTGACTTGGAACCACGAGCCAATTATTGCACTGTAATTTGGAAAACAGAGTAGGACTGTTCTATACAATGCTTATTTCGAGTCTGACAAGGAAAATTCACAATTGCTTTAATCACAAAGTTGTGAGGTACATGTGAATCACTTGTAATGGTATTTCCTAAGTAAGAAATTGTATCTGTTTAATGCTTATGAACTTAAAAAGACCCATAATTAAAATTCAGAAGGGAGAGTGCCAGTGAGATGTTTAATAGGGAAATGGTAGAAATGAAAGATCTTTGCTTTTTTCCAAGTAGGATGGCTAATTTCACCTTTCATTGTGGGCACCTAGAAGAAGCAGGTAGCAGCATAAATCAAGATAATGTTACCTGCAGAAAACATCTCTTGGTGATTTGGTTTTAGACCCCAAAAGAAAGCTACCACTATGAAAGGCAGAAAGAAAGCAAGAACCTGACTTTCATATTATCTTCACCTAAGGAGGAAGTAGGGCATCCAGGACTGCAGATGTAATTGGACAGGGATTTTGCTTAAAATGATAAATATGGGAAAATAATGGTAAAAACATTAGAGGAAAAATAATGCTTAAAACAGAAGACATATTTGTAATGTTTGTGCCCCAAAGTTAAAATATATAGGGAAAGCATTTGCCATTTATATATAAGCATTTATCTTTTATAATATTTTATTTTAGTACCTCTTTGTGAGTAAATAATCTTATTGTGACAGAATGAGAAATATTCATCCACTGCTAAATTCAATAAAATAATATTTGATTTTCTCCCAGCCCTTTATAGGCAAACTTGTTAAAATTTAGTGCAAGATTTGTGTATGGGAGGACTTGAGAATTTAGCTTATTTCAGAGACTAATTCATTTAGTAACATGTTCATTTGGCCTTTCATCCTCTAAGCAGATTCTTTGCTCCTTTACATATGAAATATATAAAATTAATTTGATTTCTGCATGCATTATGTGCAAGTATGTTGCAAAAATTCTGAAACTCTGTATTTCATTATTTGTTGCCCCTAAATTTTGCATGGGTATAAGGGGACCTGAAGTAAGTCAGAGCTCTGAGGTGGACTTGGAGCACACCACAAACACCAAGCATGCTCTCCATCATCACAGGCGTGCTTATGGAAACACAAGAAATAACTTTGAAAGTGAAATTGTAAAATGATACTTCACATCTAAGATCCTTTGGGTAAAATACATTAGAAATTAAAGGATTTGAAATCAGATTCCTCTGTTCTTCTTTCTTAAAATGTTGGCCTCAGCCCACTGGTTTTCAGAACCTTTCTGGGCTATAACAAACTCCATGTGATGAGGAAGTTGCAGTTGGTTCTTGGAAGTCTTTTCACTCTCATCCTCTAGCAGTTCACCAGTCTCAGTCCTTGTTGCAGATTTCCTGCTGTCCTTGCCAGTCTCTGCACTTTCCCTGCTTCACTCAGGCTGTTCTCAGGAAGGGTGCAGATTCCTCCCAGCCCAGAGAGCACCACTCCTGCAGGCAGTATCTGCCAGCTGAGGCAGGTGAGCAGCTTTCCTTCCTGCACCCCTTTTAAACCGAGCAGTACATGTAATAAAATAGATCAGACTGCAAGAAAGGAGATTAAGGAGTAGTTCAATCCATCACTGTGTCCTTCCTTAACACTGTCTCCCTAGCCAGACCTCTGCGAATTCCCTGCCATGATTTCTTATATTTATTTCTTTGCTTTGCTGGAAATGAGATTTTGAATTTTTGTGAGTACAGACCTTATTTTCTGGTGAGTCAGAACAACTCCTTTCATAATGGACACCAGTTTTCTTTTGCTCCCTTGACCACTACCATAACAGAATATAAATTATAATGTTGATATGCCTGGGTGGAATACTTAAATATTCCTTCAATAGTGCTTCCATCTCATTCCTGCTTTATGTTTCTAAGAGGTGCTTGGTCATGGCTTGAAGCAGATTGTGCTGTGTGTATGTTAAAGTGCAAACAGAGGGGAAATAAAAGAATTCTTGTTGAAAAAGTGGCCACTGTGCTCATGGGTCAATGTGCAATAATCATTTGCTAAATTTTCAATTTCCAGTAAGCTGCCCAATACATCTGTTTCAGTGCCTATTGTATCTGTGTCATCATCTACTGTCAAACTAATAAGAGTAATTTCATTCATCTGGACATTCAGAAAAGCAAAACTTTTGTCTGAAATTAATAACTCCCACAGATTAATCAAAGGTAATTATATTAGGAGAAGTTATGTCTTCTTGTATCTTGAGTCATAAAATGAAATTCTCATTAAAATTGTATTACATTCATTACCCAGATTCCCAGAGATATACATTATATAAGAATCTCCATTTCAATATTGCTTGCAAACCTCATTTTGATTCAGGGCCAGGGTTTCAGCACAAGAGTGTTAGTCTGAGGAAATCATACAATTCCTCAACACACAACTTAGATTGTTCTGCTGTGAATAAAAGATGTTGCATTCAACTTAGCAAAGGCTATTTATGGTCATTTTGCCCAGTTGTAAGCTCCAACTGATTTGTGACTATAACTATCAATCCCTGTTTCCAGAGGATAATTGAGTTGCAGTTGCACCTCTCCTCTTTAGAAAAAAACCTAAGGTTTTATTGCATGTTGCTTTATTTAGAAAAAAAAATGAGGTTTTATTGCATGTTACTTTTTGTGCTATGAGGCAGCACAACAATTTGGGCAGAACCCAAGCTTAAAACTCATGTGAAGAGCACTCTAGCATTTGT
Organism: Fringilla coelebs; assembly: GCF_963513975.1. Classification (NCBI taxonomy): domain Eukaryota; kingdom Metazoa; phylum Chordata; class Aves; order Passeriformes; family Fringillidae; genus Fringilla; species Fringilla coelebs. The sequence continues at coordinate 7,481,425 of NC_140028.1, read as the reverse complement.
TCTGGATGCACTCCCATTCTGTCCTCTAACTTTTATCACTGCTTTCTTCTGAGCTTTGAGCAGCAGCTTGCTCCTTCCATGAATCTGTGCAATGCCTCACACAATGCAGCCTTGACCTTGGCTGGGACACTGCAGTGCTGTGAACAAGAAAAATGTTAATTAACTGCTATGTCCCAGCCAAAATATTTGTCCTTCAAAGGTGCATAAAGGTTTTGCTCTTCCTATTGGTTGCAATAAGGACTGCCAGCGATGTGCTTTTGTGGTGAAAAGCTCTAGAGATAGACAGTGTTAGCTTTTTTCAAGGCAAGATATATACTAGCAAGGTTGCTCTGAGTAAGAGATAAGGTGGTGCAATTCCTTTTTGAGGCCAATAATATATTAATTACTTGGACAGAGAAAAAGGAATACCCCTCAAGGAGGGGTATTCCTTTTTTTCCTCTCTTCACCATCACTTAATGATGTACTTTTCTATCTTATCTCAGAAAATTCCATAGCTGCTGCTTTTTTTTGACTCACTTTTGCTCCTGCAACTTTCCCCTGAAGTCCATTTTGCCATTTGAAATATCATGATAAAGGCAAAGGAAATTGTCTGAAGGAAAATAGTATGAAAATAATTCATAAAAATGAATCTGTGGTTTATCATCTGGTTCCTAAAATCACCCTGGTTTGTGCTTGAGAACTGCCATTATCACACAGCGCTGCTGCCTTTCTAGCATCACCTCCAGGATGAAGTAAATCAACAAATTTTTTGTTACCAAAATGAATCAAAATTTTGCTAATGAAATTAATACCAGGTTAAAAATAAGGCAAAACCCCCAAAGTCAAAGCAAAGTTTGAGAAAACTCAGAACCACATATTAAATAGAATTTGTAGTGCTTTATGGAAAATGAAACTGTTCTTTGAATTTCCACTTGACCCTTTTTGACCAGGTTTATGGCTTGGACCATAACTAAGCACACTCTCTATCCTTCATGAGAGGCAGATCTGCCTCTGGAGCTCTGGTTTTGGTGCATTAGATGAGGAACCTTACCTGGGAGTCCTGGCACAGGGGTTTATCAGGGCAAAGGAGCAACCAGAAATTATTTTTACACACTAGAGGAAGCATGATGGAAAACACAAGCCTAGAGGTAAATCACAAATAGCAAGCTACTGAAAAAACCTGAAACCAAACAAGAACAAGCCAAACTATGTTCCTATGATACAGATAGGGAGGTCTTTATTTCCATAGAATGAATTTTGGTGGATTTTGTCTACAGATGCAAGGAAACTTATGAAATGGAGCTAGGAGGAAGGGAATGGAAGCTAGGAGGAAGGGAATGGAAGATGAGGCCATGTTGGGTGCCTGATCACATCATGGCCATCCCAGCAATAACACTTGCAATTCCAAGGTGGGGTAGCAGAAACACTGCTCCTGGGATGGAGTTAATTGTGTGCTTCTGACTTGGGTACCATGTGTTCTGTTTCTGTGAAATGCAGTGAGGGTATACTGTCATGTTTTCAAGTTACCACCATGCCAGGATGCAGGGCCCTATGCACAGATGAAAGGAGACAGGACATAGAGCACTTTTACCATAACAGCCATTCCTTTCTTGGCAGGTCACCTCATGGAATAACTCTTAGAGAAGAGAGATTTATGAATGACAGCTGCTTTTGTGCTCTAAGACCTAATATGGTCAATGGAATCTTGTTGTCATAGAGGTCTTCAAATGGAGTAGAAACATTTCATTTCAGTGCTTGGCACAGGACACTTGCAGAAACCTTCTTGACACAAGCCCAGGGAAGGAACAGCTTTGTCAGGAGCCCCTGAGCTGCAGCAGTGGCAGCACACCTGTGACTGACCTGTCAGCTGTAACACATCATGCAGGGAAACTTTCCAGGATGCCTCTCGTGGGAACAGGCAAGAACTGCCCAGAATACACAAACCTGCAGCCTGCAAACACCTCGGGCAGAGAGCACACCAGCAGCAGCAGGTGTGGGGCCACGAGTCAGTCATGTGAGCAAGAGAGTGTTTCTGGACTGGCCACCAGGCAGAGTTATACAACAGAGCCCTTCTAGGGGCAGAGTTTTGTTCTCATCAGCATGAGACATGTTGGTGACAAGTCTGGTCACACCTCTCTCACTTACACCTTCCTTCTTTGTGGTGACCTTGAGATGATTTCTCTCAGCTCCTCATGTGTTGGAACTCATCCCAAGCAAATTCTGCAGAATTTGGCAAAACTAACTCATGTAAATTATGGCTTGATGTCAACTGGGCTTATTTTTATTCATAGGGAAGCTCGAGGAAGGTGTTGTCAAGAAAGGTGTGGACAGAAGGATCACTTCTATAAATCTGAGAAACTGAAAATGTGACAAAACTAGATAAAAATGGAGATTACAAAACTGGGCACAAGTCAGTATTACTGCCAGAAGACCTCTGCAAAACACCAGTTGACAACAGCAAAAAATGAAGGGATAATGAAATGGGTATCTTCCTCCTTTTTAAAGTAACTCCAGTATATCAAGATCTTGTGGGCACTATCTGTTACACTTCTAATTTGTTCCCCAAAACACTATGATGTGTCAAGAAAAGTCCTTTTCTTTAATTCACTTTTGCCTCTTGAGAACAACTTAATTCTATCTAGGAGGGTAACTTCAGCTGAGTAACAGAGAAGATGAAACTTACCTAAGTTCAATTCTGCTGTGAAAACTATGTCTGCTTTAACAGATACATATTGTCCAATTCTAATCGACTCTAAATTTATTTAACACTTGTATTTAACCAAAGCAGCAAAGTATCTCATAGCTTTCTTTAAAGGAGAGTGGCATTTCTACAAAGGTAGGTGTATTTTTTACCCCCAAGACCCATAAATCAGCTTTCAGACAGCATGGCCCCTTATGTGAGCCAGTTCAATTTTCAACCAGAAGACCATTTTATACTAAAGCAAATGATACCTATCTGGCATGTCTTAGTCTACAATCTTTCACTTCTTTTCCCTGGCTTACACCTAGAATACATTGCGGGAAACTGCTTTAACCTTTTTGTAAAGCCCATAAACTCCTGACTTTTCTTCTAATTTAGTTTGGCAGCACTTGTTCTTCTAAGGAAACATTTGCATGACAGTACCAAAGAAAAAATCATAATTAAGCAAGGATTCTTCCAGCAATTTTATGTGCTAGATGGAATACTTTTCCAGTAATAAAAGCTTTATTTGCTATCTGTAGCTTGATTTAATCATGTTACTAAAAGGACGATGGAATCCAGACAGCCTTATGCTCACTCTCAAGTATCTAGTCTGTAACACTATGAAATTTTCAGGCTTTGTAGCCTTAAAAACAAAAGCATGCTATCACATATGAATTAGTTATTGTTAATTTTTTTTTAGCCTAATCATCAGCTTGGCGTTTACTCTCCTTCCATTTTGTTGGTTGATGAGCAAATAGAATTTTTTCTAAAACTCATTTCATTTCCAGATTTTTTTTTGTTGTTGACAATTTCATGCTGCTGCCTAAATCAAAATAATTTTCTATGATAGAGCATTATGATAATTATTAACAGTAGCAGTAATTGTCAACTGCAACAATAATTATTATTTTCTTGCTTAATTGCTAGGAAAGCAGAAATCTGCAGAATGAGCATTTTACCCAAAAACAGCTTTGGCTTAGTAGAAGAATTCATTAAAGAATTAGGATATTAAAAAATGTGTTTGTCATCTGTTTTCTACACTGGATTAAAAAGCATGGCTTAATATGTTCCTATCTGAAAAAAATTTGGCATTTTTGCAAATCAAGTATGGTCCTTATTCTAATTTTTAAAATCTTTAAGTTACATTGAAATAATTCAAGCTCACCAAAAATGTCTTTGCCATTTTACCTGATATTTTGAAAATGACTGACAGGTAATTGATGTGCTGGAGAGGAGCACAGTGCACACTACAGTAGCACCCCATGTCTCAGCCCATATTCTGCTTTCTTGCTCCTGATTCCTCACCACAAGTGGCTCCAGGAGTACATTAATGACCTGGCCAGCTCCTGACGTTCAGAGTCTGCCCTTTCCTGCTCTGCCCAGCAGTGAGTGAGGTGCCTCTTTGAGAAGCCCTTGTTCATTGTTTCAGTGCCCGTGTTCTGTGTGCTTGTGTTAGTGATGGTGTGGACGTGGCAGCTCCAGCAGGAGCACGAGTGAGATTTGGGAGGGCTGTTTCTCAGGACCACTGTCCCAACAAGGTCATTTCTCAGAGTCTCTGTGGTCAAGATGACCCAAAGGTGTTAGAAAGTCTCTTTTTCCCAGCCCCCAATCAAAATAGAAGTCAGGATTCCTCAGCTCTGGTTTTCAAGGCAGTTTATTTTCTGTTATCTATAACATTCTTTTTCTGACCTGCCGAGCTCTGTCTGGCAGGTCGGTCTGTGGCACACTGACTGCCCTCAGGGCGGCGTTATGTTTTTATACTGAAAACTACATGTACTTTATTTACAATAATTTTCCAGTACCTATCACCTATGTTAGACAGTCTGTTTCTACTCTAAACCGATCCAAAAGTGCCACCATCACAGAAGATGGAGGCTAAGAAGAGGAAAGAAGAAGGACAAGGCACGCCCAAATCCCTCCATCTTGGCTTCTGAACCCCCATTCTAAAAAACCCCAAAATTCTACTTTTCCATCCTGTGACATACTAACTAGCATTCTACTTAAACTCTTGTGGCTTGTAAATCTTCACATAAGGTTGGTAATTTTCCCCATGGGTTAAAATCAAAAGCACAAATGTCTTTGGCTTTGTGCCAAGGTCTCTGAGCCCCCTGGTAGGGGCTTGAGCCATCCAGGGCAGCCAGAGGGATGTCCTGGGTTCTGATGGTCATTTAGGCATGAAGTTAATCCCATGTAACTCCCTGAGTACTGCTGGGCTGTGTTGGGGGTTGGGACCAGTTGGGAGTTCACACACCAGTTGTGTTCATCCTGTCTGGTGCAGTGAAATATGAGTTTGTCCAAGAGCCCTGTGATGTGTCCTTCCTGAGAAGCCAGGTGGCATCCTTGGTGGCACTAACCAACAGGGTAAGTGTCAAGAACAGTGTGTCAGCATTGCAGTACAGCCTAAAGCATCTGAAACCAGTGCTCAAAATTCAAATGTTATTTGGTTTGTTAAGATGTTAATGCAGAGAGAGTTTTGATATTGCCAGTATGGAAAGGGTTAAACTGATAAAATTCTCATGTGATCAGCTGTCCTCAGTGACAAAGACCAGCTTGAGAATTTTGCCAGCTGTGGGTGATTTGGTGCTCACAATTTTTATATTGATTGGAATTAGTTTTATCTCTTATTGATCAGGGCCACCTGTTTCTATTCTATGCCTGGTGGCTCTGGATATCATGCAAGTGTTAAATGTCTGTTGTGTGAGATCTGAATTGCCCCTAGTCCATTTAATTTCCATTTTAATTTTTAACTGCAACAGAGAGCTCTCTGCCATGCTGTATGAGAGCAATGCTCTTGCTTGATTTCATTATTTCTTTGTTGTTGTGTTATCCCTTTGTTCCAATAAAGAGGTTATTTACAATATTTTAATTAAATTATGTCTTGTAAATTCATATAAACAGCATCTTTATGCTTGGTGACACTAATAAGACCATAATAGACGTAAGAAATATGAGAAAACAAATCTAGACAGAGGTTTCTTTCTCCTGTTTCAGGGGCTAAAGTATTCCGATGAGGTTGAGCTAAGGAAGCTGAATTTCAAAACTTTACAACAGTTTGCCTTGACCAAGATCTTTCCATGACTCCTCCTAAATTACTGTAGTTGCATCAGGGTAGAATTCAGATCTTTATGTGGAATAGAGAACAATTTGTGTCATGAGAAAGCAAAGAGTTTACAACATCCCTTCCTACAAGAAGAAAAGGTGTGAAGGTCATGGTGATGATACAACTGTCTCTGCTGCACAGCAGTCACTGCCCATTCTAAAAACCCATGCAGTTAAATAATTTTCCCCAGATGGTTCTCAGGGATGCTGCAGTGCATGCCATCCATGCAGCAGAGTGAGGGGCAGAGGACCCAGCCCTCTGTCCTGCTTATCAGGGCTGACCAGCTAAATTCCTCCAGGGAGCTTCATCTGGTCAGCTTCCGTGCCCAAGGACCCAAGGCAGAACCTGAGATTTCAGAGCAGGGTGAACCAGGCTGCTTCCAGAACAACACCATTTCCTCATTAACAAAATGACAGATTATATAGGATCTTCACCATACCAGCAGCAGGTAGTTACAGAAATGAAATGAGAAAAATGTGACATGCTACCCTTTTCATATGTACAGCTTTAATTAAGTTAGTGGCACAACTCGTGTTACTAAAGAAGAGTAAAGAAAAGATTAATAGAAGCAATATCTATATCACAGGCAATTATAATGGCTCCAGTCATCTAATTAAGAAATTCAGCTCTTGAAGTGGCTTTGTTTTTTGTATGCCAGCCACATGGTTTTATAATTGAAACACCCACAGTGCATAAAACTCTTGTGAAGAACATGTGGATACACAGCTGTTTTGGAAATGACAATAAATTAATAAGTGTCTTAATTCTTTCTACCTGTAAATCTGCAAAGAGGTCAGAGCTGTAGTGACAATTTATAGAACAACAAGGAACATATCTGAAATTAATAAGAGTGGGAGTCCATTTTCTTATGCTCAGGAAAAAGTCATAGAAACTTAGCAGTCAATATATTCTTTTACTGTGCTGAGTAAACAGTAAAAAGAAAATGTAATTTGTTCACAGGCTATTTCATTGTGGAGAAAATTGTGGGAATGGCATCTTTTTATTAACTTGTAAATATATGTGCATATATAGGACAATTTAAAGACTGGATTTCAAATACTGATGGATGTGGAAATGCCATATATATATATTACAATGAAATGAATAAATTTTGGAGAGGATGAAAAGTTAACTTACACATTTCCAACAGCTGCAGTCCAACTTTTAATATAAATATAGGATTAATGAGAGAGGGCATTAGGCTGTTGGTGCTAAGGGTGGCAGGCTGCAAATTTGAAAGGTATCATCTTTAAGGAGAGAAGTGTCTCTTACCCAGACCCACCCAGGTTTATGCCCTGTGCTGATGTCCCTGCAAAGTGATGGAGATATCATATGTTTAGAAGTCCAGTCTCCAGATATTGCTGGAAACCACTGTCCTCTCAACCCAGATCCATTTCATGGGGCTTTTGCTGATTCATTGGAAGTTTTGAAAAAGGTCCATGGTATCCTGGGTCATTGGTATTCTCCTGAAAGTCGTGTGCACAACCTAAGCTTTTGATGAGCTAATGATGAACACTGAATTGTGTTTACAATATTTCTGTATAGGAGTTTCACTTTGGGGCATGCAGAAAAGAATGCATAGGCTGAACAGGGAAGACCTGGGGCTTTCCTTGGGCAAAATAAAGTCTAATAGTAGAGGAATCAATGCTGGTTCATCTAGAGGAGCTGGCTGAACAGGTCAATCACTACTGGTGGGTAGTTCCTTGTCAGTAGTGCCACAGCTGCCAAGCACCTTCTCCAGCTGTAACACTGCACAGAACTCTTGTGCCTCTCTGGTGGCCTCCTTGAGTGAAATCACAGAGCTACCAAATGCTGAATACCAGCCCCAGGTGTAAGACTGTGTAGAGAACAGGAGGGGCAAATCTTCTGATGTCAAATATTGCAGCACCTGATTTTCAGGGTGGCCAATCTTGGGAACATTCAGCATTCAGGTGAGGTGTATTAGGAGAACCATACATTCCCTGGGGAGACTCAGACACTTAATGGGAGAAGGAGAAGGCATTGTTGTCCTCTTTCCTCATCCAATTACTCAAAAGCTGGTGAGGACATTCAGCTAAAGTGAGATTTGACTCCACCTGAAGGGATTTGGAGACCCATTCTCCATTATATAAAGCAGAGAGCTATACAGGACAATTAAATCATACAACACAAAACAGGGTAAATTTAGGGCTGGGCAGCTATACAGGACAATTAAATCATACAACACAAAACAGGGTAAATTTAGGGCTGGGCAGGTGATCGTAGCTCAGAGTTTGTGAGAAAAATAGCATTTCTATAGAGGGATAAATATTATTGTTTTCTGCCCTACCTACTGCTAAAACATCTTAAATTTTTTTTTACTTGAAGGCATGATCTGAGTATAGTGAACCTAGACATCTCTTTTTTCTACTTTCAAAACCACTGTCCCAGTTTCCATCCACCATAAATATAAATAACTTGGTTAGGAAAGGTGGTGAAGATGAGGAGAGGAGCTTATTATCCTCTTCCCCACTAGCAATTTTCAATACCAGCTGCCACGGTGACATTGACACAGTGGGATCAAATATGATGAACCACAAGGTGCCACTTTAACTGTCACTTCAAATTCCTGGAATCTTCATATATTTAGTCATGTTTATTTATAAGATAAATTTCCTGTTTCTATATTGGCACTGATTTTAAACTGTCTGAAACTAAACATTTGCCTGTCAGAATGTGTCTCTCTCTTACTAAGTACGTATCATGGTGAATATCATATTCATAACCCAGAAAATTATTCTTTCCAGTCTATGGAACTAAACATCTATTGTCGTCTCATTTACTCTCCAGCCCAATCAACACCCCATGTTTTTTCCTCCTTTCAACCTAGCAAATATTCCTTCATGTTTCTATGAGCTAATTTTGAGATTTCCTTGAGTGATTTTCAAATCACCTGACCATCTGTTTCAAATTTAAGCATCCCCAGATGCAGCCAATCTGCATATGGGAGTTGTGTTGTAAATTACATTCAGAGCTACCCTTTAAATTATCTGGAGTTCTGCTTGTTGATATTAACTGTTCCATGCGTAGGGCTATAATTGACTTTAAAACTTGTAAGCACTTTATTATCTAGAAGAAAGAACTCAGTGTTGAAATAATGTTGATGAAGGCAACAAACAAATCAATGCCTGAAGCAGACTCCCAAACAGAGCAAGTTCAGAGGGATCAATTAATAGCAGCTCACTTGGAATGGGTGAGACTGGTAACTGTGAAAACCCTGCTAGAGCTGTGTCCCAGGGTAGATGACAACAAATCATTTCCATCAGTTCAAAAGAATGAATAAATCTTGAGCTGGGGTTTGTGAGTAGGTTAATTTCTGTTAGGCATGCTATATGGGAATTAGGATTGGTGTCTAGATCAAATGATTGTATGTCTCTTTCAGAACTTCCTGCCTCAGAAATTGTAGATCTAGGGCACTGAGGTCCTCAATTATCAGAAGTCATTATTTTCTAATGAATACTGGGGTTTTTTTCATGCAAAATGCATTAATTAATCTTGGATTTAAATTATTACGTTTCAACACAACAAAAGTCAGAGCAGGTGTTCCTTCTGCCACAGAAGGACAATGTGTGGATATACTGGGCCACAGAAAGTAGAGAAAGAGACAGAAACGTTCACTGCAGAAGAAACTATTGCAAGAAAATTCACTCTGCTGACTCTAAGTCCTCTGTCAGGAGAATGAAGACACATCTGCTGGAGAATGAACATCACAGCTGTTAATATGGGGCCCTGCACCACCTAAAATTCACTTCCTATAGCTAAAAGAGAACATCAGATCTATGTAAGGCTACTGATGAATGTCCCTTGGCTACAGAGAGGACTTAGCTAATGAACTGTCAGACCAAAGCAGGACAATTTCAAAATTATTTTTATTTTTCCGTGAAGAATGAGTTCTGCTGCATAGAACTGTTTGTGTGCAGGACTGATGCAGTTATGGGTCCATGGGGATCCAAGAAAAGTCAAGTCAGCTGAGGAAGATGTGATGAGTGCATTTACTCTGTAACCACAATTAAGAAAATACAGCCAGAGGAGGTGCCAATCAAAACCAGAAATTACTTTCTCTAACAGTTTGGATGATTGTTTTAGGATGAATGAAATAACAGAATCACAGAAAGGCTTAGATTGGAAGGAGAGATGATCTTGTTCCAACACTTGCCATGGGCAGGGACATTTTCCACTATGCTAGGTTGCTCAGAGCCCCCATCCAACCTGGCCTTGAACACTTCCATGGATGGGGCAACCACAACTCTTCTGGGCAACGTGTTCCAGTGCCTCACCATTCTCACTGTAAAGAATTTCTTCCTAATAGCTAATCTCAACCTACTCTTCCAGTTTGAAGCCACTCCCCCTCATCCTGTCACCACTTAGTAAAGTCCCTCTCCAGCTCTCTTGTAACTCCTCTGGGTCCTGGAAGATGCTCTAAGGTCACCCTGGAGCCTTCTCTTCCAAAGGCCAAACAACTCCAACTCTCTCAACCTGTTTTCACAGGAAAGGCATTCCAGCCCTCTGATTACCTTTGTGACCTCCTCTGGACTCATCCCAACAGGTCCATGTTCTTCCCTTGTTGTGGGCCCCAGAGCTGGATGCAGCACTCCAGAGCAGAGGAGAAGGAGAGAATTCCCTGGGAGGGTATTTGGGTGCAGCCCAGGACAGGTTTGGCTTTCTGGACACCTTGGCAAGGGCACCTTGCTGGGACATGATGAGCTTCTTATCCATCAGCACCCTCAAGTCTTTCTCCTCAGGGCAGCTCTCAATGCCTTCATCCCCCAGCCTCTATTTGTGCTTGGGATTGTCCCAACCCAGGTGCAGGACAATTATTTCTAGTAGAGAAGAAGGAACCTTTAGACAGACAGCTGGATAGACAGAGACAGAGATCAAGAAATTGTGATCCTTTGGCAAGGGAACAAAAAAATTTAGATTAGTTTTATATTTTTTAAAATGTTTCTTAGCAAGAATTGTATTTTTTGATGTTTTTCATTTGTTAATAGTAATACCAGCCAGCAAGACATTCCAGGGGTTCATGGATGGATGGAGATTTCAATATACTCTGCATGGGCTGAATGAAGCAGAACAGAAATTGACAAAATAGGGTTATTATCTTTGTTATTTAATATTCATAATAGAGAGATACTCAGACAGTCTAACCAACTTTATATTGCAGTAGTATTTCTGCTTAGTCTTTTTCAGCGAATTTAAGCTCTGCATTCCTGATCTTACTGTCTAAACAAGGTGCTGAAAAGTCTGATTTAAAGAAAGTTTAAGGCAATAAATGGAGACTGAAGTACCCAGCTTTCAGCCAGTCTGGGTTTCATTCTGAGCTTTCCAGGTGTGAGGACACAGACAAATCATCACATGAATGAACATGATTTTGACATTGGTGGGAGGACACTGACAGTAAGTTCAAAACCAGTCTTCCAAGGATCTTAGAGAGGAGCAGAAGGAGACAAATATGCAGGAAATATTTTTGGAAATTCTCCAGTTCTCTAAAGCAAGAGAAGAGAGGTGACACATTGTGGGAGTTGGTTATGTGCCAGAGGAGAATGGTTCTGTTCTGTAGGACATCCAGTATCTGCCTTGAGTAGCTGCCCTGGATGTACCTATGCTGGGATGCCAAGTTAGTTTTAATAGCTAAAACAGCTTTAAATATCTCATAAAGGGTACACTTCCATGCAAACTGTCATGCAAGGAGTAGAATTTCAGGGTTTTTAAATATTTAGGAACTTAAAGGGAAATAGAGGCTTGTACGGGTCATTGGAGAGCAAGTCCCAGCCAACAATCTTCGTTACTTTTTCTCTAATCCCATTGCTTGAAGACCTCTTCCAAAATAATCAAATTTTCTAGAGCAAGGATTTTTAAGATACGTCTTCATTAGACACCTTCCTAATTACGGCTGCTTGACCATATTCATGCTTCCTGACAAATTTATGTATAATTTTTATAAGTGGTGTAGCCTTGATTCTGGCATATTTCTGAAGACACTTCTGTTCTGAAAAGAGTTTCAGAGTTGAGTTACAGTTTAGAGGAGGAATGTTCTGCAGCAAGAAAAACAGCAACTTCAAAGTAATGTTTTGTTTATATTCAGTCCTTTCTTCATGAGATTCACTTGAGGTTGTTTAACTTTCATGTAGATTTGGTTTCAAAGAACAACGTTGGCTTCAAAATTAGAGTGAATTCAAAAGGGTGGTGGAGGGGTGGAGAAGAGATCTGGGCTGAGGAAAAAGTTTTGCCTTCCTGACTTTTTACCTCAGTAAATTGAACATCTTCTATTGTTTTTGTCATCTTTCAAATGAAATGGGAGCTGCTGAGTTTATGTTTCAGTGAAGGGCTAAACCACACAGCATTTATGCTAAAAAAAAATGTTTCTGCTCTACTTTGAAGCACTTGTTGCTTTTTTTTTCCCACAGGAGAACAGATAAAACACTTGGTGCTGACATTCCATGTGTGCATTCTCTGTTTTGAACGTCTGCCATTCCATTTTGATGATCCATAATATTTTAAGCATACACAGACCTTTCTTTCTAGACTAGACTCCTTTCTACACAGTACACTCAATTGTCTCATTTTTTTAACTTTATGCAAGAGCTGTTTCATATGAGAAGTTGTTTTGGGAAATGCTTAAGGACACACAGAGCTGTCAGAGTGACATTTTCTCATCTTAATGGTAATGCTTTCAAGATTTTTTTTTTATTTTTTTTTTTTTTAATTCATGTTCTCTGCATAAAATTTGACAGCCAGGATAGACTGAGGTCAGAATACAGTTGCTAAGATGAATGCATCTGCAATCAATCTCCATTAAAAGCAAATGGAACTATTTTCTGGTATTCTGGCCTGCTGCAGATTTTGTTAATTTGGCTCTTTCTTGTGAAATTTAGCCTGAAGTGTAAGGAATCTGCTGGCTACTCTCCCAGGTAGGTGTGGTTCTTTTAACACTGCCTCCCATTTTTGGGCTGGTGTAAATCTCTGTCAAGGATGAAATTTTCCTTATTTACAGTGTTTGAGGAGCTCTATCATCCCCTATTACGAATATGCATTTATTTCCACCGGCATGTCTTGCATCCCAGTAAGGACAAATGAGTTTCACTCTCCAAAATCCATTAAAGGAGTGCTCCTTTTGACCACTTTTTTTTTTATATATATACCCAGTTCTAAAAGCTTTACAGCTCTGGCTACTTGAAATTGAAATAGCAACAAAAATATTCTCAGAAACTAAAATGAGAGATTACGTTTTTATGACCTACTAGTATGCCCAGTTTTTATTTTATGATGAGAATGTTCTTACTTTTTTATTTCATCTATGAAATTGGCTTTGATAGTGTGTCAGCTTTTGATACTTGAAGTTATACAAAAATACTTTCATTCATTCAAAACCAGGAACTTTCAAATTAAAAAATAAAACATGTTGGGATAAAAATAAAAGTCGATTTTCTTTGGAAACTCACATTTATTATTAGACAGCTTGAAAGGGAAAAATAAGCCATCAGTTATTCTTAAATACATCTCTTCAGAAACACAAATATCAGATTGCTTATTCCTGTCCTCATCAGTTTGTAGCTGTTCATATAAAAACTAAGACCGTGTATTAAAACATTGCAGCATGTAGCACACCAAACTGAAATAATTCCTTAAAGGTACAAGAGGGATTTCAGGAATGAGGAAAAAGGTGTGCATAGGGGGTCAAACCACTCACCCAGAGGCACACAAGAGCTCTCTGTCACTGCCCTCCTCCAGGCCTGGTTCTGCAGTCACTTGTGTCCTTCCCTCACACTGCTTTGAGTCTGCAGTTGTACCAGCCATTACACATTCAAATAAATGCAATGGGAAGTCACAGATACAAATTTATATATTTGGTTCTCACATTGCAGATTCAGAGGAACACACATTTATTATTAAGGTTGATAATGAGATAATGAGCTGTCACTGGGGATTGTGATGAGCAGCATCAAGGTAAGTGTATTGCTAGCATCCACAGTGGAATTTCTGCTAAGGAAATGTAATGAGGAAGACTGGGAAAAAAAAAAAAGCAACAGCACCTGGTAGTGTGAGGGGTGTGTGGGCTGGAAACACTATCTTGGGAGATCTGCAGTTCTGCTTGTAGAGATGCAGTTTAGCCTGTCATTTAGCTTTTTCTGGTAGTTTTCCTTTTGAAATGAATATTATGCTCATTGCAGGTGCCAAACTGACAGCCCTTAAGATTGAAGTTCCTTCTTACAAAATCAAGTGTAGTAAGCAGCAGTAAGAGAAGCTTTTTCAGAAATGCCTGTCAATAAGTCTCCACCTTGGCCAGGAAAAATGGAAAATAGCTAAAATTTATCTTTGGTCTTCGTACTTTGCCTGGCAGCAAAGGGATTTTTAATACTACCTGTGTTGTTTCCACTTTCACTTTGGAGAATTGGTATCAACATATTTGTCTTTTGTCCCTAACAAACCCTAAAGAGGAGTACCCTTTGATTGCCTTTATCTCACCTTGTTATTGATAAGTGACCCCAGATTTAAAACTGACCATGTGCCACCATCATTAAGTTGACAGTTATTAAGTTTTGAAGGGTCTTAAATGACACTTAAGAAAACATCTAATGAAAAAAGCTGAAAAACTTATTATAGGCCAAGACAGCAGTGGTCATATCACAATGTGTGTAGCTTTGTGACCCCCTAATGCTCTTGTTTACTCTTAAAATATTGGCTTCCAGTCCCTAAATTCCATGAATGCTCTCTGCTAAGGTCCTGCTGGTTTGCCTTTCTTTGGAGCAGCTGAATTGTCTGATTTTCAGGTATGGTTTGTTGGGTTCATAATAAAAAACAAGATGGAAGAAAAACCTCCAGAATGTAGCTATTTATTTCCTTTGCTCTGTGGAAATATCAATTCTGTCTAGGCCATTCCTGATGGATAGTTTTCAAAGATGACCTCAAAAATTTTCAAATAATGGAGTGTCTTTAAGCAAGAATGACCTTCTGTAAGCACTTTACTATTTAATTTAGGCAGTGGACTGGGTAAGATGGGCCATCTTCTTGGTGTGAGTGGTATAAAATAATTTCCTGACTTGCCTATACAGGGTTATTTAAAATAGTTCCTCCCTTTTTAGTGACACTAGGATTGTCAGTCCCCTAGGAAAATTAGGTCCCAACTTTCACTTATGTTTTACTGGGCTTTTATGTCTATGACTATATAGACATAGTATATAGACATGATGAGTATATTTACCTATACCTTAACTTAAGTCTTTACTTTTCTGACACAGACCCAAAGACACAGAAGCACATGATGGCAGAGATGAGGTTTGGGACAGACTCAGCAAAGAAGCAAGAAGGAGGATGGTGATGATCTTCTTAATCCTCCAGTTAACAGCTGTGAAATGGGAGCAAGATCCTGATTTTCATCAACTCTACCTCATCCATCAAGTGTGTGCTGACCATGAAGAAACTTAGATGCACCCAACTTTGCACTGAAATGAACTTCTGGGCACAGTGGGGCTGAAACCCCTCTGCTTCATTGGAACTGGAGCACACTGGATGCATTGAAATTCAAGCAGCTGTGAAAGGACAGATGAAATCTGATTTACATGACCTTATGAGTTACTGTTCTTTACCCTGTGCCAGTGGCTCTTCCCTTCTGTCTACCTGGAGGAGAAATCCCAAAGGAAGAACAGCACACAGGCTTTCATCAATCTCAAATCTCTTTGAAGACACAATCTCTTCCACTGCTTCCATGAATCAAAGCAACAAACACTGTTACTGGTTCTTATCTAGATACCAACACTGGCAGAAATTGGAATTTCATTAAGAAATCCACAGAATACAAATTTGGGGAACAAGAGCATTCCTGAAAGGGGGCCAGACCATAGTGCAATCAAACACCAAAAAATCAGAACTGGCTGTCTCCATACAAAATCTATTTATTCATACAAGTTTTACCCCAAAATGGATGAAGTCACTGACAGCCTCTTGAGAACCTGTGTGAGGTAATGCATGGTGGAAGGGGAGGGTCAGAGCTGAGGGGCTCTGTGGGCAATATGAAATATTCCTTCTGATTACAACATTATAAATGTGATCAAATTAAAACTGGTGGTATGGGAACAGGTACTCAACAGCCACTCTGCCCTTCAGTTCTTCAGGCTATTTTTTTGTTAGGGAAAATGCTCAATTTATGTTTTGAAATGTACACAGAGATTTCTCTGGAATAAATACCATGGACTCGTAGGTTACATTTTCAAGTAAAACAAAAAGGAAGTAAAATACAAAATTGTCAACCTCCAAAGCTCTGCCTAAACTCTCATTGTGATGTATGGTCCTGAGAAAGCCTGCCAGGCTGTTTAACACCTTTATTGCTTGATCCTGGGAGCTCAATTTATTATTTACTGATCCTTCTCCTGTCATTGGTCATGACCACATATCTGGTTATATTATTCCTAGCAGGTTTTCCAGCACACATTGGTTCAAAAATCAATCACTTCCTAGATCCATCATTTCTGTCCTTCTTTTGGGCCACATGTCTCAAGTGCTAATCTGCCAGTGGCAGTCTAATGCTGTTTACAGCAGCACCTGCTTTTGCCACATGAGGAAAGAAAGACTTGCCTCTTGTTTCTTCAGCCAAAGCACTGTAATAAATAGATGGCATGGACAAATAAATACATTTATCTCTCCAACAGTACAGGAGTTCCCTGTTGTACATTTATTTATGTTCTGCAAATTTTCACATGGTTTCACCATTCCTCTGGGAAGATGGTTCTTCAAAATATCAAATCATCAGTATTTGTTTGAATTACTGTCATTTTATACTACCTTGAGCTTACTTTCATCCTATTACTTATACTCTTAAGTGATATTCTAAATCATTCTCATCCTCTTGTTGCTTATTCTTCTCTGTATTGCATACCAATATATGAATTTCTAGTTTTATTCATCATTCTTACTGTTCATTTATTATTTAAGCATTTTAACATTTGCTTTTGGATAAATCTTTTGGGTTTTTTTTTTTTTTTCATACTTAAATGCAAGGTATGGAGAATGATTTTATGATAGCACTGGCTTATTTTTCTGCCATATCTCTTTGCAAGCAACCACACAATTTTTGTTATCGTTCTTAGAATTAGCCTGAGTTGTTTTTGTCTCATGCAGTATTGATAGTTATCTTATTGATTTTGTGAATTTGCAGATCCTATTTTGTTCTATTTTGATAGACTCATAGAATCACTATGTTGAGAAAAAACCCCTAAGATCATCAAATCTGAGCATTTACCCAGAATTTCAACCCAACTGAACAACCCCATGTTCACCATTAAGCCATGTTACTTTAGCACTAAATTTACACCTCTTTTAAACACCTCCAGCAATGGTGACTCCACCACTTCCCTAAGAAGCCTGTTCCAGTGCTTTACAATCCTTTTGGTGAATAAATTTTTCTTAAATATCCATTTTTTTTCCCAATTCCTCTTGTCCTGTCACTTGTTACTTGGGAGAAAAGACTGACCCCCACCTGTCTGCTGCCTCCTTTCAGGCAGTTGTAGAGGGTGATAAGGTTCTTCCTGAGCCTCCTTTTTCCCAGACTGAACAACCCCAGCTGGTCCTCATCAGCCTTGGGCTCCAGACCCTTCCCCAGCTCCACTGCCCTTCCCTGGACAGGTTCCAGCCCCTCAGTGTCTTTATTGTTGTGAGTGGCACAGAACTGGACTCAGCACTTGAGGCATGGCCTTCCCAGTGTCCAATCCTACTCTTGTTTTCCAAGTCTCTAAAACTCAGGTAATTATGATCCATTTTCACATTTTCTCTGGTGTTCTCATCTTATTTACTGCTTTGTCAGGCTACTATTGTGCTAACTTTTGTACACAAAGGGCCTTTCCTTAAAGGAGATGCATTGTAGACTCATAAAAATGTTGGTTGCAGACTCATAGCAAAGGTTGATTTGCCTTGGCTGGATACCAGATGTGCAGCAAAGCTGCTCTGTCACTCCTCTGCCCAGCTGGACAGGTGAGAGGAAACATAAAGAAAGGCTCATGGGGTGAGATAGGGACAGGAGGACATCACTCAGCAGTCATGGACTTCACCTGGGGAAATTACCTTAATTTATTACCAAACAAAGCAGAGCAGGATAACAAGAAATACAACCCAAATCTTACAACTCTTCTCCTCTAGACCTCAATTCTTCCAGGCTCAACTCCACTCAAATTCTCTACCTTCTCCCCACCAGAGGAACTGGGGGACTGGGAATGGAGGCAGCAGTTCATTGTATGTTGCCTTAGTTCCTCCTCCCTCCTTGGGAACAGGATTCCTCACACTCTTCTCCTGCTCCAGTGTGGTGTCCCTCTCATGGGAGACCATCCCCTACAGCAGGCTGACCCTGTCTGGACACCAGGCACCCACCACTCCCTTCCACAGCTGGACAGGGGAGAAAACAAAAGGAAGGGTTCATGGATTGGGATAAGGGCCAGGATAGATCACTCTCCAAATACCAGCACCAGAAAAAGAGGCTCAGCCTGGGGATATTAACTGAATTTATTACTAACAAAGTTAGAGCAAAAACACCTTCTCCCCACCCCTCACTTCTTCCCAGCCCTTCCTCCTTCCCCAGCACGCAGGGAGACAGGGAATGGGGGCTATGGTCAGTTCATCACACACATCCCTGCTCAGGGAGAGGAGCCATTCCCCTGCTGCATGGTGGGATCCCTCCCACAGGAGACAGTGCTCCAAGAAATGCTCCAAACTGAGTCCATTTCATGGGAAATCAGTCCTCCCCAGACTCTGCAATGTGGGTCAGTCTTAGGCTGCTCCAGCCTGGGCTCTTCTCTCCACAGATCCCTGCCAGGACCCTGCTCCAGCACAGGCCTCCCACGGGGTCACAGCCTCCTTCAGCATCCCCTGCTCCAGTCTGGGCTCCTGCAGGGGCTGCAGGGGGATCTCTGCATCCCCATGGACCCCCAGGGGGATCTCTGCTCCCCATGGACCCCAGGGGCTGCAGGGGCACAGCTGTCTCTCCATGGGCAGCACCAGGGGCTGCAGGGGGATCTCTGCTGCAGTGCCTTGATCTTCTCCTGCCCCACCTTCTCCGCTGATGTTGGTGTCTGCAGAGATGCTCCTCTCACATGTTCTCACTCTGCTCTTCCCTGGCTGTAATTGGAAACTGTGGAATAACTTTTTTCCTTCTTAAACATGTTATCACAGAGGCATTATGATCATTCGTGATGGGCTCACCCTTGGCCAGGGGCAGATCCCTCTTGAAGACATTTGGCATTGTCTCTGTTGGACATGGGAGAAAACTTCTGGCAGCTTCTCACCCTGTCCCTCCCATAAAACCTTGTCACACAAACCCAACACAACAAAATAATTCAGAAGATAAACACTCAAAGAGGGAAAGAGAAATTATCAGTGAAGACAGTTGTGTGTAAGTCATACATCCTGCTATTTACATGTAGCCCTGATTTTACATCTTCATTTTTTAGTTTTCTGTTTGAAGACTCAAAGGATGATCCATTAGGCTGTAAGGTTGGCTGTGCATTATTTTAGATATTCCACAGGAATATTCAGTTCTTAAGAGATATAAATTTTCATGTTGTCTCATTGAGGACCCTCTGATATGATCAAAATCACAACCTGGGCAGTGACTACAGGATGTTGTGAGGCCTTAAAATGGGGAATGGGGCTCACAGAGAACTTCCAGGAAGAGTTAAAATATCGTGAGCAGCCAAGAAAGCCAAAAGAAAGGGGAAAGGAAAGAAGAAAATCTTCCTTGTTTAAAACAACCTTCTGGGACTGTTTAAACTTAATTTAAATCTCTCTAACTTTGCTATAAACCCAGATCAGGAATATTGAAATGGAATAATAATGTTTTCTGTTCACTTTTACAGCAACTAAACTTTTTTAAGGACTTAAAAAAATAGTAGCTAACATTTTGAGGATATGTGTCTTCACTTCTTTTTAAGGAATGCTTATATTTGAATCTCTTAAACACAACATAAAGCCTGCTATTTTTCTTTCAAAGTCACACTCTACGCCAGAGCAACAAAATAAAAGTTTTCCTTAACTGACCTCTGCTGGAGCTGCTTTGTTTTTGTCCTAAAAGAGATTCTGGCAAGGACACTGAAGGTTCCACGTTTGCTCTGTGACTCCTGCTCATTCTGTGGCTCTCAGTGGGCTATACATTATTTACTGAAGCACAACATGTGCCTTGATGACCCTGAAAAATGGGCAGAGTCTACAAAGCAAAACAGGATCTCTGCTCAGAGGATTTTACAGTCTTCTGAAGTATTTTTGGAAGTTCTAGAAAGCAGCAGAGTTCTCACCACTACCACTGTACTGAGTCCAGAAGCTCTTGGGGTAAGGTGTATTTTTCAGAGCTGCTACACTCCCAGAACAGTTTCTCTGGATGATGAGCCACATTCTACAGGAAAACAGCTACTACAGTCTTTGCTGCTTTGGTATCACACAATTGCTGAGGTTGGAAGTGACCTCTGGAGATTGTCCAGCCCACGCCCAGCTCAAATCAGGGTTAGCTAAGCCAGGTTGTTCAGGTCTATGTCCAGTTGGGTTTTGAATATATCCAGGGACTGAGACTCCACAACTCTGGGCATAACATTTCAGTTCTTAGTCATCCTCACACTAAAAATGTTGGTTTTTTTTCCCTGTGTGTCAGGATGTGCCTGTTGGCTCTTGTGCTTTCAGTGAGTACACCAAGGAGAGCCTGGCTCCCTCTTCATTGCAACCCCCACACTCCCCAGCCAGGAACTTGTACACATGGATAAGATTCCCTCTGAGTCTCCTCTTCTCTGGTTCCCTCTGAGCCATCCTTCTCTTACAACCTCTTCTTATTTGTCAGATGCTCCAGTCCCTTAAACATCTTTGTAACCCCTCACTGGACTTGCTTCAGGGCATACAAAACTCTCTTGCCTGGGGAGCTCAGCACTGGACACAGCACTCTCAGTTTGTAGCATCAGTACTGAGCAGAGTGGAAGGATCCTGCATCCATCCCTTAAAACTGTCTAAAAAAGTGGAAAGCTTTATTGGGAGCACAGTGAAGGCCACATCAAAGTTTTGAGCTGCCTGGAGGGCTATCCAACTTCTGTCTCTATGCTGCACTGCCTCCTGTGCTGCTTTCAGAGCCAACAAAGGCTCATGTATCAGTAAGAAGGCTCTGTCTTTGTGTGTTGTTTACTCCTGATCTAGATCAGTCCTGATGAAGACTGTGTGTGATTGAAATTGGATGCCCAGGGACTCTTTGCCTCAGAGAGGTTTCTGAGCATTTTAAGTGCAGCATTGGGGTGTGCCCTGGTATGAAATGAAGTAAGGAAGGCTATGTGATATGCTTCCTTTGAAAAACAGCTCTTATGAAAAATTCAAGAGGAAATGCTTTCCTTTTGTTCACTGCCAGTTCATCTAGTTTGCAGCTACAGAAGGAGAGATTATTATTTTGGGGTACTTTAATGTGTGGGAGCTTTTAAGTGGATATAGATTTGTTCTGTTTGTTGTCAAGGTGCCAGAAGTTTTTGAAGCCTGATAATGCTCTTTCCATGTTTTATTCAGGTTGTCATTAGTAATGAAATATAATTTAATTTTACTTTCCTATTATGTTTTTCTCATCTCACTATCAAAAAAGAAAGTGTGCAGAATAGTTTTTATCACTGCTTACAAATAAGGGAGCTTTACAAGCAAATGTATGCAAAAAATTAATGTTATTGTAGAAAGGCTTTAATTTATTATTTAGCTCTATTTCTCCAGTGATAGTAAAAACATGCTTTTTATGAACATCATAGTACCCTTAATTCTTGAAGACAATTTACACATTAAAAATAAATTGCAAAATCCCAGTAGGTTTCAGCATGTTGACACATTTTAGATTAAGGATGGTAATTTTGATGGTTGCTAACTTTTAAATAAGTTAGATGGCTAAAAATGATTAGCAAGCGCTGTTTTTTTTTTTTTTTTAAAAAGGAAGAAAACCCACATTCCTTGAGACTAGACTGATTGCCTTTCTTCTTCAAGATGGAATCTCAACACTTTTTCCTTTCCTCTAAGAGCTCAAAGAGAAAAATTAACAAATGACCTTCTGATGGCAGGCTGCAGTCTGGAGAGGACCTGGAACTGCATCTTCCGAGAGATCCCCAGGTGTGGATGTTTGTTCCTGCCCTGGTTCTGGTGGGATCTGCTCAATCTCTCATTGCCTGGTCAGGGACTGTTTCCACTCTTTAATGCAGCCTTTGTGTCAGCTCAATGGCCATCCAGGAAGCCAGCTGCCTGGCAAAGGGGGAATTGCTGCAGTGATTCCTCGTGGTCACAACTGGTAAATTACCAACAGGTTTTCCTTAAACCCACGGTCTGTCTGTCCTTCTCACCAGGAGCATTGACTGCCTTCATCACCTCACTGCTGTCCTCAGTGTGGAGGATCAGCAGCTCCTCTCTTCTCCCCACCCTACCACAGGGACTCATTTTGTGTTCTGACTGCTTCTGAAGCATCATCTCCTGCGGCCCTGGCACCCATTTCCTGACAAAATTCTTCATTCTTCTCAACCACCCTGATTCATTTCCCCTTTATCTTCCTCATCACACTCCCATAAATCCTCTTCTGCTCCCAGAATTGCACTTGCTTGAAACAGATCTTAAAGAGGAGCAGCCCTTTGGCTATCAGGTACATTTTCTGTCCTTTTGCAGATTTTTATTTAAATCCTATTTCTTTTGCATTCCTTCATTAGGTTGCTGTCAAACCTCTGTGCATATTTGCCTCAGGATAATAGACTACATATGCATAATACATAGTTTGGATGCCAATAGATTTTATTACAGTTTAGGATAGTGGTTCTGCTTAATTTCATGCTATCCACAAACTAGGTGGTAAATTGTTGTCTCTGACAGGAAGGTTATACTACAGGCTAAATTTTACCCTGAGTTACATTCAAGCATCTTTCTATCAGAATTAAAATTTGGCCTGTAACGCATTTGGAATTGAAACAGAGAGGTTTTGGTTCCCCTTATCAGACCTGACATACAATCCTGTTACATTACAGATGCACCTCCTTGATATAAAGAAAGTGAAAAATCCCCAGTTCATGGTGAATTTTTGTGGTTAATAGTATCTGATAAAATACAAGTGAATGAACAGCACCTTGAGGGAAGGTTGGATGGGTGAGGGAGACAAGGCATCCAGGCAAGCATTGTTACATTTCCAGCAGAAGGGCAAAAGCAAAGATAAATGTAGGTCACTGGAAAAGCCAGAAGCAACAGTAAAATACCATAGAAAATTCCAGAAGAAGTAAGACAAAGTGACTGCAACAGTGCTTAATCCTCACCACATCTCAGGACAAACTCAAAGCAGATGTAAAACCCAGAAATCAGCAAAGCTACATCAGTCCTTTCCCCCTTCTTCAGTAGGGCATGAGAAACAAAATTGTCATTTTGCAAACTCACCTCTGTATGTCTACAAGGTCTCAAATTCCTGAAACAAACCCCCACTTTGGAATTTCACCAACAATTCTTTCTTGTCCACTGAAGAACAAACTCAAGCAAGACACTGGTCTGGCCTCACCATGTGAATAGAACGTGTTCAAGGAACAGCTGGATGTGGCACTTGGTGCTATGGTTTAGCTGATGTGGTGTTTGTCAAAGGTTGGATTTGATGACACTGGAGGTTTTTCCAACCTCAGTGATTCCATGGTTCTGTGATTCCATGCAATGCCCTGCACACCACGACAGAAGGATGCAAGCCCCCTCACCTGACCTCCCACTCTTGGCTGTTGATTCCCAGACCCCAGAGTTCAGCAGTACCAAGCTCTCCCATGCAAGGAGGGTGATAGCACAGCTTGTGTGTACTCTGGGTCAAGACCAGGTTCCAGTTTATTCCAGCCTGTCACTACCCTTTCCCTTTCCCATGTTTGTAATCTGGATACAAGGCAGTTGTGCTTTTGGCATGTGCAATAAATAAAACAAGGAGTGGGAAAAGGTATACAAGCATTACGACCACACACAAAATTAGAATATTCCAAAAAAAATTAAATCTGACTGGCCTCCTGCGTCTCTCTCCCTCCCAGATCGCTTCTCTCCCTTCCCAGATTTATTTTCTAGCAATCTGTCCCATCTGTGAGACACAAGATCACTGGGGCGTTTTCAGGGTTGATTCATCCAAACATAAGAGATCCCACCCACAAGGATGCATCTTTTCTGTACAGAACTGACTTATGGAAGCAGATAATTGGAAGCAATTAATCACACCAAAGACAAACAAACTTGGACGTAAATCATTAAGCTAACAAGAACATGATCTGCTTCTCTACCCCCTTCCATCTCCTCATCTGCCTTCACACATCTTGGAAGAAAGGCCTTGGCTTGCAGAGAAAATGTTGGCAATGCATTTTATGGTTTATAACGCAGGAGAGCTTGCTTTATTTTTTTGCTTTGTATTTTTTTTCCCTTGGATTACTACAGTGTGAGTATGTCTCTGTAGGTCTTCCATACTGAGACCTCCAACCATATATAAGGAGAGCACACTCTATTCAACCATCATTAAGCATCTTTTTCAGCCTTGTACTATTTCTCCAGTGTACTGTCCATTCAGCAAGTTTTCATGCTTGAAATACCCACACTGACCCTTGAGATTTGTCAGATAGTTTGTGTAACAAACTAGTTCTGATAACGTTGTGGCTTTTATGGCCACTGTCTGCAGCCTCTCAGCTCTCATTCACATTCATCCTGCTGCACAGGAGCCTTGCATCTCTGACCTTATTCCCCACGACCTACTTGTAATACTTTAGATTTAATGGTCTTATTGTTGAGCTGCCCTTGGAGGGATCCTTATGCTTTTCCTACCAAAGTCTCCTTGAGAAAGGTGTCCTACCAGAGCATTTGCACTTCAAAGTGCTCCAGGAGGGCCCCAGTCAGCAGCCATCTCACCAAACACAGCTTCTAGCTGGAAAAGAAGCTGGATTGTGTCCTTCACAAAGGGCAGGTGCTTCAGGAAATGAGAATGAACTGCAGAAGGACAGGTAACAGATCCTGATCTCTGCTTTGCTACTCCATATTCTTTTAGCAGACATGTCCAGAAAAGCCCCTAAACCAGCTGGTGCAAGAAACACCCTCCAGTTAACTGGTTGCCAGGGGATGTGAATCCTTGAAATGGAGAAGTTACACAGCTGATTATATTCTTATCATTTGTAATGGGAAATAATGACAGTTGTGATCCAGACAATACCAAGAAAAGATGAACTGGAGAAACCAGCTAGCCAAAAGAGACACCTTGGAATTTGACTGGTGTAGACTTGAAGAAGCAGGAGCACAAGTGTGAGCACAGATACGTGTATGACAAGAGAACCTTAAGTGTGCAAATGAAATATCCAACTGCAACACCTCTGTTACAAAAGAATATTCATCCAAAGAGGAGACAAGAACTAATAATGTGTAAATTTTGTCTACACAAATGTCTGTCTAGGCTACTGGATGCTTCAACCCCCTGGAAAGGTATTTAGTCAGAAACAAGCAGTTCTCTCCCACAGGGTGCAATCTCTGTATAAAAGGAAACTTGAATGGTTGCTGCCTATGTTTAACTAGACAGCAAGATCTAAACTTCCTTTTCATAGCTGCTATATTAGATTATATATGTCTATACATTAGATATGTTAGATTAGGCAAATATATTAGATCTATAAGGAAGCTACGTGACCCAAATGATGAGAGTCTACCCACAAAGTTGGGAAACATATCTAAAATATAGCTGATGTGCCAGTGATAAGAGCCAAATCCCCTCCTATATAAAATCCTCTTGGGGAGACCATGTTCACCCCCCTTTACACATTGCCATGTTTGTGCACCTCTGTCTGAACTAGCTCCAAGCACAGACATTGAAGGGAAATAAGTGCATGGGGGATCTGAATCATCTGGTCTATTTTAGCTCTCTACCTTAGGGGGTGAATCACCTCTTGCCTGCTTGTCTCTGGCTACACAGGAAGTCTGATTGCTTGTTCAGATGCAGATGATTCTCTTGTAGATGTTCCTGTTGGAAAAGATGTGCATAATCCTTCAGAACTCTTTGATATATTGAATTGTTGTGTGAAGAACTGAGCCTATGTTTAGTTTTTGAGATGGCTGCAATGATTGGTCAAAGAAAGATTAGTCCATCCTCAGTTTCCTTGTAGAGCCCTAAATGTGAAGGATTCTCTCCACACCTAGCAAAATTAATGTCACTGACTGTGTCACCTGCCATTCCTGGGTGGGAAGGCAAGCACAGGGTGAAAGAGGTGATGCCACCCACTGTACTCTGCATTTTCACTTCTCCTATGCCAAAACTTTTGCTGCTTATTGTGCAGACTTGCCTAGAGGCTTGGGGCTGATGAATTAGCAGAATGAAGCAGTCAGCCTGTTCCTCAGGGTATTTTACAGGTCTCTGTAATGTCACCACTGTAAGTCCTGTCTGTGGTGGGGAAAAGGGCTTAGAGGAGAAGAAACTTTTATGAATAAAATCAATATCATTTAGGAAAAAATAGGCTGCTTGGTATATCCTGGAAAAAACAAAAACAAAACAAAACACAAACCCCCCCCAAAAAAACTAAAAAAAAAACCAAACAAAAACCACCCAAAACACCCCAAACAAACAAATAAACTAACTAACCCACAACCTATTCAGCATTCAAACAATCCTGAACATCAAAAAGGGACACCTCTCTATGGTCTGAAGGGAAAAAAGAGGGAAAATAACTAACATAAAAAATATTGTGCATAAGCAAGGAAATCTATTGCTAAAAAAAAAAAAAAGCAAACGAAACAAACCAACTAATCAAACCAAAAGCAATAGTGGTAATCTGCAAAGAGAGGATTGGTCATTTCATGTTTCCCAAATGCCTATCAGATAAATAGAGCACCATGGCCGTGTAGTCACTGTCTGAGGAGTATCCCTCAAATATATTAGACACTCTGTGGAAGACCAAGAGGAGTGATAATTTGGCCAAAGACAGGTGAGAAAAACTGCTATTCCTGGAGAACAGGCCTGATCCTTCTATCTGATCCACAAAACAACAATTGATAAATTCCATGGACATGAACTTACCTACCCTGTAGTGTGGAAGGAGCAATCCAGGACACAGACATATGATGCCTTGGGCTGAGGCATTCCAAAATGTGCACATCTGCCAGCCTCCAGGAAGATGCAAGGTCAGAGAAATTTAGGATAACATATATAACTTCACCTCTGAGGCTTTATCAATAACCTAGGCCTACTTTTCTGTTAATCAGTTACCTGGCTTTTGTTTTCATTAAAGTGCTTATCTCAAGCAGTAACAAAAATGAAGTGATTAGACTTTTAAGAATGGTTAATATCCAAACCTAGGTCTCTTTTTCTTCTCTTTGCATTGATTTACAAAGAAAAAAGAACAGACATTTCTTGCAGTTGCTACTAAGATCCATAAGTGTTTGAGGGGTTTTTCACGGAATTAAATCTCTTAGTTAAAAAAGCAAGAAGTCACCTTCAGTAAAATAAATATTGTAACAAAATTTTGCAAAGTTGACAAGAATGTTGGCTCCTGCCCCTGCCCCCTATGTTATCTGTCTCTGAAGACACAGCACAAAGGAAATACAGTCAAAAAGATCAATGACCTTTGAAGAAGAAAGTCTCTGAGAACAAAGTTGTGTTGTTTTCCTGTCAGTAAATTTAGCATTCCTTTCGTGAAACACAATTTAGTCAAACTATTAAATGCAACCATAGATCTTATTAATGAAAAACTGCTAATTTAGTTTTTCTCCAATTATAGTGTAAGGTTTGGTGTAGAAGGAAAAAAAAAATAAAACCAGCTTCTGATTTCTCCAGTCTTTCCATTGTCTGTAGTAGAAAAACAAAATGAAAAAGTTTTCTTCAGGCAAGAGAACAAGAAAACAATTATCTCCTTCTTCCCTTTTTAAATTCCCTTTTCCCTGTCTACCTTGCCATCTCCCTTAACAGAGGGATTATTATCAGAAATAATAAAATCTATTCCCTAAGGATAAAGGATGAGTAAACCTTATGGAAGGTGAGATTTCCTGAACCATTCATTTGAAAAGTCATTTAGTATTCATAGCCCTTTCATTCTAATTTAAATCTGTATGGTTTGAGCCAGTTTTCTCTTGGACCAGTTTTACACCTGAACAACTCCTCTGGGAAGGCTTCTCCCCTGCATTGCATTTTGCACAGTGAATTATACCTGAAAGAAATGAGTGCTGGATGCTACAGCCCTGCTCTGGGACAATTCTTCATGCACCTTGCAGGGTAGAAGATGATTATCTGCAAGACATAAAGCAGCAGAGATCCTGGGCCCTTTCCCATTTATGGGGTAACTTCAGACTTTCAGTAGCAGCAAAACCAAGGAACTTTGTAGGGATTATTCAGATGTACAACAAAAGAATCTCCTATGATAGACGAAAGTATGCATATGAGCTCTATTCCTTTGTCCTGTCCTGTCCTCTCCTCTCCTCAAGGCAGCCTCACACAAGGCAGGAGCAGCCCTGCAGCTGAATAGCTGGGGCAGTCCTGTGTTCTACCCCAGCCAAATATCTCCTACTTTGGGAAGACAAAGCCTTTCAGCAGGACATGGTGCCTGGTCATAACATCACACTGCAGGGGCTGACTGGGCTCTCAAACTGTCCTACAGAGAACATTTTAATTTTTATCTAAGAAGGAGTGAAGCCTCAGGTTGCAAGGACTTCTTACAGCCCATGTACGCATGAGAAGGCTGCCAAGTCTCTCAGCACAAATACCCCAGATATCTGTTTCCTTGTGTTGAAAGAGACTGAGAAAAGGACATAATTGCCTCTGAATTCTGAAAAAAAAAAAAAAAAAGAAAAGAAAAATGGGAAGCAAAGTGTCCACTGTGTATAATTTTTTTCTGGGAAACTATTTCTGAATGCAGACGTCTGAAATCAGAGTGAGATTATTCTAAGGCTGTTGCATGTATCATGCACCCAGGAGTCAGAAACACATCATGGCCTGTGAGACTGCACGTTTTGGAAGCAACCTGTTCACCATGGGCATGCCCAGAGGCCTCTTAGCCTGGTCACTGGTGGCTTGATGTGCAACACAACATCAGTTCCTCAGCCACTGTAGGCTTGAAAATTTAATGTGTTAATCTTCACAAACCCTTTGGATCACAGATAAAAGTTATATCCATTACCCAGGGAAGGAGCCTGCAGCAATGACTCTGAGGGTACTGCGGGAAAACGATAATAAAATGGCCTAAGAAAATGTCAGTTTTGTGCCTCAACTTTATTTCAGTTTTCAGTCCCCCCCTAAGACAGGCAAGCTGCAACCTGGTCTATTGGGTGATAGGTTCTCCTCTCTGTTTGATCAATTCTTCCCAAATTCTTCCCTAACAGAACACCAGGTCACAGCTTCCTCCACCTCCTTGGTATCTTTCACACTAAGTGGTGAAAATCAGCAATAGAGTTGTAGGTGACATGTCTTCAACCTTTGTGGAATTTCCCATTCACTCCCGTGGATTGCGGTTTTTCTGGCCCAAATCTAGATGCAAAATGTCCATCATGTAAAACTTCCCAAGCAGATGCAGAACCCCTGGAGCAGTGTCTAATTTTAAAATAGTCAAGACATTTTATTTGGATTCTATTTGTCACGTAAGCACAACGGGGAATATTTCAGAGCCAGTTTCCAGGTGTTTAGTAAAGGAAAATTATTCCAGACTCAACAGGAAATATACTTGCCTGACACCTTCTAGGATATTCCTTCCTGGCAACACGTGAGATACATGAGAACTTAAATCTTTAGGTTCTCTTTAGGAAAAAAGAATTTTTTTTACCCTGTAATTTTTGCAGCTTGGCATACTTATTCACACACTCCCCAGCTGGACTGCACTTAACCCAATTAAAAACATAGAATGGAAGGAATTTTGACCTTGTCTTCATTCCCATATTGACAGTGTAATACCTCATTATGTAAAAAAGCACCATTGAGAGGTTTTATATAGCGTCATATTAGAAATTGTGTTTATGAGCACTTTGCTTTAATGTGAATATAGCCTGAGTAAAGTGTTTGCTGCTTGTCTCCTGCACAGTCCTTAACCCTCCTAAAGCCTTGTGCTGAGGCAGGAGCGCAGAAAATCTAAACCCCACAAAAAACAAGCAAAACGCTTACAAGAGGTACCTTGATAAACAGCCAAGGCACTTGTCAAACCTGGTGTCTGTAATTGCCTAGACAAGGAAATGGAGGTGGAAATTCTCACAAAGGAAAATTACCACAGTGAAAACTTCCAGGAGATGAAGCAGCACTTCCAAAAAGCGTTTTGACAGTTCTGCTAGAGAGGCACTGCAGGAGAAAAGTGTAAGGGTGCCATTGTGGCCAGAAGCTGCTGCTAAGATTGACCACCCTTGTTCTTTGGAGGGCTGCTCACACCAGCAGGAAGATCAGCTGAGGTGCTGTGTTAAGCTGGTCAGTGGGCAGCCTCACAGATAAGGCTGGCTGGAAAGCAAGAACAAAATTTTGTGAAAACAATCAGCTTTTGACATTTCTCTTTCTTGTTCTAGAGAAGGCTTCCCAGACTTTATTGGTAAAAATATACAACAAGGGAATTACCATAGCTGGTGCCCAGACCTGGAGGGGACTAACAGGGTTAAATGGCCCTGACAGGTGGTTTTAAGAATCCACAGCAAGAATAATGGTTTAAATGCCTTCTCTGAAGGACTTGGATTTGATCTCCCAGATGATAGCTCATCTCCAAGCTTTGTTGTCTGGGAGGCAAGCAGGCAGTGTCCTGGTTTGAGTTGTCTCACATTATATAAAAATGAAATATCAAAGCAGGATCACAAAGTGGCTAATTATGTTTCCTGGAGAACATCTTCCTCCAGACAGATGTCCCTGAAACAAACTCCTGCCTGGTCTAAGAGATTTTTTTACTGTCTTTGTTGTCCTGAGTCACTCTCTAACTTTGATCATGAATTGTGTTCTATACCTGTTCATGCCTCCTGATGGTTACAGGGAGTGAAGGCTCAATTTCCACAAACCAATGATTGAATCAGATGATGACATGCACAAGGAGTATTTATTGAGTTAGCTGATCTTTTATTACATAAAACAATGTTCCAACCATTATCTATAATCTCATTATGACTTATTATAACCTTGTAACAACACAAATAGTATCCCACCTAACGTGCACACCAGGAGAACACGTGCAGTACCAGCACAAAGCCCTGCTGGCACACCTGCATACCAGCTGCCCTGCCAGGACAGAACCACCACTGTCCCTCAGCCTCCTGGTGTGGAAACACCAGGGAAATCATGTTCCCAGCAACTAGGGAGGTTATCTGGGCTCCCATCCCATCCCATCCCATCCCATCCCATCCCATCCCATCCCATCCCATCCCATCCCATCCCATCCCATCCCATCCCATCCCATCCCATCCCATTTGGAAAGACAGGTGCCTGCTAAGGAAGGCAGGAGCCTCCTCTGAAATGGAGAATGCAAACCCTCCTCACTCCTCTGAATTGCTATAAATTTTAAATTAAGAGGCTCTCAGGCAAAAAAAAAAAAAAGGGAGTAGGAAATTACAGTTCTTTAATAGGGAAGAAAATAAAAGGATAAAATAAAACAATGCAATACACTAGAACAACACTGTCAGAGTCAGAACACAACCTGACACCCTGTGGGTCAGGGTGTTGGTAGCAGTCCAATTGGAATTGTGGCTGCAGTCCTCCTGGAGTGTCAGGCGTGGTTCTGCTGGAGCAGGAATCCTGTAGAAAGGTGTAGCGACGATCCAGTGGAAGAAGAGGCAGCTGCTGTTCCCCAGTGAAATCCAGTGGAGGAACCATACTGGTGTTCCAAAATCTCCAGATTATATCTGGGTAGGAATGCTTGGCTCCTCCCTCTGGGCTCACATCTCACAGTGGGGTGCTGTAGTTCTTATCAGCCATGCAGTGACATTCAAATAGCCTGTTATTAGCAGATGTCCCCTCCCAAGGGAGGAGTGATTGTGGAAGAGATAAGGAAAATTGCCCACTTGACAAAAGACAATTTCCATACAGATGGTAATAGAATACCTCTTGCCCTGCAATCTGGAACACCTTCCCTTCCCCTTCCCTTCAGCCAAGTGTCTTGCTGGGTCTCCTTGGGGTTTTGTCCTATATTTCTTTTTGTCCAGAAAAACTGAACAGCTGTCATTCATATTTATGGCACTGATTTACTGTCCAGATGTCATGGATCACCAGGCAGGTATTTGCATGTCCATCTTGTCACAATGTTATCTAAGTTTACATCAGTCTAAAGCAAGCTACTGATTTTTTTCTGTTAGCTTCAACCAAGCTCTATTAAGCTTCAGGTGATTTCTCTTTCCTGTATCAGCTGACTTTCAGTTACAGTTTACATTTGACTCCATCTTTGACATTTCAAGCAATAAGGTCTTGCATACTCCTTCAAGCTGATGAACTAAGATATTTCTGACCAAAAATAAATAGAAAAAAAAAGTGTATCTATGTATACATATACGTATATAAATTTATATCTATGAAAAAGAAATTTGTTGAACATTTCCCAGTAAATGTTTTTGTGGCATTTCTATCACAACTGGAATATAAGGCTCCTCATAATTTCTTGTATAAGTACACTCAGTACCAAATCAATCCCAGCTGGTTTCAGGACCAGGACAGACACTGCACTACCAAGGCCTCACAGAAATTTTTCCACTTTCTGACACCATGGTCACTGTCATTAGGTGCATTATGGGCAAAGCACAGTAAGGTTTAGCAGCATAACCTTCCCATCTCTGCCCCCAATCAGCAGAGCTTGAGGGCTCAGTCTTTGACTTCCATTATCCAGAGACCCTCCAGCTCCCACCTGAGGACAGTCTGAATGAATCAAAGGGCCAATGCAAAAGCCAGATGAGCAATCAGTGCAACCAGGGCCAGGAATCTCAGGTGGTTGCAGTCAGCTGGGCTTCCCTGACAGAAGCCAAAGCTTTGAGAGGCTGGAGTTAACATCCTATTTAAACCTCTCAGCAGGGACAGGGACAGAACTGATGGTCAACCCAGCTGGCTCAGAGTGAGTAATGACTCTACTATTTGTCTTGCTCACTGTATTTCTCTTCCCCCTGTCCCCTCTTTATCCACATTTCTTAATCCTATTAAGCTTCTCACATTCCTACTGTTATTTGAGCCAAACATTCCTGATAGTTTCCCCTCACGTCTTGCCTGACCAATCCTTGGAAATGAAACTTTCATAAATCTATGAAGCAGAAGCATGGGTTCAGTGTGGAGATATTTTTCCTTCGGTAGCAGAAGTGGACTATCTGGGGATGTAACAGATGTGTTTTAAATGTTTGTGGTACTGTTAAGTGCAGCTGTTTCCCAGAAAAGACTAATCAGATATCTCCTTAAAAATGCCATGGTACTTCTAAGGTACCCAAAAAGCTTTTGATAATTTAATGGGAATTTTTTATAACATCTTGCTATTTTCTACAGTATTCATCAAATAAAAGATAGATAAGTTCATCTGATTAAGTACATTTGTAACCAGTATGATCAATTTCTTACCAGCATACATACCTACTTTATATCTAGAATCTCCAAAAGGTGAGCAGTCAGCTCCACTGATCAAACATGAGGATGAGCCCCAGCCTTTTTGCTTATCTACTTTCCTTACTTCAGTCAGGCACAGCATAAGAGCTTCTGATCATTGCCCTGCTCTCATCTTCCAGTTCAGGCTGCTGATGTGACAGACAGATGTTTGGACTGCTCAGTTTGGATGAAGAAGTTGAAAGCAAAGATTCAGCCAGGAGCTGTTAGTCCAATGGATTTACTTCTAAGTGAGATGTGAAGAGCCATCTGCTTTTGGAGCAGAGATTTACATGCTATCTCCAGCTGCTCCCCAACATCTGAGCTCTTCCCTGGCACTGTGTGGTGCTGCTCTTGCCCTTGTAAGCAGGTCAGTCCTTAGAATCCATGTGCACTGCCATGAAGTTTCAGCTGGCCAAAGCACAGAATAATGGCAGCTTTGAAAAGTAAGACAGCTGTGTATGAGGCATAAAGAAATAATTACATATGCAAGAGGTATAAAGAAAAAAAATCACAAGAAATTGATTTAGAGACCTTCTATTATTTTTTTTTTAATTTAAATTAAAAAAAAAATTTAAAAGTCAGGCAAATTCTCAAAGACAGGAGCTGTATCCACAACATATTCTCCAACTTCTTCACAGGAGCTAGACTATGTACTTCCTTTCTAAAAGTCTTTGGAAACTTCCTGGGCTTAGATGTACTTTTCCACAATGAAATCAGATTAAATCACCTTAAAAAAATACAGATTGGTTAATTTCTGAGAAGGTTGTGAAATGCCAAAAGGTTTTGTGCAATAGGTAGCATGGATTTTCTTGTTCTTTCTCTAGTTTTCTAAGTGAATTTCATTTTCCTTTTGCCTGTGGAGCTGGATTGTGATGTCCTTTAGGTCTAATAGGAGGTTTCTGATAGAAGTATCTTTGTCAGATTCCTTTGTCCAGACCATTTGCTTTGTTATTCAGCTGGGTTTTCTTTTCTTTTTTTCCCTCCCCCTTTTTAATTAATATGAAGCCCACTGCAACAAGAAAAGAAAACTGATCCATTTTTCCTTCCCAGCTGACACAGATCCAACAGAATTATTCCCTTGCAAATCCTCCTTCCATACCATTTTTTATTCATGATTTTACCAGTTCTCATTCCTTAATAGGCCCAGCTCTGTGAGTCTATTTGATCATATTGTGATGAAAAACAAAAAAAAACCCTCCAGCATCTGCTTTCTCTTGCTTCCTCATCATCATCCTTCCTCAGCTACCACATCCCATACCATAGTTCTCCTACCACCATTTTTTTCTGTCCTTTCAGGCTTTTTATTTGTCTCACTTAATGTGTTGATTTGGACCTGCTGACAGGTAATGGTGAGGTTGCTATGCCACTGAGTCTTATAACTATGGCTGATTAACTGAACATTTCCCAGCTTGCTCCTGCATGGCCTTTCTGTAAATGGAAATTAAATTATTCTTTAATTATGACCAGCATTTCATGCTACAAAGCACCAGACACCCTTTCTCTCTCTTTGCAATAATCCAAATTACACGCCATTGTTGAGGTACCAGGGTCCTGAGTGTACTGGGACTGACTGTTCAGGTATTTCCAGTTGGGGTGAAGAGTCCTGCTTGCTAATGTTAAGTACATGCCATGAGCAGTACAAGAAACAATACAAACATGAGCAGATGAGGAAATAATGCTTTAATGTGACTGATCATTATGTATAAAAAAGCACTGAAAATGGCTCACAGTACAGGACACAAAATGAAAACCTTCAGCAGTGAAGCTTCTCAGAGTTTTGCCCACTCCCCTACTCCTCCATTCTTCCATGAAAATGCTGACATTCAAAATGGTTCCACACAGGCAATTGCTCTCAGTTTTAGCTGTTGTACCTCATGGTGTGAGGAGCAGTCAGAGACCTGGACTCAGAGTGTCAGAATTTGATTCTACCCTCTTTTGCTTTAAAACCATTACCCCATGTCCTACTGCTACCAGTCCCAAGTGCTGCTAAAGCAGTCCTTGGGAAGGTGATGGAGAAAATCCCCCGTGTAATTATATCCAAACATATGGAGCACATTGTGACTGTGAGTAGTCAGCATGGATTTTAGAAGAGTCATGTATAATCAAGCTAATATCTTGCTATAATGAGATGACTGGTTCAGTGAACGAGGGGTGAGCAGTGGATGTTGTTTACCTTGACTTTAGCAAAGGTTTCAATGCTGCCTTTTGTGTAGGGGGATACAGTATGGGTAAATGAAGGCCATTTGTCATCTTAGATAGCACAAGTTCTAACATCATTATAGTGCAAGGATTTTGTAGTGCCAGGGCTTCAAAGCTCCTCGATGTTTCTGGCAAGCAGCTCCTCTATGCACTGCCTGTCCCTGGTCCTTGCAGCAGTCATCTCACTCCAGCTCCCACCAATCCACTCTTTTATGCCACTTGTTCTTATGGGCTACAGGTGTGGCCTGTTAATAGTAATTGGTCCAGCAGCAACTCATTGGGGGATAAGATTACCTTCTATACCACCTTAATTCTCCCATACTGTATCCCCCTATGCTTTTGTAATGTCCTCATAGACAAACTGATCAAGTAAGGAGGAGATAAATAGACAGGGAGGTGGACTGAACTCTGGCTGAACTGCTGTGTGCAAAGTGCTGTGTCCAGTGGCACAAAAGCAAGCTGGAGGCCAGACACTACTGAAGTGGCCTGAGGATCTGATACAGAGGCCAGTAGAGTTCAACATCTGTATTAATTACCCAGATGATGGGACAGAATGCACCCTCTGCAAGTTTGGAGCTGGTACAGATCTGGGAAGAGAGACTGATAGTCCAGAGGGCTGCATTACCTTCACACGGATTCAGTGAGGCTGAAGATACAACCAGGAAGCCCATCAAGTACAACAAAGGGAAATGTGAAGTGCTTCAAGTCGAAGCAAGGCAAGGGAGCTGATTCCTCCCCTCTACTCAGCCCATCAGGAATGCTGTGTGCAGTGTGAGG
The DNA here is from genome assembly GCF_963513975.1 of Fringilla coelebs. Lineage (NCBI taxonomy): Eukaryota > Metazoa > Chordata > Aves > Passeriformes > Fringillidae > Fringilla > Fringilla coelebs. Next base: position 7,445,179 of record NC_140028.1, on the reverse strand, counting down.
ATGCCCAGAACAGGACAGATATGGAAACTTTGGAGCAAGTCCAGAGAATGTCCATCAAGATGGTTTTTGGAGCATATGACATACAAAGAGAGGCTGGGAAATAAGGCTCAGGGGGGAAAATTATCCATGTGTATAAATATGTGCATTCCAGATCCTTTTCAGTAGTACCCAGTAAGGAGGCAAGAGGCACAAACTGAAATGTGTGGTTATTAATTGTTGTGGTGTTTTTGTGGGTCCCAGGACGAGGTGAGAGATGAGAATTGACTGCAAGTTCTCAGAAGGCTCATTTATTATATTATGATATTATATTGAAAGAAAATTATATACTAAAGCTATACTATAGAAAGAGAAAAGGAGACATCAGAAGGCTAGAAAAGAATGATAATAAAAAACCCATGACTGACCAGAGTCTCGACACAGCTGGACTGGGATTGTCATTAAGTAAAAACAATTCACATGGAACCAATCAAAGATGCAGCTGTTGGTAAGCAACCTGCAAACCACATTCCAAGAAATCAGATAATTATTGTTTACATTTCATTTCTGAGGCTTCTCAGCTTCTCAGGAGAAAAATCCTGGCAAAGGGATTTTTCATAAAATATGACAGTGACATTAATGAAAAGCAGGAAATACCATTTAAACATGAGAAAGAAAACACATTTTCATTGTGGGGATGATCACACACACTGGAACAGGTTTCCCAGAGTGGTTATGGAGTCTGCACCCTTGGAGACCCTTGAAACACTTCTGTTTCAGCTTGTGAGTGCTGACCCTGGTTTGAGAAAGGTGAGGTTGAGCTACATGATGTTTACAGGTCCCTTCCAATCTCAGCAATTCTGTGGAAATTCCCTCTCTTACCCAATGCTACAAAGCATTTTTTTTTACGGAGTGTGAAGGAGTTATGACTTCCTTAAAAACCTCTCAAAGCCATTGTCTCTGTAAGAAAAGAAAGTTCCAGTCTAACTACCTTCAGGCAGTCCTTGCCTACAGACAGAAGCAAGTATTCAGGTGCCTGCTGTTTCCTGGGCAAAGGGTCTGCTACTTTAGGAATGAAACAGAGAAAAAAACCACACTGACTAATATCTTAGTGGAGAAGGCCTTGAGGCTGTTGTTTGCTGGCCTGTGAGACTGTTAAACTTTGTTGATTTCTTGAGGCTTGCACTGGAATGGTCATGATTTTATATGTCCTAAGCTACCATGAAGGTGAGATTATCTACCTGCTTGTCTTCTAGCTTTATTTTTTTTTTTTTAAAGCCATGTCTTCATGGCTAGGGTTCAGACAAGAGTGTCAACAAAGAGAACATGGCATGAGATCTTCTCCAAGAACCCTGGAGAAGGTGCTCCTGCTCTTTTTTTGAGGTTCCTCTCTTATGGTCTGTGTGGACACTTTTGTTTCCCTGTTGCAGATGTCTGCCAGTTCTCTACACTTAGCTCCTGAACTTTTTGACTTTTTCCACTTAAATTAGAAAGAATGGGAGTGTTCCTCTTGGGGGGAAAAAGCTGAAAACTCTGAGAATCCACTTTTCTGTCTTTATTAAGTTGTAGTGAAAGCTTTTAAACACAGCTTGGGAAAAACCTTTTTTGATTTTTGTCAGTTGCTTCATACCTGAAGGGATTTCTCTGTTAAAGAAGAGGCTGGGGAGCTAAACCTTGTGAGGAAGCCACAAACCACCCACTGCTGCTCCAAAACAAGGGATGCTAGGAGAGGGGAGCATTCTCCAGCACCTGGTCTCACTATGATAAGATAAAATTTTTTGAGGAAACACTCAATATGAGCTTTAGTAAGGAGAATTTCAGGAGAAGGAGAGGAAGATGAATTAAAAATGTGTAAAACCTGTGAACCCAAAATGTTTGGGCTCACTGTTTACTGTCATTAAGATGTGTACTATTTACAGCCTGTATTCTCACATCCAGGGATTTGTTTGATTACACTTACAGGCTTAACAAGTTTTCTGTGCAGAAATTGTTCAGACTATTCTATAATAATGATTTCATAATGCTACTGAATTTAAATTATCTCAAATAATCTTGTTCATGCTTTACTATAAGGTAGACCCAGTAAGAGCCATAAACATTTTACTGACACAAAAAAGCAGGGAGAGTGAAATGCAATAGTAAATTCAAGGTGATGGAACATGTTTGCAGCAGAGTAAGTAATTTGACTTTTCTGTTTACTCTGTGAGGATGTATGTGCTTCCAAAAGTAGAATTATAGCTAGAAAAAGTCTATGAGATTTATTGTGTTGCACCTGACCAGGGTTCATCCAACTGCATGTGGCGCCTTCTAATTTGATGTATGAAATTAATGAAACAGAAACAAGGTCATCTCAAATCAAAAAGACTCATCTTCTCTGCACAGAAAAGAATGCTGCATCTAATCTAAAAAGTAGGATTGCTAGCAAGGGGCTGGAGCCTGACAGTATGTGTAGGCAAGGAAGAGACTGCAATTAGCTGGAGGGGAAAGCAGTAATAAAAAATAAAAAGGCAAACCCAACTTTTTTAATGCTTTCAAATGATTACTATAACAATCTGGAAATGATCAGCATGATGTTTGCACCATTAACAAAACACATAATTTCAGTTCTGTAACGTTAAACATAGTGCCAAGGAAGACAATTTTGTGCCAAACTTTCTGCAACACCTGGTGTTAGGAAAATATGCTTTCTATTTCTCTGCTCTTTTATTAAAAGAAGATATTGCTGGTCTCATTCCCCTGAAAGTATGCCATCCTTTCAGCTCTGCATGAGCATTCCATCCCTTTAGGAAGAAATGCTCAGTACATAGAGCCAAACTCCATCCCTAATCATGCACTTCCTCTAAACCAGAGTTGACCTCAAGGTGACTCCCATTCCCCTGGCTGTGAAAAGCACCTGACTCGTGTCAGGATGTGTGACCTTGAGTCCTACTGAGGTGTAATTACTCACACACACTTAGGTTGGTTTGGTTTAACTCATCTCACTGGACAAGGGTGTGTGACACTCATGGGAAACAGGCCCTGATCTAACTGCTGGCTAAATTCAGCACTCAGAAACATGAAAGTTCAGAACAACATCTCTTCATTTATTCATGTGTCCTCGTCATTCTGCTCTCAGCCAGAACCAAAATCTGTGCTCTTAAGGAACTAATATCCTTAGTATCCTATTTTTACATAACCCTTTTCAGCAGCATACCTTCAAACACTACCTAAAGTAGTTCAGGTCTACCAGGACCTCTTCTAGATGCAAAAATGCATATCTGTGGGCAGGAAATTATGTGCATAAGATCTCACAGTTACAGAATCTTGTGCAAGCCACTACTCTCTAAGCAGATATCTCTATAATACTACACCATAACACAGTTGTGGTAGGCTGTGGCTAGCTGACAGCTGCCCACCCAGACACTCTTTCACTCCCCCTCCTCAACAGGCCAGAAGAAAAAAATAGGATGGAAAAAGTCTTGGGTGGAGATAAAGAGAGGGATATCCCTCAGGAGTTACCATTATGGGCAGAACAGACATGACTTGGGGAAAATAAATTTATTCTCTTGCAAGTTAAAATAATTTTTGATAGTGAGAAATCACAAGCTCCTGCTCAATTTTAATTCTTCACTGCTGACTCCTCTCCTTTGAAGGAGAGACAGACCTGTACTTTATGTCTCTGTTGTCACAGTCACTGTGTCTTGGCTGAGGAAGCCCTGAGGCACAAACAGCCCTGTCTGCTTCAGGGCCAGATCCAGATTTCCAAACACAGGCTCTTCCCTGCTGAAAACTACATTTGAAATGAAGGCTGATGGTACAACTTCTTGTTAGGGCAACAGGAACCTTTGCACTCTGGACTCGTCTTGTGATGGTAACGCCGCAGCTGTTAGACTGAGGGATCCGTGGATTTCTGACTTGGCCATCTCTAGGTGAGGCTGCTGCCAATGCAGGCTGCAGGTCCAGGAAGTAACAAGGATGAGCAGATGAAAGAAGTCAACTTACACTGAGCAGATAAGAGGCCAGGCATGATAACAAAGAGCAGGATTTTAGCCTATAGCCACACAGAAACCAACAGCACTCACACAGGCGTGAGAATCACAAAGGTCTTTATCTTGTTCTCCTTTTCAGATGACCAAGTCTGAGGTTCACTAGCAGACACACACTTTTAAATCTCTAGTACCTCAGTGCAAACCCCAGATTCCTCACTCAGCCCCAGCTGTAAGCTGGGGTCTTTTCAGCTGAGAGCTGCCCAGTTCAGCTTGAAGTTCATATGTGAGTCACACCCTCAGTAAATTTGAAGATGCCACCAAGCTGATAGGTGCCACTGACACACCTGAGGGACAGGATGCCATCCAGAGGGACCTGGACAAGCTGGAGAAGTGGCTCCATGAGAGCTTCCCAAGGTTTAACAAGACCAAGGACACGGTGCAGGCAATCCCCAGTATCAATCCAGGCCGGGGGAGGATGAGCAGGTGAGGAGCAGCCCTGCCCAGAAGGAACTGGGGATGCTGGACATGAGCTGGTAATGTGCACCCACAGCCCAGAAACAATCCAGAGCACTGTGGGCAGCAGGTGAGGGGGGATTCTGCCCCTCTGCTCTGCTCAGAGCCCACCTGCAGCGCTGCCTCCAGCTCTGGGGTCCACAGCACCTGCTGGAGCAGCTCAAGAGAAGGGCCATGCAGGGGAACAGAAGGCTGGAACACCTCTCACAGGGAGATTGTCTGAGGTCTCTGGGGTTACCTGGTTGCACCTTCCAGTACCTAAAGGGGGTTTCTAAAAAGTATGGGGGCAGAGACTTTAGCAGGGCCTGTTTTGATGGAACAAGGGGTAAAGGCTTTAAACCAAAAAAGGGCAGACTCAGACTAGTTATCGGAAGAATTTTTTACAATGAGGCTGTTAAAACACTAGATCAAGTTGCCAAGAGACTTATCCCTAGAAACATTCAGGGCCAGGTTTAACAGGGATTTTAGCAACACTACTGGAAAGTGTGCCAGTCCGTAGCAGTAGGGTTGGACTAGCTGATTTTTACAGGTCTGTTCCAACCTAAACTATTCTGTGATTGTATGAAAATGGGAATAGGATTTAATGAGAAGAAATCACAAAATGCAGTTCTCAATTTGCCATGCTTGTTCCACCCCAATCTACTATGATCCCTCCTTTTCTCACATTTAGCCCTTCCTCTAAATGTGCCATAATAATTTTCACGTGTCCTTAGGATTCCCTCAAAGCATTATATAAGCAGCTTTACACAGCCCTACAAGTTTCACCAGCTATCCCATAATCAGTTTTCTTTTTCCTGTGGTGCATGTCGGAAACAGATTTCCTCCCTTGTTGATCAGCTACAAAATTCTGGTTGGGCCCTCTAAAGACTTTAGTCATTTGCTCAGTGGCCCCTCAGCTAATGACCTGGAGGCTCAGGCTTTTGCTGGTGTCTATTATCTTGTTTTCCTTAGGGCTTGTGTATTTAGGTGTTTAATTTATTCTTTTTCCTGCCTCTTATCTGTGCCTGTTATCTTTGTCTCTCATGCTGATAGCTGTTAACCAGATGTCCTACGATTCCACTATCTTTGCATTGGTCAGGGATTGGATTAAAAAGTTGGAATTAAAAAGGCAGAAAGTGCAGAGCAGACCTGAGCATGCTAAAGTCTTCTGCTCCAGGGGTTCAGCTCAACATCTGAATGCCAAATTTCAGTTCACAAGAGGTGTCAAGCCTCTTTCCTCTCTGTTATTTATAAACATCACGGGAAAGACCAAGGCTATGTGGAAATGAATGTGCTGTGAATTTGGTCTGCTCTGAGCTGTAGAAATTTTAGTAAGAACTAGTCTTGATCTCATGGCATTGACAACAAAATTACACAATAACAAAATAATAGTATTTCTGCTTTATGGCTAAGGGTCTGGGACACAGACACTGAATGGCTAATCCTAAATCACACAGGAATTCCGTGACAGATTGAGAACTGGACCTTTCTTCCTTCCTCAAGTCTCAGCCTAGTAATGGAGACACATCAAAATATCACAAAATTCACCTTTGGAACTTTTCCCAAATACACAGGCACCAAGCTAAAAGATGAAATCAGTGCTCTTTCCAAGATGCTCGTCAGATTCCCTTAAGGCTTACTGAGATTTTGTTATTCTTAGGGAGTCCAAAAGGGTCTTCAAAACTTCCACTCACAGACAAATCCTTCTCCTTGTTCCTAGAACAGACTTGGGAGTACTTTTGCATGACTTTATGCTCCAGGGAGGTCTCACCCAACCCTAATTCAATAAAACAGACGGAAAACATCAGAGGAAAGAAATAAAGAGCACAACTGGAAAATCCTGTTGTAGATTACTCAGCACAGTGATGTGTTCCTGTGTCCTTAGATTCAGCTCACAGCAATATGAAAACTGTGTCTAAGGAACCAAAATTCTAGTGGAAAACAAACTGCTTGGGAAGTCACTGCCAATAATTGTGATGCAATCCACACAATCCAAGATGATTTTTTCAGAGAGTTCCATCATATCAATGATTCCACATGAACTCTGTGTGAAATATAAATGTTGCTGCTAATCTGCATTTTCGTTTGTTGATTTTAAACAATTAAAAAACTACAACAATAATTGATTACAGCACATTAAAAAAGACATTAAAAACATGTTGGAGCAGTGTTGCTTTGTTGCTAAGTCATTATTCCTGAATAGATGTTGGCAGAGCCAATGCAAGCAACACACCCAGATTTGGTTTGAGTTTCTAAAATCCCCATTTCTTTACAAAAAAGAATATTCTTGTTGAAGAACATTTGGATAGAAACTTTTAATTTTAATGGTGCCTGGAGTGTAGGTTTCTGAATTAGAAGTTGTTTTATCTGAAGAAGGGGAAGTGAGTCAGAAGAAAGGAGCAGCAGAGATGATGTGTGATGAACAGACTGCAACCTCCATTCCCTGTTGCCCTGTTCTTCTTAGGGTGAAGAAGAAATCTTTGGAAATCAATTTTACCCAAACACTAGAGATACTAGAAGACTAGAGATATTCTTATGCTCTGACAATGTAGTCATTTTCATCTCTATTTTTAACTTTTTTTTTTGTATTATTTTATTTTTTAAATTTTCTATATTTGGCGCACTTGTTTTGGTAATGTTTTGAAAATCTATATCATATTTGGCACAACGTATTTAAAGACAGGTGCATTCTCACTGATATGTGGAGGAAGGTTTCCCTTTCAAAGCCCACAAAAAAAAAATTCCAAAATTTAAATGTATTTTATCAGGAGACAAATATTCAAATTGGAAAGAACCTTTCCACAAAATTTTGAAAAATAATAGAAATATAATCCCTTAAATCAATCAGTTGATGCTACAATTTCGGTATCATACTCCTGAACAAACTAAAAACCATACACACAAACAAAAAATTGCAGTTTGTAGTGAAGGAATAGATATCTTGCTGGAAATATTTGATTATTGTTTCATGCCCTGACTGCTGTTCTCATTCTTTGCAGGTGCAGGTGCTCCTGTTATCAGTTAGTAGTTGGTCTATGGCTAAAATGCTTTAGTTTATCCCATTAGGCACGGATTAGAACTGTTATCAACTCAGAGGCAGGCCCTAACTCAAATTTCAGGCATCTAGGTAGTTATCTGTAGTGGGTGACTAAGCTGCAGGCATCAAAAAATGAAAATGGAATCAATACCTCTAGTATGAAACCAGCTGGGAGATACTTTAACCTGGTTTGATCAATGTGTGTTCCAAAACCAGCCTCGTTTCTTGAATGAAATGTTCCTTTTTGACTGTAAAGGAAGCTGAATCAAGTCTCCCATTCTGTTTCTAGACCAGAGCAGAGACCCTTCTCTTCAGACAGATCTGAATGCATTTAGAGACCTGGAACAGAGTGGGGTGATTGCACTTGATTACATTTCCATACTCTGAAATCAAACTTGGAGTGTGCCCTGGTTTGAGACATCACTCCTTCAAAATGATTGTATCCAGGACGTTTATATACTGCCCTGAGAAATGTAAGTTATTCCCTTTCCTCTCCTTTTTTTTTTTACCTAGTGACAAATGACAAGGAACCAGAGCCAACACCTGCTTTTGCAGAATTTAGGAATTTAGGACATGCTCATCCTTTCTGCTCTGTTCTCTCTGTCGTGATGCAAACAAACCATGAGCAGCCCCAGCTCTTATCTAGCAGTGCCTTTACTCATTAACCCTGGGGTAAATAAATGGCTTCATGCTGACAAGGGTAGGGAAAAATGAGCTCTTTCTTGGTATTAAGTCTTTAGTTTTCAGCTTGAAAACGTTTCTTTATCTGTTGACCCTTCGTAATTTTTCAGTTACTCAAGGTAAAAGTAAAATAAAAAATAAAAAAATGCCATTTTTTGTTGCTAGGGGAAAGTTAAAACCCAGCTTAAATCTGGAGCTGGGGTTCATGTCCAGAGCTCTTTGATAATAGAGTCTATAACCGAGGGAATTGCTTAATTCTGTTCAGTTTGCTCATCTCCACTCACACTCATAATGAGTTCCTGAATAAATGAAATGATAATTAATTGTGTGACATTTCATACCACGTGTTGTGGATTTTAGAGTTAAGATTTCCTGATGGAATCCAATCCATGGGTTTAGTTTCTCCCTGTTTACTATAACAGTTTTCCAAGCTTTTTCATGCTGAAGAGCTTGTACTGTGGTTCCATGCATAATAATCAGATCAGGGTAAGGTTACATAACAAGAAAGAACTTCACTTTCATCCTCTCTTGGTAATAGATGAGCAAGTCAGACAGGAAATCAGTCTGCTTTCAAACAGGGTATATTAAAAAATTTATGATGCAACGATATCTTGTACTCCCTGGGTTTAGAGGAAAAAGCATGGCTTGATAAAGAGGCATCCTATACCCAAAGCAAAATGGTAACACAATTGCAAGTGTACAACATGAAAAAGAACCAGTGACAATAGCAACACTGCAATTAATCATTCTGTTGAGGACAGCTATTTATCAAGAGATGAATCTCTCAGCAACAATGGCTCACATGGCTTGAACTTAAAGAACCCTGAATGATCCTTGAAGGATAAAGGAAATGTCAAATTTCCACACAAGTAACACAGCCTTTGCTTTCCTGGGTCAGGAGAAAAATATGTAACCACCATTCAGGCCACGATGGTTCAGCTTGTGCTTGCTGCAACAAATCACAGAAGAAGCAGCAGGACAATAGAGAAGAAAGGTCTCTCTCAGCTTCCCCTCCGATTCTCTGAATACAAGTGTCCCAAGGAGGAATGACTCTTCCTGGAGAAGAGGACCTGATTGCAGCCCTTCTAACAGTGCTCTTGTGCTAGTTTTGGCAGGGATAGAGATCATTTTCTGGGACACCCCAGACCATGTTCAGCATATAAAGCCGGGAAAGAAGGAAAGGGGGATGTTCACAGTGATGGTGTTTGTCTTCCCAAGCCCTGGCTGGGTGTAATGGAGCCTTGCTGAACAGCTGCCTGCCCTGGGGAAGTGATGAATTAATTCCTTGTGTTGCTTTGCTTGTGTGCACAGACTTTGCTTACCTATTGAACTTAGCCCATGAGTTTTCTCACCTTTATTCCTCTGATTCTCTCCCTCTCCAGGCAGGGAGTGTCTGTGTAGGGCTGGGCTGCTGCTGGAGTTAAACCACAGCGGGTGTTCTTCACCTGCCTTCACACAGGGCCCTTGCAGAGCAGTCCTAAGGCAAAGAAGAGACATTCCCAGGACATTCACCCCTTTCCAGCTGGGCAGGAGTTGGATTAACAGGCATGGAGCCCAATCCATCACCTCAGAACCAGCCCTAAGTTTCCTACAAATCAGAGGCATCAAAGGAGGGCTACAGAAGTTGCTGCCTGAGTCAACCTTCCTGGGCAGGAGTGGTAGCTCAAAGTCAGCACCAGCCCTGAGGATTGGAGCTTCCTCTGCTGCTGAATTTACTGAGGGGAGACTCTCATGTGTGGGTAATTGTGTGGGCACAGTTTCCCACTGAGGAGGGGCAGTGGGGAAGTGCTTGTGGTGCCAGAACATCCATTTCTGCATCTGGTATCCAGGACATTGATTCCCCTGGCTTCAATGAGGGAAAGAAGACACACTGTGTGCTGAGGGAAGTTTGCCCTGCTGGCATTGTAGCTTTCCATCTGTTCTGCAGGCAGACTGAAAACTTCTATGTCAAGAGCAGTGACATTAACAAAAAGTGTACTTTCCCCTCTCTTTTTTTCAGAAAAAAAACCCCATAAAATTAAGAGAATCAGAAAGAAGTGGATAAAAGTGCATAACTTTCCACAGGCACTTCTCCTCTGAAGAGAGAAAACAGTCTGGGTGGATGCTGAGTTGAAAGAAATCAAGAGTGAATATGTCAGTTAACAGTGATTTGGCTTGAATGATGCCTTCCCAGAGGAAAGAGGTAACTCATAAAACTTTCCTTCTGGAAGCTCTCAGATTCCAGCTAATTAATTGCACTGAGGTATCTTTTAAACTAGAGGTGTGCCAAGGCAGATCCAGTTGCTTCTGAATCACTGCTGCCAAGACTTTTTATTATTACTTTAAAGACCATCTCCAACATATATCAATGCAAAAATCCTTGGCAGTACAAAGATAACACAGAAATGCAGCAGTTTATTTTGAAGAAATAGTATCTCAATAAAGATAAAATGAGGGGAAAGGGGGAAGCACAGAAAACCACAGCTTGTTATGAAGCTTTTGAACTTGACCACCTTGGATAAAGGTCTGTGCCTTGCAGGCTCAGGGGCTGCTGAGCACTGCAGCTGCTTTGCCAGATGAGCAGTTTGGGGAGACCACATCATCCCCCTCTTTAAATCTATCCCTGTACAGCGTTCAGGGCTTTCCTCCCTACAACCATACTGACCTGGCTAGGAGAGTGTTGTTTTTTCCTGCCCTTTTTTTCCCTGACATGGCACCCCATGTGCTGGGATTTGTCCTCTGGTGGAAGTTCTTGCTTTTGTTGTGCACTCCTGGGGTTTTGCAATACAGCCTGGGCACAAGAGTCCATTGGCTGAGCAGGAGGGAGCTCTGTGGGCTCCAGGAGTCACACTGGGGCAGCAAGATGCTGCTCCAAAGGTCACTGGAGTCTCTTTCCATGCAAAATGCAAAATGATGTATTTGACTTTGCTCTCTCATGGCAATTCCCCCAAATGCACCAGCTGACTTGTGCTTATTACAAAGTAAATAAAGAAATTTTCCACAATAACCTTCAGCTTTATTCCTGATCACAAATCTGGCATAGGTGGGACACGCTGTTGTACCTAAACTAATAAATAAAGATAATCTCATTACAATTTATTAAGGCCACTTAAGAAAGCTGTATAGACAAGGACATTCACTTTTTAACTAGCAATTTGCAGGTGATGACAAAACCCTCACAGAGAATCCTGCCAAAGCAAACAAAAGTCCATATTGCTGTTTGTTTCTTTTTGTTTCTCACTGCTATTTTAACCTGTGATAAGACCACAGCTTTTCTCATGACCTAGATTAACCCTTACCAGATTTCTGAATCAGATAGAGGATGTTCAAATATGAGGGTGGCAGCTAACCTCAGAAAAACCTTGATGAACACCTTGTAATTCACCTGCAATACTGAGAGATGAACAGGAAAGATTGAAGTCTGTGGCAAACAGTTTTGTTTTGACACTGTATTCCTCTCCAAAACAAGGAAAACTAAGGGGGAAAAAAAAAAAGAGTGCACAATGACCTAAATAAGCTGTATTTTATTATGCTTAAACATGAAAAGCAAAGTGGAATGTCCATGTTTATATCCCTGAGCCCCACAGAGCCACAGATGGAGGTTGCCACTTTGAATTTTTAAATGAACGTTGTTCCCTAAAAAGCGCAGAGGAATAATAGGTAGCAGAAAACTTGCTCAACTATTAATGGTGTCACTCTGTTAGAAAGATGTAGGAAAAAGAGATAATAATGATTATCACAAAGTGGGAAAATGAGGTGGAAAAATAAACTACAATTTCAAAGCCATAAAAGCACTTGGGAGGCAGTTTTTCATCCACCTTTTTCCATGTCGGAATTTTGCACATAAGAGCAGAGAGCTCTCAATAGAAAGACAGTTTGAAAAGATTGATGAGAGCTAACAGGACCTGAATCTTCTTTTACAAATGACTGTGCATTTCATTTAATATTCAGGCTTATTTAATGCAAAAGTGTAAAACTCACAGTTCTGATTCAAGAGAGAGACCAGAAAAATGGTACTGCAAGAGGTCTGAGGCAGGGACTGTACAGCTGGGGGTGGTTACTCTGAGCCTCACCATGACCTCATACACTCACACTCTTTCCTGAGGTAGGAAAGAGTGCCTTCTTGGAGGACATCTACAGGGGCTGCCTCACCTCCTTAATTACCACAGAGTAATCAGAGTCCTGATTTACATTAAAACACCAGTTTGTAATCTGCAAAGGTTTGGCCGCTGTTGCAAGAGCAGATGATGCAATTCTGCAGATTTATTTTAAAAGGGGGGTCAAAATGACAACTGGGGTAATGAAATGCCACTAGTGTCCTGAGTTAAGCTGAATTCCTTCATAAGAAGAGGACAGAAATTTGCCCTTGCTCAAGGCACCTAAATGTGTGCTTACATTAAAGATGTGCTTAAACTCCATTGATTATAATAGAGTTTAAAAGTATACTTAAATATTAGCACAAGCGTACGTGATTTCACAGAAGTTTGCAGTCTTGACTCAGAGTCCAAGCTAACTCAGACAACTAGCTCATCCTGAATTCACAGAATAAATTTTTACTGTTACTGATAAAGAACACCAAATTTCAAATGCTGCATAAGCTGTCCCAAAAGTTTATTCCTCCCATGGGATATACATTTTTTGATAAGGGATGAAGTCTGATACGTTGCATCATCTGTCTACAATCATGATAACACAATGCTTTTCAAATGAAGCAAGTGCTTAAGATTTTACTTAATTAGTAAGTTCTGGGTTTGAATCTTGTCTCAGGGGTCCTGTGATCAGTGAATTACATCGTGGTGGTAAATTTGCAGTAGGTCTTCAGAGGTTTAAGCCATAGCACATGACAACAGCAAGTTCAGCCCCTGACCAGGTGTGTCTGTCCACACCAACACCACAGCTGGGCTCACAGGCACATTTGTAAACAGAGCCAGACCCAGCCAGCTCCTGTTTAACATTCTGGAACTTCAGGGCAAAGGAGAGTCCTAAGCCCTCAAGCAGCAGCCCAAGTGACTTCTTTTTGCAAGATGTTCAATAAATATGCAGTATCACCTTGCAGAAGCAGTGCACAAAGGCTTTCAACAGGAGACCTTCTGCAGATCGTTGTGACAGCAGCATCTGTTTACTAGGGCTGCTTAAGTGAAAGTAGCATAGCTATGTGCTTCTCTTTCTTTCACCTTGGGGCATGTCCAGTTTGTTATCTGAATGAATTTAGACCCATTTTCTGACAAATCCATGGACTTTTAGCTAGTCCCTAAATTTTCCAGTCATTTCTATTTGCTTCTTATTTTAACATCTCAGTGATTCCTTGGTTCCCTCTGATTCTGAAGTGCTCATACTGAGCTCTCTCCTTTAATCTATTTTCCTGGGAGTTATTTATATCTATATTAGGGTTTATAACCCTGCAGGCAGTCTCTTCAGTCTGCCTAGTAGAATTGCCATAGCAAATTTTGAGAGCATCTCACCAATATCGATAGCAAATTTTCTTTGTGAGTCTTCTGAAACCAAAGCTCTTGCTGAGGGTCAAAACGAGGTGTGTTTTCTGATCTCTGCTCAAAGTCCTGCTAGTCTCAGGAATCTAAGAGGGTGGTCGTCTATGGTGTGGCACTTACAAACTGAAAATCTAATGAGACTTGCTCATTAGGCACAACTAATGAGCCTGTAATGACCAGAGACTGTATCTCAATTTCCAAAGCTGAGAATTTTTAGCATATTTACCAAGCCTTGTTCCCAGGCCTTGATCATCTGCATGATGCCAGTGAAGTTCTATCCTTGTCAGAGGGATGTGTGCCTTGAAGGCTGATCTAAGTGGGGTGGGAGTTCTTGACTGGTTTAAGAGTTAGATCTGATCATCCAGGCTTTCACTTCATACAGACTGAAAGTAATAAGGAAGTTACTCCTGGGAATGACTTTCTTGTGGATATCTAAACCACAGGAAGACAAATGGTTGCATTCTTATACCAATGAGAAATGGTCCTTATATTTTCCCTCCAGAATGTGCAGGCAATTGTAGTAACAAGCACTTGGATCAGGGCTGCCAGCAATCTCCTTGTCCTTTCCAGCTCCACGTGCCTGGCCTGATGGTCTGAGCTTTGTACACAGTCATCATCCTATTATGCATGAAAGCAGGTGTGGATTTTGCAGTGCTCAAGGGTTTGAGGTTCGCAGCTCATCTGTTAGACCAGGAAAAAACGCAGTGTAGTATCTCAGTCCCCAGCAGACGTGGGGCTGCAGTGTTTGACAAGCATCTTCTGTGCACCGCAGCAATTTCCTCGTGGTTTTCTCACTTGAATTCCCAGCCTATTGTAACAGCTGCCTTACAGGAGGAATGACTTGGCCCTGAGGTCTCCTGTGACCACTCCTTCTCACGCTGCACTTCTGCTCCCTCCCTTTGGGAAGGGAGTTACACTGGCTGCAGCTTTTATCTTCATTCCTATTCAGTCTTTAGCAGCTCCCCTTTGATGCTTCCTGCCATCTCTCCCTCTCTTGCTGTGCTTTGACGGCTCTCTACTGCAGGCACAAGTAAGATCATGCTGTGATGATCTCCCTCAAAGCAGTGTCTTGCTGGTAGCAGGTGCCTCTGCAGCAGAGGCTGGCAGGGTTCTGCTGTAGGGAGACAATGGCTCCTCTCTGCCTTTTCAGATTCATCCCCTCCCAGGACTCACAAGGGCACCCCTCTTGACCAGAAATGTCAAACCACAGTTTGAAGCTGGCAGCAGATAAAGTCTGACAGGGTTCAAATCTACAAGCCCTAAGAGCAGTGGCTTGCATTGATGCGCTTCCTAAAGGTCTGCATCTGCATTAGGAGTGCTGCTGATCTTTTGCAAAAAGGTTTGGTTTTTAAAAAGGTACCACGGCGAAACACAGGGAGAGAGCTTTATCCCATTTCTGAGATTCTGAAATTTTTAAAACTAAGCCTTCATGGTTTATCTCTCCTCCTAAGAGATTAAATATTTTTTAAAAATAGTGGAGCTTCTACATTTATATGCAGAAAAAAAATTGCGAAGGAATGTATATCACTTTAAAAAATTAAGAATGATGAGCTGAAATGGTTTCAAGTGCAAGAGGTGACTGGGTTTTACAGTGAACAGAAAGAATAACACTCAAAACACACTAGATGGGAGAAAAAATTCTTATGCCTTCTGTTTACTCTCAGGAAAATGTAGTTCCACATTTAAACTCAGCAAATACCATGAGCTGTGAAAGAATGAAGCATTATTCTGCTCTCTGTGGCTGAGCAATGTCAAAATAAAATGGCTACAGGGTCGAGGAATAGCCAGAAAAAGTCCATTATCAGCTCATGAACTTGAGGGCACTCCTGAGTTACATCCTTAGCCCAGGCTTGAGGAGGAAAAAATTGAGTTACTTCCTTCTTTCACTGTATACAAAGTAAAATGGATGAAGTTAAAGAAACTCTCTCCTCCATGTCCCAGTCTTTACCAATCCAAAAAAAAAAACCCAAAAAAAAAACCAAAAAAACCCACAAAGAGCAGTCAATCAACTACATCCAAGTAGTACAGTGTGACAGCTGAGCATCTCAAAGTCTTTGAACATGAATAAAACCGAAAAGACAACTGCTTTAGAGGTTGGGCTTGAAAATTTTGGGAGTTTCTGAGTAGACTGAATCATAAAAAAAGTCTTAAAGTTTGTGCTGATAGTTATCGTTCAGCCAGGCTGCCCAGACTGCCAGGAAAGGTGTGGAACCCTCGTCCTGGCTTTGAAGAACAAAATACAGAGAACTGTCTGTTGGAAAAGGCACAGGTAGGGTCTGTGATTTTTATTGCATTAAGAGAGTAAGACACAGGAGGAGGGATCTTATTTTTGCTACAATATATTAATTTTGAGAGAAAAGTGGCTATCAGAGGAAGAACTGGATAGGCCTGAGTCAAATGCAAATCCAAATTCATTAGTGTTTAATATTTTTAAACATCTTCTGTGGATAGAGGCTACATCCTGGCATCCTTTTGGTGAAGATGCTTGCACATGAGTGCTTGCACATCTCATCTGGAGAGGGAGGATCCAACCTTCAGAGCCTCATAATAAGAAAGTTTATAGTGAAAACTGATTTCAACATAGAATTCTGCCTTCGTATAAGAGACTAGAGGAAATATGCATGAAGCATTTAACTGACAATGTATGCTGTACAAAGAAACACATGAGAGAATGAAAACTCCTGAGAATAGGTAAAAAAAAAAAATTCCACCTCACCTCCTGAACTTTAGACAACTAATAGTTTTGAGATTGTTTTGGCTGCTTCTTGTTAAATTATGCCTACATACATATGATCAGAGCTAAAAAAATAAAATTGTTCTGCTCTGACACCTCCAACTCTCACTTTCAGTAATCAGTTCACGATATTGGCATCCATACGGCTGCGGGGGGGACTGGGGGAGAGTATTTCACTTCAGACCAGCCTGCTGCAGTGAGATCCCTTTAAAAACACCTTCCTGAAGAGCAGAGAGCTGCTACTTAAGACCAAACTATGCCACTGCTAAAATGCTACATGCATTGTAATTAGATGTCCTTGCAGACAAGATTGTTTTTAACATATAAGTTTTTAACACAGAAGTTCTTTGTTTCATGTCCTTAAATGTTTCTGCAAAAGTTCCTTTGCAGGGGAGTATTTTAAACTTAAGTGGAGCCAGGAGCTGCTTGCACTCCAGCAACCTATTGCTGCAGATACAGACAATTTTCCTTTGCACTCTGAACTAGCACAATTTTGCTCTAACTATTCAAGTCCCTAACAAAAGAATTATATTTCATGCAAAACAAAGAAAATACTGAAAGGGCTAGCGCAGCATCCTTCTGCTTCCATTCAACATTTCTCTTTTCTTTAAGCTGTTTTTTGTTTCTAGTTTTTAAAGTCTGGCTGAAGAGTAGACAGTGGTGCAGTAAAGGTGTTTCCTTTCTTTCCACACAAAATGATAAGCTTGATGCTTTATATAATGTTCCAGATGTAACCTGTTCTTAATATTTATAAGAATTTTAAACCTGATGCTAATATAGCACTGCTTTCCTTAAAGATGTAACAAAGCACAATCCTTGAGGCCAAAACTATGAAATAAATATTTTTTGAGATAGCACTCTTCTTCACTTTGCATAAATTTAACACCCTGCTCTCTGTACAATATGTGTTCTTTTTCCTAACTCCCCACAGACAGAAATAGCTCTGGCGAGATGTCATGAAAGTAACAGAAGCTTTGGAAAACACCACACATTAAGGATGCTGAATTTAATTTTCTGCCTTTGTTTTGCATGGCCTACTTACTCTTCAAAAGCCTTGCCATGTCATGATGCAGAGTGGGGATGAAGGAACTATTAGACTATATTTAGCCACATACTAAACCTCAGCTATAAACATCCAACAGAAAACATTCGTGTGAGCCTTGAGCTGTCTATAAACAAAAATAATGGGATGGAGCAGTCACCTCTCTTCAGAAGAAGAGTTTGTACCAGTGGTCCTGCCTCCAGGTTATTGGGCTGAGATTGCTGTTTTACAGGTTGATAAGTACAGAGGAAAGAGGAGCCTGCAGAGATCTGCCTGGAACAGCTGTTCTGCAGAGGTCACCTCTTGTACTTACCTGAAACTCTCCTTTGTTTTTTGAGGACATTACATATTTCTAATGGAAAATGCATTCATAAATTGGGCACATGATAAATGTTTTATCCAGATAGAAATGCAAAGTGTACAGGAGGAGTAATAATCCTGGACAAAATTTTAAAATTACACATTATTGACCAATTTTTTTTGAAGTTCCTGCTCTCAGTGTGGGTTACAAACCATTCCTGATAGTCTCCCTTTCTTCACTTTGCACCTCTAAATTATCTTCTGCCACAGATTCATGACTCATAGAGGATTCACCTCTCAGAGTTCAGTGTCTTCCCACATTTCCTTGGATTATCCTCTTACCTGGTCACCTGCTGACCTATCCCTAAAGCAACCCAAATTTGGGAGTCCTTTGGACTGGCAGACTGGGCCCAGACATTGCAGCAGCTCAGCTGCTCTCTGGAACCCACCAAACCTCTTCCAATGACTCCAGCAGGGAAGTGCCTTGGACTGAAGCTCAGGTTTCTGCTCCTTCTGTAGCTGTTAGGTTTTTGGAAACAGAAGGCTTTCCTTGCCTCTCCATGGCTGGGCTCAATGCACTATGAGTTCAAACTCAGGGAGGGGAGGAGATTCCCAACATGTTTGTTTTAATCCATGATCTCTCCTTGATTCAATCATCTGCACATTTTCCCAGCCCTTTTCCCAAATCCTGCAGCTTTCTTGTCATTCTCTTTCCCTTCATGAGAAAGGAGCCCAAAAGCAGCATCCTCTACTGCTCCCACAAACAGCAATTTTTCTCTAAGTTCTAGTTAACAATGCCTTGCCAATGATTAGCAATATTTTATTTAGACTAGATAAGAACCAATAATGTTCTCATCTCTTAGAAAATTAAGGAAACTGAGGAAGCTGTAAGGGTTTGAGGCTTTAACAATGAACATAGAGCAGCAGGACAATATGTTCTTTCTGTTTCAGTTTGTGTCTACATTGCTAAAGGCCTTAAAAATTATTGTAATGTTCTTTTAGATAAACATTTTTTCATTTAATACGACAAATTACTGCTTCCAAATCTCACTATCCCTTCATTGAACCATAAAGAGTTTGTACAGATGCAGGTGCATCTGTAGCTCCGGGGTAGGAAACATGAAAATGATCAGAGGCTGAATTCTTGACTTGTAGGTAAGAAAAGCTGTACCAATGTCACAGTTTGAGTCACTGTCCCTAAAATTGACTAATCCATAAAGCTGGTGTCTGATTACAGGGCCTTAGTCCATAATTGGTCTCCATTTTGATAAAATTAAACTGAAATATATTATTATTTAATGCCATTAATGCATTTGTGCTGATTTGGGACAGATGCTTATTTGCCATCCAGTTTTACTTGGCCTGGTGAGAGTTTGGCATTCAGACCTCAGTGCCCTGACTTCAGTGGTCACTCCAGCCTTTACTGTGAAGCAGGTCCAGCTCCCATTTCCCAGTGTTTCCCAGGGCATGGTGCTCCAAACAAACTTCTGGGAATGCAGTACAAGAGAGGGAAATGTTACAGCCAGAGAAAACATCATAACACAGACGTCCTAATTTTAGTATCACTGATAAATTTCTAAATTATGAAGCTTGTAACTTTAAATAGACCGTTCCAGACTGTATAATCAACTTACATTTGATTAAATATTTTTTAATTTGAATTAGCCTTATCATCAAGCAGTTTTCTTAGTTCACAAAAAAGTGGAGATTCAGCTTACCTGTATGGAAAGAAACTGAATTTGGGCTGTTGGAATGAAACCTCTTGATTTGATATCTCTTAAAAATTACATAAAAATAAAAAAAAAGCTCAAGAAAAAAAATCCAAACTTAATGGGCTGATGATCTAGGGTTACTAAGTTTAGCTGGCAAAAGTAGCTTAAGACATTTTTGAAAATTTTACTTTGATGAATGAAAAAAAAACCAAAACATTAATCCTGAAAATTCCTGCTGAAATATGGCCCAAAACCCTCCAGCTTACCCAGCATGGAACTGCATGGATCTAAGTGACTTGAGACCAGATACTGAGGAGCAAAACCAGAAGTACTCCTCTGTAGTGAATAATCAAATTTTTTACTCACCTGGTCTGTAAAAATAGGCTGTGGGGGAGAATTGTCATTTGTGGAAGAAATATAACTTTTTTGAGCTTATTTAATGAAATTTACATAAAATAAATATTTTTCCTTATTTTGGCATATAATTTTTTTTGTTAAATGTTGACACATCTATATAGATTTTTTAATCCTTTGTCTTTTTTATTTGCCTAAAACTGTTAAAAAAATGCACTGCAAGTTTAGAAATAAGTACTCTTAAAATCCAGTTTTCAGTGATTTATGAATTAATAACATGGAGCTCAAACAGTAGGTATGGACTAGATGAAATATATTTATTTGTAGTTTGATGTTGAATTTAATAATTGTAAAAAGTAATTTGAGTCAAAATCAAAAAGAAATGTGATCCTCTTGGGTCCTGGAAAAACAAAAGTGGTATCAAAAATAATTTTCTTTAAATTTAAAACTTTATATATACCAGTTCTTATATGCTGCACAATGTTTTTTTCTAGATGTACTGGTTGGTAAAACAAAAGATTTATTCTTTATGAGATTTTACTGCTTATCTCCTTAAATCATTATTGCTAGAAAAAGTATAGAAGGGAAAGAAAACAGCATTTTACAATGTAGCACACTTAAAAAAAACCAGTATGAAATTCAACAAGCATTTGTGAATTATCTCTCTCTATCACCAACACCTCAATTTTCCAGCAGATTGCTGGTTCTTTCTGTGTTCATCAGCATTAACATCTGAAGGGCTGCAAATCTTCATGCTTCAGCGAGATGCACTTCTGGCTGTGCTCAAGGAGAATTTCCCCCAGGGCAGGAGCCACCAGGGCGTTGGCACTGCCAGGATCCAGCATCCCTCCCACTCCCCTGCTTCCCACCAGGGCCCACAAAAACACCTCCCAGCTCCTACCATTTCAGGCAGATCATAATTACAGCCTAAGCAAACTGACTTTCCAAGTCATGACAACATTTAATTCAGCCCATTAATCCACCCCTAACTGTTTCACAGTTCTACAGCTCACAGATGTCTCCAATATTTGCAGCAGGATCAGTTGGAAGGTGACTGCATCCGATTCCCAGGAGAAGTTTCTTCTCAAAATCCTTCACATTAGAGAGGTGCAAAGCTACTCTCATTCTCACATATTCCTGGGCAAGCAACAGGTAAATCTGTCTGCTCAGCCCTTCACACTTTAATGTGATTTTCAGCATTAAAAAGATTCTGAGAAACTCTTGCCAAAGGCACGAAATCATCCAGTTACACTGAGAACAGCAGTCAACACAAGGTGGATAAATCCTGCATAACCTACCTCTGTGAACCAGAGGTATCCTTCAAATTATCCCAACCAAATAAATGTGGGGTTTCGGCATATTTTTGCACACAAGGGTTCTTGGTGGCAGAAAGTGCCAGCCTGAGATACAAGAAGGTTTGATGTAAACTTCACAGATTATTGCTTGGAGCCCTCACCATGACATATGGCCAAAAAATCCCCACTCCACATTCCCTGATTCCTGATTCCCTTCCCATGGGTACGTTTCTCAGTAATACAAGGAGAATTTTTAGTTTTAGAGAGAGAGGGCAGCAGATAGTGATTCTGGGGACAAAGAACTAAGGTTGAATAACAGTACATGCATAGAAAGGCTAAGAAAAATATTTCTCCCCACAATGTCACACATGGCAGCTACATGTCCCCAGTTTGTCATCGCTCTGGGATCCTTCAGTGAGCAAATTTCCTTTTACATTCTGCTTTCAGTTCCCCACTCTCCTCACAGAATTTATCAGCCCTGCTTTTAAAGTGATTTCAGCCCTCTGCATATCCCGTGGAAAGGGAATTCCTTCTGTCTCACAGCCTTAATACAACCCACACATATTTTCTCTCATTATATTCTCACTTCCCAACATGCTTCTGGGTCTTGGACCATCCCACTGCATCTCTGTGACCCCAAAAAAACTGATGAACCACCCTGAAAGCTTGGGTTTGGCATCTTGTTCCTCAATTTTTCTCTTAACATGCAGGATATGAGATCAGGACATCTGGAATACACCAGGAGCCAGCATTACAGAACCTGGCTGCAGGTCCTCCTGAGGTCTGTGAAGCCCTCTCACAGCTGGGATTTACCTCAAGAGAGCAATAAGGGCTGCTGTGTGCAGTCCCAAGCAAGTCAATGTGCAGTTCTGCACACTTGGCTGTGTGGCAACCCTGGCCACTGAGAGAAACTTGTGTGGAGGTACTTTGCACTTTGAAAAATTCAAAATGAAAAATCATTATGTACATAAAATTCCTGCCAATGAACTGCCAGTTTTCTCTCCCTGTACCACGGGGCTAACCTGATTGCGTAGAGCCAGAGACTAGAGATGAAATCATAAAGTTTAAAATATGACATTTTAGATTTTTTTTTTCATGTAATATCACTTATCTTTCAGACAAGCTACTGTTCTGAATCTGCTAAGAAGAACATGAAGACACACCAGAGAATCTGGGAATTCAGAACTTATTTATCCAGGCTGTAATTTCCAGCCAATATTTATTATTTCTATTTTGTCTGTGTGTGTCCATATATATAGGCTTCAATGTACATAACTCTGTGGTCCTTGGATTAAGAACAAGCCTTCATCTCTCCTGTGAGCCTTTGTTGGCACTGCTTAGGTATGAAAAAGGCTCCCCCTTCAAGGACCTTCTTCTCCAGGCTGATGGGCTATCCCAGCTGTGAAGAAGAAAAGTGCATTGTGTTGGTCCAGTTTGTGCTGAAGGAGTCGCAGCCTCTGTCAAATTACAGAGCATTCTCTTCCTTCAAGAGAGGCTCTGCTGAACCACAACTCTGGCAGGTGCCCTTGAGGATCACAACCCTTTAGAGAAAAAAGCAGTTTCACTTGTTTGGAAGTTCTTTTTTTCTTTTTTCCTGCAATGATGTATAAAAATTTTAATGAAGGGAGGGGAACAAAAGAGTAATTGAAACACAAAGGAGCTCCAAGGAGGCTTTTCAACGAGCTAAAAATACTATTCCCTTTATCAGAACTCCCCATATTGACTAATAAGCTTGCATCCTGGTTGTACAGATTTCACACAGAACCGTAGTATTAGAAAAGGGCAATCATTCTTTATCAGCACATTAATTGCTGTTGGACATGTATGTGCAGATCATTCAGTGCAATTCATCACAGACCAGGGAGGGCCAACATATGGAGAGAGACAATTTACAAGAGCATGCAGTAACAGGACAAGGGGGAGTGGCTTACAACAGAAAGAGAATAGGTTTAAATTAGATATTAGGAAGAAATGTATTACTGTGAGGGTGGGGAGGCCCTGGCACAGGTTGCCCAGAGAAGCTGTGGATGCCCCATCCCTGGAAATGTTCAAGATCAACTTGGATGGGGCTTGGAGCAATCTGGGACAGTGGAAGGTGTCCCTGATCATGGCAGGGAGTTGGGATGAGATGATCTTCCAGGTCCTTTTGAACTCAAACCATTCTGTGATTCTACATGGGGAAGAAGGAGTTAAACAAAATCAGGACTTTAAGTAGCAGACTGCCACGGGGCTGACTAGCAAAAGCTTGCAGTCATTTCTACCAGGACAAGACTGATAAAGGAGATTTTTATTGGATCAACAATTACCATAAAAGGCATTAAAGGTGAAAATGAATAAATATCAGGTCATACAAAGCCCATCTTTAGCTAACAACAATTTGGAAGGTTGTGCTGTTTTAATAACAATTCATTGTACAAAAGCTGTTGAAAATGTATCCTACAGAAATCCTACGCTGAAACTGCATCTTCCTAGCTATTAATAATACTACAACAAGCATCATCCTGTATCATATCAGTGGTTTGAAACTGTTCTTCATAAATATTTCTGGAGCTGGTTGAATTAGACTTCAATGATTTCTCCATTAAATGTGGTCTGATCAATTTTTACGGCATCGCCTGAGGAATGAAATCAAACAAATGTCATGCTGGACTCACATTTCCTCTATGGATTTTTGAGGCATTCCTTTAAAATTATATTTTTTGTTTGACAGCAGAGACATTGATTTGACAACTTGCTTTATAAAATTAGAGTAGCTTTCAAGTAAGGTAGTTATGCTGGGTGATCTGAGTTCTGCTTCTGTGTTATTTGAGGCTTCAGCTCACATCCCAGTCACACGGGGCAATTTGTCATTATCTCTGCTAATGACTGTGTGAATCTGGATCAAACGGAGGAGCTGGTAAGTAAACATGTTGATTTCTGGAATCAAAGAGATTGATTTTAATATTTGTCATTAAAAAAGTGACACAGCTTCCTAAATGCTATGACATGGCACTGTGAAAGATGAGACATATCACTTATCAAAGGTATAATTTTAAAGCTAATTTGAGAGCAAAGGACTTGTGAACTACCATGAGTCAGGCTAAAGGGCTTTCAGTCCAGTATGGTGATCCTTAGCCTGGCAAGTAGCTCCTGCTTAGAGAAAGGCAACAGCCACTGCTGAAGTTGATTGGAATAGCTGACTATTATACATTCAACTATTAACAAGATATCAAAGGTCATTCTAGTTGAAAAATGAAGGGATTTTTTAAGCTATATTGTAAAAAGTTCAGGAAATGTAGGGCTGAGATGAAGAGGAAAAATACATTGAACTTAGCTAACAGCACCTCATTAAACCCCCGTTTCATTAGCACAGCTTGTTAAGTCACTCAAGGCTTAACGAAGGTCTATCCACTGCAGCAGCTGTGGTCCTGCAGGGTTCTAGGTAGAACATCAATTGAATTATCCTGACAAACAGCTGAGAAGGGCCTGACAGCTTCCTCTTTCAGGTAACAGGTATTTTTGCTGGTACAACTGAACAGAGAGCAGGTTGTGCAGGAAACCTTTTTTAAGTCTTGCAAAACCACTGAAAATGGCCAGATTTCAGAACACCTGAACAATAGCTGTGATTAATTATGATCTATTTTGAAATAAAAATAATGTGTTAACTACCTTGTAATGGGAGCCTGTGGTGAGCCTGCAGAAGACTTATCCTTTCCCCTCTTTTGAAATAGCTTTCCTTGTATTAAGTCTTTTGATTTTATATTATGGTCGGGAGTAAGGCTGACTAATGTCAGATTCAGGGAATAAGAAGTTAGAGGAGATAATTTTAAACTTTATATCTTGTCCCACCTGAGCTCTTGAACTACTCCCCAAACTTTCTGTTGGTTGAAATCATATTGCTTAAGAATAATTTATGTTTTATTTTAAAGGCATTGAGTAATCTGGAAGATTAAAAGTCAGTTGTGTCAGCTATGTGTTTTGTAGCTCAACTATGTGATACTTGAGCACTTTTAAAAAGGGGCAAATTCTTTGTGAAAAAAAGAAATAAAGTGTGGCCCATTGAAGAACATGGACTGCATCTATTTACAAGCTAATAAACTCTAATATTTTATGACCACAGATTACTTCAGTGTAAGTGAAGTGTGACTTCAGTGACTGAATCATTTGACACAGAGGTAGAACTAATCCAAAACTGGTACCACAGGAGGCTGCAGAAAATATGTCCAAAGTGAGACAGCTTTAACACTGCACCTGGCACTGACATTGCTTTCACCAGGCAAGGAGCCAATTGTTTGAAAGGATCCAAAGAGTTGTGAACTGACCTCTGTCCCCCACCATGCCCATGTAGTCGACCAAAAATCATAAAGAAAGGGTTAGAGTGAGCCATGCCACCAGCACTAAACACACAATTGACTCCAGGCTTCAGGGAACTGCACACCTGAACCACATTGTCCTGAGAAATTCTGAGTCACCTTCTTCTTCTCCATGGTTAAACAATCCCCAGCCTCACAGATGATCCAGCCTCACATGCTGCTTCCACCTGTGGACATTCATCCACTTGTTTGTCACAAAATCCCATGATTTGTGAGAAAGAACCTGAAGGGGAGCCCTGGAGCCTGGAGAAAAATACTCTAAGTTTTCCCATTTAAGCTTTTCCACTTTGGTCAGATTTCCTGAATATTCATTAGACCAGCAAGAGATAAAACTCATGAGAAGTATTCTGCAAACACAGAGGCTGAGTCACCAGTCAGGAAGAGAAAGAAACTGAATACTAATGATTGCTGAAATTAATAGCTACTACTACTACTACTACTCTTCAACTATTACTTAACTTTTTTAAAAAAAGGGAATGAGCTCCAGCAGAACATATGGAAATTGTAAAGACTTCCTCCAAAATTTCTTCTTGTTGTGGTCCAGATTCTTTCCTAAGAGTTAGAGATCTCAGGCAGAGGTGACACAGAATCTCCCAAGTCTGGCACTTGTTCTCATCAATTGACTACAGGGTAAAATGTTCTGTACAAGCCTCCTCATGCTCTAAAATGTCTTTGCAGATGGGCCTCAGGGGTAACAGGATGGATGGTTTAACAATGTCTTCATTGTGAATTTAAACAAAGAACAATGGTGAGATAGAGACTGATTGTTCACAATGGATACATGATGGTGAACTTGGGCACTATTGAAAATGTCAAAAAAAAAAAAGAGAGATTCTGATCCTTCAGAATTTGGTTACCAACTGAGGAGCTGCTTAGCCTAAGTTCTATGATTGCAATTTTGGAGCAGTTAGGCCTCTAATCCCTTCCATGGATTGAGCTCTAAAATGTTAAAAAAAATCATAAAAACCAAAAAAAAAAACCCAAAGCAACCAAACAAAAACTACACACACAACCAAAAAAACCCCAAACAAACAAACAAATAAAAACCACCAGAAAAAGGGCGCATCTCAAAAAAAACCCAAAGAACCCCCAAGAAACCAACAAGTGAGGTTTCTCACTCACTTAGATATTGCTGAGATTTTTATCCCTGAAATTTGAGTTCAGTGAGCCCCGATGTAAGAGAATCTCATGTGCAATGTGCACTCTCTTTTATTCCCAAGATTTTCCTGTATTGCTAGAATAAATGACCAAACTTCATCATTTGTCTACATTTGTTCCAAGGTCTGATGTCTCCCACGTTCTATTGTTATAAATCTGATTTTTTATAAATATGCACAACCCTGGACTCCCCCATGCTTTGTTACAGACTTAAACTGGAGTTACCTACAGTGACTGGCATAGCAATAAGTTAAAAAAACCTCCTCCAAACCAAACAGCAAACCAGTCCCAACAGTGGCATGAAGAGTTAAATTATTTAACACAAGATTCCCTCAGCTCAAAAAGTCAGCATTCCCAAATCTCTGCCATTCTTTTACATACTTCATAGCCAGACTGGGTCTCCATATGTTCAGAATAATCCAACTCATGGTGAGACTAATCTCCCGAAAACGAACTCATTAAATTAATGTCAGTGATTTTATATGCCTGACTTGTGGAAACAACTCGTGGGATAATGACAGGTCCTGTGTGCTGTAGTGCCCTGCCACCACTGCCATTGAACTGACCCTTATGGATAGTTTGAACTCCAGTACTGAATTTGGGAACTTAATTTCAGGTTTACTAGAATCTGAGAGCAACATGCATGTATCTGCCCTGTCAGGACAGCTTTTGCTGATGCTTATTGGCAGAGGATGCTGTCAGAAGAGAAATCTTTTGGCCAAGGTTCTATTTCCACAAGCTATCTTATCATTAGAGTATTCAGCAGTCAAATAGATCATCCCTCAAATGAGTGATTGCAACAGCAGCAGCATTTGGAGGTTAGAAAGGATGTGATATCAAGCACAGGCCAGTCCTGCAATGCTGCCACAAAAAGGAAAATCCTGCACCAGGCTGAATTCACGGATGCGCAAAATATAAAAGATGTTAAGTGTTTTTATCACTGTCCTTAGCTTGGACTAAGGTTCAGTAGCAGTGATTTACTGCTTTTGGTTGTGGTGTTACTGATTAAATTAGTTGCTGTTGTTATGACATTGATTTACTATTTGTAGTGTTTTAGGAATAGGTGCCTCTCTCATGAACCACGTCCCTCTTGTTCCACAGGCTTTGCCACCAGGAGACAGAGTTGTGGCTGGTGCTGGGAGAGCTCCCAGTGGGAAGGAAGGGATGCAGAGAGATGGGAGAGCAGAAGGAGCCAGAGCATCGACGCCAGGCCCTGGTGTCTGCACAACTGCAGCCCAGCAGCACAGAGCTTGTCGTGCACACCAGAGGAATTTAAGGTGGGATATGAAGGAGGGAAATGAAATGCCTTTGGGAATTTTTAGTGGGAGACATTCCAGAATAAACAGTGGGCTTGGACAGCTCAGATCTGGGCTGGGTAGGAGGGAACTGCCATCTTGATGAAGCTGTGAAGGAGCTTGGAAGTAAAGACAGGAGGTGTGCTTGATGCCATCGAGAGCAGGGAACTCAAATGGGGAGGAAAATCAGAAGGGACACAACAGGAAATTAATTTTTACTGCAGTGTTTTGAATTGGTAGAGGAGAAGGTGAACAGGCAAGAACATAGACATGACAAAAATGTATGGGAAAGCCACGTAAGGGGACTAAAGAACATTCCAGGCAATGCGGAAAGGAAAATTTGATAAGTCCTCTCTTTTGTTCAGTTTTGGCTGCCTTAGAGGAGTTTCTTCCCAATATTAGGTAAAACTCTTAATCTAACTATAACTCGGCTCCTTCCCTATAGATGGATAATAATGTCTGTTCTTATTGTTAGGGGATATTCCTTTTTGGCAGAGAATTTTCTGACCATGCTTTATTCTTCACTTAGTGCAAGTTTGGCCTTTTATCAAACCTAGATTTAAACTGAAGCAATAAATAATATTAACTTTTAAAAGCTATTGAAAAATGTAAAGCAGTTTGACAAAAACAGAAGATATGAAGCAAACAGGAAGAAAACACATTGAAAATGGAACATTATCCCCAAGGTTTTTGTGTGAGAAAGCCACTGCATTGGCACAACCACAGTACCAGCACAGTATTGCCATCACATCAGGGCAATACATCACTTTATTTGTGATGTGGCTGTTAGAGCAGCCAAACACAAGGACCCACACGGATGCTGTCTGCTAGGACTTCTCCAGTGCCTGAAATGCAGCCCTACTCTTTGCTTGGTTTACCATTTTGGGGGTTTTTGATTCTCACAATGCATTCAGGAGGAAAGCGTTTGTTGAATTCCCTTCTGGCAGGATAACACAGACAAATGTGTACTAATGGAAAGCCAAAATGGCCAAGGAGGGAAAATTCAGAGAACTGGACATGCTTATGAATACAATAAAAAAATATTCAGTTTCCTTACCTCTTCCTTCTTTCTGATTCTTTAACACACATTATTTAGTGAAGAAAAATACACCTTCTGCTGATCTGAACTAGAACACAAAGCCCCACGCTATTTCCAGCAGATTCTTTGGGTTTTTTTTATTTTTGATTTCTTTTTTTCAATTCCTATTAAGAATTTATTTTGGGTTCATTGAAAAGTTGTAATTAGGCTTGTTGAAAAACTCTCTTTGGAAAATGCATATCTAGGTAAATTTGACTTAAAGTGTTAGCACGTGCTCTCTAACAGAGGGCAGCTCTGGCCTTTTTTGGGGAGGTGAAATATTGAACTTGATCCACACAAAAGTAAAATCTGTGCTAGCAACAACAAACCTAAAAGACCTTTACGTGTACATACTTAAGGATTTAAAAAATCTTACTGGAACAGGACATTCCCTTCCTTCTTTTCCCCTTCAGTGAAAGTATCAGTGTAATGAGGGAAGAGAGAACACACTGGTACCATGAAAACCATGAAAACTGAAGCTTCATGTAAGAAAAAAACTCAATCTCTCTGTAAAAGTACTTCTAAAAACTGCATACAGGGAGACATTGTATTAACAAAAAAAAAAAGGAAAAAATCAATCTGGAAACAAAGTTTGTTTTTATTATTGTGATGAGAACAAGATTTGTGTTGAGAAATTCAATTCCAGCGAAGAGTCCATGTCACATCTTCTCACTCATGTGTCAGCATTGAGAAACAGAATGTACAGCCAAGTCACAGGAGAGAGCCACTTCAAGAAAAGATACCCAGGAAGATATTAATACAATAGCTGTTTGAAAATAATTATGAGTATTTGTATATGTTTCAGCTGTAGCATATCCCACTGCTGTCTCAAAGGAAATCTTCACAAATTAAATTACCCCAGCAAAGGCTGTGGGTAATGTTTGTATTACTATACAAAAAGCCCATATTTTTTCTGAAGGTATGTGATTAATGTGCTTTATGTCATAAAACTGGTCAGCTGATAGGATGATTAACCAGACACATTGGTCCCCCTCTCTCAGGTCATTCCTGGTTTATTGATTATCACACGGCTTTTTCTTCCCTACAGTTAGAGCTCACTAGTTTTCACTTAAAATGATCAGATTAGACCTGAAATGTTTGCTGTGCGTGAGCTAATTCCAGTCACTTGAAACTTCACCTAGCATATATTCTGGGTAAATCTGATTGGAATGGACAATTGACTTCTGATCTGTGCTCACTCCGAGGGACAGCGCGGCAGCCCCCAACGCGCAATTAGACCGAGCACACGGAGTGCCCTGCACGGGGGGAGGCAGCAGCTCCTGGCCAGTCTGCCACTTACCATTACCCAAACCCACAGAGGATGCCACTGAAACAAGAGCTGAAGTCAAAAGGCAGAGAGAGACTGAAAGTGCCCGGTCTCTGCTGCAAATGACCTTGAGATATCTCCTGTAAATGTCGGGGAGTCTGGCTCTATTGTCAGGCACGAACCCACAGTGATGCTTTTCTCAGCCATGAAATGCTGTTTTTGAAATGCCATTCTTGTACTTTAAGACTCCGCAGGATAAATAAAATTTGTGGTAGGCAGATCTATTTGTGTTTACAGGAGGCGTTGAGCTCTTTCTGGATTCTGGACCATTTACAGCTGTCCATTCCTCCTTTCTTCTCTGCTGTTTAAGGACTTCAGAGCTCTTAGTCATAATAAGCCCCTAGTGTCTATTTTCGACTCATCTGCCATGACCCCTCAGACACTTCACACAGGAACTTTATTTCTTAAAATCAGACTTTTTCTGCTCTTTGTAAACAGGTATCCTGTAACCCCAGGTTCGTCTTTCCCCTTTTCCACTGATGCTTTTATTCTTTTCATTTCTTAGATTCTACAATTTTGCTTTCCTATCTTCTCACTTCTATGAAGTCCTCAGAAGCTCACCCTCTGCATTGTCTATTATTTTATTCAACAACTTTGACTAGATCCTGCAAACACACTTCTCAACCCTGGGCACGTCTCTTCCACCAACCTTTGTCTGTGGTGCTGCTCCTCGTGCTAGCAGCTAAATGTAGCTGCCACAAAATGGGTCACTTTGGCTTCTTATCCAATCCATCCCTTCCACATGCAATGCAGGAAGAATGTTAGTCTGGATTTCACCCCCGGTTTCCTGATTGCTGCCCTGCTCTTAAATCTGTTCTCTGATATGCTATTAGCTTTTTATAGGCACTACACCTATTTTCTTGAGTCCCTTCATGATTCCTCTGTGAGTCACTGACATCAGATGGAGGTTACCTCTGCATCTTTACCTGTACAAAAATAGTTGCACTTGCTCTTGTGCATTTTCATGACCTTCCTCTTCCCAGGTCTCTCCTGTTCACACAACTCTTTTATAGCATCCCTTATGTGCTTTTCAACAAGATTCTTTAAGTCTAACCTACAACTCAGGAATAAACTTTAAGGTCCATCCTTCTTTTAAGTCCCTCTTTAAAGTCTCTTCAAGAATGCCCCCCCACCTGTGCTTCCTGTGACAAATTACCAGGACTCGCCAGAACACAAAGATCTTCAGCTATTTGTAGGTGCTTCATTGTATACATCTGAGGTTAGTTTACATCTTTACAAAGTGTGGAGATGTTCAGTCTGAACATGCAGCCTTCCTCCTGCTCCAGTGTGACCTTTTTCCTGGGCTTTTCTAATGTCTGGGACACCAGCTTGTTTTTTTCATACATAAGACTTAGTTAATGAGGAAAATGTACTGCAGCTTTCACTGAGAGAAGATCCTCACTGGAGGGTCTCAGCTCTTTTGCAACATAACCAGTGGGAAAAACCACAATTAAATGCACTATGAATAAAAAGTCTTTTTTTAAAGACAAAGCAAAAAAAACCCCTGCCTTTATGGACACATCCTTACACATGTGAGCCCTGAGAAGAGCTGATATTTACATTACAAAGACAGATAAGGATTTAACAGAACTAACTCACAACAGCAGGCTCAGACAAAAGAAAATATTTCAGAAAGACAAAAAGAGGGAGGAAGTGACCACTTCTATCAATGTAAGGAAATAAACCAACCTTGCAGTTTCACCAAGAAGAGATTATTTTTATTATTTCTTTTGTGACAGAACTGAATTCCTTTTCTCTTGCTTTTATCAAACAGCAGGAATACAATAACTCCTTTCACAAGAGAACTAGAGTCTATTTTCTAGCCTCAAAATAACAACAAATCTTGTAACTGCTTTAAAAATGGATCAGCACATAGAGGCGAGAATAGATGTAAATTTCTAATTTAGGGCAGCATTTTCTTACACCATTTCAGAGTAATTTTGGTGTTTTATGTAGTATTTAATGTCCTACAACTATAACTTTTAAGGGGAAGAAAAGAAACTAGTAAACCCTCCAACATTTCTTTGCCCTATCAGCTGTGATTATTTTTAGGCCTGCTATTAGGTTTTCAAGGAAAAAAATAAGATCATGCAGTAAATTTAATCAAAATAATTGCAAGAAACAAAAGTGAGAAAGCTACAGAGAAACAATAAAGACAAAAATAAGTTTCTTAACTATAATATGAAACATATCGATATGCCTCTCTTCTAACTTGTAAAGGTAATAATCAGAAAATGGCCTGGTTATTTTGTCATTACAATTCTTGTTAAATTGGGTAGTCTACAGCAAGTATGAAGCTGAAAGAAGAGTTCTAGATCAGTGGTCAGAAGATATTAATTGTGTCCTCTCCTTCATTGCCCCTTCCCTGCCATACACAAATTTGGTTCACAAAGTACTGAGCCCTGCAGCCCACAGGTGCAAGGGGGGCTCATTGGTGATCCTAAAGAAGTGGGTAACCATCTCTTCATCCATGGCTTCCAGCACTGAAGAGTGTCTTTGGGGAGGAGAAAAAAGAGAGAGGAAAAAAAAAAGACTAAGTGCCTTAAACCTATATGTAAATACAATGTCTCATTGGGGTGGGATGGACACACCTTACCTCGATATGCACAACTCACCGGGGGCTCCCGTACTAATCAAAGAAGTTTAGACCATGGTCTGTTGGGTTTTATAACTGGTGTTGACATTTGGTTGATTGAATCATGCTCTAAATGTCACTGACTATCCACTGGGTCGCCACTGAACAGGCAACAAGCTTCAACATGGATGTTGACATCACTGACACCTGAGCCCAGGGAGGTGGATCCCACTGTAGGAATGGGATTCTGTTGCTGAAACAAAGGTGCTGATAGAACTTTGAGAAGTGTCAGACCATCTCAGACACCTCACTCAGGTACCAGGAAAGGACTCTTGGGAGATCCAGGTCTTTTGGATTGTCAGACAGAGGTCAGGCACAATGTCCTAGAGGATTGAACATCCAACACATGGACTGTATTTTGTATCCTGGTATTGGAAACTCAATATATTTAGATATGTGAGGAGATACAGAACTTCTAGGAATTTTAAAGGGCATAAATATAAATACAAATACGATTTTCAAAACAGTCATTTACACATGTGTGAAAGAACTTGAAGATGTTTAAGATTACAGGTTGCTCTGAGTGCAAAGGCAATCGAGATGCCCTAAACACCAGCACTAGCACATGGCTCTAACATGAGAGGGATGTCGTGGTGTAACCCCAGCCAGCAGCCAAGCCCCAGGCAGCCTCTTGCTCACCCCCCATCAGCAGGACCAGGGAGACAATGAGAAGAGTAAAAGACAGAAAACTCATGGGTGGACATATAGACAGTTTAATAGGGAAAGGAAAAGCTGTGCCCAGAAGCAAAACAAAGCAAGGAATCAACTCCCTGCTTCCCATGGGCGGGCAGGTGTTCTGCCATGTCCAGGAGAGCAGGGCCCCATCACAGGTAATGGTTACTTGGGAAGAAAAACACCATCACTGCAAATGTCACCTCCTTCCTCCCTCACTTTGCACACTGAGCTTGATGTTACATGGTCTGGAATATCCCTTTGGTAAGTTTGAGTCACCTGTTCTGGCAGTGTCTCTTCCCAACACCCCAAATTTCCTCCCCAGAGTGGTCATACAAAAAGCAGAAAAGGCCTTGGCTCTGTGTGGGCCCTGCTCAGCAGTAACAAAAACATCTTTGTATTATCAGCACAAATCCACAACTCAGCCCCATACCAACCACCATGAAGAAAATTAACTCCACCCCAGCTGAAACCAGCACAGGGGTGAGAAAGTAGAAACAGCAAATTTATAGCAAGTGCTAATATTTTGCAGCAATTGTTCAAATTTTTTGCTTGCCATTGACCTCTGGTGATTTTTCTCTGCTTTGAGACTTTTGTGCCTAGCTCTAAGTGTTCATTTTATGGTTGTTTGTGGATTAAGTGCTTTTTATTTGCTTGTTTATAAGCCAAATACCCTGTTTTAAAGAGCAATATTTTGTTTTGCTTACATATAGAAGACATTTTCTCAATGAAATTTCCCTGAAAATCGATGGGTTTTATATGGAGGAAAATAACAGTTCTATGGTGCATTAACCAAGATTGTGTATTATGATACTGTAAGAGAAAATAGAAATTATAGAACTTATAATAAAGATATCATATGATTTGTCCTTTATAATGAAAAGTTCATCTCTTTCTTTGTTGCCATGGTATTCTTTTGTGACTTTATTTATAAGTGCTTTATGTAGAATTCCTTGTCTTTTTCTTAGATTAGATTTTTTTTTCTGTCTCTGTGTATTGCCAAAGTCTCCTCCTGTACACAAATTTCAAGTTCAGGCATCATTGAAAAAACTCACATTGGAGATTTTCAGAACTATCTATAGTAAGTAGCAACTCATATTTTATTTAAAAAAAAATGCTTTCTTCAGTGGTTGCATGAAGCATAGGCCTTTTCAAACTCTTCCAAAAAATCAGAGAAAGAGCTTATTGGATTCCTCAACAGGAAAGCTTACCAAAGTTCTCCATATAATTTTCCTGCCTTCCATCTTTTTTGACTTACCAAAAAACCCAAAGCTTTCATGGCCCAGGAAAAAAAAAAAGTCCCATATCTTCACTTGAATAAATAGATTACTAAACTGCACCCTAAAAATACTCATTCCTAGAAGTGTGGAATGACACCAAAACAAAAGATATGAAATTAGCACTAAAGGCTACTGAGTAGCCTTTCCTGGAGCAGGGGTTCAAAATCAGGGCCATGCCCACCCCAGAAAGGAGGCACTGGCTGGGCTCCCGGTGCTTCTCCTGTAAGATCTCAGCGGTGCTCAGAAGAAAAAACTTCTGAAAATCATACTTTAGGTCTCCCTCTGCAGCTAAGGACCTGGCATGTGAATATCAACAGGCAGAGCTGGAGGCCTTGGGGATTACACAAGAGCTGAACGTGCTTCTGGATGCTTGAAAAGGTGCTCCAAGGCCACCAAGGCTCCCGTGGTTGGTAGAGCTGGCATGGTGTAGGGTGGGAAAGCCAACAGAGGAGTTCTGGTGAGATTAACACTGATTCCAGGAAAAATTGCTTCCCTGGAGGGACTCATAGGCAGTGGCTGGCTGAAACCAAGGAGAGACTTCTGCTTTGAGTTTGCAATTGTGTCAGGGCATCAGAGGAGCTTGCCGTTGCACCTATGGCTGCACAGAAAGCTCCAAGGATCTGCTCTTCCTCACCTACCAGGGGACACAGAGTCTCAGGAACATACAGGATCTCCCTCCTCAAGGTGATCCATCCATTCAGGGTTTTGCAGCAGATTGTCTGAAAACTGGAAATTTGGCACCAGCTGTGGCAAAGCCCCAGGCTGTAAGTAAAGGGACAGTCCACACTCCTCCTCACAGGCAGCCCCTCCTACCAGATGTCAGAGTTCAGCAAAGGTTGCTGTAGTCTGCAGACAGTCAGTCACCAAGGTTCAAGGCAAGATCCTCACACAGGCTTGTACAGGCTGGAGCCATCACAGTTTTTCTTGATTTCTTGAGGGTGACTGTAGCAGTTTTGTGTGGTGATCACAACTATCACTTGTGTGGCCGTGGACACTGTCTCCATGCTGACACCCACCAGCCCCTGAGCAGCACTTTGCAGTTTCACTGCCTGTTTGTTCAGCCACAGCAAGGTTTGAATTGTGAGTCTCCTTTCCTTCCTGCACAGCCCGTGCTGCTAAATTTGTGATGTCTTTTTCTGGGATGCTGAAAGAACACTCTGCCTTTCTCTATCTGTTCCTGTTATGTTTTGATTCTTTCTTCGAACAAAGATTCTCTCAGGTATTACTGTTCTCTGCTTAGCAAAGAAAGGAAACGCAGCAGGTTCTGAGTGCTGCTTTCACATGTTTATCTGTACAAATCTTTTCTAGCTGGCTTAACTGCTCCTGTGATCTTGTATGATTGTTGTCATACCTCTTGCTTTTCTCCAGAGTAATTCACACTGAAGCTACAATTCATCCTGTCTTCTTGTATGCTGAGAACATCATCCATGGCAGGATCTTTGTCACTGTGTCTCTGCTGAGAAAACCACTAATTTATCTACTTTATTATTGTTTTTCAACTTTTTTTTGTTAAACAGATGCGATAATCATACTGACAGTGCAGTGACAGGATTACACAAGTTTGATTAGTACATAATGAAAATTGCCTGTAACATAAGTATTTTGCAATTATGTAAAAAGCACAATGCCATCTGGGTCCTGCTCGTATTTCTCTTTTTTTTTTTCCTAATAAATGACGACTAACAATAAAATTTTACTCCGTAGTAAAATGTAAATTGCAGCAACAAGAAATTATTAAAAACATTTTGTGCTTTCTTCTTAGCATTTTAAGACTTAGAAATCAGGCCAGCAAGTGTTTTGCCTGCTGAGTAGTCCTTACTCACAAAAGGAGCCATTGACTTTAATAGTGTGACCTATCTGGTTAAAGATTATTTGCAGGAGCCAAATGTTTCCAGGTCTCCTGGAGAATGGGGAGAGATTGATTCAGGCTCCTGCAGAGTAATCTTTCTTTTATTCACCTGACCCATGAAAGTATAGCAAATGGCAGTGCTCCAGCCCACAGTGTGTACATCCCTCCTATTATTGCTGTAGTTCAGTGCATGTGTCCACCCAGGGTTTTTGGACAGTGCATCCCACAGTGGCCATAAGCAGGCAACCAGGACCTGGCATCCTCTTGACTCTTTGACATCACACTAGCATGTCTTTGGAGCACTGAAATTGAGTCCTTGGCTTCTCCCAATTCAGAAATCAGCAAAAGCAACTGGTCTGTCAAAGACCCTTGAAAAGGCTGAAATGACCTGGTAAGAATCCCAGCATGAGCCAGTGAGGGAACTGGGATTACCAGACAGGGTTAACTGCATCTCAAACTTTTGCTACATCCCTTGCAAGAAAAAGAAGTTTATCCAACTCCTAGTTAAAACAGTGGTGGGTGAGAAGAGGAAGGTAATTATCCTTCTATAAATGTTGAAAATTAGATAAGAACTTCTGGTACAAGGGTCTGCTGGATTTGGGCTTTTATCTCTGCAGAACAGTATTCCTTAGGCACCAAAATACATAGCTAGGAAAGTTCTTGCAAGATTCATGATTCCATGCATGTATAATGAATTCAAACAAGAATTATATAAACCTCCACAAACTACTTTCATCTAAGTCTGGGAAGTCCTCTGTGTTTTTGCAGTCAAAATGCTGTTTGAGATTACTTTAGCTGGATGTAAAGAATGGCCTGTTTACATAAAAATAGCACAGTGTTCCTCTACAGTGGCAGGGAGAGCTGTAAAGAACTTTCACTCCTGGTAAGCACCAGATAAAGCATTTCTCTGAGCTGCTCATGGCCCTTGGGAATAGCATGTCTTCATTTTCTGTTGGGAAGATGGCACCAAGCCCAGGGTAAAGGGATGATCAGAGGTAGTAGGAAAGGGAAGCTCCATGTCTGAGAAAAGGAGTCAAGTGGACAGACTGGGATGCCCTCTTCTCAGATTCTGTAAGTTCTGTCGGGTGAATGTGCTAAAGGACAAAGAAGGGTTTAGGTCAGTGTACCTGAGAAGAGTTTGACTTTAAGTGAGGGAGAAAAGAAATTATTGGAATAAGATTCAGTCCCAAAGCTTTGGCTTCAACATTCAATAGGTTTAAAAAAATAATAAATGAGAAGAGGGATGTTAGTTACGTGAGGTAAACAGAAAATGAGATAAAATGCTAAATAGTTTACCAAGATTAGATAATGCTCAAATAATCTTATATCTCCCTTTGATAGCAGAACTGATTACGCAGACAAAGGAAATGCAGCAGATGAAATCTGTCTGCATTTAGCTAGGGCATTAGACATGGTGTCACATGGGAAGAGACCAGAGAGGGAGAAAAATGGAGAATCAGTGTAACATCTGTAAAGTGGGGAGGGATTTACCTAAGGGGTCTGATAGCTACTGCACTCAGCAGGGAGGTGTCACTCTGAAGAGAAGCTATTAGGGAAGTTCTCCAGAGTTCCTCCAGACTTACCTTTAATATTTTAATTGCTGAATAGTGCATAAAATATCTATTGAAATTCTCCATTGAACTGAAGTTGTGACAAGCACAGATCAGAACTCTGTGGATCCAGAGGATCTGTGGTTCGTCTGAGTCCTGCCACACTGGAAATGGGTGACACTCACTTGGACTGGACACAGGGTCGTGTGCTACTGATTAAGAACAAATATCTACGCTATGAACTGGGAATAAAGATGGAATCAGATGGGCATCCTGTGAAGATGTGAATGCAAACATTTTATTAAGCTGTTCTATTCATCAGATCCTCTTGGAGAAGTGCTCTTGGGGTAGAAATGAAAGGAGGAGTAGGAAGACATTTCCTGCTTAGGCTTTTGCAGATGAGGGCAGAGTTGGAAGTCAAGGAATGGAACTTAGGTCATCTGCAACTTCCATTGCTGCTGTCAGCAGCTGCATCATGGCAGAGAAGAGAAATGAATTCTGTAAATGGGGGCAGCAGACACCAGCAGAAAACTCTTCCAGCCTTCAAGATTCCCTTTTCACTGTACTCTTTGCCATCATTTGCTCTCCACTGGGACTCCTTTACAGCACTTGCAGCTACTGATGCCCACCTTTCAGTTTGCTTCCTTAGTGAGAATCCCTGATTTGATGTCTCAGACCCTCACTGCCACTTGAACAGCTTTGAAAAGCAAAGGCAGAACATTTGCTCGTTTTGCAACTGCATCAAAATGGCTTTTGGGTTGCTTTTTGATGAAAACTTTTACTGAAAGACACAAAGAAATCTTTCATTTAAATACTTGTGAGACAAGAGTTGTGTTTATGAAAAAAGTCATAGTCACACAAAGCGATGTTAAAAGCAGCACTAGCGATTGTCAAAACAAATTGCAAAAGTTATAAAACCCCCCTACATTTTTCTCTTGATGAATTTAAGGGGACATTTTAATAATAAATTAAGATGTGTAACCTGTTCTTCTTAATTAATCTGAACTGACTCAATGAATTATGTAATTCTGGGACTATTTCCAGTCTGCAAATTGTTTTAAGTCCACAGTAGTTTATGATAATTCTTGTGTATGAAATGTATTAATCCTGCGGAAAACAAAACACTAGCATTTGTTTAATGAAATCATTATCACTAAACACTTATCATCTGTTTAATGAAATTCAGAAATTCACAGATGGTTGTTCTCTTATACAGCAAATGCATGTTTAGCAGAAACAATGTTGAGAAGTAAACACAGTAATCAGTATTACAAATGTCCCTCTTCTGCAATAAAACCGAAACAATTTTTTTCAGACACAGATATGGACTACCAGCCCACAGTAAGATTACTTATCTTTTCTGAAGAGTCCTCTTTGAAATTAAAATAGGAAATAATCTGCTTTTTGTAACAGCAGATTAAAACAAACCCAAAAATGCAAAATGCTACTCTGATCCAGAGGCTCACAACTCTCCTGACTTTTTAAATCCCCAGCCACAACATGCATAATAAACTTTAGTGAGGCTGATAATTATACTGAGGAATTATCCGGGATTACAATGGCAATAATTGTTATCTCCTACCTAAAACTGGTATAAGTTTAGCCAGCACTCAACACAAGCACATTTCTTTTGTTATGCAGAATATACAGCTTTGCAATTTTCTTTCTTCTGTAGATTTGGCCTGCCTGTAGGCATTTACCCCTCACTGCCCGATTTTGTTCTGCTCTGCTTTAGATGTTCTCAGTTATTTAACTGCTCCCATATGAAATTCTGGGTCTGCCTGAAGTCATGTCATGTTGAACTGAAGCTGAGATGTTAAAGTATGTGATTTAGCCATACAGCACAGCCTCACTCCTCTCCCACATCCACAGAGGTTCTGGGGATAGAGCTTGACAAAGTGTCTACAAAATCAAATTGCTTCTCAACATTTTGTCCTTGGATTTGTTCTTCCCATATACAAGGACAGCAAGGAGAATAACTAATAGAGGAAAGGAAGCTGTAAGGGAGCATTTACTTATGGGGATTAACATGATACAGCACAGTGACTTTGCAATCTGCACTGTAAAGTACCAGATGTCCCATCACAGTGATTCCCATAACTTAAAGGAGTACATGTACAATTTCCTTTTGCCCTAAATAAATTCTGTGCTGCTGCCCCCCTGAAAAGGCCAAACTTTCCTGTTTTCAGTTTGCTGATGATCTCAGCATGAAAACACATAGATCTCAAGCACAGCTTTATTCAAGAGATAAATGTCAGGTGATGGCAACTCTTTCATTGAAAACTTGACAAGAGTTGGTTGCATTAGACACAGAATTGCTTACAGTGGGTGAAATTTTAATTCATTAAATATAGTCTTCACCTTTTCCACCTCACTACTTTGTGGAACTGCTAGAAGAGCCACATGTCAGAGTACTCTTCTAAACAAGCTACATGTGAATCATTTCATTAACACATTTAATACATCCAGGTTGGAAATTAGCCAGACTCCAGAGATAGCCTGGAATTGCTCCCACCTTTCCCAGTCAGGAGGATTAACAGATTTCTAGTTTTCTATTGCCACTCTTTCATGGTTCAGGTCTATGGCTAAATCTGCTCTCAGTTCAAGGCAAAGTTCATGGGATTAAAATGGAAATCTGAGCAGAGGGGAGAGAGGGGGGATGTTCTCTAAGGGAGCCATCAGCCCTCAGCCCTGGGTAAATGGGGGATATTGTTAGTGCAGCCAAATTTTGTATTACTTTACTGTGGTGATTTTTTGTGTCTGTGAAGACCTGCTGGAGGCAGCATAACTCCAGCTGCAGGACTGCCAGAGAGAAGGTGGAGAAGTGAGAAGCCCTGAGGTCCAGACAAAAACCTGACACTGAATAGCTCTTTTCCTGCAGAGGTGCTGAGGAGGAGGAGGGGGAGGAGGAGCATGGACCACTTCTTCCACTCTACAGGGCAGACCCACTCTCTGAAAAGAAAAAAAAAAGTTGCTGAAGCTGTCAGAAATACTGTGATCAGTGGAAAAATAATATGATCCCTTTGGATTTCCCTTCTTCAGGACTTTCTTCAGGAGTAGTCCAAGCCAAGGCAGTGCCAGAGATAGTTTCTTTATCTGGTTAAGTGTAGCATAATTAAGAAATCACAGACAGAAGTGGTTGACACACTGGGTTCTCCAATATTTAGGGATAATTTTCACAAGAGTGAAACTGGAGAATTTGGCCCTGCAAAAAAATCCCCATGGAACCTCAAAGCCAAGGTAATTACTGTGCATTTTCTTTCCAACTGCTTCTCTGCCACTTTGTGTTTCTCAGACTTGTATTATTGAAAGGAAAAAACTGAAGGGCATTTTCTTGCTTTTCCACATGGTTAAATCTTTGAAAGCTTTCTATTTTCATCTAGCACAGATCCTTCTCTGACTTATTGCTGCCCACCCTCTAAGCAACAGCAAATCCAGATTATGTGTTAAAAACAAAAAGCATTCAGAGCATATGCGCATTATATTTTAAAGAAACCCCACAAAAACCAAAAACAAACAACCCTTTCCTAATGTACTTCCTTTAAATTTTGTCCTATTTTCCCCCTCTGGGAAACCAGTCTATACATTTCCCCCTTTTTTTTACATGTTCTGAAGGCCCTTAACTCTGACCTCTTAGCATTGTCATGCATTTAATTTAGTTAAGCAAATTTAGTTTGTATCAGTCTGTTTGCTGTTCCTGCCAATGCTCTGAGCCTTCTGTGTTAGCACAGGGACTGCAGGAGCAGCACCAAGGTTTTCATCTGGAGGGACAGTCAACAGAGGAATTTAGAGCATTGGCAGACCCCTGTGTTTGTGCTGGACTGTGAGCCATCAATCATTTCCAGAGGCTTTGCCAAGAAGGTGAATGGCCAGATGTCTTATTTTGGTAAGTTTATAATTCTTTCTAATCAAGGAAATAATCTTTCTCCAGCAGACACAAATCTCCTCCAGGAGCACCACCTCCAGTTATGAAGCCCCACATAAGGCAGATCATTGCCTTTCAAAGTACCCATGGAGCTCAAGTGTCCCACATTCAGCAGACTCCAAATGCAAGATTTAGTCAGTGAGCACATTTATAGATGGCCGTTTACTCTTATTTTTTTTCTTAATTTTGATTTGAATCAAAATTCCAAGTGTTTCCTTATAGAAATGTCTGCATTTTGGAGTAGATTTACATCAAAAATCCAAGTAACTTCAATTTCCAAAGCATCAGTTAGTTTCATTGCAATAGGAGACAGGAAACACTTCTTCTGTTCAATATCTTTCACTAAGTCTTGGGACCACTGAAGATTTCAGAACCCCATCACCACCCCAGGAAAGCAGCATAGTCAATTCTAGCAAAGCCACTGGCATAAATGTGGTTGGGGTTTTTCCCCTCTCATTTATTTTAAAATAACATCAAAATAAAGACAACACTGCCCCCCCCC
Organism: Fringilla coelebs; assembly: GCF_963513975.1. NCBI lineage: Eukaryota > Metazoa > Chordata > Aves > Passeriformes > Fringillidae > Fringilla > Fringilla coelebs. The sequence continues at coordinate 7,402,497 of NC_140028.1, read as the reverse complement.
CCCCCCCCAATAACAAAATTGAAAATTTCAAACTTATTTTTCAAAGTAGTTTTCTCAAAAATCCAAATCACAATATTGTAATTCCAATATATTTTCCTTACGAGTTTTTTTTTTGGACACAATTTCAGAAAAACTCCTTCAACCTCTTTTGCAACAACAATAACAAGGGGAAAAAAAGAACCTTTTCCAATCACTTTATCCTGCAACAAAAAACAAAATACACATTGAGCTTCCTCACTGGTCTTATTAGAGCTGTCTGAATGAATGGAACAATTTGATTCAGACACAGGTTTCAGCAGAAGAAAAAGACAACTTCACTGTCCCTAAATCTTGCAATCTTAATACTGATTTATTCTTACATGTTTTCACAAGTAGCTACCATTGTCCACAAGCAAAGCAATTTGTTCAGCAGAGCTGAGCTGAGCCTTTAGGCTCGTTTGAATCTGCTCTCACACACCCCTGAATGGAAAAGAGATGGAAACCCATCTGCTGTAACTGGGAGCAAGATGATGCAGCAAAAGGAGCAAATATTTTTCCCCACTTTGTGGGTGAAGTTCTGGCATCCCATAAATGCCAGGAGAAAAAAATGGTAATGAAGAGGTGACAAATAATATAAAAAGCAGTTCTGCTGAAAAAATAGTCTCAAACCTGTGGTTTGGATTCAAGGAAAAAATTAGTGCTAATTTTTCTCATGTATTTTTCTCATTATATAAAAGTCAAGTAGTAACACAGTATTGGCATCATTTGGTGAGTGATTTGATCAAGGATGAGTGAGGCAATGAAGACTGCAATTCCTTTCTTGAGCTGTTCTACAGATTTACTGACAAATCCAGCAGCAACACCAAACTCCTAATGAAAGAGGAGAAGAAATGGTTAACTGTTGTGCATTCCTGAGGTGGAGTTTAGACAGGGAGAAATTAAAGTCCTTGAAGATTTTTGACAGTTTCTACTGCACAACAAACCACTGGATGTAGAGCTTCTAAATTCCCACTCATGTCACAGTTACTGGCTCACACCATCTTTTATAACAACAATTCTATGTTTGAAAAAAGATTTTGAGGATTTCTGCATCCTGTGTACTCCACAGAACAGCTTGAAAGGAAGATGAATCATAGGCAAACAGTTGGCACCTTAGTCTCCTGTTTATTGAAGTGCATAGTTGAAAAGGGAAAACGTAACAAATATAAGCTATAAAATTAGTACAATCCTTTAATAACTGGAACTGCAAAACATCCGGAGTGTGAAGTTTTAATAAAGCATGGGTTTTGGACAATTGCCTTTCTCTTCATTGAGTAAAACCAAAATGATGGTTGAGGAACACTTGCTGGGCACTGGAGAAGTTTCTGGACACAAAGTTCCAAAATAATGGGTCCCTCTTCATGGATGCAAAAGCTATTAATAGTTTGTCATCCATTTCAAACAGGAACAAAACCCTGCAAAATAATGTTGTGTGTTCAGGGCTGGCTTCATCTGTTTCTACAGGCATGCCTGTTCTTACAAAGTCATATTTGCCATTTATTCAATTATATCTCTGTACACTCCAAGTGGCTCCACAGTGAGGTACCAACGGTGGATGGTATTGGATCACACTAAAATTTTTCCTTATTTCTCTTCTAACTAGCAAATTGGGCTGTGCCATAACAACTGTGGAAGGAAAATATTGTTCTGCTAAAAAAACTAAATTCTCTATGCTTATTTTTTAGCACGTCTTGTACAATTTTCTTTTTCACTTCCTCAAGAATATTGAAATCAGAATGAAATGAGTCCTCCAAATGAAATCTAAGACATGATAGGGTTTGGTCTTATGTTCAACTGGCCTTATTTGATGAGTGTTTTACCAGGATTCCTGTGATAGGAATTACATGGCCTTTGTGTAGTGTAAAAGTCACAAGAAGGGAGGAATTGTGAAAATAACAAAGAGCTTTTAACTGCAAGCTGAAAATAGAAACCACAGCACTTGACAATCTTTTGAGCAGAAGGGCTTTTTGAAAAAGAGCAGTTTGTAAAGGGAGAAACAGAGGTCAAGCGACAAAGAACAGGTCTGTGTTACAGGGAAGGCAGCTGAAAAGTGAAGGTACTGAACTGCAAAGCAAACAGCAAAGGGATTTACTGACTTTACAAATCATGCACCAGAAGCCCTGCAGAGAAGTTACACTATTTTCCTTTTCTCTTTGGTTTTTGTTTTGGTTTTTTTGGTTTTTTTGGGTTTTTTTTTTGAGGGGGGAAAGGAGCAAATACATTTCAGAGCAGTGCAGTATGCTGGTAGCCACATTCCACTATTTAAAATTATTCTTTATACCCCTCACTTATTTTCCTTATCATGATTCAGGAAGGTGCTTAAATATGCAATGAATCCTTTACCAATCAAGTGAATTACATGCTTAAATTTTGGCAACTATTAAAACACCTAAGTGAAATGGGGCCTTAAATGAGATTTTGTATGTGACTGAGATAGGCTTTACATAGATATGCAGAGATGATATGTAATGGTCACATCAATTTCTGAAATATTAATATACCCCCAGGGATTTCAAAGTCACAGTGATTTATGCTGCTAAAGACTTGTCTCACTGTATATATCATATATAAAACTGTGGGTTTGGGTTGTTAAATAAATATCACTTTTTCAGATGAATGAAACACTATGTCAGACAGTATAAAAGCAAAACTCTTCAAAGAATATTCTATGACAAGGTCCAGAACAGAATTTTTGGAGCAAGCTAACTTAATTTTTAAATTATTAATAGGGAAATTTACACTTTCCCTTGATTTTTGAAGGGCTAGACACCATCCTTGTCACATGCTGTTGAAACTGAAACATGTCATAATTGAGAAACTCAATATTCCATCAAAGTATAAGAGAAACTGAATAAGGGTCAAGAAATAAAGTCAATCAAAGCAACTGTCTACAATGCTGAATTTGTGTTCTTTTCTGCTTAGCACAGATCCATTCTTAATTGGTCTTATTATTAAAATGTATGACTAATAATAACTTAAAATTATAGAAACCTGGAATAACTTGGGTAAAGACCTTGGGATGCCTCCAGCCCAGTTTCCAGCAGTGTCAGCTATGGGGTCAGTCCAGGTTTCTTTGGGATTTATCCAATTGTGTCTTAAAACCCTCCAAGGATGGAGATGGCACAGCCTTTCTGACTGGGCAGAAGCTCCAGATGGACCATCCCAGTGGCCTTCCAGCTTGCTGTCCTTCTTGCACTGGACTGTGGAAAATGGGAAATGCACTGTCACAGATGCCTCTGGTATTTGACTTACAAAAGCTGAATATTTCTTTTTTTCAGCACGGACAGTTAAGGTACCATGGGGTAACTGGTTCACCCAGGGCTGGCAGCAGGGAGCAGCGTGGGCTGCCCCATGGGGTGGGCAGGGCAGGGCCTCACAAGGCAGATCCTGCCCCACAGCCCCAGGTAAGAGCATCAGGGATGTCTGTGGGGCTGGGGATGGGGCTGGGGATGGTTAGATCAGGCCAGGCCATTCCCCTGTGGCTCAGGGCAGAGCCTGCCCCAGCAGCAGCCATGCAGAGCCCAGCACAGCCCCAGCTGGGGCAGGGGCTGAGGAGCAGAGCTGTGGGGCACAGACACTCCCTGGGCCAGAATTCAGTCCAAGACCAGCTCTGCCCATGGTGATCCCAGCAGGTTCTCCCCAGGGTCACCCAAGGGAAGGGAGTGCCAAGGGAAGGGGCCACTCTTGGCTCCACTGGTGCTGAACTGGTCCCAGCCCTGGCACTTAAGGACTCATAGGTTGGGCTTTGTCAAAAAAAGACAGTAATTTTCCTGCTTAGAAGAATGTCTTTGAAATAAAATCTACATAAAACAAGGTGTTGATTTCTTTCAAGTAGGAATCCTCAGATGAGAGAGATAAGGTCCCATGAGAAGGTGAAACAGACTTCTACTCAGTTCTCCAATCTGGTGGAGAGACTTTACACCCAGAGGAAGAAATTTCAGCCTTGTGAAACCCAAGGCAGCATGCTTTACTCTAGGCTCTACACTGTGGACCACTTGTGAAACTCAGAGCACACACCATCACTATTTTGGTGATTTTTCCAGCAGAATGGGAGCATTCCTTCTTCATTCTGGAAATGTAAGATCTGTCCATATTAACATACTACTACAGTATTATCTACATGAGGATGTCACTCCACAGATGATGACTCTCCACACTGCACCTCTTGACATTTTAATCTCCAGATAGTGAGATAAATTAAATAGTTACATAAATCCAGTGATACAATTGCAGAAAAAAAGTGTAGAAGCAATACCAGACCCTCTAAGTCATTCCTCCTGGGAAAGACACACCAGTAGGTCTGGCTTCCATCCCTCACAAGATGGCTGAAGTGCTAAGAGTATGATCACTTTGTTCATGGATAAACACAATGTGTTGGATAAAAGTTGTCAAGGGAAATCCTGTTTTACCAATCCAGTCACAGCTTCATGGAGATTCAGTAAGAGTGTGGCTAATGGATGTGCATTTGGATGCACAGTTCTAAAAGGTTTTTCATAAGATTCTATAACATTATGTAGGAAACCAAGTTGTCAAGTGGCACTAATTCAAGTTTTTTGACTGAAGATGCTGAAATGGTAAGAAGACACACATTGCAGGACTTAGCAGCAGGGGGCCATTGGATCCTTGAGTCAGTAATTCTTAAAAATAACCGGAGCATTTTGGGAGTGAAATAAGACAGAAAGAGACAGTAAGTGACTACACTTGGAAAAGTGTGTTGATACACAATTAATTGAGAAGACAATTCCCTGTTTCCTTCCCAGGTATCAGGAATTATCATCACCCTTACAGCTGTGAAGAGCTTATGAGTTAATTGACCACTTCTCCCTCCTGCACCCCTTCTCACAGTTGGTTGTTCAGGTTAGGAGACAGCATTTTGCACGTATCTCTCTGCTTCTCTTCAGAAAATTGCAGCTGAAGTGTTCTTCTATGTCCCTCATGTTTGGTCATAAATTGGCCCCACACTGGACTCCTTCAATTAGGCTGCAAGTGTCAAAACTCGAGTAATCTGAAGCCCTTACCACTCATGGGGAAATATCCTCCTCACTGTCTCAGCTTCCCAGAGAAAAATCAATGTTATAAAGAATCACATTGATGTTTTGTCCACAAATAAGCCCTTGGAGCAGAAAAATGCTTGTTTCTAGCTAAACTAGACAAATTGGTGTTCAAGGTTACTCACCTCCTCCCCAGACCCTGAATCCCCAGATGTGATTCATTTACCATTTCATCAGTGGGCTGCAATAGCAGCTCCTTTAGTATTAAACACAAATATCTCAAAAATCAACAACACAGACACAGAGCATCTGTAGGTTTCTCTTGTTCCACAAAGGTTTCCTCTAACTTCAGTTAATGGATTATTATTTGGATTTCTCATAAGCATTTCTATTCATCTACCAATTCCCCCTTCATTCTCTGAAGATTTAAACTCCACACTTCTCACCTCAACTTCAGGTAAATTTTGATGGAAAATGCAATATGCACAGCACAGTCTGCATGTGTAAATGTTACAAATCAATATGAAATAGTCATACTTAAATAAACAGAATTAAAATCTCAAATGAAACTGCACCATGACAATCACTAACACATATAGATTAGAATTTATACTATGTTCAATATGAAATATGGGTATCATAACAGCTGAGCCATCTCCAGATGTCTTTCAGGCTGATAAGTAATAACATGCTATTCAGAGACAGATTCAAACCCTTCAGCCCTCCTAACAATGTGAGAACAAATTTTTCTTTGTTCAGCATCTCATTATACCTATTTTGCTATAAATAATTTTAGTCCTAAAAATTCTCTGTGATTGCTGTTTATGTTGTGCTTCTGCACCTCAAAGTGACTGTCAAACTCCATAAGCATTTCATGCCAGTGATGTTCATATCAAACAAGCTCAGTTTAAAATCCAAGATTTTTTTTCTTTCACTACTTCCAGCTCTAAAAAGTCAAGCCAGAGCCCACTCTGTGATAACCAGAGCTGGGGTTTTCCACAGTTAGAGCCACACAGATGAACCCACCAAGGGTCTGGAGGATGTGTTTCAGGGCAATGTTTGCTCCAGTGTTTGCTTAAACACCCAGTGATTCTGACTGCCAGAGTCATCTCCCCAACAGCCAGCTCTCATATCTGAACCCACTGTACACACACAGCTCAGGTGACTTTTTTTTTCCACTGGCAATAAATGTGGTGTCCCATTTTTATCTGTATTGTCTTCAGGTTATGTTCCAGCATCTCCACATGATGTCAATCTTCACCCCTACAAGGACATTTTCTGTAGAGAAGTTTTTCCTTGGTGTAACTTCTGGGATGAGCAAATGGCAATAGGGTTATGGAGGTGTTATTGAATTGTTACTGCTGGCAATAAAGTGCCAGCAGAGCACGGCACAGTGTGACTGCCATATTCCAAACTGAGTTACCAGCACTGACAGCTATGAGTACATAGCTTTTTTGCTGATAAAGTGATCACACTTGACTCAAAGGCCCTGGAACACTGTGTGTTTGGGATGATGTGTTACAGCCTTTATAGCCACTAATCACAGGAGAAACGTGATTTGCTATAACTTCTTTTAATGCAGACATCTGGATGATACAAGCTAACTGCGCCCAGAAAATCTTACAGAAACTTAAATTCTGATCCAAAGTTTTGCAATAACCATGCATACCTACAGTAATAGCTAGAGCTCCCTAATCTTTATTGCATGTGTAGTGCACCACTGTGCTAGAATAGTATACTTTATAGTCATTTGTTTTTTAGCACTGAAAATTTAAATAATGTTAATCTCCCTTTAGATTTGATGTAAATTTAACTTGCTTATATAGCAAACTCCAATCTTTCCCTGGATAGATTCTGCATTCCTCTTCTGTCTTGACCTTTGAAAATCTTCCCCATGACTACCAGTCAAAACACTCTAAACATCAGAAATTCTTTCAGATCTTGCTGGAAGATTAATCATTCTGTATTCAAAAATATTCAGTTGAGAGCCTTTTAGTTAGTTAATTTCCCCAAATCTCACTCGAATTGCATCTAACTACTAAAAAATTGACAGGAATGATTAGTGGCAGTACCCTGCAATTGCCACTGAAAAGGATGTGAATACTTCCTAACAAAAGATTTTAATTCCCTGAAGTGTACTTTTTGCTTCCTAAGCTAGCTCCAATAAGAGACTCCTATGCCTGGAAGCCAATATGTGTATGATATTTAGAATCTGATTCTCCCTAAGCAAAATACAGAACTCTTTTCTGTGTGTCTGGACTCTGGGTATGAGACACAGAGAATCACATACCCCAAAATGAGACCAGGAGCAGCAACTGTGCTGAGCAGAAAGCTGACAGGAGCATTTACACTCCCTCCAAAAAAGGGATAACTCTGGATGTAGCTTTAAAACAATTTTAAACACCTCTGCTCTGGTTCCCTACACAGACTAGTTTCTTTTGAGGAATACTGAGATCTACAGATAATCCAAGTATAAGAGCAGACAGGTTTAAGAAAGAGCTGTCAAGCTCTATCCAGCAGCTCTCCCAAAGCACACTGGCAATTAGCACAGACACACTCCAAACAACTTGCCAAGACAAGCCTTGCCATACCCACCAATATGGGATGAAAGTGTGTATGTTTGCAGGGAGTGTTCATGCTGACCTTAATCCCTGTTCCTTCATCTGCTTGATGGAAGGTAGAAGGGTAATTAGATAAGAAATACCCAGAAAGGGGGATATTCTGGGATTTGCTGTCCTAAAATGACACCCCCACTCACACAGGGGCACACAGTCCCAAGAGGTCACTACTCCCACAGCTCTAATTTCTCATTTCTACTCCACTGGAAACACATACACATGTCCAAGGGAAGGCTCTAAATTTAGAGCACAGAGACACAAGTCTTTAACTACAGGTTCATGTAAGTGTTCATCCCCCCAACACTGAACTTTTCCCCAGAAATTTATTTTATTTTTAATTCCCTTGCATATCATAAAATCACGTCTGTTATAATTCCTCCTTGGAAAGTACCTGCAGGGTCATTCAAGATGAGACACACTTTAGAAAAACATTAATTATCATGTTGATATCAGAATTTATCTTTTGCAAAGTGTATAACTAATGTCTTAGTAGCTTTCCCTAACTTTATGTTTTTGCTTCTAGTAATTGATATCTCTCTTGGGATTCGTCACCACCAGATGGGTGACCATATGGGTAGGGACACTTGTTTATAAACCCCGTTATTTATGCACCTATAAGGCTACCTAGGGAAAATAAACTTCCTCTAGATTTTATTAGGAAGACAGACATTAAAGTATTGTCATTCTGTAGTGATAGAAATTACATTTTTCTTGTCCCTTTTCAATAGGAGTAAAACTCAGGCTTTGGTTGGGTTTTGGTGTGGGTTTTTGCGTTTTTTTAATAACTTCTTAAGGAAAGTGAGAATTTAAATTAAGATAAAAAAGTTACCTATGCAACTGCATCGCTCTTTCTTCTCCAAAGAAAGAGCACACAGAATGGTGAAAGCAAAAAAAAAAAGTATTTTGGAAGAAGGCTGAGTCTAATAAAGAACAGTGTGTTTGACTATTGGTGAGTGCACTAGAAATACCAGCTGGAAAACCAGCAAAGGAAATCTGCATTTGAAATCCCACCAAGAAGAAAAAGGGGTCTAGATTCTGATCTATTCCATTAGAAAATTTTATGAAAAAGTTTAGTAGCTCTAGGTTAACAGCTATCTGCATTCACACCAGTGGAATTGAGATCAGTCCCTTCCCTGGAAACTAGCAAAACTAATAATGTTAGAATAACATTTTAGACTAATGATAATTTACATGACTTAATTTGCCATTTACCTAAAGCTGTGTAATCCACCAGAAAAATTAATTTGCTGTTAAAAGACCTCTTATATCCCATTGACTGCAATGGACATTGGATGAACCTTTGTAAGTTCACAGCAGTTTTCAAAAGGGAATGATGATAGGCAGTAGGACAGTTTAACACTGGTGACCTGAGACAGTACAAACATTGGAACAGGCTGCCCAGGGCAGCTGTGGAGTCACCATCCCTGGAGGTATTTAAGAGATGTGTAGATGTGGCACCTGGAGACAGGGTTTAGTGCTGGGTTAATGGCTGGACTTGATCTCAGAGGTCTTGTCCAACCTGCATGAGTCTAAGTGAGGAACACTATGAAATATTTTATACCAAATATTTTTTATATAATTCCTGTGAGCCAACAAAAGAGTTTTCTCTAACATGTAGTTAATAATTGCATTACTAACACATACAACAAATGCTATTGCACAGGGCCATACACTGAAAAGAAATGTAACAGTTGGTGTGCGTGACATTGTCTCTGTATAGATATACAACAGATGAGGAAACCTTGTAAAACCACCAACCCAAGTAACAAAACATCTCTCTGTATTTTTTCTGTAAGCATTAAACAGTCTGATGCCATGGCTGGACTGAAGGACTGAAACATGGCCATGTGGCATGTGCAATAAAAGGCAGAACCATACCTGCCCTTTCCTAGCAGACCTGCTGTGTTCATCCCTAGGCACCACTGTCAAACCTCAAAGGCCTCATCCAGCTTCTCTTAGCCCAGGTCTTCCAGGCTGAACACCTTACTGGGCCCTGCTGGGAGCCTGTTTCTCTTCCCAGTTAATAGGTAAAAGGAAAAAGGACTGGGTTTCTGTGCCTCCTCAGTTTTTGTGGCTGTCAATTTTGGACATGAAATGAAATGTGAGCAGGGCCTCAAAGTTAATACAGAAGCTGGGAAGACACAACTCAGATTGTTGAGGTTTTTGTTTAGTTTTGTTTTGTGTTTTCAGATATAGCTCAAGAAACTGCTTGATTTGTGTTTAGCCTCCACAGCCACTTGAAAGTGAGGTTATAGTAAAGCTGAGATAACATTTTCAGATTGTTGGTTTCAGCAGCACAGCACTGCAGGGAGTTTTCACAAAGCAGCTCACCTTCAAAGCTCAGTGTGCAGGAATGCCTTATTTCCCCTCTGAAGCCCTGGAAGGGAAATAACTAGTTGGTGCGAGACAGGGGAGGAATTCTTCTGCACTGCAATTCTTCACTTTATTTGTCTGAAATTCTGCTATACTTTGATATCAGTTGAGTTAACTCAGCTGTGAGGTTAAATTTAGGTAGAAGGTTTGCACTGGCACTCCTTCCTCTTCTGGATAATCCTCCAGTAATGCTCACAGCAAACGGAGCAGCAGGCTTGGTACCCAAGTACTGATTTCTCACAACTGTCTGAAAGATACACATGTTCAATGACAGAGCAGCACACAAAGTGTTTTCTAGGTCAAAGGTTTCTTCCTGTTTACCTAATAGCCACATTAATGTAGCTTTCCTGTAGAATTTATGGCTGTGTCTACACAGTACATTAAACCTTGCCAGGAACCATCCCCAGACATGGATATTCGATTGCGCTGTTAAATCACTCAGATGGTCCCTGGTGCTGTTTTGGTCCATGCCAACCAGCAGTCCCCCGAACCTTTTGGGAGTTAGCACAGGCCAGAGATCACTCCTAAGAGGAATTTTGGATGTAGTCACTGTTTTGGAAGCCACAGAGTTTCAGCAAGCTAATTGCTTTAGGGGCAGATGATGGTCTTGGTTCCTTTTGACTTTTTAGTACAGCAGTAGTCTTTGATTTTGTTGTATGAAAATGTTCATGCCAAGAAAGATGCTTAGAAAAGGGTGAAATTTATAGCCATTGCAGACCATAAAAATCACATTCCTGTTGTAGTAGGCAGCAGTGCATGTTATTAAGGCAGTTTATAAAAATAATGATAGGATATAGGGGATGAATTCCAGACAAGATGGATCCAACAGGAAAAATATACTGTGAGGGTGACCGAGCACTGGCACAGGGTGCTGAGGGAGGTTGTCTCCATCCTTGGAGATATTCAAAAGCCATCTGGATATGGTCCTGGGAAATTGACTCTAGATTGCCCTGCTTGACCTCCAGAGGTCCCTTTCAGCCTCAACCACTCACTGATTCTGTGATTCAAATGAAGAAAAATAATTTTAATTTCTTCTAATTTAATTATGTCAAAGTCCACAAAGAAGATGAAGGAAAATATCCCTTTTTTCTGGACTATATGGCAGCAGAATTGGATGTTATCCTGTGACTGCATAAGGCTTAGGCAGCAGTGAGTTTGACCCATGGAAATCCTCTACTCCTGGGTATGCTACGTTAGATTGTGCAGGAAGAGGGGAAAAGAGACTGGTTCCCAGGTGAGCTAAGAGAGTAGAACAAAGAAGAAAAAACAGCTTTGCCACTTTTCCCTTTTATTGATAAAACATCAAACATCAGTACTGACTAACTCCAGCTGGAATGTGACATTTCCCTTTAAAGGCAGAATGTATTACATTACAAAAAGGTAATGAATTGTTCAGCTTCTGCCTGGAATGGGAAAAGAACAAGGACTGAAAAAAGAAAACTTCTTTGTCATGAATTGACAAGCATGTTATTAAAGCTATTTATTCTGCAAACATGCCTCCAGAAGTAAGCTGTCATCCTGTCATCTGCAAGGACTGCAGGGGCCAATGAATAGGGTGGACATCTGACCACTAGAAACAGGGCTGAGATCACTGCACTCACTTCTGACCACAGGTTGCAGTATAAAAGGTCTCACATCCAATAATTCATCAGGTTTATAAAGCCAGAAACATTTGGCCACATTTGTGGTCCTATTTATTGAATATACTTGAGCATCAAAGTACTGATAAATCAACTTTTAGCAAAATCTGCAAGAGAAACATTTCAGACGTGTCTTAATATTTCACAGCTGGAAGAGGATTATTGGCCTCTTACCTCTCATATCTCAGAGGGCTGAGAGTTTGAAAGACATGTCTATACCACCTCCTTCTCATATCAACTGCACCACATGTTATTCCCTCTAAATAACCTACATTTTGGACTAGATACATCAACTTTTTTTTTTTTTTTTGATAACTAAGTTGAAATATTTTGACCTTGGAAAATGCAGCGATTCAAGGTACTAGGGAGAGTAACAGCTTGTGAAATGACTGGTGTCAGAGAAATTTGAGCCAGAGCAGGGTGGAGGGGGGGAAAGGTGTTGGCAAGTGAAACAGAAGTGGAAGGAGTAAATCCAAATGGGGCTCAGCTCAGCTGGTACCCACCACTGAGGCACCTCAGGTAAAGAAGGTTTCTCCTCCTGGCCTTGAAATCACCTAGAATTGCCCTGGAAAATACAAGAGGTCCCTATTCTTTCTTTCTACCTGGGCTGGAAGGTAAAAAGAGTAAGAAAGAAGTTTTACAGCATCTTGATGACCCCATCCAGTCTGTTCAGAGTCACATGATCATCATACCAAGCAGTGTGAAGGTGAAGTGCAGCTTCTCCTGCATCTTTAAAAAGACAAGAGTGAATCATCATCACATGAGCCCTTTGACAGACTGCAGGGGCTTTTCCTAAAGAGAACTTTGGGCTCTAGCTTCCAAATAGAAATTCTCTAGAAGACCTTTATTGGGACTGCTCATCTCTGGATGACAGTGAAGGTTGGAAAAGCATCCAGATGCTTGGCAAATTTAACAGACTGCATGGAGAGAGCCCTGAGCTCTGAAAGGGTCGAGTTGATCGAATACCTCATGATCATTATGAGTGACCTGCCTATGGTTATACGCTCTCGTTGCATCTTACATCCACAGAGATCTTGCACATCACTAATCCAGGAGGAAAATGTTGAGTTCTCTACTTTAGAAGATTTTTCAAGCATAACAGAGGGAACAAAGAGAGAGGAAGAGGAAGAGAGCTGTAGCTTTTGCCAAAATGAGACCTCATCCATCCTCTGAGCGTACATTCCTAACTTGCTTTCTTTGCCTAAATCTCCCTTTACATCACATGGAAAGTGAAACTCTGAGATCTGGATGCAGTCCCAGGCACCAGGGAACTCCACTTGTAGGTACTTAAGTTCTACACTGAATTAATTCAACAAGAGTCAATAGTGCAAAAAATCTCAATGCCCAATAACCACAGGTCAAACCACAGTAAACAGATCTGAGCTCTGCTGCAGTTTCCTAATGACCCTCTGGCTAAGTTAAATTTTCCTCTTCATTGCTCAAAGATGGTGAGTAATGCAGAGAAAGTGATATATCCTGGCATGTGGAAAACACTTTGGAAATCCCCCAAAAATGGATATTTCATTGTGTAAGTGAAAACCATTCTAACCACCATTTGAAAAATAGGCCTTTGTGCCAATCTGACTGATCTCATGAAAACACGTGTTACAAATAGATTATTTCACTTTTTTAGTAACTCAGTTCTTTAGCATTTTTCTTCTTGTTATTAATAATGCTGGGAACATTGTTAATCCAGGATCTTACTTACTTTTGTGTCATGAGGATTAAGTCAGACTGGAATTCCTGGTTTTTTTGATATGTGTTAAATGGTAGCTGTTGCTCTCAGACAAATCCTAATGGACAAGCCATAAGAGGTGAGTGCCAGTGCCCTCACAAGTGCAATTACTAATGGAAAAGATTGGAGAGCTGAATGGGATCAAGAAGCTGAGTGTAAAAGTGGAAGAGAGGATTTTGAAAACAACACTATTTCAGCATTAGTCATCAATATGCATAATTTAGAACTAATCAATAGTGGTAATTACAACTCCTTACTGATCCAACCATTATCAGATGGTAATATGATATAAATATCCATGTTATTGGAATGGATTGCCATTATTATTCACAGCTGTGTTAATTTTTATAGTGACATAATGGTCAAAATCCTTTTCATCCATGAGTGGCATATTAAAATTTTAGTTTTGGTACAAAGAGATCTGCTCCATCCATCGTAACATAATTCATGATGCTGATGAATTTTCTGATTACTTAACCCTAAAGAATTATTCCCCCTATACTGCCATTTTCTCTCCTCTAGTCACAATCTGCATTTCAGAATAGCAGGACAAGCACCGGGAGGTGTCAAGCATTTATAATTTGACTTCAGTGAAAGTTACAGATGCTTGATACTTTTCAGGTCATGAACCACCGTCTGCTTCTCCAGCTCCTGGAACACTAATGCTGTCCATTGTAATTTCAGTTCACTTTCAAATCATGGACTTGATTGTCAATTGCTGGAGTTAATGGCTGTCTTGCCATTCATCCCACATGGGCAAGAGAGAGCTGCATGCAAAGCATAACAGAGATTTATTTTGCATTATTTCATTGAGTATTCCGTGAGGGAACTAAGGAATAATAGAACAGATTTTATACACAAGTCATAAAATTAATTTGCCAATAGCATGGGGCTGCACTTCATGTTCAGCTCCCAGTGACTCAGAAAAACTCGTGGTAAGATTTGGTTAGGCTTTGCCCCAAGGTCAAGGAACCAGGTAAACAACAAAGTATTCATTTACCAACAAAACAAAATTAAAAACTTCTGTAAATAATTACTTAGTTGAATTATTCAGTAAAACTATCCATAAAAAGACAGAAATTTGACATAAAAATCAGATTAAAATCTGAAAAGACAAAAATACATTAAGAAATTTTTCCAGTGCTCACATATGGCCATGTGTTTCTGTGCCTAGAGACTAGATGGTGTTTTGGAGAGGGTCACATGAATTTCAAATATTTATCTCTAGCGTGTACAGTATTTCTAATAAGTATTTTTTAGGCAAAAATACAGAGTTGCACTGACGTTTCAGCAAGGGTAAGATCTAATGCACCACTGTTTCCCAGCTGATCTATGCAAACATAGATCACACAGCAGTTCTGCAACTTCCCAAATGGGCTGACCATCCAAGGAGTGGAGTCTGTGAGTCTCCCTGTGAATGAAGAGACACTGAACAGATTGTGGTGGCATAGAATTGCACAAAATCCTCTAACTCCACTGAAACTGAAGTTTCATGCAAAAAAAAAGATGTGACAGAAAATGCTGACATCTGGTAGCCATAAACCACTGTGCTCTGCAAAGCAGAGATATGAAGCAGAAGGAGAAAGGTAAATTAAATGTCTTGCATGATGTTACAAATGAAAAATAGTTCCATTAAAAGTTGAGCATTAAAAAAATCTCAGTGCTGAGGTGACAGTGTACTACTGTCAAGACCACTGCAAGTTCACAGCTCTCTATTTATTGTATTTTTGGAAAGATTTTGATCTTGAGAGATCTTCATCACTTATAAATGAACTAGTCATTAGTAGCCTTTTATGTATCTCCAGAGAGCTATCACAGCTCTCATTAACCGCTGTATCTAAACAACTGAAATCTCCTGTTGCAGTGGCACGTGTTTTCAAGTCTGAATCCTTACCCACTACCATGTCCTATCTCACAGAAGCAGAATAAAGCCTGAATAAATTAGGGTAAACCACAAAACTTTCAGCATTGCCTCAGTGAGTGTTTAGGATGTATACAAGTTATATTGAACTTAAGTGTTCAGACTCAAAGATTCCTCCAAGAAAATAAAGCAAAAAGTAAAGGACCAACATAAATTTTTCTTCTGAACTGACAGAACTGGGGATTTTTCACCAATTGTTGGTGATCTAGTTTATATCAGTCATTTGCTAGATACAAATGTGATCATTTAGGTCATAAACGAGAACACAATAAGCAAAGTTTGATACAAAGCCAGTGCAGACAACTATGCAATTCCTTAAAAAAAAGCAGTTGTGTTTTTTATTTGCTCTTTGCCAGAGTTTCCTAGATGAAAAAAAAAACCCAGAAACGAGTTTTCACCAATTCTCAGTTCCCACATTGCCCTTTGTCCTAGAGCATGTGAAAACACTATATGTACTTAATAAATGAAATAATTACTATTATCCTTTCTTTTAGTTAGAAATTTAAGCCATATCCACAATGAGTTAGAGAACAGATCCATCCTGCTGAGTCCTGTCTGCAACAGTGGCCAGTGGCTGCTGTTTATAGAGGAGTATAAAATCAGACTAAGATCCAAAAGTGTTTTCCCTCACACACATTTCCAGTTTCCAGAAAAATATAATGTGTTGCTTCATACTCATCTTTTTGCCCAATTTCTTCCCTTCCTGCTAACTTGAAGGATTTTATGAAGCACTATAACTGCACAATCACTGTCCTCTTTTATGGGCACAGACAACATTTCCCCCCACCCCCCTCTTTTATTACATTTATAGTCTTTGCCTGCCAAGATACTTTTATGGTGGTGGAAATGATTGCCTCACTCTTGATAAAGCCTAGAGTGTCCCTTGGTGCTCCATATAACTTGTCACAGTGCTCTCAACAACAGCTCCTGGTGTGTTCCTGAGCCACTGACACTTGTCCCAGCTCCCCTGATGTGCTTCCTGATGCGGCAGAGAATATTCTGCTTTACAGCATCTCCCACACAGGGCTCTGCACCTCTTCTTTCCAATGTCTGCTCTTGCTTTCCTCACTTGTCTTAACTCCTGGGCTTTTGCCTTTGGAGACAATGAAAATTTATAGCTTTGCTTTGCACAGTAACTACACAAACAATTTAAAAAAAAACCATTTCCTTTGCTGCCTCACATTTCTGTTGAGAGTGTTGTGTGTGGGGTATATCCCCAACCCTTTTATTTAATGTAACTGGAAACAAGGCAAGTTCACCTCAGAGTAGCTTGTACAGAGCAGTCTGCATTCTTGCAAACGCTTGGCTTTCCATTCAGCACAGCCTTGTTGCCTGGTTCATCTGCATTTCCAGCTCACAGAGGATTACAAGTGTACTTTCTGTACTGATATGTGGGACCTAAAGGCAATAAAAGACCAGGCAATGGTATAAAATTGATTCTTCTTCAGAGATCTAAATGGGAAAGAATTATTGAAGATACTTTTAGGGCCCCTTGCTGAATCATCAAACTATTTTGCAGTGGTAATTGAGACAGCATATAAATACTGCATAGATATCTCTTCAGGCCCTCTTCATAGAGCAGTTGTGTTCCATTAAAGTGCTTTTCTTGTACAGGTTAATCTCTCAAAATAAAAGTGGAAAATACAGCAACAAAACAAGATGATATTTTCACTACTCAATAAACCTCTCTTCCCTTGTCTGTAAATAAATGATTCCCAGAGGCATCCTCTCCAGGGCTCCTGAAAACTCAAAAGGGCAAGGAAAGGAATTAAAAAATATCACACACTGCTGCTCATAGTGTTTATTAAAACAAACAAACAAACAAACCAGCACATCAAAGGCTGTCCTGCTTTATCCTGCATTTACATGGTAGGAAAGTTAAATCAGATTTGGATGCATTCTGCCTGTGGGAGAACACTCCTTGTACCCCCACTGATTGACATAAAGGTGAAACAACCTCCCCACTGATGTGAAGCAGGAAAGCTGAGGGTGTTTTGAAAATGAGAATGACAAATCAAGCTTCATGATCAGGACAAATCCTAAGTGTGAAGAAGGCATAGAATAAGGGCATTAGCACCCATTGTAATTTTCTGCACATCCCTAATTTTCTTTTTCTGCACATCCCTAATTTTCTTTTTTTTCTTGTCCTGTGATTTTTTTTCCCAGTTCCAGAACTATATCTACAGCAACTGAACAGCATCTGATTTACACTGGTAGTGTAACTACCAGTGACAAAAATACATTCTCATTGCAGCTGCACACATAGGAAAGTATTTCAACACTCAGAGTTGGATTGATTTTACATTATATGTAAAAAAATACAAACGTCTCTGCTAAAGGAAGTGAAATCCTGAAGTTTAATGGCTAGATTCCAGTAACAGGGCGCTTAGATAAATTGCTTTTATTCATAATATATCTAATTATATACACTATCTGTCATTCTGTTTTGACATCTTTGTCCTTCTCTTCCTGTCCCAAACTGGTGTACTGCATATTTTTCCAGATAACTGTTTCCTGCTCAAGAAGTTCTTCATGGACCTTGTATTTCCTCTCCAAAACGGTGTTTGAAGGAGTACATAAAATGCTTTGGGATATTTGAGGGTTGAGAGGAACCATATAAATCTTAGTTCTTATTAAAAGAGCACTGAATGAGTTGTCTAGAGTATGTGGTTTGGATCTTTATTGTAAATCACAGAAACCTGCATTACTGGTCTGCTTTACTGTAGATGAAACAAGTGTTGGATGACACCTTGTATTTCACCAGCTGCTTTCCTGCAATTTTTCAAAGAAAGTAACACAATATATGGTCCACCTGCTGTGAGAACATCTGAAATACCACAGACATTAAAAAGCCTCTGAGTAAAGTTCTTCCAGAGGGTGTTTTGTTGATATGCTTTATGGCATATACATATACCTTACATATAACATATACATAACATACCTTACTCAGTTTTCAGACAGTATGTCTAGTTTCCCATGAAACAGAACTATGCTCATAACACTATTAATGTTTTTTAATGTGAATGAGAATTCAATAAGTATTATTTTTAAATGTTGTTTTCCTTTTGTTTTAGGCTTCTGGATTTTTTAAAATTTTCATTTAAGTTTCCACAAAGGATCAATCAGCCCATTATTAACTCATTGATATCAAATACAAATTTAGGTCATGCAAGAGTCCTAACAAAGGACTAATTTTGTATCCTTCACCTATGTAAATAAATTGTCAGATGTTGGTGGAACTAATTACAAGAGCATTGCTTTCTGCTTTCATCAGGACTTCAAGGCCTGATTGAAGCATGGTCGATACACACCACTGTCTTCCAATAATATTCTTATTTCAGATCTTGATTTAAAAAGTTGTGTCCTCTTTGAAGAATGCAAGGGAACTTCATAAGAATTAATTCCTGTAGTGACCTGGAAGGGGCTACAACCAGTTGCAGCAAGGTTTGGTGACTCATCTGATAGATCTTCATCAGCCACATTTTTCATAACCCACACAATTCTCATCATTAAATTCAGCTCAATTCCCTACAAGCACTCGGTTCCTTTGATTTATACCCACAAAGCAGACACTAATTGTGCTGTATGTACACAGTGGAATGGGACTTTAAGGGATAGGTTTTTAGTAACTCTTATGACACCTTTCTAGTTAGTGCAGTGTAGCAGGATCCTTTTTAAGATTGCTTTGTTTAATTATTTAAGAGCCATTATGGTAACTGGATATACTCTAACTGTAATTTATTAACTCATACACTTGAATTATCCAAGTCTCTACATCCACTTCACAGAATTACAGAGGAACTAGAATAAGATAATGGTATTGAAACGCTACAGAATATTCCCTCTGCTGAGAAGTAGAGAAGCTCTCTTATCTCTCATAGCAAAGGGGTTCATAAGCTTTCTCAAACTATGCACTAAGAGTACAAGAATCATTTTATACTAGCAGCAGATGTTCATATAGACACTATTAAGAAAATGTGTATATTTTCTGCATTTGTATGTGTATGTATAAGTAAATACACAAATTAATGTATACATAGATAAGTCTTCAGTCTAGTACTATGATTTGCTTCCCTTTTTTTTGTGTAAAAATGATAGTACAGAAATCTGTTAATTCTTCTTTCTCTGCTCTTCTGAATATGCTTCTTCATGCTCTGATCCTTGTAGCTTTCCACCTTTTGCTTTCTTCTTGTCTCCACATTTTGGATGTTGTGTTAGAAGTTTCCTTAATCATTGTAAGGTGAGTGGAGTCACCATCCCTGAATGTGTTTAAAAAAAGCACTTGGTGCCATGGTTTAATTGAGGTGTTGGGGCATGGGTTGGGCTTGATGATCTTTAAGGTCTCTTCCAACTTTGTGATTCTGTGAATTCTATGAATTCTGTGTAAACACTGCCCCTTCACCTGCATCCTCTTCACCACTACCCTCTGTGCACACTGCTTGTCTGCCTTCTGTCTGCCTGTGTGGGACATCCTTTTCCTATGGAAAATGACAGCTCTGGGAGCAGCACCTCGGGAGGGCTCCGATAGAGTGTCTGCTCTTGCCATCAGCAGCTGCACTCTCTTCTTGCCATTTGGGTGCTTTTGAGCAGAGCTGTCATTTGCAAAAAGAATGGAGCACATGGAGCAGCGGGCCAAAGAAAAAACATCTAGACTAAGCCATGTGATCAGCCAGCCCCCTGAAAGCTATAGCAGGTACTCACAGACCAGCTCAGTGTCATAAATTAATTGGGAACTGCTTAGAAAGGAAAATTTTCAGCACTCTGGATTCTTATTTACATCAGTCTCTTCAACAGAATACTGCTTCAGTTTCAGCATGTATCTTTCTTAAGCTGAGATGCTTCCCACAATTCTGCTGTGCCCCAGACAACAGGTCATAAACATCAGGAACGTGAAGCAGAACAATTATTAGCCCTGTATGCTGGGCTGCAGCATCCCTGCTGTTCAAATATACTGGCATAGGACAGAAAACTGATAACAGTAATTCTACAGAGCTTTTGAGCCAGGAGAAGAAGAGGATTGTGAACAATTACTGCCTTGGAGGCTCAGATGTTCCAAAGCAAAAAGGGGGAAAACTCATAATTTACCTGGACTGACCACTTTTGCAATAAAAAAGTAATTTTCTCTAAATTAAGAGCCTGCCAAAACAGAAAAGTTAAGACAGGCATGCCTGAGAAAGATGATTAACAGATACAGAATGCTTTCCTGTGTAATCACTGATGCACAATATCCCTCTTACACTTAACCTTTATGTGCTACCAAAGGACAGCATCAAGATTGTCCTTCCAGCACATGCCTGTTACTGAAAGCTTTTAATATCCTCCTTCCATCTCCATCAAAGCCAAGATATCAGGAACATAGAAAGATTTAACCACTTATTAAACAGAGATATCATGTCAGGCAATATGTTCTTTTCTACAGGGCACTACTGAATTGAATGTGCAATAGAGACAAAGTGTCTAACAAAGAGAAAGCTGCTGCAGGACAAGCATTGCCTCTCCTCTCCCGAGAAACTCGACTAGCAAGGAAATCTCACCGAGTACAAACCAGAGCAAGACAATGACAGCAGATGAGGCGATGGAAAATCACAGAAATAAAAGTGTGGAGAGAGACTTGCAGACATCAGTTTTGTTTTGGTTTTTGTTTGTTTATTTATTTGCATTTTAGGGGGTTTAACATTTTCTTTTTTAGTTTTTTAATATTATATCCATAGTAAACAAAAACTTCATAGAATCATAGCTTCATAGAACAGTTTGGGTTGGAAGAGACCTTGAAGATCATCCACTTCCAACCCCTTTGCTATGGGTAGGGATGTCACACACTAAATAAGGCTGCTTAGGGCCCCATCCAAACAGGCTTGAACCTCACACATAGTTGCTTGTTGGATCCAACTTGGGATTTAATTGCTTTGATTACCTGGCTCACGATGAAGTTGACTCTCCCTTCCTCTGTTTCTGCAATGTGCACTTGGAAAGCCAGGCCTGTCATGTTTCACACAGCCATTGCCCCAACACGGTGCACACCAGACCGAGTGCAGAACACAGCTGAAAACCAGGCCCTGAGGCAGTCCCTGCTGCCACAAAACCACAGAACATCCTGAGCTGCAGGGGACCAACAGGGATTATTGAGTCCAGCTCCTGGCCTTGCACAGGACACCCCGACAGTCACACCACGTGCCTGAGAGCTCTTTCCAAATGCTTCCTGAACTCTGTCAGGTTGGTGCTGTGACCCTTCCCTGGGGAGCCTGTTCAGTGCCCAGCCACCCTCTGGGGGAAGAACCTCTTCCTAATATCCAACCTAAACCTTCCCTGGCACAGCTTCAGGCCATTCCCTTGGGTCCTGACCCTGCTCACCTGAGAGAAGAGGTCTGTCTCTGCCCTTCCTTTTCCCCTCGTGAGGAAGCTGTGACTGCAATGAGGTCTTCCCTCAGTGTCCTCAAGGCTGAGCAAACCAAGGGGCCTCAGTCACTGCTTAAATGGATTCCCCTCAAGGCCCTTTGCCATTTTTGCAGGCCTCCTCTGGACACTCTCCAACACCTTTATATCCTTATATGCTTAAGAAAATGAAATAAATATCATTATATAACAACAGGTATTTAACACTGTGGGGAAGCTGCCATTAGAGATGGTTCCAGTGAAAGAAAACACAACAAAGAGCTCTCCCCTGGCAATATTCACACATCTTTATTGTGCAGCACAGATGCATCACACATACTGACACAGAGAGGTCAGAACGAGCATGTATCCAGTTTACCTACCCCACAGTTTCAGCATATTGACACCTGCACTATCTGGGGACACCAAACAGTGCAAACAGTTCAGGACTCCGACATTCCTATGCTGAAAACCTCTGAAACTGCTGCTGCTACAGATTCACGCTGCCTCACGTTTGTTTCCTGTCTTTAAAGCTGTGTCTAAATCCATAATTACCAGTTGATGCATAGTCATGAGTCATACAGACAAAAGGCACCAGCAATTCCAGGCTCTTCAGGTTCTGAAAACCAACCTGATACATGCTTCAACCTACATCTCTCCTCTGCAAACCTCTGCTAATTGGAGGACACAGGGGCTTGGCCATATTTTTTGACAGAATTCAACCCAGAAAAAAAAAAAAGCAGCCAATAATGTATGGGTGCATGGCAGCCATGAGTTTTAGACTTCCATGTTCAAAATGATTACCTAAAATCCTGTAACTTTTATAGGGCCTGGAGCATTCAGAGGCCCTTTCTCATGGCCATATGAGATCTCAGGTGCAGTACTAAGGTGAAAAAGAAAACATCAAAGAAACCCCCAAAGCTACACCCCCGAAGTGAAATACACTTTCCTTTCAATGGAAAACTAAAATAATAATATTAAAAAATCAGAATAAATTATCTTGTTTATTTCACTTTCAAAAAAATTGAATTCTTTCAGTCAGCAAATCAGCCATTTAATTAGGCTTTTCAATTCACACACAATTGAATAAAATACATGTAAAAAAGGCATAACTGCCTCAACTCATTATACACTATTGTTTGAATGAATACAGCTTGCCCTCATAGACCCTTCACAGTGACCTTCCACAAATCATCTTGCTGAGGGCTGAGGAACTGAGTGGGCTTTGTGCAGACAGGTCAAGTGGACCTGTGTGCTCTTGGGGAGTCATAAACAGCACAAAAATCTAGTGCATGTAATTAAGCTGAAGGATACAGACTCATTAAATCATTTCCACCGAATGATGAGAAATTTCCAGCAATCAGATTGCTCAGGATGCTGCTAAAGGAATTGCTCTGGATGAAAATTTGACTTGAGGAATAGAATGCTTTGTGCATCCTTCAGAATCTTGCCAAGGCAGAATGAGAAGAAAACAGACAATTGAAGTTTCCAGTCTGAGCCTCAATTACTGCAACTGTAGTAAAATAATCCCATGAAAAATTCAGAAAAAAAGCATCCTGCAAATGCAGCAAGCGAGGGGGTCTGCACCTTGTTGAACACAATAAAAGGAGGGTACTTGTGTGCATTTTGCATTCAAAATACAAAAGAAACAATACGATTTATAGCCGAAAATCAGCTGTAAAATGTAAAAGGCGTCGGGGATGAGTGAGAGAGGAAGCCACCGGGAGGCACTATTGCCACTCAGCAAGTGCGCGATCAGAGCCTCTCCTGCAGCCGCGGGTGCTCGGCCAGCAGCGGAACAGCCTCGTGTGCAGGTCCCCGCAGGAACCACAGCACCACTGCGCACAAAATACACTTGTTTAGAGGTGCATTTGCACCTACCTTGAACGGTGCTGAAAATGTTTGCAATAAAAATGATGTGCGACTTTTGCTAGTTAGCAGAGACTGAAGTGGTTGTGGGGTTTTTTTTGTGATTTTTTTAAAATTTGTTTTATTGTACAGCATCATCTAACTTAATCCTCAATAAAAAAGAGGTCTGTCATGAACAAGATAAAATCTTAACGGATTATGAATGAACTTCCTTGTAAATTAGAAATCTAGGAATGTCTGCAGAATGAACACTTACCTTTCAAAACTGCAAATTGCTATGCAAAAAAATAAAATGAAAGTAATGATAATATGACTCTCCTTGCAGTTGAAAAAACCCTTTAATTTTGCATTTTATTAATTTTATACTGCATCAACCACTTTGATTTTAATCTCAGAAGAAAAAAAAAAAGCTGAGTGCAGTACAGATGAAAAATCAAAAACCACAGAAGCCTGAGACTTCCTGTTCTTTTATTGACACTCATCAGAATAAAAGTCCACAAAATCCAACTTCTTTTTCCTTCCAGCTACAACTAAATAAAATCTTATTTTTCATGTAGTTAACAATTCTTTGGCAATTTGAAGACTGTTGTACATCTTTTAAAACTCTGCATTCAAATATTGTTAAGTAACTTCATAAAAAGATTTGACTGTCAGTTATGAAGTATCACAGTCAGAGAAGGGTTTACCTAGTATTCTTCTTATGCATTTACTGTATTTTTAAATGTTGCCATAATCTAGAAAAATAAAGTTTATTTAGGATTTTTGTCATTTTATAATGAAAATAGCATATGAAAAATTCAATTTAAAACAATACTTTATGATCTCTATTGATTCATATGTACAAGAGCTTAATTCCTGAAGCAGATCACACATATAACACTTTCCTTTTCTGCTGTTATTCACAATATTTTAGATGCAAGATATTTCCCCATTTTCATCTCAAGGAAGAAACACACTTTTAATTATTGTTTAATGTGATATCAGCTGCCTTGACTGCCCAACAACAATTAACACAGAAAGATCAGCTGATAGCATTAAGTATAGAAATACAATGCAAAGAACACAAAGTGACCAATTTTAAGGCACATTATACTTTGAATTATTTCATTCACCACACAGAACTCATTCAGAGAAACACAATGCACATCTCAATTGAAACTCCTCCTTAGTGCAGAGGTTTAATGTCAAAGTAAGTCTGGTAGGTTAATCCATGGCAATACCAGATCTTGTCTGGCAAATGTGCCTGTGCCAAGAGCGTGTGCTCAGGCAGCTGGAAACAGCTGGCCTAAAATTGCTTCTACTCAAAGCTAGAAGAATGAAAATCAGCTCCAGGTTTGATAGCCATGCTCCTGCAAGAGTGTGCCACCTGAGATGATGGTTATAAGCAGAAACTGGAGTCAATGACAGTAAATAGTTTTGATTTTATGGCACAGCCACACACCTGGCTTGTGCTCTGCTGTGCAACAACGCTGCAGAGTTAGCCCAGGTCAGATAATGATGGGCACCAGAGGAAGGTGGTTTGCTCCATGGGTGCCAACTGAAAGCTGATTGCTATTCTGTCATAGCTTACCTTTGGACATTTTTCTGTGCCTTGGATCTTCATCTCCAAAAGATTAATTCTCTAATTATCACAGTATTGTACAGATAATTCAATTTATGACTGCCATGCTCTTCAATACTGTTGTAATGAGGCTCATATAAAAAACTTCAGAGAGGTCCTTAGAGCTATCCTCTATATAAGCTGGACAAGCAGAAATTACATGCCTCAGGCACAAGATAACCAGCAGCGTCAAGAAGACCTAAAATATCTGCTTATTTCAGGTACTTATTTAGTTCTTATTGCTGGACAAAGGAAACAAAGAGTAATCATTTAGTTCTACTCCAGAGAGAGAGAAAAAAATTGCTTCAGTGAATACATTCAAGAATGTATTCACTGAAGAGTGGTCAGGCATTGGAACAGGCTGCCCAGGGAAATGGTGGAATCATCATCCCTGGAAGTGTTAAGAAAACATTTAGATGTGGCACTTGGGGACATGGATTAGTGCTGGACCTGGCAGCACTGGGTTAATTGTTGATCTCAGAGGACTTTTCCAACCTTCAGAATTCTATGAATCTATGTTAATCTGCCTGTTTTCTTCTACCTTTATTAAAAAACTTGTGATATGATAGTCAAGTTAAATGTGGGATTCAGACCCACTTATCTTTATGGGAGATTTCAACTTCACAGAAAAAAACTGGGAATATCATCCTGCTGTGACAAACTGACAGATCTTGGAAATTCTTGACATTTGTAGGAGATAACTTCTTGTCACAGGTACTCAGTGAGCCAGCCAGGAAAGATGCCCTCCTAAATCTGCTGTTTGTGAAAAGAGAAGGATTTGTGTGGGATGTGATGGTAAGTGGCTGCCTTGGCCACAGAGATGACAACGTGGTTGTGTTTAAAATTTTCAGTGCAATGAGAAAAAGGGACAGGAGAGTTGCTACCCTGGACTTCAGGAGAGCAAACTTAAAGCTATTCAGGAACTGTTTAGTAGATTATCCTGGGAATCTGCTTTTGAGGGCTTGGAAGCCCCAAGTGCTGAGCAGTCTTTAAGAAAACCTTTTGGAAGCAGAGGATCCAGCAATTCAACTGTGTCTTAAGTGGGAAAGAAATCCAGCTTGGCTGAACAGGGGACTCCTCGTGGGGTTCAGGAGGGAAAATAAACTGTATAATCTGGTAAGTGAGCTCAGGCTTTTCAGGAAGAATACAGAGTTTTGGATACTGTCCATCACAGCATCTTCTGGAGAACTTGTCCAGCTATGGAAAGATAGATACACGGAGCACTGGGTGAAGAACTGGCTGAATGACAGAGCTCCAAAAGTTGTCACCAATGGTGTTCCTCTGGGGTTGTTTCTAGGGCCAGTCCTGTTCAATATATTTATCAACAATCTGGATGCAGGAGTTGGATGCACTATTAGCAAGTTTGCTGAGGATACCAAAATGGGAAGTGTGCTTTGCTTTTTTGAGACACCAAAGGTCTTATAGAGAAAACTAGGCAGATAGAGTAATTGGGTAATGATTAACTGGATGAAATTTAAAAGCTGAAACTGTGGATTCTGCACCTAGGGTGAACTAATGCCCAGCTAAAGTCTAAATAGGGAGAGCAGTGGTTGTAGATCAGCCCTGCAGACAAGGATCAGCTCACCAGGAGCCAGCAGTGGCCCTGGCAGCCCACAGGGCAAATCCCATCCTGGGCTGCATTAAACACAGTGTGAGCAGCTGGAAAAAGAGAGGATTATCCTGCTGTGCTCAGGGTGGGAGCCCTGAGTGCAGGGCTGGGATCACCAGGTGAGGATGTGAGGGTTCATGACTGTGTCCAGAGGGTAACAAAGATGGTGATGGGGCTGGAATCATGTCCTGTGAGGAGCACCTGAGGGCTCTGGGCTTGTCTGGTTTGGAGGAGGCTGAGGGGTGACCTCACTGCTCTCTGACAGTTTCCTGAGGGAAAAAGGGGAGAGGGAGGTGCTGAGCTCTTCTCCTTGGCATCCAGTGATAGAACATGTTGGAATGGTTCAAAACTGTGCCTAGGCGGCTTAGACTGGACATTAGGAAGCATTTCTTTACTGAGAGGTGGTCAAACAGTGGAAGAGAATTAAGAGATGTGGTTGATGCTCCAGGCCTGCCAGTGTTTAAGGGGTACTCATCCAATGCCCTTAAAGAACTTTAATTTTTGGTCATCTCTGAACTGGACAGGCAGTTGGATTAGATGGCCTTGTAAGCTCCCTCCAACTAAAATAGTCCATTTTGTTTAGTTCTATTCTTGTGACTCACAGACAGTGATTAAAAATCAGCTCTGCACTGCTCATTGTGCTGAGAGTCCCCATGAGTTTGCTCAGGAACCTGTGATGACCTCTGTGTGTGTTTTCATCCCTGTGCTAATGAGAGTTAACAGTATTACAGAATCCATTTTAAAAGCTGCCATTTCCAACGTTGATGTCAGAGGTAACCTGCAGGTAGGAAATAGTTTCATTTGTTTTATTAAACAATTTATTTGTTCACTTAGCCTAAGCCTTCTGGGGTTACAGGTAACCAGAACAGCAGCAGTTTCTTGGTCCAGTTGCACCCAGAACATCATCAGAGAGCATTTAGAAAGTTATATGTCCAATATTGTTATTAAAAATTAAGCCATTCCACATAGTTCCAGAAAAATCTGAAATTTGACCAAATGAAACTCACCTACATTCATTATTTGGAAGATTAATTTGTACAGGACTGAGGATTCTTTGTCCTTTTTCTTTTTCCCGAAAGGATATTATTGTTTCTACAAGCTGGTGGGAGTAGAAAGCTATATACAACTGCTGATGGGTTGTGAACTGAATGGAATAGTCATCATAATTAATAATTTAGTAATATTCACTACAATGTCATGACCTGGCAGAAACTTTAATCTATAATTAATTATAGTCCTCATTTTGGATAGTTTTTTCATTTTGTTTTTTTTTTAGAAAAAGGCATGACAGTATTTGTGCTTATCTATTTAACTGCTAACATGAGTCTAATTTCATTAACAGTGAAATTTTGGGTTTGATTTGCAACAGTAAAAACACAGTTGCATAAGCCCTGAAAATTCCCTTAAAACTAATTAAAGATTTTCTTGCTTTTAACAAGGTAGAAAATGAGAATTTTTTAATATAAAAATAAGTTAAGAAAACATGCACTTGCATATGCTTATTGTTTGGAAATTACTGTCATTTTTTCCAAGTAGGTAATGTAGCTGTTAGAGCTAAAAGACATGCTTGGAGGACATTTGTTTTAAAATTTACTCCATGGAGAGTTCCAGGATTTATATGCTTTTATATGGGAAAGGGCAAAACAAAAACAATGTTTAAAACTAGGTTATATAAATAGAGCATGCACCTAGTTATGTACTATAAATCAAGCAGATGAGTATTTTTAACTGGGAGAAGGAGACACAAGAACAAAGAAGAAATATAGATGTTCCTAAACTCTGAGGTGATGATATTCTGTTCTGAACACGCCAGAAATGCTCACAGACATTGAGCTTGCTTCTCAAAGAGAACTAATAAATGAGGGAAGGCCTCCCAAAGTGTTCCCTTAGGTTCCCTAAGTTTAACAAAATCAAAAGTACTCTTCAGTAAATACTTTTTCCTCTCGTCTTTCCTCAAATAACATGAATTATGCACAAAGATTGTTTATTTCAATTTGGATGCTTTGGAATTTCTGTTGTAATATACAGGGCTCTGAGAACTTCTCTGTAAATGCTTTTCCTGTTTATTTATGTCATTTTTATCAACAAAAATACTTATCACAACCCAACATCTTATGTCCCCCCAAAAAACCCCACAAACACAAATATTATTAGGAGATGCTGACATATGTTTAAATTGCTGCCTCTCTGCATCTTTCCATCCACAGAACAAATGGAACAGGAACGTTTACCTTCCCACAGGATTGATAGTGAGAGTATTTTACATTCATTATATACTTAGGAAATTGATTCTCTGGCTGTTTAAGTTAATTTTATAACTAAATTAGCTGTAGGATTTAGGAATAGTCATGCACAATTAAAGAGAAAAGTGCAAATAAAAAAAACAACCTGAGGATATTTTTATGGTAACTCCATTCTTTGCACAAATATGGCTTTTTTGGGGCTTTTTTTTTCAAACAGATGTAATCCTGTCTTCTTTGCCTCACAGCCCAAAGCATGAGCTCTGTCAGGATCCAGAAAATATGTAGAGCAGTGCCTAAGATTCAGACACCCAGTCTGGAAGATGTCTTCTGAGAACAGTCAGGAGACATACTCAGAAGGACAAAAGCTGCCAAAATACACTTGTAGTTTTTTTTCTTTATAAAACCTGAGCTGCAGCAGTATCTGTCATTATATTAGCCCAGTAGCCACAATATTTACCCAGAAACTGTTGAGAACTAACTTGTATGCTTTGGGAAGATTTTCCTCTCTTGGAAAGCTACTCTAGTCAGTAATTCACTCTTTCACATCCATTCTCCCCTTGTCATATGAATATTTCCTCCTTTTCAACACAGGCAAACACTTTGAATGTACCCACAGGCTCCTGTGTTTTGCATTCAGTAGACATTGGATTTAAACATGAAATAATCTTGAGGGTGAGTTGAGACTCCAGGACTCCACACTCTAAATTCAAGGCATTAAGCACTGGTGTCAAAGGATTTCTGATTGAGTGTTAAACCCAGCAGGTTATTTTGCACAAGAGCATCACAATGATTTTAGCACAATTTTTTTTCCATTTTTTAGATTAGACATCATCCCTCACAACTGGCTTTGACTCTGGACTCTCAGAAGGTTATCTAGGATGTCCTTAACAGAACTCTGTATGGTACCTAAATTGCAAAAAGGACAGAAAAAATTACTTCTTCCACACTCAGAATTTTCCACTGGAAATTGCTGAGGTACCAGTAGTGTCCTAGTGAGTCTGATTGTCTCCTCAAGGGAACTAGTTCTTCCTGGAGCATTGCAGAGAAGGCATATGGTAGGCTCTGGCTTCCATTTCTTGGGACCAGGCACCTAAAAAAAAAAATCATTGCTAAAAATCACTGCAGTCCTTTATCCATCTGTCTTTGGTATGCTGGTGTGAGACAATTTCACTCCAAGTTCTTCATACTGATGGAGTCCTACTTTACTGAAGTACTGCCATAGAAAATAGCTGAGCAGATCAGCCCTTCCTGGAGGATAACTTTGCTCACTGAAGCAGATGATAGTCGTCCACAGACTTTCACAGTCTTGAGAAAAGCAGGAAGACACAGAAGGTTCATTTCAGCTAAAATTTTGGTGTCTCTCTGTTCCCATTATAACTGTGCTCATTAGAGTCCATCATAAGAGGCCATCACATATGTTTGAAGTTGAACACCTGCACAACCTTTTGCACAACGAGGTCACAGCTATTACCAGTTTTGCTGGTACTTATTTTTATCTGCTCTCATCCTAGTTTGTTTATAAGAGGTTACCAAAGAACTGTAATGTTATTAAACACCATCCAGACATGAAAAGCTTGGTGGACAACTTCAAGCCACAGAGGAGCAAGTATTTACGATTTTCAACATTTTTGAAATCACTGGCCTTACAGAGTAGACTTAAACTGTGAGAACAAATCATCTTATGATAGATTTCTTTGGGGTTAACATCAATGAAGCATCATGTTGCATTGGATACACCTCAGCCACTGAGGTGTATCCACATCTCCTCTTTATAGAGGAGAATAAATATTGTCTGAAATCAATATATTTGTGTCCTTCACCAAGATGAGAAATCCCAACCATTCCAACCATTTTTGTCTGTAAAACGAGATGGTGTTTTTCAGGGACTTTCCATAAGCTACAAAGAAATTCTCCATGGATGGGAAAAGGTTCAATTCTGTTGTATAAGCACAAGCTTCTAGTGCTACTAAATGCTAAGGTGTATACAGCTAGATAGACACATAGATAGATAGTAGATAGATTAGATAGATAGATTAGATAGATAGATAGAGAGAGAGACAGATAGATATGTGTGTGTATATATATATATATATATATAGGCACCTTAGGGAGCACATATAAATTATATGTATATATAAAGCTCAGGTCAGGTGTGGTGTTCCAGATTTGTCATGTCACATCAGACACATGTTTGGTCCCTGCCCCCCTGCCAAGAGAATACCGTGTCACCTTTATCCTGAAAGAGAGCTCAGTCCTTGCTGTGCACTCGTGGTGACCCTGCTGCCCACCTTTACTGATGGTCAGTAATTTAAACAAAGAAGACAGAACTACACACATGATTGTCAGCAATTCTTACTTGCCCTCTATTCTCCCTTCTTCACCTCTATGTGTTAAGATGTTTGCTAGAGGTAATTATTTTTCATATACAAAATTTAAGCTATACATTTTTATTTCTCAGACATAGTTCATGCAAAACCCAGTTTAGAAATGAGTGTTTTGATTTAAATATCCCTTACTAGGTTCAGATTGACAGCAAAAAGAATTCACTGAGAATTTTAAAAAAAAAAATGTCACACAGTTCTGGTGACCCTGTTAGAAAATGTAAAAGATTGCTTATTTCACAAAGTAAATAGCAAGCCTCATTTTCCTAGAAATTCTCCTCTGTTCAGATTCAACATACTAAAACTGTTCTCCAGTGGCAGAGCAACACCTGCCTGCAGGGGAGCATTGCAGGAAACTGACTTACACATTGTACTAAAACCCTGCAGACAACAGAGGGGTATAAACAAAAGCTTTATCACCCCACTGAATATTGAAATAATGGCATAAAACTGAGGATTCCAACTACTAATACCAAAAAAAAGCAAAAACCAAAACCCACCTAACCCCCTAAAAAGCCACCTATCTTAAAAAGAGCTCAACAGATGATTTATTGCATGTTGCTCTCAGGCTCTATTATGAAGGAAATAATGAAACCCAAACCAAATGGTCCTACATGATATTAATAAAAAACTTTTCTTTGCAGAAAGAAATCAAAACACAGGCTCTAAACCCATCAGACAACCCTGACCAAATGGACCATAAACAAGGTTATGGACTCTTGTTGCACTCTAAGGCTCCCTTGCTCTTGCCACAGTTTTACCACACACTACCAACTCTTCATCTCCTTTTTCCCAGGGTATTAATAAGGTTTAATTAGCAAAATAACCATTTGCAGTAGAACTACATTTCCCAGAGTGGTCTTTTTGCAAAGCAGTTACTTTTCAATACCTGTCAAGATCCATATAACAGAGAACTTTCTCCTTGAACCTTTGTCAGAGAATGGATTTTAAGACCCAACTGAACTAGTCAATACAATTGGTATTGCAGAGCTGTTCTCAATTCAGGATTTTCAGGTATTTGTAAAAGAAAATAAAAAAATAGGTTCTTACAGGGACCCTATCTTGTCTCAGCTTACTCCACTGTTGCATCTGTACAATGTTTTATATTATAACTGATTACTTCATAAAAAAATTTAAAAGAGGAATAAAATTTTCTAAGAATTTCCTCAGCTCAGGAAGTGTTAAATGACATGTGGCACAGGAAATATCTCAGGCTACATTATGAGCTTTTGGGGGGATGCCTTAATTATTTTAAAATACACAAAGGGTTTTTAATATGAGATAATATTATTTTTCACATTTTTAATGCATATTAACATTTATTTCTTCCAAAATTTCTTATATTGGTGCTAATAGCCTTTTTTGGTGGGTTGGTTTTCAGACACTGGAGAAGCAGAAATGAATTCAAAATTTCAGGGCTTCTTTTTTCTCAATTTGGTTTAAAAAACACATTATAAAAAGCAATAGCTGTGTGTGAGGCCTTAGGGTTTTGTGGTTTTTAAGGGTAGACGTTGATAGCTTTTTTTAAACCAGGTTAGAAATAATTCCAGTAAAGACTCCTGCTGTGTCAGCAGATCTGGATAAAGGCAATCAGTACAAAATGATGTATAGGTTGCTTTTCTTTAATAAAAAACCCATACCAAACTAAAAAAGCCCCAAAAGAAAACAGAAGTTGAGATCTCAATGTAAATAAGGAAAAAGCTAGCTGCTGCCACAAATGAGTGGTTTAGGTTGCTTAAAGAATCACCAGCAAGGGATCAGCAAAAGCAGGTTTGATATAAATTTGGAAAAGCATGGCAAAGTTTGATGGCAAGGTTCACTCTACTACTTATATATAAATAAAGCCCACAAATAAAAACTGTTTGAGGAGTAGCCTATGGAGACTTTTGCTGAGACCAGGGACACAAATGGGTAAGGAGGGAAAAGAGTAAGGGATGCAATGGATAACAGAGATCCTCCTGTTAATTCTCAAAGTTCAGAGTGGATGCTCTTGCCAAACTTAGCCTGAGACTGGATCAGCAGTTTAGGTCTAAAGGATTTAGCATGATAAGACTACAGAAAATATTTTCCATATATAGTGAGGGGCACTATAGTGGCAGATAAATTTAGACTTTTATCTTCAGTTTGATATAAGAAAGGGTAACTGGGCAGTTCTAGATTTGAAAAATATTACATAATTGTCCACAATCTTTAGGTTGGATGAATATTACCAAGCAAGATGCAGGATGCATAAAATCACCCTGTATAACCTGAACAAGTGGGATAAACTTTATTGTCTTACAGCTTCAGGGCAGAAGCTCAGGTCCTGCAGTGAGCTCTCTCCTGGTGCACTTGCAGCCCCCCATGCTTTACATAAAAGGAGGTCTGAAAGTGCGAGGGAAGGCTGTTACTGGGGGCATTGTATCCAAGATTTGGCAAGGCAGTTCAGCAGGTATTAGTGTTCCCTGGACTCTTTCATTGGGCAAACTGTTGGATCAGATGACCTTGTGGGGTCATTTTCACTCTCCTTTTCTTTAGTTCTGTATTATGCAGCTCCCTGTAAGATTGTGCTGTTTGTGCTGTCAAGAAAAAACATATTCATGTTGATAATTTTCCTGCATGTAAAGGACAACAGCATCTGGGCAAAGGAATGTTTTATAAAGCTGCACTTGACCACTAACCTGTTGTGTTAAGGACATTTGAATAGTCTTCCATATTGAAAAACCAGCAAGACTTAAACACCACTGTAGATAAATACCATAATCTTGAAATGAAAGCATATGTTTCTTTCACACATTCCCACTTCTATGCTTTAATTTGTCCCAGCCTACCTGAAGTGTTTTTACTGAAATTAGATCTGTTACTAGTATAAAATTATAGCTGTTCTATTTCTGTGATATTAAAAAAAAGAAATAGAAATGTATCTGGTTATACTTAGCATTGGATATTTTTAGTATGGTTCCCTAATCTTGCTGTAGGAATCTAATGCGATACAGAACAAAAGAGATCACATTATTATACTTATAGCTACAATGTAAGCAATCAGAAATAAAAAAAACCCACAAACCCAAACAATAATGGATATTAAAAATCTAATTATTTGTGTCGTTTAGAGAATAGTACTTGTTTTATAATACAACCATGAATACGGCACATTTGTGTAACACATTCTGTTTATTGAAAAACAAATCCAAGATGAGATAATTTTAACTGCATATGGTATCATGGGAACAGGAGATTTGTGGCAAAACACCAGGAAAAAAGAAAATCACAGTAATGAATGAAAAAATCAGTAGCTGAGAAACTTACAGCAAGGGACCCATTTGTTCTTTAGGATTGTTATGCTAATTTTTGGGACTTGCTGGAGCAGCAAAGTAGAGATTTTAGGATGAAGGCATCAATTACCAAATACTAATTCTATAAAGATATCATTACCTTCTCAAGGTAATTTCAAACACCCATTTATACTCTACTTTTCAAGCACTGCACTTTTACTTGAACTCTTTAAGAGGTAAAACTCTTCAAAAGTCAATAAAACTTAACAGTTTCTTTATGAAAACAAAAGTGGTTTCCTTGGGAAATATTATGTTCTAATCCTCCACTAATTTGAAAAAAGATAATAAAATATCTAGAGGCCCCTAAATAAGACCTAGAATTGAGATATTAGACTACTGAGGTATTATTTTTAAGGAAGTGTGCGCTTGGATATATTTTAAGCCTTACTAAGCACTTCTTACCTGAGTTTACATTTGTGGCTGTTCACTGCCAAAATAAGGCAGTGCATAAATAAAATTCAAACTATGGATTTTTAGTAACTTATTTTTACAAAAATTTATTTCTCAATATAAGTCACATAAGTCAGATGCATTAAGTCAGATTCCCAAATTATTAGGGGAAATGATGGGGAGGGAAATGAGGGAGGGACACTGCATCTAATGAAAATATTCCAGCAGGAAAGCAAAGATATATTTTTGCCTTAACAATTCACTTTATACATTGATCTATAATAAAATAGTCCTACTATAATGAAATTGTCCTGCTTCTTATTTTCCCTCATTTTTTAAAAACTTAATAAATAGATGGAAGTGCGGTGATACTTGTGAATGTACAGTCAGGACTATTTTCTTTCCATTTAAGTTCTAAATTAAAAATCTGAAATCAGGCCATTATCACCCATTGAATTCTCAGGCACAGTTTATAGAAACAGGTGTTTGGGGGTTTTGTTGGGTTTTTGTTAATTTTGTTTTGTTTTCCTATCCTAGTGACTCCTATTTCTCTTCTCACAGCCACATTTCCTTTAACATTTCCCAAAGCAACAGCTCTCCCAACTCCTCTTGCTGTATCTTGCAGTGCCAACTCTTCTTGGGGTGTCCTGTGTAGGGCCAGGAGTTGGGCTCAATGATCCCTTTGGGTCCCCTTCCAACTTTGAATATTCTGTGATTCTATAATTCTATCTATATACTGTCTAAAGCTAAAGAACTACTAACTTAAATATATAATTTGATTACTGCAAAAATTTAAAGTAAATTTAAGTAAGTAAACATTTGATTTCAAAGTCTAGGACCAAAACACAATGATTAGAATTTTCAAGAGAAATTAATCTAAACTTATGCAATAGATTTAAGGAACAGATTTCTTGTGAGATAAAATTCATAAATATAGAAGGTAACAAAACTCTGCCTTGCTATCCAAGGTATTTCAAAAAATTATTAGCATTTACCAATGTGCTGAAATATTTTTAAAAACAATTGTTTTGCATATATCTTCTGCATGGCTTTGTGATATAAATGAGATACACATGCAACAGAGTAGCATTGTGGAGATGGTATTGATGGGTAGATTGAAAGAACTGACTTTAGAAAACAGACCTATTTTGTGTTATAAGTACAAATGACACTATTTGGAGTTGGACATAAAAACACAACATCCTTCTCAGGAACTGCTGGTGAGCTGAGCAAACCTCTCAGGGCAAAGACTGATGATTCTCTCTGTTCCTTAACTCTTTCTATCACAAAAGATACCAAGAACAGGATGCTGAGAAAATTTTGTACTGTTTGATCCTTCCACTGTATCCTGGCAGAGTGGGTGCAGGTATAAAATCCACATTTCACAGACTGATCTGCATGTGTGCTTTGAGTGGGAGCTGAGTCTTGCTGTCTTATATGGTGAGTTCCACTGTCATGTGCTGCTTTGTAGAAGGTAGAGAAGGAGAATAGTTCCATTTCCAAACAGAAAATGCTTTATGCCTTTTTTTTTTGTTTTCTCCCCAGCCCACTCCCTGCCCCCACCACCAAAATTGCTTCTTTTGGGGGTCTCCTACAGCTGCTGCTTTGCTTCATAATCTCACTTCAAGTATGCAAGGCCACTTAAAAGCAGCACTACTTTTGTACCCACTTTGGTCTCAACATAGTCTGTAAAGTTTCCATGGGCTATGTTCTGGCTCACCCTCCAGGTTTTTAAACAAGATTTTTTATTCTAAGAGAAAAATGGACATTTTACTGCTTACCCTCCTCCCTCTTAAGAGAAGCGTAAGAAATGCTTTTTCTAAGACTGCTTTATTATTACCATGTAGAGTTAAAGTTTAAAAGCAAATGCAATAAACCACCATCACCAAATGGCCTCTATTATATAATAACTTTAGTTTACTCTGACTCTCTGAGGATCTAAGCAGTCTGAACTATGTTATTTTCTGATATATTATCAGAAGAAAAGAAACTGTGGTTTTCATGCACAATAATGAAAGAAATAGGCCATGGGTAAATCAGAAATGAAATATTGCAAAAATAGTGGTATATAGAAGATATTAAGGCAGCAGATTTATTTCAGGGTTGGAGTAGCTACTATTCCTCACCTTGGTTCCAGTCAGTAACAAGGAAAAAGGCACTGATATTGTCAAAGCTCAAGTAACCAGTAAACTCATGCAAGCAGACAGGAAAACACAGATTGTAATTTTGAATTGAATTCTGTTTCTTTTTCAAGAAAACATTACCATACAAGGATAATTGTTGGGAGCCACATCACGGTCTTACCAAGACAACAGATAACTTATGGCTAATGAAGCCCTAGTAGTCAGGAAAGATAGTCTGTGAGAGACAAGCTTTTAATGGATTGAATATAAGAAGAAAAAATTAGCCACAAACAATTTCACCCTGTAAAAAGCTGTCCTAAGAACAAAAGAGAACATTCATTAGCACACAACACAATGTGCTAAAAGATGTGAAAGCAGGAAGAGGACAGGTATAACAGAGATAAGGGTGTACTGGATTTGGCATCACCCACGTTCAGAGCAATAAAAGAGGTATGTGGGAGGACCAGATGCATCAAGGTTTGTAATACATGTTGATTGTCCCAGCACCAGAGAAGGCAGTCACAAAGTGCTCAAAGCAAACCACTTTTTTAAGTGTACTAGACAGAAATATAGGAAATTAAAGAGTTTACAATTTTGCAAAAGCTTCTAGCAGAGGAATTTAGCAATGGTACAACATTCCTTTATAGCTACAGTGTAAGATCAAGAAAGGATTACTAAAAAAGTATTTATATTTGACACAAGAGAAAAAGACTATCTAGAATTTTTTTTTTTTGCCACGATAATGCTGATATCTTTTGCATCATTAGAACTACAGGAAGTGTGTAGTAGCAAGTGCATAATAGAAAATGACAAAAATCTAGATTTTTAACAAATACCTGTACAAAACAAATAATGGACTGTAAAATCATTGCACATTATTGAAAACAAGATTATGAAAGACCCTTTTAATATTACAAAATGCTTCAGAGCAGAGAATACAAAGTTCATCAAGATGCCTTCAGGAAAATC
This sequence comes from Fringilla coelebs, assembly GCF_963513975.1. NCBI lineage: Eukaryota > Metazoa > Chordata > Aves > Passeriformes > Fringillidae > Fringilla > Fringilla coelebs. Next base: position 7,364,331 of record NC_140028.1, on the reverse strand, counting down.
CCATGACCAAGGGCACATGTGTGTGCAGCTCCAGGACTACACTGCTCCACAGGACTACACTGCAGCTCCACTGCTACAGCTGCCATTAGCAAAATATCTAGAGGAAAGAAAAAAATCCTTCAGATCATGGCATGCTTGAATATAATGACAAATGTGGTGAACTCACTGCAATGTATTGACTCAATTACTGCACTAGAAATCAGCCTGATACAGTGTGTTAGCCTTTAAGACCTAGAAAGAAAGTAAAGTAGAATGATAAAATTTATCTGCTCTAGATGATGTAATAATTTTGCTCTATAGGTCTCATACATTCTATGTACTGTGTTCTACCTTAACTTGGCTGATTACCATGATTAGGTCCAAAAAAAGCCTAAACTTTGAACTATGAGGCACAAGGTGTAAAAGAGAAAGAGATGAATTTTTAGAGAAAAGCTTTTGAAAACAATTTGTCATAAATGTTTGATATGACAGTACACTCTTATTTATTTTTCCATAGTTTAAAACACATGCAAGTTAAAAAAAAAAAACAGACACAGGAATATTGGAGAAAGGAGTGCAATGGTACTTTCATCATTCCTAATAGAAATTGGCAAATAACACACTGCAGTATTAAGGAAGCCAGAACCCACTTAGCAACATGCTAGTCAGAACTGTGGTGAGTCACATCAATCACTAAATGTGGGATTTGTGACAAACCATTTCTCTAAACAGACCCTGCTTCTACAGGTCTTCAGCTGTGTGCACTTTAGTGAGTTGAAGTCTCAAATAAATAATGATTCTGTAACAATCTCTTGTGGTCTGAGATTTAAATCTGGAACCCAGGAGTTAATCAGAAGCAAGGACTACATTAGAGGCAGGTAAAGTCGACCACAGAGCTGGAAATGACCCCAGCAGAGTGACAGCCTGTGGGTGCAGTGCCTTCTGTATCTGAGTGAGGGTGCTGCAACAGGCTCCTTTTGATCAGGTCCCTTGTAGTAGATCCCAACCACAAGGTTGATTTTGCCTAAATTAATTCCCACTCTGTTTGGTTCCTCTCCTGTGACAAGTGTTCCACCTATTCAATGATCACACCAAGCTGCCACTGACTGTGGTGGGCTCACATCCCACACAGCCAACCCTGTCCTGGTCTGCACCCACAGCCCTGTGGGCAGCACTGAGAGAGAGGTGATTCTGTCCCTCTGCTCTGCTCTCATGAGATGCCACCTGCAGTGCTGCACACAGCTCCGGGGTCCTCAGGACAGGAAAGATGTGAATCTACTGCAGCAGGTCCAGAGGAGGCCACAAAGATGGTCAGAGGTCTGGAACACCTTCCCTTGCGAAGACAAGGCTGAGTGAGTTGAGACAGTTCAGCCTGCAGAAGAGATGGCTCTGGGGAGAGCTTATAGCTGCACTGTGATACTTAAAGGGGGCTTATAAGAAAGATCAGAACACGAGGTAATGGTTTTTAAGAAAAAGACAGTAGACTCAGGCTAGATATAAAGAAATTCTTTACAATGAGCGTGGTGAAACACTAGACCAGGCTGCCCAGAGAGGTGATAGATGCCCCAATCCCTGAAAACATTCAAGGTCAGTTTTGATTGGGCTCTGAGCAACCTGATCTAGTTGATGATGTCCCTGCTCACTGCAGAAGCAAAGTTGGACTAGATGACCTTTCCAACCCAAAGCATTCAATGATTCCATGGAAATGACAAATATTAGTTGTACTTGCAATATTTGGAACAAAGACTTTGGTGAAATTACTGCTTGTAATCACTTCTTGTTATGTTGATTCAACAAATAAAGAAAATTTAAGTGGATGAATTTGTACAGAATCCATATTTCAGAGAGAGGACACAGCTCAGTTTCTGCCTCTTTACACATGGTCCCCTCACATCCTGCTGGCACAAGAAAGTGAATCTCACTCCTGAGAGTGAAGATACCAACACATCCTAATGCTTCTAGCACATACGAGTATTAATTTTGACACCTACAATTTTAGCTTATAGATAGACACACTGTCAGGTCAGATAACTGGTGCTAAAAAGGGAGCAACGGATATTAGTCTGACATGGTTCCTGACATGTCCAGCTACCAACTAACTTCCTGGGACTACCACATGCATTAAACAGCAAAGTAGATGTGTACTGTTAGAGAGAAAATACATATAAGTCATGAGTTTTAGAAATTTGGACTCATGGCTTTTCAACATTCATGAATCCTACATCTAATACGTAATGGGCAGCTCCTTGAGCAAGGCTGCTTTTCAAGCTCTGCACAGATTTCAGCAGTAAGAAAGCAATAAATCCTTAAGAAGATGGTGTTTCCTGCCTTTCTTGGACAGTAAAAGTGGTGCTCAGCAGGCTTTTCCCAGCTAACCACATCCTGGGCTGCTTTCTAGGGCCCAAGGCTTGCAATTTCCCATCCTTTCTGCCCTTGTCTGACTTTATTGCATCCTAGTGAATTTCATTGGAGAAAAAAATATCCTGCATTTGTTATGTGCAGGTTTGAGTTTGAACAATAGGGTACAACATGGATAATTTTATAATTCCTATATTATTACAGACCCAGAGAGAAGAAGGTCTTCAGACTTCCAGTAAGTCTTTCTTTGTTGAAAGCCAGAGGGAATTGGTATAATATGGGAAGAAATACTGTGGTTTCTTGAAACATCAAATGTTTATTTAATCAGTTACCAGGGAGAATATGACTCTTTCCAAGAAAGGGGCATTGTTTTTTACACAGTTTGTAATAACATAACTACCTTTCTGTCCGAGGTCCTGCATGCTTTAGTACAGCTTTAAGTACATTTAGGCTTAACTGGAAAAATAAGGATTTTTTTGCTCCAGGTCACTCAATAAAGATTACACTCCTACATATTGTTCTGTGTCAAGAGTTGTATGTGCCTGCCTGCTTCACAACAGATGGCTGCATCTCAGTACTTTTATATAGAAGACGTATATGGAAGGTTGAAAAAAACATTCATTTTAATTCAAATTCTTCCAGCTGCTTGTATGCTTTAGTTCTATCCATTGAGCTTGATGTCATGCAAAAGAATTTTTTAAATAGAACTTTGCAAATTTGTTTCTGTTCATTTTGGATCAAGATTTATTTGGAATGGTTGTACAGAGACTATAAATCAAGTATATTTCATGTTGTAACATACCAGACATTGTTTCATGGGGCAATGCAATCTGTGAAATGCAACAAGGAATAAGATACCTTAAAATATAGACTTTTGGTTTTCAGGGTGAAAGAGCACTTACAATTCTGAGAAGGGAGCCTTAACCTCTGCTTCCAAGCTTTGAGTGAGCATTTCTCATGCTGATTTACTTTTTCAGAGGTTTCTTCATCCCTGTATTGCAAGGATATGAGTAAAATATATCGCAGATTTTTTTTTCATAAAATGCAGAATTAAACGTATGGTTATTCAATTCACAGACATAAGAGTATTTTTCATGGTCTTTTAAGTCTAGATCATCAAAGTTCCTTACCAGCTTATCCAGTAAACACTGATTAAAATGCTACTTTATGGGTTTGGCTTCAGTGATTTAGTAATTTTCCTCTGCTTTGCCCTTGTGCTCTGTGACAGAGAAGAGCTGGTCTGGCTTCCTCAGGGCTTTTGTCACCCAAGATTCATTGATGAGACACCTAAGGACTAATAAGGAAGCGATGTAAAGCCTCAAAGCTAAAGAACAGAGCCAGTCATGACCTAGTACAGCAAATGCATCCTCTGGAAAAATAGGCTTGAACAAACAAGGTCTTTTAAACTTTGCCTCTCTTTCCTGGTTTAGAGCAGGGTGAACCCCAAACCCACTTCGTGCCGCACATCTGGGCAACTCATCAGAAATATGCTTTTTTGGCTGGTATTTATAAAGTGGTTTATATTACTACAGGCAAAAGCACAGAACGCTGGATAGAGGATACGCTGTTTCTAAGAGGGAGAAAGAAAATAAAATCGCGTTTGTATTACTTTCAACACAAGATCTGCCCTTCTCCGTAAGATCTGACAGCGACGGAAAGGATGCCGTCCTGGATCCCCGACCCCTCTCACAGATCTTACGGCCCCGGAGAGGGTCTCGAAGAGGACTCGTGTGTCGGAAGGGTCGCTGTGGGGTCTGAGGGGCTCTATGAGTCCCGCCGGTGCAGACATTTCCCCGCTCCCTCCCAACTCCCGCTCGGCCCGCGGCTCAGAGCCGCTCTGGGGCGCCCCTCAGCACCGGCCCCTCACCGACCGCGGGGAGGCGGGGCCAGCAGCAGCGACCAATGAGAAGCTGCGGGTCGTCTCTGACTGACAGGTCACGTCATCCAATAGGAGCCTTCACTTGAGCAAGGCGGGGACACTTGGGGGCCTCAGCTATCCCCGCCCATTGGAAGGGGCAGGGGCGGGGCACAGCTTCTGGGCGGGGCTAAAGGCCGCCGGGGGGCGTGGTCTAGGGCGGTATATAAAGGTGGTGCGGCGCGTTTTCCGCGCTCAGTGGGCGCAGTGTCGCTGGCGGTGCTGTTTGTGTTGTGGGTCTGAGCGCAGCGCCTGCCGCCGCCTAACAGTCTCTTTTGTTGTGTGCGCGGTTCCCGTCTTGCGTGGGTCAGCGGCTCCCGGGGCGCCTCTCTTTCCCGTCTTACCTCCTTGTGCGCCTCCGTAGAGCGATTTGTCCTCGCCACTTGTACGCTGAGGGGGGTGTCCCCCAGCCCGCGCCCCTTTTCTTTCCCCCTCCTGGCCGGGGGCTTGCGGCGCTTCCTTCTGGATGCGTTCCCGCAGCCCCGGGCGGGAGGCGGCCAGGGGGAAGCGCTGCCTCCGAGGATTTACCGCTGCCTGGGACTCGGACCCGCTCCTTCCCCGCGGGCGCACCCGGCGCCCCGGCTCCGCTGCCGCTCCGGGCCGCCGCCGCTGCCATGGACGAGAAGTACCTGCCCGAGCTGATGGCGGAGAAGGACTCGCTGGACCCGTCCTTCACCCACGCCTTGCGGCTGGTCAACCAAGGTGAGGGGCGGCGGGGCGGAGCGGGGCTCCTTGTCCCGCGGTGGGGACGGGCCTGAGTGAGCGGCGGCCGCCGCGGATGCTCAGCCCGAGGTTCGCCCTTCCTTGTTGCACCGCCTGGAGGGGTTTGTTGTGCTCAGGCTCCCGGTGAGGTTCTCGGTGCGGGGTTTACCCTCGCCTGGCACCGCTTGGGGGGGTTTGTTGTGTTCAGGCTGTCGGTGTTTGCCGGCTCCCGGCGCCTTCCCTTTCCCCTGGCGGGCAGCATCGCCCGGGCAGCGGCGCACGCTGGGTGCCTGCCCGCGTTGCCCCTCTTCCATCCCTGTTTGCTCTGCCGTCGCTCGCTGCTCGAGTTATAGATTATTCCGAGTTGAATGGCTGTGTCTGCTGTGCTCTGCTCGGGCTGCATGTCAATTAAAACCCCAGAAGGTTTCCCTATTTTCCCCGTTTCTGAACAATGAACGGCCGATTGTTTACATGTGTGTGAGCCTGCTGCCGATGGCCTTTCTTAGAAACTTTGGGCTCTGCTACATTTTAATAAACCTTTATAAAAACACAATGCATATTTTGTTTTGCAATTATATAACTCCAGATAATAAATTACTCCCTCCCCTCTGTATCTGTCAAGTCAGATGTGCTTTAAAGTGATAGCTTTTTGTTTCAGTGATGCAGTACTAACTAGAAAAGTCATTCTGTGTGAATTAAAGTATGATTTAATGTACATTTGGCCATAGTGTATAATTGGCAGGTGACTTTCAAGTACAGCTCTGGGGAGACAAATGCTTGATTTAGTGCTTAGGATGCTCAAGTGAAATAAGCTATGAACTGATCCTCTAACCCACCAAACATAGTGATAGCCAGAATGATTTTGGCTTTAATTGCTATGATTACAAAGCTGTGCTTGGTGTGCTTTGCATGTCATAGCAGGAACAAGTTTAAGTTGATGTGGGTTCTTCTAATGTGTTGTAGGTTTTGATGTGTAATAGATGCAAATGCCTGTTTCAGAATCAGAAGAATTACTGTTGTCTGAAATACTCTGGAGTTAGGGGTAGCTGTTACAGTTTAAGCTGTGCAATGTATTTAAGTGAATTGAAGGTCCATGTCCATGGGTGGTTGATATATTGCATATTTCTCCAAACTTTCAATATGTAAAAATGTCCCTGTGATTATGGGAAAAGGAGAATTATGTTAAAAAAGCATTTTTTTGCTGTGTTTGCTGTAAATGAAAAAAACTTGTAAAAATTAAACTTGATGGCTACAAATTATTGAAGCTCCTCTCCAGGTAGTGAAGAATCTTTTTGTGTAAATTATTCGAGGGAGTTACAAAACCATATGATTTCCTATTTTGTAAACAGTGTTAAAGGAAGTAAATCTGTCCTTTTGACTGAGTTTATGATATTTTTTGAGGTTCTCATTGAAATATAAATTGGAAGGCTTAAACTTTTGCCTTTCATCATGGTATCTGCATGCACATATGCAGCTCCAGAAAAAGAACCCATTTTGTCAGTGTAAAAATGTAGTTGTATGTGCATTCAACCTCTGTAATCTAGTAGGTGTCTTGATTTTTTGTTTACTTTGAAAGTGAAGCCTTGGACTTTATCTGAAGTGTTTCACATGTTAGAGGTGGAGAAAAGAAAGATTCAGGGTGACCATTCAACTGGTTAACTCCAGTTTAAAATGGAAATTTGTATAATATCTATGTATAATAGCTTAATTGTAGAATCACCAAATAGTTTAATTGTGGAATTCCCTGTATAATACAGGTGGGAAATATGATTTCAGGAGGGGAAGTTTTACTAACCCATCCTGCCATGACTCTAACTTTATCAGGGATTGGTTTTTTTTTTCTCAATTGTAAAAATTCTATGCACTTAAATGAATGACAATTATTAGTGGAAATGCATACATAATGGTTCTGGCTTGGATTTTGTGTGCCAGGTCTACTGAGTATTTTCTATATTAGTTTATGGGGAGGCAAATGAAATAGCTTGTCTAATTTTTTTACCTGGATTTGTTTATCTTTTAAGTTCAGCATGAAACAGGTTTCCAAGTTTGGCTTCTTTTGGTTATCTGTGAGAAAATGTCTTAGCAAAGGTTTTAAGTGCTTTAAATAACCAGCTTAATTATGTAATAGCATTTTGGTGTCTTAGTGGCATTAAATTTGCTATCTGTATTTACTTAAACTGAAATACTGTATATCAACTGGCTTTCTTCAGCAACTCAAGAGTAATTTGTAAGAGTTGTATGGGTGAAGTAGAATCCTTTTGAGATGCTGAAGTAATTCAGGTATGTTTACTGCTCAGACAGAAAAGCCAAATGGCTAACAAATTTCCAGTCATGTTGAAATTTGGTTTCTAGGGAAAATGCTGGGTCTAGACTTCTGAAATGTGGTAATTATAGCTTTCAAATGGAAGTGGATAAATTTGCATATTATGCTTATAATTGCACATTATAATTTGTGTACACACAAATTACATAATTTTAAATTTAAAAAGTGGAGCTTGACCTGTTTCAAGTTCCTGGGTAACATTTCAGTTAAAAAAGAACAATGTGGAAGTAACGAAGATGCTGTAAGAATATTTTCATGGGCAGTATTATTAATCTGTCTTTCTGAATTAAGATATGACAGGAGTTTCCTTGCCTTTAAACACTGTTTTGAAAGAACTAAAATCAAATATTAGTATCCTTCAATGTTCCTGCATAGTAAGTCCTGATATTTCTTGTTGAAAACTCTGTTCAAGGATTTGATGCCCCATTTCCTTGGGACACAAATACAATACTTATTGTTTAAATTTTGTTTTAAGCAGTCATTGAAACATTTAACTGCTGCTTAAATTTTAGAACAGTGGGAATCTTTTCCAGGAGACTAGACTTTATCCCTTCTTCTAATTAAGAAGATGTATTTGTGTACTTGCACATTAAGCCATCCTAAAAAGGGGATTCTTTTGCCTGTAAACCCTCAAGCATGTTATAGATTGGAAATAGACTTATTTGCATGTGTGCTAAGGTGACCATGCTAATAGGATTCATTTACAGCTGGTATCAGACAGTGGGAACTGGAATTTTGTCCAGTTATTAGCTTATGGCAAGTTCTGTAAATGAGGAACCTGGGGAAAGATGAGCGTCTGTGAAGAAACAAGAGCTTCGTACATTTGCTTTCCTATTTTCAACTCTCATGTGCTCATCTCTATGTGAAATCTGAAAAATATTTGTCTGTGGGAGTGATGGTAGTTCTGAAATCCAGCCTTATTTCCAAGGCTGTCTTTGCAAGTGTGGTTGTTTGTAAATGTTGGTAAATGTGCAAGTGTAGTATTGATTCTCATAACTTGGTTCATGAGTGCTGCTCTAAAAATACTGAAAGATCTGTGACAGAGAAGTTACTTTACCTTCTTTCACATTTATTTATAGTAGTGATTCAAGACGAGCAGTTTGTGAATGTTGAATGAAGTATGTGAAACTGCAGATGGAAGAAGCAAACTGTAAATAAAACATGGTGATACCAGACACATTTCCAACAGGAGAGACGTGAAAATGGGTGCTTGGCAGTTGTTTGGTTTGTGTGGATAGTTAAATGTGTAGATAATGAAAGTCAGGCTTCCATTGCTGAAAGATAACTCTCTTGTGCAGACTGGACCTCTGGAATTCTCCCTTACCAGCTCATTTTAGCTGCTTTGAGATTTGAGGTAATATGTGAAGTTGGCAAGGCTTCCTTTAAAATGTCGATGAGATGATGTACAGGAGTGCCAAGCCTTCCTATCAGTAGGTGGCTGTATGTGCTAACTGTGTTGAATGGCTTCCCTGAGCCACGTGGCTAGTGGTGATCAGCAGGGGCTTGCTGTTTCTCGTGTCAAATTTTGCTTGGGACTTCAGTAATCAAAGCTGTACATCCCTAAATATGGGGGAGAATGGAGAGTGAGGGAGTGTACTCACTTTGCTTTGTGGAGGATTTTAGTGGTCTAAATTTTTTTTTTTCCAGCAGAGATGGCTTTGTAAAAATGGTTGAAGTAGCAGCTTAACAATAAATTAAGGCTCCATATATATTACTGATTGTTGTTGTGGTTTAAGCTCAACTTGCTTGGTAGGTACTGTGCAGCCACTCATTGCTTCTCCCCCGGGAGAATTGAAAAAAAGGTACAACTTGTGGGTTTAATGACTGAAATAAAGTAAAATATAATAATTATACTAGAAATTAAAAAGAGGACTAAAACCCAAGAGAAACACGTCATGCACAATGCAATTGTTTTCCATCTGCTGACTGATGCCCAGGCTGTCCCTCAGCAGCAATCAGTGGCTCTGAGTCAACTCCCTCCAGTTTATATGCTGGACATCCATCCTCTGCTGTGGAATATTCCTTTGTCCAGTTCAGGTCACCTCTCCTGGCTGTGCTCCCTCTGGGCTTCTTGTGCACCTGCTCCCCGGCAGAGCGTGAGACACTGCAGAGTCCTTGATTTACAGTAAGCACAACTTAGCAACAACCAAAACATCCCTGTGTTGTCAACTCATACTGAATCTCAATCACAGCACTGTACCAGGCACTAGGAAGAAAATGAACTCTATCCCAGGCAAAAACAGGACAACTTCCAGTAAATCTGTCTAAGCTTGCGAGGGGTTTTGTGCTTTTCTTTAATTTATCAAAAATAAACATGATTGTGGAGTGACATACCTGTGTTGTAATGAAAGTAATCAGTTTTCTGCTGAAGCATCCACTTTGCTGTGTGGACTGGTTTCATGGCATGGCACAGACACATGGTGCTGCTCATTCCAGTCACTAATGGTGTTGAATCACCATCAGTGTAACCCCAAACTTTCCTTTTTGTCCTTATAGTATCAATCACAGAAACAATACTTGAAACAAGTGTCCTAGACTTTTGAGGATTTCAAAGCCCTTCATGAAGGTTATAGGTGTTTTGAAAATGAGATATGGCTGTAGAAAGCTGACTGTGTTTTAAAATTATTCGGAGCATTGTATGAAATGTAATAAGTTTTGTGCTCCTCAGATTTTTTTCAGAGTGCTGGTCACTTTTAGTTGCCATTCTTAGAAGCTAACCAGAAATAAACTCTTCTGGTTTTAGTTTGATTACTAGAAGACAAGAGTCTAAGCAAAATGTTTAGGTGGAATTGGATATTTTCCAGGCCAAGTGTGATGAGAAATTCAAGTGGCAGTAATGGGAATGGATATGATGTAATGGTTGCACCATCAAACCAGGGATGGCTGACTTGGATCCTATTTCTGTTTTCTTGAAGCAACTTGAGAAGTAGTAGCTCTTGGAGGGCAGAAGGGATATTTCAGAATCTGTCTCTCATCTCAGCTCTCTGTATTTGTTCAAACTTCAGAAGTTCACATTTTTGTTATGGTAGCTCTTTGCTTTTATTGCAGTGAAACTGTATTGGAGCAGTCAGAGGGCTTCCTAAAAGTTAGATTTCAATCTTGCTCTCTTAAAAGGCTGCAGAAGTGGTTTATCAGATATTCCAGTCATGTTAACAGGGCTTCTGCAAAATGCAGCTGAAGATAATCATACTTTTTTCACCCCTGGGCTTATCTGTTCTGAAGCCTGACTGAGCCTAGAGCCACTCACTGCAATCACAGTTAGTGTAAAGCTGACTCCTAATTCACTTGCACACTCGCTTTGGCAGTCAATGAGAGAGATTGAATTTAAAGGTTTCAAATGCAGGCTGACATGGTTTGTCACTTTCAATCCTTTTTGACACCAGCCACGCAAATTAAAACTGTAACCTTCTGAGTACTTATTTACTGGGGAAATCAGAAAGAAGGTCACAGCACTATTCCTTTGGCCTGTGGCTTGTTTGACTTTTCTTGCATGTACTTAAAATTTATGTATGTGACCTTTCTGCCCTCTGACTTCAAGTATAATTAAGAAACAGAAGAATTTAGGATGCACTTTTGTTTAAAAGATTCAGGTATCAAAGTTCAGAGTCGAGAAGGGTCTGTAAAGTATTCAGTGTGGTACTGCATGACTTTTTAATTAGTATTTAGCAGGGTTCAGTAAAAAGCATGTTTAAATAGATTAACTGGTAACTGACGCACCTAATATTTTATGGTGAATTAACTGACTGTTCTTAGCTGAGCTCTGCAGGAATCTTGCAAGCTTAATGTTTACATTATTAATACTGTTTATCAAATAGGAGATAAAGTACAGGGCTTCTCTACTGGGCACATGGAATATCTTGATAGAGTGGTGTGGTCTACCCCTGAGTCCTGGGAAGGCAAGTCTCACCCATGCCATGGGAGCTGTTTGGTAGGGGTGGTGATAGTTCTGGGAATTATTTTAGAGCCATATATTTCTAGCCAAGTGTGATTTTTTTTTTTCCCCAAGTGTAACAGTATCTAGAAAATTAATATCTTTATGGCCTTAAGCTAAAGCCATAAGGGCATACGGACTCAGGAATTTAATTTTCTTGTGACAATCTACTTACAGAAGTCCATATGTCTTAATCTTTGAAGAAATCATGGAAAAATACAACACTTTGCAAGTTTGAGAAGGTCTGTAGGCCTCTTGCTAGTCTGATTGGTGTGTGAAAGGGATCTTTGACTTGTGCTTTGAGAGCCTGATTGCCTTCAGGAGTGAGTGAAGGTGCAGAGAGGCCCTGAAAACTGATGGTGAAATATCTGGCCAAGAAGTACAGATGAAAAAATGCACAATGCTTTAGCAATAAAAATCTTAATATCTTAAACCAGGTATAAGGACCAGTAGATTTTGTGTGTCTTGACATCTCTGCCTGAGAATGAGTTGCATTTATGGACATTTGATCCCTGCTAAATTGTTAAGCTCTTTGAACTGTCAATGACTTGGGCTGTGCAGTAGCTGTAGGTTGGCTGTTTATGCAAAGGAACAAATTAAAGAGCAGTAACTAGAGAGGTAGCATGAAGAAGCATTGTTAGATTGATGTATTTTTGTACCTCAACAGCTGAGCAGTGCATGTTTTATTCTTTGCGTGTTTCTCCTATCTTAAAATTTTCCTTTGCTTAAACTTGCCTTTGTCATATTTATCACTTATGATTCTTTTATGTTGTGTTGATGTTTTTCAGCATTTTTCCTTATTGTCAAGGCAAACTTAAGAAACTAGGCAGTTAAATGGATTTCCTTTCTATTCTCCATCTCTAGTTGTTATTTGCTGGATGCCTTTCATTTCTTATTTTGATGTGTTTATCAGACTTTTGGCTGCAGGTAGCAGCTCAACTTCAACAAAGTTGCAAGGCAGCAAAAAAATGTCAGTTTAATTCTTGTAGATGGTAAATCTTTCACTTTTTTTTTTGGCTTGCATAGGTGTTCTTTTATAGATCTTTATTTTCTAGGAAGAATTTGTTGACAAAGTAATTGGAAACCTAAAAGATTAGAAATCATTTCAGTGAACCCATTGTACTTGATCCAACAGAAAATTTGTTATAACAACTGCTGCTGTGCTGATCTTGGTATAATACAGCGGCAGTGAAAACCTGAAGTTGCAAATCCTTTGAGGATTTACTGATTTTCTTTGACTTTAATAATCCAGCAGGATTGTTCAAAAGGAACAGTCTGAGCTAGATGCCTTTATGTGGACAAGGCAGAAAGTATAGGAAAATGTCTTAAGTACTGTGTGCAGTTTCAGACACCACAATATAAATCACAATATAGGAAAGAAGTAAGACTATTGCAGGGTGTTCAGAGGAGAGGACTGTGAAGATGAATGGTCTGGAGGAGAAGCCATATGAGATGTGGCTGAGGTCACTTGGTCTGTTCAGCCTGGAGAAGAAGGGACTGAGGGGAGACCTCCTTGCAATCTGCAAGATCCTCATGAGGGGAAGAGAGGGGCTGGCACTCATCACTGTGGGGGACAGTGGCAGGACCTGAGGGAAAGGCCCGTCAGGGGAGGTTTAGGTTGGATATTGAGAAAATACTGTTCACCTGACAGAGCTCAAGAAATATCTGAACAATGCTTTTCAGCCACATGGTGGGATTCTTGAGCTGGTCTTGTGCAGGGCCAGGAGTTGGACTTCAGTCCTTGTGGGTCCCTTCCAAGTCAGGATATTCTATGATTCTGTAAATTGCTTCTCCTCTCACTGCTGCCACATTTGTTGAATGCTTGGAGAAGAAACGTGTGTCTGTAGCCTTTTATTGCCTCAAACCATTCAGTAACTGTACTCTGGGAAGCAGATGTGTTTGAAAGCAAAAGGTTTTAGATGTTTTCAGCCAGTTTTTCCTACTGCTTTGGGAAAAATGATGATTTTCAGATGTAGAAATGGAATGACTGCTTCTAATGTGGTCATTCTTCCTTTCATGTGTCCTTTTCTGTTTGCTGGTAGTGGACAAAAGTTTTTGTTACTGGTTCATTTTGATCCATGTCCTAATTAACTAGAGGTGGTCAATACCAATCTTGATGTGTCCCTGGTAAGAAGCCCAGTTTCTGCTCCCTGCAGTATTTATTTGAGGGTTAAGGAGATTTTTGTTGCCTTTCTTCTGCTATTAAGCAGAAATGCTGTGGTGTCCTCTCTGCTGACTACAGTGATACAGCTCCATGGGGTAAAGCAGTGAAGTAAAAAATCGCCCTTTCCTTCTCTGTCCACCTCCAGACTAATGCTAAATGATAAATTTCACTTCTGTTAAAGTGAAAGGCACTTTCACATGAAAGGTTTTCATGTCTCTTTGGTTATTTGACTTTTTATGGTGTTTAACTGTACCTCATCTCCCCTCCTGAGCTTGAAGGGAAGTAGATTTTTCTCAGCTATAGAAACACAGTTTGGATATGATGGTCTTAATCATTTGTAGAGTCATGAAAGTTCAGAAAGCATTTTTTCACTTTATTAAGTATCCAACTGCTTCATGACCACTTCCAGCCTATTATTTTAGGCTCAATAAGTCCTAATTTTGAAGAAACCTGGTCACAGATCAGTTTTCTGTCTTCCTTTAAAGGGTTCCCCAAAAACTTTATGGTATTTGGAGATGTTTCTCAGAGGAAAAGTATTTGTTCTTAATGATTGGTTCAGTTTCTCCATTTAAAGCCTGGTGTGTCTGGAGGAGCTAAGCTCCTTCCCAGCAGATGGGCTGCAGTGATACCTTTAGCCCTCGTTAACACTTGCTCCCTAGGTAGAGTTATCCCAGTAATATCCTAGGCTGGATAGTCTGCAAGGTGAAATGCAGCACCTTGGTACTAGATCTTAAAGACTGGAAAAGACTCTTGTGGTCCAATTTGTCTTGTGTTACACAATTAGTCTTAAAGATTCTTTTTGCCTATCATATACCCTTGACCTTTTTATTACACCATGAATCCATGGTCTGGAAAAATGATTAGGTTTTTATTGGCCTACTGTATAAAGGCATACAATGAAAGATTTATCATGTTTTTAAGGCTTGCTGTATCTGTTCTTTAGACCTTTTTGTTTCTGCAGGCACCTGAGTCCTCACAGAAGCCTGTTAATACCATGTGAAACAAATGCTGGGAATGATGTAAGTGTAGTCATTAAGTGCTTGTGAGGGATGTGGTGGTTTTGGCTGGGGTCAAATTTTTTTTTCCCAGTAGTCATTGTGGGGTTGTTTTGGATTTGTGATGAAAACAGTGTTGATAACACAGGGATGTTTTCATTACTGCTTAGCAGAGCTTACACAGAGGCCTTTTCTGCTCATTCAAGGCGTTTTCTCCTCCTCACCCCACTGGTGAGGAGGCTGGGGAGTGAGCAAGGAATGGGGTGAGACACAGCTGGGACAGCTGACCCCAACTGACCCAAGAGAAGTTCCAGACCATATGGCATTGTGCCCAGCATATAAAGCTGGGGGGAAGAAGGAAGAGAGGAAGTTTTGGAATGATGGTGTTTGTTTTCCCAAGTCACCATTATGTGGGATTGAGCCCTGCTTTCTTGAGAATGGCTGAGCACCTGCCTGGCCACGTCAAGAGATGGATGAATTGTTTTGCTTTGCTTATGTGTGTGGATTTTGCTTTACCTACTAATAAACTGTCTTTATCTTGACCCACAAAGTCTATTAATTTTACCCTTGCGATTTTCTCCCACATCCTCTTGGGGGGAAGGGAGCACCTATGTGGGGTTTTTCTGCTAGCTGGGGCTAAACCATGACAGAGAATTAATGACCTCTGATGAATTTTTCCAGCCTTTTATTGTCTGTGAATTTTAGGATCTTGGGTGATTACAAACTATGCATATGAGCACACTTTGGAAAGAGTAGAAGCATTCCACAGTGGGTTTTCCTGCAAGATTCCAATTCAGCATCTTACAAGTAGTGATGCAGAGCTATTGACGATGCAGCTCTTGCAGAACGATTTTTGAATGCGTCTTTGCCAGGCAACTCCATTATGATTAGGGCACTAGTTACTAGAGAGGGCATTGTGTGTGTTTCATTTTTGGGGGAGCTGTTTCGGGAGGGTTTCAGAGCGTTTCGGGAATTATTTCTGGAGCGGTGCCAGGAGGGGGCGACAGCGGCCCGGCCCTGCGGGGCTGCCGGGACCGGGTGTGATCCCCGGGAGAGCCGGGGTCGGGGCTGTGGGATCGGGGCTGTGGGACCGGGTGTGATCGCCGGGAGCGCCGGGATCGGGGCTGTGGGATCCCCGGGAGCGCCGGGATCGGGGCTGTGGGACCGGGTGTGATCCCCGGGAGCGCCGGGATCGGGGCTGTGGGATCGGGTGCGATCCCTCGGGAGAGCCGGGATCGGGGCTGCCGGGACCGGGTGTGATCCCCGGGAGAGCCGGGATCGGGGCTGTGGGACCGAGTGTGATCCCCGGGAGCGCCGGGATCGGGGCTGTGGGATCCCCGGGAGCGCCGGGATCGGGGCTGTGGGATCCCCGGGAGCGCCGGGATCGGGGCTGTACAAACGCGTGTGAGCCCCTCGGGAGGGCCGGGCTCGGGTGTCGGCCCCTCGGGAGAGCTGCGCTCGGGGCCGTAGGGATGGGAGTGATCCCCGGGAGAGGCGGGAGTGGGCTCGGGGCCGTAGGGATGGGAGTGATCCCCGGGAGAGGCGGGAGCGGGCTCGGGGCCGTAGGGATGGGAGTGATCCCCGGGAGAGGCGGGAGCGGGCTCGGGGCCGTAGGGATGGGAGTGATCCCCGGGAGAGGCGGGAGTGGGATCGGGTGCCAGCCCCTCCGGAGAGCGGGGTCGGGGCCGCGCGGCTGCCGGCGGTGCCGGTGCCATCGGGGTTGCCCTGTCGCAGCAGCTCTCGCAGCCAGATGTGTCCTGGCTGTCCCCAAGGCGCAGGTGTGTCCCTGTCCTGCTGCAACCCCAGCCCAGCCCCCGCGGCCGCTCGCTCCCTCCCCCGCGGGGGAATGGGGGCCGCAATCGGAAGAGTAAAAACTACAGAACTCTGGGTGAAGAGAGGATACTTTGATAAGCAAGGTACATGCTGCACACACAAGCAAGTGAAAGCAAGGAATCCATTCTCCGCTTCCAATGAGCAGGCAGGTGTTCAGCCATCTCCAGGAAGGCAGGATTCCATCACAGCTGGCTGTGGCTCAAGGAGACAAATGCTTCCACCTGGAACATCCTCCTCCTTCCTTATTCCTTCCACTCCAAATGTCCACCTCTTCCTTCTGCCCCTCACTTTATATGTTGAGCATGATGCCATATCATACACAGGGATGGTTTTAAACTAAAGAAGGAGAAATTTGGATTATATATTAAGAAGAAATTCTTCTCTGTGTGCTGAGGCAGTGGCACAGATTGCCCAGAGAAGCTGTGGAAGCCTCATCCCTTGAAGTGTTCCTGGTCAGGTTGGATGTGGCTCTCAGCAGCCTGGTCCAAGGGAAGGCATCCCTGCCCATGGCAGGGGGTATGGAACTAGATGATATTTAAAGTCACTTCCACCCCAAACCCTTCTATGACTTGAAGTAGCTTTGACCTGTGGTGTTTTCTTCATGCATGCTTGAACTACTAAGACTGCTGTCAGTCCAATTTAAAAAACCTTGAATAAAATTTTAAAAGAAACTTTCCCAGACTTCTAAATTTGAAGGTCTTGAAATATTCCTTTATTAACCGCTGACGAAATGGAGAGTACAGAGAAATTACCTTAATGGTATTTATAAATTATGTGTTTATAGATGCACTTATATAGTTTGCAGACCTGAAATAACAGTCCTTGTTTGAAATCCTAAGTAATAGTTGACATAGTTCAATATAATATTAATTAAAAATGCTGGTGTGCATTTCTTTACCACATAAGTGGCAAGTAGCTGGCTGTGGGATCAGGTCTATAAAGAACTCCTAGTGAATTATCCTTTAGATTAATGCCCTGATAGTGGAAAATGGATGTGATTTGCTTTCTTAACTTTTATAGTTTAGACTTCACTGGTGTGGAGCATTGTGCTAATATAATGTATTTTCTGCCTCTGAGTAGGTTGTAGGTCCTGAAGGTACCAATCCCTTATTCCTGTTCATGTGTTCAAAGCAATGAACAAAGCTTCCAATGTCTGCCTGGGCTAGGAGGCTGCTTGCTCTGATGCCTTGCATGAGGCTGATGCTGAGTATTTATTTAGTTACTCTAGGCAATAGCTAAAGTACTCAACTTGCTGGATAGCTTCCTGCTTGGTCATTTTTCTGGGGAAAGCAGTGAAATGGATAGGAAATATCTGAAACAAAAGTACTTTTTTTTTCTCACTTGGATAAAGTATAAGGTAAAACTGTAGGTTTAATTCTTTACTGTTCTTTCAGAGTATTTTGCTTAACTTTGTATTATTGCACTGGAGTAGTAGTAACTGGCTAGAGCTCAACCCTGAAGCCTGTATTTCAATAAGTGTTTTAGCAGTGACTTCATTATTTCTAAGTCTGTGCAAATGATGCTAATCACTAGGTATGTCTTGTCAGCATCTGGATGAGGTATTTTTTGGCTCATCATTTGGAAAGGTTTCATAGCTGCTATCAAAGCTTAGATTTGAAGCTTTTCTGCAGAGTCATTGGAAAGGAGCTGAGTGGAGGGAATGCAGAGAGCAAACGTAGTTCCTTTATTCAGGTTTGGTACCTTAAACATGGCTGTGCATACTGTTAGTAATGGATGTCAAGCTGTGCTGTAATAAAGCAAATGTTAGCATTATTTTTCTTTCATTTTATTGATGACTAATCAGCTGTTTGAGCTGTATCAATAATAGTCAATCAACTTTTTGTTATAACACCTTTTCCCCTTACTGTACTTCATCCTCAAAACAGCCATCCTGACATGGGAGAAATTTTATGTGTACCTAATTGAAATCCTAACAGAATAGTGAATGCAATTTCAAGCTAAGCCACAAAATGAAGAAATAAGAGCAGATGGCCCCTTCAGAAAAATAGATTAAACAGAATAGATATTCCTGGCCAGCTACATAGTTAATCTCATGCTTCTTGTCAAGGGGTACTGCCAATACATAATTATTATGCAAGGGTAAAGTAAAAGCTGTATGAATTTAGTGATAAAAGATTTTCTTCATTCCCAGTTCTTTCTGAAAGTTTAGTGTTACGGTCATATTTTAAAGTTACAGTTATAGCAAGTATGAGTCGTAATCTGTTAAATTAGTTGTGTCTTGCTTTAGAAAGGGGTCCTGTAAAAAGAGCAGCTCTGGGAATGTAGTTCCATTTATGATCTACGAAAATTCATGGTAGCATTTCTGGTATCTTCTGGCTCTGTGACACACTGATGATTGAGTCTTTAAACCCACATGTCAGATTTGGTAGAGGGATTTGGGAGTGTGTCTCTCCTGTTGGCACAAGAAAGAGTTTCTCTTCCCTGTGGTTAAATGTTCTTTTCAGACCTATTAGTGGACAGTCAGATTTTTCAGTTAAGTGAAGCACCTTTATTTCTTGGGTGTATGCAAAGTAACACATTCCAGCTTCTTTAGGTTATTTTGGTGGTTACTCTGTATGTGACTGGACATGTCATTCCTGCACTTGCTCTAAGGTCAATGTACAGAGAGGGAGAGGTGAGATTTGAAACCTAGTAACACACGACCTTTTCTCTAGGAAGACTTCAGGGGTGCACAAGTACCCATTGCAACTGTTAGAGTTTCTTCCCAAATGCACTTTTTTTGCTTTGTTTCTCTCAAGTAGCAATATAAAAGTCTTGCCCTATTAATTGGTTATTGCTGTCTCAGCTGTCCTTCATCTTTTAGGTACCCAGACTCAAAATTTCTTAAGCAGCTGTATTTTTTTAAAATTCATTCTCTTTGTCCTCTGCCACATCTAGAAGATAGCTTCATTCTGTACTTGTGGAAAATGGAGCATCAACATTTTCTTTCCCATATAAAGGCAATTTAAGCATCACTGAATCAAGAAGTAATGGCACCTCAGGTAGTTTGCGTTGGCACTTTTCTTATTGTTTCTTGGCAGACAGAAGTGATGAAGGAGCAGAAACTTGAATAGATGGGGCTGTGAAGGCAGTGGGGGACAGGCAGGGCAGGTGTCTGGTTAGAAGCAGCTTCTGCAGGTTCCCAGCATGGCTGTTAAAAATATGACCAGTTTTGTTTTTGCTGTCTCACCTTGAATGTAGGTGAACTTCCTGGCTGTCAATTGTTCTACTGCACTCAAAGGTGTCAGCTGTTTTGTGCCCATGACACTTTGTAGTAGTTGATTCTCAGTGTTATAATCTGTAGAAATGTACTGAAATATGCTATTTAAACCATTGAATATAGGAATTACTCCCCTAAGAACCCACGGGCTCATCACTGGGAAAAAGTGTTCAGTGAAAGCTGGCATTCTGAAATTAGCTGGATGAGAACTAAAACAGAAACATGTCTAAAGTTAATTTATCAAATAATTACGTGACATAATTTGGCTGCAGTAAAACTCAGGCATCACATTTTAGATTTCTATATAAACATTTGATTTTAAACTGTCTTCAAAACAAACGAGTAAGGCAAATGAATTTGCAATGTCTTGACTGCTGAGTAGTTGCACAGAACATGAAGTTTTCCTGATTCTTACAGTTATACCATAACCATGTCTGTTGGAAAGAAGCTTGGACTTTTAAAAATACTTTTTACTGAAGAAAGATGCTTTTTGTAAACAAATTTACTAAGTCACAATATAACTTAACCAGAAGGAGCTGATTAGTTCCATCTAAGGTAAACATGAAAATATTTTCTTTAGAGAAAGATTTTGAGTCAGAGCTGTTTCTTATGGCAAGTAAACCCATACCATAAATGCTACTAAAACTGTAGTGTATTTTAGCTTTGTGTGTTTCAGCAAAAGCTTGCTGGCATAAGTTGGTAGTTACTTCATATATTTATGCAGGTATAAAACATTATATAGCATGGTTTGTTTCAGTTTTTCTTAAATTTGGAAAGATGCATACTGTTCTATTAGGTGAATGCTAGACATACTAGTTTAAGAAAAAAACCTTTTCTTCATAGATGCCATGAAAGCTGAAAGATTGCCTTCCTCAGGGAAGGTGCTGCATGGACAGGCACATGGTCCTACAGAGGCAGAGATTTATTGCAGCTGTAGATGTGGCTGCTTTCCTGCAAAAACTTGTCTGTTGAAAGATATTTGGTCCTTTCCTTAAGATTGGCAGCTGGATTGAGTCCCTAAAATAGACTTTCAAATTTTATAACACTTCTAGGGGAGTCTGATCTTGTTCTACAATTTTGCAAAGTGGTTCAACTAATTTCATGAAAATAAGTTTATGAGAATAATATTTGGAAAAAAATTGAATGTGCTAGCAATATGCATTATTCTGTGTAATATGTGTCTTCATCACAGAAAAGAATTTGGATTTGCCTGCTATTGAGCACGTGAAAGGGATTGTAATTAATGTTATCCCTCTGCTAGTTAGTTTTTGACTTGGATGTTGGAAGTTTTTAACATCCAATTTGTATTGAAGCTCATACAAAAAATTACCACACAAATTTATTTAAGCTGCACTTTCCCATAGGACGGTAAATGTTCAAGCTGCATTTGTATGTTTTTCCTGCCAAGTTACATTACTGCAGCCCAGGACTATAATGGGTGACAAAAATAAAAGTACTGCTTACAATAATTTTCTCAAAAGTGGTGCTTTACCTCTTTTATCTGCTGGCAGTGGAAGTCATGGCCTTCTGAAGGAATCATGAAATGGTTTGTGTTGGAAGGACCTTAAAGGTCATCTAGGTACAATCCCCCCTGCCATAGGCAAAGGACACCTTCCACAGACAAGGACCAGCTTGTTTAAAGCCCATCCAACCTGGCTTTGAGGTTTGAGGATTAGGGTTGTGTTAAACTAATCCAGGATGGTGTGTTGGAATCAGTCCCTTTTCTTTTACATGTGCCAACCACAGTCCATAGGTTTGTTTCCTACGTCTGTGGATCAGAAGGCACAAATGCTTTAGGTTGTTACCTTTTTCTTAAATATTAGGAAAGCATTTTTAAAATTTGTGTTTTATTTTTTTGTTTTGCAGAGTAAAATATACAATTCATCTATTTTATGACCCATGACATAGACCTGTTTTTGTGGTTTTTTGTTCTTTCTATACAGGATTACTTTTTCACAGCTTACTTGCACATCAATAGTTTCTGCTTTAGTAAAGAAAGTTTCAGATGTAAAATTTCTCAGGATTCTGAGAAATTTACATCAAAGGACCAAGAAGCTTGTGTTAAAAATCAGCAATATGAGAAAATTACAAACTGTAGGTTGAAATGAGATTATACATGAAGGTTACTCCAGTCTATGCTGTTTTTAATGGTTCATCTTTTAGAGGCTCTAAGCAGTGATTGCATTCACTTTCTGAGTTCACTCAGTGCAATGCCACAGAATAATAGCTGTTTTTTATCAATTCTGCAGTAAGGTTGAGGTTATACTTGTTGGTAGAGCTTATGTAGGATCATTTGGTGTGAGTTTAAGTCATAGCAGTGTCTGGGGCTAACTCTGAATTTCACTGAATTAAATATAAGAATTTAAAAACACGATAGATATTTGCAATAGCTTTATCTCTGTTCCTTTCCTTAACTCTGTGTGAAATATGGACAGTGACAAGTTTTTATTGGACAGAAAATGCATTTTGGACAATGTTGCATTCTGGGAAGCAGTGGGAAGAGCTGCATGCTGTGTGCATTTTCAGCCTTGCACAATGGAGAGGGAAAACAATGGACTGCTGTACCCTGGGTCTGTCCATATCTGTTTCTCTGGACTGTTCTAGCATTCCTTTGATAAATGAATAACATTGATTTCTACCATGTTTTCAGGTAACAAATCATGGCTTTCTATGTTCCAGTATTTCATGAGAAATAAATCTTGGGCAGGGGGAAGAATGTATTAGGGCCAGTACTTTTTTAAAACTACCAAAGATGGAACAAATCTTTCCTCCAAAAAAAAAAAGTTCAAAAAGAAAAGCAGCAGAAATCAAGACACTTGCTAAAACTTGCATGAGAGGAAGGATCACCATTCCAAAGTGCTGGCAGTGCTGTTCTGGTGCAGCCCAGGTACTGGTGGCCTTTGCAAGTTCACCTTCCTGCTTGGAGCTTCAGGTCCTCTTCTGCAAAGCTGCTTTCTGGCTGCTTGGTTTCCAGGCACGGTGTTCTCTTGCATGGGGTTGTTCCTCCTCAGGCACGGGACTTTGCACTTCCCTTTGAGCTGCACAGGACTGCTGCCCATTCCTCCACCTCTTGCAGGCACTCTGAGTGTCATCACAGCCCTCTGGTGTTTGGATCACTCCTGGTTTTCCGTTGTGCAAAGCTGTTGAAACTGCACTCTGTGCCATCAGCCAGATCACTGATGAGCATGTTAAATATCATAGACCCTCAGAGCTCACCACTGATGTCTGGCCCCTGCTTGTGATGCCCCTGACAGAGTCCTTTGAGCCAGGCAGGTCAGTTTTCAGTTTTCATGTCTCTATCCTGTGCCTCATCAGTCCACATGAGGATGGGGTGTGGGAAGCTTATCAAAAGCCATACTACAGATGGGGTGGACACATCAACTCTTGTCTCATCTCACATTGTTCATAGTGCTGTTTGTTGTGTGTGATTTCCCTGCCATAAATTTGTGCAAACTGCTCTCATCTTGGCCTTCTGTGCTTGGAAATTGTTTTCAAGAGCTCTTTACTACATCACCTTCCAAGAAATCAAGGTGAGTTTTACCTTGCTGTGGTGTTCCAAAACCTTCTCTCTGCTCTTGAAGATAGGGCTGCTTTGCCTCAGGCATCAGTGAAATTCCCTGATGACCATAACCTTACAAAAGCAGTGGCCTATTGATGACAGCAGCCAGCTTTCTCAGGATTTGTGTATGTTTCCTGAAACTTCTGCTTTACTGATGATTTCAAGACTTACAGAAAGTGTGAACTGGGTTTTACTGATATTTATCAGTGGGATATGACACATTACTGAATTAAGGATTGCCAGAGTGTGAGGCTCTACTATGGCCTTCTGTCATTGGGATGGAGGCTCCTGGCAAAGTTGCCTAAAAATGATTTTTAGAGAAGTAAAAGATAACACTTGGTTTTGCTGATGGCTCCATAAATCTTGCATAATGCTAAGTAAACAGCTGTTCACTTATTTGTGTAACTATCAGTTATACAAAACACAGGGATGTGTTTTGTTAGCATAGCTATCTTCTAGTATTAAATATGGTTTGTTTGAATTTGCTGGCAGATCTTTAGGCTGCAGTCTTTGCCAGTGTCTTAAAGTGTGATCTTAATAGTGCTCAAGTCTATCTGTTGTAGGGATCAACAGCTGGATGTGTTATGGCTACTGCTTCACCTTGGCAATAGTTTAAAATGTGATATTTGCATATTGAGCTGCAGGTTGTGTCCATTTTTCAGCTGAGATCTGATTTACACCTTTTCTTGTGAAAGTTGTCAGAGGAGTCTCAGAAGGTTCATAGTACTCTGCAGTGCTGTGTACATGATAAGGAAGGAAGATTATGGGCCCTTCTTGATGTCTCACCAAAATGTCAAGTGAAATCTTGTGTAAGAGCTACGTGGCTGTGTTCATATGCTGAAATGAAAAAAGCGGAACCGCTGCTTGTAAGGACTCTTGATACAGAATATTAATTTCATTTTGCCTGGGTCCTATGCACCAAGTAGTTAAAGATGCTCTGTACATTGGATTTTTTTTTTTTAAGTTACAGAACAAATGAGTTGACTTTTTGTAGTTAGTGGACGCCTGACCTTGCTAATTTAGAAATATTCATGCTTAAAGAAAGATCTGCAGTAGGTAAACGTACAGTAGGTACAGTGGGTAAATCATACAGCTGATTTTAGCATTTTATTATAAGTTATCTTCACAATGAGATAAATAATTTTCAGTGGAGTAGGTTGAGGTTACGGGACTGATGTCTGCATCTACCTCTTGTTTTCTTCCTGAGCAAGACTGATTAAACATCTGTTAATACCTTAGACATGATTTTGACAGTTCCTACGGTGGTGCTTCCTACCTTACTGCTAAAATATTAATGAGTCTAAACAGATTTTAGTGAAGTAATTTTTGATTTGAAGGTAATGGGTGTTCATTTAGTTTTGAATTGCTTAAATAAAAAAGCATATTCAAAATATTTGTCGTATTGGTGACTGAAATGTATTTTCAGATCAGTACAGATAGTAGTACATAGACTGAAAAATAGAACTTTTAATGCCTGTGAATGCAATTTAAATAAAGATTGGTTTGAGTCCTTCAACAGGGATATTATTATTAATTTGAGGATTCTGAATGCTGTAGACATCATTCTGGCATGAACTGCTTATTTTATTGTAAATTGAAATTAGATTCATTGTCAGTTGCTTTTACAAAATTAAGGTGGCATATGAAAGACAGTTATTTGGAATTCAACTATTGTAATAATGAGCATTAGTTGAAACAAATTAGTGTGTTTTCTTTATGCACAATTCATGCTTTTAATGCATTACTTTCTCTGCCAGTTAAGAATTAGGACCTATTATGGATGCAAAACTTGCAATTTTTAAAATGACTTTTTAAAGGATTAAAATGTTGGCTGAGGAGAATAGGTGAAGTTTTCTGAGGCTTGTAAAGGAATGGGGGTGGGTGCATTAATAGAAAAACTGCATTAAAAATTGAAAATTCTGTTGCATTTTTTATTTGTGTTTTAGACCCATTTCAGGATAAGTCTAAATGTTTCCATTCCACATATATTTAGTTTCCTTATTTTAAACATTTTGAGACTATTTTTGTTTGATTACTTTAGTTCCCTAATTTTCCCTTTTTTCTTCTTTTTTTTTTTCTTTTTTTAATGGAGACGCACTAATTAGCATTTACTTTGGAAACATCTTAGAGGATAGAAAAAGGGATATTTGTCTAAGCATTTACTCATATCAAAAAATGTTTAGTTGCTGAACTTAATTGTGTGTTTTTCTGGAGGATATGGATGCCATATATAGTCGAAACTGGGAAAATCTGCATTTTTTGTGAATGTCTACACAGAGAAACTGCTTTGAAGCAAACTAGACTATGCTAGACATGTTTTAAGATACTCAAGGGTAGGAGGCTAAGGTTGCCTCTCCTGTTTAGTGCAAAAATTGGGAAGGTTGTGCAGCTTCATGCTGATCAAGAGGACAGGGAATGAGTAGTAGGTCTCTTAGAGGCTGTTGTAAGGAAGTCTGTGAGGTTTATTTCAGCAAACCTTTTGGAATGTATTAAAGCCTTGGTGTGGTGATTCTAGTTCAAGTTGGTTGTGCAGTACTGTTTTCAGCTCAAAAGATGAGAAATATTGGTTGGAGAGGTGCTGATTCTAAGAACTTTTAATCATCCCCCTAGCAGGGCAGGGAATAAAGGAGTCCAGGGTAAAAGATGTATAATCTAAAGCACAATCAAGACCATTTTACTACTGCAATAATGAGATTAAGGTCTCATCAATTTAATTAAACTTAGAATTGTAATTGGGTTCACCATCTTGTGTACTCTGGATTTACAGAACTCCAGGAAGGTCTGTGGGCAATTAGTCAGCACCCAGCACAGCAGACTTTTATGACTTGGCTTCGTTGGGAAAATTTAAATATTTTTTTTAAGAATAGGTATTCTTAAGATGCGTCTTCTTGGATAAATTGTGGGTTTTGCCACAGTGAAAAATTCCAAATAAATAGTATGGAATGCTGATATTGTCAGGTTTTGTCCATTAAAGAAAAACTTTTTTTTTTTTTCTGAAATTCCTCTGCAACTGACTTGGAGCCCCCTTTTCCTGTGGGAGCTTGTCTCTTACCAAAGCTTGACTGTGTTCCTTAAAGGGGGTCTTCATAATATGCAAACTACTAAGTTAAGGTCTGTTTTTTGTAGTACCATCACTTTGATTTGTTTCTGATGTGAAACCAAAAGGAATCATGCTGCCAGGGGAAATGGCCATTGAGCTCAGTGTTCTGTCTCCATCAATGGGCAGAAGCAGTGAGTTTTCAAGGGCTAAAAGGACAGGGGAAATATGTAAAGATACTTAGCCTTTAGTTTGACTTAAGAGCTTTCTGAATTGAGGAGGGTGTGATTTTAAGTCAACTGTGAAGTTGTGAGAATTCACTGAGAAATGTTATTGCTGTTGGGCTATGCTTCAGTAGTTGTACAACATGCTTGATTGAGTCTAAATTTTGATGTTTCCTTTTCTTAGATACAAGGCAATAAAATTGCCCAAATAAAGCAAAATCTATTGCTTCTATCGTATAATGTTAGTAATTCTCAAACCCGCTTGATTTAGGAGTATTTTTTAAGGATAATGTAATTCTTAGAATATTTTCACTTTCAAAATGAATGTGGAAACTACTTCTAGTGCAATTGCAGTGCAGTTCCATCAATGCCCTGTTCTCTTAAGCTGTGATCAGGTGGTTATCCTTGAATGAGCCTTGCATTGTTCGCTTTTTCTTCCACCTAAAGCAGGAAAAATTAGTACAAAATTATTTGTATATGATGGTGTTTTTGGTAAGACATCTGAATCTCAGGAAATAAAGTAGAAGCTTTCGTAGGGATTTGCAGGCAAATTGACCTGGTTTCTGTTTCTCCTGGTCTTGTGTAAAGGAAATATTGCCTTAAGGACAAATGCAGTAAACATTTCTGTTTACTTTGAGATTGACATTAGTTCTTATATTTATTATATTGATTTACTACAGACAAATAGGGCATCACTTTGCTCAGCATTAAACACAAGTATTTATATTGGCTTAGCTGAGGGAGCTGGAATCCTGGATTGTACTTCTGCCCCAGGAAGATTAATTCTAATTGAAGAATAATATGAAACATTTATTCTTTGTCATTATCTGATGTATCTACCACTGTTATTTGGTGAATTAACTGAGGACTAATCATTGCTTAGATCTCTGCTATGATTAAATCTAAAGAAAAAAATCCATCCATGCAGTTATTACTGCATGCAGTTAAATTCCCGTTGCATTAGCTGCATCCTTGGTCTGAGAACATGAGATTTTAATCTCTAGCATTATGGGAAGCTTTAATCACATGTTTATTTACTGTTTGAGATCTAGGGAATGGCATTGCTTCATATAGCAAAGCAGTGCAGAATGTAATCTAAGGATTAAGAAAAGGCAAATCTTCCTATCCATTTGACCTTGAAAATCTGATTGGATTTCCTGTGTGATCTGGCATGATTTTTCCCTAATTATCTAAAGCTTGATGTATGTGAATGATATTGCAAGAGCTGTGCAGATATGGATAAAATTGTAATGCTTAGCTGTATTTCCTGTTCATCTTAGATTTCAAGTGCAAAGAAATAAAAAAAAAGGAAAATCTAAGATAAAATGTGATCAGTGGACTGGACTTTGTTCATACAAAACTAAAGTCGTTTACAACAGCAATGAAGAGGCAGAAAGTCTTAAATCAGTTTGATTAACATTAGACCATAACAGGAAAAAATTACTTAATCTTACTTTGCATTGCTTTGGCAATGGGCTATGGCTGTTTGTTAGTAAACTAATTTGTCTTTAAAACAAATGGGGAAAATTGTGATCCATTTTGCTGAGAGCTGATTTGCAGCCTCTTAATGGGTTTCAGTAGCTTCTTCAAGGAAAAAAAAAGAAAAAGTTGTTTAAACAGTGCAAGTAAAAGAATAAAGGGTTTTTGCTTAAAATGGTCAATGAAGTGTGTAGATACTTGGCTTAGGAAAACTGATTTTTGGAGTAAGTAATGGGTTTCTTTTAATTATTACTTTAGTGACTTGAAGTTTAGCATCTACTAGAGCAAGAAGAGAATGGTCTTTTTATGTTTTTTATCAGCTCAAAGCAGTCCCATAATATGAGCATATTTAGCATTAATCACATTGTTGCAAACAAGTCCTTCAGATACCAATTCAAATAACTTTTCTGAGCTAAAGTATTTAGGAAATACAATGTAGCACTGTATTGATCTCTTAAGGGATTTATGCAGCTGGCTCAGCTGAAGAATGTTACTGAGGTAGAGCTCTGTGCTTAACTCTTCTACTGCATTTTAAGTGCATCTGAGGTGTCTGAAACAACTCATTTCCAGGTGTAATATTTTTTGGCTATTTCTAGGAAGTTCCTTAAGCCACCCCTGATTCATAAAGTTGTGATTCTCACTTTCAGCTGGGCAGGGGATTGCAGTGTATGTCATGCTCTGCATTTGGGGATAACAGCATATGACTCAACATGAGGAAACAAATTTTTGGCTTTGCCAGTTCATAAAAACTTGGTAGGCTTTGATGTTAAAGGTACTTTTATTTTGTAAGTTTAGATTCTTCAGGAAAAAGTCCTTTACTGTTACAATGATTACAGTGACTGAGAACTCATAAATGTCTTGCATCAGGCTGGGATCAGTCGAACTACCTGGGAGGTCTTGGTGCATTGCTCTGTCACAAAAGAAATACAGCTAAATGCATTAATTGAGTTTGATATTTAATGGAATTTAACTGTGCTTTTCTGACTTAGAAAAAATTTTAGTCCTAACATTTAAAATCAATACTAAATCAAATCATATCAAATTATGTTGCAGCTGCATTTGCTTCAGTCATTACAAATGGATGTATTTTTATTACAGTTTTAATAACCAGCATTTCATGGTGTAAAATATTGCTAAAGATTAGCAAATTGCTGGTCAGTTTTAAGCTTGAATATTTATACTAACAGTGTAACATCAACAGCAGCCTTAAAATTTAGTGTTGTATTTCTACGTGTATAACATAAAAGCCTTTAAGTACCTAATCTTGTTTTTCAAGAGAAATCAAAGAGCTTTGTCATTACTGCTCTTGTTACATGAGGAAAGAGCAGTGTTAGAGGTGTATCTCTATTTGAGTGCTGTGACAGTATTATGCTTTTACACCTGAATGTGATAGTTGGAAACTTTGGCTTTTAAATGGTACCAGTCACCTAATACCCGAGTGGGAACATCACACCCTATAAAATTTTAGTCTTAATATCACCTAGAAATGAGTTCCAAATTAAATTGATGTAACTTTACATTTGATTAATTGCCCATAATTCCCTAGTCTGGGAATTTCCAAATTTCCATTTTTACCTAGAGTTCAAATATTGAAATATTCTTGAATATTGAATATTCTTCAGTTGTTGTTAGCTGGTAGGATAATGGTGCTGGAGACATTTTTTTTTTTACTGAGCATGATGAAACAAAGGACATGCTGGAGCAAGGTTGCTTTGATAGAGCTTCTCCAGAATTTTTACATTGCTACAACCCATAGGAATCAAAAAGTTCATAGAGACTTGACAAGAAGTTTTGAAAGTACAGCTGGGGAATTCTTTTCCTTCAAGAAGCCTTCAGATAGTCTGAGGCTGGATTGACTTCCTTAGTTTTCAGGGACTGAACAGTAACTTGGATAAATTCTTTATTTCCTGTTTCGTGTTAGTGAAGTTAAAACTTGCATGGAAGATAAGTTTCAGTTATTAAAAAGATGTTGGCATCTTAATTTTTGTAGTGGTAAATTGAAATGGACTGGTATTCATTAAACAAATCTGCTGATAATGCATGGATTTTTTTCTGTAGTTAGAAATGTGTTGGTTTATTCTGTTTTTCATTGGACATGATTTCAAACCAGACTGTCTTCGAAAGTGTACTGAGGGCTGGTTTCTCTTGTATTTTTGATTGGTTTCTTTGCATTCAAGTTTTCATTACAGTCTCCTCTCAGCCTAAGATCACATTCCCATTAAAGAAACTGCAGGGTCTTGATGAATGTCCTTAATTTCTAGTGGTCCAGTAGAGTAGAAGGGTGTTTCTTGTTGTAAGAGTTGAACAAGATATATGGAGATACTTGTGGAGGACAAGTGCTAGATTCCCACAGCAGAACTTGTCTGGCACTTGTGAAATGGGATGGATTTTGGTGTGTGTTAACATCTTCAGTGCTGCAGCATGATGGACCCAATCCAGCAAAACTGCTTCAGTTCATCTCCCTCTATGTTCCTCATGAATCCCCTCTAATGAAATGAAATCTGCAGTTTTTCATTAGCACACTGGAGAGTCAATATTTGGAGAAAAGTATAATCAAGAGTCAGTTTTGTGTGTGCCTCTGGAATGAATTGAGTCAATGCAAGCCAGGGTTTGAACTTCTAAATCCCATTCCTAATAATGTCATTGTTGGTATAACACTAATCTCAGATTTTTGGGTATGATCTATGTGCCTCAATTACATTTCTGAAATTCCAGAAGATTACCTTGACATTTGTTCCTAAGTCCACTGTAGAAAGACACCATTAAAACTGATACTCTATTTATAGAAGAGGAATAAAATTGTTCAATATTAAACTATGCTATGTTTTTTTTTAATTTATACATGCTCAAAGGTATTTAGGAATAGTTTTCACTAATTGAGCCATATAAAAAAATGTATCCTAAGTGTTAAGTGAGTACAGTGTTTGCAATGCTAATTCCAGGTGCTGGTATAAACATGAATATACAAAAAAGGGAAACATGCTTTATCCTATTGGCCTTGTATAACCAATTACATGTATTGATTACACAATACATAAGTATGCCATACAGTATTAGCTTCGAAATTTATTTATGCTGAATTTGAAGATTCTTGGCTTTTAAATTGTTGCATTAAACTAAAAAATAACTTTTTCTTTAACAGAAATTGAAAAATTCCAAAAAGGGGAAGGAAAGGAAGAAGAAAAGTATATTGATGTAGTCATCAATAAGAATATGAAGTTGGGACAAAAAGTTCTGATTCCCGTAAAACAATTCCCTAAGGTAAGCGCAGTTTTCATATTTGATAAATGTAAGTTCTTATAAAAGATATTTCACTAGCATTTTAGCTATTCTTTAATGTAACATTTACGACTATTACCAGTCACTACTGTTACTCTTCTGCTGTCTGTTCTGTAAGAGCTCTAAGGTAGAAGTGATTCTACCTCAGAGCTCCTACATTCTTCATTTGTTGGAATAAATGTGCAGGAAAGTGGTGCTGGTCACACAAAACAGTATGTTGACAGCAATAATTGAACCATATTTTTGGGATAGCAGGAACCTCCTCTTCCGAATATCAAAAGGAAAAACCAGTTTTGAAGTTGAATCTGATGCCAGACTTTGAAACTTTCTTATTGTAGCTGGAAGTGCAGCTTAAAATGCACCATTAAGGAACTAATTGTGAAAATTTTCTTCTCATCCTCTTAAGTTTCAGCCATTGTTATTCTTGAATGAATTATAGCTTGATTGCTAAATTATGCAGTCTGTTCTGGAGGGGTAGAGACTGCTTCATTAATATCTTTGCCCACCATGAATTCTTAACACTTCTTTACTGCCAAGTATTATCCTGCACTAAAATATTGCTGCCTGGAAGCATTTATGCAACATTCAGTAGGCTGTGGAACTTTATTATTTTGGTGCTGCTTAAAATTTTAAGGTTAATGTTATGACAATCAGATTAGCATTTTTTAATTTGCTTGAAATGGCTTTTTCTTCCTACTCAAAATTTCAAGACTGTCTGTTCATGGAGAGGGAAAAAAGTCACCATTCTTCCCTCCTATTTAGGAAAACCTTTTGTAATTGTTTTTTTTTTTCTGCACAGTATTAGTGTTTTTCTCACAGGCCTGTGCAGGATAACTTGCAGGGATTTCTTTGCTGCTGTTCAAAGTTTCATGAAATATTCCTTGAGTGAGTGCAAGGCTGCACATCATGTGGGCACCTCTTTGGAACTCTGGCTTAAGTCATTTTATGGCTAAGTAGAGCTATATACAAGCATGCAGAAACATGAAGATGGGAAGGTAAAATACAGGAACCCCTTACTCCTTGGTCAGTGTTTGCAAACAGAATGTTTTTCTTCTAAATGTTGAGATGTAGATACTTGGGCTCAGGGGCAAGAAAGGCAAGCTGGCTATTAAAAAGGGAAACACTTCCTTCTGAAAGATACTTCTGCTTCTTTATCTAGTGTCAACTTTCCTTATAGGACTAAACACTGAAATTATTTAGGATAGCTGGTAGGAAAGTCCTTGCCATATTTTGAATGACTAGAGATTTGATTCTGACCCATAAGGACACTGAACTGGAATAAAGCCTGGAGTGTGCTATGGAAGGAAGCCTGAACTTATGTCCAGGCAGGTCCAGGGTTGCAAAATAAAACAGCTGTGCAGAACAGACATGTCATGTGAGTTCCTGCATCTCTACTAGGACTGCTCCATAGAAAGGAAAATATTGGTATTTCTGTTCACATAAATCTCTCTTCTGCCTAAGTGAATAAAATCCTAGATACTTAATATTTAAGAATATTTTTACCCCAATTTTTGGGGGCTCAACTTCTCTCAGAAATTTCCATTTTATAGCATATAGATGGATATTTGCTAAAGGTTGCTCATTAAAGGTTCTGTAGAGTCAAAATGAACTAAAATTTCTCACTGTATAGGGAGTCTCAGAATTATGATAGGTACTCCTGATACCTCTGAAAAGCACCTGCCCTAAACCACAAGGAGTCACTGCAATTTGCTATTGCTTGTGGTTTTATTTTTGAGATTTAATAAATTATGACACATTGCACAAAATTACATAGCTTCAACATGGCAAACCAAGAACCTTATCCTGGCATTCTGTAGTCTGCAGTAAGTGACATGAGTTTTAGATGCCTGGACATGGGAGAACAAAGTCTTTTTGCATCAATAAATTTTTGAGTTGCTAATCCTATTTCTAGTTCATGTGTTCAGAGGAGGGATCAGAAGTTAGAGATGCTTTGTCAGGATCTGTGGGATGGATATGGGGTTGTTCCAATCATCTTGGTTCCCCTGAACTGTGTGTGGAGTGCATGTGTTGGATGTTTATACTTGTTGGCTGATTGGTGACAGCCAAGGTGGCTTCACTAGGGACAAGCTGTGCATGACAAATCTGAACTCCTTTGACAGGGTTGGTAGATAATTATTCCTTTGTTTATATTTGCCAGGTATGACTCTGGGAAAGAAAGATGCCTCTGCTGTTTACGTATATTGATATTTAATTAATCCTATCCTAGTTTTTGGTTATGAAAGAGGTCTGTGAACCTAAACAACCCATCAGTGCCCTGCCCCCAAGCAAGATAGCTTGCTAGACCTGAAATGTATATTGCATTCCCTTTTCCTTCTTTAAAACTTTTCTGTAACTCTGATTCCTTGAATAAATCATAATAGCCTCCCCACAGGTCAGGCAGTCCAGGCTCTGATCAGATCAGCCTGGCATGGTAATGCTTGCTCACATTTCCTGTCCTGTCAGATCCATTCTCATGAGCCCATGGCTGGGTCCTGTGCAATTACCTCTGACAGCCCTGCAAGGTGACAGGTTAAGTGCAGCAGAAGCTCTTCAACTCAAGTGCAGAGCAGCTGGGTTTCTGTTGGAAAAGAAACTGGTAGACCTCACATTCAAAAGTGTGTATTGCACTTTTTTAGGCATCTTTGCTCACCCTGAAAAATTACGAGTTTTTGGTCTTTTGCTTAGTGCACAAATACTTGAGTGTTCCTGGTTCTTAACTGGCCTCCTGCCTAGAGATCTTGGTTCTTTCTGTGATACTCTGTAATAAAATCCTTTCACTGGGAACCTTTGTCTTACTCAACCCTTGGTAGTGTTACTTAACATGCCTAATCTGATGCTACAGATAGTTGGTCTAAATGGGTTTTTTTCATACCTGGGCCTTGATGGAAGGTGATGGAATAACCAAGACAACCTGAATTTTGTCTGAGCTATGAAATAACTCAAGATGGTTAATCCCAGGATCTATGTTCAGTTTCCCCTTGAAGCTGGTTGTGCATTTGAATAAATTTCCTTGTGTTATTTACTGTAAGAAAGTCCCTGATTTAAAATGCCTTGATATGGTGACAGATAGTCTTACCTGCCAAGACAAAACCTTGTGAAAACTCCTCTACTGATTGCAGGCCCAGTCACATCTTTTCAGAATATGGTTGTGCAGGGTCTTAGAGTTTTTTGGTTTGGTCCAGCTCTGCAGATGCCTCCAAGAGGCCTGAAGAGCTGTGATACAGAAATTAATCTGAAGTATTTAGGTGAAGCTTGAATAAGCTTTGGTAATGCTGTCTGCAATCCTATTGTAACTGGGACATGTACTACAAGTAAGGATTAGTGAGGGTGGGATTTCATGCAGCCTTATAGGAAAAGGGCCAACTTTTTGAGGTAGAACTGACCTATAGAAAGGAGTCCATGTGCATGCTGGGTGTTGAAACTGCAGGTAGGGGAATGAGATCTTGTCAGCTTAGGGCACTGAGGTTAGAGTGACTTGTTTGATCTGCTGAATACTTCAACTGACTCCGGGTTGTTTGTGAAAATGTGCTGCTTAAACCTGTATACCCGTATTTCTTTTGTGTTTCATGCTTGAAAATAATCTTCAAACTTACCCAGACTTAAAGGCATAAAAGGTGAGCTGGCTACTCAAGGAAGGTCTTGGTGTAGTTGTGGAGGGATTCTGGATCTGTCCCAGTTCTGCTATGACGAGCCATCACGTGTGAAAGGTGTTTTAGAGCTTTGTTGTGTACTTGAGAGGCAGGAAGGTGTTACCCCCTCCCATACATGAATGAATATGCATTGTGAAGTAGTTTAGTCTCAGAACCTGATTTTGCTTTGAAAGTTTGCTGAATTTGGGTGTTCTGAATTAGGTGAAAAAAATAGCTTTCATGGATGGTAAATGGAATCGTGATGGCTTTCCAGGAGATGGATCAAAACTGTGGGGAATAATTATTTCCATTTTGACAGGATACCATTTTAAAAGTTGCCCATAAATCTACACTTAAATACTGGGTAAATCTCAGAAGTTAGGAAGAAATGGTCTGTTGTTCCCCAAAGTGATACTTTAAATATATTTTCTCAAAAGTTACTGACTTGTGGAACTGGTATCCATTTAAGCCTTTTAGCTCAACTTCTAAAGCGAAAATACCTGTTTTAAAATATCATTGTCATGTGCAATATATCTGCCATCGTTATGTAAAGTCATGGAGAGATTAATATTTTAATCACATGACTAGTTAGAAAGCAATTTTTCATAATAGCTCATTTCTTAAAGCAGAAATGAGAAAATGTTATTGCATAACCAGAAGTAATGTGGAGGAACAAGCATCAATAGTAATAGCAGAGAGAACTTTTGAGCAACTTTATAGTAAAATTGACCAAGCTTTCTGCTTTGAATAAATGTTTAAAGACCTATTACCATGTTGCATGAAGGAATGTAGTTTGTGGTGCAACATTGATGCTTGAAGCACTTATCTTTCTATAAAGACTTTAACTTTCTGAGATGAATAGGAAAAACTTTGAAGTTTGCCTTGTTTCAGGTCATTCTAGGGGAAAGTGCTCTGAATCTTAACTTCTTTTTTATCTAGTGACCCTGTCACAGAGAAACCATTACAGAAAACTAATATGTCAAGAAAGCTTTCCATGGCTTTAATAACAATGGAGTGCTTAAAGCTGTAGAGGAAAGCATTTGGTCAAGCATTTATACTTTCACTAAGTGTTTTAAGCTGGATGAACCATTCTTAGCAGACTTGCCTTGGTTGGGGATAAACAAGGATTACTTTTTCTATTATATCCCCTTTTCTGTAATACATACATTTAAAAATGCTGTAGCACTGACATTAGACTTTTTTTTCTTTTTGTTATAATTCATATAGTAGATCAAATGGTTCTGAAGAGAGTATCATGTTCTTTGAATGTTCTTTGTAACTGTCTTTCTCCAGAAAAGTTTTCAGGGAATAGTTTCCTGCAGTGCTGTGGTAAGGAAGCAAATCTCTAGACAACTGTTCAACTCATGTTTTGATTTGGTGATTCTGAGGAAATGGGTGCTACAAAGGGAAGCCCATAATCTCCATTGTAACATAACTGAAAAAATGCTTCTTAAAATGAGGATTTATGAACACCTAAGAAAGGAGACAATTTTTAAGCAAAAACCGTATAATAAATTTTTTTCGTTGCTTCGGTTGTGAAAGATGTTTTATATTAAAGATGTATTTTAAATTGGAGATTTTTGTTACAGACTTCAGGGTAATCTGTAAAAGGGAAACACATCCACTCCTTCAGTACAGTTAACCAGTATTTGTCAGCTAATGGACACCATGGTCAAGAGAAAAATCAAATGAATGTATTATCAGATGACATTTTGTTCAGAGGGTAACATTTACCAACAGCAGAATATTATTTGGTTAGAAGTGTAGCTGAAGTGCTAATTTTTCCCATTTTATCTAATTGTTTCCTCCCAGGTCTGTTCATCTGAGTCTTGAGATTGTTTTTGCAAAGATGTCTTTAATTTTGCTTGAGATACTATGTTTGCCAAATCCTTCAGAGCTGCTCTGGAAGCAAATTTGAGTTGGAGACTTTATCTCCTCCTTTATTTGCCATTGTCCATAGTTTACTGGAACTTACCTAATACGTTAGAAGCTGTCTTAGTGCAGGGACAATTCCTGATTTGACAAAGGTGATCCAGTGTAGAGTGACATTTGTGGTTGACTCTTAGGAGTTCATCTGTCCTGTAGAACTGGAAACTTCACCAGCTTGCACTGGAATACAGTGTGACTGCTTTAATGCAGTGTTAAGCTGAAGCTGGTGGAGGTGAGGACAATTTTTGTTATTTACAGCAGCTTGGAGGTGACTGTGCTGTTTGAGAGGGGTGAGTAAAGAGGGGAATCTGGCATGTCTGATTCTGATCCAGCACTTGTGAATGTGACTGATCTGACTGAGCCAGAGCTGCTCAGATTTGTGTTTGCTACTCTGCAGTGTATCTAATTCAAAGATAGTTTATAAGCTTGAGTTCAATAATAAACCTGAATTTTTTTCTTTGTTCTTGTGCTCTTGGGGCAAATAAACCCTAAATGTGGAACATTGGAAGCACCCATGCAACTTGTATGTGAGCAATCTTGTGTAAAAGCTAACCTGGGTCTGCCCCGCTTACTTGCTTCTGTAACACCAGTGCATAAACAGGATTTGTTAATTTTGTGAGTAACTTATTCTTTTACTGTGAGCTGGATGTGTACCTTTAGGTTTGAGATATTATGTTATTTGATTGAAAGCAGTGTATAAGTAATAATAGTAACTTAGTGACTGATACTTTGAGTGTTTCTGTATCTATGAAATATCTCAAAATAAGCCTTTGATCAGATACTTCCAATTTGATGTAAAAGGGAGATAAACCAATAGTTTGAACAAAATGCAATACCTGTTCAAAGTAAATAATCTGTTTTTTACTGAAAGGATTTCTTCAATATCATAAATGGGTTTTATTTATGGATTAATCAACTGAAATGTTCCAAAGCCTCTCAATTTTGTTATGTGGGAGCAAAAATGCTTTGTGAGTGTGTTTCAAGCCATATTTTACTAACCTTTGTTTGTGCTTTTAAGCTACACCTAGAAGCATTGTGCTTTTAAATCAGCAGAATTTCAGACTTGCAACACAAGTTTCTTATGTTTCAGACTTGTCAAATCAAATATTTGGAGCCTCAGCACGCAGAAAAGAATAGTTCAGTGGATCTCAGGATGCAGACAATACATTTTCATGTTCATTAAATGTGTCTAGAACATATCATCTGTGCAGTCCTTGTATAGCTTCTGTAGTGTCTGACTTTGGCACTAGAGATTTCATGGTTTTTAAAAGATGACAACTTTTGGAGTTATTAAAGTTTGGTACGTCAAGTTTTAGATTTACACAACATTAAACTACTTGGTTTTAACTGAAAGAATATAGCTGCAGTAAAGAGTAAGTGTTTATTTTTGTTCCAAATAGCTTAAAAGGCTGTTATAAGTAGACATAAGTAATCTTAAGTAATGGTTGAAAAACTGAGGTGGAGTTGCTCTACATGAAAGCTTTACTTCGAGCTGAACTATGAGCTTCCTTTGAGGAAACTCTTGATAAGGAGTAATTGACATCTCGAGGTTCAAATTTGTTACAAATTGTTTCACTTTGTTTGCTTTCCTTAGTTATATCTTCAGAAACAATAAAATCAGAAGTCCAAGATAAAGGAATCTCTAGAGAACATCTGTGCCTTCAGATGTTCAACCTTCTGTTGAAATAATGATTATAAATTAAATTGCACAGGACCACATCAGTGGCCTTGAGTCCTGAATATTCTCAGCGAGGGAAATTTCTGCCTGTATCTGTTCAATCTTTCTGATTAATATTTTTATTGACTGTATCTTAGGACCTATATGAAAAAAATGGACAACTCTAATAAAAAAATAAAAAGAAATTCCCTGAGAATTTCTTGATGTGACCTGATAATTTCAGAAAAGAGAGGTTCATGCAAGGCCTTAAATTTAGTAAGCTCTGTGGGCTTTTGTAATCTGTAAGCCATTTTGTCAATAGTATTGTGTCAGGTCTACATTGGGAATTGAATGTTCAACTAGTAAGAGGAATAAACTTGTATTTCCATATTTAGTTGACCTTTAGTGCTTGTTTTCCTTTTTGTCCAAAACTGAAAGAATGAACTGGAGCTGTACACTTTCTCCATTGAAGGGTGACTGCAGCTGGGCTTTTGTTCCATCAGCACTTTCCAGTGTAGCAGCAAGAGATTTGGGACTGCCATTGCCCCATTGTTAGGTCCCTTCAGGTAACTCCAGATGAACAGGGAGATCAGTGCAGCCCATCTTGGCTCTTCAGTGACACAGTAGTAGAGGGACAAGCAAAGAACTTAAAAACTGTTTCTTAAATTTGAGTGTATCTAACGTGTATCTAAGTTCATTTGCTGTTCAGCATCAGTATATTTTATTTCTGCCTAAAACTATCTTTTTAACGTGATTGTGTCACTTCAGTTGTTGAATATCTCAACCTTCTTATCTGTTGTAACCAGTTTTCCAGCATTGTTTATCAAGGCAAAGGGGGAACAATACCTTCTTTAACCTTCCTTTTCTGGTTGGGATGTCTGGAGAAGCCCTTTCTGTTGCTCTTTGTGTCTTTTGACAGATTCAATTTCAGCTGTGCTTGGGCCTTCCTCACCCCAGCTCTACACAACCAGACTTCATCTCTATATTCTTCCCAGGTCACCTGTCTTAACTTCCCATTGTCTGTGTATTTATTTCTTGCCCTTTAGTTTGATCAGCCTGTCCCTTCTCAGCCATGCAGGTCTCTTGCCTGAATTCTTGCTGCTGGGCATCACTAACTCCTCTGTTCAATAGAAGAATTCCTTAAAGATGTGCCAGCTCTGTTGCACTCCCTCATCCCTGAGGGCAGTCTCTCAGGGGATCCCACTGACTAGCTCCCCAAAGAGCTGGAAGTCTGCTTCCCTAAAATTCCTGAGCCCAGCTTTACTCCTAACCTGATCCACATCCCATGCACGATCGCTGCCTCCAGTCCTGGTGTCCCCATTGAGCTCATTTGCCTTGGTGACAGCAGATCCCATCATGCCTCCCCTGGCAGGTCTGTCTGTTATCTGGGCCAGGAAATTGTCCCACATGCATTCCAGGAGTCTCCAGGGTTGCCTGCAGCTTGCCTTGCCACTTTTCCAGCAGGTGTTGGTCTGGTTGGAATCCCTCAGTAGGACAGAAGCCTTGGGCACGATGCCTCCTGTCAGCTGGAGCAAGAGGGCTTTGTCAACAGGCTCCTCTTGACCTGGCAGCCTGTATTGGACACCAAGTTATCCTTGAGTTCATATACTTCTGTGTTGCTGGAGCCACTGACATTCTATTTATTGTGCTATGTGATTGTACTTAATATTTTTAAATTTATGATCTAATCATTTGCACCTATGGCCAAAAGCTGTTTCAGTAAAATATCCCTTTTAATTTACTTATTGCTTATTAATTTACTATTAAAAATCCAATGAAGTTAATGTGTTGGCTTTTTTCTTTGTTTCTTTGTTTTCTACAGTTCAACTTTGTGGGAAAACTTTTGGGTCCACGTGGTAATTCTCTAAAGCGTTTACAGGAAGAAACACTGACAAAAATGTCTATTTTGGGAAAAGGTTCCATGAGGGACAAGACAAAGGTAAGGCCTGACTATGCCAGTGGAGTTTTGATACTTACCTTAAATTTCTGAGGGGGGGAACAAACCTTGTAATGAAAATTGGAACAAATAAAAAGCATAGGAAATCCTCATTTTGATTATTGGTCAATGTCTCTCTTTGGCCAGTCAAGCCAAGATTCCACGTGCAGTGGAATATGCAGGCAGTAGATTCCAGTATTCCACATGCAGGCAATAGATGTCAAGTAATGGAAGGCAGAGAATTTTATGGGAGCTAAATTGCTGTCAAAGAGGGAAACTGGAATGGGAACGAGTTGTGGCTTTTGTGTTGGTCTTCGTGGGAAACAAAAAAAACCTGAAATGCTTAATGTGTTCCCAAGGTTGTCAGATGTAACCAGTGAGTGAGTGAGCTCATTTTCATTTGTGTGCTGTTATAAGAGTTTCAGTGTGTAGTGTTTTCATAGAACCACAGAATGTCCCGAGCTAGAAGGTACCCACATGGATCATCAAAGTCCAACTTCTGGCCCTGCAAGTAATGGAGAAAGTAATGGAAGCATTGCCAAGTCGTGTTACAGAACTGAAATAAAGTACAATAATAAAGTGAACTTAGCCAAAAAAGCACAGAGTGATCTTACAAGCTTGGTTATGGGAATGATCTGAAAAAAACCTGCTTTGAAATTCTATATGTTCTTTTGAAAGCGCTGATTGAAATGCTTTTTTACCAGATCCGGTGCAGAAGATGGTGACTCTTCTATTGCTTATTGCTTTTATCAGCCAACTTGATCAATAAGCACAGAAAGGAAGTTTCTTAGTGCTCTGTTTTCTGCACAAACTAACTGCACAGTGATTTTTTTTTTCCTCTTTAGGAGAAAGTGACAGGGAACGTGTGGCGCAAGTGCATACTAATATGGGGAACTCAAATAGCTTCCAGTGCCAGTGGCTCATATGTTTTGAGTAACTGTGCCTAAAGTATTTAACTGAGAAGCAGTTCCTATTAAAACTAAATATATGAGCTGTGATGTTTATATTGGGTTACTTTCTATTTTTATGATCTCTTATTTTTATTGACAAAATAATGATTTTACTGACAGAGTCTAATCCTCCTAAGTGACCTCTTAATATTCTTGGTCTGGGTGCTCTGACAGTGATCTGGGCTGATTTTTGGGTTTTCTTTCCTGTTTTAAACATCTTCATTCATAGTTAAGCACAAATCATGTTGATAAGAAGGTTATTCATGAGGAGCAGAAATGGATTGTCACATATAAATCTCAACCCATAATCAGGGGTGTGCAGGGGAGATTTCAGCTATCTTTGCAGCTTACAAATTTAGGAATCTTAAGGGTGAAGTCCTTACCTGGTGCTTTCCAAATATGGGAAGCTGCAGGGAAGTTTTTTAGACAACAGAACTGCTCATTATTTGATGCAATGTTATCTGGTAAAGCAATGAAATTATTTTTAGTGCTGGTTTCATCCCTTTGGACCAGTCAAGTACACACGACCAAGGGGCAGCCTGAAAAAAGCAGGTGCTGCACTTTTGGTCTGTGAATATTTTCCATGTGAATGTCAGTATTTGAGAACTGAGCTCTGCTTTACTCCATTGAACTCAGCTTTGCAGTCATTGAAGTGGGTTGGGTGAAGGAAGATGAAAGAAATTGGCTTGCTACTGAAATAGCTAGTGAACTCTTTTTGCTAATGTTCTCTTCCCTCATTTCATATGCTGTTAGCTTAATGTCCAAATAGCACAGTTCTGTGAAGGATGCACTCATTGGATAAAAACTTCAGTGAGAACAGCATAGTAATACTGAGATTGAAATAATATTGGTAAAAGAAGCTTGTTCTTATGGAATATTAGATCAAACCTGTTTCTGTAGACTTTACTTTCAAGAAAAGAGTGTCTTCATGAAACTGGTGCACCTGGGAAAACTCTTGGAAGCATTCCTCCTTGTGCTACAGTTTCTGTATGTGAGCAGAAGCTGTTGGCTCTTACTTCATGTTACTTTTTTATTTGCAGACATCTGAACATGAGTGAACAGGGTCTGCAAATTCCTCTGGAGAAACTTCAACACTTGCATTACAGTGTTTCAAACAAGAATGTGTAAAAACAATGTTTTTCTTATCTCCTAGGAGGAAGAGTTGAGAAAAAGTGGAGAGGCAAAGTATTTCCACCTAAATGATGACCTACATGTTTTAATTGAAGTATTTGCTCCACCTGCAGAAGCATATGCCAGAATGGGACATGCATTGGAAGAAATCAAGAAGTTCCTCATCCCTGTTAGTATTTTTTTTTAATGAGAATTCTGGTAGTCTTGAGTGAGAAATTTTATCTCTAAAACTGAGTAAGTTGGTCTAGCAAAGGTGTCTCTGCCCATGGCAGGGGGTTGGAACTAGATGATGTTTAAGGTCCTTTCCAACTCAAATTGTTCTGTGATTCTGAACAGTGCACAATATTGGTCAGGTCATGTTGCTTGATTTCCTTTGTGAAAGAAATTATGATTGTCAAATACTTGCATTTTTATACAGGCAATTACTGTAACTGTCCACACAAATCTCATGACTTGACCTACAGTAAAAGAGAAACTTTTTCTTGTTTAACTAGTCCTATGCAAAGTATCACAGACTACAAATAATTGTAAAAATCTGTGAAATGTGTGCCTTTCATGTTTTGTTGGTACATTTGAAGCATCAGTTCTATTTAAGAATTATTACATTTGAAGCTTTAGTATTTCTCTCACTTGTAATCCTGGTTTAGTGTTGAGTGCTGAGAATCAATGCAGGTTTATCTTTTATCTTCATTTTTATCACAATACTAGTGATACATGAGCTATACTTGTTCTCTGGTGTGTACTTCAGCTTCCATTGTATGGGTGTATACAGTGACATCTGGTTTCCTGTACAATTTTGTGTACTCCAGGTTTGGGATATATCTAGATAATGGGTTTCTAATGTCTTCTATAAGAAGATAACTTCATCTGCTCCTCATGTAAGAAGCAACCTTACTTGTTTGCAATCTTAAAATGCTTGAAAAAATCCAGCCTCTCTTAGGAAGCTCTGGAGCACTTGAGGTGATGTTTCTCTGTGTGAAGTTCCCAATTGTTTTAGCTCTTAAGTGAACATTTCTTCAGTCCATATTGGTGATCAAAGGAATGGTATAGAAAGCAAAGCATTCTTAAGGTGCATTGACTTCTGTTTATTTTTACTGCTGAAAACGTTGCCCAAGTGTTAGTCTTTATTAGTTCAGATCTGGGAAGTGTGGGGACCTGGCCAAGGAAAGTTTCCTGATGTATGTGTCTGAGTGACAGCAGCTTGGAAATGTCTGAGTGGTGCCAGAGTGGGGACCAGCTGTGGTTGTCTCTTGTGCAGTTGGTGCTGGTGACTTAACAGTGCTCCTGTGTGTATTTTGGGAATTATAGTTTGTACCAAACCTAGTCCACATCTGTGTAACCACCCAGAGAGTGGTAAGGCACTAGAACAGGCTCCCCAGGGAAATGGTCACAGCACCCAGTCTGAGAGAGTTCAAGAAATGGACAGTACTCTCAGGCACCTGGTGGCATTCTAGTGTTCTGTGCAGGGCCAGGATTTGGACTTAAATGATCCCTCTTGGTCCCTTCCAACTCAAGATATTTTATGAAACTAAGTCTCCAGGTGACTGGAGCTGTGTGCTCCTTGAGTGTTTCTTCTGACTTGTTTTTGCCTGAATGAAGTGAGTCCATGTGCCCCAATACTACACTGTGGGATGAACCAAAGGATGATAAAGCACAATTGGCAGTAAGTTCAGTAGGAATATGTCCTGATGTGAAATAACCCTAATGTAGATGCACTTTTTAGGACGGTTAAAAAGCAAAGATATCCTGGGTGTTATATTCTCATCTTATAAATAATCAAGCTTCACATTGTACATTTGTCTGCAGGTTCCAAATTGCTTTTTTCTTGATGCATATGAGAAGAGGTGAATGAGCATACTACTGTTTAGACATCCTAACACATCAGACAGAGGATACTCTACAGAATATTTATAGGAATGCTGGGTTGTCATAATGTCAAAGGTTACTCTATTTACATGATTCATGATTTAATGGTGTGGAAAGATAAGGGAGAATTAAATTCTTAGCTATTCTAGACAGCAAACAGCTGCCTTTTTTAGATAGAAATATGTTTAATTTGATGCATGCTTCTTGCACGTGCTGGAAGGAAGGATATGCCTGATCCCTTCATCAGAGGTCTTATTTTTCTTCATTGAGCTTGATTTCCCTAATGTTGCCATAAATGAAGTAAGCTTATCAAAACCTGGTCATTAGTGTGTT
The DNA here is from genome assembly GCF_963513975.1 of Fringilla coelebs. Taxonomy (NCBI): domain Eukaryota; kingdom Metazoa; phylum Chordata; class Aves; order Passeriformes; family Fringillidae; genus Fringilla; species Fringilla coelebs. The sequence goes on along the minus strand of NC_140028.1, from coordinate 7,319,902 downwards.
AAGCCAGTAGAATTACAGACTGATAATGAGCAATTCCATTGACTGGTGGTTACACACTTTTCCATCTTTATTTTTTGATCATTGCATCTTTATTGTACTGAGCCGAACTGATGCTACATAATCTTTTCTGAACTGTGGGATCAAGCCAACGCTGTCTTAATTTCCCTTTGGCTTTTCAAATGTAAGCTTATCAGAATTGCTCTAAATGCCTTAATCTCTTTCTCCTGCCCCCCTTTGCAGCAGCCACTGAAGGAATAAGGAGCAGATTTTTCTTCTCTAGAACTACTGTTTGGTTACTGCTGCCAAATGCAACTTGGTGGTTTGTTTTTGTTTTTTTCCTCCAAGGTCTGTTGTGGCTTAAGAAATTACCTGTTTTATTTCAGGAAAGATGTCCTGCTATGAATATATATGATTATGATCATAATTTGCATTCTCCTTACAATCTAGGGTCACTCTGACTTCCTATAGTTTTAGATGCTAGACCCATTTATGAATATGGTTACCTTCATTTTTCAGATCAGTGCTGAACATAACATCATGTTTGGTGCTAGAATGCAGAATACAGAATATCCTTGTGCTAGCTGACTATAGCAAAAATGCCTCAGCCTCTCTTATTGCATCTCTGGATCCATGGGCAAGCACCCTTGCATTGAAATTTTACCTCAAGCAGCTGCAGTGGTGTAATTTCATTTAAACTATTGACATGACTCAACCCAAAACATAAAAACTGGTTTTGAGAGTATTTTTGGCTGTGCTTATGTTGCCTTGAGTCTTGCCTTTCTTCTGCAGTTGGAATTGTGGCTTCTGACTTTAAGTATATTCTTTTACCTTCCTTTAAATTAGCCAGACTCGTTAGTTCTTCTGTTTATTCTGGCCAGACTCTTTGGTCAGCACTCTTGTTTGAGTATTAGATTGGTGGGTGTTGTCCTTGGTACTGGTTATCTCAGAATTACTGTCAGATCAAAAAGCCAGGTCCTTTGAATCTCACCTGCCCCTGTATTATACCAGGGTCTCAAGGCCAGCCTGGATGGGGCCTGAGCATCCTGGTCTAGTGGAAGGTGTCCCTGCCCATGGCTGGAGAGTTGGAATGAGATGGTCTTTAAGGCCCTTTCCATCCCAAACCATTCTGTGTTTCTATGGCTATGGCAGTTTTGGCCATTAGAACTTAGCCTGTTTTGCTTAATTTCTGAGCAGTGGCAGTCATTTGTCTTCTGACAGATACAGCACTAATTACCCTTTGCCTTTGGTTACCAGAGATTCTTGTTTATCTTGTCTTTAAAGCCAAGCATAGAAATGTCTTTGAGAGAACAATCTATACCCATTATATGACAATGTGAGCAGGATTCCTGCTCAACGTTTTCCTGTAGCCTGTCCTACCTTCTGCATATTTGGTTTGTAAGATGTGGTGATGAAATAGCATTTAATTGCATTTTGAAGAGCTTGGTGGCCTTTGGAAGCTCTCACAGACTTCTCCTTAAGTAAGCTGGCAAGCAACTGTAAGGTGTAAAATGGCTGGAAACCTGGTAATTATTGATTGCTCACTGTCAGGATAAAGATCTACTCGAGTGCTTTGCAAAGCTGCAAAGGGTTTTTTAGAGACCTGTCCTAACATGATATAAATAAATAGCTTTGCTAATGGTTTGAGTGATAAATTGAAATAAGGTCTTAAGCTAGAGTGATCCTGAGAAGAGCTGCTGCCAGTGTGTTGATCTCACTGGGTGAAAATCATAGATACTATTTTAAAGAAGGTTTAGTTAGATCACCTGAGTGTGGGGACTTGTGGGATGAAAATCTCCTGCATGGATCTTGGTTTAAATGCACCATCCATGGCTGGATAAGACTGTAGTCAGTCAGGGTAGGCAATTTATTCATCAAGTGAGAGTACATCTGTTCAGTTGAAATTCAACAGCAGTTAATTTCAATTGCTGCCACTGCCTAAGCTGTTCAGAGGAGGGATGCAGTCTAAAGGGTTTCCATGTCTATCTTCTAGGTGAGGAAAAGATTATTGTCTGCTTAATTTGACTTGAAGTGTGCTGTTTCCAGCAGTGATCATTCATAAATTGACCGTCTGCTACTTTTAATTGAGGAATCCATTTCTGAGTCTAATGGATTAACACTGCAGCTTATCGTGGCTGCCTTGTACTGCCCTTTCACTCTGCATCCTCCTGCTGCCTCTGGCATCTGTGATAAGGGCCATGTTTTCTGTTCTGTGCTGTGCACAGTGGAGCCCTTCTCCGTGACCTAAGGCTGCTGCTGTGTCTGGTAATGTGCTGCAGGAAAGTGAGAAAGCATCAGGGAGAAAAGAAAAGGGACCCAACACACACAGTGGCAACCCGAGCACATCTTTGCTAAGGGATTAAATTAATTGAGTATAAAATGATCAAAGGTATTTTTCTAGGGGCACAGTTCTGAAAAAGATGTCTTGTGGAGAAATGATAAGGGCATCTGATATAGGCTGTCAGAACTTTGATATTGTATGTTGGTGGTACAGTGTCTTGGTGTTTTGTTCTATACAGGACATAGAATTTTGCATTTGTAGCCAGCTCTGATCCAGCAACAAACAAAAAATACAGAGTGGGCTTCTGTACATTAGCTGGCCAGGATAGTGTTCAGTTTCCTGTTTTTAGTCTACTCCCTGTGATGGATTGGTCATGTATTGGGTCCTGGCCATTTAATAATGGACTCTTTTCTCAAAAGCTTCAATTATGCCATTTGAAACAGTTATTTCAGTCTTTTAGACCTTTTTCATATTTGTTGTTTTGTTTCTGCTGCTAAATAGAGGATGATCTCAGGTGGGCAGTTGGGAGTTAAGTTTCAGAACCTATTTAAGGCAGTTTGGACAAAATGCTGTAATGGTGCTTCTTTTAATGTAACTTTCTTCAGCAATGGCATATAAAGGACAATTTTTTTATTTCCATTTATAGAAGTCTAGGAGAAGCAGAATGTTTCAAGGATAATTGAGAGATTTGGATTCATGGAAGTTTTAATCTCCTTTCAATGCAGGGTTATGTTTCAGAGTCTTTAAGACTGCCTGACAATCTTTTGGTCCCTGTCTAGTGAATAAATGTAATAAACTCAGATTTGCAGTGAGATGCAGATTCTTTGTTTTGTCATTGAATTGTAAAATGGGTTGTGTTAGAACAACCCCTCCTTCTTGAAATGGGAGGATTTGCAGAAGAGCTTTTGTATCAGAAGTATCCCTTTGTTCCTATGGGAGCACCTATTAATATTTTGATACTCAGTTAATACAGATGCACTTTGGGTAAAATAGTTATCTTTAATTCACCTTTATGGCTGCATTCTGCTTGGCTCACTTTAAGTGGAGGAGAAATGATAGAAAAATACTTATATCTCCAGAGTTCAGTGCTGGGTCTGCTTTATTCCTGTGTGCTCTGCTTGTTTCGGGGGTTGACTCAAGGTCCCTGAAAACTGTGCTTGAGAAGTACCATATTAATTCTGTGTACAAAAACATGAGCTTTGCTTTTACTAGACCTTGAAAGTAGAGGATTTGTGCAGACAGAAATAAGCCATATGTCCTTGGCATTTTTACCATTGCATATTTTTACCATTGCATATTATAGAATTTAATTTTTTGAGCTCTTCTTATTAGATGTGTGTGTGTGTCTTGAATGAATTCCTGTGTTTATTCTATAACTCCTGACTTTAAAAGTGTGGATTCCTAATCTATTCCTTCATTTTCATGTGCTGTGCTGTTCTCAAGTGTATTTATTCTCTACTCTTTTGCAACTCTCTCACACACACTCTCTCTCTCTCTCCTCTTTTTCCTGCTTTTAGCACAGTCATTCTACAGCTGAAGCTACAAATTAGATCTCAGTTCAGAATATGGGATCTTGATTTTTTTTTTCTGCTTTCCTTCTATCTCTGCAGTATTTTAACTTTGCCATTTAATTGGTAAAGCTACATAAAAATATATGCAAATGGAAGAAAAACATGCCTGAGCAAAAAAATGGAAGTTATTATGTAGAATTCTCTAATAATATTTGGACTGAATATTATTCCTTTCTTATTATGTATATTAAACTTTTTCAGTGGAATGTTCAACTTTTTAAGAGGAAACTTTCAGGAAACATGTTTGCTGAGAGTGGTGGGTAAACAATTAGATTTTTTTTTTTCACTCTGCCTTCCCCTTGTTTTAGGACTACAATGACGAAATCAGACAGGCACAGCTTCAAGAATTAACATATTTAAATGGTGGCTCAGAAACTGCAGAAGTTCCAGTTGTCCGTGGAAAAGCATCGATGCGAGCAAGAGGAGTCCCTGTTCCTGCTTTGTCCAGGTATGTGGAGTTCCATTGGAATGGATGCATTTCAAGCTTTTCCCTTCAAACACAATTTCTCCCCCAAGTACAACATGAAGGATTCCCAAAAGAAGAGCAAAAGATCGGGGAAACAACCTTCATTTATTGATGGAAGTTTAATTCATTTGGGCTGAGTTAACGATGCTCTTGTGGAACTTGAATGCTGCCTTTGTAAAGAAGCAGTGCAGAGCATAGGAGATGTTCAATCCTATTGTGAGCACCTTGATTTCTAGCCTTGAGTTGCTCCTTAGGTGCAGTCTGTGTTTGGGCCTATGGAGTTGACAGCAGTAAATCTCTTACCTCGATTGACATGAATTTCAGGCAGTATCTCCAACTAATACAGAATGCTTTTCTTTTTTTATGGTACTACTAAGTTTTCATAGTCATGATGAAATGATACAGAAGTGCTCTGGAGGTAGAATTTGGATTTTCTTGTTTGAGTGGCACTTTGTGAAAAATGGCTTTTGTTTGATTTGAGAGCAGGCAAACTCTACTGCTTTTGCTGTTTTTCTTTGTCACAGGAGATATATTGTTTTTACTCTAGCATCCCCCATCTTCACTGCAGTACTGAGATGACAGTTGAAATTCCTTCAAGTTCTGAAGTGTGAAAACAAAACCTAAATAAAGTTCATAACTGTTTATGTTACAGAATACAGGGATTGTGGCTGCAGCACCTGAGTGTTACTGTTAACTGTGGTGATCTTTTCTTCTATTTCGTGTATAGTTCTTGTCGATGCAACTTGAAGCTTGCATTTCTGAATGCAAGTTGTAAACTAATTTCTTGTTTCAATGCATTTCTTGGGAGCTAATTTCTTAATAATACCCTGAAGCATTTTACCTCAGATGATGAAGCAGGTTAGAAGAAGCAGCACTAAGGAAATGCTCCATTTATACAGATCTACTTAGTTACATGTATCCTGAAAATGATTCAAATGCAATGCAGAGTGAATCTTAATTTAAAGAAATTATTCTTACTGTGGGTTGTGTGCTGGGAGAAAAAATTCTCTCAATCATCAAATTGTTTTTCTTGTATTTTGTAATATTGTGCGAATATATATTTACTGCTTTTCTTGATTTTAATGTTCTGTGTAATGTTAATTATATACCAAGATTCACCTCTTGGTATTGTAATCAGCCAAGAGTTCTTTCAAATTGGAGACTTCATTTGGTGTTGGTTGTTTTTGGGTTTTTTTCCAACATTTTTTTGTTTTTTAAATAGCTGTTTGTAACTTTGCCACAGTTGTCTGTAATGATTCTGCTACAGACTCTCAGTCTGGATATATTTGCAGTGCTATGTAAAGTTTCTTTCATTTTCCATGTCCTTCAGGTAATATTTCTGGGATACAGAAGCTATTGTTTGGTAATTTCCTATCACCAAAGCTTGATAACTAATTTACACAGTTAGTATGTGGATATGTAAATAGTTTTTTTTAAAGTACTACAATTCTAACATCATGAGTTCTGTCCTGTGGATTTTGGTAAATTATTTTTTTTCAATCTGCATTTTATGCAAGAAATACACTGTTACAGAGCTTACAGAATCCTTCAGAGTTGGTCTACAACTATTGAAGTGTCTTTGGGGTAAATTTAAATGCTATTTGTGTTTGATTTGGAGATGACAGGAAAAGATTGTGGTTTTGTCATCACCATTTTTCACATATATTCTAAGGGAAAGCTAAAGGGTGTCTGTTTGACTTGTCCTTACTTGAAGGCTTGTCTTAAACTCCAGATATTTTTCTCTCAAATTGAAGTGCTCTGTTAGCATATTCCTTAAGTGAAGTTCAGTTCTGTTGCTACTGAGATTCTACAGCCATTGAGCTGAAGATCTCAAACTCAGTTATATAAAGATCTGATTCTTTTTTAGCAGAAATGGATTTCAATGAATAATACTTTTGTTGAAGCAAAGCTTTAAAGGCTTTGTCTCAGAGTTGGATAAAACACTTTCAATAGGCAGCATCCCTGAGATATCCAGGAGAAGGTGAAGCAAAGCCTCAGAAGACTTGCAAAATGAAGTTTAAAACCTTGATCCTAACCTTTCTTTGTAATCTGCAGAATGGTGTTATGGTATCGGCCTTTATACATGAAACATCCTGTTGAGTGTGTTTAAGTTCTCACTTTTGAAACCTTTATTACTCCTGAATAGTTTCAGTTTAAAAAAAAAAGGTACTAATTTATTAATTTATTCCTGTTTTGCTCCTTATCAGACATTTGAGAACTGGATATAATGCATCTTATTAATTCTATTTTTGGCTCCATAACAAAATTTTATTTTGTGGAAAACAGTACATTTGTGTTTGCATAGAAAAAATCTAGTTTATATGCAGACATTCCTGTGTGTGGTAAGTAATTTCCTAATGGTTGTGGTTTGGAAACTCTGTATTCTTTTTTCTGGATTGTTCCTGATTTTCTTGACTAAATTTTTATTACTCTAGAGCCAAGTAAGGTTTTGTGGGTGACTGGATGGAATTTGTTCTGGAAGAGCTGTGTATGTGTGTTGCAGGCTTTACATTCAGGAATGTTCTTTTCTCATCACTGATCTCAGAGGACACAGCTGCTTCCTCTATAGCTATTTCCTTTCCTCCCTCCTTGCCCCAGGTTCGTGTCCCTCATACTGTTAAAGATGACCTTCAGATGTAATCACAGCCCTTCTGTTTTCTGCAGTGTTCATGCTGAGCACTTTAACTATTTTGACATAACCCCTCTTCTGTACAACAAGATGGGAAAATGGTGAAAGCCTGTTTTTTATTCCTTTGTTTTTATTATGATCTTAAATTCTTTTCTGGAGGCAACTGTATAAAATGTTCATACCAGTTGCTTTTTAATTTATTGTGATTGCAAACTTAGAAAGATTCATGGTGTTTTATGTGATGGTGTTAAGGTGTGAAACCAGAAAATTTTACTCTTTAGGAATCAGTGTTTCTTTAGTGCATGTGTATTCCCATCCTGAATCAGTGCTTTATAAATGATAGCAACCAAAATGTGAATTTTGATTTCTGATTAAATAAAGACTTAAAATACACATATTAAGGTTCTACTGGAAGGTGTCCCTGCCCATGGCAACTGAGTTGGAATTTGATGATTATTAAAGTCTCTTCCAACCCAAACCCTTCTATGACTCTATACATGTTAATGTACACCTCTAAGGAGGTTTTGCAACTAAAGCACCATTTCTCTTTAAAACATTACACCAAGAATAAAAATAAGATTAACGGATCACTCATTTGTGACTCCAACTGAGATGTTCTAGAAAAGTGAAATTCTAGAGGATGATTGGTGGTATGAAGTGCCTTAATCTAATTAATTGTTCCTGATATGTGAACTGTTCTAGACTGCTTGTCATCTTTGACACTTCCAGTTATTTTATGTTTGTTTGTTTTTTTTTTTTAATTAGGAAAGAAGCTCATTTAGGAAACAAGTCTGTGAATACACACAGTTGAGTAGTGAAGTTTTATGTGTACTCTTATGTTTTCTAAAATTGTATTTTAGAAATACAATTTCTGGACCAGTCTTAGTTCTAGATGTTCTGTAGACAGTTATAGTGCAGAACCTATTGGTTTGTGTAATGGTAGGATATATAAATTTATATGTGTGTAGGTATTAACTCCCAAGTGTTCCTTCCTGTAAGTTAATTTTTTTACTAATTTTCTTTTCTAAAACATTCAGGTTGAGATTCAGCTACAAATTAGAGTAGGCATCTGAACATCTGTTGCAGTTTATTGAAAAATAATGCGTGTCTTTGTAATTGTTCCTTTTCTGTAATTTGTCTCTAAACCATTGGCAGCACTATCTAGTGGGTTACTGTAAGAACAGCTCTACCATGAGGAACTTGTTTAGTTATTCTTGATTGTGTAGCAAATTCTTAATGTACATGTACCTGTAGACATTCATATATATGAATCCATCTGGTCTGGTGGTCGAGGCTCACTCTGGGAGGTTTCCTGATTCTGGGACAATTGAAGGACTTCAGTTACCCTGGACCTGCTTTTCTGAATATTTTGTTTTATTAGGATTCTTCCTTTGAGGTTAGAGTTGGGTTCAGCCTTTCAAGTGATACCCCTTTTAAAACCTGTTCTAGCTTTACTGAGCTCCTACTGCCCTTTCTCAAGTGTTTCCTTTTTTGATAATTTTTTGTATTTGCTGTGACTCCCCACAGAATTGCTGTCTCCCAATATCATATATGTACATTTTACTCTTTTAAGCATTTTAAACATAATTTCTGTAGCTGCCCTTTTCAAATTAAGCAATGCCTGAACAGATCTGTTGTTTTTGCAGAGGTATGCAAAGGTTCCTGTTCAAGTGGTTGCTCTGTATTTTGAGTCTGTTCATTGTAAATGTCCATCAAGCTTCTTTAGTTCCCCTATAACTTCTTTAAAAATAACAATTCTTAAAAGGATTTACAATTTACAAACTTTTATACAAGTCAGAAGAAATAACAGTTTACAGTTTCTAAAAATTTCCTCTTACCCTCATAACCTGATACAACTCAAATATGTGTGGTGTTGATTGAACTCTTCTGTCACTGGGTTTTCTGTCTTGGTGCTTTTCCAGTCTCCTCCAGCCTGGTTCCAGTCTCCTCAGTAACCATGAGAACCATACAGCTCAGGTTAAGAGGTCCTGTAGGAGGAATGAACAAAGTTATGAAAAGTTAAGATCATAAATAATCTCATAATACAAGAGAAATATTATTTCCCACCCATCACCATTCCAATCCTATTAACTGGTTTTTTTTGAAATGCAGAAAAGACCTCATCATATGGATCTGATTTTCTAATTACTTCTCAAGAATAAATATATGCTAGCTTGAAAAATGGTACTTTTTTTCTTCCCTAAAATGTTTTTCCATGTTTTTCAGCATATCCCATTTCCTGCTTTCACTTGCACCCTGCCTGAAGGATGCTGTCATGATTATGCCTAATGATTCTTGAATCTTTTTACTGACAGTTTTCTTTTTTTTTTTATTTGGTATTGACTGTATTCTATGCCACTAGGTTCATTTCCCTTTCTCTGGCTTCTCCTGGAAAGTATCACATTTTCTATTTCTTTATATTACTTTAGCAGGCTGTGTCTGGAAACTTCACTGCTCACCCCTGCCCCCATTACAATGAAGTCAAATAAGCAGCTGGTACCCTGTCCAGCTGAGGAGGCATTCTACAGATTAGACAAAACCAAATAATAAGCACAGTTCTAAATCACTTACTCTCTAGGCTTGTTTAAAATACTTTGTGGCTGTGTTTTGATCAGTAATAAAATTAATAAAATCTATCCTGCTTGTATCTTAACATTTTTTGCATTCCTCATTCAGTGATGCAGTTTTTGAAATACTGCTTATTTGTGGTAAAATGATTGTCTTGTTTTGTGATTTGTTTATTGATGTGAAATTATGCAATTTGTATGAAATGGGATAGGAAATCATAAGGCCAAATCTGGATCTTTATCATGCTGTTCGAGTTGGAAATTTCCACTGAAATCAGTATATTTTTATTCAATTACTGGTCTTGAGATTAATTAGATAATGGCTTGGTAGGTAGAAAGATAGGGTAGAGTTTGTGCCTTGTTTCCTTCTGTGTATCTTTTAGAGTGAAGGGTCTTTGGAACAATTCTATTTGCCAACAGCAGTCATTCAGACTCAATTACAGCTCATGGGTTGAAATTATCTCCTTAAAAAGGAGATGTCTATTAGCAATGCTTTAGATTTCTTGTTTAACAGAGTAATTGATGAAAATTTCTCACAGATTGTACCTCTAAGTCTCTGCCTTTACTACAGGGAGGTAGGAGGAAAAGCCACTTCTAAATGGATCAAATGTGTTTTGAAAACTGAAGTATCAACTGAAGGTTCAACTGAAGTCTGATATTTTTCATCTATATGTTAAGTGTCCAAAGTAATGGAATGCAAGTTAGTGCCTATCATGCTTTCAGAATTTTTAGACCAAATATACTGTTATTTAGTGTTCTTAAACACATATAGGACATCAGGTTATATCCTATAATCACCCTGCACGTTTTATGTTTGGATGTTCCCTGAAACAGATGGAAATCTCTTCAGAAGCAGAAGAAAATGTACTTTTTGTGATGCACTCAGTGTCTCACACCCAGTGTGATTTTTGGGTTGTGTTCAGAAACTTTCATGGGATCAGAAGGGAGTGGCAACTGATTTCTCTGTGCAGGGTTTGAGTATGATATTGCCTGACACCTTGAAATGAAGCTGTTCCTCTGTGCTTGTGATTTCACATACTAGAAGTCAAATTCCAGTGAAGGTGGCTGATTCCATCAGATTGTTTTGGGTGTGCCTGAGTGTGTAAGAATGACTCAAGGCAGTGCAAGGTTCATCACTGAATCCCATGTCTATTTTGCATCTTCCAGCATTTTTTTCATAACGCGTGCAATCGGATTTAAGCCTACAGAGAAAGGACAAACTCTAAATCTCTTCTAGACTTCTTCTGGCTGTAGCAAAGCAGAACTGCCATGATGTGGGGGAGAGAGGTGTTGGAAGGGAGGTCCTGGGGATGGTGTTAATGCTCAGTGATCCGTGTGTTCGCAGGGGCCGTGGGGGAGTGCCTCCACCACCAGCAGGAGTGCCCAGAGGGGCACCAGCTCCCCGGGGAGTCCCTCCCAGCCGAGGACCTGTCAGTCGGAGCCGGGGACTTCTGGCACCCAGAGCACGAGGAGTTCCTCCCCCAGCAGGGTACCGGCCCCTGCCGCCGCCCCCGGCACAGGAGACCTACGGGGAATATGTAAGTGGAGCTGTGGATGTGCTGTGTGTGGAGCCTGAGTCATTCTGGAGAGGTCAGATCCCTTCAGAACTCAGTGCAGTCTCTGTAATTAGCACCTAAGTAGGTGCTACACCCAACATCTCTGACAAATGTGGTCATCTCTCTTTACCATTTCAGGCTTGAAATGTTTAATTAAAAAAAAAAATCAGTTTATATGTATACACCGTCACAAAGACATTTGCAGTGCATTTGGCAAAATAGTTATGTGCCTCTTAAATGTTTAATATTAAGTTTCTGCTTTCCAAAATATCTGAAAAACCATGATTGTTGTAGACTTTTAATTCTCAACTAAAACAGAATCATATTCTAATCTTCCTTCCTAAGCCTATCTTTGTGGTCATATAGTGGTTTAATGATCAGACATGTAAAGTATTTTTATGGCAGCTTCAGAACTAATCCTTAAATTTTAACAATGCACAATGTATCTCAATAAGCCATACATACTCATCTTGATTTTATTGTATTAAACATTAGAATCATATCAAAATACTTTTTATGTTGTATATGACAAAATTATGCAGTTATAAATTGTTAAGTAAAACTTAAATTGAACTTACAGAACAGTAAGATAGAGAAAAAAGACCATTAAGTCAAAACTATAGTGATAAAAATGAATTTAGTCTTATAGAAAAATAATACCTTCAAGGACAATGCTTTTAATACTAAAGGTTTTAGTGTATCCTCTTTACAACCAAGTGTGTCTGAACTTCACTGTTTAGACTAGCAAAAAAGAAGATTCAGTGTTCCTGAAAATGTCTTTGCTACTTAGGTATTTTTTACTTTTCTCTAATCCTTTCTTTCACCTGCCTTCAACTCTGTTCTTCCAAAGATCCCCACCAAAACCATCTAAATCAAATACCAGTTTTTTTCCCCTTTTGTCAGAAAACCAGTTTTCTGTATAACACTTGTAGAAAAACACTTGTAGGGAAGAAGTTCAGTGTTGTTAATGTAAACATTTATGCATATAACTGAAAAAACCTCAGAAGAAGTTAATGTAGTTCATTAATTTTGAGGAAGAATACTTTAACAACATGCTTAAATTTCCCCTGGCTATACTTGACTAGTCAAAGTGGATACTGCAAATAAGTGGTTCTCTCACAATGCTGTCCAAGGAATCAATCCTCATTGTACACCTGTTTCCAGGACATTCTAGAACACATAGAGAGATGGTAGAATAGAAACCTCTTTGAGTAACTTCATATTTCTTTATGGTCTGATATTTATAGAATGTGTCTATAGAAGGGGTGTGGAAGTAACAGCTGTTTACCTCAGTGTCCTGAAGAAGGCTTCACTTCTGGGAGAATAGTTAGAAAATAGCACTGTGCAGAAAAATAGTGCTGTGCTAAATAACTTCTAAAAAGAATTTTCTTTAGAACTGGATCGCTTATCTTCCAAAAAAGATACTTTAGCAGGGGTAGAGATAGATAGATAGATAAATAGATAGATAGATATAGTACTTAAAGCTGTAGTTAAAAACCAGTCCTAGGTCGTATTTTTTTTTTTCAGAAGAATGTTTAGCAGGGACATAAGCCATTGGTGTATTGCATGTTCCATGTTAAATTTGATGCTTGGTATTTTTTACCTGTCCATTTGCAGTACATTATCTAAGTGCCTTATCTGTCTTGTACAGGTTAAGGGAGCATGGTCTGAGCCTTTAGTAGTATTTCTGTGCCTTCTTTACTAATTCCTGCTTAGTTATATCTAATACTAAAGCGTTAGTTTGCCAACCTGAGCAGAATAAGGTCTTGTTGATTGAGAAGTGTCTGTAGAATGAGAACATCAGAAACACTGGGGGGTACCAAAAGCTGTTTGAAGCACCATCAAAGCTTTGGAGATTGAGATATCCAGAGAGCCTACAGAGAAATCTTTAGAAGTGTATTGGATTTTTGTGGCCAGGTTCTGGTAGCAGAGGGGGTGAAGGGGTGGTTTCTGTGAGATGCTTCTGGAAGCTTCTGCTGTGCCCAGCAGAGCCTGTGCCAGCCAGCTCCAAGGTGGTCCTGCTGCTGGCCAAACTAAAGCCCAGCAATGGTGCTACTGCATCTGGATTAATGTATCTAAGGGAGGGAGAAGAATCCCAGTCTGCAGCAGTGTGTTCCTAAAGGACTTCACCCCATGCAAGGTTCCTGCACTGGAACAGTTCATCATGAACTGCAGCCCAGGGGAGGGCTCACATTGTAGAAGTTTTTGTTGGACTGTCCCTGTGGGAGGGATCTGATGCTGGAGCTGGTGAAGGGTGGGATGTGTCCTGTCCCTGGGGAGGAGCAAGTAGGGACCAGGTGTGGTGAGTCCACTACAGCCCCCATTCTCATCCCCTGCATTGCTGAGAGGGAATGAGCAGAGAATTTTGGAGTGAAGTTGAGACTGGGAAAGAAGGGAAAAGTTCAGGGGAAGATGTTGCTAAATTGAGTTTTTATTTTTTATCATCCTACTCTTGTTTCATTGGTGATAAGCTAATTTACCCCACTTGGGTCTGTTTTGCCTGTGACAGTAACTGGGGAGAGATCTTGAGCCAGGAGACTTTTATGGTTTCTCCCCCCGTCCACCTGAGGAGAGGAGTGACAGAGTGGCTTTGGTGGTCACCTGGTGTCCAGCCAGGGTCAAATCACCACAAGAAGACTTTCTATTGAGGAGTGGAAAGTCCTGAGGATTCAGGAAGCTTCTCATTCCCTTAGGCTTACAAACCTTTGCTTTGTACTCATTAAACTAATGTGAAACTGTGCAAGTCCAGGAGGAAGCAAACTGTGTGGATGGAAGCTTTGAACCACTCACTCCTGTAACTGAATATCTCAAAGGTGATTTAGAGCTCTCAGTATATGAAGTCCTTGCCCATTTCCTCTGAGTGCTATTAAATCTCTCTTGTTACAGACAATGAATTACAGCTTCCTTTTTCCTTCTCTCCTTTTGCTAACTCTGTCTAGTCTTTGAAACCAGTAAATTTTTAACATCTGTGATGTTAAAACTCAGTTTTGCCTCCTGCTTATCCTCTCCTTCCTCTGCTTGATTAAGTAGCTGGTTTTTTATAAATAGTTATCTTCACAATGGGAAAGGGAATGCCTATTTCATTCTGAAAAATTGGAAGGATTACTTCTGGAGGCAGTGTTTCACATGGGAAAAATATCACAGGGAAAAAGTCGTTAATTTGAGATGCATTTTAATGTAAAATCAAGAAAACTGTGTGAACATTGCTGTCCTGTGTTTAGAGCCCGCAGGGCAGTGTTCAGAATCTTGCCCATGACAAAAAGCTCTGCTCAGAGTGAGCTGCCTCTGTCTCCTGTCAGCTTCCTGGGGTCTGTGCATTGGTGGCCTTTGAATGCTTTGGCTTTCTCTGCAGAAGTCACACAGCATACTGGGCTAGCAGCAACAGTGGCACGTCTTTCAGTTCAATATAAGCAGTTTTCCCACTCCACTTTTGCCAGTCTCACTTATGTATGGATCTCAGCTGCAGGACTCATTCCTCCTGAGACCCCACCACACTTTTAGGACCATGATGAAGCTCTTGAAGCCACTAAGTGACAGTTCCTTATCATTTTCTCTCAAGACTGACTCTTTAATAGCTGCAGCACCAGCTTATGTAGGAAAAATTCCAGCCTCTACAGCCAGCCAGCTTTATAATCACTGTTCTGAAGTCATTGCTCTGGTTGCTGTGATAAACTTTCTCTGAAGACTAGCAGGACTCTGATTTTTCTTTCCTCAGCTGCTTAGGTCAGGAGAAAACATGTTGTGACGTGTGAAGCATGGCCAGGATTATTTTTGTAATAGTTGGATGAGGGAAGCCATACTAGGTGGATGCTACATTTGTTGAAGAGCTTACAGATGGTTTCAGGAACATTTTTCTCTTAATTAAATGGGATTTTTTTCCTACTTATTGAACCATACTGTGCAACAGAGAAAAAAATATTTTTATGGATTTTTAAGCTGACAACTTATTCCATTATAATAAGAAATATAAACTGTATTTAAGTACCAGCTGAAAATTTTAAGCTTTTCTACAATTTTCCAATAAGCAGGAAATTAATAGCAGTGTAAGGTCAATTCCTTAGCAGATGTTGAGTCAACCATGGGTTAGAACAGAACTGCTCAGTCTCAGTTATTGCCTCATCACATTTGTTGCTCTTGGCCTTGTCCTGCTGTTGTCTTTTTTGCAGCTTCCAGCCTCTGAGGTTTTTTTCCAAATTAGCAATGCAGCAGTGGGACTGAAGCTTTTTAAGACTAGATTTTTATTTCATGCTGTTTTCATTTTATAAAGGCAAATATTTTGCAAATATTCTGCCAGTATTTCACATCTGTACTTTGCATGACTGTACTTGTGATGATGCTTTGTCAAGTCCTGTTGTGGCTGCTTATTGTGTTAAATGCAAAGTGAGTTTTATCTGAGTTCATAATCACATCTTTAGGCATTAAGAACTTTAAGCATGGATTTAAAACCTGTTGCTCTGCCAGTAAGGAATGTCTACACTAAAAAATAACTCATCAGTCCTGCATGTTGTGACCAAGACTTGCTTCAACAGTACTTTGGAAGATGTCAGATCTGAATATTCCTCCCTGTTCTGGAGAAAATTTGTGTCACAGCTTTATTTCTGGTTTTGGCCAATTTATTTATGTTTTCTGGTGTTCAGACAAGGGTTAACTCAGGGGCAGAGTTTTCTGGTGCACTGACCACATGTGTAATTTCTAGCAGCTAAAGCTTCAATTACATTGCTTTGTGTATTAAGAAATGGAACCAAATTGGGATGTCTACCAATAAGAGACCAAGGGAGCCTTTCTAATGTTAAGTAAATTTTATCTTGAAAAAGAGCACCGTGAATTATTTCCATTTAGATTTCAAAATTATTTTTACTTGGATACAGATGCAGGCCATTCAAAAGGATGTACAGAACAGTTGGATACAAAAAAGTTACTGGTAGCAATAACCTTCAAAGCCTATTCTTTAAAATCTACATTTAGTTATTTCTTCATTCTGCAAAACCATAAAGTTTATAAGCTTTATAGTTCCTGAAGCATTCACATGTGGGTATTTCCAGAAATACATTTCTTTAACTGATGAGCAAAGCAGACCTCAGACTCAAGATTGTAGTTCTCACACTAGGTCTGTATTGTGATTAGCACTGTATGTGTACTGTGAAGTGCATGTGTATTACAGGTAGTGCAAGGGTATGAGACTATGCTTGTCCCAAAATAATGAGCAGATGATGTGTTGCTCTCTCTTTGTAAGTGAAATCTCAGTATTTTTCTGGTAGTGGAAGGCTGTGGTTCAAATTCCTGTTACAGTGTTCATATTCCCTTGGTTCTCTCTGGAGATGATGTCCTGACTACCAGCATAGTCCCAGCATATGCAGCACTTTTCTGTCCTTTTGGTTTTGCAGGAAATCCTACGAATTTGGTAAGCCTGAGGGAAAGATGATTCACAAATAATATTTTTCAGGATGGCTAAGAAATTAATTTCATGATCCAGTGAGTATTACAAAATATGAATGTAGGTATCCATTAGATAAAAGAATAATTGCAGTCTTAGTGTTTACAGGGGAGAGTCCATTCCATTGAAAAACCTATATCCTGTTATTTAGTTCACTTCCTTAGAAAACCAGTGCAAATTCTCTTTTAATCTCCATCCTTAAGTTTGAATTCCCTGTCTCCCTATTGAGATCATAATTAATTTAGATTTTGAAAAACTGAAAATTAGGATTAATGTGGAAGCAATTTCTTGGAGCTATTAATACACTGCTGATTTTGAGTGGTGAACTGTTTTTAAAGTAGAGTTTTCTCATTAACATTCATTTGCTGTTTGGGGTTGAAGAAGGTAAGATCTATAGGGAAAAAAAGAGAAAAATCTCTTTATAACATATAAAAAAACCCCC
Source organism: Fringilla coelebs (assembly GCF_963513975.1). NCBI lineage: Eukaryota > Metazoa > Chordata > Aves > Passeriformes > Fringillidae > Fringilla > Fringilla coelebs. The sequence continues at coordinate 7,302,959 of NC_140028.1, read as the reverse complement.
ATTTTTTTAATTTACAAATAAAGGCTTATTGAAGTTCAGGTAGCAAAATATTAGTGAAAGTGAGGACTAGTCCAGATGGCGTAAGACTTTAAAAAGAATTTAAATTCTTGAATGGAGTTGAAGTATAATTTCAGTGTTACTTTGCAAGATTTACACCATGTTTTAATTTACCTTGGTCTTGTGAATGTTGATAGCTTTCTGATGATGTGCAGCATTTTAAATCAGTGAGTTTATCTGCTTGGTTGTTTGAATGTGAATCTTTTTGTTTGTGTTCCTGGAAAGGGCTTGAATTAGCTTCAGTCTCTAAGAAGCAGAGAAATTATCTTTTGTCTATGCTGTCCCTGTTCCCCTTTGTGGATAATGTTGTGGTTTCCATTTAGGTAATGTGCCATTTTATAAGCAGTTTGTTCACCGAGTTCTGGCCTTTTAGAAGTGCTATGTTCTTAAATTCAGGGGGAATTTGTCTAAGACTTTTGGAAAGCAAGTTCATAACATGAAAAAATTATTTCTTGGCTTTTCCTTCCCAATACAATGTTCTTTTTCAAAGTGAATAGGGCAAGCAAGAAGTAAATGGGGGTGGGGTGGGGGGGGGGGGGAAGGTAAAAGGTTTCACATTTTAAGCCCTTCAGATAACTGCTTTGTTTAATTTCAAACTCTGGAGTTTTCAGGATGAGATGGAGAGAGAATGCAAAATGTTTCCATTTTCCCAGAACTGGGGTGACATTGGAAAAAGTAAAGTGCTTTGGAGAAAAGGCTGAACAGCTTTTCCCTTTGCCTAACTCAATGTTCACCTATAAAGCTCCTATAAAATTCCTTTCTAAGTATTTTAGTTTAAGCTGCTTTTCTGAAACTTGGTATTATTGAACGAGTCCTGATGCTGGCACTGCTCCCTGCTGTTGTGCATAGAAAACCAGACTTGTTTTGGTCTGATAGTAATTTGGTTTAAATGTCGCTGTCTATATTCATTAGCAACTCCTCAGGGTTTTTTTGAGGTGCATGAAAAACAATCCACTCCTGCATCTCTCGTTCTATGAAAACCTTATTTGTTCTGGTTGGATATACACTAGGCTTCTTCTGGATGAAAACAGATAAAAATCTCCAAAACAAGAGCTTACAGTCTGTGCATGTTTGCTGCTAATGTCCTTGATGTTGGTGCTCAGACTTAAGATGGTTGTAGCTACCCATATTTGTTCTGATTGCCTCATATTCCCTGTTGATTAAATGAGGGGGAGATGTTATTCCCATGTAACAAAATGTCTGTTCCTTCCCTTTACCGTTCTAATTTGCCAAAAGGAGTTCATTGCACTGATGTTGTTTTTGTGTTGTCTCCTTCAAGTTAATCTCTGCATAAACTTTTTTTAAATTTGATAGTTTTTATCTAAAAGAAATATGTGAATGTGTTCTTCCAGTGCTCTGGGATAGTGTAGTAGTGTAAATATTAATTTCAGAGAATGATGAGGAAAAGAAGCAGTGTAAAAAGAAAACATTTTAGCTCTAGTGGTAGTGTCCTTATTTTTTTCCCTTGGATGGATATCCTTAGATGGGAACAGCTGGAAAATTGATTTCTTATTGATTTCATGAACTTTTTTCCCAGCTCTGCAAATGGCCTTTCTCTTAAAAGCCACTTCTACCTCTTCTTTCTTCCTGTTTCTCTGTCTTGTTCTTTGAAACATTGTTCATTTTCCTTAAAGAGGGTACAAACAGTAGTCTGTCATTGTCACTGCCAACAGATTCCAATTTAAAACCACCATTTCCTATTCTCCACTTGCAAGGGTTTGTTCAGAGTACTATTTTAATTAAAAAGCACTGATGAGCAAGGCTTAGTGTGATTTATAATGTTTTGGGGAGTGCAGAGGTTGTGGCAAAGATTGCTTTTATCATTTTTTGACCCATTATAGTAACTTAATATATTCAAATGGTGCATATTTACACATTGCCTTTGATTCCATTAATGAATAATGTCTGTTCTTTACACGGAGCAATTACAGCTACCAGTGCTGCTCTTTGGATTTATTTCACCTGTGGGCACCATCACTGAGACCACTGCAGGCAGAAGCTCTCTTTAAGTAGAAACACTTATAGGTTGGCTTAATAAAGGACTTTATTATTAAGCTCTGAGATTTTACAGAGTAATTTCATATTCTTTTCAGATGATCTTTGTTGTAACTCCAGCTTTTCTGTTACTTTGGGAGAAGATTCTTAAGCCTGAAGTCAAGGCAGCTGCTCTTGATGCCTTCCTGGTGGATACTTCAAATATTGGGTGATAAATACCAGAGGACTTCAGCATTTTCAGCTTTTTTCCCCCCCACATTTCTGTTGTAAGCACAGAGTGTTCAGCACACTTGCTGCCTTTTGATCAGACTAATCTGATAAGAGTCAAGTTTTCTGGGTTATCCTGAAAAGCAGAATAATGAATAACAATGGAAAGGCTTCTGTTCATGGCATGAAGACATGATCTGGTATGGGCTTTTGGGTTTTGAAGTGGGAGATGGAATATGGGTTCACCAGTAAGCTTTCTGATATCTGAGTACATTTAGCTAAAGCTATTCATAGACAGATGTAGTATGAATAGAGAGGGAAGTCCATTGTATTACGTTTGATAGATTGAAGGAATACAGACACTGTCATCCATGTGAAGAAGAATAATGGCTTTAAATATGAAAGTGAATGCTTTTATAAGTACCTGAAAGATGCCCAAAACTCAGCAGGAAAAATGTAATGAGAAGGTTCTTATGAAAGTATAATTCTTTTGTTATTACATAGAAAGAAATCTGTGTAGCAATGCTTGGGCTTAGTAGAATGTACTTAGTACAAAGGTGTACTTCAGTAAAGGCTTTCTGTGTGTGTAAGTTCAGTTCTGTCCATTTGTATTATATATGTGTAAAAATGATAGTTATTTTCATTTAAGTCAGCATGGTATTTTATAGTACTGAAATGTGCCAGATGGCCAGGGATATTTCACCTAAATACTAAATAAAGTTAAAGAAAACATTCACTGAAGCCACTAGAGGTCTGATTCAGAAATAAAATACTCAAGTAGCATGAATTTAATTTAAAATTTAAAAAATTCTGTCTTGGTTGACCTTATTTGTAACCTCCTGAAAGAGAAAGTTTTCAAATACTGCATGACTAAGAGCAAATACTGTCAGACCTAGTTCAGGGAAAGCTCTGAAACATATTTCAGCTGCTCCTGCCTAATTGCTACTTCAAAGGAATTGTGCAGAGCAAACACATATTTTTGAATTTTAATGTCTTATTTCTTAACAGAACAAGCTATTGAGAGCAAACCCATTTTATTTTTGGATCTTGTTGCACATATTTATCTTGTTTTTAGTGTAAACTTTGAGGTTTGTAACTATAAATATTAGGGGAAAATTCTTTCCTGTGAGGGTGGTGAGGCTCTGGTGCAGACTGCTCAGAGAAGTTGTGGCTGCCCCATCCCTGGAAGTGTTCAAGGCCAGGCTGGATAGGACTCTGAGCAACCTGGTCTAGTCAGGACACATGGAAGGTGTCCCTATCCATGGCAGGGGATGGAACAAGATGATCATTAACCTCCCTTCCAATCCAAACCATTCTGTGAGTCTATGAAATACATCAATGAAAGATAATAGATCTATTTAAGTAGATTATAGTAATCTCAAAAGCCCAGGTTGACAATTTTAATTCTGACAGGAGTCTCACATATAAACCACAAACCAGATATCTTTCCATACAAGGCTTCTAAGAACCACCATCAACAATATCATAATGCAGGGCTTAGTTTCAGCAGTTGCCAACTTATTAACACATGGAGTGGTGAACAGTGATGAATCCTGGGGAAAAATTCTCTGGAAGACAAGTGCTAATAAACAAAGTAGTTCAGTCTGAAACAGAATGGACCTCCCCCAAATTTTCCTTTTGTTCTGCTGAACACCTTATGAAGGATCTTCTCTTTTCAAATTCATTTTGTTCTGTTTTCAAGAAGTCATAGAAACACCATAACTTCAGAGCAGTCTCTTACCATCTTTCTCTCATGATCCATTTTTTCAGTGAAATAGTTAACATAAATGTGAATGAGAGGACTGATTGCTCAGGAGGTCTCTAATGATTCCTCAGGGGCAAAGCTTTCCTAACACATTAAAAGGTTCATTTCAGTCCTCCACTTTTATTTGTTGACACTGCTGGATGTGCCCAGTTTGAACTTTGGAAGGGATGTGGAAGAGATTTGGAAGTTTTAGAGATGGCTATTTCACAGTTGGGAGAGTCTATGAGAGGAGACCAAATGTCATGTAAATGTTCTGGAACAGAGCAAAGAAATTGGCTCAGGCAGCTTCTGCTGTTGGTCAGGGTCTGTATTGTTAACAGATGTCTGTGTATTGCATCAATAAGTAATAAAATGCCTGTTTGGAATAACTGCCAGGAGGCAGTGAGGCTGGGGTTTAGTCTGTGGCTTATCAAGAAAAGCCTTATCTGATGGGCAAGAAAATCCTAAGAGTCTGTTTTAATTTTTAGTTTCAGGGCAGTGAATTACTGAAAGACAAAATGCATTTCCTTTTATGAGTGACTATTTATTCATGGATCCCCATGCAACTGACAGTTGAAAGAATCCTAGTTTCTTCTTCCAAACCACTAAATAAACTCACTCAACTGTGCTGGCAAATGTTCACAGACACCCTTCTCCTAATCACTGCTGGGAAACAATCATGTGCAGTGATCTAGCAGTGGTGAAGCCCTATTGATAGGCAGGTTGCCTGTTTTCCATAGAAGCGATTTCAAATGACTGGAAAACTTGCTAAAAACTCATAGGAAATTAGGTTTTCTGTCAGTTGTTTTGTGGATGTCACTGCCTTCTGCTATAGCAAGCTGTCAGATTCCCATCATTGGAGATGTTTTCTGCTAGAGTTAGACTATCCATCATTTGTCATTCCTATCTAAATTGATTGATACTGATTGTTAGTTTTGTTTTCTGTCGCTGCTGAAAGATGCTTAAACATTCCATTTGTGAAAATGTTGGCTCTTTCATGAGGATTTATGCTGAATTTATCCTTTAATTGCTAGTGCTGGATACATACTTATTCAGAAAACACCGTTTATATATTTATATGTATATATATATATACACACTCACACATACATATACACATACACACACACATGCATATGTATATGAAGGATGATTCTCCATCTTCAAAGTGTCTTCTCATTAGGTCCTTTTCATCTGGTAACATACTCCTCAATATCCACTGAGGGCTTTGGCATATAGAGACAGGATTTAGATATTAGGATATCCTAGGAATCAATGCAGTAGGTGTGCCTTTTCTACTTTTCCTGTGTTTAGCTCACTTAGGTGTATAATTGGACAAAACAGTAAATTGATGACAGTTCTTCAGATTTGTATAGCTGATCCTTCTCTGTGAAAACACATAATCACTGTCACTTGTTTTTATCTTAAACTTCTATATGGCTGAGGTTAGTAGTTTCTTCAAATTGATTTTCAAATACAGCACTGCTTTGAGAAGAGTGTTACATTGTATACTTAAATAGTGTGACTAATGTGGAGAGAAGAAATCCTTACTTATAGTTTCTTGTTCAGTGCTAAACGCTCACAAGTTGAAGTGTTCAGAGGGCATTCAGAGTAGTAAAATTATCATTCCTGCTAGTCTTATCTCTAGGGAAGTCCTTTCCTATCCAAATTAACATAGAATTGAATTTATTGACCAGAAATAAGTCAGCTACCTAAGTCACTTGTAAAATATTTATTCAGATGTTTTGATTCCTGAGATGATTCCCAGAGCTTTCTTGAAGATCAGTAGTTCAGTCAAACTCAAGAACATGGAGACATGAAATGTTTGTACTGCACAAGCCAGTGTTAACTAAAAAAAAATCTTTCCAAAGCACATTGCCAATAGCTTAAAAAACCTTTAGGGAAATTATGGTCTAAGATTTATAGGTAGGAGTAATCTCAATATTCAGATTTTGCCACTTCATGGCGTACATATTTTATACATACATTTCAGGAGAGTGCTGTCTTTCCCAGGTACAGCTGGGTTGCTGCTCTGTTTCTGGAGTGTGCTTGAAGTTAATATTGCATCTCTTGTGTCCTTTCAGGAGTATGATGATGGCTATGGAGCTGCTTATGATGAACAAAGCTATGATTCCTATGATAACAGCTATAGCACTCAAGCACAAAGGTAAGCCTCCAAATCAGCTGTAACTGCATTTGAAAAATTCTGTGGTTGGCCAGTTAATTTTACTTAGGGTTTTTCAATTTCATCTTAAGCAGTAAAAATTTTATGAGAGGATTTTAGAAATAACCCCCAGGTTACTTGTCTTTAATATCACATAAGTATAAAAGTTAAATTTCTAAGAGGCTGAAAAGAAACAGAAATGAGAACTTGTAATAGTTTTAGTGATGCCAAATCCTAATCAAAGTTTTCAAAAGTTCAGAAAATTCAGGGAAATTTAGTTCAGATTTGTTGTAGAGGGGGCAAATGGGTAAGGAGGGGGGAGGACTAAAAAACAACTTTATAGAAGGTATTAAATTTTCTGAAACACAACTGATTAAATTATCTTACTGCTTTTGCAAAGTTATATTCGAGTATTTTACCTGTATTTGACTGTGAAAAAATCCACCTGTCAGTTTGCTTTACTCTTCTGGGACTCCTTGTGACAAATTTGAATCTCATGTCATTTGTTTTCCTTCTCCCACTTCATTGTCAGCAGTATTTTTAAGCACTTTTGATTTTTTTTTTTTTAATTTTGCTTTCCTAAAGGAGTCATTATTTGGCAACTCCATGAATAACAATATGACCCAACGATGGGAAACATGCTGTGAAGTAAAACTACTTCTTTTATGTGGTTTGAACTTCATGGCAAAAATCTCATTACAAATATAGCAGCTTGGATGATCATCTCCACTTCTGGAAACAGAACTTCTATCTGCCTTTTACTGAGCTGTAATTTATTTTCATTCTTTTTTCCTCAGACCAAGCATTCATAACTTGCTCAATAGTAGATGTTTTAATGTCTTTGACAATGTCCTGAAATTCTATGGCAAAGTTATGACTTGCCTCTGAGGTAGGGTTACTGAGGTTCCTGTTGATAAATCTCTTGTAGTGAATTCAACTGAAAAGTGTATTTGATGCAGATTTATTTTACCTTCTGCTAAATATGTGAGATTTACAATGCAGCTTTATCTGAAATAGTACAGAATTGTTCACAGCAAAGTTGAGAACAAAGCTGTTTACACCTGGCATCTGCTCTTCTGTAGTGTTGTCTCACTTCAGTTTTGTTGTGTAAATGAATATTTTTCTGTGCTCAACAACTTAATCATTGTAAAAAGCATAGTGGGAAATTCAAGTGTCCTTATTGTTGAGAACTAGAATAATGACATTACCTTTGTGTCTGATACTTGGTTCCTACAGACTCTAAGCTTGATAAAAATATGGCTTAAGAAATCTGCAGTGTAGAAACTTCAAAATATGAGACTGTGTAGAGTGTTACATTTTGAGAATAGTTGCTGGTAATGGAATTTTTTCCCCAAAAGACAATTGCCAAAGTAGTCCTCAACATTTCTGTTGGCAATTCTGTTCTGCATTCTTGCTTGTGCTGTAGGTAAATGGGTTTATTGCACACAAACATTTGGACTTCATTACAAAGTCATTTGCCTGATGCAAGATTAAACATTACTTGGATTTGATTTTTTTTTGCCATATTAAGAAAGTTTCCACTGAGATTTTCTTCCTTTGAACTAAAATTAGAAAAAAAGCAAATCTCCCCAGGAATGAAATTGCTCTTTTAAAGGATTAATACATAAGAATATGTATAATATTCTTAGATACATTTGCACATGCTTAGCTGTCTAGAAGGAGATATGTCATAAAATGATTGCTTTATTTTGTATTTTAACCTTTAGTTTCACTATATATATATATATATATATAGCTAGATTTTAATGAATTTTTTACCTTCTTAATGATTATTTGGCATTTTTCCCCTAATTTTATTTAGTGCTCTGTGAAAAAAGAAAACAAATTTTTCACTTGAACTTTTCTCACAGGATATCAACACTTATTTTCTAGCTTGGCAGAAAGATTTTTAGGATGGTATTGGCAGGCAAAAAATAATAACTATAAACAGCCATCTGAGCTACCTAGAGCAGGATTCCTATCTTTAATCTGAATATCAAGTAGTAGGCCATATTGCAAAATATAATTCTGTAACCACCATATTTAATTCTGTAACTTACCATATTTAGGAGCATTACAATGCCCTTTCTATGAAGGAAATCAGGGCAAAATGCGTTGCTTTCATAGTTTAGCTTTAATTATTCTTGATTTTTTTGCCCTCATAAAAAATTGAAAGAAACTGCATTTACACAGGGAGACCAGTGATATATTTAAAAAGCATAATTTGGTGACCAGCATGTGGAAATAATTTACTCTTTCTTTTTCTAAGTTGAAAATAGTCAACTTGAAGTAACAGTATTTCCAGTATTTCTTCTGATATTGATTCCTCTAGAAATACTGTGATATCAGTGGTACTGTGTATTAAAGAGGAAATCTGAGAATTAGGTAGTAAACTGAAAATGAGTTGTCTCATTAAATTACTTGCAGTAGTTTTTAGTACATGACTAAGTCTGAGTGCAGGAGCAGGGCTTAGTGCTCGCAAGTGTACAATGATGATATTTGATATGACAGAAACAGCGAAAATTTTCATTTTTGTTTTAAATATTTGGCTTATTTAGTGATTACTCTGTTAAAGATAGAAACTTGCAATAGAGTCTAAAATATCTTTAGAAATTTTGGAGATCTCTAAGAGGTTGCATGACAGCAAATCTTTTGCTGTGAGTGCACAGGAGTGCATTCTCCAAATTCAATCTTCAGCACCGCACAGTGTGACTCTCCTTTATTGCTCTTTTAATCTGGAAATTTCAAGTGTATTTCCCATAAATGGCCAAATCTGAGTTGGATTAGGATGGTAACATGTTTAGATAAGAAGAATAGGAAACTGTATTTCTGTGCGCATTAAGGTTGTTGAGACTTTGTTTGTTCTGCAAATAAAGTATTCCAATCTACGTACCAGCTTCTTGCTGACACCAAATCATGAGCAGTTAGAAGTTTAATGGTATTTATTTGACATTGTGTGAATGCTTCCTTGGGCCTGGCAAGCTGAAGTTTGAGTTAAAACCTGCCCCAGCACTAACAAGAGAGAGAAATATGAGAATTTTGAGTTATCTATCTTAATGCCCTGTAATCCTATAAAAAAATGTTGTTTTCCTTTAGAGCATTTTATTATCCACTGTTGCTTGTTCATGGAACAAAGCCCCAAATAGAGCTTCAGGATGTCCTTTAACAGAATTATTTTTTATGGTGGAAAAGGCTTAAAACATCCCTTGAAGCTGTACAGTGCTTTACTAGATATCTAATTGGTTTTTAGAAGATTAAATTACATGTATAGTTTTTTGCAGAGGGATTGTATAAACTGGGATGTTTAATAAACTGGATTGTTTAGTCTTGTTATAAAAAACCAAAATGATCTAAGTTTTTTAAAAAAAATGCACTTTCTGAAAATCATAGAATAGCAAATTCTTCATAGAATCATAGAATAGTTTGGGTCGGAAAGGACCTCAAAGATCTTTTAGTTCCAACACTCTGCCATGGGCAGGAAAAACTTCCAGTAGACCAGGGTGCTCCAAGCTCCATCCAACCTGGTCTTGAACACTTCTAGGGATGGAGCATTCCCAAATTCTCCAGCCAGCCTCTGCCAGTGCCTCACCACCCTCACACTAAAGAATTTCTTTATAATATCTAATCTAAATCTCTCCTCTTTTAGTTTAAAGCCATATCCTCTTCTCCTATCACTTCATGCCCCAATATGCAGGGAGGTTTTAGGGTTACATGATATGCAGTCAAGGGCATGTTATGTGGTCAGGAATTCCTTAATAAAATTTCTCCTACATACATATTTATTAATTTCACGTGTACAGTTGTGTGCCAAAAGCCTTGTCAGGATCTTATGGTAAAATATGAATTAGAGTTGTGAAAGCCAAACTCATGACTCCTGGTGCTCATATTTGCCTATGTCAGACACATGTAGTCTTGTCACCAGTATGTATGCATGCTTACACAACTTAGGTCACTCTTAAAGGACTTCTCAAGCCTGCCTAGAATTGTAATTATTTATTTGGATTTATTTCAGAAAGTTGGGGGTGCTTTAATGGCCTGGTGTTAATGCTAAAACAATTTTCTTATGAAAATTCAGCTAATAGTATTGTGGAGGAATCAAGAGGATTTAGTTGGATCTTCATTTAAAACTGTAGTTTAAACATTTTCAGCATGGAAAAACCTAGTTATTTTAAATCTCTGAAACAGGCTTCAAATTGAGCCAAAGTGCTTCTGGTCCCTTAGTGACTCCGTACATGATCTGCACAAGTGTTTGCGAGGACAATAAGGAAATGCGAGGCGAAGGGAAATGGATGCTAATAAATCAATTGTCTCTGTCAGCTCACTGTTTAATGTTCTCTAGAATACATAAGATTTATCACTGAGGAATTGTAGAATAATGGTGGTGTATGGAAACAAAGTCCACCAGGGAGATGTACTACATCATTTGGATTTAGCGCTGCCATCTGCTTAATGGCATTGAGATGACTACAGAGGTACTTATGATCAACCATTCATAGCAGTGACAGATGCTGCAGAGAGTTAACATGCCAGGGAATGAGGTTTGGTGCTGAAATCCAGATTATGTGGCAAGGTTGCTGAGAAAGGGGGGCTGGGTTTCTTACGTCTCCAGTAGCATGAGAGGGTTTACTGTGTGCTTTTAGGTTTACTATTGAGAGGATGGCTAATACAGTTACTGTAGTGCAAATAAGAATGTGGACAAACTCCATCTGTCTGCTTCAGGCACTCAGAAGTTTCAAAGAACTTCTTTAGGCTTGTGTGCTAGCATTTAAAATGGGATACTTTTCCTAGGAAAAAAAGAAAAGGTTTTTCTAGATTTATTTTCAGCCTACAACAGAGATCAGGAGCCTAAACTATAAGAGGAACACTCCGTGTACCTGTATGCCAGTGTCTGGTGAGGGACAGGAATGAATCACTTTCGTAGCAATGTCATTTTGTGTTTAATTATAATTCATAATTTTAAAAGTATTTTAGATCTTCAGTCGAGGTGATCTCACCTTCACTCTGTTGCAAAATTTAATCTAAACACACACATAAAAACCTGAAAATTTGGACTTGGAGAAATTGCTGGATTTGTTTACAGTTTTCTGCATTGTTCTGTGGTTTCCACATCAGCCATTTCACCATTGACTTAAATAGTGTTTCTCAACTGCTCTGTGTGCATATCTAACAATAATTGCTATCACTTCCAATCATACCAAAATGTGATAAATTCAAATCCCTGCAAGTTGCTTGTGAGCCTTGGAGCCAGACAGTCAACCTAATCTGAGCTGAGGGAACTGGCAAATTCTTTTTTGTATACCTAAATTTATTCAGTGCCACTAAATCATTCCGTGTTTATTGCTGATGTGTTGGGAAGTAAGAACTACACACTGCAAATTTTACTTAAATGCATAAAAACATAACTGCCCCTATGGTAAGTCCTAGGCATGTTAAAAACATGGTGTTATGAATTATATAATTGTTCAGGTTGGAAAAGACCTCCAAGATCAAATAAAATTGTCAACCCAGCACCACCATGTTCACCACCAAACCATGTCCCATGTGCCACATCCATACTTTTCAGATTTTCACTGTTTCTTGGGCAGCCTGTTTCAGTGCCTGACCACCCTTTCAGTGAAGGAATTTTTCCCAATATCCAGTATTTCTCACACAGCAGATGACCTTTCCACAGCCTCCTTTCAGGAAGTCGTAGGGAGTGATAAGGTTCCCCCTGAGCCTATTTATCATCCATTACCTTATTTACCATTTATTTCAAAAGTGACTGATTCAAGACAGAAAATTTCTCTGTAATAGGGAAGACTATGCACAAAAACCCTGTGGTGTGAAAGGTTTGAGGAATTTTGTGTTTGGTAGCTTATGGTAGTTACCCAACAATGGAGGGAGAAACTGGATGCTGTGTTGAAAAGGATTTAGAAAAACACTTTGAAATCCAGCAGTGGCCGTTGTTCAACTGATGCTTGAAGAATACATCTAAATTGGTTTGCTAAAATCCTTCAAATCTCTAAGTACTGCTTTTTATATTATTCCAGAGGCATTTTACTTACAAGAGAAGCTGATTCCTGGTATGTAACTCTTGGAAATACCCTCCTCATTTCCCACTAGGAGCTCAAATTTTCAGGTGTTTTTTGAAACTATGCTTAGTAGTCATACAAAAGATGATGACAATCCTGTTTAATAGGAAGATTTTCATGAAGAGCTGAGCATATGGATTTGAAATTGGCTTATGGAGATGTTGCTATTGGTATTTGAGAGTTAATTGCTAACAGTTTGTTTGTGATGCTCAGTGTTTTAAATTTACATTGTTGAGTTTGTCAGCAATCATGCATTTCCAGGATGTATAAATATGCATTATATGCAAATGAGTGTCTGTTACTGTAGTTTTCCAAGATGTAATTCTCTCCATTTTAATGCTTGTAGCTGTTTGTATTTCATGCTTTGACTTATAAATCAAATCAGTCTGCAGGAGTTTGATTTCTGGGGATTGTGCAAAGGGTTGGCATTTTGTGTTGCTGTTGTTTATGAACACCTGGTATGTACCAGAGTGTACTGGAGGTTATAATTCTGTAAAATAAAGCCTTAAAGCATTAGCATAAATAAGCTAATGTAGCTTTTGAATGAAAATCCTGGCATGTAGTTTCCTGCTTAATTTTTGCTCTTACATTATTGAAAGGGATTATTTACTGCAGTTTTCAGATCTATTTTTTCAGGTTTAGATAGATGTTTTCCTTTTAATTACATGTTAAGATGTGACAAGGTAAACTATTCAGAAGTGCCTCAGTAGCAAAGATAGTTTTAATTGTGAATCTAGTGTATTTTCTTAAATTGATTTACAGAAATCTACTCTGAAATGGCAGTAAAAAGAAATATGACTAAGATGATTCAGCTGTAGTGATGGAAAAAACACAAGCATACCTCATGGTGCACTCATAAAACTGGAAAAGGTTTTTTGAATCCTCATGGTGATATTGGTAGATGGCTTCACTGTTTAATAAATTTTAGGATTAGTCTTCATCTGTACTAATTATAAAACAAATCAAATTCATTTGGTTTTCTTCCTGATTTTGCTATTAAATTTAAATGTGTCTGTGCCTCCTTATTTAGGAAACAAGTAAAAATGCATTTGAAAATAAATTTAGAAAACTGCTAGAAAAACTAATATGCAAGTGCTATAGTAGTAAAAAAAAAACCCAGTAACATCAAATTACAAGTATTTAGGAATCCAGAAAAGTCATTATTTAATAAAACTATATTAATTTTGCATGACTGGTTTAATTTTACTTTGGTGATTTTGCAGCATCTTAAACTTGGTGGTTGAATTCTACCATACAATTAAAGAGGATTAGTAGTCAGTAGCATTTTGAATTTTTTTCCTTGACTGATTATAGAAGTGAAAACATGACGAAGGTAAAGGTCAAAGTGGATCTTCCAAATCCAAAATAGGAAAAAAAATAATTTACAGGGAATACTTTTGAACTTGAAGTGCTGTGTTGTACCTGTTAGTGTAACTTAGTGGAATCAGTCGTAGTTAAAAAAAATCTTAATTACAGGAAGGCTTTGAATTAATTATAGTTTGTTTTAAAAATAAGGTTCTTTAAGCTTGGAGGTAACAAAGAAAAAGGGAGAATACCCAGTTGCCAGACATCAGCAGGATGCTGTAGAAATGTGCTGGATATATGGGCTTTGGAGACAGAACATGGATAATCAATCTTACAAATTAAAGTTATTCATTTAGAAAGGACTTCTCAAACATCTCACATTATAATTAACTTTCCAGCAGTTTGATTAAGGGATACAAACATGAGGAAAAGAGACTACATATTCTCTCCAGATTAGAAAGGACATCTTAAATTTACATTTGCAGACTAGAGAATGACATACAGATATATAGATAGATATATATAAGGAAGACTTTCTTTTTTTCCTGGTGTGGGGTGAAGAAGGAGCTTCCCTAGAAACTCACACTTGGAGGCCAGTGCCTATTAGCTGAATGAGGAATCAGGCTGCATCAGCTCAGAACATATTTTTGTCACAGAACATGTTTTTGTAGATGAAGATTTGACACTGTTTTGCTGGTTGACAGTCAACACACTTTGGCTGCTTAGTAGCAGTAATTGAAAGTTGCAGTTTTCTCTCTGAGTACCCTGTTGTACTCAGTTTGCTTTTCAAGGGAAGAAGAATCTTCCTTCTTTCTGTTGCTAAGGAAATACCTACTTAATTGGGCAACTAAAGATGGAGATGGTTGCAGGAAAACTTTATAATGGTCTTAATTGTTGGTCCTTGCATTTTATTTCAGTAGAAGTATTGAGGGCTGTAAATTGTGCTTTTAAGCACGATTTTGATATAGTTCAGGTATAGATGATGAAAAATAATGTCTTACTAACCATCACAACCACATTTATCTTGGTGTAATTGTGTCATGAGTGCTGTATGTAAAGAACCTGAAATATGAGTATGGATAGAAGTAGTGGAGCTCACATGTGGCCAAGTAATGAGTCCTTGCACTTAAATGGATTGAATTGTCCTTAGGAGGGTGAGTCCTGCCTTGCTGTACTTGGAGAGGCAAGGTTTGGACCCTGCTGGTGCAAAGGATATTAGGGAAGTACTGGAAAGATCTTGAACATGGTAAAGCTTATGATTATGCAGCCCTGAAAACAAATAAACCTGAACTTTCTTTTACCAAATGTATTCCTTGATGGCACTTTCATTATTTTTGAATTACATAAAACCAGGATGGAATGATAGCTTTTCTCTCAAATGTTCTTCAATTTTAACTTGTAAGGCCCCAATTTTTAGAAAGGTGTTGAAAGTTGTACTGTTCCTTCAGTAAATTAAAAGTATAAGATGATATGATGTGTATCTTCTGGAGCAGTATTTGTGCTGATGGAATGGTGACAAACCACCTGTCCCCTTTTTGAGGACAGTGTGTTTGTTAGAGGCAGTGTTGTCTTGTACTCCAGTTTTGTACTCCAGTGACAAGTGTCATCATTTTGGATCTCTGACAACAACATATGCAGAACTTGGGGGTGACTAAGAATTACCTGGAATAATACCCCAGATCTTTCCAGTATTGCAGTGAATAGTCTAAGGAAGTTTTGGCTGATATCTCTCAGCTCTTTGCTGGGCCGCTTCCACTGCCCAGAGTAATTTGTCTTTTTAGAGAGAGAGAGGGAAGAAAACATCTTTTTTTCTGATGTTAATGTTGTCATGTCTTTTTTCTCCATTTAGCAGCTGAAAGATGATTGGTACACACCTGGATAGTTAAAGAGTTCAAGTTTAGCTTCCTATGGTAGCAGTTCACAACCTGCTTTGCCAAGTAGACAGATGAGGTGTTGGGTGTCTGGGGCTTGGTACTAATTCACCAGCCAAACCAAAATGCTGAATTTATGCAACCTGAGGTTTTAGTTTTTCTGCCCGTACTTTCTTATTTAATGTTGTGATTTTTTGACATTAGTAGGGTTTCTCATGTTCAGAGATGTTTGGTTGCTTTGTTCTATTCATAGTTCCAAGGTAAAGCTGTAGCTCCGGCTGCTGCTCTTACTGAGAAATCTTATTTGTACCATGTGCTTTAGTCACCTTTTAATTGGCATTTTCCTTTCCTCTCTTGAGAGCTGGCACATGAGAATGTAGCCTGGAAAGACTAATTGAGTTGAGACAGCAATAAGTGGACATTTCAGGTGGTAAAACTGCTCTAGGCAACTGTGTAGAGTTCTGCTAGAAATACCTAATAGATCTGTGCCTGATAGTAGCACCAGAATGCAGATGCCTCTGAGGACATTTCACTATTCAAAAGTGACATTTTTCATTTCTGCCATAAAAAGTAATTCCTAAATAG
Source organism: Fringilla coelebs (assembly GCF_963513975.1). Lineage (NCBI taxonomy): Eukaryota > Metazoa > Chordata > Aves > Passeriformes > Fringillidae > Fringilla > Fringilla coelebs. The sequence goes on along the minus strand of NC_140028.1, from coordinate 7,286,960 downwards.
TAAAAGCTAATGGGATCATAGAGAGGGCACTCTGGTCACCTTTTAGGGTTTCAGGTAACAGATCTGCTGTTTGTATGAGCCATTTGAGAGTACAATAGGCTATAATTCAGGGAAAATTGTGTCATTTTCCTGTATTTTATAAAGCATTCATGTAGGGGTCTCAGTTGTTTTCTGAGATCATTATCTCTTTGACAGATATAAACTGACCTGCAAGGATAAAAATATGTACTACTAAGTAGCAGCAGAACTGAGGAATAACTAAAAATTTATCTACAAGGTGCAAGCAGAGATGTGGGACCCCTCTTGATACTCTGGATTTCTGCTGTCTCGCTGTAAGCTGGGTTCCATAATAGGGTGTTCTAGTGATCCACAGAAGCATTGAGAACATCTCCCCAATGTTTGAGACATTACAGAGTTATGAGAAGCTTCACTGCAGTGATTGTTTTCTTGGATGCTCTTCCTGTTTGCTGTTGACAGATGCTTTTTGCTATCAGAAGTTGCTGAGCATGAAGATCTGACAGGAATGATGGAAAGAGTTTTCTTCAGATGTGATCATATCCTTATGGAAGAGTTTTTTTCAGATGTGATCATATCAGTCAGGGTCTATCATATAAGAACAGTTGCTAGAGAGATCCTCATTTGCTTTTTCTATTTTATTGTTCTGTGCAGCTCTGGGTGGAAGCACAAAGGATGGTGCTTGTTGGAGCTTCCCTTGGCACAAAAGAAAACCTTGGTGTTTGCAAGGCTTTTGTTGTCACTCTCTGAAACTGCCCTGGTTTCTGCCTAAAGGGATCAAAATTACTTTTGATACTCATGTGAAAAAGCCAACATTTTGGTCAGTTTTCCCTAATAAGCATTACTGGAAGCTGAACTGTTGGCCAAGGCTGTTTTTCATCAGAAGCCAAAGAAAGTTTCAGATCACTTGGTGCTTATACCAGGCTTGTCAGTGCTTAAGTCTGGGATTTTCCAGTAAACTAGGAGCTTTCAGTCAGAGACCTTTTAATCTTCCCTTAGCAAGCAGGCTCCCTGCCTCACTGCTTCTGTTTCAAACACAGAAATATCATAATGGCCATTCTAAAAGAAGCTTGTATCAAATGTAACGAGCTGTGGCAATCACATTAATTAAGTGCAATATATTTTTACTACCTTTGTGCATTTCTGGAAGTACACTTGGACTGTGTGGTTGATGTGCCTGTTTTAGGCTTTTCCCAAAAATAGCCTAGTGACCTCTTCTGATACAGAATCACAGGATCATTAAGGTTGGAAAAGATCTCCCAAGACGAGTCCAATTTTTGACCAAACACCATCATGTCAACTAAACCACAGCACTCAGAGCCACACCCAGACATTTCTTGAACACTTCCTGGGATGGTGGCTCCACCACCTCCCTCAACAGTTCATCCCAATGCCTGACCACCTTTTCAGTGCAGAAATTCTATCTGATGTCCAACCTGAGTCTCCCCTTGAGGGACATTTTGAGGCCATTTCCTCTCATCCTGTCTCGAGTTGCCTGGGAGAAGAGACCCACCTCCCCCAGGGAACAATATCTTTCTTTTCAGGAGCAATAAGGCTCAGGCTCTCCCCTGAGCCTCCTTTTCTCCAGGCTTATGGCTAAACACACCCATCTCCCTCAGCTGCCCCTCACAGGACTGGCTTTCCAGACCCTTCCCAGCTCTGCTGTCCTTCTCTGGACACACTCTGATGCCTCAATGTCTGTCTTGTGCTGAGGGACCCATGAGAGGTGGGTTGAAACTACTGCTGATATCTGTCCTAGGAGAATATTCCAGTGTCCCTAGGCAGAATAACCTAATGGTTAATGAAGTATAAAAGGTAAAATTCCTTAAGACTTCACCATCATGTTGAGAGCAGTTATTCCTATTTGGTTTTTGTAAACATTTGTTCTATTATGGTTCATCAAGATATTTTCAGAAACAAATCAGCTTGGTAGAAAGGCCTGAGAAATTGAGGTCATTTTTCATAGGGCCTTTGAAGGCTTATGCTGAATACCTCTAAATTAAAGTATTTTAAGATACTTCTCACAGTAATTCTAGGGAAATGGCAGGAAGCTTCCCAGTCCTCTAGTTTACTAAATAAAGCCATAGAGAAGCATTTCTGTTTCATCAGTGCTGCTGTGCTAGGATCTGAGCTTGCTCCTTTCTGTCTGAAGCTTTTTCTCTTAACACAGAAAACAGGCTCTTCCCCTGGCCTTACTTACACTATTTAAGCCTCATTTCACACATCCTCTGAACATTGTAGGATTACTGCCCAGCCCTCAGCAATTAGAAACAACATACTTAAATTCATTGTTGTTTTCTAATCCTTCCGTAGCATTAAGTGGCTTCAAGTTTTTATGCTGACATGGAAAATCAAAGCAATTTCTGTTTGCCATCACTGTCTTCTCTCTTGTCAGCCCAAAGCCATTATGCTGGAATGGGAATACAAAAGAAGCTAAAAAGAGGGGATATAAGCAAAAGGTCTGTGTGTACAAAAGATCTGAATCACAGCTGATACTGCAGTGTTAATTGCACTTGTACCATTTACTTGATTATTAGGAAGTTGCTTGACAACAGAGCCGGATACAGCATGTAATCCAATTATTTATCTAAAGAAGTAGATGCATAGAAGATGAGGAAAAATAAAGAAAGTGATTTCATGAAAACAATTCACATGTGAAAACAAAAGAACTCCAAGCAGAGTCCATGACTAATTTTGTTGGGTTCAAAAGGGAAGAATCCATGTGATGTTTTCTCCTTTGTTTTGTGAAAAGAGGTCGTCACATGAGATAAAGAAGAAAATTACCTGAGTTTGTGGATTTTTATTTTCTTTTTACATTTCTATGAGACAAAATGAAGAGGAGCAATCTGAGCTACCTGGTTAGTGGAAGGTGTCCCTGCCAATGGAATTAGGTGATGTTTGTGGTCCCTTCCAACCCAAGCCTTCCTGTGATTCTGTGAAAAGGCCTTTCCTTGCAGTATAAGTCCATTAAGGGAAATAAAAAGCTTAATATTCTTCAGTCAGACTGCTAAGGTGTCAGAGAATATATATAACAGAGTCTAAATGTAAAGGATGATTTTAAAGCAAAAATGTATATCATATCTTCTGTCCACAGGAAGAATTATTTAATGTAGCTACTGAAGTCTTTGCAGCAGAAATGACCTCAACAATCTCAGTTATCTCAGTTAATGAGTTAAAATGCACAATTTAGAAGTTTAGTATTGCTTCAGGGTGCTTTGAATAAGCCTGCTTTTTGCAGGCAGTTGCTTTGAAACAAAATACAATTCTATAAGCTGTGGGTTCATACACAGCATTAGAATTTTCTGTAATCCTAAAAAAACTCAAAAAAGCCCATTAGTGTCAGTCTTGGTTGTGAGCACCATGGAATATTCAGACTCTTAACCAAATAATTTTTTAATTTTTTAATTTTTTTTTCTTGTTTTTCCCCACCCAGACCTCCTTACAACCACCTGTATGTACCCTATGTACCCTTTTCTTTGGGTCTTGAGGTTTTCTCTTCTGAAGCTTTGGGTTTGTTTAACACAGAGCTGACTGGAGAATGTTGGCATTCTTCACAGAACATGAATGAAGTTGAGCAGGGAGTACTGAATTGCACTGGGCAAGTTTCCTTCCCATTGTACCTTGTACTTTTCAAACAGATTATTAATTTTGAAGGGTTCATCTGTTAATAAAGATGAGTTGTATATATACTTTCAGTATAAGTGAAAGGTTCCTTCCTTTCTGATGTTTATTTGTTTTGCAGTTTGTGTGCTGTGAAGTGAGTCATTTTTTTGTTTAATAGATGTATTAGATCTATGAAATGAGACTCCACAAAGTCATTCTGACAGGATTGACAGATACAGGGATGGAGCTCAGCTGCTTTAGACTTCTAAACTAGATCACAGTCTTAAAATAAATAAGTTCAATGTGGAGGGATAGTGAATGTCAGTTTTCAGTTCATTTTCAGAATAAAGACTTTTATTACTGACTGCTGCAGGGAAAAAAAATACTTCTCATTCAAACTTTACCTTTATTCTGGGATCCTCATCACCTGAGAAACTATAGAGAAAAGGTTTTGTAGGGTTAGTTCTTTGTGGATCTTCAAAGTTCAGTTGGTTAAGTTTTTGCTTAGGAAGCATTATACCAGCAATGAAAAGCACTCACCCAGGCTTTTTAGATATGCATTTGCACGTACCAAAACTAGTTTTTTTTCTGTGCTGGTTATTTTGAGGAGTTTAAAATGTTTAGTTTAAGGGAAAAAAAAAAAAAGAAACCAAAAATAAACACAAACAACTCAAGCACAACAAAGTCTTTTTTCAGTTCAGAAGTAATTGTGATGTGTTGTTTGTTTTATATAAATGCTTTACCTGCTAATTCATGTTAAGGCTATAAATTGTTTATTTTCACTCTGGTGTTTATTTTGTTAGCAATCAATCTAATGTTAGGAACATTTTGTCAATATCAGTAATTACTTGCTAGTGATCATATATTAGTGATTTCCTTCTCACTCAGGAGGTGATTCTATGAAAAGGTCTTTCCTTGCAGAATAAATCCATTAAGGGAAATAAAAAGTTTAAGAGTCTTCTGATCTGGCAGCATCATTTCATAGAGTATTTTCCAAATATTGTCAGCTCTGAGTCTGGCTGTGGTTAGAAAGAAAAGGAAAAGAACTATTTTGGCACTTCTTTTCATATCCTACAAACTGTGTTAGACTACACTTAGGTAGACTTGGATGAAATACAAAAGCATAATGGAGTGGTGTGTAATAAGGGCTGTTCTTCAGTTTCCATTCAGGGGTCTTAATGCAAATATAAAAACCCTTATGAAAGGGAGGACTGTTTTAGGCCATGATTATGGTATTCATCCACACTTCTGAATCCTAGCAAGTACAGATTTCATCTTTTAACGTAGTTCCTGTTGTCATTTCTTCCTGTTAAAATGATAGCCTTTAACTTTGTGTTCTGCTGTCTTGTTTTGAAGACACTGGAACTTGTACACTCACAGCAGCTGTATAACCTTCCAATCACCAAATATTTGCCTTTTATTGCATTCTTATCAATGAATTTGAAGTTGTAAAAGCAAAATATTAGTAAATGATGACAAGGAATTTATAAGATGAATTAATTGGTTCATTACTTACATCTCCATTTTTTTTTCATTAACACTTGTAAGATCTTTAACTTTCACAGCTATAATTTTAAATGGAAAATTCCCACATCCATATTTACAATGTGGATGAGTAGCCAAGTGATGGAAAAAGAAGTCCTGAATTAAATTAAATATAGCTTCTAATCAATAAACAAGCAGGACCTCAGTTGTCACTGCCACATGGATACTTACCTTTCTTAGGGCATGTGCTATATCCTTTGAGTTCTCTTTTCAGAGGTAGAATGTGTAATGATTTCTTCTCATGTTTTCTTTCCTGCTCTCTCCATGCCCCTCCTGCCCTGCAGTGGAGCAGATTACTACGACTATGGCCACGGACTGAGTGAAGACGCCTATGACTCCTACGGTGAGTGCCTTTATCAGTTCAATCATGCAGCAGCAGATCTTGGGGGGAAAAAAATCATAATGAAAGGACAATTTTGGTGAGGCAAGGCTCAGTCCTGCAGCAGGCAATGGCTGCTCAGGGATTTCTGAGATGTCACAGAGCTCCTCATGTGCTTATGGAGAAAAATGCCCTCTATGGTGTGTTAGCTAAAGCAGTCATGGGAAACTAAAACCAAAGATGTCGAGAAAATAAAACTTAAATCGTGATGCATGCTGCCTTTTCATGTCACATTCAATAAGATTTGAAGAAAAAAAATGGGGGTGGAGGACCTCTTTCCAGGAACTTTTGGCTGCCAAGAGCAAATGCTTGTGGTGTGGCGCAGCTTGCATTGAGACTTGGTACAAGGTAGGAATCTGCTGAAGCTCCCAGCTGAATTAGAGCCTAATTGAGTGTGGTTTAGCCTTGTATGGTCCTTTTGTTTTAATTCATTTTCATGCATCAGTCCTGGGAAATCAAGCAGGGAGTCATTATGTAAAGGTTAGGGAAGCACTTTAGGTAGCTAATAGATATGAGGGCAGGGGGTTACTCTGTATCGAGACAAAACAATGCATAAAAAAGCAAAAAAAACATATGCCAGTTGTAAAGATCACATTTTTTTCTTTTTTTTTTTTAATATACAGGTGTGATAGTGACAGGTTTAATTAAAGAAATCTGTTACGGGTTAGAAGCATAAAGCATTTTAAAAGGCACTTTCGATTAAGTGATAAATGTTAAGTCCCTGGCTAGAGATCAGAGAAATACAATTGAGGTCTCTCAAATCTCAAACATTTGAGGGTTGTTAGTAACCTGTGTAAAAATGTGATTCTGAGTAAGGAATGCTTCAATGACTTTGGGGCTCTACTTGAAATTTTCCAAGGTCTATTTCTTTAACTCCATGTGGAAGTGCTTCCTGCTTGAAACTAAAATGACCTATACTAAGTTGTGATAAATGCACCTAATGCAGTAGTTTGCCCAGCATATTTGCTTAAACTAATTCTTTTCTTAAGGAGAAAGTTCATCAAAAGAAGAGGTCACTTGAAATTCCTCTGTCCCCCAGCACTTTCAGGTGTTGATAGATATGTAGCTTAAGTCATTATTTCAGCATTAAAATAAACTGTTTGCCATTATAAACCTGATATTTCTAAGACTATTTCAGTAATGCAAAATTGATGGGGGAAAAAATGTATGAAACTGCTTAATGTAGATAGACTGATGGGGAAAGATATTGATTGCAATATTTAAGGTTGAAAATATGGATTTTTCATTTCTTTTGCATTTAAAAATGGTTTTCTATTTATCAAAGCGCAGCCACTCAGAATATTAAGTGATGTATTTATTCATGTTGAAAGAAAGACTCTGAATACCTTGAAGAATGATTATGGGTTGCTGCCACCGTAATTTTTGCACATATAAATAGTTACACACTTTATTTCTCAAGTATATCCCTTAAAATCAGAGTTAGATATTAATAACCATCTTCACTATATGTAAAGAACATTAGATGCCTCAAAATAAATAACACTGCCTAGTGAGCAGGTAGTTGTCTAGTGCTGGCTTGGAGAAAATTCAGATTCCCAGGTGGTATCTCAACTTTTCCTTTGAGAAACTGAGATGACAATCCAGAGGATGTAGGAAGAATATCAGTGTTTTTAAGATTCAGAGCCCTAAACAGCACCAAAATGAAAACTGAGAAACAGTAAGATAACTCTTTACCCTGCTGATTTGTTCAAGGGCTTGAGAAAGAGCAAGTATTCCCTTGAAGCTGTAACCAAGACTTCTCTTTTAATTTCATCAGTTCTTGCAGCAGTGTTTAAAAGCTAGGATATTTTTAATTCCTACCTCTCAGTCAGCTGCCAGTACTATTAGGCTCAGGGTCTTTTTCTTTTTTAATGTAAATCTTGCTTTCTGTGTGATGAAGAAGCACAAGAGGTTGTTACCAGATGCCCCTGGAAATCGCCTGAGGTGAAAGTTTAATTCATTCAGCCTTACACCAAATTTGAACTTGTTCCTTTTACCTCCTAGGCAAATGTCCTGACCACCTGGGTCTGATTTATAGCCTGGACTCTGCAGGCAGCCACCTACCACCTACATTATTAAAAAGTAGTTAGGATGAGGCTTCTACAAAGGGATTGTGAAACTGAATCCTTGACATATGGGATCCTTGTCATCTAATTTCAGATATCTCATGTCAGAGCAAGTTACCTCAGCATTCAAATTGCAGGAGTTCTTTGAGTTCTTTTTCTTTTTTTTTTTTTTTAAGGTAAAGTGATGTCTGTGTTTATTCTAACTTACATTTGGATTCTGCCTTTAGTTTCTGGATTGCATTGGGTTCACTGGAGCACCTGTCTATTTAGGGCAGGGCACTTCAGCAAAAATAAGTATGGAGACACACTGCTTTAATGTGTGTTTTCTTTTGGGGATTTTCTTTAGTGCTGCTTTTTTATTTTTGTTCTCTCATATGTGACATAGTACTCTGATTGTTTACATCACTGAAGTGTACCTAAGTACTGTTTCCTTATACTCTGCATTTTGCAACTGCCTGGCATAGTAGGTCTTACTCTCATTTAAGATAATAATTTTTCCTACTTTTTAAAAATATTTATTAGCATTAAAAGTATGAATCATTAAATACAGCACAAGCTTTTTTTTTTTACAAGCTTACTTTATAGCCAAAATTCAAACAACCAATATTACTTGTCCTTTTAATATTTTTTTTTAAATCTGCCCTCCTATTTCTAGAATATTAGAGGAGGTGGATGTTTACCTCCAGAGAAATGGAATATTGGCCCGAGCACGTTAAAAGCCACAGGTGTTTGTAGTGATACTCTAGTGATACTAGGGGCTTGGTTTGCATGTTTGAATTAGGCCTAAATTGGCACTGATGCAGAGAAACTTATTTCTGAGGGCAGCTTATTTCCTTATACATAATTCATACCTTCCATTCATTTCATCCCATTGCAATTATTGGTTTGTCTGCTACAGGAGCTGACATTTCTGTGCATTTGCAACAAGCAGGTCCAGCTGAATTTCCACAGCTGTAAATATTTTGGCCATTAGCCTCTCATGTTCCCTGCTCCTGTGTGCTGAGAAATCACTGTGGGATAGCTCAGATGTGCTGTACCCAGATTTCTTGTTTCAAGCGTTAGACTTGTGCACCTTGGTTTCTGTCAACAGAATGTGGCTGTTTCATTCACAGATCAGAAAACTTACATTCAGCATCTGAGAATGTTGGAAGGGCTCTGACCATATTTTCTTTCCCTTGTAGGGCAAGAAGAATGGACCAACTCACGACACAAGACACCTTCTGCAAGGACAACAAAAGGAGTCTACAGAGACCAGCCATATGCCAGATACTGATTGTACTGTCTGATGTTGTGAAATATCCAATCTCCACCAGTCCTGTATACTGTTCAAAGTAATTTTTTCTATGAACAATCCCTTTTTATTAACTCAAAGTGCATAAAATTCTGAATGGATGGACTGAACTTTAAACATTTTGTTGAAAGAACAACCTGGACAGAAAGATATGTAAAACAAGGAACTTTGTTATTTCCAAACTGTGTTTGAAAAAATAGGTGATCAAAAAAATAACCTTTGATTAACTAGTGTTAAACAAAAAATAGGTTTACTAAATACGTTAGTCCATTCTTTTTAACATAAGTGTAACCTTTTATTTTAAAGGTTTTCAACAATTTAGTTTTTAGCTTTTATTTTCAGCCATTTGCTAGATTTTCTCTTTGCAAACATGCGTAAAAAGGGAAGCAAACTACAAATGCGAATAATGTGGTATTTTGTAACTCAAGTCTTGAAATGTTCTGTAGTGTTAAGCAAAGTTTTACCCTTGCTTGATACTAAATAAACTTTTGAAAGAAAATCAGTGTGTGTGAGATTAATTTTATGCTTTATCTTATAATAAAACTTCATAAATAGTAGTAAACAGGGAGAAGTGTTTAACAGTGATCAGCATAAAAGGCTCATATTAAACATTGTGCAACTTCTTTTAAAACAAAATGGTTTAAACCTAAATGTATCTCTCTATATACTCACAGTAGATATAAATGCTGTTTAAAATATCCAAATGGTATGGATCTGCTTGAGTGCCACATTAAATCAAAATACTTTTGTTTAAAAATGGTTTAAAATAGCTAATGAATTTTCTGGAAAAAGATGTGACTAGTTTTCACCTTGTTGAGCATTTTTTCACTAGTGCAACTTTGGAATTTTTATGAGAATTTTGGTACGTTAATGACCACCTCGCTCCGTGCTGGAAGCAATAAACACAAAGCTTTTAAAGACTTTCTGACTTGACTAATTGAGGTCGCTTTCGTCAGAGGCAGAGGATGTGTAACCCTTAAAACGGTCTTCATTTGCAAAGGTAAATAAATCAAATAAGATTTTAATCTCACTTAAGTTATCTTAATATAACCAATAAAAACAGGGAGGCTACAACTTAGAAAGTTTCATTTTAGAATGTAGGAAAGACTTGTGAGGACACCTAAATTCTCATTTTAAAACGTTTAGTTTGTGTTAGTCATCTAAAAAGCCTTAGCTTAGCTAGTTAAATTTGGACAAACTATTCCCTATTAAACAACTGTAAAAACTCATAACCAATAGTTTGTAATATATTTTTTTTCCATAAATTCTAGTAACTTAAACATTGCAAATGTTATCTAAAGCCTTTTTTTTAAGCATTGTTTCTATTAATTACAGTTTGCTTTATGTTTTCTTTAGTTTTTATTTGAAATTCTTTGAAATTTAATAAAAACATCTTTTTTTTTTTCTCTCTTGTCAGGAAACTCACCTCCTTGGACAGCCAAGAGAACAAAAACCCTAATCTTCTGATGCTTTGGTAGGTATCTTTTCTCATCTCTGAAATTATTAGATAGATAATGGAACTTTTGATCAGGTCCTTAATTCTGCACAAAGCCTTAAGTTATGTGCCACTGTCTGAGTTCAATTCTGGCAGGAAAAGTAATAGCTTTAAACTTTCATTAATCAGGACTTTAAGCTGTCACAGTGTGTGGACACTCCCCTGGCAGTTTATTGAGGGCTGTGCATAGCTTTGGCAGCATCTCAAACAATTAAGTCTTTGATTGGATAGAGGAAGGTGAAGAAACCAAATGTAATTTGATTCTTGTAGTTTTCAAATTGGAATTTAAAACTCTAAGCTGCTCAACAAACATGTCTAAAATATGAAAAATACATTTTGTAAACTGATTTTCAAAGCAGGCATTTCTGCACAAGTAGCAGACTGATTTCTGGCATTAATTGAAGGAGAAAAATCCATTAAGAAACATTAGCTGAAGAATAGCTGGCTCTACTGTTTCTGGTCAATTCAATATATAAAGTAAGAAATAATTTAACTGTATTTATGCTCAGATGGTGCATATTTTAAATAAAACAGATTTTTTTCTACTTGGACTGGTAATTCTTCCTGCTAACCTCGTGATCTCAGTGTTTTTAGTTGACAAGGCTCAGATAAATAGAGCTTTATACTGTGAAATATTGCATAAGTTGCATTGCCTCTGTGTACTGCAGTAAATTTAAGAGGATGCTGTCACAGGCTAAAGGAACCTTTTGTACATACAAAATGGTTTGAGAACTGTTTTGAGTGCTTTAAGGGCTTAAATCAAAGGACTCTAAGAGTAGCAGAGCTTGAAGATTTCTCCCCTTTGGGGCTCAGAGGGGAAAGATTTAATACCAGCTGCTAGAATTGCTGTGGCAAAACTGAATGTGTAAATATCTTTTAAAAATATTTATAAAAATTGGCACAATCTCTCCTTCTGGTCACATCTTAAATCACATAATATGATGAATTACACAGGAAATGTTCATCTGCAAACATCATGTGTAATTTTAAATAGGCAGAATTAAAATTCAGAGGTTGAAACTAAAATATCCTAGTAGCAAGGATGGCTAGTAGATAAATAAGTGAATCAAGTGGATTCAGTGTTCTGTATTGTTTATCCAACTCTCTTTTATTTAATGCAATATTTTCTTATTGCCTCCAGTGTGGAGGATGAATTTGTGATCAGCATGTGTGATTTGTGCCACTTCTCTGCTACTCTGCCCTGAAGTCCTAGAAAACCTTAAATTGTTTTAGGTTCCCTTTGGGATGGAAAAATGTGTCTCCCTGAAAATAGAGGCTCTAAGTGCACCATTGAATGATTACCATGTGAATGAAGTCTTCCTTCTTCCAATGCTCTACATCTTGTTTGTCCTAAGAAAATGTGTTTCCATGCCTCTTCAAAAAAAAGAATTCTCATGTCCTGTGTGTGCACAATAAAGTACATCAGTTCAAACAAATGATATTGGATATTCTTCAAAACTATGTTTTTGCAGTGCAAAACTTATCTTGGCATTTCCTCAAATAACATGCACTAACATTATTCTGCTATTGTGTTTCTCTTCTGGGTATTTTATTTTTCTGTGGAGTAATCTCTTAAATTTAATCAATTTGATTTTGAGCAGAGGGAAAAATAATCTAAGAGGCCTCTACATGAAAGAAATGTAGAAGGCAGTCCTTTTTCCATTGTGACAAACTTGGAAGTGTGTTTTCATTCTAGTAGAGTTTTGCACTCTGACACTGGCCTGTTAATGTAGGTTACTGGTCAAAAAAGTAATGTTAATGTTCATAATTAGAAATATCAATAATTTGCCTTTACTGAATCTTCTTCTAAAATTTCCACTGAATTTCAATGACAGCAGTTTCTGCAGTGCTTGCCTAGATCCCCATACATTTATTATATGCATAATTGTCCGATTCCTCTACTTGCAGTCTGACAGGGTTCAGAGAATTCATGATCTCTAGTCTCAAGACATATACAAATAAAGTGTATTTTGCTCTTTTTCAGGAACTTCTGCCATGTTAATTATGGACTGCTTAGAGCACTGTACTTCTCTGTATGCTCAGACACTGACGAGACCGAGTACGAAAATCCTGCTCAGCATTTCTTGTATGAAAGCCTTAAAGTGTATAACAGCATACACTTTTTAAAAAATAATTGTATATTGAAACTCTTAACTGTATAGTGATGCAACAATGTTTTATTTGGAGCTCAATAAAGAATTTCCTTGTAAGTTCCTGTTACAAAGCAATAACGCGACCTCCTTTTCTTTGGTGACTCTTTTTAGCCTTATGCAGCAAGTGTGAGAGAGTGTGTGAAGTCTCATGACTAGAACTGAAATGCTTCTGGAAATAGCTTGTCTAATGTATGAACCACATGGATAAGTTGAAAGAAGATAGGTGGTTTCTGCTGAAGCTTTTTTTAATAGCTAATTGTAAACAAGTCTGCTCCAGACAAGACTCTTGGGTAGAATTAATGCTCCAACTTCCATTTCCTTCAAAAACTTGTATAGCAAGGTGTCTACTCCCTGTCAATTATACTATGCTGCTTATTCTCTTTCACTTGGTGTTTGATGCGTAGAAATCTTTTCTCTAATACAGTCACAGGTTTTCTAGTAGTAGAGTCTTGGATGAAGCTTTTACACCTTAAAAAATCTTGTATCCAACAGTCATGTTTCCTCAGTGGTTTCTGTTTTATATTAATTGTGATTGTGATAATTTGTAACAGAAATAAAGTTCTGATAATTTATTTTCTTTTGTTCTTTTTCATAAATACTGCTTGCAGAGCACGTGTGCCTCATTCATCAATTATGGTTCCATCAGATGCATTTTTCTTCACTGAATCTCAATTTATTGCCAACAAAAGTAGAATTTGGTTCTGTGTTGTTGCTGTTTTGAACATAAACAATACCACTTGACAGTTTCACACCAAAATGCTACCTCTTCAACAGGTTTTCATAACTTCTAACTCCTCATACTGACTACTGAAAAATAACTTTGCAGTTGTGGTGTTGTGGATAAAAATAAGCTTTCCTATGAACTGTGGCACCAATCAAATTATCTTGAGTAAGGCAGTTTTTAATAGACTTAGTAAACTGACCATTAAAGTCTGTATGTTTAACCTCTGAATATTTAAGGTGATTTTGTCAGTTAATCTCACCATCTGGAGAGGTTTTCCCTGCCTTCATCTCTAACTGTGCCATGACTGCATTTCTAAGCTATTTTCTACAGCCAGGAATAGTAATTATTTAAATAAGTGAAAGCAAAATCAAGAAAAAAAACTTCTTTGAATGAGCACAAGAGATGTATAATAATGATTCCTTCAGACTGACAGGCAGGAGCCTCTGGTGTGGAACAGCACCTGACATTTTAAATGCAGGCCAAGTATAAAAACTGTATATAGATACTGTGTGGGGAATTTAGATAAGCAGAATGCAATTTCACTTTCTGTAATTTGGACACCAGGATTGGCAGCACAAGCTCATTTGAGGAGTGCTATGAACTACCCAAGGAGTGAAGTATCACCTTCCACTCTGGAGTCATGGGCTGCTCAATGGCAATACTAAAATATTTTGCTAGTATGACTTGTGTGACTGTCAAGGCTATCTAGAAAATGTGGCTTTCCTGGGGTCTTGTCTGATTGCTGAGTGGCCTAAGAGGAACCACTGGGGTCTGGTCAAAGTGGGGCCTGTGGCCATCCAGCTGTTGGGGTTATCACTGCTTTGCTTGGTTTCACTGAGAGTTTAAGGACTGGCTGTCTCCAGCCTTTGCAGCCTGGACTTCAGTCCCTTCCAACCCAAACCATTCTCTGATTCTGTGGCTCCATTTCTGCTGGGTATCATCATCATTAGGTAAAAATATTTTGTGATTGTGCTTTGAGTGAAATCTGGGTCTCATTTATTGCAGCCTTGTGCTGCCTCAGTGATGTTGCACTGTGGGACAGTCCTGATGCTCTGTTCCCAGAGGGGACCTCAAAGGTTTTGAGGAAGGATGTGAGCCTGCTACTTCAAATGAGTTGTCCAGTCTGCATCACAGCCTGTCCCACTGTGTCTGCTCTTTTGGGGATGACCCCACCTGTGAGGTACAATAACTATGAAAAGATGTTTGTTCCACAACTATGAATTAGAACATACTGGCAGACATCTTTCTAAGTGATTTTGAAGAACATAAATTTCATGCTGGAACTTCATCCTTCTGGTTAACAAAGGAGCTGAAAATTTAAATACCAGAATGCAAAGCTCAACTTAAAATGCATCTATAATGATCTGGTATAAAAAAAATCAAATCTGTTCTTGAGTGGTTCTGCTCCGATTTTCTCACCCAGAATTTTGCAATCTTTTTAAAACTGTTTTATCTATTATAATTGGATTTCTGTAGTAAGATCACAAATGTGTTCTAAAAGGCCAAATTTGTAGAAGAATTTCCAGGTTGCCAAGGTCCAATAACACCAACATTATTGGCAGCTGAAGTAAATACACCCCAATAATCCAAACATCTTTGACTTTATAACTTTATGAAAAAGACTAATTGGATGAAGGGGCTGAGAATTACTTTCACAAGCTCAGCAGTTTTGTCTGAGACAGCTGCATTTGTTTAATGGGGAGAAAAACCCCTTTGGTAATGGAAATTATTGAAGGTATTTAGTATCAAAGCAGACATTGTGAAGATAAATGTTTGTGCAGCCTCAGATACTTCATTGTGCACTGACCCTTGTCTTCAGGCAGGCTTTCCACATGATTGCAAGTCAAGAGAACATCTCTGGCAAACCTGGATTTTAAAGATGTTTAAGCTGTAGCCAGGGGCCAAAATAAAGCTGCTTTGCTGCACAGTTCTTCTTTTTTTAGGTCTTTTTTTAGGTTTTTTTTTTCCCATCAGTGGGAAGGTATTTAAAAAGTGTGAGATGTCAACACTCCTAAAAATAGGGCATTAGGAAATAGCCTTAATGGACACTTTCACTTTTTGGTCAAAGATGTACTTGATAAATATGAAATTAAAGTAATTCCTATTTAGCAAAGGTTTATGGCAAAATTTATCAGGAATCTATATATCCAGTAATCAAATAAACTCATTTTCTTTCAAGATAGCCACTAAGTCAGAAGTCCTGACTAAACAAGATTCTGATCTTACTATGCAGAGAAAAATCAAATATAAATCAGTCCTTGGAGTATAGTTTCTGCTTTTGCAAAGCTAAATACTAAACCCCTTCTTTATGCTTAGAACCATTTGGCATGAAATAGCATAAATAATTTTATGTTCCTACTGAAATTTAGAATAAAAACCAGTTTTCAACCAAAGTGAAATTCCAGCCCCTTTGTGAAGATAATGGGAAGTTGTGGGTGTTTTTTCTGACCTCCAGAGTGTGATTTTTTTCTCCCTTAGACAAAACATAGTAAACTGTTCCAAATGCTTACTCGAGCAGTAACCCAGGAACTCAAGTTTTTTGTCTTCAGTGGCAAAAGAGTTGGTGCTAACTTGTGCTCTTGCTGTTGATCTGGTTATGAAGATCTACACAAAGATCCTGATGTCCTAAATATCTCAGGAGGATGAAACACTTTTTATGCATTTGAATACCTGCCTTGGTTTTTTGTTCCTCTGTTAAGAGTTGAAATTTCTTAGTGAGGAGACAGCTGTTCGTTGTCTTTCTTACTGAAAGAAGATATGTAGACTCCATCTCGGAATTAACTGCTGTTATTATTATATAAATTAAAAAAAAAAAGAAAAAAAAAGAGAAAATACATTTTTCCTTGAGTTAATTCTTCTGATAGTGCAATTACCAGTTCAGAAATCCATGGATGAAGATGCTCTTGCTTCAGTTAGTGAGACTGCTAAACCTGCATTCACTGACTCTGGGCTTTTGCTAAACCATTTTGCAACATTTATGTTACAATATAAATATTTACTATTTAGAAAATTTGATAGACCTCTAAGGATATTTATTACAGTTTGAAATCAAGAGAGAAGACTGTATAGACTTCTGCCTGCATGCATACTGGAAATCATCTCACTAATGTTGATTATCAGAATTCTCTACATGTGAAAGGTGACCTTAATCTTTTTAGTAGAAGTTTACAGATTCACAGAGAGAGTTGGAAGGGACCCAGGTCCAGCTATTACAGGGACTGACCCCACAACCTTGGTGTTACCAGCACCAAGGTGCTCTGACCAGCTGAGCCAATCTCAATTATAATCAACGAATAAGACAGAACAAACCTGCTTTCAAAATTCAAAATTAGAGCATATACCATGCATAGTTTCACTATTTTACAGCACTTGAGGCTCTAACTTCAAATGGTTTGAATAGAAAATTCCCTTAGATATTTAAAATACTCCAGTGATGATTTTCTCATACAGCTTACTAATAAGAAAAGTGTGTGTGGTTTTTTCATTATTCATTTTAAGACTTTTTTTTTTTTTTAAGTCAGAAATAGGATTACTCTAAGACTGACAGAATTAATAAGTCAAGAAAGCAGAGCTGATCCTCAGGCAATTCTCCTGAACAAGCTACAGGATGAATGCATAAGGGATTGTGGCAAAGTTTTGTGGTGTGTTTGATGGTGGTGACCATGAAATGCATTTACCTTATTAGACTAATTACAGGCTTGAGGAAATGAAAATGTAAAAAATAATACAAGCATATTACACAAAAGGAAACTGAGAAGTGGTTATTAAAAAATAGACTGAATACTAAAAGACAATTTGGATTTCAAAATCTGGAATAGAAGAGGAGAACCACCATGTTCCAGAACATATTTTCCCTAAGCTAGCTTGGGAAGCCATGCAATAGCTGCTTATCTTTTTTTTTCTTTTTTAAATTTTTTTTTCCTTTTTTTTTTTTTCTGTTTAGGTTATTCCATCTATTTTTCCCTGAAGTTCACTCTCAGGTTAAATGTATTTGATGTTAGGAAGTTGAAGTGATATATCATAGTCCAGAGGGGCAAGATAAACACAGGTCACAGTTATGGCCTGTGATAACTAAATTTTTTTAAAAATTTTTCTGCCTATATGCAACTGGTGTGGCATTGAAATTCCTCACCTAGTAGGAACAGCAGCACAAATTTTTGGTGATGCACTTCAAAGATATAAGCATATAACTTTCGTAAATGCCACAATCAATATTCCTTTGAAAGGTCACTTTGTGTACTGAATAATATTTATAGGCATGTGTACATAATTTAACGGTTTTGGTAAGGGCCCTTCAGAAGAATAATTCAAAGGACAGAAGGTGATATCTTACTGTGAGAGACTTAAAAAGCTTGATTATGGTTTATAATTGCTCGCACAGGGAGAAAATAACAAGTACTAAATTACTCTAATCTAGTAGAGAAAAAAGTAAGAATTAATGCTGAGTAAAAACCCTGCAGTCTTAAATAGGAAATTAGGCTCAAATGAGAGTGATTAACCACAGCAGCAAGCTACATGAAAAGAATGGGCTTCTCTTTGTTTTCCTGCGTGGCAGCTAGATTGGATGATCTCATAACTGCGTCTGAGCTTGAGACTCGTGGATCAATGCTTATTGTATAATAATTCTCACTGTTACTTTCTTTAACTGATTTTCAGACTAATATGTGAGAGTTAAGATGATCAAAGTTCCTTTTATTCACAGGGGTGAATTCTCCATTTCTGTCTGCATTATTTAGGTACTGCACATCCTACTGTCTTTGCAAACTGAGGGGGAGCTCAGTCAGTATTTCCTGACACACCAACACAACTCTTGTTGTTCCTTGTGCAGGCTGCACCTAGAAGGTCTGGGTATTGCTGTGGTAAACTCACAAATTACACTTTTTAAACAACACCATCTACTTTTTGAATTAACAGAAGGCTCTTAATTTTGTTAAAGAAATAGGCTGGATTTTTTTAGTTCTGACTTGTGTATGTACAATTCAGAGGACAAACTTTTGACTGTTTGCCCAAGCTCCCCTTATCATCAACCAAGAGAAACAATCTCAAAGGATAAATCAACTTTTTGAGAGAGAAATGGATGAGCTTAGGGACTGACTCACCCTCTGGAAGCACCTGGCTCTTCCCCCTTGACTCATGTGGGTGATTAAACTTCTCTGGATGTTTAAACCTTAGCTGTCTGAAGTAAAGAATGATGAATCTCACTCATATTTCTGTTGCAAAACTATCTTTGCTGATACAACAGCAAGGAGCAAAGAAAGGCAGACTTTTTTTGATGGCTTCTGCTCCAAATATTTCTCTATCAACCTTCTTAGTTTATGCATTGATCAGGAGGTTTTCACACTCACAGCCTTCTGTTAAGCACAGCCACATGCTTTGGGTTCTGAGCATCTTAAATCTCAGGATTAGATAAAATATTGGCTGAGAGAACTTATATAAGAGGGAATTTCCCTTCCAATTCAGGATATTCTCTGAATCTGTATTCTTGGGGCCATCCTGTGCAGGGACAGGAGCTGGACTTGGGTGATCCTTGTGATTCTCTTCCATCTCTGGATATTCAGTGATTCTATGAATTTGTGGTTATGCTGTAAATGTTAGTCTCTGTTTAAGAGAAAGCTTTAAATTCTGAATGAAAGCCTCGAGACCAGAAAAAGCAAATGAATTTCTGTGCATAAATACATAGAACAATGTGAAGTAAAAGTTTTCCTCTTTCAGTCAAGTGTTTGAAATATTAGTATCCAGTTTTCCCTAATAACCATTAGATGTTACACAGAAGGAAAATAAAAACCTCCAGTGTACTCATCCAGTTATCCAGAGCAGTTTAAATAACATTATCCATTCTTTGGAATATGTGCAGGGTATATTTTAACTAGGAAACAGAAAATATGCAGCATTTCTGCTAATGAAAATCTAAGACTTTTTACCTCTGTGGCTCATAACACTTAAGGTGTTCACTAACTTTCAAGCACTGTTCTGTTAAGGGAGTGGTGATGCAGGTAGATAATTTTTGCACTATACAGAAAAAGAGCTAAAGCAAGCCTTAAGTTTAGTATTGGTGAAATATTCATTGGAAGTTGAAATTTTCCCAGAAAAACATGGGTCTGCAGAAAAAAAGGATTGGGAACAGAATTTATATTTTAAAAAAACTTATGTTTAATTTTAAAAAAACTTATTTCAAAATTTCTCTTTAAAAAATGTATCTTTTTAAAGTATGGCTTACTTTGAGACAGTGTACTAGTCAGCATTTACCCAACACCCAAATGAGGGTACTGGAGAGGAACCCAAACTGATACAGGCCCTTCTTCCACTTCTGCAAAAAAAAAACCAAAACATGAGAAGGAGGTTAAAAATACTCTGCATGCTTTCTTGCTGTTACTTTTTCTTTTCAAATACATCAAGGTAAAATAAAGATGTTTGCAAATCTTTACTTCTCCCTCAGCCAGCAGACCTTAGGACCATTACAACTTCTATTCATTCGTTTGGAAGCATCTGCACAGTGTCATTGTGAGTTTTATTTGTTTCAGATAAGGTGACCCTCAGTCTGTGGCTGTTCTAGGCTCCTTTACAGACAGTTGTGGTAGAAAGCCATTGAAGAGAGGGGGGGCAGTGCCAGGTGGGATTTGGTTACCCTGGGAAACGTCAGGAACTCTGCTCCCAGGCCAAGAGCCTCACTTGGCTGTCTCAGGTTATCCCACACCTCCTCACTGACTCATGGAAATGACTTTTGAAATGATTACAGTTGTTAATAGAGTAAAAAAAATAAAAATAATGATGAATAAACACTAAATATGAAGTTGGTGCTCCCTGCTCTGTCTTCTGCACTGTGTAAACACAGACTTTAAGAGAGCTGATTAGAAATAAGTTTACAGTGATCAGAATGTCAGCAGGAAAGTGTTTCTTTCCTTGTGCTACTTCCCCACCAGTCCTGTTATTGTCCTTCACTGCTCATTCCAGTGAAGGACTGTGCAAGTGGAAATACTGTTAATCAGATGGTGCTTGAGGAACAGTGCTACAGATTAATTATCCCTGCAGATCTTTTGTTCTACTACAGGTACATCTAGAGAACAAGGCAGAATTTTCATAATATATGCAGGCAATTATTTTTCAAGGAGCTTCTCAGTATTAAAGCGTCAGAATATTTAGCAGACTGCAATATATTATTTATTTTCTTCTCAGAACCTACTGAGCATTTCAGGTCTAGTGAGCAGAACACAAATCTGCATTAGTACATTTATCTGTGAATGTCTTTTTCCTACTAGCTCCATGTAAGAGGCATTAAAATTTAAAAAGCCCAAAATTAACAATTAGGATATGCCTCATGATGTATCAGTATATTTCAAAAGAAAAATCAGAATTTGAATTCCCTGGCCACACTATATTTAGTTAGAATGGAGACAGGCTGGAAAGATTTACAGTTTTGATTAGACAGTTCATCATCAAAAGCACAAGTTGCTGACCTTTAGTCAAAGTTCAAAATTTTGTGATAAGATACATATTTGTAAACCTGGGCTGAAAGAAATAGAAATCTTGGAAAAGGAGACAAAAGTAGAATAAACACTCTGGAAAGGAGATATGATGAAATCAAATGCAATTGGAAAAAAAAATATATGCAAATGCAGTGACTACAACCAAATGGACTGAGACAAAATGAGGAGCAGTGAAAAGGACAGAAACTTGCCAAAATTATTCCCACTGAATTCCCAAAATCAGGCACGAAAGGTAAACAAAAAGACAGTAGTAGTAATTGAAGAAATTAAATGCTCCAAAAGGACAAGAGAAAATTCTGAAAAAGACAGAAATAAGAAAAGTGAATGAGATGACATGGAATGCATAGAAATGGCCCAAACCTTGCCCAGTTGATCTTCATTGAAATCACAAGATTTCATTTCCTTTCCTTCCCATTAAGCTACTCTTTTAGTCTTCTTCTTACATGGTCAGGGAAGAAAATATAATGAAATTCTCATTTTTGTGTGGAGATGTGGGTAGGGAGTGGTCACTCAGCAATCACCATCACAGTGTTAATTGAGGTTGATAAGCATTGCTTACCACGGAAATTTCCAGATTAATGGTTTGAATGCCTCATTTGTTTGGGTTGTTGGACTCTGTGTCCATAGGCAGTGAATGGGAAGAGCAGAACTGACTCACAAATTCCTGGAAATGGTTGAGGTTTTTTGGGTACAGATCAGGTCCCCAGTGGGACTTGGCAGCATCTGCTCAGCTGTGTCTCCATCCTTCACTTAAACCTTTAGTGGATATTAGGAAAATTTCTTCACTGGTGGTCAGGCATTGGAACAGTCAGTGCAGGGAGGTGATGGAATCCCTGTCCTTGGAGGTGTTCAGAAAATGTGTTGGTGTGGTGCTTGTGGGCATGGTTTGGTTCTGGACCTGGCAGTGCTGGGTGAATGTTTGTCCCCAGTTTTCCAGCCTTTATGTTTCAGTGATTCTTGCTGAAGGATAGCTGCAGTGTGCCACACTCCTCCACCCAGGCTGCTCAGGCAAAGGCCACTTGTGCCAAACTCTGGTGTCCTGTCAGGTCACCTCCCCTCCTCCTGGTTAGAGCAGTGATTGTGAGCCACACAAGAACTGCCTCAGTGCTCCTTCTCTGCGGCCTTTTACATTTACAAATGCTCTAAGTAGGTGTAGCAAAATTCTTTTATGGGTAAATCCATCTCCACCTCCTAAGCCTCTGGTGAAGCTTGTTATTTGTCTCTTAGATATCCAGCAAAAGTGTTAATTTTCATCCTGCACTTCCCCCTCTAATAAGTGAGTAAAGCACATTGATGCACGTCTAATATTCTTCCAGAGCCAGGTATTTATTATCTCATTTCAGTTTCCTGTTGACTCAGTAGGTGGTACAGCTTTTGATTCATATTTGGATTGCTGCATTTCCTTTTTTTCAGGGGGATTTTTTCTGTACTTTTTCTTTGCCTTTTTTTCCCCCACCCCCTTTTGAAAGCAGCCAAAGTTATTTGCACCAGCACACTCTGTCTGTAACCAAAGATTGCTTGTGAGTGAGTTTGTATCTGCTGTTGTGACAGCAGAACAGCACTTGCAGCAGCAGCAGCAGCATCAGAGCAGAGGGCCCTGTGAGGTGGTGGTTGCCAGGCTTCAAATAAGATATCAGACTTCAGACTTTGCCACAGAGGAGTGTTTAAAGGCCCTGTGCTACAGGAAGCCTAATTTCCATCTCTGTCCCAAAAATCTGAAAGGGTAATGACTGCACAGTTTGTCTAGCGAAGTTCCTGGTGCTGCTGTGCTTTCACGTGCAATTTTTCCTTTCCTGTCAAGTTCCTGTGTGGCATCTCTATGTGTTATTACACAGCTGCTTCTCTTTACCCCAGAGAGAGTGGCATTTCAGCAGAAGACAAAGCAATTGCTGTTCTTCAAGCATGTGAAATTCCCTGGGAGTAAAGAGCTCCTAATCTTCTGCCTTATTTGACTTTAAAATCTTTTTCAAACATCTGCAGATTTAAAATCCGATATTGGTAGGGATGCAACCTTAAATTATTATATCCTTGCAGATGACTACTTCTTTTTACCTCCCCCCACACAGAAAAGAAACAAAACAGACTTTTAGGCTTACAAAATCAGACTAAATAGTTGTAATTAAATATCAGTGTACTAGAGGTCATTTGTGTTTGAAACTAAAATAATAGCTTTAAAATCCTACCAGATGTGCTCCTTCTGCCTGTTCTTGGGATGAGTTATATTTAATTTGAGTTTGTGTTTATTCCTACTGTAGTTTTTCAGCTGACTTCCTCCATTTATACCAGAAGATCTGACATAAGTGTTTTGGTAAAATTAGATAATAAGTAAACAATCTATTATGCAAAAAAGATGTTAAAAACCCAACCAACCAACCAACCAACCAAAGAAACAAACAAACCACAAAACACATCCATACACCAAGTGCCTATTTTTCTTTAAAGAAGGAGATGTATCATCTTGGCAATTCCACATAACACAGAATGAGGACTGTGAAGTGACCTCAGTGCAGCTCATTCAGATTAGCCATGTGTGGTGTGCAAGCTCCTTCTTGTCACAGAGAAAACTCTAGCCATGAGCTCTTTCTGGTTTTCAGGACTAGCCAAGCTAAGCTTAAAAATAGCTCCTGCAAAATACAAGGATGCTAATTTTTCCAAACCCTCAGGTCTGGTTTTTGTGCACAGCTCACCTGAAAATAGTCTTCACACAAAGATTCTCTGTGCATATATGAAATTCACTTTCCTGCTGTGCAAGCTCCATAGCTTGTCTTCTTTCAGCAACTTTACTTTTTTTAAAGTAGACGGTTGAAAGAATTTCCACAGTGTAGAATAAGAATTTGACATTTTTGTGTCTCATGAACGGGACAAGTCATGGTCACGACTGGGCTGGATGATGAGTTGGAGTGCTTACCTCAATGATGAATATCAGATAACAAATCCTAAGGAAGCAAAGACATCTATTTAAATAGGCTAATTAAAATTCATTCAGTTTTAAATGAGATTCTCTGATTCATGGAATGATTAAATGGTTTGGATTGGAAGGTCCCTTAAAGACCATCACATTCCAACCCCCTGCCATGGCCAGGGACACTTTCCACCATCCCAGGCTGCTCCAAGCCCCATCCACCCTGGCCTTGGACACTTCCAGGGATGGGACATCCACAACTTCTCTGGGCAAAAAGAGCTGAACAGGCTGTAAGAAGTGGTGAAAGGAGGCAGGAGTTTCCCTTGTAGGTATCTAACAAAGTTTCTTTCGGTTCTTATTCACTGTGGTGGATTCTAAAAACGTCAATTTCATATCTGGAAATCAGCTGCTAAAGCTCAGTGAGGTGGGGCCTGGTTTGGACACTGAGCTTGATTTTGGGTATTTTAGCTGGGAAATTTAGCAGTGACAAACAAAGCTAATTGCTTTTTCCCTCAGCTCTCCCATCCTAATTCCCACCTCTCACATTACCTATGGTGCTATGGGACATGCTAATTAATGTGTATTCCTGCAATATGTACAGAGAGACACATCCTGCATTTATTTCCTCTGTAGCAAAAGTTGAGAAGGTCATTCTGACTCCAGTTTGAACCAACAGCAGCTGCAGTTTGCTCCTTAACAACTGTAACAAGCAAACTGGAGGGAAGGGCCGCACCAGGTGGAGCACAGATTACCTGAATTTGATGCACTTTTCCTTTGTATTTTATGAATGTAATGAAATCCTTCTGGAAATTTTAAGTGCTAATCTGATACCATTAACTTGTACTGCAAGAAATTATTAAGCCTTAGCTAAATTACTATGCTATGATTGCACTGAGTGCAGCACAAGGAATCCCAGTCCTGCTGCTGGGGCTTGTGTTCATTCAACAGAAGAGGCTCAAATGTCTTTTCCCCCTCAAAAAATGCAAATTCAACGATTCTTTCCAAAGCTGGATTAAAGGATATCAAGCCTTGTTTGAAAGACCACAGAAGACAGGCAGGATTGCCTACCCTTCCTTTCCCTGTGTAACTATTGTGCATGTTCCAGCCCTTAACAATATCATTTATAGGGTATCATCACTGATTTAAGGTTGAATTTTTTAGTCTCTAACTTCCAGCTTTTGGTAACAATGCCAAAATAAATATTAGGGTGTTTTCATGCAATCCTATGGAGTGAATTAGCCCAGACCTGCTACCAAGTATTTTTATTTTACACTAGAAAAGCATAGGTGAAGAGAATATTACATTCTGTTTGACTAGGAGATGCAAGTCTAGAAGGTGGCAAAGTGAAATCTTTTCTAAAATTTCATAGCATGTCACTTCACAAGTGCCAGAACTGACACAGCAGAGAAGGTCTGAGGAAGTCAAGTGGAATCTGCCCCCAACAACACAAACACCACGGGGAGGATAGCTATTAGGAGAATAAACTGTTGGGGTAATACATGGGAAGGCTTCAGTGGGAAAAAATTCCAAACAAGGTCAAAACCTCCAAACAAAAAACTATCAAAAAGCAGAGGGTGATATTCAGATAAAAGGTGTCTTGGAGTGTAAAATTCCCTGCCCTGTTCATTAGCCAGCACGTTCAGAGCTGCCTGTGCAGACAGATGCAAATGCTGTGCTCCATCACAGGGAACAGCACAGGGAATGAGGGAGCAGCTCCACTGCTCTGGTGGGACTGGGAGCTCTGCTTAGCAAAGCCAGAGCTTTTGGTCTTTTTAATAAAATGACAGTAATTTGATAGTAATAAACATTAGGCTGTCACCGTAACATAGCAGTTTGCAAATAATGTTGACACTATCTTATGCTTCATGTCAGAATGTGGGTCTGCTTCATCAGCTGATTAATGGGGAAATTGGATGAAATTCTTTAAATCTGACAAAAGGAGTTGGATTGCACTGGGAATTAATTTTGTTTTCACCTGTTCCTTTTAAGCCCCGGTAGTGCTTTTTCATCTGCTTTTGTTATTTTTGAGGTTTTCTGTTGTTGTTGTTTTTTCTTTTTCCTAATTTTGAGCATTTGTGCAAAGCTGTGACAAGTTCTACATAAATGATAATGTTGGCCTAACTACTGGAAGTGCCATTTAAAGATGTTCTGGAGCTGTTTTTTTCTAGAAATACACAGTTATGAAATAGGGAAGTTTTGCTTTTTGTAGTGAGGTGTTTTCCAGGGGTTTGGTTGATTGGTTGGTTGGTTTTTGTTAGTTGGTTTCTGTGGTTTGGTTTTTGATAAAGTGCTTTCATCGTTAGCTTCTGTCTCCTTGCTGTCACAGATTGCTGTAGCTCCTACATAGTAGTGATCTCATACAAATGATGATCAGTCTCCCAGAATTCATTTTAGAACTGAGGGAATTATGGACATAGAAATTTGCCAATGCCTTGCCAGGGATTCCCTTATCATTGCAGCCCACCGTTGTGAGCCAGGAAATCTGTCACACCACAGCCCTCCCAACCACCTTTTTCCAAATGTTAAACTTGACTTTCAGGATTTGCTAGGAATGTATCTAACTGGCAGGAAGATTTGAACTTTTCATTCATTTTATAACTGTGTGTACAATTCAAATGCATTTCTTGCCACTGAAGATGAGGGTCAGGAGTAGCCTACTGGGCATTTACACAGATGCCAGGAAAATTCATCAACTGTCTTCTTCTCAGAAGGCAGAATATCACCATGTAGTATCCCCCTTCAGAGGTGTTTGAGCTTTGTGCTGGAAGGACATCTGGCTCATACTGGGTACTGTGTGTGCTGAGTGTGGAGGGTGGTGGATATTCCCACCTGTCCATTCTCCCAGGTGTCTCACACAAATGGAGTATCCAGCACCAACGTGCCCATTTCATAGGCTCAACAGGGGTTCAGGTTTAAGGGGACCCCAGGAGATCTCTATTGAAACTTCCTTCCCTGAACAAGGCCAGCTGTGGGATCCTGTAACACGGCTCAGTTTGATCCGTTTGGGTCTTGAAAAGCTCTAAAGATGAGAAGGGAAGATAAATCTGGGCAATCTGCTCCACTGCCTGGCCAGCCTCATAGGGGAAAAACCTCTTTCTATCCCGTGTGAGACTCTGATACCCTTCCACCACACACCACTGGGAAAAGCCTGGCTCCATCTGCCTGAGGACCTTGCCATGGGAGCTGCTGTGATGTCCCCCAAGGCCACCTCCTCTCCATGCTGAACACTATTCACCTCTCAGCCTCTCCTCTGGGGCATTCCAGCCCTGATCACCTCAGAGTCCTCCTCAGGACTTGTTCTGGATGGGTGATATATTTTCAGTATTGATTCTGTATTTAACTCTTAATTAAGTCAGTTGAAATACAAATTAATCACTTAAACCCCTGTAGACCTGGTACTAAGTGCTCAGACCTGTTCTGGGAGTGGTGATAACCTGCCCTTTCCATCTCTGAATCCCATGGGCAAGAGGAAAGGATTATCTTTCTTTCAGGATGAGAGATTCAAACATATTACCCAAATTGGACAGAGGTGTTTTGGTCATTCAGGGACAGAGTCACTTAGTCCTTTCCCAGCTTTGCTGGACTGGACCTCAAAAATCCATTTGTTTTTGCTGGCATGGGATGGCAATGATGATTGAATTTGCAATGAGTGTCAGTAAGTATTCCCAAGAGGCACTTGACACCCTCTACAGGAAAGTCAGCAGCCAGTATTAAAAATCAATTAGCATTTTCACAGCACAACCTTTGCTATACAATGTACAATGACCTTTACAGGCCAGAGAAGAGTCAGTTTAATGTACTTACTATGTAATGCCAGGTGGTAATGTCTTCCCTCACTTAGGAGGCTCATGATTAAACTCAATTATCTCAGCTACCAATTGACCTTTATCCATCTCCCACTATTTAGTGAATGGAAGTTGGTAAAAGCTAGCAGGGTAGATACATCATGTTATGACAATGTCTTCTTACAAGTGGGAGTGAGGCATTTCGGATATGCAGTGGTATCAAGCAAATTTTGTATACTTCCAGATAAAAGACAACTTGTTGAGATGCAACCAGGTCACTTTTGTGTCCTGTGTGTACATTTTCTTTTCCTCTTTTCACTGTCAGGCTTAGTTGGAGGTGTTCAGTAGATAAATATTTCCCATTTAACAAGAGTTGGAAGAGACAGTTATCATACCCAGCTGGTGGTCCAGTAAACAAGGAGGGAATTTACCCACCTTTGGAGGCTTTATTCAAAGTACATCCAGTAGCTGATACTATGCAGAGCCCCAGTGCAAGAAATGGCCTTTGCAGTAGCTGTTTATCATCTCCTTGCTAATGCAGTAGCTTCCCATGATCCAAATATTTGCTAGCCCTGGAGGTCTGACAAAAAATGCTCTGAAGTCAGTAGTAAAATGAAGTATCACAGTGCAGTGTCCTCTCATGTGCAACTAGATTACTTCATCTCACTTACCCCATTTTTAAATCCCTGCCAGGGGAGGACTAGTTGATATTTCTAAAACACATATAATTTTTCAACCTCTTCAGTTCAACCCAAGGAGGAAATTATCATTTACAATTGCATTTTCATTGGGAAAGTTTGAATTTTACAAGGCTCTGGCATGTACATGGCACATTTGCTCATCCTAAGACTTCTTGACAAAGTGCTTCTGTTTCTTGTAAATGTTCCTCACATCACTATGTCCAGGATACCAGAGTTTGAAATCTGGTTTAAAGAAAGCTGATTTGGGCTCTCCCTGTGGAACAGGCTGTGGTTAACTCTTAACTACAGTAAAGAAAACACAGCATTTATAGAGTATTTTTTAAAAAATTAAATAGCACAGCTTTGTAAATAATTGAGTATTTTGCTTATTTGGTTCTTCACCATGTTTCCTTTCTATTGAAATACTCTGGAAGCAAGGGAAGGTCAGTTTCATCATGACCTATTTCCATGGGCTCATCTGTTCTTCTCTTGTTGATTTTCACTCTGCTCACAATTTGGCGACACCTAATATTTTTTTTCCCCTATTGCAATTGTCATCTGGAGCCCTCATTTGTCAAAGCTCTCCTTAAGATGTTTTCATTTCCTCTCCAGGCTCCAAAGATGCCAGCATATGGCCATGGAACACCGTCCCTGAATTACTGTCTCTTTTCATGGTAATTAGTTTAGATTTTGGACCACATCTATCCTGGTTAATTGAATGGCACCAGGGAATGTTCCCAGCAATGGGAACTCAATTGACTGTCCTGTTAAATGGCTCCTGCTATGATTTTGGCCCCATCCAGCTGGCACTCTCCCAAATGCATCCTGGACACAGCCAGGGAGTCAGCACAGACCCAGCACCATTCCCAGAAACTAGTTTGGATGCCCACCCTGTTTCCAAGGCTGGCAGAGTTTAAGAGCACAGAGAGAGGCAAATCTGTGCTAAAGAATGATCCCAAACACATGTAGCATAATTATCTAGCCATATTGTAACCCAAAACCAGGTTTGGAATCCCCCTTTTCCTCTTTGTCTGGAAAGAATCAAGATTACTGACATGAAAAGCCCCAAAAAACTGTGTGTTTTTAAAACATGTATAACATATATCTTGGGAATCACTATAATTTTCTGTGGCAGCTGAATTGGTGCTGTTCATTCCAGCCACTGATTGTACAAATACATGCACATATTGCATCTCTGTATGGGACCTGCTCCACAGATGAATCAGGAATAAGCAGTGGAAGGGCTCCACTGCCCAGGAACGTGGCTTGTGGCAGCAATGAGGCGTTATGTAATGGATCAGAAAGAGAATATGGGGAAGGAAATGAGGATTTCTTGCTAATCATGGTTGAGTTCTGAACTGAAGAACTAGATACTATCCCTCCACCCAGTGCAGAGCTCCCAACAGGTGCTCCATGAGAGACCCAGAGCCAGTAGTATAGCCCAAGGTGGAAACTGATTTTTGACACCTCTGAAAAGTGGCCATTGTCTGTATCTGCTCGTTGTAGACAAATTCAGAGTGGGCTACAAAGAGGCAACCATGACTCATTGTCTTCCTTAATCAAAAGCTGTGGAGGGAAGAGAGGCAGGAATGATGTCTTTGTGAAACAATCTTATGTGGTTGTATCTAGGTTGATTTTTTGGGGTGTTCAAGTAGTTCCCTGGAGATTTTCTAACTAATCAGATGGCAGATGTTTTCATGCCAAGACCTTTCCTTCTCCCAGAAGACCTGGAGGTAGCTCTCTTCCCATGGTTACAACTCCACATATCTATCACTTTTCCAGGTGACCACATACTCCCTTGAATAGGGATTTCTTGCAGTGAAAGCCTTTCTGTGGTGTGCATTAACCAGACATTTATACAGATGTTGTGGCCTTGACACCAAAAGTTGGTGTTGGCTTGGGGTGCTCTTAACCCGATTGGGACCTATCCCAGCTGCAGTGGCCTGACAGGAAATTTGCAGCAAAACCTAGAATTTCACATCAGAATTAGAAAGATCCTGCAAAATAATTCGCTTTTCATGGAATGTGCAGTTCTCTTGTACATCAAATGTGGAGAAATTCTTCTCTCATTAAAATGGAACAAAAATAGTTTTTCAATTCAACCCACTATTAATATTAAAACATTGTAAAAGCAACCCTGTGCTCCAGAGATGTACAATTCAATGTCCCCAGAATGTAATATCAAGGATAGCAGGTATTATTGATTAATTTCATTATACAGGGTACAGTATTCACTTTGGAGAGCCACTCAATACTAGTTATCAAAATATATGCAGAGGACAGGGAAAGGTTACGAAACTGCCTGGAGAACAGAGCTAACAAAGTGAACTCTCAGCTGTGAGTCCTGGGCATGACTTAGTACTGCTAATAGTGTGAGTATGTGCATATTAGAAGCCCTATTGATCATCAGGAGCTACACTTCAAGTCAGAAATAACAAAGGTAGTAAGACAAACACAGAAAATAATAGCCCATTAATCTGGGCAAAAGAAGCAAACTGTGACGTTTGAAAGTCCTTGGTAGAACAGTTTTATTCTACCCAGGAAGTGGCTGAAGAGTAGAGGACAAGGAAAAGTGGTGTCTTTCCTCTGTCTGAGATAGGTACTGCAATGGTACAAATGCAAACCCACATGTTTACTTTTTAATGCTGTTATTATTGTTTCCAGTGTCCTTAACATCTCTACATATATAGGTTTGTTTTCACCAATTGGCAGTAACTCCCACTAAAAGTAATTTACTGGCTAGAGGGCAAATGTAAGGGTCCTTTCCCTGAAACAAAATGCTCTAAAACCACAGGCCATTTGATTAATCTTTCTCTGCTTTTACTACCTTTCCTTTTTATTAGAAACATTTATCTGTAATGGCTACTTACCTCATCTTGTTCCAACTGATCTTCCCACTACAGCTGCAAAATCCAATGCTTTATGGTAATACAAATGAGTAATAGCTCCTACCTACCAAATAAGAATTTCAGATTAACTTCCACTTTGGTGGAAACCAAACCCCTCCCTTAACAAACAACAAATAAATAAACAAGAAAAAACACCCCTTCCCTAAAAATCTTTCTGTCTGTTCTTAATTTTAAATTTTCATGCTTTTGAAACTGCAGAGAAAAATCAGACTATCTGGAAACTTTTTTTTATATATGAAAATTTTAATCTAAACTGTAGCAATTTCACTCACTTTACATGGCCATTTCCAGTTATTTGAGGTGACAGGGACAGTGAGGGAAGTGAACTGTGAACCTGGCTGATGAATATGTTGGACATCATTCAGGTTTCCTCTTGCCAGGTGAAATGAGGATCCTCTCCTCTCCCCATATGGATGTGGTCAGCCAGCCACCTGCAGCT
The DNA here is from genome assembly GCF_963513975.1 of Fringilla coelebs. Lineage (NCBI taxonomy): Eukaryota > Metazoa > Chordata > Aves > Passeriformes > Fringillidae > Fringilla > Fringilla coelebs. Next base: position 7,255,490 of record NC_140028.1, on the reverse strand, counting down.
GGGGGCTGTTACACCCACCCAATCACACCAACCTGCACTGCCCCTGAAGAATTAGAGTTCTATTTTTTATTGCTAAAGAGGAGAGTTAAGGAAAGACAGGCCAGGAAATGGAAATCAGCACACTGAGCTCTGTGGCCACCTGTGCCTGACAGGCTTGCAGGTTCATTTAGCTGGTGGAAACACATGATTCACTGGATTACAGTGAGAAGATGGAAACTTGAACCCACCTGAATCCTGTAAAATTACTTTTCCTCATGATGTGGCAGCTTTGTCATCTTTTACTGTGACTTATGGGAGATAACAAACACCCTCTACAGGGAGGCTACTCTAACTCTCCTATTGATTTTTGCCAGTCCTGTGTGCTTGTTTAATAAGAAAAATGTTGCTCAAAACTGAGTCTGATAATCTTAAATATGTTATTTACTTTTTGAAAGGTGAGCTGGATTATGATTAATATGGTAAATAGCTCAAACCTAATAGAGTCAATGCTTCTTTATATCTCACAGTGGTCCAGTCCTGGTGAAGAGAAGAAAGTTACAGTCAAGCCTGAATTAAACACTCCCAGCTTTCATGTTTCTGGTTTTGATTTATTTATTGATATCTATGTAGAGGCCTCCATTCAATCACAGGAGCTAATGTTATCCTGCTACATAGCTGGGGATGAAAAACTCAGCTGTCTGCCAGGTACAACCTCCTTTCACACTTCCTCTGCCCTTTTCTGGGGTCAGCCAGCTCTGGAACCTCTCCCTTTTGATGATCAGCTGGGAAACTTGGTGCATGTTTTCCTGTGAGTGCATCAGACACAGCTTTTACAGGGAATATGTGACAGTTCCTGTCTGTTGTTTGCACTGTCACAGGCACCTCATGGCACCAGCATAGCCCAGGAGGAAGGGCACAGGTGACCCACACCAACCTGTGCTGATCCCTGCCCCTCTCTCCTCTCCATTCCATCTCACTGCCCTTTGTAACTGAAATCACATCCCACCCATGTGTCAAGAACCTCAGCAACTCCCTGAGGAGTCACCCTGGGATGGGACCAGGCCCCCATCAAACACTCTTGCCCCCCTCCACTGGAAATGGGGGTTGTTCACCGTGAGGCTGCAGAAGGTTCAGAATCTCCTTGGCAGGGGAGGCTCGATGGATGGATGGATGATCCCAGCCTGGCAGTCCTGCCCTTCCTTGCTGGCTCTCAGCAGCATCTCCAGGGCCCCTGTCAGCCAGGAACCTGTCATGGGAGGCTTTTGTGGTGTCTTTCCTGTGGAATGCACAGCAACAGGAGTTCTCCTTGCTATTGATTAGCAACAGCTCAATATAAAAATGTTGTAGGCAGCAGAGCTTTACTGGAACCGCAGTTGCTCCTGGTGCTGCTGACTCTCAAAGACAGAGCACTGCTCATTACATCCTTCCTGAGCTCATCCTCCTTTCTCTTGAGATCGCTGTGTACATTTGTCATCTTGTGCAGGACCCTACAGACACCAGTGCTTGCTTTGATTTTCCTCCTGGCATCCCAGCTGGGCACTGGTAAGTTGTCTTGTCATGCTGAACTACCGCTTTGTTTTGATACTTTTTTGCACAGTGATACAATATTTCCCAACATGAATTTTCCCAACATTTCTCACCTTGAAACTGGAGCTGGGCCTAAATGGATGGAAAAAAAAAGCCCCCATTGGTAAAACTTTCTTGTTAAAATGGAAAAAGAAATGAAAATAAGATATTGCATAAGAATTCATGTGTTAATTCTCACAATGGGATTTATCTACAATGGGTGTGGTTTACAGCTACAATTTTAAACTAGGGGTAACTTCTTACCCTGTCAAAATGTAAGAAGTTACCTACCGACTTTAATGAAACATCTGCTCAGAATAGCAAATTTCCTACCATGTTCAAAATAGGATTGGAAAGAAACTCGCTCAGTCTAAAAGACCAATCAGTATTATTTTTTCTTATTGATGCTGGGAGGAAGTTCTGACGTGTTTTGTGAATTTGTACCAGGAACATTGACTCTTCAGTCAGGATTCATTCTGCATAAGGACACAAGCACAATTAAGTTAGTAAGACATCAGTGACACTGCGTTGAAGTCATGAAGAATAATGAAAACCCTGAATAACTCATGATTACTGGTCAGCCTTCCCAGAAAATTGTGATTAAAAACATCAGCTGCAGGGGGTTTTTGTGTGCTTCAGTTAGCTCACTTCTCTGCTGTAAAAGGAATTAAATATACATCAGAATGAAACCAATACAAAAATGAAATTGAGGAATATTTTAAGTAGTTGAGTTTTGGTTTAGTAAGTGCTGCTGTGAGCAGTGAAATGTGAGTGGTGAAACATCTGCTCTGGCTCTAATGACAACATAATCATTCTAATTAAATGTGTTTCTATGGGTGGAGAATCCATACCATGGCCCCTCCATATGGATTATTTGGTGCCTAAAGTATAGCTGAAGTTGAGGTTCCTTGGGGATGACGCTGACTTGGATCTGCCTCTATGTATTTCATCACAACATAAAGAAATTTGGTAATTTAAATTTAGGTTCCTTCCACCAATAGAAAAGTTTAATCCACTTCCCTACTCTGTCTTTTTTTGCCTCAGTGACTCTCCCATCTTGCAAGTATTTACCTATCTACCTTGCCCTGTCTGCTCCTTTATCTCACACATCTTCAAAGACAAAAAGGAAAAGAAAAATAAAATATAAACAAACATTTAAAAAAGTTATTTTCCTTCTCAATTTCTGCTCCTTGTCCATCTCCTGCTTATTAATGTTGCTGCCTAAAATCATAATCTGAAATTATTTGCTGCAGATAATCCCACAGTTCTGTATAACTTTCAGTTCCTTAGCAGTGATCAAATTTGTCTCACTCTTTCCCAAATTAAAGCCTTTTGTAGCCACTCTGACATTCCTGCCCAGCTTTTGATCAGCTCTTGTTTTCATAAGCAAGAAGCTTGCCTGTCACCCCTCCCTGTACGAGCTGACCTTCCTCTTCTCCGTGCAAGTCGCGGCTGTCAGGAGTGATCTCCCAGGCTACTGAGCCCACACCATCCCACCCTGATGTCCTTCTGTGCTTCCCTCAGGAGTCTCTTCCTGTTACAAGACAACCAAAACAAAGCACCTATTTGCCTGAGCTGAACCAAAGGAACTGAGCTGAACCATCTCCCCAGCCTCTTTCAATCAGTATCACAGTGTCAGCTCCTGCCTCTGCTCCACCCACAATCTGCCAGCTGCCACCGATTGCCCTCTCTCTTAATGCCATGTGTTTCCCATAACAAATGGCAAAATTCGTGGCCTTATCCTCCTTAAATACCTTCAAAGTCCATTCTCATCAGGATCCCTACAAAGAATTCAACGCTATGTGGCCACTCCCTCTGCAACCTGGATTTTTGCCTTTGTTTTCTCGATTTTCCCACTTCTACCCAGGTGTTCAGTGGGAGAGCCTTCACTGGCTGCCTGGTTGGAAAGCAGTCTTGACTTATCAGTGTGAGAATTTTTTCTCCAAGTGTCCCGAGTCTAACTTGATGTGGTTTTGCATTTTATATTTTCCAATGTTTTGCTGTATGATTTTAATCTCAGAACACTTTGCTTCAAACTGGATAGACTCTAAAACTTACAGTCACCCAAAAGACTGTTCTAGATGTGTAACAGAGGCAGCCCCACATTCATGTTTCTCTTGGACTCTTCCTCAAGCTCACTGGTGCTTTCCCATAACTCCCACCTTTCTGAGTAACTGCCCTGTCAAGACTCACAAGCCTTTCTCTTTTGACCTTCATTCTTTTTGTTATCAGATCCATTTAGCCAGTGCCTTTTCTCCTTATCCCTCCCTCCCTGCCTGAATGACTCATCTGTTGTATCCCTTCTGGCATTTAACTTCAGAGATGTCTGGGCAGGGACTCTGTTGCTGTGATTTAACTTTATAACATCTGGTCCTAAGGGACTCAGATCCCCAGTGCTGGTCTTACAGCACTCCTGACTTCCCAGTGATTCTGTACCTGAAAATATATTAAAAATATAGCACAATGGCATACCCCAAAAGAATCTGATTTAAGGCCAAATCTTTGTTTTTACTGTACCCTTTCTTGTTCAACAGTTCAAGTTAAGGACAGAGCGTCAGCCTAAATTTACCATCTCTGGTTATCTCCTGTCACAGTCTTCATCTTATTTTAATGCAGCTTACTTAGACATGCAAAAAATAAAGGTCATTTCCTTCTACTAAAAAGAATTTGTATTTCTTTATTTTTAAGAATGACCTTATTGCTGCTGAAGAGACAGACAGGCACTTGAGGAGTCTGGAATAGTTTATTCCAGAGTTTATCAAGCATGGTGAGAGTGCCAGTGACAGCACTCAAACAAATGCAGAAGGGGACAGGCAGCTGCACCTGGTGGTTTCTGCAGAGATGTGTCTGAGCTGAGGACGTGTGTGCCTCTGTCTAAGGACCTGCTTGGTCATTAGTGTTGATAAGGCACAGATTGGTGTGCAAGTGCAGATGGAGAAAGCCTTGGGTTAGGAGTGATGGCTGCACGATGTTCATGAGGACATGGCTTTGTGTTCTGGATGGTGGGAGCCTTGGACAATGGGGTTTTGCTTTAAGGAAAGGGCATGAGGGCACAGAAATGTGGGGTTGACTCAACTTTTATGTGTAAATTGTCCAGAACAGGGCTCAGAAGGGACCTACAACTGTGTTGGTATCCTGACAAGGCAATGCTGGGAAACCTTTGTTTAGGTGCAGTGTTCTTTCAGACTACACCACAAACTGACTGCAAAGTTTGAGATGATTCATCCCCCAGCTTCTCTGTGCTGGCTTCTCCAAGGTCCTGTTCTCTACCTTGCACAAGAGATGATGCTGAGGCACAAGAATTTAGGGGAAGGCTGCTATCTGCTCCTGTACCATGTAGGTGGCATTACATTAATTCCAGAAGGTAAAAAAGGAGAGGGGGAGCTGTCACTGGGGAATTGTAAGGCAATCTGGAGTGAAACCTGCCTCTGACTCCTGCAGGAAGTAGTTCTTCAGAAGTTCCAGGAGAATTTAAATAAGAGTGAGACAGTACAGCTAAAATATTTAATACTAGACAACTTTTAAAATTAAAAATAAGGGAAAAGGTATTCTGAGAAATGCCATGAAGGCACACAAAAAGACAGCTATTTTAAAATATCCTTAGGAGTATGAGAGACAGTGATTTTCATATCATGGTATTTTTCAGTGACAAAACCAAAGTGGAATGAAATAACTTTGCAATGTCAGGAATTACCTCTTCCAAATTAGGTTTCATTGTCTTTGAAAGCCTTTTCTAAACAGCAGTTTTGAGACTATAGTCTTTCCTCCCTCTAAATCAGACTTACATATAAAAGTTTGTTTTGCAGTTGTTCCTTTAAGCCTCAGCACTGTATCTGTGTATCCTGTAATGACTGGGTCATTGTGTAATATCTGAACCATACTGAAATCAAGGTTAACCTAAGGGAGGATTAGAGAAATTTGTATCAAGGTTTTCATGTCCCCTGGGTCACCATCTGTGTGCTTGGTGACAATTTCAATGATTGCACCAGAAAGGCATCACTTGCTATTTAATACCTTCATTATTGGCAGGGAAATTTCCTCTTTGTCTTTAGGGATTAACCAGAATAATGGAATTACTATAATAGGATGAATCTTCACAAGACAAAGTAAGGAGCTATTTCCAAGTTATTAGTTTTATGAGTGGAAAATAGAAGTAGTAGTAGAAATAACAATAATAATAATATTTATAAGACTACCAGAAAGTTATGCAAGATGTGCCTCCTTTATAAAATGACTCATATGAAACTTTAGAAAAAAAAAGTCAAAACCCAAAAAACACCAAAACCCAAAAAAACCCAAACCCAAACAGAAGTAAAGAAAAAAACCCAATGTATTTCAAACTAATTATTCTGCAGTCAAGTGACATAGCCTGTGGAACTGGAGCCTGGAAAAGTCAGTGTAGTATGAAAAATGACACAATTTATAAAAACAAGTGTCACAATCAAATTTCTCTGCTCTGGCCATAGGCACATTCAGATTTGTTCTACAAGATACAGTACAGGAGGTCCTGAGAAGCAGAACTTCTTTCCAATTTCCATGGCATGAACCCAGCAGACTGACGATTTAAACAAGCTTTCTAGATTTCCATCTAGGTATGCAATCAGAATGTAAATGCACTGGAAATGTTTTTTATTCATGCTACACTGAATTTGTCTCACCATGAAGACACTTTGCGATGTCCTTTTCTCAGGATTGGTGCTGAAATGTCATTCTTGCTAATGCTTTGCATAAAAAAGGGATATTCTACAAAATGTGAAGTTGGCTCTACTAGCAGGTAAAAGAATCAGCCCTGATGGAGAATAAAGTAATAAAGGATATAACAGTGGAAATATCAATAATGTCTTTTGCTTTGTGTGTGTGGAAAGGAGTGGGAGAAGCTATTTTAAATTGCTTAATTAAACATAAAGGAAATGGACATGCTGGCAGCAGCTGTGAGACAAGGATGTCATGTATGGGATTGCCTACTAATCTCAGTTCCTGCCCATGCTGCATTTTGAGAACTATTGCCTTGTAATGGCTAAGAAGATCATAGAATCACAGACTGGTTTGGGTTGGAAGGAACCTTTAAACATCACCAAGTACCAAGCCCCTTGCCATGGGCAAGGACCTTCCACTAGAGCAGATTGCTGAAAGATAGCATCTTGTAATTGCTGCTATTGATTGAAGAAAGATTGCAACTGAAAAATATGCTAAAATTACAGCAACAGTAATAATACTGCTGCTAACAGTACTAACAATAATACTGCTTTTGTGTTGCCTCATCCTTACCTGCCCTCTTGCAGTACTTGCAGTTATTGTTTAAGAAAGGAGTGATATCAGTCAACATAACAATACTGCAAACCCCTACCCTGTAGGACGGTCCTACATCAGTTTAAATCAAACTTATTTCCCATTAATGCAGCTAGGAATAGTTTCTAGTGAGATGCTAAAGCTGCTGTTTTGCAGTCCACAGAGAGCTCAGTGGGAGATGGCACAGACCCAGCACAATCAGGTGAGGGGTGCTGCCAGACCTGTGCAGGGACTCCCCTCTCACTGGTGTGGGACAGTGGGTGCCTGCCCATTTTATCTGGGATCTGTAATTCAGCCTGTGAAATCTCTGTAACTGTTACAGGGCTGAATAAACAAACAAAAAATTAATTTCACACACACGCAGACACAACAGCCCCTGGTTTGGTCCAACCCACTTTATACTGTATAGAAATGGACCTGATAGGGCAGTAATTGGAAATTAGGAAATGACCACATATGAGACCAAGAGATGATGCTTGTCTGGCAACACCTACAACAGAATGATGCCTGTGTGCCACAGCTGGTTCACCCTGCCCCCAGGTTTTGGAGTGAGGAGGCTGGGTAGGGAAGTCAGTCACCTAAGGTCTGATATCCTGAAATTTTGTTTTACTGCTTCTCAGGGGGAAAAATAACAGTTTGAAATTATCTGTGACAGGGTATTGAGCCCTGGCTCTGGAGCTGTGGAAACCCTGGAAAGCCTGAGAGCAGGGTGGTGGCTATCAGCCTGCTCTCTGGTGGCTATCAGACAGGGAGTTTTGGCACTTGAGGATCCATGATGCAGCTCCATGCTCAGATCTTGTCCTGTCTAGCAGGTTAGCTGTCAGGAAACTGGGAATTATCAGAAAATTTGGTAAGATGGTGGAGACAAGGAAGTGGGCTGCTAGGTTAGAACTAGACAAACCTGTAGGGTACCCATGAGAAACCTGGAAAATCGCCAATCTCATCAAAATTGCACAATTTTGGATAATTCCTAAATTCTGATAAAACAGAAAACTTCAGCCTTGCTTTGTTTACATTCTTTTTAATCTATACTTCTACAGCAGGAAGAAAAAGAAAAAAAGGAATTCTCCTTTTGTCCAGCCATTGCCAAAGAAATAATATTAAATACCATTATTGCTCAGACTGGTGTCCCTGGTGTTAATGGAATAAAGCATCCATTGTCTTTAATGGAAGGAAGTTTGGACTCATCTGCCATTTCCCAATTTCTGCTCACTGATGTATCACCCACAGGAACTGATAAAATGTTGCTAAGAGGTAGATTAGCAGAAGGGAAATGGAGATGAGATCCCATATGGGTGAGCTTGACTCACCAGAATACATAATCAAGTGTTTATCTTCTTTTGCTGGCTCCAGAGCTATTCCTACATCTTTAAAAGTTCATCTAGGTCCTGATTAATCAAGGTAATCAAGGAAGATAAATCAATTAATCTATCAGATTTTTGTCGATGGTGATATTAATAGAAAAGAGGAATTGAAGGGATGACTTTTACCAACATAATTCTAATATGGCCATAGGATGTTCCAAACATCCTAGCCCTGAGAAGACACAAGAAATACCAATACTTCTTGTTTTGTACAAACTCTGAAAAAAGAAGTTTTGTCTTTCCCCCTAGAGACAATATGGCTCTCTGTTGATCATGAAATTTTATGGCTTTTGTTCTTTTGTTCCCCCTTGCTTTTGCATGCAGATTACAGCCAAACCTCAAGGGCATGTAGGCAGATCAAATGCAAACAGTGGGATTCCTTTTCCTTTAATGATAGGACAATATTTACATATGCAATATCATAAGAGAGGATATCAGAGTGCTCAATTCTTCACACCTGATTTTGAAGAAAAAGAGGGATGCACACAGAAGCTGGTGGTATTTTTTATAGCTTTGTGGACACTCTGCAGGAGGTCCCACCTCTGCTGTTAGCTCTGTTCAACTTTGATGATTCTCCACATTCTCCATGTACAAGATTAATTAGTTATCCCACAGAAGGTTCCTGTTTTCTTTAATTTGGTAATACATCCATCTGTCAATGCAGACTTTCTCTGAAATCGTCTGCATCTGTGAACTGTCCATTTTCAAATAACCTTTTTAACTGTGGATTATCACTTTGTATTTTACTTCAGACAGATTAGGACCTGATATCTTCCTTTTACTTCAGATAAAGATTAAGACCTGATATCTTCTTTCTTTTTTTTTTTTTTTGATTAAGTGTGGTTAGTATAACTTAGACATTTTTAATCACATTTATGTTCCTGAGATTTCTCAGCATTCCTGGAAATCCAAGTTACTCACTTATAGTACCAGGATATGTTTGTATGTATATATGTATGTGTATATGTAACAACTGCTATATAATTAAAACAATATTGTTGGTGTTTATCAAACTTGTTTAATCAAATTTGCTCACAAATCTTTAGGCTTCAGATTGGTGTGAATCAAAGTGATCTCCTTACCCCTTCCTTTTGTCTGGAGAGAAGCTCTTGGGTAGGATTTGCTGTGCTGCCTCAGCTCCCCTGCTCGGGAGAGGCTGAGGAGGCTGAGGGGCTGCTGCTGGAGGCTCAGCTCAGTGGTACCCAGCCTTCCATCTGCTCCAGGTGGTTGCTAAGGAACGCCTGCTGCAAATAACAGCAGCACCTTCCCCCTCCTGCTCCCACGCCGCTCCAAGGGCTCCGCTCTCGCTCCTTGAATCCACAGGCCAGGAAGCACCAGATGCTGCAGGATTGTGTGGAAGATTTTCTTTCACTTTCCCCCCCTCCCCAGCCACTCCTGAAATCCTCCAGAGCTGAAGCACCTGCTGCCAGCCCAAGAGGAAGCTGCCCAGCCTGCTCCCTCCCAGCCCTGCCCTGCCAGTCCTGACAGAGCTTTGCCCTCGGGCTCCCTTCCTCACCTTCTCTTCCATGGTGTGCTGAAGCCCATCAGGATTCAGGCCTTCAGACCCAATGCTTTGTGCATGGATTTGCAGAGGAAAGGTGAGAATTTGTGCAGCAAGTTCCCTCCTCTCCACAAATCTAGTCCCTTTCAAGAGCTGTGACTTGGATCTCATAATTCACGTGTGCTTGGAGGGAAATGAAAAAGCATGGCTCTGACTATGCTCATACTTTAATGATTACTCTGTTTGAATTAATTATACCCTTTTTGGTATTTTTTGAAAGGTCTGTGGCTGATGGTGTGAGATATGATTTTATAAGAACAGAAGAGCCGACCACTCATGTGATTAGGAAATGATATACAGTTGAGCAAATATTCTTTATCTCTACTGAGAGCTAAGGAAAAGTTCATAGGCAGAGCACCCTAGTATGAATAATCTTCTTATTTCTAATGCCACCCAGCCATGCAGACTTAAAGATAAGTACAGATGAACTAAGAGAGGCTGAAGTTATTAAATGTAATGGAAATGGACTTTAAATTTGGCGAATCAAAATTTTGGATTAACTTTTTCCTTTAATACGCTTAAATTGCCACCCCAGCAGTTCCATTTTCCTCATCAAATTAGTTAAGTGGGAGATGAAGTGATGCAAGTTCTGATCTATCAAGGAATCACAGCCTCTGAAAAGAAACAACTGAAATATGGAAATGGCTGTTGCAAAGCCAGGCCTTGTGCCAGGGCGAAATGGAGACTTTTATTCTTCAGAGATTCTTCTGAAAGGAGGTTTGTACTTCCAGTGAAGCCGTGTTACCCACCATCACCTGACATTTCTGTCAGTTTCAGGTCCTCCAAGCCATTTTATTAATGACTTTGGGCCGTGCAAAAAGGGTCTTGGAGCATCCAACAGCTGGGAGAGGGAGAGGTTTGCAGGGAACATGATCCAGGTCAGAGATGTTATATGAAACTTCCCACAGCTGCTGATGTTTAATGCAGCCCATTGCATGGGTGGAACTGCTGTCCTGGAGGGAGTGGGAAGGCTGGAGAGCTGCTTCTGAGGGATCCTGGGAAACCTATGGACAAGATGAACTTTGTCTGCAAAGATGGTCTTGGGAGAGCCTGCCAGGTCTCTGCTTGTGCCCCTGGCCAGGGCTGGGCTGCAGCTCTCTCCTGGAGCTGGGGGTTTTTGTAGCCAGGACTGTGTCCAGAGATTCACAGTGCACGGGCAGCACCGCTTGGAGTGAGGGGAAATATCACAGAATCACAGAATAATGAGGTTGGAAAAGACCTCAAAGGTCATCAAGCCCAACCTATGCCCTAACATCTCAGCTAGACTACAGCACCAAGTGCCATGTCCAGGCTTTCTTTAAACACATCCAGAGATGGTGATTCTACCACCTCCCTGAGAAGATCATTCCAGCACTTTATTATTCTTTTGGTGAAATTTTTTTCCTAATATCCAACCCCTACCTTCCCTGATGTAGCTGGAGACTGTGCCCTCTGGTTCTGTCAGTGCTGCCCGGGGGAAGAGACCGACCCCCACCTGTCTGCAGCCTCCCTTCAGGAAGGTGTAGAGAGCAATAAGGGCACCTCTGAGCCTCCTCTTCTCCAGGCTAAACTGCCCCAGCTCCCTCAGTCGTTCCTCACAGGGTTTGTGTTCCAAACCCCTCACAAGCCTCGTTGCCCTCCTCTGGACGTGCTCAAGCATCTCAGCATCCTTCCTAAACTGAGGGACCAGAACTGGACACAGTACATGTGGGACATCCATGGCTGGGATGGAAAACTCCCTCCTGATCTCCCACCTGTCTGTGACACGTGTGCTTGTGAAAATCCTTTTTCTTTGTTTTATATGTTTTTTAGTACCTCAGCAGAAATAAAAGAAACCAAACCATACAAACTATAACCTGCTTCCAACCAGGCATGAACGGATAACATGCAATTTGCAATGCTTCAAAATCAGATCATCTCCATGAGAAACTCTCCACTAGAGGAATCACAAAGGGTGTGGGCTTTGTTCTTTCATTCCTATTTAATTTCCTTTAACTTTCAGTAATATCTCTGTTAAAAACATCCCAAATTAATGTGAGAGTGCAAATTTAAATTAAATTATTATTGAAAATCAGCAAAATTATCTGAAAGCTTTGCCCTTACACAAAAATGCTTCTCTATTTAAAATCAGTTTGGTCTCATCTGTGCGGTCCAGAGTTATAATTCCATGAAAAATAAAGTGTGTGAGTAGCTAGTATCCTCATGAGTCAGATGTCCTCATCTTTAAGCAGGTTTGGGGGCTATAAACACTGTGGTTCTTCCCTTAATTGAATCAATGGGGGTTCTGCTAGTAATTTCAGTGGGAAATTGTTTTTTCTAATGAAATGTTTCATATTTTTAGGGCCTCTCCAAGTCTGTATGAGGGTTCTTTTCATCTTGGGAATAGGCTGAGCCCAGCTTTCCACTGGACAGGAGTAACAAGTCACCTCTGTGGCTTGTTAAGTATATTCCTCAAGAAAGCTGGTACTGTGAATAGCATCTCAGTTTAGCTACTAAAAAAAAGAGAAACAACCCAGAGGGAAGCATTTCTGCCAAAGTTTATGTCATGGGGACACCCCACCTGCCCCCAAAGGGCTGAGACATAGATCCTGGGCTCTGGAAGACACTTCCAAGTGGGTTTGTGTGGGTCATTTTTGCATCCAGAGCAAGACAGCATTTGTGGTGCTGAGCCAAAGCAATTTTGCTTTCTTGGTCTCTGCCCTGTGCCATGAGGGTGCATTGCAGTCAGAGCAGCTTTCAAAACTGTGTCCTTCACCTTCATGCTTTGGGAAAATCTGTGCTTTCTTAGTCACTGGGGAGATGATTTTCCTTCCTTCCTGTTTTGCTTATTATAGCTTCTGTTATTTGATAGTATCAGAGTATGGGGGATTGATGTGTTTGAGTTGGTTATAATTTTTTTCTTGAATTCCAATGTTTTTTTCTTTAGGATACATTGATTATTGATATGGGATAAAGACTTGTCTATTCACCCATTTGTTCATCAATTAAATTTTCAGGTGCCCAGAGATATTTGTGTCCAAGGAAAAAAGAGAATCCTAACTGCAATCACACAGAAATGTGAAAACTGCAGCTAAAATATCAGTCTAGGTGGATGGTAAGAGTTGACTATTCCAGCTCACACCCCACAGCAAACCAGGGCTCTGGCTTTTGTTTCTAGCTGCTCTGATCCCTCTTGCTCTGTTGCAAAGATACAAAACAAAATAATTGCGTGTTAAGGCTGCCAGCTCCTTATTCCCTATCCCTAACTAAATCTCCCTAATATTCATGGTAAGGAACTGATTATAGGGTGTGCTGTTGGCTGGTGGTTTTTTCCCCCTTTTTACCATCTGTCTGCTGTGAATTCATCTGAAATCCCTGGCTTCACCAGCTAAAATGTTCTCAGCAATGCATTTTTTTTCTCTTCTAATTATCCTTTTAATTTTCTTCTGCTCAACTCCCACACCTCCTCCCCCTTACCAGATTGTTTATATTTTTCCAAAGAGCTTCTGAGAATTGCTTATCCTGCTCTTTTCACCCTTTACCTGCTCCTTATTCCAGAAATTACTCTCTTGTACCCTCCCTTGCTGTGATCTTGCAGGAGTGAACGTGGATCACAACCTTCACAACTGTTTCTGACAAATTGCCCCATGGAGAAGTGATCTGTGATATTAAGAGTGTTTTCCTGTTACTCAGACCTCCCTGTTCTGCATTAGCAAGTGGGACAGATTCCAGTGATTATGAAGAGGTTTGGTACAAACCAATAGTACTTTATTTGTGGAGAGAGATACTTCATCCGATGACATCGCCAAGCTCCACAAGAAGCTGCTGACTGAGAATTTACTCAAAGCATGGCTGTAAAGTAATATTTGAGTGGCTGGAAAAGTGCAGCCTGGAAAGAAATCATGGAGCTGGTCCTGGGAACAGTATAGGTGTGGAATATTTAGGAATGAAACTATCTGTCCTCTTCCCAGCCTGGGGGCTTGATCTGGGCGCAGATGCAGACAACTAGCACAAGGACTAAGTGAGGCTGAGGTGTCTGACTCTGAAATCTCATTCCAAAGACTTTTTTAGGTGGCATTCAAGGCTGGTGACATCTGAACTCTCCTGCCTCTTCGAATTTCCTCAGCCTCAGCAGAGCCCTCTCTGAGCCCCTGCCTCTTGTCTGAATCTAATCAGGGAGCAGGAAGGAGGCAGCACAAGGCTGGTGTCTCCTGAGGAGCTCCATGCAGTTTTTAGATATTCCCTAACATGCAGTGACAGAACTGGGTTCCCCAAGAAGCTGTTGTTGGTGGTTTTATGTAATAGCCAACTCCATAAACACATTTGTAGATATCTATAAAAAGCCTTTGCTGTAGTGTCTGCATATGAACTGCTGTGCACTTCATGCAACATATATAGAACACAGTACATGTGAGGTATTCATAACAAATACACTGTCAGTTGTACAAAAATAACCATGTTAATATAATATAATTATGTGTTTTATATAATACTGTTGTGGTTTAACCCCAGCAGGCAACTAGGTAGCACACAACCACTCACTCCAGTCCTCCCCTGCTCCCTGTGGGATGGTAAAGAGAAACAGAAGAGTAAAAGTGAGAAAAGTCGTGGGTTGAGATAAGGACACATTAATAAGTAAAGCAAAAGCCATGCACACAAGCAAAGCAGAACCAGGAATTCGTTCACCCCTTCCCAGGTCCAGGCAGTTGTTCAGCAGTGCCCAGGGCAGCAGCTCCCCATCACTCGTACCAGATACAAACACCATCACTTGTTCAAGGCCACTGAGTCCAACCATTGACCCAGCACTGCCAAGTCCATCACTGAACCTTGTCCCCAGGTACCATATGTACCATATGTACAGTGATTCCACCACTCCCCTGGGCCTTTCAAAAACAGTGACAAGGGTCTTGGCAATGGCATCAGCCAACTCTCTACACCCTAATTTGTATATCCTGTGATCCCATGGACTTGAAGGTGTTCAGTTGGTTTAAGTGCTTCCTACCCACATCTTCCTCTGGAGAGGTCAGTGTTGCCTTCCCACAAAATCTCCTGGTGGGTTCAGGGGTCTTGGAGGCCAGAGAGCAAACCTTTTGAGTGAACTTGGCAGAGTAGAAACGAAATTTTTCTTTTCAAGTCCGTCCACCTCACATCCAAATATTTCATTCTAACAAACACTCAAACTATTGCAGTTCAGAGATATTTCATAGAATCGCAGAATCATTAAGATTAGAAAAAACCTCTAAGATCATCGAGTCTAATCATCAACCCAGCACCACCACCATGTTCACCACTTAACCACATCCTCACGGGCCAACACATCCAGGGGTGGAAACTCCACTGCATCCAAGACAGTTTGTTCCAGTTCATAACAACCCTTTCCATGATTTTTTTTTCCTAGTATCTAAGCTAAAAATTGAGGGTAAAAAACCCTGCAAAAACTTGAGGTCATTTCCTCTCATCCTGTCACTTGTTACCTGGGAAAAGAGATCAACACCCATATCACCACAACCTCCTTTCAGGCTTGACATTGAATTATGTCTATGTAAACTGCTGTGGTGAATCTCAAAAAGATAGTCCAGAGGTTTTCACTCTTCCTCAGGTTGGTGTCTTCACCTCTATTCACTTTCCCTTGAGGCACCATGGTTCCCTGATAGCTGAGCTGTCCCTGTGATTCACTGTCTTTTTTTTTTTTTAACAGTAAGTTTTACCATTTGAAAAACAGAAAGGACATAACTTTTTCAGACAGTTTTCTTTCATCAAAAACCAAACCAATCAATAGAAGTAGACCACTTCTCACTGGTGATATTTTCACTGTCCATTATGTTCAAGCTCAGGGGCGTTCTTGGAGGAATTTTTGCAGCTGACAGGGGACAGACTGGCTTGAGCAGAAGAATGGAGCACAAGAAGGAAGCCCCCATTCCTGGACTTATATGAACAAAGAAACAGCTGAGGGGAAGAGATAGACAAGATACAACACACCAGCTCACAATGATGCAGATTTTATTACAGTGCAGCTACTGACCCTGAATCCTCCTGCCAGCCAGGATGCTGCAGTATTGACTGTGCAGTCAGGTTTGCAGCAGAGCAAGGACCCTGACTGCACAGCTGATCAAATGAGCCATCAATCTAGTGACTCAGTGTACTTAAACCTCCTGCTCAAAGTCAGGTTATAATTCACACAGCTGAACACATACCAGCTGCCTGAAACTTAAGGCAAGAGATGCTAAAAGAGGTAAAACAGCTGAAAAATTAAATTGACAGTTGCTCATAATAAACATGAGGAATCCTTCTCCTGATCTCCTTCAAATGGCATCTCATAAAATCATAGAAATTTGGTTTTTTAACTCATTGGGGATTACCCTTATAGCAATGCAAGGAGGAATATTCAAAGATTACTGGAGTAGGAAATTGCTGACCACGCAGAGTGGGCAATGAACCTGGCTTTAAAAGGGACAGGACTAGCCAGGTGTGAAAGAGAGGCATTGTTTCCTTGTGTGACTCTGCACCAGCTAAAGGCACTGGGGCTGGCTGGATCCGAGCTGGATCTCAATTTGTTTGCCTACAAACAGATTTCTAGTGCCACGTGAGACGGCTTGAGGTGTCTGAACAAGCAAGTCTGAAGTGAGACAGGACTTCACAGACTGACAGTCTTCAGGACCAGATGCTAAAAGCCAGATTGTGAGACTGTAGGAGCTCTAAAATGGCACTGTCATGATCAGACATAGTGACATCTATGGAACAGATCACTCAAGTCAGCTCAGGTGACTCCTTGCCCTTTCATAGTCTATGACTGGCAGAGGGGAAACCTTTGATGCAGCACTACCCTTGTGCACAGAGCCTCTGCTGGTACATTAGTTTAGGCAAATTTCATTTAATGGAATAGGGAAGGAAATTACAGTAGTGTTGCAATTTAGATGCTGGAGTGTGAGTCACATCTGGGGCACAGACTTTGCATGTTTCTGTTCTCACCTCCTGTGCACAAAATGGGCGTAACTGCATTTTCCCTATTTTATAAAAGTGACCTGAATTACAATGTGTTAATCAGGAGGAGAAGCTCTGACACCCAAATAGAAGGCATTGCCACAGACATGGAGCTGATGTGCAGTAATAGCTGTTTTAGTCAGGTCAGCTGTGTTAGGGTCTTAAATGGAATCCAGTTATTATGAATAACACTATAACTAGTATTCAGACAGCTCCCTAATGTTACATTCAGTAGGAACAAGGAAATAATGGCTTTCTGGAAAGAGCCTTTTACTTTCTTAAAAGACAAAAGGCCTAAATGTTTTCTCCAGATATCCTTGTTTTCCAAGTTGCAAATCTTGTTTTGGTGGAGCTGATTTGCTAAAGCACCTAAAAAAGTATGAGAGGAGTATGCCAAGGCCTCTGTAAAGGTAGCATAAGCTACTTTAGACACCCACATGCAGATTGGGCTAGTGGAAGAATGTGGTCCTTATGCCCCAAAAGTGAGTATAAAGGAACAGTTAGATATCAGGATGTTGGTTTTAATTGTTGTACTCATATAGATTTTGAGTCAAATTGACAGAAGTAGTTTAGCTGCTAACACCATTGCAGTGAATGGTACAGAACTGAAGTGTCAGAGTATGTCAGACCCCATA
The DNA here is from genome assembly GCF_963513975.1 of Fringilla coelebs. Lineage (NCBI taxonomy): Eukaryota > Metazoa > Chordata > Aves > Passeriformes > Fringillidae > Fringilla > Fringilla coelebs. The sequence continues at coordinate 7,238,157 of NC_140028.1, read as the reverse complement.
AAATGGTCCTAATTGCTGCCCCTAGGAATATGTATCTTTGTGTCTTTCTAAAGCCAGAGCTGCTGTGGACACTGATGAAGCAGATGTTATAATTGGAGCAATGGTCAAAATTTTGCTCAGTACTTAGGGGACTTCTCCTCTGACATAGCATAGTCCAGGGATATTCAGGGATGTCTTTGTTATTTCCTCAGAAGTCTCCTTTCCTCAAAGGATTCCTTTCTGCTACAGAGAAGGAGAAGGATTAGAATTGGGTCAGTCCTCAAGATCCCATGTCATGGAATCATGGAATCATTTGGTTGGAAAAGCCTCCTAAAATCCAACCATCAGCACAGCACTGCCAAGCCCACCACCAAACCATGTCCCTCAGTAACACATCTTCACATCTTTTAGAAATCCCCAGGGATGGTGACTCCACCACTGCTATGGGCAGCCTCTTCCATTCCTTGACAACCCTTTCAGTAAAGAAAATTTCCTAATATCCAATAAAAACATTTTGAGGCTGTCTCCTCTTGCTTTTGGAACAGGAAGGATTGTCTTGAACATCTTTGTTTTGGTTCCCTGTTCAGTCACAGACTTCCCCTGTCTTCCATGAGGACAGCAGACCATTAGGGCCAGGAGCTGGAAGACTTCACTTCACATATGGCTTCTCCCTTTTTTGGCCAGAGGCCCTGCTGCTGTGCAGCACCCCAAAACTTCCTGTGTGCCCTCACTGATACCCTTTCCAGCTGTGCTGTAACACCTGCTGCCTGTAATCCTGTGGCAGCACAGGCAAGATGCATAAATAAACACAAAGGAAAGACAGAAAAAGCCATTTGCTCTCTTGGGTACTTTTATTCAAGGGAAAACAAGGCAAAGGTTTTGGTGGCTCACCTCACATCATATTTTGCTCCCATACAAGAAAGGTTTAGTATATCAGCCACATCAAAATTCTCTCAATAAAATCAGTAGAGAAAATAAAACGAGTGTCAGTAAAGGCTTTAAGATTGTTTCAGAGAAAAACTTTTTTTTTTCCTCTTATCTGTTCTTAGTTCCTAAACTCACTTCATATTTTAGTATGTAATTTGGACTTATTGGCTTTTGAACAGTTTGTACAATAGATTCAGCACAAACAAATTATTTAGTGTTTTATTGTAAGGACAGGTGGGAATCCAAAATTGCTTTAAGAACATAATTTCCTGATATGGAGAAGCATTTTTAATGCGCTATCTGTATTTATGGTGCTTTTATAGTAAAAAGTTTTATTAAGAAAGAAGTTGGGAGAGTGAAAAACAAAATGCAAATTTTCCCCCTAGTTTTGTTGTTGGTATTTGATTCTCTAGGCCAGAATCTTTTTTCTTGCTTCTGTAAATAAATCAGCAAACCTGAGTGGAGACGCACAGGTGTAAAGCCAGCAAATATTTTCTTTGTTATGCTGTGTGGTGATCCTGCCTCTTAGCTCCTTTTCTTATAAAAACCCAAGATTTTGATGTAAAATCTAAAAGCTGTTCAGCAATAATTATATTTTGCTTTTGCATTGAAGTTTCATTAAAGTTCTTTCTGTGACAGCCTCCATTTCATGACAGGAGAGATCTAGGGAGACCAAGGGATTTTTTCAGACATGCTTAGAGGAACTGAGAGAAAATTTCTATGGAACATGCACTAGCCATTTGTCTCTTGTCATTAGGAATTGCAGATCATTTTTGGAAGGGTTTTTTTCTCTCAAAGCTGAGTTCCAAGAAGCCCTTTCCTCATCAGATGAGAAAAGGGCAAATCTTTTATGGCTGGCAAAATTAGGCAGCAGTATTCCTGGAATGCTTTAAGGATGCAATTCAAAATTCAAGCCAGGTGAAGTATGGAAGTTTGTTGTCTCTGCTCACAAACTGGCCATGGAGAGAGCACTGCAGACTGTGTGTGTGGGGATGAATTCCCTTCCCTAAAACACAAGTCTGCCTCCAAACTGCTTCTGGTTCACACTGCTCCCTGGACAGCCTGACCATTTTCTGTGAAAGTGGAGAATACAGGAAAATAGAAGTTTATGTTTCAAACAATGCTGGGGCTCCAGTTCTGTGTTGTTCTGGTCCTGTTTATTTCATTAATCAGGATGTAGCCAAAGAGGCAGATTGGGAATTAAAAGCACAGACAGGGATCGGATGATTCGAATTTCATCTACTAAAATGCCAAAAAGCCTCCTGAGCACTGACCAGGCACCTTGTGCATAAATCAGCAGTGAAAGCCTAGGAACCATTTTCAACTAGTGGAGAATTTTTTCTTTCATTCCCAGGAAAAGGCTCTGTTAGATGATGAGGTACATTGGGTAAAAAAGAAAAATTCAGTGCTTGTGTGTAGTCTGAAACCCCTCCATCATGAGGAACACTGAAGCATACAAGAACAGGGTGATGCCATACCTAGAGCAAACATAGATGCTTTGGTCCAGCTATGCTGCAGCAATCTGGATCTCAGATCAAAGCCAGACCTGCTGCAAACTCTTGGAGCTGCCACAACTCTGTTACTCACACAGCAAAATAGAAAATGAAAGAAGACATAATAATGAAATTGTTGAATCACAAAATGGTTGGAGTTGGAAAGGACCTTACAGGTCTCCAGTTCCAACCCCTTTTCATGAGCAGGGACACCTTTCACTAGAATGGGTTGCTCAGAGCCCCAGTCAGCCTGGCCTTGGAAACCTGCAGGGATGGGAAGTCCACAGTCTCTCTGGGAAACATGCTCAGAGGGATACAATAATTTATTCAGGTTCTAATCCCAAGTCACTAGCAGAGTAGAAAAAAAAAATTCAGATGTCCTGTTTCCAGATGATCAGGTTGCTAGCTGACTTTATTCATAGCATGCAATAGCTTGCTGTTAGAGGCAGATCAAATCTCAGTGGGGAAAAAAAAGCCTCTGAAAGCACCATTTTTTATTCCTTGTCCAGGCAGGGGCCTAGCTACTACAATTTGGAAAGAAAAAGCTTAAAGTAATCCCCAAATAATGTTTTTCAGAAATCCCCATACTTCCATCTGTGGCACATAAAGATTACAGATGTGTCTCCTGGAGAAACTGAAATTTGGCTTATAGTTCACCAATCAGTCTACTGCAGTTCTGCTGCAGGTCAGTTTTACTCTTTTTTTCTTTTTTTTATTTTTTTGTACCTACATTGTGCTGGCTTACATCTAAGTTGAAGCAACTCTTTTGGATAGTCTAAGAAATATGTGGGTTTTTTCTCTAAGCCTGATTTCACCTGGCTGTGTACCTATGGATTTCCTGTGCATGTGCTGTCTTGGTTTTCAAAAAGCATTGTCTCCTGCTGACAATGAAGCCATCTCAGAAGGTGAGCTCACAGATAGCCTCAGGTGGGATCTTCTTGAGTCCTTGTGTATACAGACCTAAAAAACCTTTTCAAACTCAATCTACTTTCCTGTCAGTTGCAGCATTCCCCCTTACCCCTAGCTCCCAACCTCAGTGTCCTAATTTCCTCCCTGACTGATTGCATGAGTCTTTTCTCCTTCTGCTGCTATTGTTGCTGACATTGTTACCCTTGTTACCTGGGGAAGTGTTCTGCAGCTCTGTTAAGCATCCTGAAGCCAAAGGAAAATGTGTTAGGAAGTCACAAGGATGGGGAGGGATTCAGTGGGGACATCTGCTGACAGTCCTGTTAGGTCAGCAGCCCATGGCATTGACAGCCCAATGGTCCAAAGCCCTAAAAAGCTGCAATGCTGGAAAGCTGACAACTTCTACTGCCAGAAATCTGAGGATCCCTTGTCACAGCAAATGCAGGCACAGCTCCTGAGCAGTCAGGGTGAAAGCTGAGCCTGGAAGGCTCTGTGTGCCTTCACCTGATGCCATGGCAGATGCAAATTGAAAAGGATCAGACTGCAGAAGGGCTGGGCTGGTTTTTCTCTTCTCAGCCCACACCTGTGTCCAGCACTGGATTCATTCCCCTTTGCAAGAAAGACATTGCAAAGTGCAGGAGCTCAGCAAAACCCCACAGGGATGGTTGGGGCTGAGCACCTGCCTGGTGAGCAGAGGGCCCAGAGAAGCTGTGGAATCTCTCCTTGGTCAGATAAAAAATCGAATGGATGCTGAGCAACATGATTTAAGCTGGCCTCTCTTTGAGAAATGCAGTGAAACAGGTGGTCTTCAGAGTTCATTTCCAGCCTAGGTTATCCTGTGCTTCTGTCCACCAATTGTTATTTCAGAGTTCTAATAAAAACTCTGGCCACTGATGTGATTTATGTTTTTGGACAAAGTTAAAAAATAAAAAAGAAAAGAACCAGGAAAGATTTAAAGGTTAAAGCTACTGATAAGTTAATGAAAACCATTTAGCAAACAAGTGTTCTGTGGACAACAAAAGGGAACAGAAATTTGTCAAGTGTAAGCAAAAATGTAATTAATTCTTTTGGAAAAAGAGAAGAATTTCAGGGGACTCAAAATAGCAAATGCTGATGAAAAAATAAGTTAATTGAAGACTTTTGATTCCAAAATCATCACAGTAGGGTTTTATTTGTTTTTTGTCGTTTTGTTTTGGTTTTGGCTTCCTTTGGTTTTATTTTTGTTTTTAGGTTATTTTGGGGTTTTTTATTTGTTTTTGTTTTTGTTTTTGTTTTTTTTTTTGTTTTGTTTTGCTTTTGATTTTGGTTTTGGTAATTTTTTGCAATTTAAGATGCAAACTTGTAACTTAGAATCCAGTTTTTCAGTCTTCAGAGTGAAGGTTCCAGCTCAGCTCCATTTTTTTCCACTACTTCTAATATATAATTGCAGGAAAAACCTGTATATACAAAAATGCAGAGGAAAAATCTCTTGATGTCATATCATGTGACCACAGAGGGTTTGTCAGAATCTCTGAGCAAGCAGCACCAGAAACTTCCAGGGTTGTACTTTGTGAACCAGTAGAGCAAGGCTTCACTCACCTGGTAGAGTGAATTCCCTTCCCTATTGCCAAAGGGTGAAGTTGCCTCTTTGTTCCACTATTGATTGCAGCCATTTTTCATCTTCTGAATCTCCAGCCTTAGAGTGAAATTTGTCAGGTTTATCCTCTACCAGAAGGTCACCTTCAAAGCAAGTCCAGCTATTTTTTGTATAAAACACATATTAGATAAGAAACCAGCATCCCTCTTCACCATCTTCTCTTCCTCCCACCACCATTTAGTCTTATCCAAACATTTTGATTTAATCTGCCTGTGTGGCTGATGGAATAATTCTTAGATTGAAGCTGGACACTTTTTGTTTACATTTTATTGTCATTCCTCCATTAAGCTGAGGACAATCTAACTCTATTTATGCTGCCTCTGAGCTTTTCCCTTTCAGTTCTTGCTGAAATATACTTCAGATCCGTGCATGGCAATTGGGGTTGTTTAGATTTCAGAATTGACTGCTCCTAGAAGAGTCCTAAAAACCCCTCAGGGTCCAGCTATTTGTGACATCCATCACTTGTTCGTGAGGTGGCATATGCAGGACCTCAGCTCATCCATGGCTCTGGTCACTCTGGAATGGCTGAACACAGACTGCAGATGGGTCTGCCCTTGTTAACAGATGCAAATGGGATCCCTTTCACAGCCTGCAATAAAATGTCTATTACACAACCCTGCAGTTCCTGCTTCTTGGTGTGGTGGGCATGGCCATGTCCCCTTCCTGTGCAGGGAAATCAGGGACTCTTTAAGGCTGCCACTGGAAATACTCTAAAGTCCCACAGCAGCTGTTCCATCTGCAGTCAGGTAAGTAGCATCTCTGGGCTGTAGAGGACATGTCCATGAACGTGGGAGACAGTCATTGGACTGGAATGCTTCACAAAAATCTCCTGCCTTTGGGGTCTTCAAGGTATCTGTGGAGTCAGACCAAGTGCTCACCCTTATAGCCACTCAAGTCCTGACAGTGACTGGTGACCAGAAACTGATTAAAAAACAGGTGGAAAAAGCCTTTCCACATGGAGCCCAGCAAGTCACTAAAAGGAAGAAGGACCTGCCTTCCTCAGGGTGCACCAGCTGGAGATCTGATTAAAAGCTGCACGAAATATGGACTGAGGCTGCAAGAGCTGTCTTGCTTTCTTGTGTTGCTTTGGATGATGAAGTAGATGACCTTTAAATTCCCTTCCAGCCCAAACCATCCTATGACTCTATGAACAAAGCATGCCCAGCTGCAAGTCCAGCTGCCTGTGAGCATAGCTCACCTGTTTGTTTGGACATCTAGGGGTGTGTGTATATGGAAACACCTGTAGAGAAAGGCAAAAGGAGAATTCATGTTGGAACAGCTGAAGCACTGGTAGAAATCAGAAAGGTGGTGTGTGGAAGGGGTGCTAGCTACACTCTCACTGGAATGTAAAGCAAGCTCAGAGCAAAAGGTCAGTACAGTTTCTGAAGATGTTAAGTACTTCTAGCACAAGTGGCTGGTGCTGCAGATGCTTCTGGTTTCTTGTCTTTGCTGAAAAGGGAAATGATGCAGTAAAGAACAACTCTCTCCTGCAGTAAGAAAAATAGCTTTGCCAAAGGAAATAGGCACATGCTGCCATTCAGATTGCCTAATGACATAAGGTAATGTTCAAATTCAGATCAGTGATGCTTGGTCTGAATCAGGCAGAAAAAGGCATTTACCCCTTGAAGCCTTACCCATACAAGTGAGCAGGCAAATAATTTGCCAGTCAGTGAAGCAGATCTAACAGAGGGTTTCAAAGATGTTTTTAACCACCTCTACTAAGAGTTGCCACCTTCCAGGCCTGCCTGGTGAATTGGTGACTCTGAAAGAGCAGCACTGTGCCCCATCCGCTGATCCAAAGATCTGACCTTGATGTAGTGAAATAAGAATGGGACCAATGCCTGTTTTTTGTGACCTGTTTTATAAAAAATGCTTATCCCTGCATAATCTCTGGAGCATCTGAAGTCACTGGGGTTAGTCCCTTAACTACACAATTTCATATATCATATATTTCAATATCATATTTCAAATAGTATGAAACACAGTAAAAGAAAACCACTGTGGACTGTACTCTTGCTAGAGAGTGATGGTTCAGTCCCATGACTTTCCTTACCTGGAATCTCAACACATCATCCCATAAGGCAGCTCAGTTATTGACTCCACTTTGAAGGATTTTTTGGAAGCACAGGCTTTTTCTTTTTGTTCTGCTTCTATGTTAGTAACCAAAAAATCTATGAAGGAAATCAATGTGAATTAAAAATGTTAACTCCCAGTTATTATAAAGGGAATGAAGAGAATACAGTGAGCTGGGCACCTTAATTGTATATCTTTCAGAGTGTTTGAAAAATAGTGGCTTACTTGCTATACTTATTGCCTTTATTATCCAGTACAATTTGTAGTCAGAAATATATGAGAGTCAATTAAGGTTTTGAAGAAAAGTTTTCTTTTCTTTTCCAAACAAAAGTGTCATATATCATGGAATATCAACTCCAGTGTTAGACTAGCAGAAATTTACTGCATCATGTCCCCGCAGTGAAAATTTGCAGCTAGATTAATGTTCCTTTAGCTGGCATTAAATCAATTCCATACATATGCTCGTATTTTCACCAGTGACATTCTGCAATAGCTGATGTTTTGTAGGAGCTGTGAAGAAAAAAATCAGAAGAATTTGTTCAAGCTTCATATATATGTATGTATATACAAGTGAACAAAATACTTCATGCTTCACTTGCTGTGAAAAAATCTTGAGTTTTTAAATTTGTCCAACTCTGTGTTTTTCATGGCTATACACTGCTTATTATCAGCACACCTTCACGTAGTTGAGAACCATCTAGAGTTACACAGATCTAATCTGGATAGAATTAGCATTTTCTTTTTTGCCCCAGTTTATTGGAAATGCTCTTGTTATGAAACTTGCACGTCAGCAATTGATATATTGGGCTAAAACTGTCACATCTTCCTACCTAATGCTCACCACGCTGTAGCTGATTTCATCCTGGCTGGTTGTCAGGGGATCCATGAGATAACAACCCTCAATGGCAAGACATGAGCTGCCCACAGTGGTTCTGCATGTCTGTGGTCTTCACCTCCCTCCCAGGGCACAGCACTCTCCAAAAAGGCCATTTTTCTCCTGAATGCTCCTTCTCAGGAAAGGATGCTGAGGAGAGCAGAGTCAGCTCATTCAGGATGCTCTCATGGAACAACCCCTGCAGCCCTGGGGACCAGGACAGTGCCCTCCACCTAGGGCATAAGGAGTGGTTTGTGCAGTGGTGGCATCACTGTGACATCTCTGGTAAAGAAGCCAGTGGAATTTTCTCTTCTCAGTTTTGGCAGATAAAGCCACACTGATTGCCTTGGTCACCAGTTGCTCTAAGTGCCCCTGTCGTACTGGAAGGGCACTGCTGCTTGGCATGACTCCAGGCAATATGCATTTTCAAGAAAAAAATCATTTCCTCATCTAGAGGATCTGGTCTGAAAAAGAAAACCTCATTTTATGTCACAATAGTAAAGGAGTAAGTCTAATGGATAGAGAAACCACTGCAAGTGAAAGGAGAACCAACTTGCCAGTTGCTTTAATGTGGATTTGCAATTGAGGAATTTACTGACATTTATGGATTTACAGGCATTCAAGTACAGGTATATTGTGTGCTGAGACACCCTAGGATGTACAGACAGTGTAGCAAAGACAGATTAAAAAACATGGCTATCTCTAAATATGCCCAGCGAAAAATTATTCATTTTCCAGCATTTCTGAGTGTAATGAGTGACTTGGGAAGGATTTTTGAGGTCTCCTGGAGTGAAAATTAGTGGAAAGTGATGATCCTGAAAGCCAGCCTCAGGGTGCCAGGGAGCTGATCTAGCCCCTCTATTTTTGTGTGATCTCCATTCTGTAGTATCCAAGCACCTCACAGGCATGGCCAGCTCTCAAGGAAATAGGAAACACTCATTGCATTTTAGAGGAGGGAACAGAAATATAGAGCAGATTACCAGAAAAAAAGTTGATTGGCATTAATATCCAGGGCTCCAGGTGATCAGCCACCATCCTGAGGTGTTTTGACTTTCCTTGTGTATCTAAAATTTATGGCAGAAGGACTCTAGCTTGGGAAAGCAACCCTTGCTGCACAGGGAAAAATTGGCAGGTAAGGTTTCCTTGGAATGCTTCTCAATGCTGATGAATTATTTCTGGGGTTTTCATGTTCCTAAGGTCATGTGTAAAGTCTGTCACTAACCCGGGTAACAAACTTGAGCTGCCTGAATGCCTGTTCTGCATGCAGCTTTCCATCTTTCTCTGTCTTTTTAGCTATGTTGTTAATATCAGATAAAATTGTTCTAAGAGGCATCCAAAAACAGTAGCATCCTCCAGTTTTCCTCAAAGAAGGGATTCACTTTAATGCTCTGGTTTCATATGTCCTTCGTCACTATTTCTTAACCCTTTGTCCTGTTGTGATTAAGTAAGTTTTGACAGCGCAGAATAAAGTTGACATCTAATACTGGAAGTAGCATTTTGGGTTTTTTTTTCTGACATGTGAGGCAGCAAAATTATAAATTAAGGTAAATTAATGGGTCACAAGGAAAAAAACACATTAAGAATTTATTTTTTCAAGTTGCTTGAATGACTTAGCTGTGATCAGCAGCATTGACCATAAAGAGAAGCTTCTTACATATATATTGATCATGACAAATCAAAATTATCCCCACAGAGGTCTTATGAATATGGTTCCTTTTTAATACATATATCTTGGGGTTTGCTTTCCCCCTTCCCCCAATAAATGTACAGTTTTCAGTGCTAGGTGAACTGTGCACTAGGAGAATCATAAATGAAAATCTAACTGCGAAAATTCAAAGACATGACAGTGTTGCAAGACTTAATGCAAGATCATTAAATATCTTCCAGTCTTGTGCATGCAGCAGCCATTGCACTGGTTCACACACCTCAACCTGCTTTATTGCTCTTAGGAAGGATGTCACGTTTTCCACATAGCTGACTGACTCTCTAAAACTAAAAATAAGCTGCATAAGAACTTTATTTCTTAAATTTCTGTTTTGGAATCTGTGCAATGTGTTTTATCCATTATTTTTTTATCTCTGTTTTTCTTTCAAGTTTTTTTTTTTTTTTAATATAGGTTTTATGGCATATATATGGTCTAGGAAAAGAAAGTCTGAGCATCATAATAGTTTGGTTTTGTTCTTCATAATAGTTCGGTTTTGTTCTTGAAGTGTTCAATTTTTTATCTTCTGTGCTCCTTCTTGGGGTTTATTTTTTGCTTATGTATGCACATGCATGCATTATCCATACACATGCTTCTCTATCATCTCAATTGCCTACCCTGCCTTTTTAATAAATCACTTTTAAAATTACTGACTATTCTCTGTGTCATATGTAATTTAATACAGTGTTTATAATCATGGTAAAATGAACAATCACGCAGTGCTCTTCCGTGCATAGTTTGAAGCAATCTTCATAAATAAGGATTTAATAAAAAACAGGTTTCATTTTTTACACTCTAATTAAAAATTAAGAAGAAACAAAATAAAAGAAGAGCAATAAAATCAGACTGAATTCTTCTCTAAATTGCATACACTAACCTGTTTGGATTCACTGGATTTACTTTTATTTAGAATGTTTATAAAGGAGAAAAGCAGAGCTTGGAGTAGCCATTCCTGAAATGGAGAGTGAGCTGCAATAACAGGGTAGTAATTAAGGACTGCCTCTAGTGTGCTCCTTCCAAGGAGCTCAGGTGCCTTTGCTCACTCTCCGAGAGTGTGACCTGAAAATTCATTAAACACAAAGCTCCAGGTTTAGCAAGGCAGCCAACAGAGCAGCAGAGACCAGGGAAATATTTGTCACTGTTGTTTTATTGCAGCTCAGCTGACTGATAGCAGTGGGTTGGCTGTGGTGACCCCACATCCTTTTCTGGGGTCCTCATTTTGTGCTTCCCTACCTTTGCCCTGCTCTGTTGGGTGACCTGTACTGGGGGCTGTGGGAATTTGATCCGTCATGGACTGCTCATCCACAAGGAGCTCATTCTCACCCTCTGGAAACAAAAGTGTCTGAAGTGGCACGGTGCAGATGGGACATTCCAAGGTCAAAGCTCAGAGTTTACCTGCTGCTCAGAGGGGTTTCTCATAAGTAACATGGAATATGCACAAGGAACTGGAAGGATGAAATGGAGAGGGGAAATCCTTGTCCCCGCTCTGAAGATGGACACTGAGTTGTCTTCACCTTTTCTTCTGCATTGTCTTTTGCCTTCTATTGTGCCCAGCCCTGGTGCCCTAACACAGGAAAGATGGGGACCTGCTGGAGCAAGTCCAGATGAGGCCAGGGAGATGCTCAGAGGGCTGGAGCACCCCTCCTGTAAGGCTGTAGGACTTGGGGTTATTGAACCTGGAGAAGAGAAAGCTTCAGAAATAACTTCCAGCATCCTTCAATCCCCCAATTAGAGGGGACTCCAAGAGGTCTGGAGAGGGACTTTTGACAAGGGCATGGAGTGACAGGTCAAGAGGAATGGCTTTAAGCTGAAGGAGGGGAGGGTGAGATTGGATGCAAGGGAGAAATTCACTGTGGGGGTGGTGAGGCACTGCAACAGGCTGCCCAGAGCTGCTGTGGATGCCTCAAGGCTCGAACTCTTCAAGGCCAGGCTGGATGGATTTTGAACAAACTGGTCCAGTGGAAGGTGTCCCTGTCCATAACAGGGGAGTTGGACCAAGATGATTTTTAATGTTCCTTTCAACCCAAAATGTTCTATGATTCTATGTGGCTTTTTCTGTTGCTTTGTGAAATCTACATAGAGAGAGAATATTATAGTTTTCTGCATTGTCCCCCTGAATGAACTCTGTAGCCATAAGCCCACACGATTTTACTGGTTTTAAAATATTTATTTCAGTTCCTTTCTCCTATTGGGTATTTTTTGTGATTTTGATTCTTTGTCATTTGTTAGATGCCAAGCTAATTTGTGAAAAGGAAAAGGAAACAGATATTCTCAAATTCATTGCATTGGATATATTCAGCATTTCTAATGCTCTTTTTCCATGTCTAGCCAGAAGACACAAGACCTCTTTTTTTTAGGGAAAAAAAAAAAAAAGAAAATGCAAACAGAGAAAGTGTTTTATTTGAGCAGCGAGCTCAAATCTTAATTACCTGTAGACATCCAGAGATGGTTTCAGACATTCACACAGGGGAAGAGGGGTTGTTCATGTCACCTTCCTGTAATTATATGAAGACAAGAGAGGAAACCATCTGGCAAATGAAATCAGTGGAGTTGGTACAGGATGATCTTTAAGTTCCCTATAAACTTAAACAATTCTATGATTCTATGATTATTATGGAACAATCAAGGGCAAACAAGGGTAATAGCACTTGAGAGGTATTCAAGATTGTTTTTAAATACATAATCCTTTTCTTTCATGGGAGAATGAGAAAAATATAACCAAAAGAACAAAAACCCCAAACTTATTTTCACCTCCAAAACAGTCTGGTGTTGAGTAATTTTGGGCATATCTGAGGAAACCAGGATTCACTGTTTCTCTGGAAGGAACAGATGAGTGTAAAATGCTGTTTGTATCCAATCCCTGAACCATTGAAAACACCTTACGAGTCACTGTGACTTGTTTGAATCTGAAAGGGTTACTTGTATGTCTAGAATTATCATTTGTTCAATTCAGAAAAAAAATCTTTCCTCACTGGGAGTAAAACCCCGCAATTTTCACACTGTGGAAGAAAATAACAGGGAGAGGACTGGACTGTCTCACTTTTTAAAAACGAAAGCATTCTTTATGGGACAGCACATCCAATATGGAAGCTAAACACTTTTGATCTGCTAAATTCTTAAAAGTGAAAGTCTTCATCCTAAGGGAGAGAATGAAGGATGTTATAAATTAAAATGTTCTCATTTGGATTATTAAATAGTTTCTCAATGGGAAAAGAACAAAATTAGAAACAGGACTTTCAGTGTGAAAACTGGGGGGAGGAGTGTTATGAAACTGCTTTCTCTTTGGAACAATGAAAAAGGCTTTCCATGTTTTCAAGGCAATCATTCATGGTTAGTCCTCAAAGAACCTTGCAGATATTACTGAGGTGTTGAAATGCTGCATGTGAGAGGCAGGCAGTGCTTGGGCTGATGGACTGAGCATCACAGAGGGAGCCTGGGGCCCATGGAGCTCAGAGTGACTGGCAGCTTGGAGCTGTAATACCTTCAAGGCTGAGAGGCTAAACCCTTTCTGAGAGTGGCATTGAAGTCACATACCCTCTTAATGCTTTTGCAAATGGTGCTCATCATTTTGCAGGATGACTTCACCTGGATAAGAACTGGAGACAGCCAGAGATTGGGTGCTACATAAAGGCTTTTCCTCAGTTAATTATTGTTAAAATAAAGGATCATAATAAGGAAGTCAGAATGTAACCCTCCAAAGAGCACATTTGTTTATGCTTTATGTATCTGCATGTGCTAGCATTTATTATTTTCTGTTGCAAGCAAGCAATAATAATCCTGTGTCTGGCTTCATAAAATGTATGAATTTGCAAATATGTCTGTATCAATATATAGCAATGCACAGTTGGCTAGAATTTGTTTGCATCTATCTGTATTTCTTCAGAGCTGATCTCAGCTCCTATCCAATATAAACCTGTCAGGTTGTCTGTTGTGCCAGGAGATCATTTATATTTCCACTTGTGCACAGTTAAATCATTGTTTTCAAAAAGTCTGTCTCGTTCTTGTGTGTGTGTGTGTGAGTGAGTGTGTGTTCCTCTGTCTTTCTTTAGTTCAAACAATTCTGTGTTGGCAACTGCCCAAGAAAATTTGGGCACTCAGCATCAGAGCTGTTCCATCATTAAAGTCTTTCAGACATATGCAGACATTGAGAGGTTAAGAGAGAAAGTTTCTTGTTTGTTAAAGCCTCAATGCACTATGCCTTATGCTGACTCAGAAAAAGTTTTTACTAAAGCCTTGTGGGATTATAGAATCTAGTCTGATTACATCAGAATTGATTAAATGTGCTGTAATCCTCATTCTCTGATGACAGACTTTAAACTGAATTTAGTTTCCCTGCACTACAGTTTGAAACAAAGTTCAAGGGCTTTAGTAACTAGAGCCACAGAATTACAGTCTCTCTCTGACTCCTAAATGTGAAAAAGTATGATATGAGAAAAAAAGGTAGATAGTATCAAAGTCATTATTTTGACAGTTTTATCACAGTACAAACAACTGCTCAGGTTTCTGAGTATTCACTGACAGGTATTTCTCTCCTTTTTTGCATTCTTCCATTTAGGTCAGCCTTTCAAAGCAAAGGTAGTCATCCTTTTCAGAGGCAGAGCACTATTTAACTTGCCTTTTCACAAGCAACTCAAGGTGTTTCATTGTCATCTGAAACATGACAGTAGACTCCTCCACTAGCAAAATACAATTTTTTTTCTAGAATAATCCCCAAATTCTAAAGATCTAATCGGTAGGAAAAAAAAAAGTTCAAAATTGAAAGATTTGAACCCCAAAAAGCAGAGAAATGCAACTTTGCTGCCTATAAAGCATTTCCCACAAGGGGTTTCAAAATCCAGGCAAGAGTTTCCTTCTTTACAATATAATATTTATAAAATGAAGCCTGTCATGCCATCATTGTGTTTGTCAAGTGCAGGCTCAGGGACTCTTCTGCAGAGGTGAGGTGGCAGCAGATACCTCAGACTGGAGGTGCAGCCAATTACATCCAGCAAGTTGAAACATGGCAGACCTTTAAAATTGGATTTCTCCCACTTGCAGGAAAAAATTCTCTTTTGCTTCTTAGTTGACTTTATTACAACTTAGTCTGACTGCAGCATAAGGATTTTTTTCCATTAATCCCCCTGGCAGAGAATGGAGCCATATTGCTGCCTAAAGTGTAGTTTTAACACCGAGGAGCTTCTTTCCTTCTTTTTTTGTATGAAGAGACTTGGATTTTCCCTTCCTCAGACAGCAGTGTTGAGGAACCATTGAAAAGTAGGTCTTTATGTGATACAGATGCTTCTTCATTTAAAATTTAAACATAGCTGCTCTTTGCTCCACTATAGGATGACTGATAATATGCCATTTATTGATCTGTTTGGCCCAGCAAACATCCCTGATCCCACTGGGCACAGCCCAAACATCTTTGTGCTTATCCTCAAGCAAGAAAATGCTGGGACACAGAGAGCTGGGTTGCTTTTTCCTCCATGGAGAGCTCTGTCCTATTACAGCTAAATTTGAAAAGCTTCAACCCTGACAACAGCAGCTGAAACCTGTTGGTCCTGGCATGATGTATCGTCCCCATAATCATGTGTGCATGTGTATGTCCTATTAGAGGTAATCAGGGTTATGTATTGAGAGCAGATGCTCTTTAACCAATAACTGTCTCATACTATTATGTCTGGATTTATTCAAAAGATGTTGTCTACCCATACCATGTGAGCATTAGAGTGCAGATTTACACAACAAACCACTGAGAAAATTGTCAGTGCTGCTGATTATCACAGTGCAAGGATAAATTTCAGATTCCTAAGGCTGGCTTTTTTTCCCAAGTTGACTTCAGTGGTGTAAAACAAAGCCTCAAACCACAAAAGATGAGTGTTTCCTTTACGACAAAACTGCAGTTGAAAATTGCCTCGGGTATGAGAAGGAGCACCTCAATGTTACATTGCACTTGGACTTGTGCATGGGTGGGGTTTTGACCAGAGTTAATAAAAAGGCAGAGGTTGGGGAAAGAAAAAAATTAATCTGTGATAAGTTTGCTCTTGGGTTGAAAGTGCAATTTGGTGTGAGCTGGGTTTGCTCACTTCTCCGTGTCAGTGTCATGAAGTATTGCAAAGCTCACTTTCCAGCTCAGGTCACTCGGGGCAACAGGTTACAAAAGCCTCTGTGAGAACTCGGGGCAAAGTAATGGGAAATGCTGTGTTTCATAAAAAAGGCAAAGAAAGAGAGAAAGAGACATAGAAGGGAGTGTGTGGGTGAAGAAAACCAATAACAAAACACATTTACTGTGCAAGGGCAGCTCAGCATGGGAAGCTGAAGTGAGTCAGGGGAAAGTAGGGGTTTTGTTATCACACACATTTTTCATCTCAGTCCTCATCTCTCCCTACACACAGAGGCAAATGAATGGGCTCTGTCTACATGGCACAGGATTTCACATTTCTCCTCGAGCAGTGACTGCAGGTCAAAAAACTCAGGGCTGCCAGGGGTTCTGTCTCTTTTGGAGGTGTATGCCTTCTCTTCTTGAGACTGTGGACTTCTTCTCTCATCTGCTGCATGCAGATGTGGCTAGATCCTTTTAAAAGCTACTTATGAATCATTAAGTCCCCTCCCTCTATGCCACATGAAGTCTCATAATACACAACATCTTCTGAAATTTAGCCCAGAGTATATAAGATTCTCAAACTCACTTTGCAAAATGCCTTTATGGCTGGTTCTTCACTGGCAGGTGAGGCTTCATGAGGTTTCAGGTAATGTCAGCTAATGTAGAAAGGAGAGCTGTCTGTGCTTTCTCTACCACAGAATCCCCCCCCCACCCCGGGATTATTTCCTACTATAGGAGAAAAATTAACAGCAAGAGGGAAAGACTGCCACCTCCAAAATGATGCATTTTTTAAAATTTTATGTATTTACTTGTTTACATAAAACATGTACCACCAGACAGAAAACCTCAACACAACTCCTAATTAGAAGGCACTCAGAAACCCAGTCCTTATTTCCACTGAGATAACAGCACAGATGTATGGACACATTCCCACGATGGGGTGACAGTCCCTGGAGGACTCCTTGGGACAGCACAATTAGGATTCACTACTGTCCCCCCAACACACAGGACTCAAAGGTGGTACCTCTCCTACACAGACAGATCCTCTGTTCTCTCCTAGGTGACCAGGAGCCAACTTTGAAGAGGAATCCATTCTTTATGAATCTATAAGAAAGTATCTTAACACATTGTTCAGCGTCTGGATTTATAGCAATCCAGATTAATTCAGTGACAGTTGTCAGTAAAAATTAATATTTTTCCATGCAGATCCTTAGTGTGGGCTCAAATGCATGGCTAGCACATAGATTTTTAAGCAGGCCTGTTTAAATCCTGGGACTGACTTATTTTGTGCAAAATTTTTTTTTTTTTTCTGAATAAATGTAATGTGCTGCAGAGGGTAAGTACATGTCAGCGGTTAAATTTACCGAACACTCCAGAGCAGCAGCAAAAATGACCTTTCCGGCTGGGTCTCTAGGTGAGCAAAAGAATGTTTCTCTGATGTTTCTGTCTGGTGTTTCAACCTTGCAGGGCCGTTTTTTGCAGCACAGATGTCTGAGCAGCCTCCCAAAGGCAGAGGTGAACAATTCCTTAGGGGAAGCAAGTCAGGCATTTAAGAGATGAAGAGTTGTTGAATTCACAGTACTTCTGTATCCTTTTCTAACCCAAACCCAGACTTACCAGATGGGTCCCAAGGTCTTTTCATGACCCCCCATGCTGTCCCTGAGATCAGAAATCCCCACTGCAATTACTGGAAAGCTCCCTTGTTCTCATCTGTTATGGACGTTGACTCCCTGGGGAGAACATGGAAGTCAAGGAACTGAGTAAGGCTGACACTCTGGTAGTGAGCTCACAGGATGGACCCAAAATGCTATTTTTTATTTTGGGATGGATAACTTAATTTTTCCTTTTTTTATTTTTTAATTATCTTTTCTGGTCTTTCCCAGCTTAAAGCTATTAGCACAATAGCAATCTGCTTAAAGAAAGGCCACTTAAAACAACAACAACAAAGACCAAAAAAAAAAAAAGGAAAGGGATGAGGTAGATGAGATAGGTCACTTTGCTATGAACTCATTACTAAACTGTGCAAAATGCAGAGCTCCAGAAAGCTTCCACCAGCAGCCCTTGATCTAAGGATGAGTGCCTCTATCTCCTCTTCTGCAGTTGCAGACTTTGCTTCAGTTACATTATTCCTGCTCAGCTTGACTATGTTTTTCTATATTTCCCCTGTCTATTTTCTGAAGAGGCAATTGTTGTGAATGGTGGAGAAGGTTGAGTGCCTGACTGAAATAAAGGAAAATTAGTTTTTAAGGAGAGCAAATTGGATAGAATAGGACCCGTAAGGATAACAAGTTGGCGATAATTCAGTGTAGTCTTCCTGTTCTGCTCCTGTTTATTAAATATTCTTATTGACTTCTGCTTCTCAGTACTCTCTGTTCTAGTGTACTAAATTACAGTAACTGAATATTCTGTCTACATATGCTGACTGGTCATTTGAGAGATGAGTGCACTTAAGACAGAAATGTTTTCCTTTAGTCCTTGGATCCTTGAAATGCCTGTTATAAAATGTACATCTGCAAGAAGGCACTTCTCCTTGCCAAATGAGATTTAATGCTGAAAAAGCTACAGAGCTAAATAAAATAATAAATTTTGAGGAGGAGCCTTCTTTTTGACTCATATTGCTTTGTTCTAGCCACTGCTAGGTTTTTGGTTAGGAATTAATGCCTCCATACCCATAGTCTCCCTCCCATAAAAGAAGTCCTAATACAAATATATATCATGAAGCTTATTCTTCCCTTGTTATGGCCTGTTGATGGAGTTTCTCAAACTTTATACATTTTGGTTTCTTTTGCTTGAGGAGCAAGATGCTCTGAGTGTCAGCCTCCCTGGCAATGAAGAGTAGACTATACTGGGCCAAGGAATGCTGTCAAGCTCAACCAGGAATTCAGCCCTCATATTTAACTGTTCCTGCTTTCTCTGAAATAGTTTTGACAAGTACATTTAAAATTCTTTTGGATGATGCCTGGATGTGACAAAGGGAATGAGCCAGTGACTGTTCTCAGTAGACAGCACAGGTGACATTATCCTGTTCTTGGGTGAAAAACATTGCTCCATGGATTTATACCATGGTTTCAGGGACAGACATCAGGTGTTGGTCAATTTTCTTTACTACTGCAGAGTAGATTAAGCATTCCAACATTCTCCCCTTTTCAGAAGAAGGGGACAGAGAGAAATCCCAGTCCTCTCACATCACTAATTTACATAGTTCAAGGCCAGGTTGAATGGGGCTCTGAGCAGACAGGTCTGGTGGAAGGCACTCCTGCCCCTGCCAGGGGGAATTTCACCGCCTTCCCACCCAGCCTGCCCCATTCCCTGGAGACAGGGAATTTCCCACAAGGGTACAGCTTTGAGGTCCCCCCTTCTGATGAAAGAATTGAAGCCAATTCTTCTAAGGGCCAGGCAGACATGTGACCATTAGGAGATTTTACAGAAGTGTGGAATTTTCTTAACTGTAAAATGAAGGGACATATGCCTGTTTTCCTAATCTCAGTTAAACTTGTTTGTTAATCTGATATTGAATTGCTCAGCAAACTACCCAGCAAAAAAAAAAGAAGTGCTCCTCCATTTGCTCAGAGATAGAACTTGCGGGCTCGTGAGATATTTGGCACTGAAAATAGTCACATTTATGAACTTCAAGTGCCTCCAAATACAGATGGAAGAAGTACATTCCATTGGGAACATATTTAAATTTATAATGTATAAATATAAATTCTATTCCTCAATGCCCTCTTTTTATAGGGCTGCCTTTATTCCCTGTATTGGTGATTGTGATTTGTCCTTGCTTCTCCTGGAGGACTGTTCCTTGTCTTCCATTGCTGAACTAAACACGTGCTGCATCTTGCTTTGCTGTCTCTGCAGCAGAGGCCAAGCCTGCATCCAAAAGGGAATTCAACATCCTCAAACTCAACATTGAGCATTGAGTGATTTGGAGGCAGCTGTTCAGCAAACATTCATCTTGCTGCCATTGATCTCTCTCTTCCCTTTGGAGATTCAGCCTTTTAAACCAAATGCAAGACTCTCCCACTGAATTAAGTCCCAGGCCCCAACACTTCTCACCAAAGCCATGAGAATTTCCCTGCCTTAGAAATCCATAAATCATATGCAGTCTTTTATTAGGGGGGAGATAATTTTTCCAGTAGGAACTAGAATCATACAATCATAATGGCTTGGGTTGGAAGGGACCTTAGAAGATCATCTTGTTCCAACTCTCCTGCCATGGGCAGCACACCTTCCACCAGACCAGGGTGCTCAGAGCCCCTCCAACCTGCCCTTGAACACTTCCAAGGGTGGGGCATCCACAGCTTCTCTGGGCAGCCTGTGCCAGTGTCTCAGCACCCTTACAGGAAAGAATTTCTTCCTCATATCTAATTGAAATCTTACCCTCTTTCAGCTTAAAGACATTAAGTCATCCAAGTAGTTGCCATTAAAGACAAGTAGTTAGTCATCTGTTTTCTATGACTTTGTACAAAATTGCATGCAAGATTAAAATAAATGCATCTAATTAATTGATCTAATTGATCTATGACGTTGTACCTAGCCAAGTACCTGAACTCTGGTACCTCAACTTAGGGAAATGCTTGGGAGTAGAAAAGGTAATTCTGTTCTCCCTCTATGGATTCAAGTTTTAAGTTTTATACCTCTGGGATTCTTTAATCCAGTTAAGACCTTGAAAGAGTGTGTTTCTCAGCCTTCCCAGTTTAAGGTATCCCTCAGCTCCACTTTGTCGTTTTTGCAAAGAAGAGTAGGTGCCAGCTCCCATGTTTGCATCAGAAGAAAAATTTTGAGGCTCAATTATTTCTCAAGGTAGAATTCACAGCATACAATTGAGGTGACTATTTGTTCACTCTCTTAAGGGAGAAAAAATGAAATTAAGAGCACTGAGGTGACCTGGGTAACAACAATCTTTTAGTCACAGCAGATTTCTTCCCTGAGTTTTTCCAAGATGCAAGTTGCCACTTGCTTCCTTCTCTGTGTCACAGGGACTAGACCAGGAAGAGGCCTTCTGAGTCATTCTCTCAAGTCTTCTATTGCATAAAACCTCACCACCTAACCTCTGATTTAATAAACTCAGAGTAAATTCAAATATATATCGTTACCTTACAAAATTTTAATTTCTCTTTCATGAAGAGACTCAAAAATCTTGAAAGATATCTAAAGAATATGGATTCTGATCATACATAGTTGACCCTCCTCTAAATTTAACTGTTTGACCTTCATACGTCACCTATCCTGAATTATTCTATGTATGGAATTTCATCGAGTTCTTAAATCTCACGATCCTGTGGGAAAGAAGTGAAAATTTTATAAAATCATTGCTTTTGCCAATGCCATTAACTGCTGTTATTTTGTTATACCATGTTCATTTCTCTGAGATGCTTCAGCTTCCTCTGTTTATTCTGAAAAATGATTCAAAGCAGAAGCTCTACAGAGATGCCAACAGTTGGAACGGAAAGAAGCAAGGAGTAATAAAAATCTGTTCAGCAAGAGGATGGGGAAGCAAAAATCACTTTTTATTTCCTTTATTACCACTACAACTGTTTCTTTGTCTTATGTTAATTGTGAAAATGGAGATCTCCAGAACACAGGGAATAAGTGGAAATATTTCTATTGTCTTTAATGGAAGAATTATTGGTTTTAATTGTCTTTAATTGTCTTTAATATTTTTATTGTCTTATTCTTGACTTTGGCACAGTTTGGACGTCCACAGAAGGCAGGAAACATGTTTCTTGACAGGAACACATCCCTTCACCTAGTCTGCTAATGGTTTGTTAAATGCCACACTGTGCAGGCCAGTTGACCTCTCTGCCTTCTTGTCCCCTGCTGAGACAGAAGCCACACCAAGCAAGTAATAACAAAGAATAAATACTTTTAGAAATTGTGTGTCTGCATCTGCTAGAATTTGAGTAAGCCCTTTAGGTGACTCAAAGTTAAGTATTGCTTCCCCCACTTGTACTTGTGCTCTCTGGTTTTGCAGTTCCACCCTACTGTGACCCTGTAAGCCAACATTCCATTGCTGATTTTGTTACACAACTGTACATGTGGTGGTCAGGAGAATTTTTATCCAAGGGGCACAAACTAAAATAGAATGTGAAATTATCCATCCTATGGCAGCAGAACGAAGGGTGAAGAGCTAAGATCAGTTTTGGTGTGTGTCTATCACTTCTATTTGTGCCGGAGAGATACAGAATTATTGTGGAATTCTCAGCAGGTCTTATCAGCTTGGACTTGGCCACTATGAGAAAGAACACGTGCCTGCCATGTTTTGCAGATGTCATGGGAAACCCTCCTCCAAGTCTTTTCTTTGTCTGTCTGACTGTGCTTTGCTCCCAGGGTAAGGACCTGGGTAAAACTGCTGACTTTCCTATCATTGTGTAATACTCGTGTGGTGATGGTGGTTTGCAGGAGTTAAAAAATCCTCTCTGTCCATACCTCTGCTTGATTAACAAACTGAACAAAGTGATAGGTGAAGGAAGGACAGGGAAGGAGGGCTGCAGCTTTGCAAAGCCCTAACACAAGCCAGCAGGGATACAGCCAGCTGCACAGCAGAAGTCTGACAAATACTGAGAGCATTTGGATGTGGATTTCTAGGAAATAAAGCTTTATCTGTTTCCTCTACTTCAGGTTGTGCAGATATTTCCTAATCAAACTGCAGTAGCTTCAGTAGCTATCATGTAAAGATGTGGGTGGAAAAAGATCCTCTCCTGAATTTCTGCTTCTTTAACATTTCTTTTGTGAAAGCAAATAGCACCAAGTACTGTACTTCAATGCCATTATTAAGTGATATTGATGTAATCACTGATGTGATCACAGTTCAGTCTGAACCAAAGAAAGGCTTTTAGACTATAACCTGTTAAAACAGTATCCTGCTCCTGACAGCTGGTCAAGGAAAGACAAGAAAAGGCAAGGGTGACATTTTTCCTAATACAACACCCAAACACCAGGAGCCAGCACTTTGGGTACTTCTCTGTCTGAATGCTGCATCTGTATAGTTATGTTTAAAGGTGTCGATGGACTTTGTTTCCAAGAATTTGTCAAATCACATTTTGACATATCTGGAACTATTGACTATCTGAGCACTGTGTCCTTGTGCTCTCTATGAAAGTAAAAATCCTTTTCATGTTTGTTAAATTCCTGCCTCATTATTTCACTTATCATAGACTCAAAGAACCATTAAGGTTGGAAAAGACCTCCAAAATCGTTGAGTCCAACCTTTGACTGATCACCACCTTGCCAACTGAACCACAACACTAAATGCCACATCCAGTCATTTTTTGAACACCTCCAGGGATGGTGACTCCATCACTTCCCTGAGCAGCTTGTTCCAATGCTCAACGTCCCTTTCAGTGAGAAATTTCTTCATGATGTCCAAAATGAACTTCCTCTGGCACAGCTTGAGGCTGTGTACTCTCATCCTGCCACTTGTTACCTGGAAGAAGAGCCTGACCCCCGCCTTGTTCCAGCCTCCTCTCAGGCACTGGTAGAGCATGAGAAGGTCTCCCCTGAGCCTCCTTTTTTCCAGGCTGCACAACCCCAGCTCCTTCAGCTGCTCCTCATATGACTTATGCCCCTACTACCTCATATATTTAGGTTGTGAGAAAAAATGCATGACCATTGCCTATTTCCTTCCTCCAAAATTTTCAAAAATTATCTGTTTTACCATTGTGTCTCCCCAGCTTTTATTTTCAGACAAATTTTCTGTTTAGTCTCTACCCATACAGAAAAAGTCCATCTCTTTAGGTCCATCTATTTCTTTTAGTATTTCTTCTAGTCTTATTTTTATTTTTGATATGGGATGAAATTTGATGCAGTATATAAGATAAAGGACTATTATGTTTTTATGGATTAGAATAACAATGTTTTCTGGTTAATTTTCTGTGCTTTTCCTGCAAATCCTCCTGATGAGGATCAGTCTCTTCTCCCAAAAAACAACTAATAGGGCAATAGAAAATGACCTGTAGTTGTGCTAGGGCAGTTTAGATTGTACATTATAATAAAATTTCTTCACTGGAAGGTTTGTCAAACATTGAAACAGTCTTCCCAGGGAAGAGGTGGAATCACAATCCATGGAGTTGTTTTGAAAATACATGTAGAAGTGGCACTTAGAGACTTGTTTTAGTGGTGACTTGTTAGTGCTGGCTTCACAGTTGGACTTGATGATCTCAGAGGATTTTTCCAAATAAATTATTCCATTAGTGTGTTACCCTTGCCATTCTGTCTGCTCTTGAGGACTGAGGAGGCATTTTCAAGATGTGAGTCTGTGTTATAAGGAAATTGTGTCCAACCTAATTCTATGAAAACACAGTATATTTTGTAATCTACATGCAGAAATAAAAGGGTCTCTAATAAAGTTTTTATATAAAGGCATAGGTAGGATAAAAAGTGGTAACAGAGTACAAATCAAAAGTGAGCTATGAGGTCTTACCTGATGGACTCTTTCTTGGAATTGGGAAGGAGTTTCTCTTTGAGAGGATTGGAGGTCATCACTGAGCACAGTTCCATGGTGATTCTTGCATTCCTTGTGTGTGGACATCTCTGAGAAACACCAAATCTGAGAGACATTAGTATGGGTAAGACAGAATCTCCTACTAAGGAGGATACAACACTGTCATCTCAGTTGTATATAGGAGACAGAAAACAGTTAAAGGAAAATATGGCAATTAAAACTGGAAGAAAAAAAAAAAACAAACAGCAAAACCCAGGACTTTTTTCAAAATGGTTGTGTTCCAAAAAGTTGTTTTCCTGAAGGTTATGGCTAATCTTGGAGTGAAGCTCATGGCACCTGTTCAGGATACCAGGACAGAGGGTGTTGTTCAGGCAGGGATGAAGCTGTCCTTTATCAATAACTCCAGCACATTCAGTATAAACAAGCTGATTCCATCTGTGCTGCATCCTGTCATTGCCTGAACAATGCTGAAAGGAAAATCCTACGGCCCACTTACTTCCTGCTCTTGACATTTGCAGCACCAAGAGATTGAAGGCAGCACATGGTTGAAAAGAAAGAAAAGAAATGAGCTAATGGCTGAGCACAGCTCTCCCATCTTGCTGACTCCTCCAGAGATGACAGAATAGATTCACCTGATGGTGACTCACCACCAGGAAAGCCATCATGCTGTGAATTTTAGGTGTTATCTTTTGCTCTGGTTACACTGTAAAGGGAAAGGAAATGGCAGGTGGAGGCTTTTTGCTTCCCAGTTCCAGAACTCAACATTAATGAACAAAATCAGGATATCATTTTACATGTGGTGGATCTAAGATGTCAAAGTGAGGAAAACCAGCCTTGTGCTTATGCTTCTTATAAAACACCTTCTTATGGGTTTCTTATGAAAGCAAACAAAATCCTGGGCTGCATCAAAAGGACTGTGGGCAGCAGGTGGAGGGAGTGGATTCTCCCACTCCACTCTGCCCTTGTGAGACCCACCCAGAGTGCTGTGTACAGTTCTGGTGCCCCCAACATAAAAAGCACAGGGAAACTGTTGGAGCGAGTCCAGAGGAGAACCGTGAAGTTGATGTTGATAAGAGGACTGGAGCATCCCCCCACAAACACAGGATGGAGAGCTGGGGCTGTTCAGCCTGGAGAGAGGAAATTCCAATGAGAATTTGGGGCAGCCTTACAGGATCTGAAGGGGCTGCAGGGAAGCCAGACAGGGACCCTCCATCAGAAACTGTAGTGATAGGACAAGGACTAATGGGTACAAACTTAGAGAGGGGAGATTTATGCTGGATACTAGGAAGGAAATCTTTACTGTGAGAGTGGAAAGACACAGGATCAGGCTGCCCCATCCCTGGAAGAGTCCAAGGCCAGGTTGGATAAGGCTTAAACAACCTGGTCCAGTGGGAGGTATCCCTGTCCACAGCAGAGGAGTTAGGACTGGATCATCTTTAAGGTCCATTCCAACCTCTTAACATTCTGTCAGTTTGTGATTCTGTGATCGTGCAAGCTGAGCACTCCAGCTTTGAGTGAGAAAAGGAGAGACAAACATCCAGCATTCCTGGGCCTGAATAAACTATTCATGGATTAGTCACAAGAACTGTGATGGAAGAAAACTGCATTACAGCAAGTGTGAGGAATAGCCATGTCTTATTTCTGCTCTTAAAGTCTGCTCACTGGCTCCACTGACCCTTGCTCTAGCTCAAGGCAAGCTATTATAAAATGCAGTTACAGTGTTTCCCCTTGCACTCCAAAGCACTTGGTTTTTTTGAGGTTCTGGAAGATTTCTTCAACCTGTCGTACTGGCACCATTCAAGAATGTGATTAAATTCTGGTATGTTTTTCACAAAGAATGAAAAAAAATGCTGTGTAGTCCAACATTTAGCTTCGTACCCATGCAGGTTGGCCCTGTGCCACACTATCTGGAGCAGGGACAGACATCTCAGCTGTACCACATTGCAGACTATCCCTCATTGCATTCTTTGCTCTTTCTTTTGCAGAAAAAAAAGGAGAAAAATAATAATAAAAAATCAATTTCTGGACACCTAGGAGAGACTTTTCATCATGCAAGTGGAGATAGAAGCAGAAAATTCCCATAAAAAGTCTTCCTTTTCAACTCCCACCTTCAAATACCCTTCAATTTCCGCATCCTGGCTGGCAAGCAGAGGCTGTGCAGCCCCTCACACAACTGAAGGACCTAATGGATGCACCAGGCTTGGCACAGACTGATCTCTGCAGGACAATGGCAGAAAACTCAACAGCTTTCTGCACTCCTGTGCTTGCTGACAAGATGAACAGCTCACTGTGTTGATAATCAGGAGCACCCACAGCAGGAAAGTGGCTTGGCCAGTTCTTCACTCCCCAGACACAAAGCTAATGAGAAATGTTGTACCCAGAAGATAGTGTTGAGTTGGAGTTATGTAGAGTTCCTGGCTAGTGCCTGGTTAATGGGGGAAACACTCACTGAAGCCCCTGTGCAATAATTCCCCCACATAAGAAAAGCATCCAAACTAAGAGGGGTATTCAGATTGAGATCTTGTACTCCTCTGGAAGATTTGAGTTAATAAAACAAACAAACAAACAAAACAAAACAACCCAATGAAAACCCTTTTCTTCTCTTTTCTTAGGAACATCCTGGCAAATGCACATGAGCAGCTGCAGCCTCAAGGCTGTGGCTCCACAGCTCCTCACCCACCTCCTGTTGTGTCCCCAGTGGGAAGTAATTGCCTAATGAAGCCTAAGGGTGGTTGAAGCCCAAGAGCACTTAAGGGTCAGAACAGAAACTTAGGTGTCCTCTCCTCAGAATTTCCTACTTTAGCCTCATCTTGGAGGATAGTTTTGTGAAATCAGTTTTTAATCTCTCCTCAGTGACTGTACAGGAAGCTCAGGAGTTTGATTCTGTGTGATAGCTGGGCTGAGAATCTGCAAAGACTTAGGTGTTGAAAATATGCCCTTCTTGTTTTTCTCTGACATGTCCTTTACAGTCTCTCCCCATTTCAGTGTCAGAGCAACTGTTGATCTTTGATTATCTATGCGATGAAATAAAGAATTCTCATTTTTCAGGAAAATAATTGACAGCCAGAGCTGCTGAGGACTGAGGAGCCTGGTGGTCTGCAAAAATCATGGAGTGAAATGAAATACCCAGCCCACAGTTCCCTTCTTTTCCCTCCTTCTTGTGGCACCCCATCTTAATAACAAAGGGCTTTTGCCTGGTCTGTTCAATATGAGAAAATCTTTAGATGCAAGAAAGTTACATTTTGGTTCCCTCAACCAAAGTGTGACTTTTATCCACCTGGTTATACTTTCATTTGCATCAGTTTAAGATGAGTGTGCAATGTGGTTGCAAGTGCCTGAATTGAGGCCCACAACTTTTTAAATCTTCTAAACATTTAAACCAGAAGAGCAACAGCAGAAGCAACGAAAAAAGATCCAGGAAAACCAACAACCTCTTTTAAAAATGTTGTCTCATAGTAAAACTAACTCCTTCCCTCTCAACGTGTCCATTCTGATTGAGGTTTAGGTTGTACATGGCACCAGGTAACCCCTATTGCAAATAAGATGGAGAATACAGAGAGAATATGGTTAATAGCCATCTCAGCAATAATAGTAATGCCAAGAAGAATATTCAGTTTTAGGAAGGGACAAATAAACCTCAAGATCACACAGAATTTAGGGCAAAGGAAATTCTACCCTACATTTTGTTGATGGTAGTGTATCATTGTAGGAGGTGCTAAGTCTGGCTTTAAAGTGCCTGAAAATATAGAAAAGAACATACATCAGAATCTGCCCTCATTATAAACTGTGTTACTTCTCTGACTTTAGCAAAAGCAGAATACTGGTTTCTAAAAGCAGATTTTAGCCTCACAGATGACTCTGATCATATACAGTGCTATAAATTGCTAATGGGCTTGTGGATTCTGTAAAGCAGGAAGGAATTGGGTGGAAAACGGCTGTTTCCAAAAGAGCTTCTAAAAGAGGAGAGAAGTGAACATAATCAGGATTCCTGCAGAAATCCAAGGTCAGGCTGGGAGCAGAATTTTGGAGAAGGGAACCAGAAGAGAATGAGAATGGGAAGGCAGAGAAAGGGTGAAAATGACAATAGAAATAAAAAAGGTGACAAAATGTTCATCGTGGGGCAAGAAATCATGTGGCTTCAGAAATCCCTTGCTCTCTGGCTAAGCCACTTTGCCCGTGGTCCATTCACAGTTCCTAGCTGGGACCATCTCTCTATTTGTACAAACTTCAGCACAACCAGGCTCTGCTCTCTGTTCCCTTATATCTCCAGGCATCAGCATCACACAACTAATTAACAGCAGTAATAAATGATACTGTATTGGCTCTTAACCCTTGGCATTTGTTTTTCTGTGGGCTGCATTAAAAAGAACAAAAAATTAAAAAAAAAAAAAAGAGAAAGATTAATAATCCTCAGTCAGAGTGAACCTCCAAAGAGATGACACCATCTGGATGATTACTACTTGTTTCATTTGCACGTTGAACTCAGTACTCTTCCGGCACTAATTATTGCTTACCCTTTCCTTATTCCATGACTTCTGGGGCTCTGTGTGGGATATAAATAGCCAGACTAATGACATGCTGCATGTTGCTCAGGAGACCTCATGTTAGTTTACAGCATTTCTCTGATTATTACTTTTTTAATAGAGAGAAGATAAAATACTGGTCTCACAAGCGCAACATGAGAGCCTTAATTTGTTCACATTTTTCTCAGAGCTAGTGCATGATGAAATATTTATATGTTCCTCTCTGGCTGCAGCATTTTGAATGTGCTGGGTTGTTTATTGTTGTAGTTAAGGACTGACAGGGAAAGAAGTGCTGGAGCTCTCAGTAGCAGGGTATCCATGTCAAGTGTGAAAGTAAAATGGCTATAACCATAGCAAACGTAACCACAGATGGTGTTAAGGGCCTGACCTGTCCTTTACAGTAGAGAATTTAATAATGTGTCAATTGGTGAAACATTTGTAGGGGAAGCTGCAGAGTCAAACGCTGTTCTTAGCACTGAAATGCAAGACAAACATAAGGTCATTAAAATGGCTTGTAATGCCGACTGAAATAATGAGGTTTTTCATCATATGGAGGTGTAACACAAACTGTCTGCAGTGACCAAGAGACAAAACAAAGCCACAGCTTTTGGATGCTGCCTGAAATATTGGACACTGCTGATGGGACACCCATCCTTGGCTAATCTAAATGTGACCTGGTCATTATCCTCTTTAAGGTTTCACCCCAGTGTGTTCATTTCTAGCTGTAAACTTACAATTTACAAAAATCAGTAACTGATGAGGCTTGGTGTGGCATTTCCACTGCAGTGATGACATTTCAGTGGGTTAACTCATCGCCCTCGGGATGAGTTAATAAGCATTGATTGCTATTCACTCTTTGTATCAGGACTTGCAAAGATTTCTCTCCCTGTTCAAAGCGTGGGTTTAAGAAAGATTTTAGGAACAGTATCATGGCATGTGAACAAGTGTATATTCTATCTTAAAGACCAGACTGGTAATCAAAAGAAGAATTAATATAGTTTTCTGCTGCTGATTTTTGCCATAATTCCCTTGTTTGAATGTCTTCTGCCCAACTCACTCTCTGCTCAGATCCCAGCCCAGTGCTACTCTGCTGCAAGTCTGCAAGTCTCTGCTAACACACATTTAAACCATGGAGAACAGAACAATCTTGGAAATCACTGTTCCTGACTTATAGTGAGAAACATCAAGTCCATCCTTATTTTACCATTGCTCACAAGTACTGGGACAACCTTGGAAGAAAACACGGGGGCTCTGTGGGATGTCCACCCCAAGAAATCTGCAAGGGAATCTGAAATACACCTTAACATTGTGCTCAGGAGATTGAAAACTGAATAGGTGCGAGGGAAAAAAAGCAAAAGGCAGCTGATAGCTTTTAGTCAGGGCAGGATTTCATCTGTTCATCTTGCCTGATTCATCAGTCTTCAAATCATGCAAACCCTATACTGAAAATTTAGGCTTACTGAAAGCAGGCTTCATTTCCTTAGCTATCATTTGTAGTTCAGAGACACTCAGAAGTCCACAGCCCATTTTGAAATGTAGAATTGAACATATCATCAGACATAGTCTAATTTTGGGTTAAGATAGGGGAGGAATTTAGGGAGTCCACAGGGACTGAAAACATTCTGTTAAAGCATTTAAAGTAAAGGGGATATATTCCTTTTTCCCTTCCACTGTGCTGTTTCCCCACTGACCTTGCTCTGTTGCTAGCCCAGAAGATGAAAGCACCACTACCCTTTTCTGCACTCCTTTGGGTCTCCAGTCCTTTATCTCTGCTGAAGCCTTCATTTCCACAAAGTCCAAGGACCAAGAAACGAGGTAAGGAGAGGGAAGTCTCCTTACCACTTTCTCCTAACTTTTTGTGCACCCATGCAGTGCCAGCTGGCCCTCTGTGATTCATAAACTATCAAATTCTTTTTTTTTTTTTTTTTTTTTAATAAAACACTCTATCTTAAATCAAAGAATTTTGTTTCATTGCCTCCTGCTGCATGAAGGTCAAAGCCTAGTGGTGCATACTTCACTGATTCTTTATAACAGTGTGCTCTTCAAGATTGGTTTCATTTGCCATGTGTCAATGGTTTCCACTCCTGTCTTCATATAATTACAGGAAGGTGACTTGAACAACCCCTCTTCACCTCTGGGAATGTCTGAAACTATCTGTGGATGTCTACAGGTAATTAAGATTTGAGCTTGCTGCTCATGTAAAAAGTCTTTCTCTGTTTTGATTATCTTTTTTTTTTTTTTCCTAAAGAAGCCTTATGTCTTCTGGCTTATATTTTATAGCTGGCATGGAAAAAAAATCAGTGTGTTAGAAATGCTGAATATGTCAGATACAATGAATTTGAGAATAAAGGCTTCCATTTCTTTTTCACAATTTATTTTGGGCCCTAAAAGAAGACAGACAAAAGAATCAAACCCACAAAAAGTAACTAATAAGGAACTAAGTAATTTGAATTAAAGAGAATTATATGGGCTAATACAAATACTCAGGGGGGGGAAAGGCAGATAATTGTAATATAATCTCTCTATTCAGAATATAGGATTTTATGGATTTTAAAATGCATGTAAAAAGCCACAGAGAATCACAAAATATCTTGTGATGGAAGGGACCTTAGAGATCATCTTGTCCCAACCCCCCTGCCCTGGTTAGGAGCACCTTCCACTAGACCAGGTTGTTCAGAGCCCCATCCAACCTCACCTCAAACACTTCCAGGAATGGAGCACCCACAACTTCTCTGGGCAACCTAGGTCAGTTTCTTATCACCATCACAATAAAGAAATTCTTCCTAATAGTCTAAATCTACAATTTTTTATCTTAAAGCCTAAACCTTTTGTCTTATTCTTTTACTCAAGGATATGGCAAAAATTCCATTGGTTTAATGAGTTGAAATTAAGGTCTTGGTGAAAACAAAAAATCTTGCTCTTATCTGTAGGTTTTTTTGGCTCTGATTATATTTCAAATAATATGCAAATACAGGTACTCTGTCATGCCATAACACTTAATAAAGTGTGTGCTGTAATAAACACAACACCTTATAAGGCATTGTTTATATCACAATTTCAATACACTAATATTAATAAAATAGATATTATATAATGCAATAAAATATATTAAAAGGATAATGATATATCACAATGCATAGTGGAACACATGTAATGCAGTTTCATAATAGACTTCATAATTTTTCCAAATATCTCTTTTCTGATTATTTTCAAACAAAAATATGATCAGGATTTCATGGGAGTGTTGTGTAAGAGATGAGGATGATTTTACTAAAATCTACTAAATTTTAGCAGAGAATGAGAAAATTCAAATATCATCACCAAATATCAAGAAAACATCATAATGTATATTTGGAGCTAAACAAAACAGGAAATGTCCCTTTTTTTCTGATTTGCTACTACCATCTGCCTGAACAGCTCTGGCAGGAGAAGAGCCTTTGAAGGAAAATGCAAGGACATGTTAAGACTAGATTGGACAAAACCCAAGCAAAACTTCTGTATCAAAAAATTGATGGACTAGAGAATTTAAAAGGCTTTTATGGTCTCTGACTATATGCTATTTAGTGGCTTTGGATCTGAGCTGTAGAGTTTAATATTTAATATTGAAATATTTTGAAAAGTGTCGTAGAAAGAGTATTGCCTTTGTATCTTGCTCAACCCAGGATGGCAAAATGGCCAGCTCAGTGTAGTGATGATTTTGCAGGACATCTTTGTCTCTCTTTACACTATGTACAATCTCTGCAATGGAGCAGAGGGGAGGAACAGCCCAACCAGCTTTTACAATAATCTGAGCCAGGCAGAGGTTTTTGACCCCATGATGCTCTCAACTAACCATTGAGGTTTTCTAGGGATGACAAAATCATGCAGAGGAATGGAAACTTCCAGAAGAAAAAGGTTTACAGATTTGGTAGGAGGAAGAGTGAAGAAATAAGGATTTGATGGCAGGGAATGTATGTAAATAAGACAATAAATATCCATATTATATGCAAAATGGCACTTTGCATTGCATGCAGAGTGTCTCCAGTTTTCTCAGATTATTGCATTGACAGCTGTGAGAGAGAAGGAAGGAGCATGGCCAGTCAAGTGTTTTCCCTGATTTGCACATCCAATCCTGGGCAGGATCTGCTTGCACACACAAGACATGGCTACAGAAAATGCTGTCACTCTTAAATCACATTTCATATTTTTATTAATCTTTCAAATAGCCAATATCAAGGTAACCAGCATTTTTCCCTCTAATATTTTTTATATAAGTTTCTTAAGCACACTGTAAATGCTGGAAAAAACAGCTGAGGCAACCTCAAAATCCTTGTAGCAAGTGTATTTTGTTTCTAAAGGAGAAGGCAAATAATTTCCTAAATTTTATGGAAATCAACTGAAAGTGGTCACCAATCTTGACATTTTCTTGGAAAATGTGAAATGTTTAATTTGTAGCAAGAACCTGTGCTGTAGGAAAGCTTTGTTCAGTTCCATATGCAAGGACTTGGCAGGACAGGGAAGGCTCTCTTTTCACTCTTTTCAGTGTGCTGTAGAAATGTCATCCATACTGAGAGAGAGGAGTAGAGAATAGAGTTGTGAGCAGCAGTGATTTCTCTTAAACTAATTGTTTCACTAATGATTGATGCCAGTGATTAGAGCAGCAAGTGCTCACTTACAGGAACCTACACACTTGGATAAACACAACAAACCTTCAAGACAAAGCACAGACTTTTGTAAAGGTATTGTTTCTAATTTAGAAGCATTTTCTTTGTTTTGGTTGTTTGTGTGGGTTTTTTTTTCCTCCATGTTATTCATATCCCTCCACTACTCACAGAAAATAATGATTGTTTCCTTCTTTATTGAAGTTATTATTGCTTACCCCAGTGGCAAGTTCTCTTGAGCAGTGAAATCATGCTTGAGAGTCAAGCAGTTTAGAGACTGTTGGGTGCTTCCCATCTCTCTCAGCTTCAGTGCTGATACAACTAACAACAACGACCCCAGAAACCAGCAATGAGGTTTCTCTGATTTGGGAAAGAATTTTACTTCAGTGGGAGCTGGTCTGAGTAGAGGCAGGGCAGGGAGGTAACTCCCACTGGCAGGGCAATCAAGCTGTTACTAAATGTGACACAAAAGATTGTTGGGAGTAGCCAAACAGAGCCCATGTGTGCCACATCCAGCAGCTTGTCCCAGGCAGCTCAGCAAACAACCCTCAGCTGGTAAGAGATGTTCTCTGAGCCTCTTGAGGTGGCATTTTAACACACTCCAGCCTCCCACTTTTCAAGATGTTTGCCCTTAATCAATAGCACCTGCCTTTTCCAAAAGTTTTGGAATAGGAGCCCATTCCGTTTTCACTGCAAAAACAAATGTGCAGTAGTATGGTGAGCTGCTCACTATCAGGTGAGTGCTGGGAAGAATGAATTGAGATCTAAGGATCCAGTACAAAGCAGAGGCTCAGTCAAAAGTGAGTCTGCACAGTGTCCTGAGCCAAGCAACATGTAGAGAATATTGACATTAAAAGGTGCTAAGAGATGAGTCCATTATTACACGTGAATACAACTATCCTAATTTCATTGACTTCTAAATTATTTTCAGAGTATTGCACTTCTCTCTGCAATTCTCTCCTTTGTCCTCTTTTCCTGCTGCTTTCATTTTCTTCATGTGTGTATGATTGGCAAAAAAAAGGAGGAGGGTTGAGAATAGCTAATGCTGAGCACTAGAAAATATCTGGAAGGAAAAAAAGACTTTTCAGATCTGAAGCTTTCTAGATGCTTTCAGTGCAGCATTTCCCACAGCTGCCTTTTCCTTT
This sequence comes from Fringilla coelebs, assembly GCF_963513975.1. Lineage (NCBI taxonomy): Eukaryota > Metazoa > Chordata > Aves > Passeriformes > Fringillidae > Fringilla > Fringilla coelebs. The sequence continues at coordinate 7,203,737 of NC_140028.1, read as the reverse complement.
CAGGATGCTGGAGAACTACACCAGTGCTGGAGTTGTAGACCTTTGAAATGCCCCTTTTTTCTCCAGATTCTTCACTTTTTACTCTGATAGTTTAACACAAATGGTAGTGCACTGCTCAAAACTCTAAGAAGAAAAATTTTTTTTTCCAGATAAATGCTCACCAAAGACTGATGAATCTTATTTTACATTAGAGGAAGAAAAAGATATTCTCAAAAGAAGAGGTGGGCAAAATTCTACATATCAGTGATTTTGACATTTCATTTTCCCCACATTTTTGTGTTGGTGGTGCTTGACGATATCTGAGTGTCACTGCTTGATCTAATTTCTTCCTAACAATACCTGGTAATAACAGAGACCTAATAAGAAACATAAAAAAAGCCCAAAGCCCAACCCCCATGAAGGCCCTTGTCACCCAAGCATTGCACAATAAATTGAGCTAATCATTAAGAGACTAATTTTAAAGCAGCTACATATTAAAGAAAAGAGTTCATTATATGTCAGTAAAAAAATATTAAGTATCCGTGACCCAGGAGAAGCAAAAGAGAAATTGAATTTGACATCTGAGTGAAAACTGTTGGAATAAAAACACTTAGAGCATTAATGTAAAAGGATTCAGCATTTTTTAATGTAATTGACCTTTGAAACCTTATGAATCTTTTTTTTTTTTTTTTTTTTAAGATGGCAAAGCATCTTTAAGAGCTCATTTGGGAACATGACAATTTAGAAAATGGAAAATGCATTCCTTAGCCTGACTTTAGTGCATTTGCAGCCTCCCAGAATTACCCATGAGAGAACACTTCACTGCTCCTGTTTTTCTGTTTCCCAAACTCAGTTGCATCCCCAGATACCATCTAGGAACCCTGGGTGTTTGTGCATCACTACTCTGTCTGCTTCACTCCTTCTCACCCCCAAATTGGATTAGGTCCATCATCCTTAAAGGCAAGGGATAGAACATGAATCATCCATTGCACTAACTCTGAGGAAACTGTAAAGTGCTGTAGAGTTCCAGAAGTGGCTTTTAATAAATCCATCAGATCATACTCAGATGCAGCCTGATGTAATGGTTTCCATGGACAGTAAGCCTGATAATGAAACCTTAGATAATGAATAACAAAATCTAGTAGGATGGTACAATAATAGAGGGTTTGGGCAGGCACTGTCAATCCTGCTGACACCTATTTATAATGTTTCATTAATGCTAATGTAGCAAAGCATAAAGTAGCATACAAGTCCTTGATGCCTTCTCTGACAATTTCTTAGTGCACTTAAGCATTAGGTATACCTTAGTGCATTTTATCATTGTGTTCAGTTTCTTCTGAGGGACTTGGTGGCACAAATAAAATGTTGTTATTTCCAGTCATTATTCCAAGATGTGGGTGATATTTCTTCTCTAGAAAGCAGTCAGTCTCTGGCTTGAAAGTGAACAGGACTTCATCATAGTGGAAAGGGACTGCAAAGTCAGAAGGGAAGATTATGACTTAAGAAATACTATGAGACATTGCTATTGCCAAGAGATCCCAGCAGAAGTCAAGGACTCATTTCCTCTTCTGTTGATGAGTATTCACTGACGGGGCACAGCAGCCTCCACGTTTTCCCCTTGAGCATTTCTATTTAGACTTGTAATTATGCAGATTTCATTCAAGATAATTACAAATAGAAGTTTCTAATATCTTTATTAGCATTTTATTTCAGTCCACCGCCCACACTGCTTTCTTCTCACCCCTCTTTCCCCTTGACCCTTTTGTTCAAGGATCCTCTTGACACAGAGCCAATGTCTGTTTTACCTTGTGATATTCCAGGTGTCCCTATTCTGCATTTTACTGTGTGTGTGCAGGGGAGACATGTGAGACACCTCTCCATGTGGTCATTTGAATGTTTGGGACAGCACAGTACAATGCACTGCATAAAGCACATGAACCCCCATCCCTCTTTCACAAATCTTTTTTTTTTTATATGTTTTTTCATCTATTAAATCTACAAATTAATTAGTTATGTTTGAACCACCATCCTGTGCATTCGTTTCTGTGTGTAAGAAAACAACTTTCTCACATCATCTGGCCATGTACAAGGGGTCAAATTTGGTCTTTCACACTGTTTATATAACAAGGTTGGAGCCTGTAGGGCTTAGTGAAAACAGCCTTAGCATCAAAGCCTGCTGGGAGAGGGTGTAGGAGTGGTGAAATTTTAGCACTGTGAAGAATTAAGGTTTACTGGACATCCACAGGCCCGGGAGTGACTTTGGATGGCCTGTGAGGACATCTAGGGGAATAACCAAAGCAGCAATCTCTGTTTTGGGTGAAAAACCTTGTCTGGAAAATTCAGTTCCGCAGTTTAGTTCAAGCTAGAAACTGTTAAAGATGTTGATTAGGTAGTTTCTGCTCTTATGACTGAAGGTCTTAAAGCTCTTTGCCCTGAAGGAGAAAAAAAAGACATTTTTTAAAACTTTTCATTGACCAAGATAATAATGAATTGATATAATGTAAGAAGGATATTTATTGGAAGAATGACTTTTTTACAGGCAGATAGTGATAGAAAAGGCAGGACAGTTTTGAACTAAAGAATAGATTTAAATTAGATGTTAGGATGAAATTTTTACTGCGAGGGTGGTGAGACACTTGGACAGCTTACCCAGAAAAGCTGTGGATGCCCCATCCCTGGAAATGTTCAAGGCCAGGCTGGATGGGGTTTGGACCAACTTGGTCTAGTGGAAGGTGCCCCTGCCCATGGCTGGGGTGTTGGAACAAGATGATCTTTTAAGATCCCTTCCAAGCCAAACCATCTGTGTGCCAGCTGGAAAAGGAAGAGAGGTGGTTGCTCAACCATGACTTCTTTTAAATCAAGTGTAATGCTAAAGGCATGATGGCAGTGTGTCAATATTTCAGAAATGTTTGAATATGTGCAGCGCATTAGACTGAAGCCGGTGTCCTGGGGGAAGCAGAGAAAACACTGTCTTGAGACCACAACCTGCAAACCATATCACACAAAATCTACCATAACAGGTTAAAATGACTGCTGTAGTAATGAGGGAGAAGAAAATATGATTCATCTTGATTTCTAAACAAAAAGACAAAATATGTTGCTTCAATATCAGAAGTAGAAGAATAGGAATTTGATCAGATGGCAAGGTACTCTTTCTTTAATAAAAAATAAAAAAAGATTAATTTGCTTCCAGGAAATTTTTTTTTCAGTACACTTGACATGAATCATTCATAATTAATCTTATTCACAGAAATGAAAGGATTCATGATGTGCAGTACTGTTCATACAAGCAACAAGAGCCATTTTAGCCAATGTAATTAGCTAAGGGTGCTTTGGAAGCCTGTATCAGCACCCAAAAATAAACCAAAATCTCTTGAATCCTGATCTTGTTCCTCAAGATTGGGAAAATGATCTCTTTGTTTGAAGCTGACCCCTCTGATATGATGCAGTGGTCAAAGGTAACGATTATTCTCCCAGAAAGGAAAGAAGAAGATATTTAACAATTGTAGAATTTTCACATCTATTCTTTGTATCTGATGAATATAAATGCTTTTTACAAAACTTAAATCTCTGATGACTGACTGTATTTCAAAATAAGGTTTTTTTAGATTCTCTGAGACAGCTCTTACTTGCATAACAGAAAACAGAGTTTAGTAGGATAACATTGGAACTCAAAGACAATGCATAAATATTTTTGTATCTTAAAACCCTAATGAAAAGCTCTTCTGAAAGAACTCATGTTATTTGTGAGTCTTACTGTTCTTCTCTCTCCACCTCTTTGGGATCATAAATAATATATTTTCAGGAAAAAATACCGAACCAAGAAAATTCCCTAGAAATCTGGAAATAAAGAAATGTGGAAAGAAATAAGACCTCAAAGACTGTAAAAGTAAAAAATTGGTGATATGCTGACTCACAAGAATCACAACAAGCTTATGGAGAAAGCAGCGCACAATTTTATGTTTGTGTTAAATTACACAACATTTTAATGCAGTTTTAATAGGTATTATTGATGAATTATGCATTCATACCTAAAAATTTAAATTAACTTAGTAGATTTTAAAAAAATTGTGTAACATAAATAGAAAGGGCTATGTTTTTAATATATATGTGTGGTGGTATTTTATTTTAGGTATAGATATAAACTTCTGTGTTAATGGAACTGATTTTACTTAATATAAAGAGTATGTCTTAAAGACAAAAAATTTCTCTGACTTGTCAGAGAATACATATTGTGTAGGTGGGTTATATGCTATAGGTAGATGCAACCCCACACATCTCATGGCCATTTGCTGCTGTGTGAATTGAGTATATCTCTGATCCAGACAACTTACATAAGTTCTTTTCAACTGCAGCAATGAAATTATTCATAATGACAAAGGAGGGAACTGACCCAGTTTACTTGAAATAAGATTCCCCTTCTTCCCCCCAGCAATAGCTGACACCAGCAAGTTTCCCATCAAACTGGGGTTAAAGAATTCTTTAAAACAGAAGAGCAAACTTACAGAAATAACTGTTGCAAATGGGAAACAGTTGATTGTAAGCAAATGACAAGCTTGGGTTTTTTAAAGCTGATGTTATAAAGCTGATTGCACTCCTCAGTTATTTATATCTAAATGCCTCCGCTCTTTAAATAGTGTCCATTTATATTTCAAGTGGCCTACATACCCAATGCTGGTGTTACATGGCTGTTCCACATGCATTGTAATTGAATTACTGAGCAAAATACAGGCAGGAGTCGTGGCTTCTGATAATCTGTAGTTATTGCGGCCTAATAAGGTCAGCACAGATTAATTGTGAAATCAAACTGCTCCATCTGAGGAGGAATGACAAGAATAAAGCACCATCCCTAACTCCTTTCAAAGTCGTGGCTGCTTTATCCTCTTGGACTCTCTATTTTGTGCAAGTGAATCACAGAATAGCTGGGGTTGGAGGGGACCTTAAAATCATCTTTTTCCAATACCCCTGAACAGGGACATCTTTCATAGACCAATTTGTTCAAAGGCCCATCCAACTCAGCCTTGGACACGTCCAGGGATGGGGCATCCACAACTTCCCTGGGCGACTTCTGACAGTGTCTCACACCACCACAATAAAAATTGCATCCTAATATCTAATCTAAATCTTCCATCTTTTATCCTGAAGCCATTTAAAAACCTTAAACTAAAGATGTGTTTTCTAGCGCCAACTGTGCCTGTGCCAGCTCAGGAGCTGGGAAATGGCAATTTCCCAATCTCTCTTGCTGACTTGCATATTGCCAGAGTTTAATGCAAAGAAAAGCTCAGCATTTGAGAGAGAAGGTGCTTGCCCTTTCATTTCAGGTTGTAAAAAGCATCTTTGGAAAACCTTGGTATGCAGCTCTGGGGAGCATGGAAGTAGTAGCCTGGGATAGCAGGGATGTGGTTAGCCCATGGTAAAAATAGTCACAGGGTAACAGGGAAAATGTTCAGCTGGGACAGAGAATCAAGGTTTCCTTCAACTGCAGAGATCATGGAGGCCTTAATCATTAGTATATTGGATACTGGAAAGTAGGTTTTGCCCTGAACACAAAAAAAAAAAAAAAATCTGATTAAAATTCAGTCGACATATTTCATCTTGAAGGGGTTCAGTTAAGACAAAGTAGCATATTTTAAGGAGAATAATTTTGCTAAAAAGATTTAGGCAGATCTCTGTTTGCAACCTTTACAAAAATAGCTCCCCAACAGGCAGATGTGGAATCATCTGTTTCCTCCATTCCCTGCTGTGTCCTCGCTCTAAAAATTTACAGTTCCAGATATGACACAGGAGTCCCTCCCTGCCAGTCTTACATTCAGGGCATTATTCAATTTGAAAACCTTACAGCATCTGAATTTGCATTCTCATTCTAGAGACTATAAGAAGTGCTTTTTAGACCTCTGCTCTGCTAGAAATACTTATCCTAAGGCAGCTCCAAGGAGAATATCTGGTGTATCCACAGTTTCTCCAGATAGATGCCTTTCTGGTCTCTCAATTTACAATATTCTATTTTACTCCCACAGGTTTTACTCAGTCGGTTTGTTTTCCTGTTACTTCAGCTCAGAAGTATATATGTTTTCTTAAGTAACATAAATTTCCTTAATGATCATCTTGTTTGAGAACAAATACCAGCTTATGTCTTACTCAGAGATAACTGAGTTGTGGATTTACATTTATTTCCTTATTATTTTTTTTTAATTAGCACTGTAGGAGGTTGTTTCACTGGCAGATGCAATCTGTACCTTTTCTTTCTCCTCTGATTATCCTGATGGCCGTATGCATGGCTCTTATGTGTGCATGGTGTATACATCCACAGATAAACAAATAGCATTGCAGCCCCAAATAGGGTATCTCACAATCTGAATGCCATTCTCGTGGCAAGCAGGGCAAAAGAAAACTAACTGGGTGGATAATTTCAAGTTTAAAAAATGCATTTTATTTGGTTGATGTCACATTTCTAACTTCAGTAAAGTTTCTACCAGGTACTGAGGGAGACATGTAAAATTATTATAACACAAGTCTGTGCTCTCCCCTGTAGAAGCCTTTGTGAAAGCTTAACAGAGGCTGATCACGTGGCAACTGGTTGGCTCTAAAGGCTGCCCAGAAATTGAATTCATAAGGGCTGGGAGATCAGGCCATGTTTCTCTAGCTTGTAAGTGCAGGTGACACACCTCTCAATTGGCAGGTCTGGGAGTCCCTGAGCTCTATAATGAATTATGTGTGACATGAATTGCCACTAAGATGTAGCAGAAAAATGCTGAGACCACATGATGGAGTCTCCTGCTGGCACAGCTCACCCTCAAGCTAACCTTGGGGAAACACTTTGAAATGGTAGCTGAATAACAAGGAAACCAGTTTTTGTATGTCAGAGGTGTTTCAGACACTGACTTAGCAACATTTAGAGCTATTTCTTTGCTCAAACATTTATATTCCACTATGAGAGGACTACTGAGGAACACAGTATCTTGCAAGGGTCACTGTCATTTTTAGACTTTTTTCCAAGGAGAAAGAAATTGCTGCATTTCCCTGAACACCAGGCTCTAAAAACATCACTCTGTCATAATGACCTAGAAAAAATTGACTTGTTCATATGAATTGCTGGATCATTGTAGTCACAGGCTCAAAATCAGTTCTCCTTTTCCCAGAATGTTGAGGAAAAATATTGGTAAAAACTGAAAAAGAAGCATGCTAAGGGGGAAAAAAAAAAAAGAGCTTCATGGTCTTTCAGAACATTTTGGACATTTTGGATAGAACATTACATACATGTTATAATTTTCCAAACAAATATCTTGGGACAATATCAGGCAATACAAAATTCTTATGCAGATTTTTTTGGTTCAGTTTAGAAGAAGTGCAGTAAATTCTAACAATTTATGTCCACAAGTGAAAACAACCCAATGAATTTAAACTGACTTAATAATGTAATGAGCTACACCTATTCCCTCTATCTTGCATTTTTAGGATGCTTTTAACTAAGCTTTAAGGCAAACATGAAGTTCTTATATTTATCAGTGGTTTGTTTAAGTTGGTTTAAAGAGTATAGGAGGAGCTGAAGACAGCTGATGATGCTTTATCTTGCCATATTACTATTCAAAAGGCAAATATAGTCCCTTAAACATTTACTGTATCCCATTTTGTTCAAACTTTGAAACCTAACAAGGGAATAGAAGATGCTTAAAAGGTCTGATAGACACGAATTCCCTTGCCAAAACTGAAGCAAGCAGATAAGGATTCTACATTACAACTTTTCTTTGTCTCTCATTTTGAGAAGACCTATTTAATTTAAATTATTTGGATGGAGTCAAAGGTGTGGGAAATTTTAAAGGAATTTATAAACCAGAGAAATTCTAATTTCCAAATTTAAGCCATTCTAAGGACTGTGAATCCTTTGAAGCAGAATCAGGTTCTGACAATAATTTTTAGTCTATGTATAATACAGCAGGATGTTTGTACGATGACTCCTCTCTCCCAGTGACAAACATGCACCTTTTGTGTTCACATGTACAATTTGTCCCCTTTTGCTTACACAGTGGATTCTTGACAGAACAATCCTTCTGTGTGACAAGATCACTCTCCAGGCTTTCCCCATCTCGGCTGCCTCCAAGGCTCCATAAATAAATTGGGATGCTTTCCACAGCCCATATTTACGGGCTCCATTGCGACTCGAGATTAGAAATAAGGAAGAGGTCAGGCCATGGTGACTCCTCCCTTCATCTTGTCGAGTCCTTTGTCCACACTTTTGTTCATCCTCCCCATCTGCCCTGCCCCTGTGCCACATCTCTGTCTGGTTGCTTGGTAACCTCCCAGCGCTGCTCCTCGCGCCGGCATCAGCGGCTCCCGCTCCCCCTTCCACTTCTCAAAACAGCCAGGCTCAAATGGGATGAGATTTCCTTCTCTCCGCTTCTGACAGACAAATCAAATTCAGAGGAAACGTGGAAAGCTCTGTCAGAGGGTAAATTCTCAATTAAGGAAAAGAAATAGAGGAAGATAGACATTCAGAAGCAGCTGATTAACAGCATGGGACTTCTGCATGCTGATTATTTCAGACAGAAATGGAAACGGATGGAAAGTGGATGGAAATCCAGCTACTGTGAAAAAGATGGAAGAGGTTAAAAGGAAAAAAAAAAGGTAAAAAAAGGAAAAAGAAAGTGCAAAAGAGGAGAAAAGAAAAAAGGAGAAACAGAAGCATGGAAAGAGAGAAATTGTTTATTACTTGCATAGCACCAGTGGCTAAAGATTCAGCTGGAAATGAAGCTGTAATCATTTAGCTATTATCCAACAAAAATCAAGCAGATCTTATCTGGAGAGGCAGCAGTCAAAAATGATTGACTGACTGTTTAAGCATCAGGATGTCATCTTGCTACAGGACACTATATCTCCCCATCCTTTTTCAAAATAAATTGGCAGTTTCTCATGCATCTTGTGCTTGGTGTTAGCACTCAAACTATTATAGAAAATTATAGATTAGTAGATTTCTTTTGAGAATAGCTTTCAAAATGCACACTTAGGAGGAAAATGGCAGGATTGAGACACCTGCAGGTGCAAGTGAAATTTTAATTCTCTGAGGAACTAGAGTAATGATATTGGACATTTTAATAGAGTGGGGTGCTTCCAGATCTCAATCAGATCCAGACTGGAGGAAAAACATCCGTTTGAACTGAGATGTGGCCTGAAGTGAGGCTGTTGGAGCTGGCTGAAGATGCTGTGTCCATCACAGGACAGGTCCTGGCCTCTTCCCACATAGGCACCTGTGCTTAGACACTGGAGACAGGACCTACAGAAGATCAGTACCTAAAGGCAGAGGAGGTTAGGCAAGGATGTTTCACATAGCAGCAGACACCTACATACCTACATCTCTGCAGCTAAATTGTGCCTCCAGTATTGTAAATCAACGACGACTCTGACGTTGGCGAGGGAGAGAGAATGATGCATCTGACTCCATCATCAGAAGGCTAAGGAATTACTTTATTATACTAACTATGTACATTTCATCTAAACTGAATCTGCCATGCACTCACTCTTGCTCACAACTGCACAGAGCTGCACCCATTCCTGATTCTCTCGTGACTGTCCCGTGACAGTCCCACACACACTGATTGGCCTGACAGGCCAAGAGAACAAAACATCCTCACTTTGGGTAAACAATCTCCATATTGCATTCTACTTTAGCACAACACAGGCACAGCAAGTGAGATAAGAATGGTGCTTTCCTTCTTCTCGGCTTGTCTCACAGCTTCTCGCTGTTCAGAGGGCATGTGAATACCACACCTCCAGAGCTGTATCTATGTTCAGAGTAAGACAACTGAATTTTGGCACTGGGGTATCCAGCTCTGCACGGTCTGTCTAGGACTGCCTGCTCCCCCTGCACTCAGCAGAGATCTGAATGGAGCCCATCTTTGAGATGACCAGGCAGAACTTATTTTAGATGAGTTGCAGGCAGGGCTGTATTGAGTACAGGCTTTACTCAGTAGCCCAGGTATGTGCCCAGGAATATCTCAAAAGCTTTAGACCATACTCCCTCATTTCCAGATGTGTCTGCAAAATGGTCTGGGTCTCTGGCACACAATCTTTCCCAATTTTCTTTTGAATGCAGGTGCCTTGAATGATCTTCAGGGATTTAGATAGTACCAAATATGTATGTGCAAACCTAGACTGCCCTTATGCCTGATAGGAGCTTGGATATCCAGCACAAATGTGAGCATTGCAGACAGAAACCTGAGTTCAGCTGAATCAGTCTAGAGGAGAATTACACTCTCACTTTTTGTCTGTTTCTTAGGGACTTTTTCCTCAGTACCTGCTTTCCATGTGTCTTGGTTTGGAAAGACAGGTGCCTGCTAAGGAAGGCAGGAGCCGCCCCTGAAATGAAGAATGCAAACCTGCCCTACCCCTCCGAATTAATATGAATTTTAAATTAAGAGGCTCTCAGGCAAAAAATATGGGAGCAGGAAATAACCATTCTTTAATAGGGCAGGGAAAAAAAATAAAAGGATAAAATAAAACAATGCAATAAACTAGAACAACACTGTCAGAGTCAGAACTCAACCTGACACCCTGTGGGTCAGGGTGTTGGTAGCAGTCCAGTTGGAAAAGGGGCTGCAGTCCTCCTGGAGTGTCAGGTGTGGTTCTGTTGGAGCAGGGGGGTCCTGTAGGAAAGGGGTGTATTCTTCCTCTGCAGATCTATAGAAGTAGAAGCAGCTGCTGTTCCTCTGGGGAGTCCAGTGGAGAAGAGCTGTGCTGGTGTTTCAGAACCTCCAGATTATATCTGGGTAGAAATGCTTGGCTCCTCCCTCTGGGCGGAGCATCTCACAATGGGATGTTATAGTTATCAGTCATGTGGTGACATTCAATAGCCCCTTATCAGCAGATGTCCCCTGCCAGGGAGGAGTGATTATGATCACTTAGAGAGAGAGATGAGGAGAATTGCCCACTTGACACAAGGCAACTGCTGCCATACAGATGGCAATAGGATATGCCTTGCCTTGCAATCTGGAATGCCATGAAATGAATCTGTGCAGTGAAACTGTGGGGACCCTTGAAATCTTAGGTAAGAGAGCAAGAAGGCACACTGCAGGATTTCTGGGGCATAAATTTGTTGGAATTCAGCAGTAATTTTGTAGTAAATGAAGAGGATGATGACTGATGTTCCAATAATGGCAATGAAATCTCTGTATTGAGGCAGACCTGTGTGTTTATCTACATGTACAGACACACATATGCACACACCATACATCTGCCTTTAAGTGCAAACCAAAACCAAGGCCTATATTCCTCTAAAATTCAACAGATCTTGCTCCCAGCAAGTCCATGCTGCTGCTCAGCCACCTCAAAAGAAGCTGATGAGAGCTCTGCAGGGCTGTTACTGAGTGAAAGACCAAGTAATTTGTATTCCTTTCCTTGGTCAATAAGGAGTTGTATCTCCATTGCCCTCATAATTTTCTTACACTTAAATGTTTTTTAGAATATTTTATTCTTTCCCCTGGTTTCTTCCTTTATTTTGAGATAAAAAAACCCTACAAACTCACACATGGAAACACAAAACGTGGACTTTTATTTTTCATAAAAGAAGGGGGGGGGGAAGCACAAGGGAGAGAAAGGGGAAAGAAAAAGGACAAACAATATGCTTTTTTGTAGTCTTTTGATTAAAAGCACTGACAGCAGCTTCACCTGAGGAAAGCTGTAGTTTACAGAGCACCTGTCTAAACACCATATGTTTATAGGCTTTCTCCTTCTAAGATTCTGTATTCTTTTTAAAAGGGAGGCTTTGATTGTTTCAAACTGTTCCTACATCTCATGATACTTATTCCAGCTGGCACCATGTGAATGTCATTAAAGGTGAGGAAGGACCAAAGGATGCAAGACTATAAAACCAATCCTCTTTCTTTCAGAGAAATTGGGTGATTCATATCTCATCAATTATTCCTCTGTGAGATTTTTTGCCTGAGTAGAAGAGACCTCCTTTTTGGAACATATGGGTGAGTCAAACTGCAATAGGAATAAAGCACGTCTCTGTAATTTAGTTTCAATTGCTCATTTACATCAATAAAAAAAATACTGTAAACAATGCAGGGTTGTTTTCTTTAGCAATGCACCAGAATAGCTGTAGATGTCTGCATGAATATACAACAGGATCTGTCTGACACATCTCATTTATGTTTTTATTATTTTGCAAGGAACAATGCAAGTCTTATTACATTCTACTGCATTCACTTAATGGGGAAGAACAAAATCCCAACATCTTTCTTCCCCAGCAAAATCTGATGTGTAAGGATCTGACTGCAGACTGCAATGGGATGAGAATAAATTGCAGCACATATTACTCTCCCAAGTTTCCTGCTATATTTAACAAGTTCCATACTGACAAAAGCAAACATTAATATGGACTGACAAGCTTATGGGAAAAAAATTGTATAGCCACAAATGACATCATGGGTATCTCTGTTCTCTGCTACTCTGATAAAATTTTTCATCTGAAGTCTTTTCCTATTACCTGTGTAACAAAATGGATTCTACTCACCAAACTAATTCTGCAATAAAATCCTGGACAATAAAATAAAATATTTCTCTTCTTGTAAAGACAGTTTACTTGGCAGAGAAATGGAAGCAAAAAATAAACTTGTGACATTTTTGGAAGATTTTTTAAAACCAATGAGGATTTACTTGCTTTATTCTGAGTATGATATAAAATAATTAATAAAATTTTTAAAGAATAGACTTGTTATTACAAACCTCATAAACATACATAAAAAGTGGCTGTCCTAGTTCAGAAAACCACTCATTCAGCCCTCCATTTTGTGTTCAACTCCAGCTGGAACTGGAAGCCCAGAAGCTAATTTGAGCAGAGCAATTGTGGGGCCTCTGTTTAAGTGTGTGTTATAATCACAATTGTTACTTCCCCTATTTTTCCAATCTTCCTTTATACCAGTGAAACTGTGTTCATTCACTGAGATCTTTTCTCAAGGAGTTACACAGACCTACAACCTGGTATGTGAACAACTAAATCCTCTTTTTTTTTTTTTTTCATTTTGAACTGGGGTCTTACTCACTTTATTAGATTGCCTTCAGATCTTACACTGCAGGAGAGTAAAAGTGGCTCCCTGTCCATTTGCTTCATGCCCCTCATGGCTCTGCAGACCTGTCACATCTCCTTTAAATGAGCTCTCATAAGAAGTTTTGCTATTGCTTCTCAGTAGCAAGAGCTCTTCCATGCCTCTGATCATCTTCTCTTCCTTCCTTGATTCTTTTCCCCTTCTAATACCTTTTTACTGAGGGCAACAGAAGCTTCTCACTGCATCTGAGTTGTGGATTAATCATGAATTTGCCAAAGGAGCACTCTGAGAGTCACCAACTCATAGCATCAGGCCTTTTGAATGCCCTATTGAAATCCTCAACTTTCCAAACAATTCTCTAATGGGAGAATTTTTGATTTAGTGATGGAAGTTTTCTCACTAACTTTAATGTTTTGGCTTTTTGTGCATGAGCTTAAATTTATTTGGTTTGGGGATTAATTTCACAGGGTAGGCTGTTGGTTTTTCCCTGTCTAAATAATAATCACAGGAATAAGGGTGACCTATGCAACATATTTTATAGGGTTTGGAGAATTTTTTACTGTCCTTGAGGATATGTCAGGCTGACAACCCATCAATGGGATAACTCATCCAGTCTTCTCCCCATGCAAAATTACTTACCATCAGTCAGTTTTCTTTTTCTGAGAGGTAGTACTAAAATATCAGTAGAACTGGTCTGACAATTTCCCAATCGTTCTCAAATCTGTAAGAGCTCACAATTTCCAAATGCACTCAGGTTAAGGACAAGTTGATAAGTGCATTTGAATTCCTAGCAGTCATGTTTCTGTATTAAACTAGTGTAGTAATTTTTCAGAGGTTTTTTTTCCCCCCATTAGGAAAGAGACTGTTAGGCTAAAAAATTTGTTGTTATCTCCCTTGTCCCATTTTTTTTTTTACTTTCTTGAATTCATGCACTGAATTTTATACATTTTATGCTTTGATCCAGGTTGTAAGTTTAAAATTATATTTTTCAAGCATTCCCTACGGTCTTTTAAACTAGGAAAACAACTGTGAGATTGCTCTGTGTCCTTTAAAAGAACTTATCTCAAAATATTAACATTTTCCTAATAACATCATCTTCAGTTAATAAAAAATACTAAAGTGAGTTTGCTAAAACTGATTGTTATTTTACTTTGTTTTTTCCTTCTTCTTCAGGGTGTACTTCCTCTTTATCTATCTGCATGAAGGAAAATAATGGAAAAACAGAAGGCACAAACAGTTTTTAGGTGTAACATGCCAAATTTCCTGTTGCAAAAAGGTACATTTCATAGAGGCATAAAGATACAGAGCACAAAAGAATCACAGTGATTTATGCTATGACACCACTGGGTTGAGTTCACAACGGTGGGGCACTCATTTTTAGTTTAATTCTTGGGCAAAAGTAAGTAAAAGAGCACTTTTACCCATTTATTAGAAGAAAGAACATAATGCCATTTAATTTACACCTGCTTCTAGCAAATAAAAGCAGCTATCCTGGGAAGTTATTTTCTGTGTTTCTGAGGTGAAAACATGAGTTCTGGTTCCTGAGCTGCTTTCCCATGGCCACCACCATGGCACTGTGCTAAATGTCATTCATCACGAAGTCACTCTCCCCTTCTCTTCATCAGAAGCCAATTTTGAGCTTTTCTAGGTAATGCAGGTGTTACATTGTGCACTGTGATCACCCTTAGGTAGGGCAGTATTTGCCAATAGCTGATGTAAGAAAGTAATTTAAATAATTTTCTTTATTTGAAAGAGGAAATTGGGTATTTCCAGTAAAGTAAGGGTACTACAGACTTTGTAGTGTGACTGCTAAATTGATAGCAGGATTCTAAATATGACATTTTAAACAGCTCTGTTCAACAGCTTCATCAAAGACATGGACAGTGGGACTGAGCTCATCCTCAGCAAGGTTCCTGATGACACCAAGCTGGAATGAAATGCTGGAAGGGAAGGACCTGCCCAGGCTTGGGAAGTGTGTCCGTGTGATCCTCATGAGGTTCAACAAGGACAAGAGTAACGTCCTGTGCCTGGGTTGGGGACACACCTGGCATCAAATACCAGCTGGGGAATGGAGGAATTGAGAGCAGCCCTGCTGAGAAGGACCTGGGGCTGTGAGGGGGCAGGAGGTTGGACTTGAGCTGGCAATGAGCAGCCCAAAAAGCAAATTGTGTCCTGGGCTGTGTCAAAGGAGGCTTGGCCAGTGGGTTGGGAGGTGATTCTTCCTTGATACTCCACTCCCATGGGGCCCCAGCTGGAGCACTGGACCTGGATCTGGGACCCTCAGTGCAGGAAAAGCTGGAGTGAGTCCAGAGCATGGCCACAGAAATGGCCAGAGAGCTGGAAAACCTCTGCTGTGAAGGCAGACTGAGTGAGCTGGGGTTGTACAGCCTGGAGAAGAGAAGGTTCCAGGCAGAACTCATTGCAGCCTTTTGGTACTTAAAAAGGGGTTGTAGGAAAGATGAGGACTACCTTATTATTGGGGCCTGTTGTGATAGGGCAGAGGGCAACAGTTCTAAACTAAAAAAGGGTAGACTCAGACCAGATATGAGGAAGATACTTTTTACAATGACCATGGTGAGACACTGGCACAGATTGCCCAGAGATGTGCCCCATCCCTGGAAACATTCAAGGTCAATCCAGACAGGTCTCTGAAAACCTGATCTAGTTGCAGATGTCCCTGCTGGTTGCAGTGGGGCTTGACTAAATGACCTTTAATGTTCTGTTCCAACCCAAACTACACTGTGATTCCAGCCACATAATTAAACCCTCAGCTGACATTAGTCAGCACAACTACATTCCCTCTGGACCAGACTCTGGGTAAGAATTTAATTCTTATAAGATTTTTTTTTTACTCCATTTAATTAGACTTCTCTTTTCATCCTTCAACTTCTTTTTTTCTTCCCACTTACAAATGCTATATATAAAGAAAAACCCAACTCTCATCTATTTTCTAGCCATATTTCCAGTGTTCAGCTGGTTTTAAAGTTAAGCAAAACATGCTCAGGCAGTTGCCAGACACTACTCCCCTCCTCCCTGCCAGAGTAATGACTTTCTATTTCAGCAACTCACTCCTGATTACAAAACCAGACGGATTGCTCTCTACTACATGAGCGCACGTTTTCCTGATCAGAAAGCAGCAATCATTGAATCTATCATGTACACTGGCACCAGGGAGGGAATTGTTCTTCGTTCTGCCCAGTGAAGCATGTGGAAACACCTGCTTCCTATCCTGGAAATGTTTCCAGCTACTGCCAATGAACTTAGTGCTGAAACAGCACCGTGGAGCCAAGTTATCCTGCTTGGACACCTGTTGGAAAAGAAAGCTGCCTAGGCAACTCCAAAGCTCAGCTGGCCCCAGGGATGCCACACTTCTCTCTGCTTGTGGGGAAATTCTCTTATCAGTGAAAAAGTCTGCTGTTTGAGAAAAAGGAAGGCAGAAAGGGAAGTATTCCAGTGTCCCTGTGATATTTTATAAAAAAATCCCTTTGCCAGGATTTCTTCTCCTGGGAAGCTTCATCTTCTCCATGTTTTTCTCCTCTGGAATGTGATTTGGAGAATTGTTTACCCAGCATGTGAAGTGTTTTTAATTAATGGCCAATCACAGTCAGTTGTGTCAGGCTCTCTGAGTCTGTCACGGGTTTTTATTATCATTCTTTTCTAGCCTTCTGATGTCTCCTTTCTCTTCCTTTAGTGTAGTTTTAGTATATAACTTTCTTTTAATATAATATATACCATAAAATAATAAATCAGCCTTCTGAAACATGGAGTCAAGATTCTCATCTCTCACCTCATCCTGGGGACCCTCAAACACCACCACATTCTAGTTTATAAAAACTGCCAGTTATGGAAAACAAATATCCTTTGCTAGGCAAAGTTCAGAGAAAATACAAGCAATGAATCTGAGAATTTGTGTATTTGAAAGAAATCATGTGAACTCCATTCTTTCTGGGTGAAAGAAACCTGAGCTGCAGTCACAAAAGGGATTCAGAAATCTTTCTTAATGCAGGCTTTTGCATCTTGTGTTTTATTACACTTTAATGAACATGTTCATTATCTAGCTCAAATGAACACATCTATTTAATCACGTGAGCTCGACTCCCTACTCTGACTGAATGAGAAATGCATTGTGTTTAGAGTGTATAAGAAAAACTCACACTGAACACCTACTGTTGAGGTGATATGAGGTCATTGCCACTGCCACTTAATGTATTTTCCTCAAGAATGGATAAAAAAGAAAGACTGGTGATATTGGGCCTTGCAGAGTTTCACTAGCTCAAGCATTGACATTGAAACCAGGCAACAAATCTAACTGAATTTGTGGTCTCTTCATTTAAGTGAAATACAAAAGAAAAAAAAATCAATGTATTTAAAACTGCAAGTCAACTTTTTTTTCTTGGTAAAAATTTGAACTCATTTGCAGTGGATTGAAAGCTATATCATAAAAATAATCAGTTTATTTGTCCTTTGTTTTTATTAAAACTTCTATTTTTTTTTTTTTAGTTTTATTACTTTTTATTTGTAGTCAAATATTTTTCATTAGTTCAAAGCTGTCGTATTACTAAATTTGCAACTTTCTGTTCAATCAGTTAAATCACTTTTATTTAAAAAAATCCAAATTCAGTCTCAGGACTTCATGTTTTTTGCATGAAATCATGCAAAATACATAAATACTTTCTCCAGCTAGAGAATGCACTCTGCCTTAAAAAGTGATCTCTGGGATTTCACACATAAAGTTCTTTATTTTTATCCTAAAATAGTTCTGCTCTGAGACTGAACAATGATAATTTGGGATTCCAGGATTCAAACACCACAGGCAGGAGCTAATGTTGCTTGGGGCCACTAAATATAGGGCCACAAAATATGGGGACCAGTATACAAAGACATAAATCAGTTGTTTAGAAATATGATTTGCACAGCTGGTTATACTTAGAATTTTCTGATAAAAAATAGTGTTGGTGGTACTGTAGGACAATAGCTGTCACAGGCAACTGCAAGAAACTCAAAGCAAAGATAAAGTATCAGGAAACATTTTCTTTGTGTCTGAATACAATTAACTACTAAGTCTTCTACTAGAAGCCATATACATGTCTTGCCAAAGACAATACCGTGTTAATCACAGCATGATTGTGATAATTTTAATATTTTGATAATTTCTTACCATGTGTTTTTTTCTTGACTATTTCTCAAATAGTCCTCACAGCATGAACAGGCCAAAACAGAAGTATCTTCCACTCATTTTACAAATTACACTGTGATGTGAAACTGAATCTCATGTGTTACTCAGTATGAGGCAATAAATAGGGTTTAAGGAATGCTGAACCCATGCCTTAGTCACAGGTTCAATTGACACAAATCTTAAAGAAAAGTGCCAAATGAACTTTCAATGGCATGTGACTTTGATTAGCTATGCTGATTGCATTGATGGAGTAAAGCAAACAAAGGCAACAAAAGGGGAAAAAAACCCCCTAAAACCTACCTCCCCTTAATGAGAAAACTCACAGGTAGTAAATAAGAAACAAAGTTGTAAGAGAGGGAATTTCACCACACTTCATGAGGAACTCTATTAGAAATATCACTTCATATGAAGGGTTAATGAGAAAAGTTTAAATAAAGCCATCAAAAAGACCTGTGGATATGGCACTTGGAGACATGGTTTAGTGGTGAACATGCTGATGCTGAGTAAGCAGCTGGACTTAATTATCTTAGAGGTGTCTTCCAACCTAAATGATTCTATGGTTCTGAATACATTTAGTCTGTATATTAGGGCTTAGTTCCCAGCCATGAAAGCTATTGTGGAATAATCCCAGTAGAAATGTGATAGAAATTGTATTGCTTAAAATATTTTAAAATGAGACTGGACAGATCTGGAGGAAAACACATTGTGAAAAGTAAAGTTTCCTTTAGAGAGATACACCAGCTGATCATCAAGGTCTCTCTCCATCTCTGGCTTCTTTGATTTCCTTCCCTGGGCTGTGAAGACCCAGGCTCAGCACAGCTACTGAGCAGGTCCTTGTTATCAGCTGCTGGCAGTCAGTGCTCACTGATCCTCAGGTTCTCAGAAATGCTGAGTCTGCTATTGACTGGCCATTTCTGCTGATGGCTTGGCACCTTAGTGCCAGCCAGGTCAATAGCCAAAATGAGTCTGGCTCCACCCAGCCTTTTAATAAAATGGAATCACCAGGTTATTTCTCATTTTTCAAACTGTGAAATGCTGTGAGTGCATAGGAAACTGAAGGCTGGAGAATCCCAGAAGACAAGGGTTTAATGTGCATGGCTCAAACATCATTCCATGGTTGGCTGGATTGTTGGTAATAAGACAAGAATCATTGGTAATTACCAAAGATTGCTGGTAGTAACACTCTGTGGGAAATAACAAGACATGGCTGGAGAAGGGGCCATACAGAGGTGGGGCAACACTTTCCCAAGGCAAACACAGTCCTTGAAGTTCCTGGAGACAAGCAGACTTTCTGCAAGCACAGGAAGTGGGCATGGAATGTAGTGGGGGAGCAAGACCACCCAAGGTCCTGATTCTTCCAATCATTTCCAGAAAGTCTGAAAGAACAGATTTTGCATAACTAATTTGTATAGAAAGTGAGAAACCTATCTTCAGTGTAAGGACAGCCTCTCTATAAAAACATAATTCCATCAAGCCCAGCTGTGTGACTCAGGATCCTGGACATTCTATCACCTGGACTGAAGCTGAAAACAGGACTTGTGATCTTTTTTTCTTGCTCTCTTCTTTTTTAATTTTTATTTTTTTCCTTCCTTCCTTCCTTCCTTCCTTCCTTCCTTCCTTCCTTCCTTCCTTCCTTCCTTCCTTCCTTCCTTCCTTCCTTCCTTCCTTCCTTCCTTCCTTCCTTCCTTCCTTCCTTCCTTCCTTCCTTCCTTCCTTCCTTCCTTCCTTCCTTCCTTCCTTCCTTCCTTCCTTCCTTCCTTCCTTCCTTCCTTCCTTCCTTCCTTCCTTCCTTCCTTCCTTCCTTCCTTCCTTCCTTCCTTCCTTCCTTCCTTCCTTCCTTCCTTCCTTCCTTCCTTCCTTCCTTCCTTCCTTCCTTCCTTCCTTCCTCCCTTCCTCCCTTCCTTCCTTCCTTCCTTCTCATTCTTTCATTATTTTTTCATCATTTTTCACCTCGATCCATAATCCACTGCTATGTGCTTATATAATTTTTACCAATTTCCATGCCAAGACTGTAATTTACTCATAAAATTTGGTGACTTATTGTAAACTCTCTGACTTTTGTTGCTTCTTTTGAGTACAAGGAATCTATGAATCTTGGGTGCTCCCTTCCCCTTACAGGTTGGACTTAGCAATGATGAAGCAGAAATGAGTTCAAGTCACTGACAGCTTTTACAGATACTGGGTTCTTTGCCCTTGACATTTCAGAAAAAAAGATTGGTGAGAAGGTGCTCACAGGAAAAAAAATGAGGCTGAAAATCTGAATCTCTCAAGAGGAAGAAGGAAGAAAGTTAGTGCTGGATTGATTTAAACTTGGAATACTGAATAAGAAAAGTGAAAAAAAAAGAACACCTCTGGGATTGACTTTAGGCAGCTAAGTCAGAAAATACTGACAGTGGAGTCAATTTACATCATCTTTAATTGGCTGCTGAGAATATGTGGTGCAAGGTGAGTTTCATTGTCCTGAAAAGATTTGAAATGCAAATATTACTTGGAATTAATGATTGTTATTTGATATCTCTCATTACAGGGATCTTAAAGCATGCTCCTTAATTGTTTGCTTTAAGTATTTTTTTTTTTTTTGATACAGACAAACTTCTAATAAGAAATACTTCTTTGTGCTTTCACAGTGCATATTTGGACTGTTGTGCACGCCTTAAAGTACTGCAAGACATCAGGGTCTGATAATACAGTGCCAGAACTGCTATGGACAAGCAGGAATTTTGTTTTAATGTGGCTATTGGCCCTAACCAAACACATGGAACACAAACATGGACCATCCTTCCCAATGAATAGGGAAGGCCAGGAATGCTATGTCATCTCAAAATGGTCATCATGTAGATTAATCTTTGATAAATACTGTTTTGACCTTAACAGTTTATTTTTTACTTGATAATGCTTAATGTGCATTATCATCACTACAAGTGAGATAAAATGAGAGCTAAGGCTGAGTATGTAATACAGCCAGGTTCCTGTTATGATTCTCCTAAATATGTGCCACTCACTGGAGCTCCTCACACCATTGGAGGCCTATAACAATTTAGAAAGAGCATTGAAAGTAGGTGAAAACTGTCATTATTTTCCCAAACACACATGCACATACATTCCTGCAGTTGGCAGAAGTGCCAGTGCCGGATGGTGGATGGAACTGGGAGATGACCCCTGATGGCTGTTACAGTGTAATTAGAGTGCTTGTAATTATAACAGTAAAATTAACATTTTTGTAAAGCAGTAACATTTTGATTATGAACATGCTAAGTATTTTATTTATGTATCATTATCCCTGACCTGAAAATACTGTGCTGTAGGAGGATTGCAGATACTTTTCATTTGAAAAACCGGATACTTGTTGCCATATAATTGAGTCACATCTCTTTGAATCCCGACTTTTTTGTTGTAGAGGGATGTTTTGTATTGCTTCTATACAAAGGGTGTGTATTTGTAACTCTTGAGAATCAGTGAAGTATTTTCTGACAATGGATAAGGTTTTCAGCCAGTAAAATTTTGTGTTTAGGTGTTTCACCTACATCAATTGAACTTTAGTCACTACAGCATGGAGGGGAAGATCACAGAGTTATCAATCATATCCTGAGTTGGAAGGGATCCACAAGGGTTACTGGGTACAACTCCCCTCTCCTTACAAGGCTACCTATAAACCCCCATATGACTAAAAGAGTTGTCCAGGCACTCCTTGGACTCTTGCAGGCTTGGTGCCATGACCAGTTCCTTGGGGATCCAGTGACTGACGACTGTTCTCAGTGAAGAAACCTTTCCCAAAGTCCCTCTGAACTTCTCCTGATGCAGCTTCATCCCATTTTCTCATATCTTATCTCTGGAGAAGTTGCAGACTGTAGTGAGGGCACTCTCCCTCTCCCTCTCCCTCTCCCTCTCCCTCTCCCTCTCCCTCTCCCTCTCCCTCTCCCTCTCCCTCTCCCTCTCCTGTGAAAAAAGTCCTTTATTGTCAATGGGGAAAAAACTACCTGTCCCATCTCTCCCAGATTTCCTGGTGTTTGAGCTTACTCACCTGCTCACTCACCCTTGCTACTTTTTTGAGTTTCTCTCGGACCATCTATGCTGCGCTGACATGCACACAGCATTGATTTTTTTGATATTTTGATTTTCAAAGCCAGGGTTTTCAAAACCAGCCATGCTGGTCAGAGCTCAAAGCCAAGGCAAGCTGTGTTTTTGCTTCCAACTGGTGGTTTGAAATTGCCAAAGTAAGATCTCAGAAAACACTGCATTTGAGAAATCCTTTTTCAGTTTCTTTGCAGTAACAGCTCACAAGTGAATATAGGATGTATTCCACTTGCTAAAACGGACAAAATTTCCTTTATTCTCAGAAACTAATACAGTTGGAAAAGGAAATCAGAATTCTGCATTCTAACCAACTGAGGCTTGCAAATAAGTAACCTTACATTTAGCAGCCCACAAATCTTTGTGACTGGTGCTTCTATGCAAGATGTGTAATTATTAAGGCCTAGCTTATTAAGCACATGTGGAAATTGGCTGAATTGCTTGATTTGGTAAAAAATTACATGCTACATTTAATCAGCCCTCCTTAAAGGAACAAATGTCATTAAACACCACTTAATTAGCTGTTCCTACATCCCCACTGTGTGAAAAATTGTATCCTTGATGACTACAAAACATTTTTAAGGTCAAATGTAGTGAATAAAAATATCATTGAATGCCCTCTGGTAACAGTCTACATAAAAGTGCAGCTCATTTGCATTAATTGAAAAGATTAGTTCTGCATCACAGTTAATCAGAATCTGATGTCTGTACTGTGCACATGGAGAAGACCTTCTATAGTTAAGCTTTCCTTTTCTTGTTTTCTTCTTTTTTTTTTTTTTTGTTTAGTTGTTTGTAAGTCAGTTAACTCGTCATGGTGGATAGATATGAAAACACCTTCTTACTCTATTAATTTTGGATTCCTGCTTTCTATTACCCCAGTGCGTCACATTTGGAGAGAGGAGAAATGTACAGCAAAACAAGAATTTACCATTTTGAATAAAATAATAGTTATTTTTCTCTCTCATGCAACTAACATGATTTCTTCCTCTGGATCTGTATGAGATCAGTTATCCATCTCATTCTTTATTATTCACAAAAGCCTTTCCTGCCTATTTATCCTCTCCTTTCTTCTCCCTGCCACCATGTAATGTGCAGTGCTGTGTGCCTGAGACTCCAGCCTGTTTATTTCACCAAAATCTCGGAGTGTTATTTCTTTTAAGAAAAGGTGTGAGAAGCCAGATTTTTGGCAAGCTCCAGTAAAAGAGTCAAATAGTCTGAATTACTGATGTCATCCCCTGATGTATAAAACAAAAGAGAGAAGAAAAAGTTGAGCTACAAGGTTCAGATTTTATTTTTAGATGGGGAGTTATGGCAGGTGTTGTGGTTTCTGACAAAGATTTCATCTGCTTTCTAAGCAAACTGTGGGAGGGATGTCAGCATGATTCCTGCAAAGAACAGCAGCATGGACCCTAGCAGGCTTGCAGACAGTCAGGTTTCCTTAGCTAGTAACAATGAATTCAGTATTACCTGAAAAATGTACCGATCCAAGGTTTCACTGTGACATTTGGTTTCACAGGATGTGCTCACAAGGCCATTTTTCTTCTGGATATATTCCTGGAGACATAACCACCAGGACAGTGAGTTTGCCAGGGATGTTTAATGGAGGAATTCTCTCTGATGGCAGATGCTCAGTAGTTTTATTTCTCTCTTGAGCCAGGGGTGGATAAAAATGTGGGAACAATGGTTTTATTCCACCTTATTGCCTTATTTTTCTATTCTACAGCAACTTTCCTAAACTTTGGTATAAAACCAGAAACACCCCCCTGCAGTTTCCTTAATTTACACTTTGCAATGCCCTTAGAGTTTGGGGCATTTGAGGTTACACTGGTGTGTACGACTCAAATAATTAATGGATAGGCTGGAGCAGGTGTTCTTCCAGCCTGGATCAGCTACAGGAAGGCTCATGGCACAGCAGCTTTCCTCAGCAGGCTCTGCCTCTTCCCTTTCCACCTCTTCCCTTTACCCAATCAAGGAAACAAACCTTCTTTTTCTTCTGTTTAATCCACTGAAAGCCTTTGATATTGAACAAAAACTTGAGGTGATCATGTGGAGAGGCTGTTTCTTATTTTTGGGGAGTTCTTAGGTCTTTAAAATTGTGACGACAGAGTGGCACTCTGTATCTGGGACAACCTAGTGGTGAAAGTTTTGTTGTGATATACAGATGATATATGTCTCTCATGGGATTTTCAAAGATGGTTTTGTGTAACAGTTTCCTTTTTCTGGTTGTAAATTTCTGTGATTTCTTTGGTTTAAGGCAAAGTTAAAGGATACAGAGGAATAAACTGGAATACTCAGTTTCAAAGCCCCTGAATGACTGGAAAAGTCTTTCTAGAAAAATAGTTGATGCCTTAGGTTCAAGTGTTCAAGAGACATTTAAACAATGCTCTTAATAATGTGCTTTAACTTAGTCACAAGTATGCCCTGAAGGGGTCAGGCAGTTGGACTAGAACATCCTTCTAAGTTCCTTCTAAGTGAAATATTCTATTATTCTATTCTATTCTATTCTATTCTATTCTATTCTATTCTATTCTATTCTATTCCCCATTCTACTCCATTCCATTCTGGTGTGTGAATGGAATTACCATCTCTGGAAGAAGAACAATAACAAAAAAAGAGCAGCTACCACATGACATCCCCACCCCCAAGGAAAAAAAAAATAGACAACTACAACAAAACCAACCAAAGAACCCAATCGAATCCCCCCAAAGGAAACAAACCAAAACTCGCCACATCTTTTCCTTGTAAATTCAGAAATCATAATTAAAGAAACAAAAAAAACCCCCACCCCTCATTAACATATCAATGTTTTTGTAAATTAACCAGCTCCCAATGGAAACAAGTTTCTTTTTCAGTTACTCTCCTATTTTCTTAAAGATGCACAACTTTCTCACAAAATAAACTGCACAATGTTTTCTTCAAAGACAGAACAATGTCTAATGCTTACAGTTTTGTTGAGAACTAGAAAACGAAATTCTCTTTGGATCTAGAAGTCAAATCTTATGCTTACAATGATAAAAAGTAAATGTATTTCTGAAGTAGAGAAGTAGGAGTTGAAGGTTAAGAAAGGACTGTGAGGGAAGATTTCATATATACATGTTACATTGTAATAAATATTATAAATATACATATTTTTAACAAAGTTGAAGTATAATTTAAGAAAACACAAAATATTAATTAGTATATGGGCAGAGGTCACACTCTTCTTTCCTTTTCAGATGAGGAAGTGTCCCAGGCACATTTTTGCTAAGCAGGCAAGTTGATCCCAAATATTCTTCCTTTTCTTACAGGGCAAAGGTCTAACCCCTTAGTCCTTGTTATCTGCTGAGCTCTTCTGAAGTTAGTGAATTGCTTAAAGCAGGTCTTTGGTTCTACTCTGCTAAAATTCCCCAAAGACTGTAATAGGAATGTTTCTAACTAATTTCTCAGAAAAAAAACTAAGAACAAACTCTGTGAAGTTAAATTGTACCAGATTTCTCTTTCAGCAGCAGAAGGCCTTCAAGTGCCCCCTTGGTCTCTTCATGATGAACCTTTCAATGTAATGAAACAATACTTAAGGTCCAAATATTTTGAGGCTTGATAATGAAATTATTTGTGGTGTGAACTCTTCCTTGGATAGCTATTTTGCTTTAATGTTTCTTCTCTCTTTTCTAACAGCATCTCCTTCTTTCCAAGCATATGTAGGCATTGCAAGCTTAGTTTAGAGACTGCAAGAAAAAAATAATCTTCATGCATTAAGTCCCTCACTCTTATTTTTGCATGCTTGTATGCTATGTTTGGATTTTTACTACTATAAATATATTAAACTCGCAGATTACCTAATATGCCTGCTCTGTTGTGCTCTGTGAACCCACCATTTTATTGCACATTACCAGAGTACCGCAGAAGCATTAATTTTAATTAGTGTAAGTATAAATTAGGTAAAATGGTATAATTTATTTCATATACACACACAAGCATGTATGCACTTTGGATCTTATCCACGTGGCAATGTTTACCTGATTAAATCATTACAATTTTTATGATATTTTGGCAATTTGCTCTCCCACCTTGACTAGGAGTATTTTCATCAGCTAAGAATTTTTTGTAGCATTCATCTTCACTATTATCATCTTGTTTTAACAATATATTTCCATCCATGGCAGGTATTCAAGAGAAATATTTCCTCCTGGCCAGCCTGAAACTTTCATCACTGGGCTGTCTGTGTTTTCCCAGAATTGCCTTGTCCTGTCAGGCTCTTGTTTATTAAGAAGAACCACTCCATTACAAGGAAGCACTGTTGTAGGTACTTTATAAACACAGATAAAAAGGGTTCTACAAAGGCAGGTACAAATTTAGCAGTATCTTATCTGTGACCCTCAGCAGAGTAGTGAGTGGACACGCATTAAATATTTCCCATTCTCTTGACTTTTCATCTCTCTTCATCATGATCAAGGTACACTAAAATAACTGAAGGAAGCTCTGTGCTGAGGCTGTTACTTCTATAAAAGTTATACCACAGCCTTCACAAGAAATGTGGTAGGTCTATTCCCTTCCTAGAGATCTCTCAATCTCTTCCCATAAAGTTAACTTTATATATTTATTTTTCCTAGAAAAGGTTGGACAGAACATGCAATGTATTTAAGTTTCACATCTGTGTGGCACCATGGTCTGCAGCCAAACCTTCCACTGGTACAGCTGGATCTGTTTGCTGAAAATTCCAAGTGTCAGGTGTGGTTGAAATGATGCATTAGAGACTCAATCATGTTTTTTGTTACACTCTTCAGTCTGATTGTGCTATGCCTGGCAAACAATACAAAGGAAAAACAACATATTATATTTGGTTACTCTGTACATGAAAATGATTAAAGCGTCCATGGAGGCTCTCGATCTGTGTCTGGAAGATGTATTTGGCAACCTTGCAATCTGTCCCCAGCCAAAAGTCCAAATTTGAAAACAAATACACCAAATATATATTAACTTTTTTGACTACTTGGGTGTATGAACAGTAGGTACCAAGTTATGATTTCTTTTGGCTACACAAGCCTTTAAAGAACAGCATTTCCAAAACATTAATATTCCTGATGCATGACTCTCAAGAGGAGTAAAGCAAAACAATTCCATGAAATCCCCTTTCCAGTGAATTCCTGATCCACAATATCAGTAAGGTGGAATAATATGAACATAAATTTTGGTAAAAACCCCCACAAACAACACCTTTATATTCATCTCCTGCATGGCTGCTGAATCCATCCTCTCCCCCAGACTGTCTGCTGGTGAAGGAGGTGACCTCTACATTTACCACTGAGTGCCAGAATCAAGTATCTTTTATTTGGGCTTGACTTTAAGATTACTGGAAGTGCTTTACTTTGATTGATGCTGATGGGCTACCATGTGAACCATGGCACTGAGTAGGACTTGGAGACCTCAGAAAATACTGTTTTGTCACACCACTCCAGGACATTTTGTTTTGAAAAGAATAAAAGACACAAAATAAAGTCAAGCCTGTCTACGCCCCCAAACCCAAGAGAATGTCCTTCCATCATGTTGATCTGGCAGACCAGCAGGTATCAGCAAAACTTGTATAATTAATTTGTCCTATCATAATCAAACTAATCCTCCTTTCTAATTTTGGGGGATAGTCACTGCATGCTCATTCTGCAAAAGATCTTTTTTATGATGGCAAACAGATGATTTATCTTCCTTTTATTTTAAAGGCTGCAGTAGAATTGAAAGCTGATTTATTTTGTCTGTATTAATATGGGCAACATCACTTGGTCTAATGATTAAGTATTCATGTCTGGATAAAAATTACTTTCTTTGCTCTAGATAATAACAGATTATTTTTCATTCCTGTTATATGTGAATTATGAAAGATAGTTATTTCTTTAATCTCCAGAATATCTTGGTATGAAAGGGCTTATGCATTTAATTCATGGTTCAGGAAAGAAGTGATCTTTTAAGACAAACTAGGATGAATGTATAGTTGCTGTCAAAAATCTTTTTTGTTTTTTAAATATATTTCAGGAGAAAGAGAAAAATGTCAGGAAGACAGAACATTTATTTTGCCTCATTTTCTTAAAAGTAAAATTCAAGTGGATACACAAAAATATTTAGAAGCCATTGAAAACCCCAAAATATCCATTTTCTGCACCAGGATATTTCATCCTGCTCTGTTCAGTATCCAGCCCCTGGGCAAGGAGATGAATCTCCCTCCCCTGAGCTGCCTGGTGAGCCAGCCTTGTTGACAGGCTCTGAATTAGGCTTCAGAGAGATGGGAGCTCAATTCTACACTAAACTGTGTGAAAGCTCTGCAGCTCTGAACACTTCTTGTCCTGGCTTCAGCTGGAATAGAGTTTTAATTTTCTTCTGAATTCTGAAAACAAGCCCAACAACTGCAAGAGCAAACAAATCAGCATTGTGAGCAGCGACTGTTAAGCCAATACAGGTTTCTGTATCTGGTAAACATATGTAGAAATTTGGGTAACAACTCTCCCCTGTCATGTGGATAAATTTTCCACTGCTCCTTAAGATGAGGAGAGTTGAGCACAGTAAACAAGCTGACTATATCTTTGATTTTAAAGGAAACCAGAAGCTACTCAAGTATAGCTATCTCTGCTGTAGGCAGGTTTGTTTAATCAGGTGAATACCTGCAGCCAAGAGCTGCCTGGCTGGCTGGATGCTGTCAGCCAGTTCAATATATTGCTTTTAGAAACTGATTTTCATCAGTAACAGCTGATAAAATCTGCTTCTTCTGCATTGATTCTCTTTGTGCTTTACCTACTCACATAGCCAGGAAGAGCTACTAGATTTTGCTTACCTCAGAAATTGCACATGTTCTTTCACAGAGTACCTGCAATCTACCCACTCCAGTGCAGAATTGTATATTGTATTTATTGCATGTGCTATTGCATAAAGATGCATTTACATCATCAGTGCATGTTTGGCTAAATATCTTTCTCCAACTTATTGCCACAGCTGCCAACTAACACAGCACCATGCACATATTTTAAAGGAAAATAGAGCAGACTCATTGCACAGGCAACAACAGACACCTTAAATTCATTGCTTTTCCCTTCAAATTAGGATTTTTTTTTCCCCTTGGGCACCAGATGTAGCTAATCTTAATATGGCCTACTGCTTTTTAAATTGAAGAAAGGTCATTATGGAGTGTAAATGCTGTTGGCAACATACTGCTATATTAAACTTCCAGATGTCAGCTTTGACAGAGGAAGCCATCAACAATTCATGACATTGTAAAAACATTTTTCTTGCCGATCCATTTACGATGAAGTATTATGTTGCCCTCTTGACAAATAATGCAATAAGATGTTAAGTATAAATAAATCAAAAATACAGATGTACTTGCTTGAATTATGATGGTCACTAATGGCATTTTGGGGAGAAAAAGCAAATTCAAAGTCTGACTAATGTCTCTGGTTACTCCTGCCCTGTGTTTCTGAGGAGCTCTGCAGTCCACAACAGCAAAGTGGAGCTTCAAGGGAGCAAATGTTTGTGTTTGTTGGGTAATCCAGCTGGAAATACCCTTCCACATGTTTGTTCTTTTTTTAAAAGGGAATTATGGCATGGCAAGACCACTGACCTTCTTTTGACAATGAAATTCAGAGATTTCCCGGGGTGAGATGGGAGTGGACCAGCCAGATTCTCTAGTTCTGAAGGTACAGCATCCCACCCACCCAAATTCAGCCTGGTGCCTTAGCATGACAGCTTCTCTGAGGGAAATGTCAGTGGTGATGCTGCTCAAAACCTTATCAACCACAATTTGTTCCAAATCAGTTTTTCCCTGCCAGTTTGAAGGAGAATATATGCTAGATAAACAGATCTATCTTTGAACAAATGTAACCTTCTAAGAGGAAGCTGTTAACAGATCACCAACATTTTTCTGATGCTATTTGCTTTTAGATGGGTACCCATAATTAATATGGAGAAATCTTTTTTAAGGACTAATCGGTTCCATAAGAAATGAAAAAGTGCAGTTAGAAGATGATGAATATTTCTTCAGAAAAGGCTAAAAAGCATTTTGAGCTGTAATATTTAAACTTGGTGATTCATGATCACAGAATACTTAAACTGCATAAAATGTACTCGTCTTTTGAACTTGTTGTTTTGCTAGCATCTAAAATGATGGATTCAAACATCTTCATAATCTGCTAGTTTATTATAATCTCTGCTCAGTGTTCTGGAAGCAATATTATCCCATTGGCTTATTTATTATTGTGTGTAATGTATTAAAAAGAGGGCTTTCTATTGACCTTAATCTCTGGAAAAGTAATATATGAGAGTGAAAAAGCAATAGTTGGAATTAATTATAGATCTAGACATGATGGAGGACTCCCTGCCAGTGCATATTGGCATAGTCCCATTGAAGTCAATAGAGTAAGACCAATTTACATCAGCACAGGAGCTGATTTAACAGGCAGTGGAAGAAGATGTTCTGAGCTTTGCACAAATGCAAAGGGACAGACAGAGCACTGAAAACACCAAACTGTTTTGTATTTTGTTTGTATGTCTGCAATTAACCTTCACACCTGTTTGTACGTGCACTATAAAAGTTTGCTTTTTTTTTTCCATGTGCAGGAAAGGTGCAAAATTGCAAGGATATCAGCTGAGGGATTTTGCATGAATACAAAGCTTGTTGAAGTCCAGTCATGATGTCTCATAAGATGGTAAAGCTCTTCTTTTTGAACATCAAAGAAGTACATCAAAGTGTGCCTCCTGATGCTATGGAAGCTGGTTAAACAGATTCAACAGTTATCCTGTAATAAGCTTTGAAAAGATTTCTATGCATAAATGAGACTGAATATTTTGAATCATGGGAATCTTTCTAAAATTATGTGGAGTGAACAAATAGAAGGTCTAGTTCTTACCTCCCTCTCATTTTGCTTCAGTGTACTTGCACTGACTTCAGAGGCCATATGCTGGATTTACCTCATGTAAGGGTAACTCAAAACAGGCATTGTAAGGGCAAAGTGACAACAAGATTATTTCTGATAAATTGCAGGAGAGCAGTAAGGAATAATCAGATAATGTCTTTCAAATATTGCTAGAAATATAAGGCTGATTTTGGTTCTACTCTGTGAGTCAGAGTGACTTTTCCTCTTGCTTTACAATCTGACTTCAAGAAAACCTACTTACTGGGGAGCTTTTGGTGAGGAAGCTATTCTTATAATGCAATGATTCATGCCTCCTGTTTCATATGAAGTGTTATTTTGTGCTAAGCAAGGGTCTTACTGTGGCAGTCTGGGTGCAAAAACTACCTAAAGAAAATAGAGACCTTTTATGTAGCAATAGAAGAAGAACTTGTTCCACAGCCAAGCTTCAGACTCCTTTAATGGGAATAAAAATTTTGAAGAACACTGTGTGTTAAAAGTCAACCCTGAAAATTAGTTGTTCTTGTTTATTTTGTTCTTCTTTTCCTTCAAGCATGAATGGCACTGGCATAAGTCCAAAGACTTAATTTGCAGTTACAGGAATCACTCTATTCTTTCTTCCTGTAGCCATGTGAACACAGAGATGATGCCTGGAGTGATTGATCTCTGATTTTCCAGGCAGTTGCATAGAGCTGCCTTAGCTATATCAAAAGAGGGGGTTCAATGGGGTACAGCTATGGTGATGGTAGGAATGGTGATCTGTCTGTTATGGGACTAGGAAGGACAGACAGAAGGAAAGGCATCCATGAGGAGATGACAGAGGAGGAATGATGGACAAGTGAAGTCTCTGCCTCAGAGTGGCACAATCCCCACTGTTCCTCTGGAAACAATAAGCCAGTCTTTACAGGCAAGAAAGACAATCTAAAGCTGATCTTGCACATAATTTCATCCTTTTCAGAATGTAAAGACAAATATCACTTTTGGTTATCAAGGTCTCAGTGGCGGAAATCTGTAGTGCCGAGTTGTGCAATTATCAGAGGGCTTTGCTCCCGTGGCTTGTTTGAGTCTTCATTATGCATTGCTGAAGAAATTAGTACAATCCCACAAACATAAGACTTTTAGTAGGCAGAACCTAAATTCTGGAATAATCATATTAATGAAAAATATAACACATGGCAGGACGGGACAGGGAGACAGTACAAAAGGAAATGTATCCATGTGGGTGCATAGAGTAATCCATAAAATAACCCTCCATTAGTCTGAAAAAACCTGCTGGGATCCCCAGATTTCAGTTGGCTGAAGACATGCCCTTGCTAGTTTGCATCCATAAGGATCACCACATGTACAGCCTTTCTGCCATTTTGCATTTCTCTGATGATCCCCAGCAATACATCAGGAAAATACCGTTCCTCTAACAATGTATTGCTGTGTTATGCTGTTAAATGACCTTGCTTGGTGACACTCTCAAGTAATACATCTTCAGACAGATTAACTGCAGCAGTGGCCTCTCTGTCTGTCACATGTAAGGGAGTATGGGGAGTAAAAGATGCAATGTCAGGGGGTAGAGAGGAACATGAGGCTGAGCATGTGCCAGTCTCTCTGGGACAGAAAGGATGCAAACCAGGAAATACACAGGAAGTCACTGAAAGGACAAATTTAATGGGCTTGCCAAAAAGCATCTAGGCACAGGCTTTAGCAAAGTCAACGGCAAGGAGTGCCATGAGAAAATTCAGAGCATATTAGAAAGATGGCTGTGAAGAATATTCCATGGGGATGTAAAACATTGGCTTCTCTTAAGACCAAGATAATGCATTCAAGCTGGAGCCCAGGAGACCCAGTGTCACATCTGGCTGAGATAAAATGAGTTTGGCATAGCAAATCCATTCCTCTGGTGAGTTTGTCTCCATCAGCTGCTCCATAGTGCAGTAGTTCAGGGCAATTAGAAAGTTGTGCTCAGGATCAAAAGGAAACTCCCAGTTGCTGAGTTTCTGAACTTTAGCAAACTTGTGGGGGAAACTCAGTGAACTTCCAATGAGGAGGATCCTCCAGAAGAAGGTGCATAAAAAACACAGAGAGATTCTCCTTTTTTCCTTTTCCCTGAAAGTAAACAAAACAAATTCAGGGAGAGGAGGCAATTCAATATAAAAGCATATCCTTTTTTAAAAATTGCTCAAAGAATGTGTTCCAGTGAAACCTGGATAACTCACCATAGTAATTCGTTGCTGCAGGAGGGTGGTGTGTCAAAACCACTGGGCAGCTTTGTAGGTTTAAGTATAGACCTGGATCGTGCCATAAACACAATAACAGTGGTACAACTACAAGAGAACAAATATAAGAGCTATGCAATCTATTTTTAAGGAATAGCATGACCTGCTGAGGTTAGGCAAAATTGTCCTGCAACATCTTACACCACACAGTCAGACTCAGTGCAATAATTTTGCTTCTCTGAAGCAGCTGTACTGAAAACTTAAAAGACAGCTACTTGTCCCAGCTAGTCCATTGATCTCTGTCTACATGACAATTTCTTTGTGCTTACAAATAAATCCAGGGAATCTGCAAAAACTGCCTAAAGTGCAAACTGAGCAATGCTAAGCTTAAAGAATCAGGCTTTCATTATCTGTTTTCACTCCACATATAATAAACTGAGGCAACATGACTAATAAATAATAAATGGCTAATTCTTAGATCTTATGTAGCACCTCTTACAGAGCAGTTTTTAACACTCTGAACAGAATAAATAAATTAATTCTTGTAGTATGCCATTGGGACAGATATGTTTGGCTGTACACATTTCACAGCTTGCTAAATTATTTTGTGCCTTTCTAATTAGTGTAGTCCATAGTGAGCACAGCCACGGAGCAATCCTCTGCAGTTTTACACACCCTGTGAGCTCTGTGTCCCTGCTGAGCACACAGTCCAAGAATAAGGCAAATGATAGGAATTGTGTACAGGCAGGTGGGAAAAACAACAAAGAATTGGGAGGTGGGGGGGATTTCTGCGCTTGAATTGTCTAAATAATTCCACATTTTCTGTAGGAATGTAGAATTTATGGTTGTGGTTTTCAACAGCACTCAGCAACACAGTATTTCATAGTATATCAAGAGTATTTTTATTTCCAGTTGAAATCACTATATATTTAAATTATTTATATTTTCCCCACAAAACTCTGAAGTAAGGGAAGGATTTTTTTTCTTCAAAAGGAAGTTGTGGAAACTCCTGGAAAAAAAGATTCATTCCTTTCACCTTCGCTTTTGATAGGCTGTGACCTGAGGTGAAGGGTAATCTGCCAGTAGGTATCAAGGTTCATAAACTCCTGTGGTACAACTTTCCATCCTCCAAAACACAAACAAGCAAAAATTGGGGCTGCAGGAGATATAACCTATCCAGTGATCTTTTCAGCTGACACTAATGAGTCCAGGGGGAATGTGTACAAATCCAAAAAGAGCTGCATTTTTGTTGTAAATCCTTCCCTCCAGCTGAAACTTTTCAGAACCATCCCCCCCCCCTTTTTTTTTCCCCAAGTAATTTTCTTGTAGTTTTTCCTGAAAAGACAACTTTCCATCATACACATATCAGTGAGTTATCCATTGATGAAACCCCTTTGCTTTATTTGAAAGGCTGCAAAATACTGTAGTGGAACATAGGGTGCTGAGCACTTGAAAATCTAGCCCTGACTACTTTGCTGCAGGTCACATAACAAGATTCTGTCACATGTGTAACTTTGAGACAAAAGGTAAATTAATAGAGACAGTTTGTTGCTTATGTTCTGTGAAGCTGGAACAGAGCAAACTCCACAGCACAGCAGGACACATTTGTAAAGATGAAGAACAGGGGACATTTATTCTAAATCTGCACTTGCTATAATAAATTGTCATTGTTTGTGTAATTTAGAAAATGCTAATGAGAAGTTCAGTGAGTTCAGTGAAGCAAGTTAGAAAGGTTCCTTAAAAGTATTTTCTATTGCTATAACCAGCAAAAAGAAAGACGCTAGAAAGCTTTGCAGTCTTAAGACCCTTCTCCAACCTCATTTCTCCATTTCAGGTTAAAAACCAGCCTGTAATCTTGTAGATGTGTTAGTGCTTTCTTTCTTCTGCTGGAATTTATTATTTGTATCAGCCTTATTGGAATTTTTTCCCGTTTTTCATGAGGTCATTTCAGTAGTGACCATAAATCTATAAATATTTTTGCAAATAATTTGCAAAATGCAAATACATATTGAAAAAAATAAACACCAATGACTAGGAGTCAAAAGCCACTTCAATAGCCCAGGAACCAAGAAAATTAATAAATCTGGTCTAATCTCTTTTCAGGAAAGATTTTGAATGCATAACTTTTCTCATCTGTCTAAATGCAATTTTACTGAATCAGACAAAGGTCACCCACAGAGAATTAAGCAGCTATTTTCATAGTGTAAAATCAGGCAGTTTATACTCAGGTCAAATTTTATGCACACTGTTTAGTAGTTCTCCACTGCTCAAAATGTGAAGTGGCTCTAATTAAGGATGCAAGTAAAATCTACCCAATTGCTTCCATATTAATAAATGAAAATGCAAATAAATCTGAAATAAAACTGTATTTTTATATATATATATAAATCCATTATTGTAATACTGAATCTCAGCTGTACATTGCATTCTTATTTGTTGTCTTATAAATCACGGTATTATTAAATGCCTGTAGTTTTGTTCATCTGAAATGCTGCAGTTAGGGTGGAGATTGTCTTCCATATTGTTAAGTTATTGAATATTGTGCTCACACAGGCATCTGTAATAATTTGAGATATTTAGAGGTACAGTCCCTCTGCCTTGTCCAGAAGAGCCAAAACCTCCCAACAGTTCCTCTCTGTGAGCCTCCTACTTCTACATCCCAGGGTGTTTGACATGGTGCTGGATGGTGACACGTTTAAAAGCCAACGAGGTGGTCAGATAGCCAGAAAGAAACCCAAACCCCCTTCTATGTCTCTCAGATCAGAGGTAAAAGTCAGTTCTGGAAGCTGATTTTTCATACCTTGGGGGCCTTGCCCAGAGCCCTCTGAGCTGCCCTCTGGAAGCATTTGTCTCTGACCACACAAGGCTGTCTGAGACACTGTCCTGAATTGCCAAGTAAATTGCATTCCATTTGCCATCTGTATGGCAGTTGTCTTCTCTTAAGTGGGCAGTTTTCCTTATCTCTTCCACACCCATTCCTCCCTCCGGGGAGACATCTGCTGAGAACAGGCTACTGAGTGTCACTGCATGACTGATAAGGATGATAGCAGTGACTGATAAGGACTATAACATCCCACTGTGAGATGCTCTGCCCAGAGGGAGGAGCCAAGCATTCCTACCCAGATATAATCTGGAGACTGGAATACCAGCATGGTTTATCCACTGGATTTCCCAGAGGAACAGCTGACTCTTCCACTGGATCTTCAGAGGAAGACTAAACCTTTCTACAGGATCCCTGATCCAGCAGAACCACCCCTGACACTCCAGGAGGGCTGCAGCCACAATTCCAATTGGACTCCTACCAACACCCTGACCAACAGGGTTGTGTCCTGACTCTATCAGTGTTGTTTTAGTTTACTGCATTGTTTATTTTATCTTTTTATTTTCTTCTTCCCTATTAAAGAACTGTTATTTCTGCTCCCATATTCTTTGCCTGAGAGCCCCTTAATTTAAAATTTATAGCAATTTGGAGGGAGGGGGTTTACATTTTTCATTTCAGGGGAGGCTCCTGCCTTCCTTAGTAGACACCTGTCCTTCAAAACCAAGACACCAAGAGTATTTGTCCACTCTTTCAGTATGGAAATAGTTTTCTTCCCTTCCAACTGGTTTTAAAGGAAAACTGTCTTGTTTTGCCTGTAAGCAGCACAGCTTTAGCACATTACTCACGCCTGCTACATTCAGATTCTCACAACGCACCCTCCACTGCCTTTGTGCTTTCTGGCAGACATATTCACACCTGGGGTGGATATTTCAGCTCTCCTTAAAATTTGTAGTGCATAAAATAAGTGAGAGAGAAAATCAGGTTTTATATAACTCACCACATTTCAGGGGTTGCACTGCTGTCTATCCTGTCTGAGTAAATCCTCTCTCTTTGCTTCAAGAGTGAGCCAGGAAGGGAGTCCACCAGTGGAGGAATGCTCTGTGGAAGGAAACCTCTGGTGGAGCAAAGCATTAGATAAATTGAAACAACTAATGGGCATGACAAAGCATAGTTTTTCATACGTCACACTATTTCCTTTGGCAATTATTTCTCAAAAAATAATAAAAAAACGTTTCATAAAACAGACAAGACTTGTATTTATAATTATGTACAGAAATCCAACCCAATGAACTCTCTTAGGCACATTCAGGAGGAAGGGAACAGTTACCATAAGCTTAAACCTTGTTTGCAGCAGAGAGGGGAGAAATTACAGAAGAAGAAGAGAAGAGAAGAGAAGAGAAGAGAAGAGAAGAGAAGAGAAGAGAAGAGAAGAGAAGAGAAGAGAAGAGAAGAGAAGAGAAGAGAAGAGAAGAGAAGAGAAGAGAAGAGAAGAGAAGAGAAGAGAAGAGAAGAGAAGAGAAGAGAAGAGAAGAGAAGAGAAGAGAAGAGAAGAGAAAAAGGAAGGAAGGAAGGAAGGAAGGAAGGAAGGAAGGAAGGAAGGAAGGAAGGAAGGAAGGAAGGAAGGAAGGAAGGAAGGAAGGAAGGAAGGAAGGAAGGAAGGAAGGAAGGAAGGAAGGAAGGAAGGAAGGAAGGAAGGAAGGAAGGAAGGAAGGAAGGAAGGAAGGAAGGAAGGAAGGAAGGAAGGAAGGAAGGAAGGAAGGAAGGAAGGAAGGAAGGAAGGAAGGAAGGAAGGAAGGAAGGAAGGAAGGAAGGAAGGAAGGAAGGAAGGAAGGAAGGAAGGAAGGAAGGAAGGAAGGAAGCTTTTTTTCTTTAATTTAAAATAGAAGGAAATTAAATTTTTATATGATATTTCATGCGGTATGATCTAGAGAGGAATTTGATCTTTCATCAAGGTATCCCCTGAGAGTTGGGACAAAAGTAGAGACTATAGATCATCTGTTCTTGTCTTCTAATGTTGTGCAAAAATATTGTACAAAGCTCTTAAGCTGACACTAAAGTTCCTATTAGAGAGGGGAGCAGGTAGAGAAAGATGCTGGAACAAAACTTCAGCTGTGCTGAGACAGTGAAGGAAGGCACTGCTGGCACAGTCAAACAACAAAAGGTCAGTTCAGCTGCAGTTTGCCTCTTGTGACCAGGAACACATTAACATTTAAAATAGTGCAAGAAAACTGCTGCAGGAAAGAGAAAGTACTTGGCTGGCCTAGCTGATTGCCACTGGTCTAATTAGTTAGTTACATAAACAGGCTGTCTGTTTCTTATCTACCTTAATATCTTTTCTTCTCTTTATATTAAAAAAAAAAAGGCAAAACCAAAACAAAAGCATAGCCACTAACAACAGTAAAAAAAAGGAACAAAAATACTGGCTGCCTAATTCACATTTGTTCAAAGGAAAAAATATGTTTAATTGAGGATTGGAAGATTCAGTACAATTGTTAAGAGTCCTGTTTGCTTGGGATGTGGGGCGGTATTTGTTTTTTTGGGAGGTTGTTTTTTGGGAGAGTTGTTTTTTACTTGTTTTTTGTTTGTTTGTTTTAATAAGCAACCACTTCAAATTTAACTTTTAATTAAGACCTGGCAGAACCCTTCATAGGATCATAGAATTCTGTGTTGGAAGGAATCTTAAAAATCATCTCATTCCAACCTCTGCCATGGGCAGGGACACCTTCCACCAGCCCAGGTTTCTCAGGTCTCCATCCAACCTGGCCTTGAGCTCTTCCAGGGATGCAGCACCCACAGCTCCTCTGGGACACCTGTTCCAGCACCTCACTATCCTCTGATTAAAACTTCTTAACATGTAATCCAGTGTCTCCTCTTTTAGCTTAAAACTGTCTCCCCTTCTATCACCACCTGCCAGTGCAAGAAGTCTCTCTGTCTCTTTTTTTCAAAGCCCCTTTCAAGTACTGTGAGGCTGCAATGAGACCTCCTCACTTATGTAATGTTGTTCAGGGCTGCTGAGGGGCACCCTCTGTGCTGGTGGTGGCATGGACAGATGTGGTGGTTTGATTCTGTTGTGTTTTTTACACACAATTGCTCTGAAAATATGAAACTAAAGCAATCAGAAGAGATGCAGCCAACCACGCCGTAACACAGAATATGGATATTTTTTTCATATACAAAGTGCCTGGTGCAGTATTTTCTCATCTAATGTTTCCTCAGCATTGCCTGTTCTTTCTTTAGGTTCTTTTTTGTCTTTAATAGCTCAGCTATTATCTTTTCAGATGTGGCCCATTAATTCCTCTGTATGAATTCATGCACAGTCAGCTCTCCTGTGCTAATGACCAGAGGGGAATAATGGGTAATGCCCACAGAGAAGGATATGTATTGTTTTAGCTGCTTCTTGATTTATTTTAATCTCTCTGTTCATTTCTGCTTTTTCATTTTTTATAGAATCTCAGAAAATAAACCATTTCAGAAGCCATCCAAGATAATGGTCCATTTCTGACCATGTGAAAACATGGGTATTCTGGGAAGTGGGAGAGGAGAGGGTGAGAATGGAAAAAAAGATGATGGAAGAATACTTATCTAATGCATTTATAATACCAGAACAAGGAATGCCCCAAGAGATCATCAGTAAACACATTAAAAACTAGAAAAAATAAAGTAATTTTGTGTATACCAGGCTTTAATGGCAGAACTTAGAAGGAATGGGTATTATGGGCTGTGAAAGAGCATGAATTGACAAAATCAAACAAAACAAGGAGATTCATTTATCTAACACTACTAAAATACTGCTGAAACTTTCAGCTCAAGAAACCCCTAAACTACTGCTTATCAGAAACTGTCATAACTAAATCTTATCCTGTCATATCTAAATCCTTATACCCACTATCAAACATCAGCTAACACTCACTATCAGACAGGTCAATCCTTGGTCTATCCAGTTATCCTCTTGTGATGCTGCTTCCTTAGCAGGTCAAACCAATGACCTGCAGAGTACTGACCCTAAAATAAACTGGTCCATGAGCAAGCCAGAAAAAGACAAGATAAACCTCAAATATTTAGCAAAGTATTAAATTAAGCAATTACTTTAATAAGACACTATTAAAATAATTAAGAAATCATTAATTTTTTTCCTTCACATTTAATAGATTTTAAAGGGTGAGGTTTGTGTTGTTCTGATTCAAATTCTTTTCTCTAAACAACATGGAAACATTTTTCTCATTTTCATCCACGCATTGCTGAAGAGTGTTACTATCCATTATTCAGGTTCTACACCTGGATTGTGCTGCAGGCCATCTGGGAAGGCAAAATGCTCTGTATACAGCTTGCATACAGCTTGCAAAATGTTTTAACATCCTCAAGGTA
Source organism: Fringilla coelebs (assembly GCF_963513975.1). Taxonomy (NCBI): domain Eukaryota; kingdom Metazoa; phylum Chordata; class Aves; order Passeriformes; family Fringillidae; genus Fringilla; species Fringilla coelebs. Next base: position 7,163,211 of record NC_140028.1, on the reverse strand, counting down.
AATTAATGAATACAGAGAATGTCATATATTCAGCCTTCACATTTTTGAGTTTCTGACTCAGTCATCATATTTATAAATAAATGTCACAAATGACCATTTCAGAACAGAAGGTAAAGTTGAAAATTTCTACTAGCTTCCTTCTCAGACAACACATAGACTGCCACAGACTGCTGACAATCAAGGCTGTGCCTTTTTTTTTTTTTTTCACCGCATCAAAACATTGTTTTGTGCTTGTAATGCTGGCAAAGTTTGTGTAGTGAAAGCCATGAAATTGTTAGACCAGTGGGGGAGGCTGCTGACAGCAAAGGTCCAGCTGCCTTTGCGAGAGACCTATCAGGTTATTTTCTCTTTGGAAAAGCACAGATTCAGATCTTACGTATTTTCCTTTTATAGTTTCAGCCATCATAGTAATTTTCAGTTCTAACAGCTAACACAACTGCAACAGTTCAGTATAACTTTTAAGAAGCATATTTGCACAGGGCTTTAGGGGTGACTTCACTGACTTCAAAACTCTTCTCAGCATACAATTTTTTCAGGTTGTCATGAACTTAAGAGGATTCTTTCTTCATAATTTCCACATGCCTGGACTACTGTTTTATATGTAGCTGTCAAAACACATCAGGACCCAAGGTTTCTGTATGATACATTTTTTTCATGGACAAGCTTTTAGCCAAATTAGTCCACTGAAGGTAAAAATATTTTAGGTTTTAATCTGTCTTGAGTAATATTGATACAAACAAAGTAAACTAGAGAGCTTTTGCTTATTTGTGTTTTTTTGGTTGTTTTTTAGGGGGGTTGTTTTTTGCATGTATGTGTGATTTTATGTTTTTCTTACTAATTAAATCTGCAAATCAGTCTAATCTTTAAGCTGATTAAAGAAGAGAGTGGTAAGAAAAACAAAGTAAGCATTCAGCAAGATCTTTTCTTCAGGGAATATTGCTTATAGCAGGGAAGCAAAGGAATCCTGTTTACATTTCAGACCAGCTAAACATGAGATAAAACTTGCCCTTCCCAAAGTTCTTGTCTCTTTATTTCACCAGTACAGCCAACAAAGGAAAGGTGGTGTTGGAAAAGCATCTTCTGTGTCCTGTCAGAGAAGCATTCCCTTCAGAGGAAGGAGACAGATTTCCAGAGTTCAGCCACTAAGCTATCCCCAATTATAATCAGCTCCTTGACATCCTGATCAGTGCTGTGCCTTTACACACGTGTGTCTGGAGTGTGGAGCTGAATTTTTTCTCTCCAAATTCAGTTCAGATGAAACCTAGCCCAGCAGTATCTGCTCACCTGGATGAAGTACCCCTTGTGATTGCCTATGTGCATCTGAGTTTCACTTCATCCAGACACAGTCAGTGTAATGTGTGAGGTCTTAGGATGTGCCTCAGCTGCTCAATGCACTTCACAGAACCACAGAATTCAAACTGGTTTGGGTCAGAAGGGACCTTATTGATCATCTCATTCCAAACCCCTGTGATGAGCAGGGACACCTCCTACCAGACCAGGTTGTTCAGAGCCCCATCCAGCCTGGCCTTGAGCACCTCCAAGGATGGGAATTGTCACGGTGTAACCCCAGCCAGCAGCCAAGCCCCAGGCAGCCCCCACCTGCTCCCCCACCACGGGATCTGGGAGAGAATCTGAAGGGTAAAGATGGAAAACTCATGGGCTCAGACAAAGACAGTTAAATAGGGAAAGCAAAATCCAAGCACACAACCAAATTAAAAGAAGTCATTAATTTCCTGCTTCCCATGTTCAGCCACTTCCCAGGAGAGCAGGGCCACATCATGTGTAATGGGGACTTAGGAAGAAGAACAACAACACTCTGAATGTCTCCCCTTCCTCTTCCCCCTTTCATGTGCAGAGTTTGGGTCACTGTGCTGGCTGTGTCTCCTCCCACCCTCCCCTGCACCCCCAGTTTCCTCCCCAGAGTGGCCATACAAAAAGCAGAAAAGGCCTTGGCTCTGTGTGGGCCCTGCTCAGCAATAACAAAAGTATCTCTGTATTATCAACACCAATCCAAAACACAGCCCCATACCAGCCACCATGAAGAAAATTGACTCCACCCCAGCCAAAACCAGCACCTTACACTCTATTCCATGCCATTTGCATCATGTCAGGTCCCACACTATTCAATAGAATCCCAATTACCATCACCCCCTTCACACAGCTTCTCTGGACAACTTCTTCCAATGCCTCACAACACTCCCACTAAAGAGTTTGTTCCTAATATCTAAGTCAAATCTCCCCTTTTTCAGTTTAAGGCCATGCTTACTTGTCCTCTCACTATACAGCCTTGTCAAATGTCTTTCAACTTTTTTTTGTATTTGCCTAATTCTGGGGTTTTAGCATTATTTTAACTGTTCTCAAATATAGAATAATATAATAATTGAATTTGTAGATGGGAAAAGACCTCGATGATCACCAAGTTAAGCCTTTCAACCCAGCACTCCCAGTTCCACCACTAATCCACGTCCCCAGGTGCCACATCTACATTTATTTTAAATACCTCTAGGAATGGTGATTACACCATTGCCCTGGACAGCCATTCCAGTCCCTGATCATCCTTTCAGTGAAGAAATCGTAATAATAATAATAATAATGATAATGATATTATTAATAATAATAATAATAATAATAATGTAAACTTCTTCTAGTTCAACTTAGGACCATTTCTTGATCTCTCACTTTTTCCTGGGAAAAGAGACCAACATGCACCTGAACACAATCTCTTCTCAGGTAGTTGTGGGGAGGAATGAAGTTCCCTCTGAGCTTCCTTTTATCCAGGCTAAAACCACCCAGCTCCCTCAGCTCCTGCTTAAAATTAAACTAGACTGAATCTTATTTTATTTTTCTCCATTTTCTATGTTCTGGGCCTTTAGGTTTTTACATTGAAATTTGAGCAGACTCCATACTGCTCCCAGGGCTGGTAGTGGAGTTTTATGTTAAAACTTTACTTCTGTAATCATCTGCAAGTCACAGGGTAATTCTTAGTGGATCTTTTTCTCTTTAATATCTCCATTAAAATTCAAAGAGCTGAAGGGATTAAGTATAGCTTCATGTCATTAATAATCAACCCTATTCTTTTTTCTATAAAAAATATCTACATCATAAAAATGGGAGAGCAGATAACTATTTATCAAAAAGATAATAGGGGCCAGAAAGAACACACTGAGTTCCAGTGACAAAGCAAATAATTCTGCTTAAATAATTTTCATTCATGAAGAAATGAGCTTTGGGAACGTTTGACAAAATCATGTATCTTCATTCAATTTCAAATTTGTTGAGTCTCTTAATTGCAGGTTGAGAGGAGCACAAACTGTACTGATGTCTAACTAGAGTCAGACATAATTAGCATTCAAAATCACTGCTTAAGGAGACTGTCATGTATTTACAGGAATTGTTTATTTGTATTTCTCTACCACATTCTTTATGGGCTGCTGTGATGTGGTGACTTTCAGCTGTTATTGCTTTCACTGACTTAGGGGCTATATTGGCATATGGAAATACAAACCCTTTTAAATCCACTTTTATTCAAAGAAAAAGAAAAAAAAACCTGGAAAAAAAAACCTAGTAAGGGAGACAGGAAATTCTCCAGATATTAGAAGCCACAACTTACTGGAAAATATACTTTAGTAAAATACAAATTAGGAGGCTGAATATGGGGTGAATCAATAGAATTAGTTGATTTGTAGTGGAATCCTTCTGGCTATTGTAAGGTTTTAAAAGTCAACAATACTTGAAAGAGCCTCCAAAGAAGTTCTACATGTGCACATGCTTAGTGCCTAAAAAGTGAATCTGCTTCCTAAAAACCCTTCTCTAAATGGGCAGACTGAGCTTATTAGGATGTCTAGTTTGACTGAATTTGTTCTGCTCAGCTTTTTTTAAATGCCTCAACAAGGAATCACCTGAGAATGTTGCTCAGATTTCAGATGTTGAGTTCTTTTAAAAATTGCACGCATAAGATTTTTGATACATCTGATTTAAATTTTGAAACTGGAGGAGAGACAGAGTAAAGTGAAATAAAACAGCACAGCTTGCTCCTTGAAGCTGGCTTGCAATTCTGTGACATGGTTTATGCCTCAGCTATTTATACCCCAGAGAAGTTTGCTCTTAAGAGAAGGAGCTATGGAAGGAAAAAGGCGTTTGGACACAGCAATGTTGAAGAGTGTGGAAAAACTGGGAGATGAAGCCTTGAAGCCCACAAAAAGCACTCATAGGATCAGAATCACAGAGTATCTCAAGCTGGGGGGGACTCAAAAGGACAAAAATGTGACTTCCTGCTCCTTGCAGGACTGCCTAAAACCAAATCAGATGATAAGAGCGTGGCTCAGAAAATGTTTCTTTCCCTCTATGATGCAGTGTGGATCATGATCCAATATTCAGTTTAACTGGTTTGCAGTAAGTGTCTGTATCCAAGCTAACAAATCCTGTAGCTTGGTTCTGGCCCTTCTGGGAAATCTCTGAGAGCTGAGTACATCTTTATGTATAATATTTGGGATTATCCTCAAGAAGGTTGTAGGATTGCTGAGAAAAATGGGACTAGACTGAGAAGTGTTGAGTATATTTCTGCACATCTTTCTGCCTTCAGTACTCCCAACTACAAAGCCTACAGGAAGGGAGAAAAGAATTAAGAAGAGAATGAAACTAATAAAATTGGTTAGGGGAAAAGGCAGGAAATTTTCAAATTCATGCATAGAAAAAGAACTAATGAATGATATGCAGTCAAAGAAACTGGGTTAAAGAAAGTCTAATATGAGCAAGCTAAGGAGAGAAGAAAATGTGATTACCCAAAAGAAGAAAAGTGGAAAATGCATGCTGTGAGTCAGGGAGGCATACACACAGAAGGGTTGGATAAAGACCCACATTCAGAGACAGCCACACACACCACCTTGAGGGGGCATGTTATCTGCAGAAAGAGACTAAAACACCTCAAAGATATGGGAAGAAAAGTCCCTGCCCCTTTCCATCCCAGGAAACTTGGAAAACAAAGACCTGAAAAATGCTAAATAGATGATGGTGAGTGAAAGTCAGAAGTATAGCCAGGCTTAGGAAACATGTTTATACCATTTGACATTAGTATCATGCAAGTGTCTATGGAAGTGATAGAGAACACCTGTATAACCCCATAAAATGCCTTCTTCAGGCTAGTCACTGTCCCACCTGGTATGTTTTTATCTAATTCCAGAGCTGGTTGTGGCAAGTACAGCTTTATATTTCTAATATACAATATGCTACTGGGAAATAAAGCAGCCATTGCTTAGATGCATGGCTGCAGATGGCAGAAGTTTCAGTGCCATCCTTTAAATTACTGTAAAAACACAGGGAACTAACTGTGGTACAAATAAATGCTAGCACAGAGGGCCTCATGAGGCTCTGGGGATCAGTAGCAGATTTTTAACCTCTGGGTAACATAGTTCAATACCAGTTCAAGGGAGTAATAGCAAAGGAAAATAGCTCTGTGCCCTGCATGACTGAAATTGGTGGTTTCAGCCCACATCCCTGCAGAGGTGTTGCCATGGTCAGGAAACATCCACATTACAGCTGAACTGTCACAGGAATGTGTTACCCATATGCTTTGGAAATGAAAACCTCAGAGCTTTATGCAGGGGGTTGTGGCAGTGGTGGCTGAGTCCTCAGGGCCAGATTCTGACATATCTGTGTTTTGAATTCCACACACTGGAAAAGCATGACCTGCTCGTGTGACTGAGGTCAAAAAACACATGCAGAAGAGTTATTTATTCCCCCCCTGAAGTGAGAAATCTTCACAGTACAATTTATTACTATCTTAATGAAACCAGTCCCAATTGCTATTAGGTGGAAGTGAAAGATGCATTATGCTAATTTTATAATTGAAGGACTTTTTTTTTTCTTTTTCTTTTTTTTTTCTTTTTTTTCTCTATGGATTTTTAGGATTTGCACAGTCTGACTGCAACATTCTTACATCTGGTGAAATGGTTGGATGGGTAGCAACTCAACACATTGAAGACATATGTGGTACTGTAGGCACCCCAGGTATCTGTACCCTAGAGAGTTTTAAACTGAAATAGGATCCAACATGCCAGAGAAAGCTGAAGGCAGCATTGGCTGGTGAAGGTTGTTGGAGATTCACAATGAACAGAGGAAGTGTTAGTCTCCTGGCAGACTCTTTATTGTGTACCTTTCCCATGATTTGGTTTTGAAGGTCCCAACTAAAAAATAAAACAAAAAAATAATAAAAAAGGTTTAAAAAAAAGAGGACGAGGATAGTTCTGTCACCAAATTCTACTTGTCTGACTGCTTGAGAGAAGAGGCAAATCTGTGATTGCACTGTGCATATATTTACATTACATATCCTCTGCTAACATTCCCCATCTGAATGATTTAGTGGATTTAGTGTAATCACTCTATGTAACAAGAAAAAAGGAATTTGATAATGTTTTATTTGCACTGCAGAGCTGCCCTTAGACAGAAAAACAAACCCATATCTTGGCTGTTCTCTTGAATTACTGAAGAGATAAAATTTTATAGAATAAAAGGAGGACATGTGGAAGAAATTTATCTCACAGCCATTGAATTTGGGAACAAAGGAGAAAATCCTGCTGGAAGTAACATATCAGCAAAACTATCAGTCAGCAAACAAAAAGGAACTTTCTTTAATAAGTTCAGACTTCTGTCATAATTATGGACAGAAAGGAGTAATGACTGAGGAAAAAATACTAACATATCCTTAGTGGACTACTGAGAGGATTCCTGTATCTTGATGCCCCAGATCCTCCTCAGAATACCTTATGCTTCTATTTCTTCTTTCACAAGAGATGCCAAGTACCTATATTTGCTGTTACCTTTTTCCATAACTGCTTCTCAAAATGCAATTGAATGCAGCTTCAGCCATGAGGGGCTGGTGAGCCACCCTGCACACTCCTTGGAACCAAGCCTCTTGGTGCTCCTTGTGGTTTCCCAGGGTCTTCCTAGGAGGTTATGAGAAGGTGGCATAAAATCTGACTTTGTACATTCCTTGCAGGCCTGTGTAGTTAGCAGAGATTTGTAGTCATTCTCTGAACAATGAACAGGTTTTGTATCTGCTTGGGAGCACTCTTGAAGTTCTCTTTGTTTTTTCTAAAGTGGGCAAAGGTAATGAACCAAGTCAAGACAATCACCAAACTGCATACTTAAAGTATGAAGTATTTTCCTTTTGATTTTGTTCTTAACACAATGCACTTTAATTTTTTTGAGCATTTATTTCTATGTTTTTAGAAATTAATTAAGAGACTCTATTGATTTCTTTCAATGTCTTTCACAGTTCTACAACAAAGCAGATTGATCCATGCAGCTTTTCACTTTTCCAAGTCAGTGCTGTATGCTTGGGGTACCTGGTGATTACGGCAGGCAATGATTGCTATAAAATGACAACACTGCCTTGTTTGAATTTCTCATGGTTTATCAATGTTTTCACGACAATATTTAATGTAAGCAAATACCTTCTCCAGAATGTTGAGCACTGAATGAAAGAAAAATCATCACTGCTAGGCAGTTCACAAATGCTGCATGATAACAGCAAAGAAGTGACTTGATTTTAATTTTTGGTTGCTCTAGTATACCAGTATACTAGAGGATATTTTTAGTATATTGCATTTATACAAGCTAAAATTTTCAGAGCCAGAACATGCAAACAGATGTTTCAGTGACAGATTTTAGAAGCAACGAGCAACTTTGCAAAGAATACCACAGTCTCATTTGTTCACTGACATGACACACTTCCTCTGTTCAGAGTTTAAAGAGATTAATTCCATTAAAAAAAAAACAAAAACAAAAACAAAAAACAAACAACCAATTAAAAACAAACAACAAAACTGTTTCAGGTTTAATTGTTCTTCTGAGAGTTAAAAAAAAACAGGGGAAAGGGGAGGACAGGGATATGTAAAAGAATATGGGCTGACTTTATTCATATTCAGAAAGAAAAGATCAAAAAACAGAGAAAAAGGAAAAGTTACAAAACAAGAAAAAAGTTTGGGAAATTTTGGAACTTGCATGAAAAGCACGAGGAAGAAGCAGTAAAGCAAGAAGCAGATTTCTTGTAGCTGATTTCTTTGTAGGGATTTCTTGTAGCTGATTTCTCTCCTCTGTCTGAGCCAATCTTGTTTGCATATGACCTGCAAACCTCTGTAAAGAGAAAAATCATATAAATGGCAGAAAACCTACTACAGCAAGAAAAAAATTAAATGAGGAGAGAAAACACCCACATCACTATATTTCTGAAGTCTCTCATTTGAAAGCCAGAAAGCTTTTTTAAAGTGCTACTTTATGCTAGAATTTGTGCAGTGAACCTATGTGAAAATGGGAGAGCTCAATATAAAAGCTTTCACCAAACTGATAAAAAACTATGATCATTTCTTTAGAAGCCAGCCTGGGTTTCTGAGTAGCAACTGCCATATGCTGCAGACACTTCTCTACAATTCAAGATGTACACATAGAGCATGGTTGAAAAGAAAATCATCTGGCACAAATGCCAGCACTCCCTTGTGACAAAATATAGAGAGGGGAAGACACTTGTGCTGCATCAGAATGACTGATGCACCAAGTAAGCTTACAAAGGAGGAGAAATAAATATGACAGTGGCAGTGAGATTATTATGATTAAATGAACAACTTCTTGGTTTGCCCTTTGTGTTGATGGATGGATAAAAGAGCTTCTGCTTTCCTCTGCAATGTTGGAGTGCTTTTGTCACACTGCTTCTTACATGTCCTCCGAAAGCTTAGACCTCCCTTTGTGTAGATAATTGTTCTCTCATTCAACAGGGCTGTTCATGGGCAGGAATCAGTGCATTCTGGTGCAGTAACAGCATTAGCAGCTTGGGTTTTGAACTTTTTGGACACTTTTGTTACAAGTGCTGACTCTGGGTGTCTGTAAATGCAGCGCAGAGAAAGTCTGATTCTGTTCTAAGGTCAAGGAGAAAATGAAGGCACTTCAGGGTCTCTCCACTTGAGGTGACAATGCAAGCAGCAGGCCTGGATGTATTTTGCAGCAGTTCACTATCTGATTTCTCATGTTTTAGTATTTATTTGGATTAGATTTTTCTCTCAGAAAGATTCAAATTCACTGGTGAGACTTACTCCCTGGAGGGGTAAGCACCATCACAAATTCTTTTTTGTTTTTTACTCCCGGTTCAGATATCAGTGACTACAAATCCAGATACACACACACACACAAAGTATGGTGGTAGAATGATGTTCATTTTCATAATACATTCCTGCTATTTGATATTTGAAGGCATTTTGAACTCAAGAGCATGATGAAGCTGTCTGAACCTAAACATTTATTGTTGTTGGAAATGTCTGTGCCATCCTGCATGACGTCTAACAGCTGATCTTGCATCACACAGGTTTCATGCTGGTGTGTGTTGTGTCCTCCAGCACACACAGAACTCTGGGATCATATAGGACATCTAGTATGGAATAACAGGAATTATGTATAGGGAGGCAAATAATGACCAATTTCCAGCTAGGCTGAATCCCACAATCATAGAATTGTTAAGGCTGGAAAAGACTTTGAGATGATCCAGTCCAGCCACCAACCCAGCACCACCTCCCTGTTTGTCACTGGACCATGTCCCCCAGTGCTGTGTACACACATTTTTAGCCCATCCAGGGATGGTGACTCCACCACTTCCCTGGGCAGTTGGTTCCAATGCTTCAACCCTTTCTCTTGCAACTTCTCTACTTCCCCTGGTGCAATTTTCCTCTTGTTCTGTCTCTTGATTATAGCCCTCTCTGCTTTGAAGAGGGTCAGGGGAATCTGTGCAATAGAATATATATCACTCACTGTGTTGCAGGCTCAGGCTAGAAAAGGTTTGAAGGTTTTTTAATTTAAAGGTGTTATGAAGAATTCTACATTTCATGCTAGACACCAAGAAACCCAGGGGTAATTTTCAACTTTTCAACTGGACACACAGAATGAGACTAGGAACAATTTTAATGCAGATGCTCTACAGGCATAATGTTTTATTATTCTGAAACTGGAATAAAACTAGCAAGAGTTTTTTTTTTCTGGATGAAAACAGAGCCATTGATGGCAATGAAGAGATATTGAACTAGTTCCTGTGTGCTCTTTGCAATTTGTAGCACTTAGGAAGCCTTAAAAGAAATTTGACAGTGACAAATAGACATTTCTAAAATGTCAAGTAATTCTAAACATGAATTTTCATCTATTTATAGACTTACTCTGATATCTCAAATGTTACACAGCTTCCTGTAGACAGTATTTAGCTTTCTATTAGGAATTTTCAGAATCTTAAGTACATTGATATATTCATGAAGATAATGCTCTTGCAACACATTTCACAAATAAATTATATAAAATTAATGCTTGGTAAATTTTCTGAGTGCATTTTTCATACATTAAACCACTTTGTAGTGGAACTGCTCCCTACAAAAGAAAGTTGCCACTTCTCTGAAAAATTCTGAAATCCCATTGTCACATAAGGATTAATTGGTGACACTAATGAAATAAATAGATTTCCTTTAATATTAGTTGGATGGCCAAAAAATAAATGCAATGCACTACCATAGTGGAAATTCAAAGTTAGCAAGTAAAAATCTTTTATTTCTTCTCAGTTTCCTCTAATTCTAGCAACACTAAAAATTTCTGGCTTGTCAATTTTAGAAGGAAAAAAAACCCCACAAAACTGTTTACCTATATATAGGATAGGTCTTTTGAGCTGGAGTAAATGAAAACCTTTTCTTTTGTACTCTAGCATACTTTAGACCTTTCATATCTCCATATTTATGGTCCTCCTAACTCTGTGGAAAACAGAAAGCTCCAAATTTTTTGTTTCTTTGGCCAACAAAATCAGTTTTTAAGTGGCTGTGCTCTGTTCTTTATATCTTGTTTCAGCCTGCCATAGAGATTTTTTACACTAAAATGGCACAAACCCCTTTGCTATATATGTTCAATGTTCCAAAAAATGGAAAGGGGAATTAAGACTTAAAAAATGACATAACTTGAAATTACCTGAAACACCATAAAATTTTGATTGTACCAAACCTTAACAAAGCAGCTTGTCCTAATTATACAGTTTTGAAACATGACACAAAGGCAGTAGTGTGTCCTCATTGGGTCCATCTCTGCCAGTGTTTTTATGACTTTCTGCATTAAAATTTCTAAATGGATAAATGCACCGATTTGTTTACAGGTCTCAGATAGGAGAAAAAAAGTTACAAAACAAAACAGAGCAAAAAAACAAACAAAATAAACTAAGAAAGAGAACAACTCTTAGAATATTGTCCTTCATCTTTGTTGAGCTGGAAAATATCTATAAATTGCCTTCATGATACTATAATAAATGGTTTCTATCATTTGGGGACAAGCAAACCCACAGATTTCCAGGACCTGACGTGTAAGAATCTTGAACTGTCTCCATATCCAGGTTCTGCAGGATCCTTCAGAATCTCTTCTTCTGGAACTTAATAAACAATGATTTGTAAAATGTAATTTGTCTACAAAAGGCTCTGAGTGTTTTTCCATTTTTTTCCTGTTGTGCTATATTCAATGGTCCTTTGACAAGTCAGGTTTCTTCTAGAAAGAGGAAATGATCCACACTCAGCAGTGCTGGGAGCCAGATCCTGCTTCCACAGTTCTTTCCCCTGCAGGCCACAGAGACACAGAAATCAGCAGGGTCAGCACCCTTTGCTCTGCACAGAGCTGCATCTTCCCTTTTCCTCAGGTGGGCACAGCAAGCCTTGAAAATGCAGGGTAAATCACAGGAGTGGGTTCCCATGAATAGCTCCTGAAAAATTATTTTCTTCTTCTTTGGTGGAATGGGCAGCTTGATTTCTGAAACTCAATGAGTTTTCTGAAATTGAGCTTTGTAATCTGCACACTATCTTATTTGGATATATCAAAACACACTTAGTCCTTTAAGTGGATCCTGTTTAAACATCCTACTAGCTTTTTTTAGGACTATTACTTCTCCTCCAGCACAAACACTGAGTCTGACAGAATATCAAATTTTTCTGCCTGTTAATTTATTGATACTGGTTTGATTCACCTTACTTTGGGAATTATCTGTGTATTAATGCATTCTGTTCACCCAAATTCATTCCTGATATAGCTACATTTATGTCACAGGCCATTAAGTTTCACATTCTAGCCCTAGTCTCATTCATCTAGACTGTCAGTGCTATCCTGTAAAGAGATTTTTTTTACAGAATTGCCTTTTGAAAGAGCAACTTCCCTTAGCATCTTAACGTAGTTTATCTTTTCAGTGCATTGTCTGTCCTGGCTTTACTTGAACAGGGTCAAATCATGGTTGTGCTTAACTTTGATTCCTCTTTCTCCACCTAAAAAGTACCCTGTTAGGAACTTTGATTACTGGTACCTAATCTATGTAAATTCAAAAACTATAATTCATGTAATTGACTGGTTAATCTTACCACTGCAAAGTATTTGCTAATGTATTTGGGTTAATATTACCTGTTCATGTGGTAGCTTGAATCCTGAAATTGTTAAACTTCAGTGCTTTTTCAAATGGAGTCTTATGCTAAAGTTGAATATAAATAAATGCTCACTCAGTACAAACAAGTCCTGCTTGTGGTAAAATAAACAGAGATTGTGTCAACAGCTTCCCAGGAATAGAGCTGAGAGTGCTTCCTTCTGCACTAAGATACCTGTAGTGATGAAGAATAGATGCAAAAAAAGTGCAACAACTAGAAAAATAAAAAAGAGTGAAGAAGGATAAGTAAAGAAAAATACGAATTCCTTGCTGTGAGGTAAGAATCAAAAGGCTGTTCACATTTCCATCATGTGCATTAATATCAGATTTGCAGGCATTTGGGGCTTTCTTAAATGCAACTGCAGCAAGTTAAATATTAAAATCAGAAATGAGGAGAAATAATAGAAATAACAGAATTTACAAATGACAAGCAAACAAAAATAAAATGGACATCATAACAAAAAGTAAACAACCCTATCCCTATCTAAGGTGATAACACATCTCCAGTCAATGAACACTGCCCTACCAAGAGGAATGATTCCCTTAAAAAAGCACCCAAAACCAACTTATTTCCTGTGGGAAATTTGGAGAAATGCTGGTGTGAAAACTGAGATCGGTATTCAGATGATTCCAGCAAATGAAAAGGGTGCATTTGGAACACCATCAGATCAGGAGTCACTCTGCCAGCAGCTGGTTGATTGCCTCATTTTGTGGCTGGAATGCAGCTGCTTGAGGCTCTGTTGATGCCACATCCATTCAATGCACATTTCCCATTGGCACATGGAATTTCAAACTCCATTTTCATTACCACTCATGTTTTCCTGGAAGGACCATTTCAAAATGAAAACGGAACAGGAAGAAAAGTTTTCTCTAAAGGACAGTGGCCATCAAAATGACCAAAATCATGTTATGCTAAAGGAAGAACTAAATAGAACCAGCAAAGATTATATACATGTTAAAATCTGTTTGGAGGTGAGATGGCGTCATACAAGTTCCAAAGAAAAACAAAAAGTTGTGGAAAGACGTTGAAAGTAGAAAAGAAATGTTAAGTTTTACATCAGTTTAGTGAGGAAACAAATATAGGAGTGTTGACCTTAATGATGCATTTGGACATTTTACAGCATTCATGGAAAAGGTTACTAAAGCTGCAATTTTCCTTCCTTGGATGATTTGCTTTGTAGAATAAAGTAGTGCCTAAATGCCAGAAGTGAGATCAAAATTTTTCAGTGTTGAATGTCATAAAATAAAAGAAATGTTATAAAGCCAACCCTCCTCATAAAAACCATAGAAGAAATAGTGAAAATGTTATGGAACAGTTTTCCTAAATGAGAATTTTTCTTGAGCAAAAAAACTACAGAAAATTTTCTAATATACCTCAGTGAAAGGGTAGGAATTTCACTGGAGCTTTTTGTTTTCTTTCATTAATGTTTCTGCAAGCTTTATCTGATATACTACTGATCATGCAAACCCCTGACAATTATTTTGGAGCAGGTCTGGGAACCTTGAAAGTTTCATAAAAAATTATTTAGGAGTGTTTTATTAGTTATATTAGTTTGTAAGTCTTTAACAGGCCTTAATTGTTGTGGTAATTCAGAGAATAAATACAAGACAGAGCAAATACCACAGAAAACTGTTACTATACTTTGCCATATTATAAACTCATAGAGCATCTCAGCAAACTCAACAACAAGAAAGCTGCAAAAGTGATGAAAAAAATTTATGTAGGATGGAGTATTTTATGAAACTCATTTGCATAAGTTATCACCATGTGCTGGCCTTATGTTTTCCACTGATGTATGAATGTTCAACGTAAACACAATTCTGAATTAAACTGGATTTTAATATTGCTAATTTTATATTTTATATTGCTAATTTCGTTCGATAGTCGTAAGGGTTGGCAACATGTTTGACCACACTGGAAGAGAAAGTGATGCAGCTGTCAGCCTTGGTTGGAGTCTTTTTTGGCTTATTATTCCCAGGAACCAGATCTGTGCAATTTCTCTTCATTCCGAGGGATATTTCTCTACAAATTTCAAAACAGTACCACATTTCCTTCTGTTCATGATAAATAAAAGGGTACAGGTCAAAAAGCAGACATTTTACTGTAATGCTGCCATCCTTCTGCTACCCAGGTTTAAATAACATATGCATCTCCCTTACATGAGACATCAGACAAATCACACAGAGGATACAGCGCCCCATGATGAGCTGGCCCTCACTGACTTTAGAGTGGAGACAGAAGCAGCAGCTTGAATCCAGCACCTGTGTTTAGCAACTGAAGTTTGACCTCTGGGGTTTTTTTGGTTGAATTCCCAGCTGCTGTTCAGTAATCTCACAACAGCAATATCAAAGAAGTCAGCTTTGGAAAGAAAGCAGATTTAGTTGCTATATTCTGTTCTCCTGTGCCCTTGGGACCAGAGCATCACATAAATGGCATGTTAAGCTATGTCTTAAAAGTGACCCAGAATGCAATCTGGCAGAAAAAGAAAAAGCATCCTTGTAAAATAGAAGAGAAACTTGGTACTGCAGGTCAGATTAAATAAGAGGAACTCCAAGGATTTGCTTGCAGTCTGTCTTTTTAGGCAGTAGCACAGGAAGAGGTACATTAAGGTCTGAAATTTGCATGAAATGTAGGGATGGGCTGGACTTCAGTTTGTTACTATTGGCTATTTCTTTTTGGCTTGCTGACTAGGAGCAGCTACTGGGTTTAATTTAAATTTCCTACTTTATTTTTGGCAAGAATTCTTACATCTCTGAATGGATTTTTTTTTCAAGATTTTGATGTATTTATTGTAAATAGAGAACAATAATAGATAATAATAATTGTCAGCTGAAAAGATACAGTGGTGCCAGCTGGCTTCCTCTGACTTGGTGACCTTTTGGTATTAGTACCACCCACTGCTGTGAGTTAGGTTAAACCTCTTCAGCTGGGTTGCAACAATAGCAGAAATATTTGCTGTACCCCCATCTTGCCATCTCAGAGCTACCAATAAACCTCTTCATGCAGTGGGAGGGAGCTTATTCAATGGATTTCAAAAGAGCTCCCTGCTTGCATAAGGTTTGCTCTGGTGGAAAAGACTGTTGGAGGATTACCTTGAGAAGGGCAATGGCTTCATTGAGACACACCAGTGATTTTGCTGCTTTGTGAATCAAGTTGTGCCTATAATTGACACCCATTTTTTTCTTTACTTTCCCCCTGAAAATCTATTTTTTCACAATTCTGGGTCTCAAACTATGTTTACAATCAAGGGTAAGTAAAATATTCTTAATACATCACCAGGTTTTGGCAGCATATGCCTTTAAATGAATAAGAAATGAGAACAAACTCAGAGCAAAAAATCTTATAGCATAGCTGAATATTGAAAGCTTTTAGCTCTGGACAAAAAAAAAGTAACATTTTATTGTCTCTTGATAGGTGACTCAAGGATGCTGAGTTATAATTAATGTTTTAAAAGTCTGAGGTGGAAACAAGGTGTGGGCCATCAGTGTTGTGTATAGAGCATAATGCATTTTCAGGAGAAAAATGTGTCCCATTTATATAGAGATCCTGTGGTTTAAAGTTTCCTTTATCAGAGTAATGCTATGGAAGAGACAGAAGTGTCTGATTTTTAAAGAGTACAGCTTGTCTTTTCAGTGCCTGTAGCTTTTATGCCACAACATGGGGAAACTTCTGTTCATGATTTCAGGACTTAAATATTACAAATGTGTTCAATCACAATTCAAATGAGTTCCATCTTAGAACAAATAATTTAGAGTTTGGAAATAAAAAAGATCACATATTTACCTGATTCTTGTAGTAGAAGACTTTAGTTCCTAAGGCTGACTGTCAATACACCCACTTGTGCCCGACATCATGTATCCCACTTAACACATGTAATACAATTAATCTTACTTAATCCCACTTAGGTGTCTTTTTCTCACATGCTGGTGCTTCATGGCAATTCAGTGGTGTTTTACTCTATGCTGCTTGGCATTTCTGTGTGAAACATGCTATGGGAGAGGTGTTTCTGAAGTCTCTGTTAGAGTTTGAAGAGGCTGGAACCATAGCTGCCAAGGTTAATAACCACTTACTGCAATTGTCAGGCTGCCAGCAGACAGAAACTGCAAGGTTACCTGGGCCAGGACCAAGTGGAGATCAAGAACTCCCTCCCTGAAGTGCATGGTGTACTGACAGACTGGATGGGAGGGATCCAACTTCAGATTGTAGGGGTGGGGTTTAGTTTAGGACATCTAAAATCCATCCAGCTCACCCTGAAATATATGTTTGAGCCATTCTGGTGTTTCTCTTCATATTACATTCACCTCTTCCTCTGTATAAAAGGCCATTTAAAGGCTATTCAGAGGCAAGAAGTTCTTGCTTCTTGTAACCATCAGAATTTCTACAATTTTGAATGTTATGTAAACAAGCCATAATGGGTTTTTCCTCAACCAGGTGTTAGCTTCCAGCAAGGAGAAAAAAAATGGTATTCCAGCACAATCAAGCTTCTTGTTCTTGCAACCTGTGCTGCATCATTATCCTCCCATTAATTTCAAACTAATAGTGCTTACTTTGGATAATGGTGACTGGGGGGAAAGACACGTAACTAATTAAAACTAACCACACTAAATGCCAACTTCTCTCAAAAACTCTTTATTCCAAATGTTTGGACAAAATTAGTGAGTGACAATGACTAAAGGAGGACTTTTTGTTTAGCTTATTTCTGGATGGAGAGAAAATGACTGAGTTTCCCTAGAAGTTTACCTAGTAAATTGGAACAAGTGGGCAGTAAGTAGATAAAAGTGCTTTGGCTCTTGGGTTAATTTAAAGCAATGGATGTGTTCCTGCCTTTGAAAAATGCACCCATGTATTCCAAGTGTTTTGCCTGCCATTGTAACACCACCTAAAGCAAATGATCTCAAAGTATGGTAAAAATTAAGCTTCAAATATTTCTCCAAAGTGTTGTTACTTGAGAAGAATGTTATGACTTGAGGGAATGAAGAGCTTGGTCTTAATTGCACTCTCTAACTTTGCACTTTTTAAGGGTGCCAGACTCAAGAGCAAGATGACTCCAGACAAGGCTGGGAAGTCCCTGCTAGCACACAGAGTCTGACACCAAGGGATGGTGACCTGGGCTGTCTGAACATTTGGGACACATCAAGAGCTATGAACATACCCTGCTCTGGACACTGACCTCACACAAACCCATGAACTCTTCACATTTACTTCTGTGCTGCCCTGAAACATGAGCCACTCAGGCATGGCAAACCCTGCCTTATTCTTGCCTTTATCCAGTGCCTGGATCTGAGCTTGCAATGCAGGTGATACTTGAGGCACAATTTGACATGAGGAGTACATGGGATATATCTGGAACTCTCTGGCTGGCTGGCCATGAAAGTCTTTTTTCCTCTACGGTGGCTGCTGAACTTCCTTAGTCTCCAGAAAGGGGCAAAAAACTGTGTTCTGGAAAGGGTCCTCAACTTGTTCTAACTTCTGTACCATGTGAGGTGTTTTTGACCAGGCTGCCATGGGCAGGAAATATTCTAGGGACTGTTGATAGCAACCTAATTACCATTGAGATCTATCTCTTTCTATCAGACTTGAATAACACTAAATATTGCACTCAGACATGAGTGCTATGGGGGCTCAGAAGACAGAAAGTCCAAAAAAAAAAAATGAACGAATCTCTCTTTCTTAGGAAAGAAAATTAATTAAATATTTCATAAACTGTATACTATTACACATTTTTTTCCACTAACCAAATCTGCAGTTGCTCCACTGATCTCATGAAAAACAAGTAGAGTAATATAAAATGTAAATTAAAGGGAGCCTATTAAAGAAATTGAGCTCCCTAAATGTTAATTGCAACAAAAAAGAAAATTAAAAGTTTAACAAGAGGGCAATAAAAGAAGGAATTTGAATATTCTAAGTGTGTTCAGATATAACACTTAATTGGTGCTGAGCAAGTTTAAGTTAAGCAGCTAACAAGATAAACACTTCTGATGACAGAAAATTAATGTTGTGTCACAGTAAAAGACTATTTGATATTTTATACTTTATTCATGTTATATGACAATTTAATTAAACATTCAAGTAAACCGGTCAAATAATCTCCTAGTGAAACAAACCAAGAATGATCAGCTCTCTTTTCCATAAAGGATCAATGCAGTATGACACCTGATTTATGATATATGAGTGTGTGGTCTTAAATTTTATGTAAAAATTAATGAAACAAAATAGATTTCTAAGGGCTGTTTTTTAACCATCACGCCCACATGGTAAGTCAATTGCTGGAAATAAGCTGCAACAGAGAAACTGCCATGCTCCTTGTGATAGGATTACTCTGTAATTTACTAAAAGCATGTTGCTAAATCTCTATGGAAGGGGGAAAGAAAGGCTTTCTGTCCAGATCTTTTTGTTAGGAGTAATTTTGGAACGTTTTGAGTGATACCTTAATGTTTTGCAATCTGTTGTCTTTTACTAGAGATAAAAGGAAAAAAACTGCCAAGACATGCCATGTGACTCTGAGCCGGTTTATTTGAATCAGTATAAACATTCTCTCTACTGAATTCTATTAAAATATTAATAATATTTTTTTTAAAAACACTGTTTATTTGTGTTTCCTGTTTTTAAAGTTTCAATTAAGTGTTTTTTTCTCTTGTAAATTGTGCACAATTCCAGGGTGGGGCTCACTGACATGACTTGATAGAACACACATGCATGTATTTTATACATGTTTTATTCACCTGTGGCTGTGGTTTGACAGCAGTTCTGAACAGCTTAATCTGCTGCTGAGACAGACCAGGCTTCACATGAAGAGCACCCCTGGGAGTTTATGTATATTTTCTCCCAGGTAAAGGTGAGGAAGGGCAAGCAGGAAGATTGCCTGGCCCAAGCTCAGAATGGGTCAATGGCAGAAGTGTGTCTCCTTTATGGATGCCTTTCTTGGATGAGTCCCTCAAGAAGGCTCTAAAAGTGTCTGCATGAGGGAAGCAGATAATTTGCAAGACTGAAGGGTCTTTCAAATATTTGGAAGGCTGTTCTACAACTAGACATGTCTAATTTTACATCCCCAATGTTTTTTCTTGGTGGCCTACATCTGGATTTTGATTTTTTAATGTAGAACAGGAGCAAATATTTTAGTGACAGTAACATTTGAAATCTCCACTTCCTCTAGCAAAACCAGGTATGGGTATGGTTGCAAATTATTTTACAAAGTACTACAATTCATAATGTGCTTTTTTATTTATTAAGAAAATAAAGATTTTTCTTCCAACAAAATGTACTGATATTTAAAAATGTTTAAAGAACATTAAAAATGTCTAAATACAAATTTATTTCTCTGTCAAGTGGTAATAAAAAACTTTTTGCTTGCATGATTCAGGAACAGAGATCTCTATTAAAAAGCATAGATAGTTCTCCAAGATTGACAGCAACAACTAAATGAATTTACAGTGTAGAATACACATATGTGTGCATTAGTTTATCTGCAACTTTTTCACCTTGTGTCATTTTAACAACCTCCCACAACTTTATTTTTTTCCTTATTTCACATTAAAAGTCCTTCAAAGGCTTCCCAAATTTTCTGTTGATGACAAGCTTCCTTTTCCTTAATCAAACACTGAAAATACATTTACCCAATGGCCAGTGGACCTTGGCTGGACACCAGAAGTCCACCCAGCTGCTCTCTCACCCTTCCCATCAACAGGACAGAGGTAAAAAAATAAGATGGAAAGCTCATAGGTTGAGAAAAAGGGAAGAATTTTATTATTTTGTAAATTTAAAGTAATGTGATAGAGATTAAGTGATAGAGAAGGTCATATTAAATTTTTAAAATTACAGAATTTCCATATAATACAGTCTTTGAAGAACATTAATCTAAAGGAAGCTGCATATCAAGGTATGAAATATTTTACTTTTTAAATCCTTTCTTTTGGATGAAGGCTGAAACAAATTACTAGTTATACCTGAAAAGTATTTAAAAGGGTGAAGACATGAATATATGATGATGATGAATTGTTTCCTGAAATAAATACCCTAGTAGTTTGCAGGAAAGGAGACCAGTAGCAGAGATATCCTTGGTCAGCAAGCATAAGAGATCACAGAATTAAACTGCAAAATAAAATCCTGAAGAAAATGTAGAGTGTCTTTCATCCCACAAAGTGTTTTCAGGAAACCCTAGGCAGATACAGCAGGATTGGTGAATGTTTACAGCAAGGGTGTCACTGATGGGTCAACAAGGAGTGATGGAATAGTCAGATCTGCTGGCTGAGAGATGCACTTCAGACCTAGAAGTCCATGTGAAGCTACGTCCCATCAGGTGGATGAAAAACACCTGAGGCTGCAAAGCAATGATGGTGAAGGAGCAGTGAGCTATAAAAAGAAAGTAATTTCCTCTGTTGGCAGGAAAACATAAGAAAAAAAGAAATTGTGCATGTAAGTAACCTTTCCTCTTTGATTATCTCAGATTATTGTTGCACGTCTTACTTTATGCAGGATGCCAAGAGAATTGGCAGCTACACATTTAAATACTGAAGTATTTAACTAAGCAGTGACTCACCCAAAGACTGCTAAACATAAGGAGTAGGTACAGCAGGGACTGTAAACCTTCAAAGGCAGCAGAGGTCTCTTTCTGAAGAGTAAAGATTAAAAGCAGAACTGAGGAAGTAACTTGTAAGAAATATTTTCTGAAGAACATTCTCCTTCATTCTTCTGGCCAAAAGGCAATTAACAAATATTCTAGGTCTCTTGTTAGTTCTCCAGCAAGGATATTGTCCTTGGTTCATCTATAGCTGGTGAATAGTTAGTCAGAGCTCTCCAATTCTGCTGTCTTTGCTGCAGAAACTTGGATGTTGGATGATACTTTCCTCATTTCCTGCTTTAAATGGCAGTCCAGATCAGTGAGAAATCACTTTTTTTTTTTTTCAATCTCATTTTCCACAGCTTTAATATCTGAAATTCAATTGCTTATTGCGTTAGGCAGGACTCTGGGAAGATTTTGGTCAGTTTTTTAGGACTATCTGAACTTTAATCAGTTTCTCTACTTTGGAGCACAGTCTCGAGCATACTTTGACATTCAGAGCTGGTTCCAAAGTGTTCCAGTATGAATGGTAAGGCAATCTGTTGCTGTGAAGAAACTACAGCTCCCTCTGTCAGAAATGCATAGGTCAAGCAGCAGGCTCAGAGAGGACATTTGGAAATGGGGTCAGAGAAAGGAAAAACTCCTTTGCATGAAGTCAGCACATTTCTGCAGGGAGCAAAGACTTGTATCAACCTCCCAGCCCAGAGAAGAGCTGTTCTATCCCCCTACTTATCCAAGCATGGACTGATCAGTACAGCAGAAAGAGAAGGCAGAGGTTTTGAACACCTTCATCCAAAACTATCACATAAGAAAGATAAACAAACTGTGTACCTGTCTGAGCCAAGGAGGCACAGAGTTTTTACCTTGATTTCTGTGCAATGTGAAGAGGCACAGGTAACTGCATATTCAGGATCCAGTGTGGAATGAGAGACTTTTTCACTGTCTTAAATATAGAAGAAAATTATATGTGGACTGGAACAAAATTTCTCACTTCTTACACCGTTTTCTTAACCACCAAGTCCCACATCTGAAAATGGAAGGTTTGGATTTGATTTGATAGTACCCTCCCCACCTTCAGGCACATGGTCCAAAGATTAAGCTGCAATTCTCTGAAAAGGGAAACACCATAAAGGCAATAAGACTTGGGTCTGAAAAGGGTGAATGTCCGGGTCGGCTGTTGTCTGTCTCTGCCCAGACAGGCGCAGGATGGTTCGTTCAGATCGGGCTTCAAAGGACGAGGCTGGACTCTCTGATTTTTGGTCTTCAAGGTTGTTTATTATTTCTTATCTACAAAGTTTTCTCTCTGCCCAGCCGGGATCTGACCAGCAAGGCAGCCAAAGGCACTCTGACCGCCCACGGGGCAGTCGTGTCTTTTTATAGTAAAACCTACATAAATCATATTTACCTTTTACCCCCAATACCTTTCACCCTTGTTGGCAAGTGTACCTTCACCAAAAACCTATCCATAAGTGCCTACATCACACAGAAAATGGATGACAAGAAGAAGAAAGAAGAACCACAAAATAGGCCTGAATTCCTCCATCTTGTCTCCATAACCCCCCTGTACCAAAACCTTAAAACCTGTGTTTCACCTTGCAAATATACTGTTTTTACACCATTCAAACCCCAGTGATTCTCATATCCTCACATGCAGGTGGCACATCCCTAGAAGGATCAAAGTCAAGCCACCAAGTGCTTTTGGCAACATTCCAAGACCTCTCAGCCCCCCAGGGGTTCTCTCAGTAGCTCTGCACATCCGGAGCGATGCGCTGAGTTCCCACAGGTGTACGTAATTTTTCCATCCATTGATGAAGAAGTTCATTCTATCTTCACTACCTGAAAGTGAGGATGTACACATGTAACCCAGACTTGAAGTTCATGGATAGGTAAAACTGTGTTCTTTTTAGTGTGAATTGCCACTGTTTTATTCAAAATGTATTCATTTTGTCACACTAGTTGAAGGCAGGTATTTGATAACCTGACTATTTTGGTTCACCTTCCTACAAAGCTGAGTCTGTGAGTCCCTGGCTCTCTTCAGGCCAGACCAAGCACCAGGCTGCCTTACTGCCTGAGGTTTTATAATCAATGGGAAATTTGCCACTGACTTCAAAGCCAATATATTGGAGCTCTGTTTCTGCATGCTATAATCACTCCCCCTAACTCTGATGTCTTAGAAGGTAAATAGATGTAAAAAGGAATAAAAAAGATTAAAAATATCTATATTTTTTCCTTAGGTAGTTCTAAATTGTTACACTCAATGGCACTACTTTACTTAGATATGTTTTTGTCTATGTTTTAAAAAAAAAAAATTAAAACACCATTAAATTTCTCATTTTAATAATATTTTCTTATCTTTTTTATATTTATTTTCTAGTTTTCAGAAATATAAATATCTGTGTGCATGTATTAAAATCCTGTCCAATCTGTGAAAAACTAGTCAAAATATTAGATTTTTTTTTTTTTTCATTAAACAAGAGAAGGACTCAGGAAGTATCAGATATAAAAAAATGCAACAAATTAAATTCACTCTTTCTTGAAAATTGAGCCAGAGCAGCTTCCCCCAAGGGTACTTAATATTTTGCAGTTTCATGGTTTTGAACTGAATAAAGAGTTTCAGACCTTAAATAACAAGCTACTTCTCTCTAAATTTGTGTAAAAAATAAAACCCTTTGTGTCTTGCAAATGTAAAAATAATATATTCATTTGATTGCAGTGATAAGGGGATAAAACCAGGGAAAATAAATGCCCACCTTTTTTCCTTCACCCTTGTGCAATGAATCAATGACTTGGCCTTGCGGTCTGATAACCCAGATAACTGAAATAGTTTAATCAATGTAACAGCACAGATCGTGTTGAAAAGTATCCACACGTCACAGGTCCACACAATGACATCTGACATCTAAAATCTCTGTTAGCCCAGCAGCCCACAGAGGCAGAAAAGGGCTCTGCACCTGGACCTGTAACCCATCTCCTGCTGGCACTGGAAGCCCATTGTCTGTGATGTGACTATGAGCTGTGTGCAAAAAAATTATTAACATTTTTAAATACTTAAGTTTCCTAATTCCCTGCTGGACTGTGTAGCTTGGAGGGCAGGGTGGTGTCCTTCAGGATTCTCAGGCCAAGTGCAAAGTCTACCTGTATGTTATCTTAAATAAGCTGTGCTCAGTGAGCAGAAAAGTCTTCTCTAGAATCACAAAATCATTAATGTTGGAAAAGACTTCTACAGCGCCTGCTCCAACCCTTAACCTCTCACTGCCAAGTTCACCATGAAGCCACATCCCACCCACCACACCTACAATCTTTTAAATCCTTCCTACACTTCCCTGGGTAGCCTGGTACAATGCTTGACCACCCTTCCAGTGAGGAAAGTTTTCCCAACACCTAATCTAAGCCTCTCCTGCTCCAACCTGAGGCCATTTCCTCTGGTCCTGAAGATGCTTCTTGCTTGAGAATGGGCAGAGTGTGCTCATGACAAACAAGAACAACCACTTGTCCTGCTATTTTTCCATAGCACCAGCTCCCTCTGGAAAATTATGTTGGACAAAATGTCACTTGTGGACACTGCTGCAGTAGGAGCTACTGTCCTTCCATAACTTCAGGACTTATTGTCCCACCCATCATCATTGCTCCAAAACAGTCTTGAGCTGTAGTGTGCTCAGATTAGGGATGTGATGGCAGCTCTGCATCTCTGAAAGTATCTCCTTCCCAGGAAAATGCCTGAATTATCTCTGCTGAAAGCCACTGAAGGAAGAAATCCCAGGAATTTCCTTGCATCTTTCTGGTACTCTTATTTAAATGGACAAGTCCTGTTTGGCTCCTGTGGTTCCTGTAGTCATATTTCCCATTCTGACTTCAGCGTGTTTTACTTGAGAAAGGCTTGAATAATAGTAAAGGCAAGTGGAAAGGGAAAAGGGAAAAAAAGGGAGACATGAAGCAAAAGGGAGAGGAAGATGGGAAAAAAAAAGGGGAAAAAATGGGAAAAAAAGAAAAATATAGACTAATATAGGGCAAAAGAAAAATTAAGAGAGTGGAAAAGGAAAAAGTAAAGTTTCTACATTCTGATAGCGATACTAATTTTAAAAAGTGGCTTAGGTAAAAGTACCTTTCTAGTGATTTCACTGAGACACATCCTAAGGATGCTCCAGAGGATCAAGGAATGCAAACTTAGTCTCACTGATGCTCATCACAGATTAAAGTAGACAAGGTATCAGTCACAGTGCACATTGGTTTTCATGGTTGCCTGGCAAGATTTGGGGAGGGGAACATAATTCAAATAGTACTTTATTCCTGTATAGTTACCTTTCTGAGTTCAATCCTGCTGGGTGCTTTTTGTTCTGTGCCTTCTGATTCTTTTCCTTGATACACTTATTCTTGTGTTCAACTTTAAATGTATGAGAAGTCCCAGCAGTTCAGGCTAAATGTGTGTTCAGATGTTGCAATAAAGCTGTGGTGTTCTGCACTTCACAGGATAAAGGCTCTTCAGAGGATCTTGAAATCCTTCTGAAACATTATTTAATTGATCTTCATGATATTTCTGTAACAAATGCAATATTGCTCTGTTTCTTAGGACACTAAAATGAACTATGAAAGGTGAAAGGCATGATCCATCTGGGAAGTTCTAAGGAAAGGAATGAAAATGTCTTAATTACCAATGTCATGGTATATGTACTAAACAACCTTAGCCATGAAAATGCCATTATACTTTCCTGAAGTTTAGTAAATTTTATTTTGTCATTGACCACAGCTCTACAGAATCTCAACACCATTTAGGTTGAGAAAAGTTAAGACACTTCACATACAGTAAGCTCAATATTGGCATGGGGCAGCAAATCACAGATTAGAAAAGCAGGTGTAAAGCACCAATGAATATGTATAAAATGCTATCTGTAGTTTTTCCTGCCTTATTTTTGTCTAGACTAGTTTCAATTCTTTGTGTGGGTTGTTAAGATTTCAATTACACATTCTTGATGTTACATAGAAGCTATGTTTCCTTTTGCACAAAACAAGGTTTTGAATTAAATATTTTTATGCTTTTGCATAGCAGAAAATATAGAGGCTGTATTAATGATGGGGTTTTTTTTCAGTTTTTGTCTTTCAACAGGCAAAAAATGCTGCAATCAAAACAATCATTAATGGGTAATTTCCTGTGTTTTGAAAATATAGGAAAATAACATGAATTTAAATATAGTATCTAACTTTGCTTATATTTGCATATATTTACTTTAAAAATGTAAATCTGTACTCTGACTCCACTAAGGATTTAATTTTTGAAAAAGTCCACTCAAATTAAACAGACTGCTTGGCAGACCAAACTCAAATGTTCCTTGTCTTCTTCTGTTCCAAGATAGTCTTTATTACTGATTTTGTTGCCGTTGCTGTTTTGTTTTTAGGGATTTTTTTGGGGGGTATAGTAAGTGATCTGAAATAATTTGATTATTTTCCAATTCCTATTTACAGTCCTATTTTTTTCTAGGTGTGTTGTAGGAAAAGGCTTGAGGTAACACAAGACTGAATGATAAGTGGCTGCTCTAGGTGGGCTGAACAAGAGAAAAGTGACTTTCATTTGACTAAGAAAGACTTCACCAGAGCAAACCAAGCTGCTGTAAAATGGGCATTTAAGGTCTTTAGCAATGCTCTGGGATGCTAAAGACATCTGCACTCAGATGGCAAATGTGTCACAGATCTTAGGAAAGCCAAGCTCCAGTCCCACAGTGCTCAAAATGACAACAAACACTCATATGGAGACAACCTTACCTTGTACAGCATTAAAAATAAATGCTTTGAGCTGGGTGGCTGTGAGCTTTTATCAGTTGTTATAGGAAAACAGATTGTAAAATACTATCTCTTGAGAATAAACAAGAGAATTTTTCATAAAGTAGGGACTTAGAGTAGGCCAAATGACTTGCTGGTGAAAACATCTTTCTCCACAAGGTACAGCAGTGACCTAGTACAGCTCATAAAATCCTGCTGGTGTCATGCATTCCATGAGATGAATACTGATACCAAATTATGTCAAATTCTTCAATGCATTTTTTTTTTTGTTTTGTCTTTGTTTGGTGGTAATACCTACTGACAAGAACTTCACTGAATTATGTGAAATAATACTTTGCTTTGCTAGTGGATTTGCAGTTTAGCAGTTTGCACATAATTTAGGGTCCCATTTGCTGCACATTGTTCTTAAAGCTGAATAGATCTATTGATTTGTTCAAGAGCAGTACTGCAGATCATCAGCCTCACAGTATTGTATTCTTATTCACTTCATCCTGAAATGCACAGCCTTTGCCATCTATGACAAAGAGAGCTGGGTGGAAATGTTTCCATAAACGATACCTCGCAGATAAGTGATACTTCTGACAAATATATGCATCTAGATTTTTTATATCACTTTGTTTTAAGAACAACATGTATCTTCACAGTGGTTTTCCCCAGAACACACGTATTTAGTTGAGAATATTTGGTATAAAACTACTGCTGACTTATGAGACATCACACAGAAATTCTAAAAGGAATCTAAAGTTAAAGTTAGGACTTCAGCTCTGGACTAAGATGGGTGAATGCTGGTGCCTTCATATGCCATTTGTACCCAATTTCTCCTTTTTTTGCTTAATGGAATTTTGAATTCTGTGAGACTAGAGAGAAAATTATTTTAAATTTATCTTACTGACAAGCCAGCTGAATGTTCCTCTGAACTCCTGTACTTCTACTCAAGAGATTCAGTTCAGCTTTCTATGAACAGACACCTATTGCCACTTATGATGCTTTAGGGTCTGCACAACCTTTATCCATGGCTGTGACAGATATAACACAGGAGACCTAATAAATGCACCCTTTTCTGGTATGGATGGTCCCTATGAAAAACACAGGAATCATGTGAAAAGTTGACATAATAGGTAAGAGTAGTTAAAGGAAGAATGTGAGAGCTTTGAGCTGTGAGAAAAAATATTTGTTGGCAAGTTCTTGGTAAGAAAAATTTTATTTTGAGGTGTGTGTGAAGCATAAGTGAAATTGTGAGACCCTTTCACCAGCGTGCAGTTGTGGGAATTCATTTTGGCTGACAATCTAGAGATGGTCTCAGCTCTGCTTTCTCCTCTCCCCAAACTGCCTTTCATCCTAACTGCCTCATCACCAAATTTTTTCTGAGACTAATATATGTCTGCTGTTCTGAGCAGAAATTTTGCACCCAAGGAACCCTTTCTGATATGAATTTTATTGATAATTTGATTTTATAAAGTCTGTCTGCTGCAATAAACACATGATTTCAAAATAGCAAACAGAAGATATTTCATTAAATAATTTTCAAGCCTCCTAGTTAGGACTTGCCTTTGAAATTGCATTATCTATACTCTCTGAGAAAATATTACATTTATGGTATGAGGTGTACTTATATTAACAGCCACTTAATATCTGTGAAAAAAAAGAAAAGGTCATATTAAAAATCCTCGTGACAAGAACTGCAGATCCAAGTACTTTTGCCATGTGGTTTTCAGGCTTTTGTACCTGGAGAAAGAATAAAGGAAAAAAAATAGAAGAAAGGAAAGAAGCAACCCAAAAATTCTTAAAAGAACCTCATTAATTAAAAGGCCTGTCTCATAGTGATTGTGAGCTTGGACTTTACTAGCTAATGCATGTGCATCTTTTCTTGTCCTTGATCCATACTTTTTGTGAGTTCAGGAAACCTTCATGGAAGTTTTTGCCTTCATTGTCATAACTGGGAAAAGCAATTTTCATCTGCTTGGGCTTTGCATCAAGGAAATTGAAGCTGTATCAAGAGAGGTTTAAGCTTGATGCCAGGGAAAGGTTCTTCCCCCAGAGGGTGGCTGGGCACTGGAAGAGGTTCCCCAGGAAAGTGGTCCCAGCACCAAACTTGACAGAGCTCAAGAAGTCTTTGGACAATGCTCTGAAGCACATGGTGGAATTCTTGAGGCTGCCCTGTGTGGCCCCAGGAGCTGGGCTTTGATGACCCTTTTGGGTCCCTTCCAACTCAGGGAATTCTATAATTCTGTGAAATTACTGAGTTACCTTTTGAGGCAGCATGGTGTTTCATTTCTGCATCCCCTTAGAAGAATATTACCTGTTTATTGCTGATAGTTCATGATTCAGTCCTGAAAACCATCATTTTTCTTATTCTGCTATGTACCCTCCAGTTTGGAGTGGGAAGCATTTTGCTGATAGTCTTTTTTTTTTTTTTTTCTCAGGTTAGGATTATATCTACACTTATTCAATACAGTAGAAGTTCATTACTAACTGCTGCTACAAATACCCACTTGCATTTCTGTGTTCTCCTAATGAAACAGGAGGTCTTTGAAGTGTTGTATATGCAGGAAGAAGGAAGAAAGACACAGAGCAAATATTTCTTCAGTTATTGTCACCTTGGTAAAAGACCACAAAAGCTCAGACTTACAGACCTAGTTACAGCTTGTGCTACAGCAGGATACAACCAGAAGATCCAGTTAAAAAAGGCAAGTTCCACTGTGTGGTTCCTAAACATTAAGTGGAAGAGAGCACAGAAATGAGGGAATTTAATAGTTATTTTTAACAAATGGGGAGTTAGTGTTCAGCCATAAAAGATCATGGAATGGGTCAAAAGAGGGACTAAATAAGTAGGCAGAGAGATAGAGTTAAGTTTTCATCTTCATCTGGAGATGAACTGAACTGCAGGGAATTCAAGTTAAGCTGAAAACAAATACCAAACCCAAAGATCTGCAAGTGAGAAAGAGCAGACATGTCAGAAAAACCTGGCTTGGGTCACAGGGAAGAGACAGGGACAACCTGGAATGCACAGCATGGAATGAAAGCATTGGAGTGGACTTTGGCATTGGAAGGGGCTGCCCAGGGAGCTGGAGGAGTTGCCATCCCTGAAGGAGTTTAGGAAACAGCTGGACATGGGACTCAATGCTGTGCTTTAGTCAGCAAGGTGGGGAATGGACTCGATGATCTTGGAGGTCTCTGGCAGCCTTAATAATTCTGTGTTTCTGTGATTTTGTGAATGGGAAAAAAACTGTGAAGTTTCACTCCATGCTGACCATTTCTGGATTTTCCAAACTGCACAGACAACTCTAACCTTGGCATGAGCTGTCCTCTGTTGAACTGAACACTGCCTTACAGAGAATGCAAAATGTATTTTTAAGCAATACACATAAAGTTCAAATATTTTGTCATGGCATATTGACTTAACATTACAAATATTGATCTAAGCTGAAAAGAAAATTAATTACCCTAAAGGTCAATAAACATTGATACTCAGGAAAAAATGTTTATTACACACAAACCCCAAAAATACCTTATACAGAAACCAAAATATTCCATGTATTTTCTTTTTTAAATTCTTTCTACATTTTGAAATATAAAAATCATGCAAATGTGAACAGATGAAGTTATATAAGCAAGTAAAATATGAGGAAGTAAGACATGGATGTTGGTTTTCCATTTTAGGAGAATATTAGAGTGTCTGTTTTAGGATCTTCAGTACCATTTAACTATGGCAAATAACAGAAATAAATTCTTAACATATATGTTTCTCTACAGTAATTATGAGTTATTTTCACAGGAATATTTGAGTATCACCTACTTAAAGGACCTTTGTGATACTTTTGTTCTCCTTGGTAGTAGTGGCAGTTATAAGACTTTATTACTTCATCATTTATCATAAAGCTAAGATATGAATCCCATCCTTACACTGTTGTTCTATAATATCTAATAAAACAGGTCTTGAGCTCAGTTTGGGTTTCTGGTTCCTGCAGACCTGGAGATTTAGATTAGAATCATAAAGATAGATTCACTGTAATAATAAAAATATTGCAGTGGTACCTTCACAACCTTGAGTGACTTCTGCAAGAAAAATATAAATAAATGTAAGAAAAATATGCAACTGCTAGTTAACTCAGCAGACCTTGCTCTGAAAACACACAAGGAGAAGAACTATGAAGAAAAGTGTTATTTTTACTAGCATTCTTCATTTTTTGAAGTTAGATAATGTTCACAAAGTGTTTTCTTATGCTTGGATGATCAGCATAAAATAAATTGAAGTGAAAATGTGCTGGATAAGTGTTATTAGTGAATATATGAATTGCTAGATAAAGTGATGTTTCATGATGCAACACAAAAATAAACCAAGACTCTTGAGGTAGAAACAGTTTTGCTTTGAAAAGTCAATGAGTATTGATTTTGATATGAACTATGATTGTTTTATATTGCTAGCTATATAAAAGATTTTGATCCTTTCAATAGAATAGAAAGATAAATATAATTTTAGAGGATTTTGCTCATTGGAATAACTAAAAGTGTAATAAAACAGAGAGCTGTCAAACATAAAAGGTTCTTTATCTATTAAAGTGCATATTTCAAAATGTTGATTCTGCATATGCTGGAACTTAATTGAAAATTAAACTACATCATAGAAACTATTAAGAAAGGAGAATAAATGGATGGGCTATCTCCTTCAATGCCAGTGACTGTTCTTTTCAGCCACTTTGAGAATAAGCTTCCAGAAACTGGGAGAAGCAGGACCTACCAGTCAGGGCCTAGAGTATGGAGGCCTCTCTCTGGCTAATGGAAAATCCTTTTTCTCTCTAGTTAAAAAGGATATAGTCACAAATTATCTACCTCACAGCCCTTTGCAATACTGAAAATGGAGAAATTAGCATACAATCAAAGCAGTGTATGAATGTGAGTAAATGAGTATGTATATTTAGTGGTCGTGGCTGAGACTGTCAAAAAGCTTTTATTTTCTAATTGCATCAACATCCTGGTGAGCTTCTGGCTGTGCAGACAGCACTGTCCTCTCACCACACTGGATCAATGCTGTGCACATCCCTGCAGGAATGCACATCCACACTTACACAGGCTTGTCCACTCAGTTCAGTAAGACATCATTGCTGGAAGCTTCCCTGCAGAAAGATAAGCTTTGCTGTTTATCCTGTTTAAAATGCACTTTGTTCAAAGCCCATCTGGAGGAAGTGCATGTTTGAGCTGTGTTGTGGTCTAACCTGGCAGGTATCTCAACACCACACTGCCACCTGCTCACTCAACCTGCCCCTGGGAATGGGAGAGAGAGTGAGGATAAAAAAACGTAAAATTCATGAATTGAGGTCAATACTGTGTAATAGGACCAAAAAGGAAGATGTAGTAGCAACAGCAATAAAATAATTAGAAGTTACAAGACAAATGATGCACAATGCAATTGCTCACCACCTTTTGACTGATGCCCAGCTGGATTCAGAGCAGTGTCCTCCCCCTCCCAGCTTTCCCTCCCCATTTTATACACTGAGCACAGCACAGTCTGGTCTGGAATATCCTCTTGGCCACTTGGGGTCAGCTGTCCCAGCTGTGTCCCCTCCCAACTCCTTGTGCACTCCCTGCTGGTGAATAGGGCAAGAAAAGTCCCTGACTGAATGTAACCACTAAAACATCTAATTGTTTTCAATGCTATTCTCATCCTAAATTTAAAATGCAGCTCTGTACCTGCTACCAGGAAGAAAATTAACTCTATCTCAGCCAAAAACCAGGACAGTAAGTAAAAGCCTATTAGCATAATTCAATCAGTCCATACGTGCTGAACACTCTTGTCATCTCCTCAAAGATTTAATAGAGCACTTCTTTTGCCTGACCTTTGCTCATTCTGACAATAATCTCTGAGAGAATTCCAGGAACATTTCTACACAAGAATTGCTAGGAATCAAATAACTTTGAAAAGTTGGAAACATAAGAAAGCTTCTTAAAAATATTACCTGCTAAAATGCAGATATTTTGCAGTTTGCACAATAATTGTTTGTACCAAATGGCAGCAGCTTTTAAAAACAAAGGTAACTCAGGATAGATTTCAGTGATTAAGATGATTTTACTCTTATTAGGATGTATTGCAATGCTCCCTGAAGACAAAAGAATTATTGTTTTTATGCCTACAGATGAGAAACTCTGTGTTATTGATAACTTTTTTTTTTTTTAAATTTCCAAGTAGGAAATGGTTCTGGGTTTGATTAAAAGCTCATATAGCCTCATATTCAGTCTGTAGAATTGACCACTGTGAATAGTGTAAGAAAAATGTACAAGAGTGGGACTAAGATAATGTAATAATTTCTAAAATTTTTTCCAGCACCATGATAGGTGATTCAGAGGCCTCCTTAATCAGAAGACTTTTCTTCATATTTAATAACCTATGATAGATATTTGTCTCACTAATTTTTCTAATCCCTGTCAAAAAGTTCCTTATCTTAGAAATCCATTAATGCTGACATTTGTCTTCTCCAAATTTTCCCTTTTTCTCTACTTACCTTCTCCATGCCAGATTTAGTTTAAGAGACCTCTGTGGAATTTTTTCTCTGTCCCTTCTTCCTCTGCTTCCATCTGTCATCTTTTCAAACAAAAGGCTCTTGATCATGTTGAAAAGCTTCTTGATCTTGAACAGATTCACACAATCATGGAATGGTTTGGATTGGAAGGGATCTAAAAGATCATCTTGCTCCAAACACCTCTCACATCCCCTCCAGCATGGACACCTTCCACTAGACCAGGTTGCTCAAAGCCCCATCCAGCCTGGCTCCCAGGGGTAGGGCATCCATAACTTCTCTGGGCAACATGTGCCTCACCACCCTCACAGTAAAGAATTTCTTCCTAATATCTAATCCAAATCTGCCCTTTTTCAGCTTAAAGTAATTCCCTCTTTGTAAAGAAATATGACTGTATTCTGCTGTACATAAATCCACACAATTCCTGTTGACAGGTGAAGGAGTTTCATAGGAAAAATCCTAAGCCCTGAGAGGTGTAGTCTGTGTGTACACAGTCTATCTCAATTAGAGAACGCTGGTTTACCATGGCTATGCTTCTTTCACAACCTAGCTAATGCTAGATAGCTACATTTTCTGCAACTAAAATTTTTCAAAATAATGAAAAATCTTTAGTTATAATAGTGTAAATACTGGTTAAATCCTTAAGGAATACAAACCTGACTAATAACTAGTTCACTAGTAACAGGACTGATATCAGATTTATATGTCTGCAGATATATCTGCTGTAAGCATGAAATTTATTTTCTAATATGAATCCAAATATACAGCTTGGTGCTAAACAAGAGAAAAATGGAGGTGTCTTCTGGGTTTTATAATCTGTGCTTCTCTCTCACTGAAAACAACCCAAACATAAATAGATAATTAAAGGTATGACTGACTTATTCTTACTTTGCTAATGCATGTGTTTTTAGAATCCTGTTACATTAATTATATATTACATTAGCATTCATTCTTGCAATTAATGTTCTGTTATGTGAACAGACAATAATTGCTGTTTACAGATTAATGGAGTCAGTTGTGCAGGTGCTTTTAGTGAAATTTGGGAATGATCAGCAAAACTTTATTTCACATCTTTTGATGGCTTTGACAGCATCAGATGTTACCACTGTGGCTGAGATCCTTGTGATGTGGTTTTACTAGAAGAGACTGCAATGTGCTTAGCACGGGTCTGCAGGGTAAACCTGTGCAGGAGCTGATGAAAACGAAAATATTTTGCTTTCTGTGAGATATAACTCACCATGAGAACCTGAGCTGAAGCTGTTGAGCACAGAAACGGGGGATTCTGGTACTCATGAAAACTCTTCTTGTTATTTATTGATGGGCACAAGACCAACTCCACAGACTTAAAGACTAAAAAACCACCACTGTTCATAAATCTGAGCCACCTTGGGTAAGCCCAAGAGTATAGGAGGTCCAAGTGTTAAAATAGCATCCACAGAAGGTGTCACTCTAAACTGGGAACTGTCTTATTCCCTTTCTCTTGTAAGACCCTTAAATTTACATCACATCTAAAAGTCAACAGGACCAGAGAGGGTTAAACTTGGCTGAGGGTCAAACTCTCACACAGCGTCTCACTCCCTATCCTCAATAGGATGGGGAAGAAAATAGAGTGGAAATATTTTTGGGTTGAGATAAGGACAGGGAAATCCCTTACCAGGGATTCCTGTCCTGGGCCTGGAGCCCCTCTGTCCCTCCTCATCCTCCATCCCCTGTGGGGTCTCTCTGCTGCTGCTCCTTCCTTTGCTTCCTCCTCCTCTGACACTGCTGCCTTTGGCCTGTTCTGGAAACTGCTTCTCCCTCAGGCATCACTGGCTTGGATGGCAGGGATGTTCCCTGAATTTGGGTCACATGGAAAGAGCCTTATGAGACATCACATGGTGTGTAAGTCATAGAGTCTTACATGAAATTTAAGGACTTAAAGTTCTTTTCCTGATTTAAAGATTTATGGCTCAGAAAGTTTTGAAAATATGTGTAGTCTCACAGTGAAGTTAGAGAGACATTCTGGTAAGAGATCTGCCATATGTCTTCAGCTCTCCTGTAAATGGCTGTGGTTCTATTCATAGCAAGCCCTGAAGAAAGATGGCTGAAAAAAGGGTTTTGACAACAGGAATATATCTTTGTTAATAAGCTCCTTTGGAAATCTGAACAATCTTACAGGATGTCTTCTGTTCTCATTTCCCTTTTTTTATATTAATTAATTTTCTGATCACCGCTGATGGATATGTTTCAAGTGAGCCATAGTATGTCAAACTGATTTATAGAATAAAATGTGTATTTACTATTCCTGGATCCTTCTTCAATTAATATTGCAAAAGTGTGCTATTTATATAGTCAGGGAGGCAATTTGTCAGGACAATTGCTATTACCTCTTCCACCTCTTAGCAATAGCATTTCTTACAGTAAAACTCCAATATATACATGAGGGCTCTTTCTTATAGGCACAGGTTCACACCCATTGCTTCCACATTTCTAAACGGAACTGAATTTTAATTTAGATTTCAATTTAGTCTTAAAATAATGTATATTAATTCAAGTTGGCTTTGGCTTTATATTATCAGTTAGATTTGGGTTTATGTTATCCTCCTGTTAATGCATGAGTCCCTCAGAAATAGAGACATATTCAATTGGTTTGAAAGCAAAGACCCCACCCCTCTGAGCTTTCAACACACTCATTTTTATCTCTGATATGAAAGAGCAGCCTCATAAGGTCAAAACATCTATGGGATGAAATTAGAGATGAACAGGGAACACCTCTTTCTTAATCATTTGAAAACAATGTGTACAGGATACACATTTGCTGTAACTGATCTAAAAAGAATATTGTTCCAAGATTTTGTCTGGGATACACCTCAAGCTCTTCAAGTTTAAAAACTAACTCTAGTGGAAAATATAGGAATATATTTTGAATATCTTATCAAAATACTGTTTGAAAGATGTGCTTCCTCACTTTTATGGTGCATGATGAGCTTACATTTGGTCTCCTAATTTCCCCCTTTGAATAAAACAAAAGGAAAGACAAAAGCTAGCTGAACTGATCCACCTCATCTGAACAACTGAAACACTTTGACATGCAGTGACTAAATACGTTTACAACTGAAATGAAGTATGTGGAGGCTCTGTTAGTAGTTATTACCCAGGCCATGCTGGTCTTTGAAGAAAAGGTTGTTGCCTTGACAGCAGGGCTGGCAGATTTAAGCAAGTGCCAAGTCCCCAATTCCTGTGTTCCATTGGTTTATAAGCACTAGATAATATCCTAGGCTTTTTAAGAGGGTCAGGTTCACAAAGTGAACAAAGTAAAACTTTAAATGTTTGGGTGAGTTATCTGGCACAGAGATTGGACACTGATGTTAGTCAAATACTTGGTTTATTCCTGCTGCACTATATTGAGGTTATTATCTCTTGATGGGTGGCAGGATGACTGAACATCACGGAATGAAGAACTGCACTGAAACATCTGTTTTCCAGATTTCCAATTAATATGAACAGTCATTAGCAGCTCAGTTCTCAAAAAGATGCAGCAAAAGGTCAGAAGTTTTCCTGATGTAATGGTATTTCATTGCCATTAACCCAGCCAATGAAATAAAACAAGTGACTTTTCGTTTAGCAGCAAGCAGGACTTAGGGAATCTGACTAATGGGACATGAAGATATCACACTAAGTCATTGGTTTAATTTAGCCTAAGTCTGCAGTCCAAGTGCAGTTACCTGGTAGTGACTGGTGAAAAAGGAAATGCTGATTTCAAAGGAACACAGATTCCCTGTTATTTCTATCTTCACACCTAGTGGCAGATTTGCTTAGCAGTTTTCTTTTTTACTACAATTTATGCAGGAAAATTATGAGTAACATCTCACCTTGCATCAGTGTGTAGAGAACTTGAAGATCAGAGCTGAAAAAAATAAGTAAATAGGTGCCAAGTTTCTCAGGTTGCCAAGTTTCTTTAAATCCAATGTGATTCATGACAAGAGTCAATTGGGCTTTTTATAACACAGAGATAAAGCCTACTTGAGAACTTATACAGAAAACCAACCATCTAAAGCTACCTGTAAGATCATCCAAATTCAGAAACTACTATCCCACAGTCAGATCCCTTTTCCTGGCATTGAAGGAATTAAAATGAAAAAAAAATGTTTGAAAAGTGAAAAACATAACTATGAATTGTTCTTGATTGAAAAGTAAACCCATCCCTCTGTTACTATTTTATAGCAAATGTACTGTAGGAGTGCAAAGAAGAGACAAGAGAAGCAGAACACACTAACATCTGCAATCCCAAAATATTCATGAAATTGTTGGGGAAAACCTCTTCTCAGGGATGCTCAATTTCTTCACTCTTACTCCAGGATGAATTAAGGCAATCCAGTGAAAAAAAACCCCAAAAAATATATTAAGACTATAAGGAGTCTTGAATTGATCTAAAGCAGAACTTATCATGACATTAGTTTGTATTCCAATGAAAATTTACACTAAAGACATTATTAGGCTTCTCCTTAAATTTAGTGGCAGCATAATTTGAACAAACATAAAGCAAGTTAGCTTTTTGCTCTTTTTACTGTAGATACACTTCCTGTCAGTAAAGATGAGTGACATCCTCAGATATGGAGTGGAAGAATGAGCAGAAGGTAAAAAAAACCACAGGAAGAACTCTCTGCATTGTGCTAAAGCCACTGAACTATATGGAGGATTTTGAGTATAGGTCTTGCTTCTCCAGTTTGCACAGTTCACACCAAATAGTTCTTGGAACAGAAAGTAGATGTCATTTTTGGATCCAAGGCCAAAACTCAGATTGATTGTCCCAGATAACATGTCACCTAGAAAGTTGAAAGCTTTGGCATGACAGCCTGTTGTACCATATCTCCACATAAACCTCAGGAATTTTCAGAATCCTTGCAGAATATGCCAAGGTACCTTGACTCCCTTGGGACTGAGACAGGAGCAAGACTATCCAATCATTAGCAGAAGAGCTCTAGACTTGTTCAGAGTCATGCTTTTCAGACACAGAAGACTATTTCAAACTAAGCAAAAAGAGACTTTAAGGATTATTTTAGATCACTAAAGGTGGGTTTAGATCCCAGTTGCACCAGGGTATAAATGGTACTTTGAAATGATAAAAGTAAATATATACTAAAAATTAGGATTGTGTTCTAGCTCCAGGGACTCTGTGTCCTGACTAATATCCCAGCTCTACAGCAAATGACATGTTAATGCCAGCCATCTACTTCCTTTCCCCTCTACCCTCCTTCCTGATGGGATTTTCACACCAGTGAAGCAGGGACACAGGGACTGATCTGCAGGCCTCCC
The DNA here is from genome assembly GCF_963513975.1 of Fringilla coelebs. NCBI lineage: Eukaryota > Metazoa > Chordata > Aves > Passeriformes > Fringillidae > Fringilla > Fringilla coelebs. Next base: position 7,124,614 of record NC_140028.1, on the reverse strand, counting down.
AGCCAAATTATGGGGAGACTTGGATTTATATCACAAACAGCAGGTTTTTCAGCTGTCCAAAAAAATTAATTTCTATGCTCTCTGTCCTAGCATCACTAAGTGATTCAGACAAATCACAAAGTTCTAAAGCTGAATTGTTTAGACACTGGAATCTTTGTTTCATATTCATGTGGAGTATCGGCAAGTGACCAAAATGAGAGGAACTTAATGCTGTTATTCTGTGCATCACTGTATTTACTTTGTTGCTTCTTGCACTAGGACATTTTCTGTAAATTGAATTGAGGAGAAGTAAAACAAATACAGTCAAGATACCATCAATCCCTTAGAAGATTTGGACTATAAAGAGCAATGTTTGTACTTTAAATAGGAGATAGCAAAACTCATTTCCCTTCCTGTTATCTATATGCAGGTGGTCCTGTCTTTTTTAAGTGAGAACAAGATAAACAATGAAAAGCAATTTCAAGAAAGGTCTTTTAACTATGAAAATGAAATAAAAAAACCCCAGTTATATTCTGTGTTACGTTCTGTCATATTACTGAACTGTGGCAGCCACTAAATGGAAGAGCATTGCAAAAGGGGAATGGCCTTTCATATTGAATTTTTATTTCTCCTTTTTTTATTTTATTCATGCCCTGTGATGACAAGAAGTGCACAAGTAAGAATGATGGTCCTGTAGGAAAAGAAAATAAATTTAGAAAATAAGCAAAGACAAACAGTTGGGCCAGTTATAGTTACAGTGAACACCCTTTTTTAAAAAATTTTTTCTTTTTTGCCTGATTCTGAAGTGATGCTTTGGTTGATTTGACTTTATTTGGTTAATAATTCCTTCTCCTGATCTAACAGGAGTTTTTTCCTTATCTAACAGATAACTCAATGCATGATGGATTCTTTGTTTCCCAGATTTGAAAAATATACTCCAGCTCCAGGAAAGAACTCCTGCAGCTGATTCTGTGTCAGCCTCAGGAGGGGAAGAACCATCATACCTACATCAGTTTAAGCATGTACTTTTACCCTTCCAAAGGACTTGGGCACTTGGAAATAGAACTGGCACATATACAAAATAAGCACATTTCACATATTTTTCCAATATTAAAGAATTACACAGGAGCACTGTGGACTTGTTTCTTCCAAAAAAAATTTACTGCTACATGTGTTTCCCCATTACCTTGATGGGGTCAGTGCTGTACTTGCAGCCAGTGTCAGCCCTGCAATCCTCATCCTGTCCACAGCACCACAGCAGTTTTGCTCAACCCAAAATTATAATCTTATGGCTGTCTATTTCTTTGGGAGTTATACCCAAAATCTTATAAATTATCAACCTAACTTAAAAATAATTCCATTTAAAGATAGATGGTCTCCTTGTTGCTTAAATGATGATAGCTAACCACCTTTAACAGCTGTTTCAATAGATCCTTTTTTATGAAAACATTCAAGTTAGACATTTTTGTTCAAAAACTAATGATTGTCTCATGAAAGAAAGGAACACTGAAGCCTTGCTCTCTTGGCAATGGGCACTGCTACTGGACGTGCCATGAGGTTGGAGGGTTTTATGTCACAGAATTTGTGCCATGTCTTTTCCTAGGATATTGTAGCAGGGAAAGGGATGTGAATAGCCTTTCTTCTCTTTGAAGCACCTTTCAGGTGCCACTTAAGGAACAAGAGAATTATAGCTAAGGCCTTTTTCAAAGGCCTTTTCAGCTGGATGTGAAAACTGTCTTCCTGAGATACATAGGGTAAACTTATTCCCAAATGTACAAAAAGATAGATGAAGATAATTTCTTTAAAGAACATAAAATAGATTAACAAGGCTGTCATCACAGAAATATTAGGACAACCCTATTATTTCTCCCAGTTTTCATCTTTATTTATTTTTGAAATTTCCAGCATTTCTTTGCCAAAAAAAACCCACTATGAATATTTTTGCAGATTTGCAGGAATGCAACTTTTTGAAACACATCAAGCAGTATGGCCCTTGGAAAAGGAGAATGAAGCTGTAATTCAAGCAGAGTGCAGAGAAGAGTGACAGAAGCCACAGACTAGGCAACAGGAGTCAAGAACAGACAGAGCTGCTGATGTCATGATTGCCACATCCTAGTTCAGGCTTCCAGGTAAGTACTTTAAACATTTGCAAGTTCTGAAAAAATAGAATAAGTGAGATCACTAGAGCCTTTGGTGAGTGTTTTTTAAAAATTTTAGCAGGTTAATTTAAACTACTACCTTGGTTTCATGATTTTCTGTAAGTGTTGAAATTAAAAAGCAAATGAAGACTAAATAGACAATAAAAGATATGTCTCTTTTCTTTTTCTTCCTGATGTGTTTCACAATAGCAGAAATGGGAGTTTTTATGATAAGTGCCTGACAATTTGCTGTAAATTGGGGGATGCTTGACCAATTAGTTAACTCTAATGGTGCATATAGCATTGGTGTATTTTCTATTTTCTTTTGGAGGGTGAATCGGAATGGGTCACAAGCACATACCTCCAATACAGATGAATTCTTGGGTAAGTTACTGATTCATCTGAATTCAGTATTTCTCATGTTCCTGTCCACCATGCACTTTTGAATAGACAAGTCTAACCAGAAGAAGCTCTGTAGATAGTGAAAAATTTCACATTGCTCCAAGGATAAATACTCAGAGTGACATCTTATAGGAGTGGCTGAGTCAGTGCTTTGGTGGCACGTAACTGTGAACCTTTAAGCTAATATTCCCTGGAAATTATACTTTCAAGAACTGTATTTCTTCTCACTTTCATCTCCTTGGACTGAGTGCAGCAAGGGCTGACTCAGTCATCAATTAGGAAGCTGGACTCTAATGAAACTGAAGGAAGGGACACTCAGCTGAACCTGTTTGCATGTCAGTGCTGAATTTCAGTTATTATTGCAGTGAAAGCATCTTGTCTTACTGTACTCAGGGCTCTGGTACTGTGCTTTAGAGAAAATCAGGTACTGAAACCTTCTGGAAAGAATCCAGTTCTAATTTTAACTACTAAATAAATAAATTGGACAAAGATGAAATAGCTGTCCAACAATGCAGTGGTATGTCTGCATTTATTATGCAGCCCTTTTTACAGTACACCATGCAGTTTGTATTTCAAAGGATAATTAGAGATAGGTTCTCAGTTTCACTGTAATTTGCTATAAACAATGCTTTTGTTTCAAACTGCATTGCATTTCATCAGATATTGTTGTTCAAAAAAAATGTTTTCAGAAAACCATCAGCAAGAGCTCTTGTGGCTTTAAGGCTGGCATGCTCAAATACCTTTTTTTTCTCCACAGATTTTAAAAATGCATATAAGTCTCTTCTTCAGGAGGTATGCTGTTCAAGAACACTAATGGGAAAAGCATGTTGAACAATCCCAGCTTGGTGGTCAGGAAAACAAGGGCAAATTACTTACCTGCTACTAAATTTAGTCACTTCCCTGCTTATTTTGTGATAGCATCTCAAAGGCAAAAATTTTGATCCAGCCAAGCAAATAACAATATATTTAATTCCTAAGATAAGCATGTGCAGATCTATAACTGGTTTGAATATTAAATCACTGATGATTCTGGACCTCTGTGTGGAGAGGGACTTTTTCTTTTCTACATTCCTTTCTCCACTGAAGCAGTAAAAATTTTTTATTTCTTTCTTCTAATTTCTTCTGCCTTCAGTGATTGCATATGGTAAAGCAAAGATAGTTCTGGATTTGTACCTTCATAGCTGCAGATTTCTAGTGACAAAGTCTTCAATCTTGGGAACACAGCTGCTGCTGTTCCAGTTTCTGTGCCATCCCAGTGCTTTCTGAACATTCCTACTGTTCAAGTTATCATCAGTGCTTGAGGAGTCAGTCACTTAACAAGTACTTACACACCCCTTCCCTAATGAGAGATATCTCAAGCTCTGTGCTGCCTGAAAGCCCAAGCTGTGGAATGAGCTTCCTGTTGGAGTGGGGACCACACAGAATTTGAAGAAGAAAAGGAAGACTTTCTCTAGCTAAGAAATCTTGCAAATCTAAATAGAAATCTCAGCAATACAGACAGCTTTGGAGACCCTGAGAAAGCCAAGATTGTTTCTTGGCATAACAGAAAAATTGCTGTTCATTTATCTATTTTGTGTAAGAACAAAAGTGAATTTTTAGAAGAACCCTAAGAGAAAGTAGTTACTTTGTTCAAACGAGTAAGTCTTCTCACCCAGTATACAAAGAAACATTTGAAAAGCTGAGTTCAAGGAAATGCAATGGGAATCATTGTAAGATGCACAGATAGCCAACACATTATTATCCTCATCCTTCCATAAGAATAGACTGTCAGATTTTTTTGTATTCATTGAGATGCCACTTATCAACACTAATACTGTCAGCAATTTCTAAATTGTTTTGTGCACCACTGCAAGACTGAGCAATGGCTGTGTTGTGAGTGCCTGTACATTTCCCTATACATTGGAAGAGGTGGAGAAAATAGCTACCAAATTAATCAAAGGAAAAAAGCTGAATTTCCATTGGCTACTGAATATAGGATTTGGTTTTGATACCTGTCACTGCTTAAACTCTTACCAGTTTTAAGCACAGCACAACATATAGGGATGTAAGAGAAATAAATTGCAATAGTCTGTTTGACTTTGCAAATTATACCTAGAAACTTCCACAGAAGCTTTCTCCCACTCATTTTACTGTAGAAATGTCTAAATTATTATGTCCATTTGAGTGGTTTGTAAAATCAAAAATCTATTTCACTCATTCTGTATTACTCTGTACCTACCTAAGTTTTTCCTTGGCTTATGAAACCCAAGGATGTTGTGTCTAAATCATGAATCACGTAAAGTGCTAAAAAAAACTTTTCTTATTTTAATATCCCCTTGAGTCCTAGAAGAAAGCTCTTATAGCCAGACTGACACAGTGATAGATCCTATTCCACTCATGCGTTTGATAGAACATGTCATCATCATTTACTATTTTATTTCCTTTCAGCTGGGGATGTGTGTATGTTTGTGGAGAAAGACAGGCTTAAAAAGAAAGTTAAAAATAATGTTTTCATTGTGTGTTTGGACAAGACATACATTTTAAGTGCTCAGTTTCAGAATCAGACAAAACACTGCTGAAGCTTAAATGACTTCTTAATAGTACTAGGCAATTTAGATGCACTTAGAAGTGACACAGCTTCCATTGCTGGCCAATTGTTGAAGGAAGTATCATTTGTCAAAATAGTCTCCAAAATGATCCATTTTTTAAGTGCCTCCAATGCCTACATATCAATCTCAAACATATTCCTGAGTGTTTAAAAGTTATCTAATAAATTTTGCTGTAGTGTATTCTGTTTGTGCCTCAGAGCCCATTACCAAACCCATACTCACAGTGACAGCCTCATGGTATACAGTTTTAATTCTGACCTTCCACTTTCAAGAGAACCAGCTATTAAATTCTGAATTGCAGTGCTTTTCAAAATCTGTTGAGCTGCAGACTTTGTAAACAAACTAATCCATCAGCAGATATCAGCACTATATGCGAAAAAGGAAGAATAATTTGATGGCTACGGGTAAGAGAACAATGAACACGTTAAATTAATGGGATATTACTTGGGAAAATGTAAGCCCTTTCATAAAAGTTCTTTAAAATTTAAATTCTTTTCTCCTCTAAATCTCATGTTTTGACAGTGATTATACCAATAATGTGGTTCCTGTTAGTTTCCTGATGTACAAGGCCTGCACTCAGGGTATCTGCATTTTTCCTCATTTTTCCTTGTATGTAAATGGGGGAGGAGAGTTTTATTTTAGAGGTTTTGGCCCTCTCTTCCACAAATTATATTGAAATTCTGTACCCAGAAAGAAGGCAAGTGGAAGCTTGAAATTATTTAACCACTCTGTTTTCCACAGAACTAGAGGAGCAACAATATATGGGTTTGAGTACAACCTAATTTGACATAATGATTTATTCAAACATCAGTATAATATAAGCTTATTAGTTCCTGTGCCCAGCTTCACAAGAAATACCAGGAAAATATCAACACAGTGACAGTGGCAGTATTATTGCTGCTTTTCTAATACTTAGATCCACCCCTGAGGGGAGATTGTATTGGTGCTACTCATAACCTGAGTAAAACAGGTGCCATGTACAGACAGGCTTCATTCAGCATGGAAAGGATGGTGCCTTCCTAGCAGGCCCAGAAATTCACCACCAGCAAGGCACAAAGCAGCTGGTTTGGACTCTGGGCTGAATCCTGACAGATCAGAATGTGAAGTGCATCATTCAGATATAGGGTTTCACAGAAGTAACAATCTTCCAAAACCAGGTCTTGAAAACCAGCCCAGTCAGGTCATTCAGACCCTTGCTTGGGTGCAAAAAGAATATTTCCTGAGCTTTGCCATGAGCTTGTTCTGTGACCTTTGGCAAATGTCTTGGCATTTCTGTTTGCACAGGCTTTGTCCAGCCTGGGATAATGTTGGAATCTGAAAAATCATTTATTGTGAATCAGTGGACTCCTGCCCCCCATGTGCACCCCTATAATATAAATACCAAAAGTGCAACATAGAACTGTGAGCTGCACATGGCCTTGCTTCTTTCATCTAGCTAAAAATCCCCCCCACACCCACCTTCAAGGGCTTTAAGAGAGCAGAAATGGGAGATTTATTTCCATATATACTCATTATTACAGCAGAGACAAAAGGAAATGAATTCTGATTCAAGGTTTGCAAGTTCTGCTGGGATTTACATTAACAGGGCAATTTTGCTATTAATGCTCTCCAAAATAAAGAAGCCGAAAGTCAGAAACTTGAAAATCCTTAGATTTCCATATTCAGTAGCCTTGTGACTTTTATTAAGGGTTTCTGTGTTCTATAATTCAGGTTTCCCTTTCTTTTCCAGATAGCTCATGTATTCCCTTGTATAAAACCTCACTCATAATATTTTATATTTTCTTTATAATGTTGAAACACCCTAAGCTTTTAAAGTTAAATATGTATCTTTTGAAAAGTGTACTTTTTAATACACATGTGCAGTTAAACTTACTTACAAAAACTGTTGAGCAAGTTTAAAAGTTGGAAAATCTTATCAGAGCTTTTAATCACATTGTTATATAGTGAAGAGAAACTCAGTTGGAGAGTTAACTAGAATACATCCTAGGAAAACTACTTTATAGTACAGAGAAAAACAGAGACCAATTTATTTTGCCTATATTAAGCAAAATAATGGGTTTAGTTTCCAGAGAAGATTTCTGTCAGGGAAATAGACAACAGTTTCTTCCAAAGGAGTAACTTTTGGACCTTTTCTTGTTTATCTTGGACTTTGGAAAGAGACTACCAGATCTGCTCTGGTAGATAAAATGGCCTGACTTTGTTCTGTGGAGCTGCAACATCCCCACAGGGCTGGGGGCTCTGGGCTGGGGGTTGCTCTTTATTGTTCCCATCTCTTCTTCTGGTCCCCCAAGAATCCCCTGCTGATCCTGACTCCATGGAGTCACCAAACTTTGCAGCATCCTGCCTGTGCCCTTGATCTTCCCAGAAGTTCTTTTGCAACATATCATAATTAATAAATGGACTTTACAGAGTCAACATTGTTCCAGTAGTGTGGGAGCCTTTAAGAACCACCAAGCCTAAGCTGGCAAGCAAAGAAATGAGGGCAAAGCTTTACAAAAACATAAATATGTGTCTCTTGCCTTTTACTTCATGTAATAGCAACAGGCAGTGGGCAGAGCCAGTTATGAATGCTACGAGCAGGAGTGAATATGATGTGAGGATTGAGAGTCATTAAACACCCCAAAGAAACTGGATAAGATAAATTAATTCTGAAGAGTACATAAGAATTTAAACAGAGTGGTGATAAGGTTTGGAGATAGAGAGAAACAAGCAGTGGAAACTGAGGTCCAAAATGTCATTAAGGACAGCATTGGGACCCCAGAAGCAACACTTATAAGGACTTAATATTCCCTCCAGTGATCAAAACTCCTTCAGTTGCAGTTTTGCTTACTTAGAGCAAACATATTTGATGTAGTGTGTAGCTGTTGATAATAAAATGATTCCTTAGGGGGTCAATTGTGTCATTCCACTTGTGCTTTGAAGGAAGCTGGAGTAGGGTTTCATCCTCTCAGCAGGGTCTCCTTTGCTGTCTCATTTTAAAACCAGTTTGTGAGTCAGACTATGAACCTCAGCTGGGTGGTCTGACCTGAGAGAGGCAGGAACCTTTCAGCTGATGTGCAATAATTCCAGTGAATAAGCCAGTTTTGGTGGGTATTGTGCAACCACAAGAATTCAAAACCTCCTTAAGACCACCTTGGAACTTAAACAGAGATCGCTGCAGTCTACTGCAGACTGTCATCTCAAGATTATCATCCTCTCCTGAAATATATCACTTATGTAAGTACATAAGTTAATATATATAATTAATATCTAAGTATAAAAGTTAAGAAAAATGTCATTAAAAAAGGAATCAAAAAGATATCTGGGCTATGAAAAGCCTTTAGGGAGCTCCTTTAAACTCAGGAGTAGAGCTGAGCAAAGAATTAAATCTTGGGTTTGTGTGAGCTCTAGGAAAAAATATTTTGAGCTGAACAAACTTTGTTACTTTTTTCAAAAGTAAAGATTTTTTGATCATTATTAAAAATACATTTTATTTCAAGATCTGCAAAAGAACAAACATTTTTTTTGCTTCAAATTGCTTTCACAAGTGCATTTGCAAAAATAATTTAATGAAAAGAAATTTCTATTTTAAATGTCTTGAAATAAAAAGCATTATTTTAAGTTACTTTTTAATGGCTTCTATGATTGACACAAATCTGTATTTTTGGAGGAAAACACACTGCACCTATCTTTACTCAAGAGAGTACAGATCACACAGCTGAACTCAGCTCAAAATAGTCAGAGTCTCTTTCAATTTTTTTCTTTTGGATTTAAAGTAACATGCTTTGTTTCGTTAGCTCTTTTTAATTTTAACTAATTCCCTGCTTTTACTCTACCTCTAGGATAACTAAGTGCATATGAGAACCAAATGTGCCTCATGAACCAGTTTTACCAAAGGGAGGAAAACAAAAAGGATAAGGCAAAGTCAAAAATGCTGAAGGAGAACTTTTATGAGGGGCATGATCTTCTAAAAAGCAATCAAAATCTTAGATAGGATATTATGTATAAGAACAAGTCTGTCTGTCCAAAGCAGAGAAGTAATTTATATTTTTTTTCAGGTTTGACATTTGGAATCACATAACATCAGTCTGTGACCCCAAAATAATGTATTGACACAGCTTGGAGAAACTCGACAGAGCACATCTGGATGTTCAGTTTTTTAAGAACTGTTCTTTCAAATAACTGCTGCACATTTAAAAAGCAAGCTGCTGCCTCAAAAATAATTGCTGTGAGTAGAAAGAAAGCTAACAGCAGTACATGCAGATTCCTTGCAAAACAGTGGATGCAGAGGTTCTCAGGCTACCTGAATTATTTATGGTTGGTTCGGCACATCTCTATAATGTCTGAGGCTTTATAGGTCTCTGAAACACACCCAAGAAAAATTCCCCCATATTCATGCACCTGCATGCTGTCAATTATAAATTCCATGGATTGTGTGAGCCAGCCATTTAGAAATTTTGGCTGAATCATTCAGAGGGTAATTCGACATACTTTGTGCTGCCGTCTGCAAAAGCCTCACACTTATTTGCAGGCATATTCATTTTAGTTCAATGACTTTCAAACATGTGATTCAATGGCACAGAGACACAGGAATCACAAAACCATCATGGATCAATATTCCCTCTAGTCTGACTTTGACTCCAATTCTGCACCTGGATCCAGTAGCACAAATCTTACCAAAATCAAAGAGACTGCGCTGACATGGGATGCTCAATAGCTGAGTTGTCTGCTGTGCATGGCCTTTCAATAATACTCAGAGAAAAGGTTTCTCAATAGTAAAGTTGGTACCTCAGTAGCTTTCATGGACCATTAATAGGTAATGTTACTTAATTATTTTTCTCCTTTAAATATGCTTTTACTTCCTTCTGTATATGCATATAGATCACCATGAATTTTGTATGTGTGAATATTACATAAAATCTCAATTATGCATGCAACAATATTCAAATACCTGCAGCTATGTCCAAATATTTTGTGTATAAAAATAAACAACCAAAACCTTGAAATAAATAGATGTTTATACAAGCAACAGATTATTGAACATCTAAAAAGTCTCAGCTTTAAAATACAAGGATTTAAATTTGGGGGTCTGAATGAAACAATTAGGATGAAAAGAAAGGTCAGATTAACCTTCTGCTTTTCTCAATGTTTAACCATTATTGTCTTTCCCAGCACCATTTCCTGGACAGAATGGACTAGGGTTTTATTTAGTCCATACATGACCTATGTTCAGGTGTAATTTTTTCTTTAGTAACAAATAGTTAGATCTTATTTCTTCAGCTGTTATATTATGGAGAAGTTCTTTGAATTATTACAGGTTTAGGGTCAAGAAAGCTGATTTTTTTTTTTTTTTTTTTTTTTTTGCAGAGGGAAGAGTAGGACTTCCCTACGTTTGGTCTGTACAAATACCAAGCTCCTCTTTCAAAGACCCACAGTGATGGAATTCAGGTACAGGATCTGTCTGGTGCCTATAGCCAAGGAGAGCTGGAACTGCCTTTTTATTCAGTCCACATTTAAGAAAGGGCATGACTGTAAGTTATCCAGGTAGTTTTTGCTCTTCAAAATGCCCCTAATATACATCTTAATCATAGAATACAAAATTCAGAGCAGCAGTATAGAAATATTAGGTATATTTAAAGTTTTATTGGTCATTTATTTGTTTCACGTTTTGGTGGGAGGTTTGCTTGTTTTGTAATACATTTATTGGTCAGCTTGTTTTTAATATTGACCTTGGTTTTTCTGTATTTCAGGTCTTTATTCTTAAAATTTATTATCACTACCCTACTTCACAGCGAAGCTGTCAAGATAAAGTCCATTAACAGTTTTGAAGTGCTCAGATAACACAGTTTATGTTGTCTGTAAAGATATTTTACTTTGATTTTTTTTCCTCACACACACACTTCCTTGCTTTACTCAACAACTGGTTCAGTGATGTGAGGATTAGAAACAGCATTAACTGAAAGTCAGGATTTCTAGTCCTCATTTGTTCATTAATTGCCATGCATGAAGGAATATGGTTTTTCAGAGCACTGTTAGTCTGCAAGCCTCACTGAAAAGTGACAATGACACCTTGGATGTTGCACCTACAAAATCCTCTGCTGGTTTACTTGAAACAATCACAGCCAGCTTTCCCAGGCTGGACAAAATCCAGTTAAATTTCACCCACAATCCAACATTCACAAGGCTCTGGTTAAACACTTTTCACTCAACTACCAAAGTGCAACAACAACATTCAAAATATTTTGGGAACTGCTGCTGTTGCTGCTTCCTTGTTTTCTCCCTGCTCAGCCTTCCCTGGTAACCCCCACACGAGCTTTGTGGAACCAGCACTCCCCCAGCACAGTTTGTTCCTGAAGCTCTGTTCATGATTATAATTTCCTACACACATCCTGCTGTTGAGTCTTGGTATTTGCTAGTGTGAGATGAATGTATCTACCAGTAAAAAAAAAAAAAAAAAAAAAAGAAAATTAAATACACAGCTATAGCCATGCTATTCTAAGAAATCTGCCAATTTGCAAAAGTAACAATCCAAAAGTAATGTAATAACATAATCTCCCTTGGATCTGAACTGCTTTGTAGAACAAGCACTTCTGACCTCCCTGAATAGGCAATTAGAAATTCAGAGTTGTTTCCAGTTATTGAAGAGTAACTATGAGGCTTTTAAAAACTCATGAAAAAGCCTGTAAGGAGGAAAAAAAAATCTGGAGTGTTGTAATGGGTTCAAATAAAAGCCAACATGTACACAAAAACTATTTCTCAGGGGATGTTCTTTTGAAAGGGTCTGGAAACATCTATTTACCAAAATGCAAAAAGAACAGCTTTCATGGATTCAAAATACAGTAACCCAGTGCACATTACTGTTGGTACTATGATATTAGCATAGATAAATAATAATTAATATAGATCAATTGGCATTTAAATGCCTAAAATAGGTCTACACTGCCTAAAGGGGGTTCCCTATTTTGGAAATGGAGTCTGATCATAGAAGGAAAGCAGTTATTTTTTATTATTATTTTTATTTTTAGAGGATACCAGCTGTAACAAGCAGGAAGTGAGACACCTTTTACATGAGGAACAAAAAGTAATGGATATGATGACTGGTTAACATGAAAAAACAAAATGGGTGTGTAATAAATTGTAAGTTATTTCAGCTATATTCAGTTTTATTCAGGGTAGAAGTAGAAATGGATCAATTTAGTGACTGTCCTGTGATCTTTTGAGCCAGCCCAAGGATGTTTTCCAGAAGGTAAATATAAAAAAGCCAATCAACAAGAATCTAAATATTCCCTGAAGAGATGTCAATTTTGCAGGGAATATTGTGATACAATAAAATATAGTATGACATTGGGCTTTTATATTATCTATAATTTATATTATATGACATCACATCCTATAATAATTAAGTTATATTATCTAATAATACAATATAATGTAATATAATATAATATAATATAATATAATATAATATAATATAATATAATATAATATAATATAATATAATATAATATAATATAATATATTGCATTATATTATAATAATAAAATATCATATTATATATATCATATTATATTATATATTCGATATAATATATTATATTATATAATTATTAATTATTAATAATACATAATATATTATTTAATATATCAATATACTATTATATTAAAATACTAATTAATATATAGTAATTAATAATATTAATTAATTATTAATTATATAAAGTATATTATTATGCTATAATATAATATATAATATATAATATATTATGTATTATAATTATATTATATTATATTATATTATATTATATTATATTATATTATATTATATTATATTATATTATATTATATTATATTATATTATATTATTCCATGCTGCTTGATCTCCAGTTACCAGTCTCAAAAAGGTCTCTGTCAGCTCTGTGTTGCACCCAATTTCTTTTTGAATATTTTGGTTACTCTCAAACCTCTTAACAAGCACTGGATGTATTTTTTTTTCAGACAACCAAACTCATCCTCAAATTTGTATATGCAAAACAGGCTACTTTTTGTTTCAGTACTTCTGTTACCTGAATGCTCTATCTCTTGTAGCAAAGTAAAATCCAAGCTTTGGGTTTAAGAAACTTGGCTGGTCAGCACAGACTTCTCAGCTGTTCAACTGATCTACCCTTTTTTTTGGCTCTAAGTTTTTTCACAAAGCAGAATGTAAATGTCATAAATGAAAAATGTGAAGGTCTAATAAAAAACAGTAAGCAAGAATTAAAATATTCTCTATGAAAAATCAGACTTGGCCAGTGATTTTTAATTTATTATTTAATTTTATGACTTATTTTACCGTGTTAACTTCATTAACTTCATTTTCCATTGGGAAAATCAATAAATCAGTTTTCCTTATGCAATATCTCTAAAAGAGTGTACTTAATTTTATATAGTTAATTTTTTTTTTCTTTGAATCAGAGAAAACATTTCTTTTTTCTACACATTTGCTCTTACAGAAATGACTTGTGTCAGAGTTGCCTCCCGTAGTCTGAGCAGCTGAAGACACAGTTTACTTGGGGTTTGTGTGATTTCTTTTCCAGTTTAGATACACACAGCTATTCAGCTTTTTGAACAATTTACAGATCCTCCTGTATGTTATATTTATTATCCAGTACTGCAGTGTTTGTGCAAGAACTCCTTATGGTTCCTCTTCCTTGCCTAACTGTGGCTGGACAAGACCTCTACAGTTTCAGGCAGAAAATATATTTTCTGTTCACTATCAGGAGAGAACATCAAGATAAAAAAATAGAATTAAAAGTAATGGACTGGAAAGAAAACATACACATCTACACTTGTTTATCAATGCACAAAGTAGTGACTTTGAACATATCATTAGCTCATAGAGACTACAGAAATGTGCAGCTGAAAAGGGATATATTGGATACAAATTCCTGACAATCCTGTGTACATATAATTTCATTGCCTTTTGTGTAATACTGAAAATTTCCTATGCCTGTTTTAGATTGAAGTCATAAAGCTGTTATAGCTGTTCAATATTTTTCTAAACAATTCCTCCCCACTGCTCCTGGATTTTGTAAAACAAAGCAAAACAGAGACTTTTTCCAGCTGGTATTTTACATGGAAAATAAAGAAAATATTTTTCTCAGGCATTTAATCTTTTCAACACACAATATATCTTCCTGCTGCACTGCATTGAAAACTAGAATGAACTAGAGACACACTGAGACAGAAGAATTGAAGTAAAGGCTTGCTTAAGTCTTGGTCTAGCAAAATGAGATGACCTTATTATCAGAAATCAGATATTGAATTTGACTTGACTAACTTTTATTTAGTATTATGGAATCTGATGAGTCCTATTGATTTTCAAGTCTATCACTCTATCCCTTTAACTTGTCCTATTATCAGCATTAGGTACTGATTGATAATGTTAAGAGGTTTCATAGCTGTAGAAACTGATTCCTATGATTAGTTTCATACCTCTGATGACAATCATAAAGTTTGATAATTTTAGTATCTCATTAATTTAATGACTACTACATTGATTTACCCACCCTATGAAAAATAACCTGAAAAATGCAATATATCAAATGGGTTTTGACTTCCTTGTGTAATATTTAGTTATTATAAAAGCAAATGCCTCTCAGTCTGTTTGGGGCAAGGGGCTCTTTTGAATTCTCCCTTTTGACAGGGGTAAATCAAAGCATGAGGGTTATAACTGAAACACTCCTGGGAGATGTTGGGACAGGATGAGACACATCCCCAGGTCCTGGCAGAACCAGCAGCTGGAGTTGCCAAGTCACTCCTGTCTTCCTCAGTCACAGACTGGGATTGAGTGCACCCTCAGCTCCCCTGCAGATTACACCAAGATGAGTGGCTGTGGTTGCCAGGCTCGAAGAATGCACCCAGATGAACCTCATGAAGTTTAAAAATTCCAAATAGCTGGTGCTGCACCTGGGTTGGGGTAATCCCCAGTGTCAGTGCAGGCCAGGTGATGAATGGATTGAGAGAGACCCATGGACTTGGCCATGCTGCTAGATAAAAAGCTGGACATGGACTGGAAAAATTTGTTTCCAGCCCAGAAAGCTTATCCTGTCCTGGGCTGCATCCAAAGAAATGTGAATAGCAGGTCAAAGGAAGTTATTCTCTCCTTCTTCTCCATTCTCATGAAACCCCCACTTTGAGTATTTAATGCAGCTCAAGAAAAATGAGTGTTTTCTAGCAGGGGCCACACACAATAGGGAGGGCTGGAACACCTCCCTTGTGAAGACAAGTTTAGAAAATTGGAGTTGTTTAGCCTTTTAATATATAAAGAGTTACATAAAACATTTTACATTTAATTAACAGCATTACAGGTAAGGTGCTTCTCTAGATTCAAGCTGACAACAAAACTATGATGTTCCTGCTAGAGTTATGCATTTGTCATTCTTGGGA
Organism: Fringilla coelebs; assembly: GCF_963513975.1. Lineage (NCBI taxonomy): Eukaryota > Metazoa > Chordata > Aves > Passeriformes > Fringillidae > Fringilla > Fringilla coelebs. Next base: position 7,109,104 of record NC_140028.1, on the reverse strand, counting down.
GGGCAGCAGGGGGAGATCAATAGAAAGCTGATTTTATTACTTTTTCCTTGTCAGATAAAATAGCCTTCTGTTGGTCTTACATTTTACATATAAAATACAGAAAGTAATTATCTAGGGTGAGTGCTTATTTGATATCTTTACTTTCAAGTGCCAAGAAGCAGAGTACTGTCATAAATTTGGTAAAGCAAAAGTGATAGACTTATATTACTACTGTGAATGAGGAGGGGATAATTAAATAAATCAAAATACAACGAAAATATTTCCAAATTACCAAGGTCCTGACTCAACAGAACTCAGAACTAGTGAAGCATGGTCAGAAATACCATATGATCCAATTTTAGGGATGACCCTTAACTCCTATAAAGGAATTTTGAATGTTTTCTGTAAGAGTGCAAAAAAAACCCACTTAAATTGTGACAATGGTTGGTATGCAAATTTTATATTATGTTTGAATAGCCTTAGTTTTTCCAATGATTTACTATAAGATACCATCCCAATGTTGATTTTCATGTGGGGTGGTTTGTTTGTGTTCTGTTGTTGTTGTTTGGAGGTTTTTTTGGTGGTGGTGATGGTGGTTTATTTTTCTGTCTCAAATTCCTCAGAAAAACTGAGGCAAATGCACACTGCTAACTGCACACTTTCCAACACTATTTTGTGGTAGAAATCTCATTAAAACAGCTGCCCCTCACCCCAGAGTTTTCTGATGCTTCTAAATCAGGGATTAAAAAACTGCAAGCAAATTATTATGAAACACATGGGAAAAGTTTGTTTTATGTCCAGCTCATTGGCTGGCTCATTGGAAACTAACAGTTCTTCACTTCTACCTGCTCAGGAAATCATTCTCCTGGATATATGATCTAATGTGATAAGTTATTGATGGAGACACGACCAGATGATTTTCCCTGATTTTTTTTTTTCAAATGTTATGAAATGCCCTTCTCTTTTTGTAATAAAATTAAGATTTTTAATATATTATATGGAAGAGTAAAGAGGTATTTTTCTTTCCAGGAGAACTGCAGAGCCTTAGCTTTAATATGTAGCAAATCTATATCTCTGGGTCAAAAAAGGGCCTGAAAGTATGTTTCCAATTTTATATTAATGGCTTTAAATATTGGCCATGGATTAAAAAATTACAAACATACATAGAGTTATTCTATGCAAACACACACTTCACTTCAGCACACCCTTGAAATATTTCACAGAGAATTTTTAGTTCTAAAGAACTACCATTTTACATTTATTTTTGCTTGCAGTTAGAAGTGCTGTGAAAATCCCTTTTTCTCTGTGTCATTCTAACATGCTTAAGAATTTTTCTTTCTGATTGAGTACCAACTGCATTTATGTCACTTTGTTGATCCGATTAAAACTCTAAACCTATGCTCAACTTGAATTCTAGTATTTGTTTCAAACATGAAGCAGATCAGAACTCAGAAGTGTCTTCTTTCTTTTTTTTTTTCCTACCTACAATATATAGCAATAAATTTAGAAAAAAAAATTTAAAAGGGGTATTACCTTCCATATGAACTTTTCTAAATGGATTTGGATTTTATCTGTGGATTACAATGCTGTTGGCTATCCCTTCCTGGATTTGTTAGAAATACTTGTTCATTACCAGTCTTGCATAATGTATGCTGATAAGCATAGGTTTGAAAAAAATAAGGCTTTTAAAATAAAACTGTTTAAAATAATTTTTATGAGGTCTTTTCCCATGTTTTTTGTGAACAGTCTTTCCCAAAGACTTCAGAATTCAGGTTTGTTTCAAATGAATGCTAAAACAACTCCCTGACTACAGTATCAATGTGTTTGGGAGTTTTTTATTAGTTAAACATGTTTGCCCATCCCTGTTAAAAGATTTATTTTATTGGGATAAAAACATACCTTATCTGATCTAGTTAATATTATGCTATTTACACATGAGGAGGACAAGAAAAAAAAATGAATGATACAGTATCAGTCTTCTCTCAAATATCTCAAAGGGAATGCCAAGTTTTCCCTGAAATACATTAGAGCTATAAATGGAAAGAGGAAACCTAATAAGCTGTGGGAAGATTTTGAAGATTTCTGTAATTAAAATAAAACATAGAACTTTTTGGAAATACTGATGGAAAAATATTGCAAACAGCAGGGAAATTAATCTCTAATTTCTGCACAATTTTTGTCTTATTAAAAAAAAAACTGATTTTTTTTTTAATTGAGATTTCTTCTATAAATATTTCCATGCTAAACTGAAAACATAATATACAAAAGGAGAAAGTGGTATGGATATGCAGTGCTGCTTAGGCATCATTGAATTAAAAAGTACTGTAGATGTACAATAGACCTTTCATGGTCTAGTGGTTGCTCTTGGCAGATCACCTGGATAAAACTCCTGTAGTTTTAGAACAGCAGCACTGTGGATGTTCCAGATACAACCAAGTAAAATTATGTGTACATATCACCTTGCTCATATCATCTTTATCTCCTTCCTTCCTTTTTTTTTTTTCTTCTCCTTCATTTTTTAACTCTGATGAATCTGAACTCATCTTCTGAATGAGTATTAAGGAGAAATCATGAAATCTTTCATCGGGACAGGAGAATGAAACATGCTGGAGTGGAAGCTTTAGTTTTGCTTACAAAGGAGAAACATTTTTTAAAATGTGTTACTTATGAAATATATCCCCATTAAACTGGAATACTGTGTATGTCACCCTTCTTTTATTTATGAGGCTTCAACAACCTCAAGTGTCAGAGAAGGCTGGTGCAAGAGACAGAGACTTTGACATTCTTATTTTCAGTCTGTTTCTTGTGCTTTGCTTAGAAATATGGTGAGATTGTCTGCAATGTTGCACTGTGAAAAAAACAACTCTAAACTTAATACAGACATGGCTCATGGCTTCAGCTTCTTCTTGGGCTCTTCAGAAACTTCTGAGGGATCTGATGAAGAACCCTTAAGCTACTCATTTGTGGAAGCAGGCCTTTAAGTGAGTGTGAACTACTGATCTTTTTTAAAGACAAGGTGAAATTAGCCCTAGAAATACACTGCATTTAGGGATATCAGCTAGGATTTACAAGCTATCCCAGAAACTCACCTGGCTGTCCACCCAGTCTGAAAGTTAATGAAGAAGCCATGGAGTATCATCAGCAGTTTCCCAGCTAAATGTTTAATAGACTATACTGCACTTAAATAATTAACATTATACCGCAGAAAATCCATCAGAGAAATTCCCCAAAACCCTCTCAATGCTGAGGAAAGCAAAAGACCATTAACTTCAGCCAGACCTGTGATCTCCCTCGTGGGTTACATCCCAAAAATCCAACATTAAGTAGTGAATGATGAATACATGCTGAAGGGAAGGATGACTTTAACCAGCTCCAGGTGAGGATTCATAAACTCCAAATTTATCCCATGGTGTAAAATGGAACAGAAACTCCTCTGGATTTAATTTTGGTGCCTCAGTGTTGGTTTCAATTAGTGGGGAAGCTGGGCATGGATCTCCCAAGTGCTGATACCTCTTTTGGGAGGTGCTTGCAGCTGCAGATAACAGCATAACTTCTACACAGGGAATCTAGAGCCAGGGGACAGGGTGACATTTCCCCCTTTGCTACAGGGAGTGGGGCCACAACCTGCAGGGTGACACTCTGCAGCTGTCAGTATTTACACTCAGCACTGGTATGGACAGAGTTAACAGTTTTGTGTGACATGTGAACATAAACTTCTCTCTTTGGTCACATTATAAATCCTTGTAGCCCATTAGAATTCCTCTGAAAATGGCCAGCTGCAGATTCTAAGAAAAAAAGGAGTGGAATGATTTTGCAAAGAGATGCTTGAACAGCAGAGGATTTAATTCTGTATGCTCATAACTGGACTGGAGAAGATAAATAGGAAATGATGGTTCATTGTGTCTGCTATTGAAAGCAGATCATCCATTAAAATTGATGTTGAAGAAGCCAAAAAACTTTAATGTGACCAAAATATAAGCTTAAAAAAATAAGGAATGGATGAAAAGGTCACCAAAACTCTTAAGAAACAACCTCTGGCTCAGGAAATCTCAGAATCAAAGGTTCCCTTGTGCCACAGAAAATCAAATTCTTCAAATATGTTTCTTACTGGCCCTTGTCAAATGCCTTTGGAAAATGCAGTGCTCAGTGTTATCAAAAGACATTTGATGATGGCTGTCATGAGGATATTTCCAAAATTCTATTGTAAACAATAAAAACCACTATGAAACTGAGCCCTGCTTGGAAAAGGTATTGTTGTAGGGTTTGTTTTCCTGTTGCTTTTCCTTCCAAGGACAAGCCACAAATCTGTAAGAAGCTGTCAGGTCTTGCTACTATCCAAAACCCTCCCATGCTTTTCTAAGGAGCAGTGTTAGCAGATTTCACTGTCAGCCATTTAATTTGAGCTCACAAGCTTAACCAGCTTCTTGTCTTCTTCCAGACTTCACCGAGTCAGTCTGGCTGCCACCAGCCAGGGGGCATTCAGGGGCTCTCAGGCTTACAATTCAAGCAGAGATTGAAATGATTAAGGCATGGGGAGATGGCTGGAGCAGCACCTGAGGCTGATGAGTCTGTCTGCCAGAGCTGAGACTTAGAAAAAGCTAGTGAAGAGTGATTGCTTTCATATTTTAGAGGTCATCTGATGTAGGGGCTTGTAACAGAGGTGGTGTATTCACAACAAAAGCATGAAATAATTATTTTCATAGTGGGAAAAAACTTTAACAAATTTCTACTTCAGAAATGTATCTTTCTTCTCCTCTCAATACTTGTTTCTCTAATTTGCATTATAAATAGATGAAAATACACCTTCATATAGGCATTTATGAAACTGTGTAGTCCTGCTGAAAATCCAGAAACTCCCTCATAAATCACCCCAAACTCACTTATCTCAGCAAATATTTTTCTTTCTCAATGCATTTGGATGTTATTCCATTACCTCTGAACAGTCACCCAGAAGCTGTTAGTCCAGTAACATCCATTTCATGCTTAGCCACTTTTCAGATTAAAGTATTGAAACACCCTTGAGGAGTTCCTTTTATCAAATAATTTTAGCACGAAGGCAAGAGAGTCTATCTTATTTTTTATTGAAGGTTTCATCAGTTTCTCTCAGCTCTGGAAAAAGCTTTGTGAAAGGACCCTGGATCAAGCCCTCAGTCAATGTAGTTCTCTTCGATCTCTTTTGAGCCGTGACTCTACTAGAGACAATCTGGTGGGGTTAGGCAGGATTACTGGAAAACTTTGGATTTCTTTTTTATGCTGCTGCCCTCTCCAGTTTTCATCATCTGTGCTTGACTCAGGGCTCCCTCTCCTTTTTCTGTAGGCTTATTCCTGGGTTTGGAAGGCTTCATGGCTTCCCCAAATCCCATCTCACTTTTTATATGGAAAGACCAGGAATAATCCCTGTCACCCCTTCATGTAACAGCCCTGCTCCCTCGGTCTTGGTGCATTGTTCCTGGAGATGGATGATGGGTTTTTTGATAGTAATGGAATAAACTTACACCAGCTGAGGATCTGCTGGGTTTTTACAGCTAAATAAATATCTCACCCCATGCCTTTGAACCGCTGCTATTCCAATTTGCAAAAAATGCCTTCTGAGTTTTCTTTTGGAGTGAATCAATTCAGCAGAACAAAATTTAGTTCCAGTTTTCGACTCAGTTCATTGCATGAACCTTTCCAAGGTCCAGAAGGGGTGAGGTGATATCAGGTTTTTGTGCCCTGGGCTTGCACAATCCTCTGACACTCTCAAGAAACTCTCAAGCTTGGTTTTCTTCCCTACACTGAGGATATTTCTGTCAAAAGAACCGACAGTATGGCACAGGTCTTGCTTTCTGGCTCTGAAGGCAAGTGACATAACTGCTCACATTCATACAGTTAATTCTCTCTCCTTTCAAAACAGTGCAGCCTCATCCATACAGCCCACTGCAACGAGTCCCAGAACACACCTGAGCTTTGCCTGGAGCAAAACCCAATCCAGCAACTGTGGTAGCAATTAATCTGTAGTGACAATCTCAGGACAGTGCTCAGAATTCTCCTCTGTCTCTGATTTATCAGTTGAGACATAGCTGGAGCGTCTGCAGAGAATTTGAAGGAAAACTTGGTGGTATGTGCATTTAAACCCTTTACAGACCAAAATCACTTTTGCCAAATTCTATATAAATCTCTATATCCTTGCCTGGAACTATGTCTGCCCCAGCCAGCAGTGCTTAGCAGTGCTCTGGTGTGTTTTCCAGCAGGTGCAGGTGCAGCAGTCAGTTCTTTGCTGAGAGACACGTTCCTTACATGGACAGCCAGGGCACGGAGCCGCCGCTGGATGCCCGGGAGCAAGAACTGTACTCTGCAAGCATGGCACCTCTTTCTGCAAAATGCCAATTGGTGTTGATTCCAGTTACTTTGGAAATGAGGAAATATGGTGGGAGGGTGAATACCATGAAGTGATGTGTCCGGGGGAACAAGGGCTGTGTGCTCTGGGACAGCACAGGTCTGTGATTGGTTTTGGAGAGAGCTCCGGGTGCTGTTTGAGACTCCTGTGTCAGAATGCAGACCATGTGTTGCAAGGCTTTGTGGCAGATTTATCCTCCACACTTCAATGGATGACTAGCATGAACTTTAATGCCATAGGAATGGGCAAAGATACAGGCATATAGCTTAGACAATTTTATATTGTTCTTTTTGACTGGCTCCTCCAGAAATCGTATATGTCCTTTAATTCTGAATCCTCTATCAGAGGATGTCAGCAATTTTTTGCTGCAAACAGTGCAGCATATAAAAGTGTTGCCTTCATCCTGAAAAGGCAAGCCTGGACTCTCCATTTCTCTTCACAGAGCAGTGGAATTTTAGCTCACCAAGCATATTTTTCAACTCAGTTTCCTAATGTGAGGAAAGGACTAATTCCTAGAGAATTGTAAACTTTATAACAGATATTGCAGCTTTTAAAAACCTCAGATAAGAATGTACATTGAATTACAGAGGGGAAGGTCATGCTGTTACCATCTTGCAAAATATTTTGGATTTTCATTATTGTTGATGCTGTTTCTCCATCAGAGTAATATCTTCCAAGTTTTTCAAGAAAGGGGGTTGGAAAATAGTAGAAAAAGGACCTGTACCATAACCATAGTTAGCCCTTCTAGCACTCACCCAAACTGTGTACAGATCCTGGATTCAACAAGACACTTCCATCTCTGGTGAATTGTTCCACTGTCAAATTGGTGAGAGTACTGAAAGGGTGTTCTTTTTTTAGCATGTTTATCATTCCAAATTCCAACTGGGCCAGAAGGATTTCTATTTCATTATGAAGTGGTTAAAAGGAGGAAATTCTGATTTCAGTGATTCAGGGTATCATGAAATAAGTTTTGCTGGACAATTTAAATCAAAATATGCTCAGCCCTCAAGCTGAGGGGGAGCAGAAAAAGCATGGGGAAAGTGAATCTCCTGATCTTATGGACCTTCTCTGGCATTTTACCAGCTGTTGTTTCTCTTAATCACATCTTCTTTTCTTAATACATCTATTCTTTTCTGCTTTTTGGAAATTCTGTTTTCTACATGATTAGGCTGAGGCTGAGACAGATGGAAACACGATGAGCTATGAAGAAACAGTCTCTGCTGAGGAACCAGCAGAGTGTGGAAGTTAGAGAAATAACTTCTGCTGCTGTTATTTCTTAACAATTAAAATAATATACCTGAGAGACTTAGTTGTACTTAGCAGCATAAAGCAGGCAAATGGGCAGGCAAGGTATAAAGTGACAGCTTACTTTCTGGGTTGTTTGTAGGAATTTTTCAATTTCATGTAACAGAAATAAAGCAGCAAGTTAGAGAAAGCAATCTGCCTCCTCTACTGTACTGGAATGGTTTGATCACAAATGCTTGAAGGAAAAGGGCTAGTCTGGTAAAAAAACCAAGGGGATAAGTGTTGAAATTGATGAAAATTACATTTTCGAAATTAACAATTTTTGATCTTCTTGGAATTAAACTTGTTTTGATTTTGAAATATACAGATCTACAGACAAAGAATTTTAGTCATTAAAAAGCATAAAAATCAAATCAAACATGAAACAGTCCAAATGCATTCTTTCAGCTCCTGAAAGTTTTACAGATTTCAGGGCACATGTTTAAATATTTTAACATTAGCATCAATTTTGAAATGGATCTTTTTGAAAATCCCAGATGTCTCCAGGTGATACAAAATGAAGCAAACCAAAAATATTTATTCCACATTGCCTTAGTGTTTCTTTTAATTATTTTTGGGTTGTATTTTTGGTTCCATGCTAACATATATCATGTACAAAAGTCGTGTGCTCAGCTGATGTTAGGCAGTTTTATTTCACTGGCTTCAGTACAGCAAATGCTTGCTTGCATCAGCTGAAGTTCTGGCCTAGGAATTGCCACATAAATAAATACACCATTGAAAAATTCACTTGTGACTATAATAAACAGATGGGGACAAAATAGGACTCAGAAAATTAATCACAGTTCTCAGAAGTGCAGTCTATGAAACACACAGGCAAATGTATTGCAAAAAAGATGTTGGAGTAGGTGCAATATTACATTAAAGTAAAATAATAATTTGTGCCTTGATTGTTCCATGGGTAACAGGAAGAAACCAAAGGATCTGTGTGGACACAACTGTATTAAGAGGAGGTTGCTGCTACTGTATTCCCAGGGTAATCAGGAGAATATGCAACTGTTAGGCCAAATTCCTCTCCCCTTTTTCACCAATTTAGTTCTGGATAAACTAAATTTATTAAGTGGCTTGTTCCAGATTTCAACTGGTGAGTTGTGCAGCATTTGGCTTCTTGTGTAACAAATATACACCCATCTGTAATTGTTACCATCTGTTTGGTATTCAGGATGTAAAAATGTAATGGAGATGAAGTAATATTTCATATTTTTTCCTCCATTTGTAGGTAAGAATGAAGCTATAACAGCCTGGAAATGCATCTGCTGGTGATAAGGTAGTACAGCTGGAAATGGGATGCTGGATTCTGCACGGTTCAGAAAGCCTGTGTGTAGAAGCTGTTTCACTGTGGTGTGTGCTGGTATTCTGGGATCCCATGAGATGATTGATGTATCATATAAATAGGGTGACAGAAGACTACTTTTGCCAGTGTGATGGGAATAGGAAGTGCAAAATGTCAGTAATGCCCTGAAAATAACCATTCAAATTTATGCAAATTTCTTAATTAATTGACCTCATTTGAGCTTGCAGATTTTCTTTGCATGTCCTTTGTGAATTAGTTATTTTTCATTGTACACTGACACAATATTCCAAGGCTAATTAAATCCTTTAAAGCTATAGGTTAATATCTGATTCTTATGTAAACACATTTATAAACATTAATCAGATCTAAATTACCCGCTTTATAAATAACATTTTATTCAGTTGCAGCTAATGGATGTACTGTCTGTATTTATTCTGCTTTGGGCTCGAGGAGAAAATGTTACTCTGTAGAAGTTATTATTTAAATGGTGGCATTCTGTTTGCTTGTGCATCTGTTTCCAAGGATCTCTGCTGCTTTATGATCTCATAGAGATTATTGGGTAAGAGTCTGTTTGGAGCACAAAGACTGAGCTCGGAGACTTTCTGAGCCTTGAATCCTGCTGATGGATGTGGTGGAGGCAGAGATGGTCCAGGGAGGGAGACTGGGCAAGAAGCAAGGTAGGCTGATCCTCTGGTGGAAAGGTGAGGCAAGGTGAACGTGTCACCATATACCCCTTGAAATATCAGTGAGTCACCTGCTCCGGGGAAACTGAGCTCCTACCCTGGGTGAAATGTAAACTAATTCAGCTTTCAGCCTTTTTTTGATGCACGAAGTTTCATATCCTCTCCACATTCACTTGTTAGCATTTATCTGAACATGGACAATATAATTATTTTTCACTTTTTTTTTTCCCCATAAATATCCCAAGTATTCAAATTGGAATTTGATGTGGTTTTTTTGGCAAACAGTGGCTGGCAGATACATGGGAAACAGGGAAATGCCTCTTTTTCTACTAGACGAGATCATTTTCTGTTTCTTATTTGAATGAATAGTGAATAAATGCAGCTTCACAAGGGAAACTGTGGATATTACTTCATAGAGCATATGGTGTCATCTTCAATCATATGAATCAGTGAATCAATGAATCAGTGATTCATTCTCTTGCTAGACCAGATGTAAGTAAATTTTGACTGTTTGCATTGGTTCCATGATTTTATATGGATTATAGTTGACAGTAGCTGTGGTCTAGATCTTGTCCTAGTGTGCTGGGTGAGGTAAAAATCCTGAATAGGAATCTTTGCTATTACAAATAATTTAGAGTCTGCATTCATGGAATGGCCAACAGCTGGAGGAAAAGGTGAGATTCCAAAATGTTAAGAGGCCTTGCCCACCATTGTACCTGAAATCTGAGGCAGAGATAAGATTAATGTTCAGGTGTTCTTGCTCCCAGTGTGGTGCCATGTTTGCTCATGCCATGACAGCATATTGCCTTGTATTTTATAACATGGGCATAGGTTAATTATTTGCTGTCAGCCTATATAACTGCTGAGTATACCTTTCTGCTGGATTTTTTACTCCACTGGTCCTTGCCACAAATATCTTCTACATGTTGCTCACCTTGTTTTGTCAAGTCACTGCTGGGGAGGCTGGTGGGACTCAGCACGCTGCTGATTCCTGTGCTGCTTTAGATGCATCCCACAAACTTTCTGTTCCACTGTCATATTCTGTGGCCCCATTGCCTGGTCATGCTCAAGCTGTCACTTTTTAAGTTCAAAATTACTGTGCTGCCATAGCCAGTGTCTTAGTATAATACAGGCATATGTTCTGATCTGTTATAGTTGGTTTTTTTATTCCATTCACTGATTCTTGAGAAAAGCAATCAAGTTTGACTGCTGTGATTTCTTTTCTTACAAGCTCACAGAGCTTGTTACTCAGAGATACCATATCTTGTACATGGTTAAGGATTTGGTTTTGTTTCTCTGTTGTGATTTCTTTTTTTCTTTTTTTTTTTCCTGAAACTCATTCTGTTATGTGGAAGGTAATTAAACTTACAAAGCAATAATTACCAAGGTCAAATGCTAGAAGATTGATACCACGTCTGAATCTCTGGAACTACTCCATAACATTTGCAAATAACTGTCAGTAATTCTCTGCATTTATTAGCTAATTAGACAAAATCTTTGAACACATATCAACTGAGCAGCTGACAAAATTTGTAGTTTTCCTTAAATCTGGGGGTTTTTTTGCTTTTATTCTGGAGTAGTCTGTCCAGTTCTAGGTTTCTCAGTTCAAGAGGGACATGGAACTCCTGTAAAAGGTCCAGCAGAGAGCTACAAAGATGATTCAGGGACTGGAGCATCTCCCTGATTGAGGGAGGTGGGCCAGTTTAGCCTGGAGGAGAGATGGCTGAGGGGGAATAATGCAGACAAGGGTCTGAAGGGAGGGTGACAGGAGGGTGGACCAGGTTCTGCCTGGTGGTGTTGAGGCAATGGACAGAAACTGATGCACAGGAAGCTCTACCTGAACATGAGGAAGAACTTTTCATGTTGTGGGTCACCAAGCACGGGAATAGGTTGTCCAGAGAGGGTGTGTAACTTCCCCCACTGGAAAAATTCCAGAGCCATCTGGACATCATCCCTTGCTGTGTGCTTTGGGATGACCCTGCTTGAGCAGGGAGCTCGGACCCAGCTGGTGCCCATGTTCCAACCTTACCCATTCTGTGATTCTGTTATTCCAAGGCCGTGGTCTGTTTTATTGTCAATGACCAGCGTGAGCCTTTGTGAATGGACATGACTTTCCTCTCTTTCCCTCTCCTTTCTCTCCATACCTGGACATATGGATATATACGCATATTAAAGACGCATACATGTATAGATCTAGTACATTTGGGGGAAGAAGGGCTGAAACTGTATTATAGCCTTTGGGCCATCTGAGGCTCATCTACAGTCTTGCTCCTTAGGCAGCTGTGTACAGATAGATAAGTAAAGCACTTATGAAAATCTAAGGCGACATGTCAGGCAAAAGTATCTTTCTGTTACACTTGGAGTTTTCTCCTCTATTTCACAGCTAACTGCAATTGTCTCAGGGGGCTGTCATGAACTTGTGGGCTTAAACTTATTTGCTATGAAAAGGCAAGCAAAAGAAAGAAGTTACATGTAATAGTCCTTTGAAAAATTTGGAACCAATTAACCAAGCAAAGAAATTCCAGCTGAGGCTGTGCGAACCAGAGGATTTCTGTGGCAAAGGGTTTGGAGGACAGTCTTTTATTACTTCTGGTTTATATTCTATACTTTGGTACTCAAGAGTCTTGGATATCAGCTCCATTCTCAGGGGCTCAAAAATACACCTTATCTGAAACTACTCAATTTCCATTTGCTAAGTTTTGTAAACAGGAAATCAACCAGCTGCTGTGACTTCCAGATGACCTTGAAAAACTTGCATTCCTGCATGAATTTAAGCCAAAATCTGGCATGGGAATATGCTCAGAATATGGGCTAAGTTTGAATGAAAACCAGCCAGAAGTTGGCTCAAGACTACTGAAAGCTTTGCAAATTATTTCTGGTTTGTTAGGAGAATGTTGCCCAGCTGTAGTCATCACAGATGCATTGCAACAATTATTACACAAGTGAAAGAGTGTCCTGGGGCTGTGGAAAGATGGAAGGTACCTTTTCATCTGCTATAAAACAGCAGAAGGGGAATCCAAGTTTCACTTAGCAGAGTTCAAATTAGAGAGACTTACTGTTTTCTCACACAGTAGCCCAAAGAAACCCTTCTTTCTGGTTCAACATCTGGTTCCCTCAGATATTTTCTCCAGATGGGTTGCATTTGTATCCAGTGTGTCAACATCAGTCACGTGGCAAATATGTTTTAGACAGTAAGGAGCCCTATGAGAAGGTGTTTTTTTTTCAAAGGGAATAATAATATTTTGTTTGAGAATTGTAGCCTGAATCACTGCATTTTTCTTTTTGCACCCTCCATTGCATAATGTTGTTTATAAAATTTTCATCACACATCATTGTGAAATAGGATGAGGACACTGTTTATCTGTGTGCCTCTGGTTCAAAATCGTCAAATTCTTTCATATTGCCATCGGATATGAAAGGAATCCTCACGTAATTTATTTAATCTTCCTTTTCTATCGTGTTTTCCATGGTATGTTAAAGTGGAATTCTAGCAGTGCTGGTTGTAAGGAAGCTCTGGAGCCACCTGGTCCAGTAGCCTGCTCGGAGCAGGACTTTTGTCAACATCAATGTATCTGGATCAGGCCAGCTGGGCTTGATACACCCAGGTGTGGAAACCTCCAAGGATGGATAAGCACAGCTGTGCTCTCACCTGCTCTTCTGCTGAGCTGCCCTGCAAGTGCTGTGACTCATCCCATTGCCCAGTTTGAATATCCCATGCCAGGCTGTCACCTATTGATTGTTGTGTTCCTGCCACTGTGGACAAGACCTTGGCTCCATCACCTCTGTGGTTTTTCTCCAAGGAGGTGAAAGCAGAGCTCAGGTTGTCCCTTGGCCTCCTTTTCATGAGTGAGAAGTGTGAGCTCCCTGAAGCTCATCCTGTAGGTTGTGGGTCCTGGACTCCCAAAAATTCTCTGTGCAACCTCTCCAGGTTTTTAACATGATAGTCCTGATGTATGCAGTTCCTGTTAGCAATCTTATTCCATGTTTTTGGTGAAACTCTTCTGTGCTGTACTCTTGTCTCTTTGGTTTGGTTGATCAGCTTTTATTTGGGTGAGAGGAGAAAAATGTAAAATATCAGAAAAATGTTGAGAAACCTTTTGGGAATATTCTTTAAAACCCAAGTAGGTTGAAGTTTGAATACTGAAGAAAAAAATCACCAAAGGCACCAAAGCAACAAACAAAACCCCCCAAGCTTTCCCTGTTACTTCTCATCTCTATCTTGCAGGTAAAATTCTACTATCTGATCTAATATTTTGAAATTATGAAAACTTCTGAGCAGAACTTTTGCTTGTCTGTTTTAACAACATTCCAAATAACTACATTAAGTTCAGCATACTGAGGCTGAGTGCAAAGAAAAGTTTCAGCAGTGAAACTTTTAAAAAGAAGTTTTAAAGGCATTTAGACTACACAAAAGCAAGAATTACTTTTCAGTTTCTGCACATAGCAAAGCTGGATGGCTCAAAAGATTGCTTCCAGCATGGACTGCTTCAGGGAATATATGACATTTATCAACTGACACATACCAAGATTCCTCTTCTGTGATTCCTCTTCTCATCTTACAAATGTGCTATTTCTCTCGTATGTACAGGTGCATGAACAAATCTGTATTTTCATGTTTTCAGCTGTAAAAAATTGCTATGGTCGACATTCTTTTAGCTGATTGTGTTCTGAGATGACCTTGTGTGAAGGTACCCCATGGTGACCCCAAAACTAAAGAGCCCCATGAATCACTTTTCCTGTTCACAGCCATAGGACCTTCATTTCTCTCTGGATTTGACTCTGCTCCAAGGAAGACAAAGAAAATATACTAAATTTTTCTTGATCTCTTTTTGTCAGAAAGAAATTAGTCAGCTGAAGGAGAGAGTGCAGAACATCCTGGGCTGGAATTTCCTGTGCTGTTTGCTGATGAGGCCAACAGAGTTATGTCCATGTACCAGCTGATTTTTTGCTTGCATGGTCTTCCATGAAAGTCAGTATGAAATCCCTGTCAGAATCCTTTTGTTTAGATGATGGGATGGTGGATGCTGGGTCAAAAACCAGGGGGAAAAAAAAACAATTAAAAAGTATTGCTGCAGGAGAATGGAAGAAATGCAAAGACTGAGACTGAGAGTGACAACCAAGGTCCTGTCAAAATTTAGAATGTTAATTTCAGGAAGAAACAGAGGGTCCATTAGTTTGTTTTGAAATAACTTGGGGAAAAATGTCTCTCTCTTGTTCAAGCAAAAGCCAGTGCAAAAGGATTCAAAGAGAGACTAGAAAAGCACCAAGCTAAAATGTCTAACTATCTGAGAATTTTTGACATTTAAGCCTTTGTTTTCATTCTAAGTTAGAGTGGAATCAAACATTCTTTTAAGTTTAATGAATAATAAAATGGTCAAAAATATAATTGAGATTCTAAAACATCTTGACAGATTAATTTTTATTTTGTGCATTTCAATCACTTTCACATCATTTCATGGTATGTGATTAATGCTGTTCTATATGTTAATGTAGGTGACTTCTGGAAGTGACTATGTGGCTGTTGAAATAATTATAATAATTATATTCCAAATTATAAAGGACAACTGCTGTTAGTAAAGGTTGAAATATCCTTTTTCCTTTGATGAATCAGTGTCCTCATATGTGGCTTTATTCATCAAAATGTTCAACATTTTAATACAAATTATTTAATTATACCACAAGCAGAAGAATCTTTAATCTAGATGCTCAAGCATTTCACTACAGGAAACAGGAAAGAAATTGATTATCAGATAGTTTGTTCCAGTCACTGTTAACTAGCAGATGGCTTTACATTTTTTTGCTGAGATAAACTCAAAGACTGGAGTAGAGGATGCTGAGGGGATACCTTGGATCTGTCCACAGCTCTCTGACCAGGGGAAGGGGAGGGGCAGGGACTGATCTCTGGTGACAGTGACAGGACCCAAGGGAATGGTTTGAAGTCGTGTCAGGGGAGGTTTAAGTTGAGTATCAGGAAAATGTTCTTCCCCCAGAGGGTGGCTGGGCACTGGAACAGGCTCCCCAGGGCAGTGGTCCCAGCCCCAGAGTTCCAGAAGCACCTGGACAATGCTCTCAGACACATGTGAGATCCTTGGGGTGTCCTGTGCAGGGCCAGGAGCTGGACTTTGATGATCCTGATGGATCCCTTCCAAATCAGGACATTCTATGATTCTGGGATTCTATCTTATATTGCACTGTAGTATGTCAGCAATGATAGATGGCATTATTTCATTATTTTGTGATTCTATAAAATAAGGTAAGAATAAAAAAAAAAAAAAAACATTGAATATGTAGATAAAAATCTGTTATCATTACTCAGAAAGTTATGGTTGCTTTGTTTTCCCCCAGACAACAAATCCCCCAAATAAATATATTAATTATGCTTTCTGAACCTTTTCTCTCCCCCAAATCTTCCAGTAGCTGTATTGGTACATTTTCCTCTGAAAGCAGTAGCAGTCCTGTGAGCATTTCTATGTTGTCCTAAAGGCAGGAAAGGCACATTTAACTAATTCCATTAGAAATTTCTTAAAGTTCATTAAAAAGAAGAGCCCAGAGCCTGCTTAAAATATCAGGGTCCTTCTGCAGAGTAAAATGCAGTGATATATGCAAATCAGCTGACCTTGCAAGGCTGAAGCTGTTGAATGTGCAGTCTCCAATATCTTTGCCTCCTTTTACAACAGTGTAACTTATGCCTAAGGGAACATTTAAAGGGAATGTAAAAATCTGGTTCCCACCAGAGAGAAGAAAAGATGCTCAAAGTAAAATTAGGAGTGTAGAGCTTGCAGAGAGAAAATGGCATTGTTAGGGAAATCATGGCACATTTTAAATAGAAATCAATTCTCAAAAAGAGATTGAAAGATGCTTTAATTTTACTTCAATTTAAAGTTACAAGCACAACATGAAAATGTCTTGCCTATATGTAACAGTTTGAATTCCTGTGGATAGCTCAGGATGATCTGGCCTTTTCAAAACAACCTACCTACAAGTTTTATGACAAATATTATCATTACTGAGATTATGAAGAGATCTTTTCCTATTCTGCTATATTCCACCAGATGAAAGATTTTATTCCCAAAGAATGACAAATGTATAACTATTTCAGTTTTAAATCAATAAGTTCTTTCTTGTTTATCAGAACCCCAGGCAGGCATTTTTTATTTTTACTTCATCCTCAAAGCAGATAAATGGTGAGAAATAAATGTAATACATCTCAGGCTTTTTTTTTTTTTTATTGCTTTACACTTGTTCTTTTTCCTTTTCCACTTCTTCATTCCTTCTTATATTTTACACTGGAGCAGAAACAATCTTCTGAATAATAAAGCAGAATATAATTATGTGAGAACAATTGGTAACCCTACTCTTTTTAAAATAATATATTTATTTTTGAGCCTCTGAAAATGATAGAAGATTCTGTGATGGACATCAGAACTCTTCTACTACTAGTGTTCAGAAGATAAGACTGGAAATCTGTTTATCTTAGGTGGTCTTCCTTGAGCAAAGAGGTTGGGCCAGATGACCTCTGGTGGTCTCTTTCCCAACTCAACCATTCTGTGATTCCATGAATGGACATCCATGGACTGCTTTATTATTGAAGGAAAAAATATTTCAGTGAAGAATGAAAAATCCCATTGCAATATATCCTAACTAGCAGAACTTTAGAGCAAGGATCTAGGATGAAAAATGTCTTAATACAAACCAACACTTTAAATCTCTGCTTTCTTTCAGCTCTAACTAAAACCTTTAGGAACAACTCAAGATTGCTCTGTATTTTTAGGAGAAATTGATTTATGTAACATCGAGTTTTGGAAGTATTTTGTCAATCCTACTTTCTAACCTTTTCCCTCCTCCTCCCTCAATCCTTTCTTCTCAGCAGAAAGTAACTACAATTAGTTGAGTAATATTTTCTCATAGGCATCAACTAAAACCAGGTTAATATCAATTATGGTTTGTATGCTTTTCTGGTAGTTACTATACATGAAAATTAAAATAAGAATCATCTGTAAATTCAGTTTGCTTGGTTTTTCTTGGGGTTTTGGTTTGGTTTAACTAATTCAAAAAAGCAAATGGTCGCTTTTAACAATGGTCATTTCCCTTTGTACTCCCTATGATCAGCAAATTAGGGAGACAACTTTTTACACAGAATCATAGAATGTTTCAGATTGGTAGGGACCTTAGAGATCATCCAGATCCCACTGCCATGCTGTGGTCAGGGATGCCACCCACTGTGAAATCTTTCCCGGGGCCCCATCAAATCTGGCCTTGAGCACTTCCAGGGATGGGGCATCCACAGCTTCTCTGGTGAGCCAGTGCCTCACCAGCCTCACAGTAAAGAACTTATTCCTAACATCTAAGTGAAATATCTCCTCTTTTAGCTCTGAAACCATTTCCCCTTGTCCTATCACTATCTCACTCTAGAAAAAGTCTTCCTCCCTCTTTTTTTGCCACCCAGCCCAATACAGGGGGGTCACTGAGTGCAAACAACTGTCCTAGTGTTTTACCAAAACAAGGTTGGAAAAAATAGAGACCAATAATTTTTCTTAAAAGTTGTGGATGAACCTGAGACACCTCCTGCCAAAAATGCTGATTAGTGGTTTTGTTCTTTTGAGAAACAACTTTCTAAATGCACTTTCACTTCAGCAGTAGCTGTCAGCTCAATTGTGCATCTGAAAAAGAAATTGTCATCCTGCTTTACCCAGATAACTGCGGGATGAAAGAATCAAAAAATGTGAGCATATAATTTAATTTAATTTGCTAGCGTCATGTATTTCACCTCTTTAGAAACTCGTGACTCTATTGTTAATAATCAAGTCATGGGTCTCGACACATCAATAAAATTGAATTAGATAACAAATATTGTAAAACATGGTAAAAACATTAATGTTGAAGTCCAGGGATTCAAAATTATAAGAACTGACCCCTTAACAAAGGCAGTCCTAGACAGAGGCAAACCAGACAATTACAAATAACTAAATTATAATAATTATTGTCCCCTAAAAGTCATGGAATTGCTGCTAAAACCTTGGAGAAAGGATGTGAAAGGAAACAAATTCAATCCTGATTCCAGTCTTTGCTGTTAGTTTTAGTGCAAATTTAAGTATTATAATCCTCAGGAAAAGGATATTTTAATAAAATGTAGGAAGGAGTTGAAAAGCAAGAACAGCATTCCAATAAATAGTAATGAACTGCGGATTTAGATATGCTTTTGTTTTCAGGTGCTTATGCAATTTTCAGGCAATAATTGGAAAACAATGCTATTAAAATTTTTGCAATTTGATGTTTATTTAAAAAAGCTAGAACCAAGCATCTTTCTCTCCTCCCTTGCAAGAAAAATAATTTGGTTCAGATTCTTTACTGCCTTACATAATGTATTTTTCATATTCCTACCTTTCATACTTGCAAAACAAGTGATGCTGGTGTAGCAATGTTATATATTCTTGATGCTAATTTCTTCTGTCTATCAAAAATATTTGAAAAAGTTAAATACCAAATCAATTTGTATCAGAAATTCAGACCTGAATAGCATAGTATAAATGAAAAAAAGTATTTTCATTTCTAAATATCACCTTAGCACAGGATTGAAAGTTTATAATCAACTCAGTCATCTACTGCAATAGGTAGTCTTCTGCCTTCCACAGAATTTGTGCCTTCTTTTACTTCCCGTCTGTGGTGTGTCAGGAGAAATGGAATGAAGGGAAATGGGATGAATTTGGAAGAGAAAATCTTTGAAGAGCATCTGTGAAAGTTTTATTGAGAGAAATATTTTGGCCTAGAATAGTTGATCAGAATCAATCTAATATTCAATAAAAAATTTAAAATATAATTTCAGTGAGAAGAAAAATGCCCCAGAAAGCAGCTATCATTCTTCTAAATCTTTGTACCTGACCTTCCAAACAGTTGATGAAGAGTGCATGTAGAATGAAATCTATGTCTAGCAGCACCAAAACAGAGCACCATTAGGCAGAGATTATATCCATCCTGGTAGCAAACAACATCACTAGATTAATCTTTCCCAAGTATTCAATGACCAAAATGATATTTATGTAACTTACATAGTGCCCTTGCAAAGGGGTTTATAAGTATTCAAATTCTAGATGTTGTCACACAATCCCAGGCCTTTGAGGGCTATAGTGAATATTGATTTGTGTTATGGTGGGTGTGTGGGTGCTGCTTGAGTCACCAGCTGTCCCCATCTGCCCTGAGCACCCCCTTCCCTCTCTCAGAGTGGAACACTCAGTGTCAGGAGACCAAAAGTTCATGGCTTTATCACAACCCCCTTCTTGCTCTGAGTCATGTGTCCACCTGGAAAACTCTGGCTCTCAATCTCCATCTGGGCTTTTAATGAAAAAAAAAAAACTAAAATAATCACTTGCACAGCAGTGTCTCAAATGCCATTATGCATTGTCACAGTCTCCTGCATGTTAAAACAACATTTGCAAGCCCAGCAGGAGCCACTCTGGCAAAATTGCTGAACAGGGCACTTAGGGCCAACCTTGTCCAATCCAGGGCTGCTCCAGTTCCCATGGAAAAGTGCAGGCTGTGACACACTCACTCCTGCCTCACAAAGAGACATGTAAACTCTGAGCATGACTCACACTGACTGGGGTTACACTGTATTTTCCCTCATGGTACATCCCAAAACTATCCTCTTACCTTTTCTCCTCACCTGTGCAGTTCCTTTATTATAAACTCAGTGTGTGACCACAGAACATTTTGTATCACACTCATTCAGAAAGTCTTCCCTACAAAGCTCAAAGACATTCTTTTAAAGAATGAAGTTTCTCTATAAATGCTCTCCCCTTCCTTGCACTTGCTGGCCACCAGGCCATCTCTTTACTCTTTTTTTAAATGTTATTCCTATACTCTTGCTTCTTTTTACTCACATAATTACCTTGTTTTTTAACTCTGTTTATCTTTGTGGCAGCATCCCAGAAGAAATTAGCATGTTTGCATTTGGTACAATTTATCTCATTTGTGTTTGAAGACATTAGAGGCATTCTGTCTAGTTCTTGTCTCTGCTAGTCTCCCAAGGAGCTTCATTTTCCTCCACCCCTTTCTTCTGCTGCAAGGTGAGCCCTCACATCAGCACCAGGAGATGACTTGTATGAGTGCTAGCATAACTCCCAGCACCATCCAAGGTCTGTTCCTGCCTGTGGGGACACATTGGTGTTTAATGACTTGACCTCACCATCATGTGGAGCGAGGGAAAAGAGCCAACAGTGCACCTGGACACTGCATGGCAAGATGCTTTGCTGACTGCATCTGCCCAGCCACCAACTGGGCATCTCGGGGTGCTGCCCACAGCCAGTCCACGTCCCTGAATCCTGTGCATGCCCCTGTTTTCCTGTCAGGAAGACAGAGATGACCTGACCTCAGCTAAGCACAGGTCATGAGCAAACACTGGCAGTGACCCCAGACTCAGTCTTGAGCATCACAATGGTGAGGGCAGCCTCTGGGTTATAATTTAGATTTGTCAAAAACCAGATGAGCCTTTAATGGGAATAGTGCCTGGGCCACCTGTGATGGATTATCACCTTCCTGGCTCGCTCCTGTAGGCTGTGCCTCTGCTGGCAGAGAGAGCCAGCAGGGATTGTCCCTGTGACAGTACTTACAGTGAGGATTGGCTCAGGGGGGTGGTGAGAAGGGCAAGGAAAGACATAAATCTGGATTGTGGAGTGTACCATGCTTTGAACAAACAAAATAACATCTTGGGCTCCAAGAACTGGTGGCTCCAGAGGAGAGCAGATGAGGTGTTGGTGAAAGGGCCAGCACACCTCCAGCAGTGGCCAGTGTTTGGATGATTTGTGGTGGCCTGAAAAGCAGCAGCTGCCAGATGCAGCTGTATTCCCATTTCCTTCGGTCTGCTGGTTTGGGCTGCAGGGTTTCCATTCACAGGGTTCTTTTTTTTTCCTTTCTCCGAGCCACAGGGGAGCTTATCAGATAAAAGAACTTGGTGGAGTGACAAAGATTGATTAACACTGAGGTGGAATGGGATTTTTATTGCTGCCTTCATAAACACCTGAGTGACAGTCAGATGTGTGTGACTGTGGTCTTATCAATAACAGTTTATGTGAGATGGGCTTGAACTGAAACATTTTGCATTTAAACATCTAAATCTCTGGGGACTTGAATCCCAACAATATTAGGTAAAGGAATCAAATGCTGCTGTATTTCAGCACCAGGGAACAGCTGTAATAAACAGGAAGTGTTTCAGAGAGAGATGACAAAAGCTGTGCAACAAGATTTGGGGGCATTCCAAGACATAATTCCCCTTAAATTACAGTCAATATGTGAAATTTTGACTGAGAAAATTAAGGAGGTAGAAGACATACTTCAGATCCTTGGCCCAGTTCTCTTCATCATCTACATTAACATTGGATCTGGGTCTCCAAGGAATACTAAATGAGTTTGCTGACAACCCAAGTTCAGAGGAGCTGTTGAGTCCCTTGAGGGCAGGGAGGCCCTGCAGAGAGAGCTTGACAAATCAGAGAAATGGGGAATCACCAACAGTATGGAGATTAACAAGGGCAACTGTTGGACCCTGCACGTGGGATGGGGAACCTGGATGTACAGACTGACTGGGGAAAGAGGCTGGACAGCAGCTGTGGGACAGGAGCTGGGCAAATTGAACCTGAGCCAGCAGGGCCCTGGCAGCCAGGAGGGCCAACCTTGTCCTGGGGGCATCAGCACAGCAACATCAGCCTGGCAAGGGAGGGGACTGTCCCACTCTGCTCTGCACTGGGGCAGCCTCACCTTGAGTCCTGGGGGCAGTTTTGGGTGCCACAACATAAAGACCTTAAGCCATTAGAGATTGTCTAAAGGAGGACCTCGAGGATGGTGAAGGGTCAGGAGGAGAAGCCATATGAGATGTGATTGAAATAATTTTCTGTGGCTGAAATCATCATCTGTTCAGCCTGGAGAAGAGGAGACTGAGAGGAGACCTCATTGCAGTCTGCAGCATCCTCATGAGGGGAAGCAGAGGGGCAGACACTGATCTCTTCACTCTAGTGACAAGCGCCTTGAGAAAACAGCATGGAGTCAGAAGTTTGGGTTAGAAATCAGGGAAACTTTTCCCCAGAGGGTGGTTGGGCCCTGGAAGAGGCTCCTCAGGGATGTGATCACAGCACCAAGCCTGAAAGAGCTCAAGAAGTGTTTGGACACATGGCTGGATTCTTAGGGTGTCCTATGCAGGACCAGGAGCTGGCCTCAATGATCCTAATGGGTCCCTTTCAACTCAGCACATTCTATGATTCTATCATCTGTTTGTTCTTTTTTTCATGCATCACTTTGTAATGGAGGATTAAAAGGGATGTGATGAAATTACTACTGCTTCTAAAATCTGAATAAGAAAATACCTCCCTGGGGTTTTGGGGAGATCTCTTGTTTATACAATCAAGGCTAAATTTTTTTGGATGAAGCAGATTATCTATTATTATTATTACAGAATAACAAGCTGAAGCCTCACTGGGATCCAAATCCTGATTTTTAATCAAAGACTTGGATAACAAGCAGGCTGCAGGTTTTGCAATTTGGGTTAAGTAGGACCTTGAGAGGGTAAGAAACAGTGCCTGTTTTCATTACTATGTGCCATGTATGGATAAAGGGAGCCACAAGAGACAATTTAGAGGAGTGACTGGTGTTTAATCCATTTTCTGCAGACCTTGGTGAGGCTTTCATCCAATATGGCGTGTCAACAATGAAATTCCTTGGTGGAATTTCTCCTCCTGCTTCTGCCAGCAGAGCCTTTTGTTCATGCTTCTGCCAGTTGCTCACAAGCCTAATTGGGAAGCAAGGGCCTATTTATGATGAAACTGATGTCTCAGATAGGGCTAAGGGAAAATTTCAAAGTTCAAAAGCAGCTGATTGGAGTCAGTTCACATCTCCTCTGTGCTGGATGACAAGAGAAGGATGAAATTTGCATGCACTCATATGGGTGCTTGCACCAAATAAAAAAATTATACCTGCCCTGAGTTCTCAATTGGAGCCAGAAGCTTGTATTGACAAATAAATAAATAAATAAATACAAGTTTTTGGTCTTCCAATTTCTGTGTTGTCTTTCAACTCTTCTGAATGACAAAAAACAGGCTTCTTTTTTTTTTTTAATTTGCCTTTTTTTTTCTTTCACCATATCTTCCAGAGATAATCTTACAGACATAATGTATTATGACAACATAGAAAAAGGCATTCAGTATTTTTAAATCTTTCACAATTCTCAGTTATTTTCCAATGGACACTTAACCAGCTCCTCCAGAAGGATTCATTTCTGACCATGAGGTTGCTCAGTGCTCCCTGACAGATGTGACATTGCAATCCCCCTGTGTCATTTCAGGATGCTGCAGCACCACAGCCTAGACTGGCTCTTAACAGAAACTGTGTTGATGGCATTAGGAACTGGAATAAGCACCAATGTCAGAGGTTAGAAGTGTTCAAACACAAAATTTGGTTAAATCTTAGAAAGAATGAGGAAGCTATAATGTCTTTAAGCTGTTAATAGAAATTTAATTTTTTGGCCATCCTTCAGAAAGTGGATGTCTGATGTTAAATACTTTGGCCTAAAGTGAGATAAACCAAAGTATGTATTCTAAACGATCCCTTGCTCCACTCTTACTATTCTTTTTCTGCCATTAATTTCCATGAAATTTGCTTGCCCAATACTGGAAGATAAGATTCAGATATTGTAGGTAAGACAAGAGGAAATATTAATGTGATTTAGCAAATCTGATTGATGGCAGAATTTTCCATCAAATAACTTATTTGCAAATTGGTGACTTCCTATTTACAGCTGAAATCCATCTGTGAGCAAAAGACCTCAGAGAAGCTTTGTGCCACTTCCATCTCAGTTAAAAAAGCATTTTGAGGACTCTTGTGGGACTAGCAAGATGAATAGGCCATGTTCTGACCTGCTGAGCAGGGGTGAGTTTCATCCTTTCTGACTGGCTAAAATGATTCAAACCTTAAATAAAGCACATATTGACATTGTAAGACACTATTAAGGTCCTCAGTGTACCATGGTGATGAACCATGACCAAAGTACTCCCGGGGTTGTAATAATTCATTACTGAAATAGCTTCCTTCTAATGACTAAGGCTGACTGTGTCAGAGAGCTTGGACTTCTAACCCCAAGGCTTGTTATATAGCATTAAATAAATCTCACTTTCTGTTCATTTACCTACTGTATCAAAGGTCATGAATCATAGCTGACAGCAAGATTTGGATAGGTAACTTTTAACAATCTCCCTGATTCTGGGATGAAGCTGCTGTTAGGCAAGCCTGGTCTTGTACTCCCAAAGGGGTGACAGGTACACATGGATAGTACTGAGAAATTCCTTCCCATTCACAACTAAGCCAATTGTCCTCTAAATGTTTTCCTTGCATTTCTAATTCTTATTTTCTTTGGTATTTTTTCCTTTTCATTTTGGACATAGACAAACTGCTGTTCTTTCACGTGAATGCCAGCTACCAGGGAACACAGTTCATTCTTCCTCAATGTGTTTAAATCCATCGATCTTGAACTTTCTCAAGCTCTGCCAGGAAGTGGCATGATAAGAGATGGAGGGCTCATCCTCCCTCAGGCACCACCACTGGGTATTACCTTTGAGTTGAGGGAGGTGGGAATTAGTTCCATTTAACAAAGTAGAAAGTGGAAGGTGGATGTCTCCCACCCCGGGTCAGTGCTCTAACTCCTGCATTACAAGAGAAAAGCACTTCATGGAGCACTCAAGCTGCTCTTCTAAATCAAAAGTGACAGCTAGCACCTTATGAATATCTCAGATTTTTCAGTGTATATTTCATATGCTGCAGAAATAACCTAGTTTAAAAACACTCTTAGCTTTTACAGGACACTGGTCTTGAAAGAATCAAGACTCATGAGTTTTGATCCTGGTCCATAAACTTTTCCTGCCTGCATACAACCCCTCTGATGTCCTTAAAGTCATTGGCAGAAGTGAACTGCATGTAAACCATCACATACACAACAAATGTGAACCTTCTTGACTAAACTGCCACCATTTGCCTTTGAAATAAACAGGCAAATAACTATTAAAGGTCTTAAATGTTTATTTGCATTTTTCAAAATGTAATAATCTTCATGCAGTGAAACAGATGGACCATGGAAATTCATGCATGAAAATAAATAACCCTTTCTCCACCAGTATCCAGCAATCACAAGGCCCAGTGATCATTGAATTTCTCCTTCTTTCTTGAAATAGCCCTTAAATTAGAGATGACCCAAGGGTTAGGGTTTTTTTGTATGTACTTCATTTCACTTTGCATAAAATTAATTTTAATTAATAATTAAAGAGAAATAAGATTTAGAGAAGACTTTCGAAAATATTTGTAACAAAACATTTTAAGATGTGACACTGATAAAGCAATGAACTGGATTAATGAGTGGAAAAACCAGGATAAAAGAGTAATTTTTCAATATAGCAAGGACTTAAAAATTAACTTCCCTGGCTTTTGTTTAGTTTATTTAGTAATTATCATTACAGGTGGCAAGTTAGAGAATAGTGAAGGTGACAGGAAGGTAAAAGAAGAAAAGAAGCACAGGGGAATACATGACAATAAGAGTTACTTTGCCAAAACAATTTCTGATTTTCTTCACAACTGCAGTGTCCAGTGTAGATCAGATCACTCTGGAAAAAATGTCTGAAGAACTAGACCATCAAACAGTTTCTACTCTTCTTTCCAAAAAAACTGCTAGTTAGAACATGCCATAAAGAGATGAAATAATACAATTATTCTATTTCCTTCAGAGAAAGTTCAATTATTTGAATACTCTAACCATTATGCTCTGACAAAATGTGAACTTTGGAACTCTGTTGGTGGACCCCTCCCAGAAGTTTTTGGTAGCTAACACTTTATTGATTTGACTCCTCAAAATATGTGGGCAGTGGAGTATTTCATTTGAGATTCCATGAGAGTATTGTCAACTCCAGTAACCTACTCAAACCCAGGCTTTCATTTTGGAAAGAAACAATGAAACATTTATATGCTTGTTTAAATGCTAATCTGTTTTTGTTTAGCAGCCAGACCAAAATATTAATTATTCCTACAACCTTACTCAAGGACAAAGATCCTGTTGATGAGCTTCAGAGGGACTTCATCTGACATAAATGGGTTATTAAATGGCAAATGAAATTCTGTGCAGAAAAAAAATAATTAAAATAATAAAGCACAAGGACTTCTTAAATCACTTTTCAAACCTTGCAGCATTCTGGAGTAGCAGCAATGGATGAAGAAACAAGCAAAGACTTTTCTAAAAATCTCTCCTCAATGTTCACCAGCAGTGAAAATGTTTATATTGGAGTGCACAAAGAATAAGGTTGCAGTATTTCAGGTTATGTTTTAGTCCCTGTCTGTGCTCTGCATATTGGCCTGTCCTATCTGATCTCATCTAAGGTACTATGTGGCATTGGTGGAACATTTCTCCAGAAGGACCATTCAAAACAAGAAGGAATTAAAGGAATCAGCAGGATTAATAAAGGATATAGAAAGTCCCCTCAGTGAAAAACAAGAAAAATCATATAAGATCAGGAAGGAAACAAATAAGAATCAACTCCTTCAAAGGAAAAAAAAAATAGAATGAATATTGATTAGAAACTAATTTTTCTGTTTTCCCTGACTGATGTTACAAATAAAGGGTATTACTTCAGCCTACAATGCACCTTTATACCTTTTGACAGACCTAGTAAAAACAGTGATTTAGTGATTTATATGATCAGTCATCCTTTTTTCATGTAACAGTTAATTAAGTTTGTGATTTTTTTCCATAGAAAATCTGGTTAAGATACCCAATCTAACAATATTCTCAAAGAAATGTGGCTCCTTAGACTACACATGTACCAACACCTACAATATCCTAGTTTTTGAAGAGAGAGTATGTGTGATAATGACTGTTTGAAATAATGCATTTGTTCGTAATTGTCTACTGCAAATTTTCAAAATTTCCTTACATGTAAACCTCAAAGCTGGATGTAAGGTTTCAACAAAACACTCCTAGATCTCTTTTTCCTGATCTTGCTCAGAATAGGTTTTTCTCTCATATTTGCTTCTGACTTTTACTGCTCTGAGCATATAATCTAATTACACATCTTGCAGAATATCCCAGTTATATTTTGTGAAAGTAATTAACTGCATTCTTAAATTTTCCACATTCAATCTTTAAGAAAACCAGCTATGGCTCATTATCACTCTTTTCTTCCCTCATATTATCTGGAAATCAGAGGGAGCTTTGCTTTCCCTGACACACATTTGCTGGTCACATTGCTAATGAGCAGAAGACAGTCACTGTCTATTAAGTGAAGAGTTAATTTTCACCAAGACCTTGGTATATAAAACATTCACTAGAGCGTGAATAAATTGCACTTTTAACCAACCACATTTAATAGCAAAACAGTGAACAGACCTGAAATATAAATAATGCTATGGAACACTTGGAAACATTTAATAGTCAGTGAACTATCTTTTACTCCTATCATTAGAGATATAAGAATATCATAGCACCACCTTGCTTTAACTCTACCATAAAATTAATTGTGGTAGAGGTAAATTAATTATCTTTCAACAGACCCCATTTAATTGCTTATAAAACTGGTCTGACTTTCCAGCATTTTAGTAACCTGTATGTCATCATCAAAAGTGCTCAGAATAAATTAGCACTCCATCTTTTTTCTATATCCTTCATATAATCACAAAATTAAAACGAAATAGATGCCCCAATGCATTTTGCCACAAGCAGTAAATGTATCTCAAAAATATACTAGAACAATATACACACATAGGCTCTTTCTTTTAGAAAGAACACATGTTCTGGAATATTCTGACAGTGTTGAATCATTAGGATATTACTCCATAAAGACCACTGTTCTGAACTAAATGATGCTGGGGAACTTGGTAGAGTTTTGAGGTTTAAATGGTTTATGGAATTGGACATTCTTAGAAATTGGAAACAGTCACAGTGGAAAATGAGAGAAGAGAATAGAATAGAATAGAATAGAATAGAATAGAATAGAATAGAATAGAATAGAATAGAATAGAATAGAATAGAATAGAATAGAATAGTTGAGATGAGTTGGAAGGGCTTTCAACAATCATCTTCCTGATGAGTCCAGTGGCCTGATCTATTCAGGACTGATCAAAAGATAAGGCAGGTGGATAAGGCAATTGTCCAAATGCTTCTAAACACTGACAGGCCTTGGGCATTGACCACATCTCTAGGAAACTTTCTTCAGTGCTTTCACCTTCTCTGTGAATAAAAGCTTCCTAATGTCAAGACTGACTCTGCCCTGATGCAGCTTTGAGCTGTTCCCATACATCTTGTCCTGGGACACCAGTGGGGATAGCAGCTGTTCTGCCAGCTATATAGAATAATAAATTCACCAAAATGTATTATTACACAAATAATTGTTCACATTGAGTAGACCTACAAACCCCCTGCCCTTCGTCACCCCCCAGAAAATGAATAATGTGCATAAAATTGTTCTGGATAAACATTTTGTGACCCAAAATCTGGGGGAAAAAATTCTTTTGGAAGACAAAATTTTTGTTTAAGCCCAGTGTAAAACACTAGATGTTGTTTTAGCTTTCTACAACTTTTGGATATTTAAAAATGAAGTCAAAATCTCTTCAAATTACTTTTTTCAAAAACAGGCAAAATTGCCAAATTTCTTTTTTAGATTTCTTTTTTGAGATTTTTTTTTAATTTTTCTGAAAGAACTAATTGAAACTTCTATGACTCTTAAAACTGCCTATTGACTTTCCATAATTACCTCACCATTTCCCTTCTAAGGATTACATAAGTAGGATTAGTCTTTGACCTACATATTTACATAGAGCATGTCTCTGGTTCTAAAGTACTTGAGCCCAAAACCAGAGAGTCTATTTTAATCCAAACTACCTCCTCATTAGGAAATGCAGTACAGGCATTTTGTCTAAAAGCACCTCTATTTAAATGCATTATTCTGATGCTTGTGATTCACTTCTGCCCTCAGTAAATTGTCATATCAACATGAAGTTTTATGACAGGAAACTGCCAAATGCATTATTTAAGGGAGTAACAGAGCTGGCTTTACTGGATTTGCATGGCCAGGTTTTGGATGACTGCAAGGGTGCCTAGTAGCTAAAAACAAACAGCTTTTTTAAAAAGTAGGGAATTGCAACAAATTTTGGACATGAGGCTAAATTTTCATTCTTTTGACAGTAGTAACCTTTAATCAGCGATGCTGCTGCAGCTTTTGAAGCATGGTCAAAAAGAAATGAGGGCACCCTAGCCCTGGCCCTCACCATGCTCCTCATTTCCTTTCTGAAGGCAGCTGGAAGACTAGAATTGCTCAAGCTGACTGTGACAGAATTGCAGAACAGTCTCAGTGGAAGGGACCCATCAAGCCCAACTCTTACGCCCAAGTGAATGGTCAATACAGAGATCAAACCTGTGACCTTAGCACCATGCTCTGACAATGTGATCTAATGTCAGAATACAACCAACCTATTTTCCTTCATCCTTCTGCCTTGATTTTTGAAAACTCAGGAACAAGCTGCTGATCCCTTCTGGTCATCATCAGGATACTCATGTTGTTTCAAATTTCCAGCAATCCCAGGCATAACTCTAGTTATTGTAAGAATGAGGCCACAGCCAACCCTCCTCTAGTCACAACAGAACTCTTACACCCACCTTGCTTTGGCTTCCAGAAACCAGGTGCTCACTTCAGGTGGCACCAGCTCTGGCACTGCAAGTCAAGGAGATAGGCCTGAGTTGCTGAGTGGTTTAAGTGTGCCAGGAGACCAGCCAAGCTGTCTCCTGAGGGGTAGCACTGATATAATTCCATGGAAATCAGCAGTATAATAAGTCCTGGAAACTGGTGCTCATGACCATTGCTGGTGCCAAGTGCACATTTTTCTTACTCCAAAGAGTAGCCACATAATTTTGGAGCAGGTGTTGTTGCAAACCACTACACACAGATAATAGGAAAGCAAAGGAATTCTGTTTATTTAATGTAGGGTATGAGGACCTCACTCTTTGTCCTGTCCATCTCACCCCTGGACTGCCCCTTCCCACTCCCCAGTCTGATAGTGCCTGATGGCACTTTGCAGGCACAGGACCCCAAGGTAACAGAGAAAGAATTTAGCAGGTGCCAAAGATCCTGTCAGGAGAGGGGTGGATTGCTCTGGAATGGTTCAGTCTGACCCGTAAAGAACAATGACAAGAGAATTTCCTACTCCCATCTGTGTGCACAGACAAGGGAACACAAATGCAAACTTGCTCCAGTCATGCCCTATCCACTTCTCAGTGACAGGATATCACTGCGCTGACCCTGTCATATTTCCCTAGAAACCAGACTGACTTTTGTCTGACTCAGTTTATTTGAAGTCTTCCTAAGGAATGGGATTGGCACATGGTAAAGTGCTTGGGACATCTCTGGAAAAACATATCATCACACTAACATAGGTGTCAGGATGAATCATCTCCCACAGAAGGCTTTCCACAGCCCACACACGGCTCAGGTGATGAGCCATGCTCCTCCTTCACTCCGAGTCAGTGCCTCGGCACATGCTCATGGTAACTGCAGGGGCAGAAAGCAGCACAGACAGAGCTGACAGAGCTCTGGGAATGCTGATCAGCTAGGCCTGGGCCTGGCAGCCTCCCCTCTGAGGTTCCACTGCGTCTCTGCTTCTCATCCTGGGGACACAGCTAAGCCATTGTTAATTCCTTTGACTTGTCCTTAGACTCATTCTTTGCACTGCTGTGCTGGAGGCAGAGAAGCTCCTGCCTGTGCCTCACTGATCCTGACTTCCAGCTAAAGTGCTTCCACAGGAGAGCAGGGACTGAGTTCTGAGGATCTGAAGTTGGGTCCCTTCTCTGCAGCATCAGTTTCTGAAGAGTTCATTTTATTCAGCAGAGGTCTTGATGACTTTCACTGTGTGCTCATCACAAAGCAGAGATGGAACACCTAATATTAAGCAAAATTCAATATTAGGGAAGCCACATGAATTTCAACAGAACTAGTAAATCAAATTTGCCTGGCAAGATTTTACTGTGATTTAGTTCCCTTAAGTAAAAAGCATACAACTTCTTCCCACTCCAATTACTTCATTCTCTTTAATTACACGGAGAAAAAACTAAATTCCTTAAATTTTCTTTTAATAAATTGATACTCTAATTTTTTTGGTTTCCAGTTTCTTTTTACATAGTAAAGAAAAAAACACCCTTATATTTTGCTTGTTTTCCTGCCATTTTCCATATCATGTTTTTATTGTCTTTGTTGTTCAGAAATAATCTTGCTATTTTTAATTTTGATTTTTTAATACTTTTTGTTACATGTCTTTTAAAATCTTTTTTTTAATATTATTTTTTTATCAGAAGATGTCTACACAGCATTCAGGATAAGGATTTCTCATTGACTTATGTAGTGACCAGGGTTAAAGAAAGAGAGGACACTTGTATTTTCAGAAGTTATATGTTAGCTGTTGCCAATTGGCTTCAGCTGAACAAGCCAGGAGCCATGGGGGCAGATTTTGAGATATCACCAGGTTCCACTACTGAGAATCTGGACTCCTTTGTGCCCTCTAATTATTTCACAGCACATGTGAAGCTTCACAATGTGATTTGAAATCAAAGCTTTAGTTGTCATGCTAGTACCATCACTGTTTTTTCTTTCCTTTTCCCCCCAGTGGATTTTCACCTCACAGACAGGAAAGTGGGGAGGGGAGCAGGGGAAGAAAAAGGAAAAAAAGATCCTTTTTAATTCTCCATCTGTATGGGGCCACAGAAATGCCTTAAGCTGAACACAACAGCCTGAAAAACGAGTGGGAAGAGATTATCAGAAGTCTGGCAAGAGGAGAATGCAGTTGGTGGTCAGGTGAAGGCTGCTTTGGCGGATAAGCAATTTGTGTGTTATCAGTGCAGGAGAGAGAACAGTAGCTCCCTACACTGAAAGGAGATTAAAAGTAACAATAATCTTTTCTGTACACCATAGGCCAATCTGTTAAATGCAAGGGAAGCTGAGAAGCTGCTTAGAGCTGATGTTTGTTTAATTTTCACCTGCACCCACTTGAACTGTGTAAATGACATGGTGCTTTCCAGAACATATGCACATTTCCATGTGGCACTGGTTTGTGAAACTGTGCCCAGCTAATCTAGCAGTGCAAGATCTGCTGTGAGTATAAAAGAAATCGCCCTTCTCTCACTCTAGGAAGTCTGGTGGTTCCAGAAAAGAATAAGGAAAAGTTATTTGGCTTTTTATTTTGTTGTTGTTGTTGCTCAGGTTTTTTTCCTTTTAAAATCAATAGGAATGGGTAGCTGATAGTAAAAAGGGAGGTGTACTACAGAATAAAGGACAAAGTAAAGGTGACCTCATTTGCCAGAGGAAAAGTTAAGAAACTCAAGCATTGGCTTAGGTTAGACCAAGATAATTAACACCCTTGATGAATCAGTACATCACATGAGCTATTTAGGAAAAAAGAGAATGCTGAAGGAGCACTACAGTCAGGTAGCCAAGACAAGAGTTAGGACACAGGGATACAGGATGGGGTCTTTTTGCTGCTACTGATTTTATATCAGTATATATGTGAATGATTTTATATTAAAAATGTTACTTCCTCTGGCTTGAAAGGTACTAAGTACATATTATTGATATTATTGTACAGAGGTGATGGAATTTTGTTATTCCACTTGCAAGCCATGCAAGCCAGCTTCAAAAACGTGTCTGGATAGGCATCTTAGCTGTGTAAGCAGAACGCTCTCTTCTCTCTGAGGGTCTTTTGTTTGCTAAACAATAGCACAGGGCAGACCCAGGAAACCTTTCTGTTGCTTTCTTTGCCGAGTCACAGCATTTCTCAAAATGCAGGCATGTAAAATGTAAGCCAGCATATACTAATTACTCATAATTTAATAATTACACATTGTCTTTTCTAGCTGAATAATTGATTTCTCATTCCAGCTGTTCTGCTGACTGTGGTCTATGTTACAGTTACTGTTCATAGGCTGCTCACTGTTTTTATCCTGTGGTTATGATGGATGTTGCATGATGGCTTCAGCTCTGTTAATTTTTTTCTTTCTATTTTTGTGTGGGGTTTTTTTTACAACTACTTTTGAATCAAAAGAAATTTTAAGGATTGCACAGTGAAACAGTTGCATGAAGCAGAATTTAACCATCATCCATTAACACAGGATCTGGCATTCATTTCCTCTACAGTATCCAGGTCCCCTTTCTGTCAGTAAATCCTGGTGCAGCTCTGAAGAGGAAATATGTTCCCTGTCACACACATATAGGCAAACATGAATTCTCCTTCCTTTTAAATTAGAAATACATCTTTCTTTATAATCAGCTTAATATACAAGTTTTGTTTCAAATGGAGTCACCAAACACATAATGCTGGATATATTTTCAGTTATAATTTTCCCTCTTTTTCAACATTGTCTCATTAAGAAAAATCTGTGGTTGTTGTCTGGATTTGGATTTTTTTTATTAATAAATCTAGTAAGGCATTCTCTCTGCTTTATGCAAGTTAAACATCTGATACCTGATATATCCTCTTCTTATCTGTGAGTCAAACTCCATGACAATTCCTTTTGTTCATGGTATTCTGACACTTCTTTTCATCCAGGCTGTCATCATCTATTAAATTATCATCTCTATATTCTGGGTATTTTAGTCAAACAGGAAATTCATTCCATGACATGATGAGCTGGAGTCCAGTGGACTGGCTGGCTCATGAGCTCACTTAAAGCATTTCTAAATGGAAATTTTCTGATCTTCTGGCAATTTTTTTTTTCAATTTTCTGTTGTTCCTGTTTTTCAGGAATAAAAAAAAAAAGAAAGTTTCACTCATAAAAATACTTTCTTTTTACAAACCCCAAAAACATTATCTACTTTAAGAAAAGGGAAAAAATGTCAATTTAAGAAATGTGTTTTTAAAATTATGGCTTATTTAAGACAATGGGAAATTTGGATTTACACCTAACACATCAATGACAATAGGAAACTGTTTCTTTAATTATATAGCTGATAGACTTTCTTGTAAAGGAATAACAGAGAATGTGAACTTTATCCTGCTGATTTACACTACAACCACCTTCAGAAATAATTACATTTAACTGTTTTCTGGAATTGCTTGGCTCTTGTCTTGACTCTGCAAAGTAAGCAATGCTGCTCATAGAGAACTTATCAGAGATGTTGGAATTAAACCAGAAGCACTCTGATTCCATCTAACCTTCAGAAAATGCAGGTGCCTGCAGAGTCTGATTTTATATCAACCTTTTAAAACAAGAAATGTGTCTCTTTTTAAAACTAAGAGATCTGAGAGAAAGCTTTTGCTATGGGGCACTATTGCTGAAACCACAGCAAACCAGGGTTAATAAAATGAAGGCACCAAACACAAAAACAAACACACTTGTCACGGTTTGCTCACAATCTCTCCACAGCACTGAAGCCGGGTTGGCCACATGGCCACATTAGCCATTCCATCAAGGTCAAGAATCCCAAATGAGTTGCTATGGGAAACAAATTACTGAGGTGTCAGCTGGAGCTGAAGGTTTAGATATGAGGGAACTTTACCCATTATATGCTTGAAAGATTTCCGTAACAACAGAAGCTGGGCAAGAGCACACTGGTAATAACAAGACTGGGAAAGCAGATGTTTCACTGACCTTTGCTCCGAGCATTTGGACTTCCCATTTGCCAGCGCGCCTGAGTGGACCAGAAAGGAATTGCAAATAAGATGGACTCTCCTGAGGCACAAGTAAATAATTATTTTAAAAATCAGGTATCAAGTCTTGTTTTTAGGGAGACAGGTAAAAGAAACTCAAAAGCTCCTGGAACTACCTGGGACTCATGCCATCCTCTTAAGGATGAGGAGAGACAGCTCACTTTACTACAGCATTAATTTCAGGGGAAGCATTTCAAAGCCAAACACGGGGCAACCTGCCATGGAGTTATACCACCCACCAGTTTAACCCAGTTTTATTTACTCTGCTCTGCTCATTCGCTAAATGGTCACTGTGAACTTGACCTTGGCTGGAATTGTCTACAGAAAGAGAATTGCAAGGACTGGACCTATCCAACGCTGACATTGATCTTTGTGAAGGCAATTTGATAACCTTGACCCCAGGAAGCTTACCTCCAGATCTGCAGGAACTGGAATATTTTCAGTTTCCACCTAGCATTAATTTTGACAAAATAAAAAATATATTCTTAGTTTCATGTAGGTTTGTTCAGAAAAGTTCAGGTAAATCTTTCTCTCCTAGTTTGAGAATGCTGATCCAGCTGTTCACTAAGCAGCTATGGGATGGTTTGCAGACAGTGGTGCTCTCACCAAAAATAAAATCGAGAATCTTGTCTTTATCACATATTTGCCTAAATGTTCTCATCCATTTACCTTTTTTTCCATTGAAGATCTTTACATTATCTATCCAGGAACAGGAAAGGGACTTCTTTTTCTCTAGTGAAATAGAGGAAGAAACATCTGCTCTTGAGGCTCACATTGGATGTGACTAGGCATAATTAATTTCTATTAATGAAGGCATTTTACTACACACACAACAGATAAAAATCTGGCCTACTATTTTCTTGACTTCAGGATATTTTTCCCAGGGACTGTTTTTTCTTCAGACAATTGTTCCTACTAAGGTTTTACATTTGAGGGCTGCTTTTTAAATTTGTTAGAGATGGAGCTGGGAGAAAGAGTTAGGCACAGACTTCTGTTTGTTAATAGTTTGCATCATTTCTACACCCTTAGAATCTTGAAAAGATACATGTTTGGGTAAAATTTCATAAAAGTATTAAAAAAAAAAAAAACCAACAAAAACTAAAGACCTGTGTAGGAGGTCTTCACTTTCCCATAGTACTTGTATCTGTATTTATACATTATAGCTAACACCTCAGTGTTCAGATGACTCTCAATATAAATGTATAACATCAGGATCA
This sequence comes from Fringilla coelebs, assembly GCF_963513975.1. Taxonomy (NCBI): domain Eukaryota; kingdom Metazoa; phylum Chordata; class Aves; order Passeriformes; family Fringillidae; genus Fringilla; species Fringilla coelebs. The sequence goes on along the minus strand of NC_140028.1, from coordinate 7,072,555 downwards.
GGAGATATATTTTTATAAAGGACAAAGGAACAGGCAGAGAAAATCTTTCCACTTCTGTAATAAGGCATTATTTCTCTCCAAATATTTGTCTCTCTGGCTTTTTCCCTGTGTTATTTGTTGGATTGTAATGATCTAGAGTGAGTTAAAGCTGGATATTACATTTTATCATGGCAGTGACAAAGCTTTGATGTCCTTTTTTTTTGCCTTTGGATTAGATTTTATTGCACTTAAGTATTGTGCAGGAATAACTGAAGGTAATGCCACTGACAGAACTGTGCCAGCAAGATCTGTAAATCAAACCAGAATTTATACACTGTCTGATAGCTCTCTTCAAAACATCTGCCCTGACCTCTAATTTCAAAGAAGGGGTAGTAGGGATTTTTTTTTTTTTTTGGTGCAATTGCAGGTGTGAGTGGCTTTCACATTCTCAGGCAGCATGAAATGAAGCTACACTAATGAGAACAAGGGGATTTCTAAATGGAGAGATGCAGCCTCTGCCTGCAGTAGAAGTTGTTGCCAGTGGGTTTCTTTTTAAGCTTTCTCTAGTTAGTCTGGTGGAGTAAACACAGATATTTCTGGGAATGCTCTGTAGAAGAACTTGAGAATAATCCCCATCTATTTCAGCTGCTGTCCTCAGAGCTAAAGTGCAAGAGCTTCTGCATTAAGGAGCTCTATGCAACTGGAGATTGCTTTGCCAGTCCCTGAAATGCAAATGTCTGGGGGAAATGGAACAGGTGTTCAACTCCACACTCAGCCAGGGCAAAAGTAGAAAAATACCTTAATTGGTGGACCCAGAGAAATAACAGGAAACCAGGAAGCCTAAGCAGAGCAAAGTTTTATTGTTTCTTAGGTGAAGGTGGGTTAGAAATGAATGGTCAATTAAGGTAAAAGAACAAAGATAAGATGCTCTTGAGAGCTGGGATGCTAAGTGAAAATACCTAGAATGTAGGTAACTAATTTTAACAAGAAATGCTACACTAGGCCAGTGTCATTGTAAGAAATCTTGGAACTGCTATCAAAATTACATTTCCTGAATGATTAAATCTATTCTAAGAAAAGTGAGTGCCTTTCTCTCCTAGAAGACAGGAAACTGCTTGATTTATTGAGTCATGTTCAATGCTAATTCAGCACTGGATTTATCAAAAGACATGTCCATCCTGTAGATTATGCCTGTGTTAGATGACCCAATGGCCCAAAATGAGGCAATGTGGGCTTTATGGTCCTGACTTAGAGGTATGAGTAGCTAGAATGGGGTGCCCTTATCTGTGCTGCCCTGGGAAGGGACAAAAGTGGTTTCTTGAAGTGCAGGAGAATAGGACAAAAAAATTAGACACCCTCTCTAATTTTTTCTTATTCCTTTTTTTTTTTTTTTTTTTTTTTACAAAAAAAGATGTGTTTTTTTAACACACCTTGAGTGTGTTAGGCAGCAGATGAGAAAAGAGAAGAAAGTGATGGACAGAAATAAAGAAAAATCACCACCAAAGCAATGAACTGGGTAGATAGGTGAGCAAAAAGAAGTAGAGGAAATGTAGAGAACAAGAGCAGATCCAATCTCACCACATGGCTGGACTGGAGCTAGAAGAAGAATATATGTGTTGTGGATGGTGTATACTTAGAGTGACTGAAGTATGAAAGCATTAAATCATTTGTGCAAAGCCAGATCAACATCAGCACTCAGGAAGATTGTCTCAACCTCAGCAATTTAGGAATCATTCAAGTCTATGATGATAAATCTTGGTCACTCTTAATGTTCCTGTTGTCTTTACATCCATTCTCCTGTAATAAGATGTCTGTTACATTCTGCTTCCCCCCCTTACCTTCTGGCCAATGGACACCCCTTAGCCAGGACTGCTGCCATCCCTCCACTGCATCTTTACCAGCCATGTTACTGAGCAGGGGAAGATCAAAAAATATCATGTAAACATGAGGCTTTCTGTGCTGGAGGAGCCTGGACAGGGTCCATTAAGATCATATCTAACCTCTGTCAGTGTTGAACACCAACATCAGTATTCACAAAGCATAAGAAGTGTTGACAAAGATGAAGCAACTGAACCATAGAGGAACTTTTCCCTTAGCTCCATTAGTCTGTGATTGCCTTTGCAGGCTGTAAGAGTAATGTTTATTATACACATCAAAAGATGAGAGGTTTATTTAGTTGGTTTTGAAGGTCTGATTTTTTTGAACCCATGTAACGGTAATTTGTGACAATTATCATGTATATAAAGACTGTGAAGTTTGTTTTACTTTGAAAAGTACTACCTTACACATTTTGTAGCAAACATACTCCAAGAGAAGATGCAAAATTTTAACAGGGAGAGCTTCTGTGGACTGCAACCTCTGTATATGCCAGGTTTTATGTTTTATTTATTTGGTTATTTATTCTGATAGATTAAATAAAACCTCACTTTTTCTTTTAATAACAGTCAGAAATTGGTTTTTGTCATCACATATATCCCTGCTTCCTTATGATCCATATCCTCTTCCATGTTATTAGTTGTTCTCTTTCAGCCTACTCTTGGTTATCTCAAAATCTGTTTTTGGGGTTAAGGGCATATTTTTCAAAGCTGTTTAGGCTCCTGATTATGCAAATAGGTACTTGCCAGGCTTTTCAGGGACATCTTAAATGTTGAGGAGACTTGCAATTGATCTTAATAATACTTCAGTACTCACCTAATTTGTAAATTTAATTGGGTGCCAAATATCTTTCATAGACTGACCCAAAGTAATCAGAGCTGAGCACAGAAGACCAGAAGTGACATACTTTTTGGACTAGAATATTACAAGACTCAAAGTACTATTTTCTATGTTACTATTTTCTCTTTCCTCCTCCTCACCCTCTTTGAATTCCATCATATGTTTGTGGGGGATTATCTACATCAGATAAAAATGAAAACATAGAAATACAGTTCAAACTGTCCATTCCATTGTGCCTACACTCCCCATGTGTTGAAGCAACACATCATAGAATTGTCTAGATGATAAAAGACCTTTAAATTTCATCCAGTCCAACCACCTTGACATGGGTAGGGACACTCTTGACTAGATCAGGTTGTTTAAAGCCCCACCTGACCTTGAAGACTTCCAGCAATAGAATATTCACAACTTATCTGGGAAACCTCTTCCAGTGTCTCACTACCCCTTTTTGTCTTTTTGTACGTCCAGTCTGGATCTACTCTCTTTCAGTTTAAAACCCCTGCCTCTCCTCTGGTCACTACAGGACCTTGTAAAAGTCTCTCTTGGTCTTTCTTACAGGCCCAGTTTAAGTCTTGAAAGGCTGCAATAAAGTCTAACTGCAGCCTTCTTTTTCCAAACTGAATAATCCCAAATCTTTCAGCCTGTCTTCATAGGAGAGGAGCTTTAGTCCTCTAATGCTGAGTTCTCTGCAGATGCCCCAACAGGTCCATGCTTTTCTTGAGCTGGATGCAGTGCTCCAGGTGAGGTATTATGAGAGCAGAGGAGAATCACCTCCCTCAACCTGCTGTCACACTTGTTTTTATGCAACTCAAGGTATTATTGGTTTTCTGCCTACAAGTGCACATTGTCAGTTTATGTCCAAGCTTCTATCTACCAACATCCCAAGTCCCTTTGCAACCTCTCTATCCATTCATCACCCAGTTTGAACTGGTGCTGATAACTGCCTTGGCCCAGATGCAGGACCTTGCCTTTAGGTTTTTTGAACTTCATGGGGGTCATATGAGCCCACTCTTTAAAAGTAATTCTGGGTGCCATTCTTTCTCAAACCAACCAATTGCACCCCTCAGTGTGAGGGTATCAGCAGAGTTTCTGAGGCTGTACTCAGTCCCACTGTAAGTGTTGTTTGATTTGAAATGTTATTAAATTGTATTGGTCCCAATTCAGTCCCTTGAGTGGTAACATCACTTCTCACCGGTTTCCATTTGGGCATTGAGCAATTGACCACAACTCTTTGAATGCAGCCACTCTGACAATTCCTTATTTACTGAATAGTCCAATCCTGAAATCTGTATTTCTCCTATTTAGCAGAAAGAACGATTTGGGGAACTGTATCAAAAGCCTTACAAAATTCCAGGCAGATAATATCCATAACTCTTCCCTTGTCTACCAATGCAGCCACTCCTTCATAGAAGGCCACTAGATTAGTAAAGCACAATTTGTCCATGCTGTTTCTAATCACCTCCCTGTCTTCCATGTTTCAAAATTTCTTCCAGTGGGCTGACTTCCATACCTCCAGCTGAGCTTGCTTACTTTGAATTTCTTCAGTAGACAAATGAGTAAGACACTATAATTCAGACATAAAAAACACAGTGAAGCCCTTCAGAGTTCTCTTAGGTGGTAAAGTTCCATCTGATCTGTTGCTTTCTATCTTTGCTGAGGAAACTGACAGTACTGAACTTAATTAGATGGGGTACTTTATGTTGCTTGCCAGAGATATCTGCAGGAGTTACACCACACATCAATGGAAAGCAGCCTAGTTTTCTTCCTCCAAACCCCTTAGGTACAGGGAATTTAGTGAAATGATATCTTTCAAGATGAAAGAAGGATTTTCACTGGGGTCATCTCTGCTTTTTGAGAGTTTATTTGGAGATTTGGAAATCACCAGAGGGTTAACCTCATCCTCACCAGGACAAACTGAAAGTGGTAGAGGTTTTTTTGATTGTTTGGTTTGGTATTCTTTTTTTCCTTATCCTACTATAGAGAGGATTATTTGATCATTATGAATGACATTTGCATAAGTATTGTGTTTGGGGTTTTTTTGCCTCTCCTACTGACACAGATCCATGAATTCATAAGCAACTATTTGTTAGAAGACTAACAGGGAGCACTGTTCCCAATTGAGCAAAACAACCTGGAGGTGTGACCAACATGGAGCTCTCTCATGCTTGGTACAAAAATACCAGAATGACCATTCACAAGATTCCTACTACCAAGAAGTATCATGATCAGCCCCTATTAAGAGCTGTGGCTCTCTGAGTTGTCTCCATTAGGATGACTCATGGCCAGCTGTACATTCTTCATTTGTGTTCTGATTGAATGCTGGTCTAGGGGGAAGGAGGGGACGACTCAGAATAAGCACAATCATGATGAGGTCAAACATCCACATTCGGGAATAATTATCTGGTCATTTAGGATGTTACATAAATTATTTGTGGAATTGATACTACACTGACCTCCTGGAAGATTCTTATAAAGTAGCTGATTCAGTTCAAAATCACATTTAAGGTACTTTAATGCATTGTTGACCAAGCATTTTCTTGTTTAGTCAGGTTGATGACAATTTTGCTATACATAATGTACAGAAATATATGATATAAAGGCAAAGTCTACCATCAGTCACCTCTAATCTCAATAAATTACAATGGCTAAGAGTCATAAGTAATGTAGGTGTACATACTATAGTATATATTTGTACATATTGTATATATTCGTTCAGTAAACTATCCTAAACTATCTGTTGTTCTCTTCCTTTTGCAAAAATATAAGGATCTTTCATAGGAGAGTCTGGCAAATAGCAAAACTGATGAATAACCGATAAATTTTCTAATTCATATTTCAAAGGCTGGAAGAAAGGACTTATGTCTCTTAACCCTCTGGCATAATAGCCTTTTCGGCATCTTGACTCAGTTTCCATTCTAACGTATTTGTTAACACAGGACTTACAGCCTGTTTTAAGGAAGCTTGGAAAACGGCTCGCTGTTCCTTGGACCCGGTGTTTCTCTTTTGTTTGTCTAACAGCGCAGACAAAGAGCGCTCGCCGCCCGCCGCCCGGCCGGGGGACAGAGGCGCGATGCGGGCACACCCGCGCTCGGGCCGTGCCGCTGCTCTCGGCGGATCTCGGGTCTCTCTAAAACAAAACTCGTTACTGTGGAAACTGCGGTGGAGTCGTCCCCGCCTACAGAGGCGGCATCAGCTTCCTCGTGCCGCTCAACTCTGCCTGTTCTCCCGTCCCCCGCAGCAGCAAAATCGCTACGGCCCAGGGGAGTGAGGCTCCGAAGCTCCCGCCCGCAGATTTCACACTCGGGGGGCCCAGGGGCGGGGGCCCAGCGGGGGCCGAACCGGGCCGTGGCTGCGCAGCGGAGCCGCCCCACACCGGAGCGGGAGAGGCGGCGCAGCCCCATGCCCTGGCTGTTACCGAGAATGGCAGGACTCACTTCGGCTCCTGTCAGAGCGGCCGGTCCCTCTCTTCTGTCACGGGTGGCGTGACCTCCTCGCTCGCGGAACGGTCTCGGGAGTCCGGGAGCCGCTCCTGCCCTAAAATCTTGGGAAAATCCTGCCACAGATGGAACACAGGAATTGGGAGCGCTTACCCCCTTCCGCTGCAATGGCGCGAGTCCGGCTTTTCTCGGCCGCTCTGTGAAACCTCCGGGAAGTGGGGGCTCCTTTCCCGCCTTCTGCCAGCCTGTGGGAAAGTGGGGATCTCTGCCCCTCATCCTTCAGCCTCTGGGAAGTGGGGATCTCTGCCCCTCATCCTTCAGCCTCTGGGAAGTGGGGATCTCTGCCCCTCATCCTAACAGCCTGTGGGAAGTGGGGATCTCTGCCCCTCATCCTTCCAGCCTGTGGGAAGTGGGGATCTCTGCCCCTCATCCTAACAGCCTGTGGGAAGTGGGGATCTCTGCCCCTCATCCTTCCAGCCTGTGGGAAGTGGGGATCTCTGCCCCTCATCCTTCAGCCTGTGGGAAGTGGGGATCTCTGCCCCTCATCCTTCAGCCTGTGGGGAGTGGGGATCTCTGCCCCTCATCCTTTAGCCTGTGGGAAGTGGGGATCTCTGCCCCTCATCCTTCCAGCCTTTGCGAAGTGAGGATCTCTGCCCCTCATCCTAATAGTCTGTGGGAAGTGAGGATCTCTGCCCCTCATCCTTCCAGCCTTTGGGAAGTGGGGATCTCTGCCCCTCATCCTTCCAGCCTTTGGGAAGTGGGGATCTCTGCCCCTCATCCTTCCAGCCTTTAGGAAGTGGGGCTCTCTCCCTCTCCACCTGCCAGCCTGTGGGAGGTAGAGGCCCTTTTCCCACCAAGGAGCAGGCCAGGCCTCCCCAGGCCAGGCCTCCCCTGGCTGCTCCGTGCCCAGCCTTCCCCAGACCTACTTTCTATTAAAAACTCGTGCGTGTTAAACACGAAATAAACTTTTGTGTTGTAGTTTTGCCCAACCTGGAAATGAAACTCGAGATAATTTTAGTGAGGAGGTGATATAAAAGGGGATCTTCAATGAAGGCCTTCAGGGGTAGTTATGGAAAGATGCCAACAAAAGCCCACACCCCCAGGGGTGAGTACATTTTTATAGGTTTTAAGAAATTAGCATAATTGATAAAAGGCACCAATTAGCAGGACAAGTGGTGATGCAATTCCCCCCAGGTCAAGTCCCTTCTCTGGAGTCAGCACTAGCTGTACTTAGTCCATGAGAAGGGATCTCGAAGTCCATGAGTTGTTCTTGGTCTTGGTTCCCAGGAAGAGCCAAGATAGTAGAGGGCCTTGAACTTACTGGGGCTTGGAGCTCTGGAATTTTTTTTTGTCTTTCTGCTTAGGGAAAGACCATGGAAAAGTACTGGTAAAAAGTAGCTACTAATACAACAGGAGACAGAATTACAAATATATGTATGAAGAATGCAGAGAATGTAATAAAAGAAAAAAAATCAAAACCCAAATGGCATCACTATAAGCCATGTCATTTCTCCATTCCTGGTTGTGGGAACTGGCTTCATAATGAATTAAGATCTTCCAGGTTGTCAAGAGGTTTCTTGTCTTTTCTCTGTGGTTTTTCAATGTTTCTTTTTTTTTTATTTTTCATATTTAAAAAAACCAAAAAAAAACGGTCATAAATGGAGATTAAAATGTGTATAACAGCTGTTTTTCCAGCAGAAAGAAGTAAACTATATTCAGTGCTAGGTCTTATAGTGCAAGTGGTTTAATAAAGAAGACCAGGAAGGGTGAACAGTGTCATACATAAGTCTTGAACTCTTGGAGAAATAAAAATAGGATAGAAAATGAGATCTTAAACAAGAGAGGTTCCTATTGTCTAAATAAAGCAAGACCGGTATAGCAAGCACCAAGTGCAGGAGTAAGTGGGAAGATTATATGTCACATTATTCAAGTGTTAAGGCAATAGACCCTGAAAATTCAGAATGACTAAAGAAGAAGGGAAGTGTTCTAGGAGAAGCTGGTAATTTTGGATCTTAAAAATATTCCTCACAAATAGAAGAATATTAATGGAAAATTATCTTCTCTCTTGGGAAATGTGATCATAAACTGCTGCAGCAAGGGCAAGTAGTTTCTCCCTCTGTTCTGTGGCTAATGACAGAAATATCTGAAAAGTTCACTGAATTGCATAATACGTCATTCGAAATAATTATTTAAACTCTACAATCATTTTAAAAACAAGACTGTCACAGGTTTGTTATATTAGGGGTTTCTTATTGAGTGGAAGAAGTGTATTTGTATTTGAAAAGGTTGCAGAATTTGACTTTTGGATTAATGGAAGGAGTTGTTACCTGCTTTGAAGTGCTTGATCTTTTCGGTGTACTGCAAAATTCAGCTGGAATAAGGCACCAAATCATTCACAAATCTTGAAATATAATATCTTTATTGGCAACAACCACTGAGGGTGACTTTGAGAGTATGATTCTGATTTCATTTGGGCACATCTGTCCTTTAATTACTGTAAAATAACTGCACATAGGTCAGTGAGATTATGTAGAAATATGTGACTTCTGAAAAAGTCATCTTTCAGTTACACTGGAAGTTTCAAATTTTCTAGGATGTTAACTGATGTTAACATTTTATTCTTATTCTAACACCACATACACTGAATAAGTCAAACTTGGGGCTAATTAGCTAGAGGGGGAAAGAGAAGACAGTGTTACTTCATTCTAATTATCTATTTACAGCTCAGCTAATAATTTTTTTTTCCAGAAGGACACAGGCAAACCATTTCCCTCCGTATTTATAAATACAGCAAAAGAAACTCAGGATGAAAGTTATATTGCTATTTTTTTACCTCTATTGTTCTGTAGGCTGATTTAAAACAAAACAAAGCAAAAAGCACACCACAACCTTAATTAGTATATTTATACAGATAACAAACCTATCTTCTTTCAAGAGATTATATAAACAACTTTTTCCTCTAATCTTTGCCTCCTTCTCACAATATCATAAACTATTTATTTATTTTTTAGAGGAAAAAAAGGAGAATAGATCCAGCTAAGGAAACAGATTCATGTTAGGGCAAAAAGAAGCTTAGGAAGTAATTTCTTCTTTGCATTCCTGCAAGCCAGTATTGACATTATACTCCCAAAACCTCACTTTCAAAGCTGTGACTAAAATCCTTGATTACAGTACCCTCTTCTATCAGGAAATTATTTCATTTTTCACATTTCCATTTCCGTGCAGTCAAGCAGGACTACTTATATCTTCCTTCCTGAATTAAGTGTCTTGAAGGTCTCAGGTTAAGGTCCTGTTATATGAACACCATTTAGAATTTGCACTGTGATGAGCTGATTCAAATCACTCCAGTATTCTCCATTCCACCTTTTCTAAGGCGTGCTTAAAACCACAAAAAATTTGCATGAGCAGTTATGCCAATTGATAGTCTGGAAAAAAATGCTGTCCATAATTTCTTTTGAAAGTTGAGTGGTCTTATTTTGAGCTCTGTATTCCTGTGAAGCTAAATGCAATGGTTATTTATTTTTTTGTTTAGTTGATTATAATAATTTCTTTTTTAACTGTTAAACACAGCTATTTCAGCTTAGGGCAAAAATGTGAAAAAAGGTAAAATGGGATCTAGTATCATGACTAAAAGCCAATTCCACCTTTACTTTCCTAAAATACCCCTTGAAATTCAAACATATTTAAATAGAAGAACTGCAATAAAAAGAAGACATGATAATCAGAAAACTGGGCACCTTTTATTAAAGAAATGGGCATGTATTCACTAGTGACGGCTTGTAAATTGAATGATCACAAAACATTTGAACACTGTTTCCTAGTACTGCCTGGATTAATAATGCATTTTCCTTACTCCTCAATGTCTCTTTCAGTAATGGCAGCAAAAATTGAGCCTGACTAGAAACATAATTCAATAAACATATTTTCTTGAAATGGGCAGACTGCTTTTTGGTTTCATTAATGGATTTTTTATTTTATTTTACTGAAGCAATGCATTGGGTTTGAAGAGCACTAATTAAAGAGACAAATGTGAGACTTCTTTTGTACAGAATCACCAGACTAAAGACAGGACAAGAACAATTTCTTCCCTCCAAGTAACAGTTATTAAGTAGTAGAGAATGGAAGGACTGGCAGCACCACTGTGGTTCCCTCATTATGGCTGTTAAGTTAAATATACTTTGAAATCAGATTAGAGTTCATATTTATGTCTTTCATTTAATGCCTTGAGTTGAGATTAATTTTTGTTCTACACATATGCAAACAAAATAATATTACTTATATTTTTTATTGTCCATTTGTTCTTATTATAGTTGTGATTTGCATGGACTTTGGAAAAAGGGCAAAACTTCTCCCTGTGTTCTTGCTTCTGCAAAGAGAAAGCTGGGGAGAAAATGGACAGAGTGAGAGGTGGCTTAATGGTTGGGATGGCTCTTGATCCTGACTCAGGGGAATGGTTTCCTCTGGCTGCCTGTGCTTTGTACAATTCAAAGCTGAAGAGATGCATAAAAATTACCTAAATGGATTAGATCATTATTTGGGTTCGTAGGGTGGTTAGTAAGAATGCTAAGACACAGTTGAAGATAACTTCAGCAGTCATTTTCTATATTCTTTGATTTTCCAGACAAGTTCAACCCCCTATTTAGTGAGTATAATCAACAGGAGAACTGTGTAAAGGAGCTTTTCATGGCTCCTTTAAAGGGTTTCTTATGGTCCTGATGAATTTGTACATCATCACAGAGCTGGAAAATAATTAGCCCACAGGAGGAGTAGTTTCACTGCAGAAGTCGTGGTAATTGAGGCTCCTCCTAGATTTTTACTAGGTTGGTTTTTTGTTGTTGGGTTTTTTTTCCCTTTCCTTCTCTTGTCTCCAGCATACATTGGGAGTTCCAAGTATTTCCTGTCCCAAATTTTAATCCCAGCTGTCTGCTTTCCTCTCTGGCTTTTGCGATATGATTCCATCAATCTCACATTGCCTGCTCTTTGTTTTAGAGATCTCCAGTTATTAAAAAAAAAAATCAGTCTTCTTGTTACCATCTTGTCATATACTATATAAAAGAAGAGAGGGCTTTTAAGGCAAAGTTGCTTCCATGCCTTAACTTTTTTTTCCCTTTTACATGCATTTATTTTTTCACTTCCCGTTAATCCTTCTCACATGGGTTAAAATTTAAAAAAAATTAAAAAAAAAACAAAATTAAAAAACAAAACAATACAAACAAAAACCCCACCAACAACAAAAACAAACAAACAAACAAAACAAAACCCAACCAAACAAAAAGTACTTCTAAACATTTGGGAGAGGTTCTCTACATATTTCATGGCATCTACCAATTCATAAGTCAGATCTCTGGATCACCATGTCTGTAGTTACCAATGTTTTCAGTTACGCATTCCTCAATGACACTCACAACTATTTATTTATTTAGTTAGTTGCTTGAAATAGTCTGTGTCATCTGCTACAATGTTCACCCTTGTATTTGAAAATTCTCCCTCTTCCATGGGGAAAATCCATCTCTGGGTTGCCAAGCCCTTCAATCTCACCTTGATGGTTTGCCAACAAATGGCGCACTGAAAAGCAGCACTGCTGAAGTGGTGCAGCTCTCCAGAGCCCCTAAATACCTCTATGTGATGCATTAAATGTAGCTCAACATCCCTCTGACCCAGAGTTCAGTTCTGCTTCCCTGTCTGGGATCAGGCTGCTCCACAGGGAAGGTGGCCTGGGAGCTGACCTTGGCATGGCAGGCACTGCTGAGGTGGCAGCAATCTTTTATCCTTATCAATTTAGATTCCTTGTGGTCACAGGGAATTCTCATAGAGGAGAAGGAAGGAAAAGCTGTAATTTTATATTCACAGCCAGGGCTTTTCCCAGATCCTGTGCCACTCTGTTGGCTCAGAGACAGATTCTGTTCAGGTAGCCTGGGGTTTGTTCAGAGCACAGCACATCTAACATACCCTTGATTCCTTACAAGCTCAGTCAAACCCCAACATTTTCCCATCTACTTCTATCGAAAATACGTTATAAGATGGATGTGACTCAAAGTTTGCAGCTGCAGAATTTATATCAGATGCTTTGTTTTGGTTTTCTACCAATTCTCTGTGTTTGTACTGATGCAGAGCTTCAGGTGAATACTTGTATCTCTTCTGCATGCTTCTTCTCTTGAATGGATCTTGGTCCTAGACTACACCATATGAATTATGATGTACTATTGTTAAGCCCTGCTACAGTACTGGAAGCTTGCATTATATAAAAAGTCAGGATATTTCTTTGCTTTTTTTAATTAGATACTTTTAACAATATCTATCTTTACTCTGCTGTAAAAGTTCTTTGTTAAAATTTCAGGTCAACAAAAGTGTTTTAAAATAAAGGGGATTAGAAAAAGCATATGTTACTGATGTTTGGAGAAATTTTCCTGTGAAGTTGTTTTTATTTTTATTTTAATAGTCTTCATATAAACCTTTTCTTTAAGCCTCATATTAAAAAAATAGATCTTGCTCTTAGGACTTAGGTTATATGAAAATCAAACCAAATCTTTTGGTGAAATCTATTTTATTGGGCTAAAGAGAGAGACATTGAATTAAAGGGGTTATCTTCAGCCTTGGTAGCAAGGTGTGCAGTGTTGGTTTGGCTTGTTTGTCTCTTTCCCCAGCACACCTGGGTAGGTGGGTACACCACTGGCATTGAGGCAAAGGAGACAATTCCTGCCCTGAGCAAGTGTTCATTCATTCTGTCCCTACACTGCCCCTGCTCCCTCACTACAAGGAAGACATTGAGAGACTGGAGCATGTCCAGGGAAGGGAACAGAGCTGGGGAAGTGTTTGGAGCACAAGTCTGATGAGGAGCTGCTGAGAGAACTGACTGGGCTTAGCCTGAAGAAAGGGATGCTCAGGGGAAAGCTTACCACTCTCTCCAGCTCCATGAGAGGAGAGTGTAGCAGGACTGATTATCAGGTTTCCTTTCCATTATTTCTGTGTAGCCTCAGTATGCTTCAACGGCAGCGTTTCCCACAGTTATTTGGAGCTTCTTCTTCAAATCTCAGCTGGCATCAGAAAAAGTAGAGAAAGGAGGACAGATTTCAAAAGCAAAGCTTCTGTAGCTATAATAGTTTTGTTCCAGTTCTAGAATAGATGAAGTAAAGCCTAGAACAGATCATCATCTATTTGTAGCCTCAACTTTAAGTATCACACAATCTCTTGATAAACTCTTTCCTTTTTTTTCATATTTGAGAAAAAGTAGAGCTGCTTCAGTTTTTTGGGTGCAAGATTTTGTTTTTCTTTTTTTTTTTTTTTTTTTTTTGGTAAAACTCTGACTCCCAAAGCTCAATAAGGTTTCAAACAGAGTCGCCTTTAGGACCCAGACAAAATCTAGGATAAAGAAAGATGTCAGTGACATTTTGCCACTTGCTCATTAGTTTTCATGGTCTTTCACAGTATTTTCTTGAAATTTCTAAAACGAGGACCTAAAACTGCTGCTAACACCTCCAGTCAATTCACTCTGATCTTGTAATCAAACAAGGCTGCAGAGAACCTGCCAGGCAATTTTTCTGTAAAGTGTTTGAACCTTGCAGGCATATTTCTAGTGCCAAAAATCATTACAGGATTGAAAACCTCTTAGTCAGGTACAATCAAGTGTGAATCTTAGTCTCTGGGTATATAAATTTTTACATTTAAGGCATGTTAGTGTTAACAACTTGACAGCTTGTCTGAAACAATTAATTTTTTAAACCAAAGGATCTCTCCTGTCATAACTTTTTACCATTATCATAGAAGTGTTTGAGTAGAGCTTGACAGCAAACCATCCATTTTCTTTAAAGTAAATGGCACAATGATGATGATGATGATGATTGCAATTATATTATTCACTGTGTGAAACAGGCACCGAATTTTGACTAACTTCTTCCAGATTTACTTCCTTTTAGTAATAACATGTTTAAAAATTATTTTTCTACACTTTAGTATTTTCCTGTTGAAAAAATCCTGCTGATACTTTATATGTGTGTAATCAATGTGCACATATTTATTCCAAATTTAACAGATAATCAACACTTTTCTAGAATGAAATTGTGCCATCTTGCTAAAAACTTTTCCCATCACTGTCTGGTTAAATATCAATAATAATAAGAATAAATACATCTGGAGCTATTGTGAGGTAGCCCTTTGCAACCTTCACTATTCTAGAAATGAGAGTGACACTTTGAGGCACTATCAGCTGGCTGGACATCTGTTGGGATCTAATAGGAAACTGATAGAAAGAAATAAATATAAAATCAGTTTTCATTTATTAAGATATGTAAGGTTTCACTTTATTTTAGATTTGCCCAATGTTGTTAACCTGAATTCAGAGGTCACTGGAGATTCTGTAAGACAACACCCCCCTAAAAGTGGACAATTAATTCCACTGACTTACTGGATTTAAAGTGGATGGAGCACAGAGATGCTGATGCTGTGCATTCCTGTGCCACTGTGCCAGTCTACAGCTGTTTTCTGTGAATATCTTTGTACCCATTTCTGTAAAGTCCATTCAGTCCCATTTTCCCTTTGCCAATTTACTCCCTGTTGCACCCCAAAGTCTTTTTCTGACTGTTCCCGTTCTCCAGTCTTCCTGTCATATCTGTATTGACAGTCCTTTGGGCTGTTCTTGCCTCCTTCAAAATCTGGCTTGAGAGGAAGAAACAGCTTGAATTAATTAAATGCTCACATCCTTTTTTTTGGCTGGATTGACTTTCAGTCATATTAAATTAATTAACATCTGTGGACTCCCACTGTCTCTTACACACACAATTCTTTTAGGGTGCCCAATATGCCGTGATTGGAATCACTGTGCCCATTTTTTGTGGGTCAGAAGTTTCTTTCATGACTGACAACTAAAAGTTAGAGAGGGCTTTGGTGACAAACACAAGCTAAGAGCTTCTCTCTTCTCCTCTATCACTCTATCTCTCTTACTGATGGCTGTAACTATTGGTTCAGGATGATTTCAGTGGCCTTGAGATCAGCAAAATTTATCTCTGACAGCACTGAGATGTGAATTATTATTGATGCTAAGGCAGACCATGTGTTTGTAGGGAGCTTGTTTCAGGCTTTCACCACTGTAACGATGAAAGAGATGTCAGACAGTATGATTTCTGCTGCATCCTAAGTTCCCTAATTGTTTATCATATTAACCTTGGGTGATCTTGCAATCTTCTGTCTGCACCATTAATCAGCTGACATCATCCTTTGTTCTGAAAGGACATTATCAAATCCAAAGACCAGAATACAACTCCAATGAGAAGGGCAGTGGGGCTTGGTGACCTGAGAAAGGAGATTAAAAAGACCTTTACTTTTTATCTTTGCCATATAACCTCAGATGAGTCACTCCCATCTTTGGATTGTTCAGTCTTTTGTCTGATGGAGAATTTTCTGAGCTGCTCTGCATGCTTGGCACCCAGGCTGTGGTTGCTCTGGATTTACTACTGTTAAAACCAGGAGCTTGCCCAGGCTGGGTCCATTCCAGCTCCAAGTTATCACCAGAAGGCACCTGTGGACAGGCAGACACTCAAATTACACTGCAGACCTAAACAACATCCACGTCATCTCAATGTATTTTAGGAAATATTGTTAGCCAACAACTAATCCTAAATGATTTTCAGTGGGAGGATTGCAAAAAACAGGTTGCTCAAAGGTTTACGGAATTTTAGTTTAGGCAATTTGGGCTGTATTTTTGACTGTTAGGTGGGGCTTTTGTGTTGTGTTTGGGTTTTTTTGGTTTTTTGTTTGTTTGGTTGGGTTTTTTTGGTTTTGTTTTGTTTTGTTTTGTTTTGGGGTTTTTTTTGTTTGGTTTTTGTTTTGGTTTGTTTTTTGTGTGGTTTGCATTCCTTTCCCCCTCACCCCCAGCTGAAAATGGTCACGTTTGTAATATCAGCTCATATTTGATGGGAAGTAAAGTTGAAGTTCAGTGAAGTCAGGCTAATGAAATACTTTTGCCATGGACTGTTCTGCAGAATGATAAACATATAAGAGGGAAAATTGCACTGGAATGACAAAAGCATTGTACTTATGAAATGCAAATGATTTATGTAATACTCAAAGCAATATTTCAATAATCCTCACTTGGTGAATGAACTGGTTTTATTGTGGGATGAACTTAATGAAAGGTGAAACAGATGTATACCTAGACAGAGATCAATTATTTGATTTCAGCTGCAAATACAATACCTTTCATAAATGGTTTGAATTCACTGGATCCCTGGGTTAAACTGATGGATGTTTACTTTGTGTATCAGTAACACAATCTTTTCCAGACAATGATGGATATGATTAAATGGCCTAGGGCTCTATTGGAACCAGACACAAAATATTCCTCCAAATTCTCTTTAGGGGATGAAGCAGTGGGGCTCAGAATATTTGATATGGCCACTGACTGTTACTCAGCACTGCTCTGTCAGATATAAAATGGGTCTTTGTGCTCCCCAAACTGTCGCTTTGGATACATCAGGAATGCTGAAACTTGTGCCAAAAATCACTCCTGGGGGCTGCATCTGAGAGCCTTCCAGAGAGGGTCAGCCTAGGTAATTGTATGCCTGCACACGGCCCAGGCTTTGTGTAGGGGTTTGGCTGAGTCTGACCTGAGTTTGGGGAATTTGGGACCATCAGCAGCAGGTCTGTAGGGTGTTTGGGATCATCTCAGAGCTATGCTTGAGCTACTCAGCAGTATGAACAGCAAGAAATGTCTCTTGAGGTATAAGATTTAAAAAAAAACGAAAAACAAATGCCTAAAAAACCTAAAAAAAAAAAAAAAATTCTGAAATCATACCAAAACTGCTGACATAAGAGAATAAATGCAAAAAATTCCTTATGTTGACTTCAAAATTACCAATTTATCTGACAATTGGTTTAATTTGGGGTGATTTGAGTCTATTACAGATGCTAATTTATGCTCTGGGCCTGAGCTCAGCACTGTGCCCAGCGAGAGCCCTGCAGCTCAGATTTTGTGCAGCCGTAAGCTCCTCACTGCCCGAGTACAAGAGGACTCGTGCTGTCAGCACCTCCTAAGCAGCTGCTTTTCAAACTGAGCTGTTTGCTACCAATGACCTTCAGTCCTTCAAAAACACAAACACCTGTCCCCTGCTCAGAGTGGAAAAAAAAAAAAAAAAGGAAAAAAAGGGAGAAAAAAGGAAACCAAGAGAAGGTAGACAGAAGACTATGCACATCTTGATGGAAATCTTTTATTTATTTATATTTTTCAATTAATACATTCCTAACTACTGCTACAGGTCTGAACCTCTATTCAGGCAGAGTGAGGCTAGCAAGATATTCATAAGATAATGCTTACTGAGGAAAAACTCTATTAGAAAACTATTCAGCTATGTTGATGTGGTGAATGGAAGAGTTTTATTCCATTAGCATGCATTCAACAAAGAGAAGTTAATTAGTTTTGAGAACTTCTGATATTTCAGTAAAACTTTGGACTAATTTTCAGTTGGATTTTTTTGCCTTCTGGGGATCCTGTCAGTATTTTCAATTAACAGATTTCCCCACACAATCTCTGCAAAGAAATGGTGTTAGAAATAGAGGAGAGCAAGGACTGCATTTTTCATTTCATAGGAAATACACAATTCCTTTCTTGTTATAAAAAGCAGGAAAAAAAAAAGAAAACAGTCAAGTTTTGGATATAAATTAATTAAAATAATTCTGAACCAAGTTATACAAATAAATTCTCTGTAGTAGTTTTTGTATTAGAACTGAAATGGGGAATCACTGCAACTGCCCCATTCTACCCCATAGTAAACAACATTCAAAGATATCTCTCATTCCTTCTTCTACCAAACAAGTGTTTCCATATAACTCTTAAAAAATCACAAGAATTATCAATATTTCTGGGAAAATCCTTCATCCTTTGGTTTTTAAGTACTTGTAAGGGTGTACGTGACCTTTAGGCTTTGCTCTAGTATTAATTAAACAGATTTTTTTGAAAACATGAAGACTTTTTACTGTAGTATGTGTAACCAGAACCTACAGTCCACAGTGAAAAAATGTGTTTTGTCTTTCTTTGCAGGAGAAACGTGATGTTCTGTTTAAGATGGTATGTGAGTAATAGATGCTTATGTTCTATTTCAGCATTATACATTTATCTACAGTAAACATGAATTTGGTCTGTTATATTAAATGATGGCACACAAATGCATCAAAGAAATGGATTTTTGTCAGCCCTGTGCCTAATGTCAGGATTGTTAGTGATGTGTAAGGACTGGCTGAATGATCCCCAGGTCTGGTACACAGGAATTCTTGGTGCAGAGAAAAAATACGTGTTCAGATTGCTTTTATTTGTGTTTACAGTCAGCTAACAGTACTCAGAGGCTGCAGCTATACTGGGCTGTTTCTGTATTGTTTTATCTATCCTGCAACATTGAGTCATCTCTTGAGAAGAATCTGTTATTCTCAAGACATGGCTTTCATTTAATTATGATTGTGCCACCATAAAAATCTTGATTTGTTCACAAAAATCACTTTCTCTATCCTTGTTTCCTCTTCCTCAATGACCACGAGCTTGCTTCAGCTCTAAGATTTGTGAATCTCATTTTCTTTTTTTCTTCTTTCTTTGATTTTTTCTTCTGCAGACAATTATCTCAACCTTCTCTCTTCTTGCCTTCAGGGCTTAAATTCACTAAAATCTTCCTCCCTTTCAACTGAGTGCTTGCAGCAATGATCAAACCAATCATAGCTCCCAGTTTTCTGTACTCTACTGTACTCTAAAATTAGTGTGTTGGGTCTTATGATTTTTTTTTAATGTCCTTTGTATTTCTATGCAGTCAAAAAAATGCTGGCCAGTTCTTCTGAATTTCTTCTATCATATGCACATCACTCTGAGGTCTCACTTTTTCCAGGACTGTGCTTTAAAAGGATTCTAAAATGCATATTTGTAAAGATTTTTACCTATGGTATTGTCTAATTTCAGGTTATGGAAACTTTAGAACAGTCAAGGAAGGACTGTAGTTTCTATTTGAGATCTGAGCCTCCATAAAACAATTATTTACTGGGTATCTGAAATCGTCCTTGAGTTCTCTTGGGCACTTCTCAGCTGCTCTGTTTCAGCTTCCTTCCTCCAGGGATGAACTGTTCCTGGCTTTTTACAGAATCTAATGAATCCAGGCATTACCTTGAAAGAAAATATATAGGCTTTCTTCAGTGGAAAGCACAGACAGCTTTTAGTGTGGGTTCAAGATTTAAAAAAAATAACCTTTTGCATAATTGTTATGGTTTTTAAACATCCCACACTAATATTATCTCAATCAGTAGAAATAATAGAGTTTATTTATTTCATTTGGAATAATCTATTAGAGCTATAATGTTTCTTTTCATAATTAATACTAGCTTCTCAGTTAAATATTATGGTAAACAGCTGTAGATTAAGCTGCTTTATATATATTTTATATTCTCTTACCATTTTTGAAGAAAAATTCTGCTGTTGACAGCAACAACAATAAAAGAAGATAGGAGTCACACTGTATATAGCAATTGTTTTATTTTGATCTGCAGGTTTGTGTGGTGTGTGGTGGAAGACAGCAATGGAGGAATAGATATTAAAAGAGAAAATATTTATAGGATTGTTAGCAAAAAAAATTAAATAAACTCCAATATCAGATCAAGCAACATAATGCAAAGTCAGTTTGGGGGATTATCATGCGAAATGTCAAATCTGATATTCCAATAATAGGAATCCTTCAGTTAAAGCAGATCAAAAAGTCTGCAACAAATCTTTTTTGACAGAGTTTTAAACAGATCTTTAATAAAAATTGTCTTGTACAGAACTTTTTAATTTTCTGGGACAAATCTCACACATAGAAGCTGGCAACAGAATCTTGCAGCAGCTTTGTTTAAGTTCTCTCATACTGGTGTGATTCCCTGCAAGGGCACAAAGACACCATTCCCAGGGTGCTTTCAGAGAATGAAACACACAGGATGCAACATCTCCCTTCACAGAGCACAGACACATTATATGAGTCAAATTCACACTGAAAAACAAACAAAAAATTGGTCTAAGGCACCTATTACAGTAAATATCATGTGCCTTTAATTGCATTTAAATTAAATAGATAATAATTTTAAAAGCTTTCAAGTTATCTCTGATAAAAATTATTGCCAATTATTTATATTTTTTTAAAAACCCAAACTTTTGCATCCTATACTAGAATTTGTTGTCAAATAAATAGACAAAGAAAGAGAACACACAAGATTTTTTGCACCAACTCTGAATGACTTTTGGTTGGTATAATAATATTATAGAAGGCTTTAGAAGAAGAAGGGAGGATAATTTCTATTTCTATTTCTATGAGGTGATTGGTATAGATTTCTTTTTTTAACCAACTTTTCTTTAATGCTGGATATTATGATAAATGAGCTAGAATAATTGTCTAATTAAATTCCATTCTCAATACAGTGCTTGTATCTATTTCTGTTGAGAACATATCTGTCTTCCTAGAGGACAGGCTTGGAATTGTTACTCAAAATATCTTGGTTTGGGCTAGAATTTATTTTTAATTTCTCCTCATCCTTAACAATGAGAAATATCTAGTTGCCTGTAGTTATATTTTATAAATGTTTAAGTCTTTACATTTCTAAATGTAGGTATTTATATTCATATTTAGAAACTTAAGGTTTAGGCTTCCAAGTCTGGAACTTTTGGCAATGAAGGTTTCAGTCAATTCAAAATACAAACCATGCCAGGAGCAGCTTGTTTCTACCAGACAGGTTGCCACCTGGAAATAAGAAGATAAATCCATAGATTTTGATGTGATTCTTGTTGATCATTTGATATTATTGCAAGAAATTTTGTGGTCTGTAATTACACACATTCATCAAACAGCAAAATTATGGAGGAAACTGAAGGTGGTTTTATGTCAACAAGTTCAAATCCAGAATTGTTACCATGATGGTGTGGGGTTATAGTCACACTACTGCCATCACAAGAGGGTCTGTATGCAAGCATTCATGGTTCTTACACACTGCACTGAGATTTCTCTGCTCTTATGGGTGTAACAAGTTGATCCCTATTACTGAGGGCAACTCCATGTCCCTTCTTACTTGGTCCTTCTTCCTCTGCTAATTGGGAAGCATGAGAAATCCTTCAGACCTGTGTGTGTGGTGGGGTGAGAGAAAGTGAGATTGGATTACTCCCAAAATGTCAGGTGTTTTAATTCAGGTTTAACTCAGAGTCACATACCCGTACTAGTAATATTTCAGAAATGTTTTGTGCTGTGATTTTGGCCCAGTGCAGCAGCACCTTCCCAAAGGGTTACTGGATGAGATTTAGCAATTAGACTATTCCAGGGATCCCAGCAGGCAGGTTTCAAGTGTTGAGCTCTTTTGGGTGACTGACAGGTCATTAACATGGATGCAGGACTCCTTGCCAGCTTACCTCAGTGTCTGGGAATGCTTCAGGGTACACATAGGTTATTGATGTAGATGTATCTACAGCATGCAGAGATTTCTCCCTGGATTTCAGATACCTTCCCACCAATAATTTTAGTGAAATGTATGTGTTTCAGTGGAATACAGCAATAACTAATTAAATAAGTTTAAAAAAAGAAGGAGAGAGGGAAAGAAAAGAGAAAAATAGTAACTTCTTCGAATATCAAATATTCTTCAACAATGGTAAAATCATTAACTAGACCCATTTTTAATATTAAAACAGAAATTACACTTTTAAAAAATTAATAATTTTTTTGCAGACTTCTGATTAAGGTGGATATTAGGGAGTTATTATGCCCCCAAATGCTGTGAAAATTGGAACCAGTTACACATCTTTGGTAAACTGGGAAAACAGAGACCTAGTGACTGTCTTTGAGAAATGAGATAATTCTCTTGTGTTACTTTACTTTTCAGGATTTTTTTTTTTTGTTTACTCTAATCCTTTGGGTACATGAGGTAAGGAGACATTTTCTGTGTTGTGGTAGAGGAAAAACCACTTATGTATGACCTACCACAATGTGGAGTCCCAGAAATGTGAAATATGTTTTTGGATTATTGGAATTACTCTATGCAAAGGGATTTCCAGATTTTCAAAAGTTTTTCTCGACAACATTACCAGCTGTCCTGGGATGGCTTTGTGATGCTGAATTGTAACCCCATTTCTCTGTTTATCCCAGAAATAAGTTCTGCACCTTTAAGATTGGTTCTGAGAGTGAAGGGGAGGAGAAGAAGCACCGGTTTGTTTGCAGAAACTGCACTCATTCCCCCCATCCTGCTCCTGGACTGTCTTGTCTGCAGCACAGACAGCAGGAGAGAGCTCTCCTTTGCTTTTAGTTGTTTTTATTTTTTTAGCTAGCTGAGGTAGAGGAGTTCCCCAGACCATGGCTTTTCTTTTTCTTTGGAACTGATTAGCCTTGGCCTGGACCAAAAACCTAGAAAAACACTGGGAGCTCACACCTATGGCCCACCAGGGCCTGGGCTGTGGAATTTTCCAGCCAGAGGGACTGATAAGAGACTGAGTGAGCTGAGCTGCACCCCAAAAAAAGGACTCTCTCTGAATTTGCCATCTCTTCAGAACAGCAAGACGTTCCATTGTTTAGTATTATTCATTTTTCCATGTTTTTGAGCACTTTTCTTGTCAAATAAACAGTTTTTTCCACTTTTCTTGAAGGAGGTTTATCTCCCAAACAGGTGGGGTGAAGGACGGCTGAATTTTGCCCTTTAGGAAAACATATCTCTGGAAGTTCTTTCCAAATTTGTCCCAAAACCAGGACACCAACATATATCAAAAAAGAATATTGGTCAAAACCAGTAAGTATCTGTTTTTTCTGACAATTTCTCACCAGTCTGAGTGGAATTCCAAAAGTCTGAGACTTTTTTCCCAGCTCCCATTGAGAGTCGTCCATTTGGTAGCAGTTATTTAATTTGTTCTGGGCTGCTTTCCTTTCATGTTACCTAAGCTTCTTGGAAACCCTCTGGGCTGAGTAAATCACTATCTTAGTGCTGGCAAATACATATCTCAATATATGGAAACAGACGAGGTATAATTTATTTTAGTTTTTTACTTTCCACCCTAGAAAAAGAATGTGTGAAAAGTACAGTGTGAACAGAAGTTCATGGGTGGAAATAACCTTAAATTGGCAGCTGTTGTTATTTTAATCTGTTGATGCTTCTCTACTGGGGAAAAGGCTACTTGACTGATGCTATGAGCAAAGTAGATAATGATTGTAAAACAAAGCACAAATTAACTGTAATAAAAGTTATTATTTCACTTGTGACAAAATGCAGGATTTCTGGGCATACATCCATTGTTCATTATATTAGGTGCTGTACAAACACAGGCCTACTCACTGGCCTCTATTTTTAAGGTTTCCAGTTCTTAGAAATGTATTTATCTTTTTTCATCTGTGCAAAGGGAAGGCTAACATGAGGCATGAGGCTTTGTCAATACAAAGGAGCAAGTCAAATTAGGAACAGACAGCTCATTGTGCTGAATCGGTGGAGACAGAAGCCACGTGATAAATCTTTATGCTCCAATTTTTACCTCTTGCCCTTGAGATCCTCATTATAATCAGGGGGTGGTAGAGCATCATGCTTTAGGGATACACCAATCTGCCCAGAAATAGCTGAAGGATTCCCATATGACACTTTAATGTCTTCTGCAGGTATCTTTATACCGCTGTAGACATCACTAATGTCTTTAGTATTAGTGTAATGGGTCCCTAGGGGGCTTAGTAAAGACATTACATGGTCCTGTAGCATATTAAGAAATTTGTCAATTGGCACATGTTCTGATAAAGCAAATAACATCTGTAATATATTCCAAAACATCACTGCCAAATATGAGAAAATCAATAATCTCAGGAGTCTTATTCAGTGGCTCTGGAAAGCCTGGGTGTTCCTGTTATGAACTGTGAGGCAGCAGTTAATTTTCAGCAGTGTGCTGGTTGCTGGGTAGTTTTTTTGTCTCCTTAAACACCTCTTCCTCAGCCCCTGCTCTTTCTGTGTGCATTGAACACAGCAGATGCTTCATTACAGTCCTGTGTCACCAAAGGCTCCTTCTCTGTTCAGAAATTTTGTCCCATGTTTGTCAGGGATTTGTTTTAACAGCAGAATAAACTGAATTAAGGCGAAGCTGGGTTTGTTGCTACCTAATCTCCTTCATTTTGTCCTGCTGTCAAGGCCTTTGTTTGTCTGTCTTCCCTCACTCTCTTGCTTTCTGAGGCTGTGAATCTGCTGTGCTTACAAATCATTCCATAGAACACCTCTCCCAGGATAAGGCAACTGAAGTGAAAGTGATGCCTGAAAACCAAGACTTAGAGAAGCATACTCTTCAGTACAGATGCGTTTGTGAGATTGGAGCAAAATAACAGAGAATAGTTGAGCTCAGAAAGGACTTCTGGAGCTCATCTTGTCTAAGTCCTTTATTCCAACAAGTTCAAAAGAGCCATGTCTCTCTTTCTAGACAAGGCTTTCCAAGTCATATATGAATGCAAAATACGTTGACATGGCTGCGATGCGTCAGAAAACTAAAATCCTGCATATACGTAGGGTAAAACCCTCAAGTACTAAGGTAATGCTTCTGAGAAAATAAAGGTTAAAATAGTTACTCGCATTTCTAAGGTAAGAAATCTCCCAACCAATCTTCCAATTTTTTTTCAAAGGCATATAAACATTACTCTCCTGATTTTTCAGGTAGGAATCTAAAGTTATGAACATTTGTGAGAAACATATTCTGGGAGCCTTAATTCACAGAAGAACATGGAATAGGAAAAAATTTAATAGCTCAGCCATCAACCCTCTTCAGGGTATCCCATACATGTATATGTTGTCTACTCTAAAGGAGGAGACCCCTTGGTATCTGCATAGTAGAGTCTCATTTGAGCCTACCAACAATTTTTCTCACTCAGTGGGTTTATTTTCTCATTCCTTCTCCTTTTGTCCTGGCTCTGCACTGTGGCTGAGGTTTCATTAGCATTTTAATAAGTGAGGCTAAATTAATAGCATGAGTTTCTTGTCTCAGAGCTCTCATTGCTTCCAAGTATAGCCCTGACACATGGTTTGGGCTGGTCACTCTTGAGTGCCAGCAGCTGAGAATAGGACTGAGAAGTGAAAGTTCACTCTTTTTCTAAAAGCATCAGTGCAGGTTCCATGTCATTAAACTTCAATCAAAGTCTCAGTCTTATTAGCAACCATGATCAAATTCCTATGATCTCAGCTTGTCTTTTGAGACAGAATATCACTTCACCATTTTTCTGAGAGACATAATGCTCATAACTGTATTTTTTTTTCAAAAATGTGTATTTTCTTGTAGTTTCATTGCTGTTTCTTTCAGAATGTGACTCTCTTCTGGTCCTTTAGAAAGTCTTTTTATTCAAGACTTTAATTTTTTCCTGCCATGGCTTAGGAACAATTTTATTTTCGTTATTACTACAAGGTAGTCTTAAGTGCCATTCTCAAGAAAAGGAAAAACAACATCAAGAAAAAAAAAACAGGGAAGCATTCGCTTTAATGCTGTCCTGAGCAAAGAAACATTGAACTGTTCTGCCAATTTGAGTTGTAAAGAGACGGGCTTGAAAACCTCAGTTTGTATTTTGCGTGTGTCAGACACTGACTGTTGCTTCTTACCTCTAAGCATCTTCTAATCACTGCTTTTTGGTTGCCTTTGCTTCTCTAACCTATGTGAAGAATAAATTGAACAGTATCAGGAAAACTTTCTGTTTAGTCACTCAACTGTTAGAATGGTCCTTGCTATGATTTTAGCTTTGGACAACTGGGACCATCTGAATAAATTTTTGAGCATGGTTTAGTAGCTTTCTTGGATCTGAAAAGTTTCCTAAATACGTTTGGAATTAGCTATACAATTTTAGAGTTTAATGACATGGATGCATCTGACTCTGTGACAGATGGTTTCAGTATCAGAAGATCATCCTGGAAATGTTTAATTTACTAATACTTGCATCTCTTTAGAGATTTATTTTTGTCTCTGGCAATTATGTCTCCAGAGGCCTATGGAGTTTTTTGTTATAATTTTTATCCATTTTGATATAATGCACAAAATTTTACTAACTGATCATTACACAGAAAAAATTAATCAGTTGAAAAGTAAACTAGTATGCCAAGAAACTTTCAGTCCAGAAATCTAAGAAAATTAGAGTGGGAAGAGATGATGGAGAAGAATGATTTGGGACGGTGAAGAACAGGGATATGAAAATAGTACAGCCTAAATTCTTAAGCCTCAGTCATACAGACATTTAATTATGTATCTTTATTACCACTGTGAAGTTTATGTTGTACGACAGAGCCTTATTTGGTGCTCAGAAGACATGAATTCCAGAAAATCAATGGTAGAATAAATCCCTCCTGGATTCTAGGAGGGAGTCACTTTGGATTATTTGCATTTTGTTTGGTATATTTTCACAAAGACAAAGCGTGCTGTAGGTGTTAAGATTATAAACTGAGGTTTGAAATACACAGGTTCTATTTCTTGCTTCACTGTAGATTTTCTTTCTGACCATCAGCATTAGTTACTGTGCAGCATGGAAGAAAATGCAGGTAGGTACTTGGAAAAACAGATAAAGCACTCAAAAGAAGGCATTAAGGTGAATAGTTTCTCCAAATAACCAAAGAAAGAATGTGATTTCTGAGAGATGATGCATCTAAAGCTGTGCAAAAAAAGGTAAGAGAGAGGAGTGTACTTAGTTTTGTTGAGCTTAGGTTCGAAATTAGGTTTGCACAAATGGGGACTTCTGCCTGCTTAGGATTCAGACACATCATCTCCTGAAAACAGACGGTTGAATGGATAAAAGTGTTTCTCCTTAAAAGATGACTGGAGGAAATAGCAGGGAAAATACCTGCTCAACTTATTTCAGAATTTGGAACCAAGGATATTTCTGAGTCCCAAAGCAGGAAGAGGTCCAAGAAGAACTGCTTCATCATCTCTCCAGGGAGTGTGTTAAAGAATGTACCTAAGACATCACCAGTCTGATTGCAGGACACACCTGGAAAAGAGAGTGATACAATCAGAATGGGAATCTGTATCTAAATTCTCTTTAAGTCCCAATTTAGATAGGCTGTGAGGTATCAGAAACCCTTGCTTTGTGTTTCCTGTGTAAATGGGGATGGCAGCCTTTCTCAGGGAGATTGTTTAATATCCACCTCTCAAAAAGTTTTCTGAAGAAATACAGGCCCCATGAAAACCCAAGTCTACTCCTACCTGATCATGCTAAGAACAAGTTTGTCCTCTTTCAGCCTTACTACTTTTCATATCCCACAATTATGTCCACCTTTCTTTGTGGAAGCTTTCATTTTCACTGCTCCATTCATTGTGTCAACTGATGTGTAACAATGCCCTCTCCACTTTTGCTCCACACTTGTTGGCTCTGTGGTTGACTTGAACTATGCTTCTTCCACAGCAACCCAACTTGCATCTATAGAGTTAGACTCAGTCATTAAGTCAAAGAAGCAACAATGAATGAGGCATCAGGACCTATTCCAGGTTTTTTGACTTCTCCAAGGGGCCTTACTCTTGCTTTGGTCAGGCTTACCATTCTCTTTATCACTGAACTCATTTCAGGATATGATCTTTGTGCTCCAATGAAGCACCTAGAAAGTTTTACAGACCAGTGCAGTACCAGAAACAATTTTGACTCCTGCAGACACTTGTTTGAGTACCTACTGTGAAACAAACTTGAAGTGATGAAAACCAAAACCAGCATATAAGGAGTGTCTGATAATCACTTTTTTAGACACATTTCTCAGTCAATAAATTTGTGAGAAGATGTTTATTTGCCTTCAGGTAAGAAGTTCACAATACTCCCAGATCACACCGTGTAAGAATTTGACTAGGAATCCTGCTTTGTTTGTCTGGAAACATCTGCTGAAATGTCATATTTTGCATGAAATGCAAAGCCAAACCAAGATGCACATCTGTAGTTCTCACTACAGAACTTTGCACTCCCAGCAAAAAATACAGCTAGGACTACAACATTATGGCCAGAGTCCAGGTTTTGTTAATACATTGTGGCAATGAAAATTATTTTTTGAGTTCCATTGCTTACAGGATATTATGCAGCATTACTGAAGATTATTAGGTGGAAGCAGGTGAAATTACTCTTATGTTTTGGTACCCTCAAATGAATTATAAGTATATAATGTATACGAAACATTATTTTGATTATTAAATTAACTTAATTGAAGTTTTTATATAAAGATAAGGAAAAAGAAAGTAATCAGAGAAGGAATGTAGAGCTTTTCTCATTAAGATTTGCTGAAAACCAAAAGAACCCCAGTAATGTAGAAAAGTTGTTCCAAAGAAATCAACTTCTTTGATCTATACCTTCACAGTCTTTTTTTATCATTTGGTGGGTATGGTATTGATAACGTCTTTGGTAAGCTGTGCTCAAATTTGATTCTGTCTTGTCCATGGAGGCCAGAGTGGCACTGATGAAATATAGAAAGAAGGCAATGGGGAAAAACAAATAATGGAGGGAGTCCAGTTTCCACTGCACTGATTTTCTCTTAGAGTGCATAAAGGTTAAAATGAAGAGGTAGAATACTGCCCTCCTGAAAAAAACCCCAAAACCTAGAAGTAACTAAAGTTCTGGATGCAATATAAGAAATGGCATCAGGATGCAACTTGTGGTGCAATGCAAGAATTTGTCTCCCACCTTCATCTCTCTCCAGTTTTTTCGTCAGTGGCACATCAAAGGCACCATCAAAGCCTTAGGATTTAATGGGGAGGAACATCAAAAATAGGTAATTTATCACCCTTCTAATTACCAGATGTTATTTTGATTTCACAGAGAGCACAGAGAATTGGTTGCCCAGTTTTCTTATCACTGTTGTTATTGGCTCTGTGGAAAAGCACTTTGGTCTATCGTTTCTTATTTCTTTTTTCTATTTTCTATTTTGAATGTAAAAACATTTTGTATGGTACAACCTATTACTGATTAATCTCTATAAGAAACAAATATGTTCATTTCATATGTAACTGGACATTCCCTTTAAAATCCATCAGCTCCCAGGATGTTCACTTGATAACATTTGGTCAGGAAACCATTCTCCCTGCATAATACCCCCAGCTGAATATCACTGAAACCTCAAGCACAAAAGCGAATGCCTTTGTTAGAAAACTGTACAAACTTTGGCATAAAAACAAGAAAATAACCCCAAAATATTTCATCCAACACTGCAATTCAGAGGGGAGAAAAAAAGAAAAAAAAAAAGCCATTAGCAGGAATGATTGTGTGTTCAGGACCGCTTACTTCATTGGAAAGTAAAATGGGCCATATCCAGCTCACCAAGCGTGTGGAATATATATCAAACATTAGAGCCTGACATCCTCTATTGTCCTGGTTGATGAGAGCATGTGTTTGAACAGAAAGGTCATGCCCAGTCATGTGTGCTGAGTGTTTAGCTGGTAATGCAAAGTCAACACTTTTTTTCCCCTTCCTTCTCTCTTTGTTTAGGTAGTAGAATACTGACACAATACTGAGGGCTGCCTTCATTTAAAATTATCATGTGCAGAATCTTTAAAGTTATTTAGATTCTGCTTCATTGCAAAACTTTTCCTAACAATGTGTAATCTTTAAGTATTCCTTTGTTAGCAGTGTCCATCTGTCAGTAATAGTTTTGCTGATGTACTTCCAGACCCAAAGAAAATCTCTGATGAAGGGCAGAAGATATTTCTAGACTTCATATACATCTGCATGTCTGCTTTTGAATCATCCTTACCTACATGCATTTCTGTCACTTATACAAAGAGAGAAGTGAAAAGCAAGGATGGAAGAAGTGAATAATATTTCCTTCAAGTGATAATAGGTAAGAAGTCAGAGAAACAAATGTTTTTTCTCTTCACCCTAAATATTTCTGTCTCTTTACAAAATACATGACCACTAAACATTGCCAGGCATATAACCCTTTCGGCAGGAGAACTTTTTATCCCAGAAGTAGGGAAAATGGTGAGAGTTGACATTTGAGACACTATGATCAAATTGAGAGACCATTTGATTTCTGATGGAGCAGAAATTCTATTTTCTTCAATAACAAGTGTTAGATTCAATAAGTGATTATGACCTTAAGCAGTTCCAGTTCTGTCACTGATGCTTGAATAATTCCATGTCCTTATTTCCCCTCCTGTGTTTTGATCATCTCTTCTGCTCAAAAGGTGCATCTAGACTCCCCTGTATTAATTATGAGTACAAAATTTAGTATAATAAAGTTTATGACTTCTAAAATCACAATTTCACATAATATTTGTGATTATAAAAATGATAAATATTATAAAAACCTTACCATTATCTTGATGTTGGAGCCCATCAAAGCAATGCAGAATATGGAAAACAAAGCTTTGGCCTTGGCACTTTTAATAAAAGTTAAAATTATAATTCAAATCTTTCTAGAAAATGTTTATTTAATTCATTTACTAAGATATCTTTCCATGCAAAAGTCATTAGGAAACTTGTATCACCCTTCAGCCTGTTTGGGGTAATATAGTGGTCTCTTTATCTTCTAGCAATTGCCATCTGTCACCAGAATGTTTTCCCTAGAAAAACAGGAAAATGAAATTTATTATTTGAAATATCAGATAGCAAAGTACTGTGTTGTGTTCCATACATTCAGTAGCCACAGTTTTGAAAACACTTGAAAGATTCAACACTTGTGGAGGAAATAGGATCTTGTCCAAAGCTTCAGTTAAAAGAAAACAATTAAATCTCATGGTGGTGAACACTGCTGATTAGCTGTTCTTTCTTCAAGTTAGTTTTCAGAAATAAAACGTGTAATGCAGATGTTCTCTGTGTGATGGGACGGGAAAATTACTTATGTATAAATCTGACACAACCATTGACTATCAGATATTTCAAGTGTAAGGTATCACAAAGGAAGGATTAGATATCTTTTTAAGGTACTTGAATAGCATACCTAGTTATTTAAGATAAATATTTCATGGCTTGACCATTCTTTGATATTATGGAATGGTGACCTGTGATCCACAAACCATTTTTACACTGGATTTTTCTGTCTGGAGCACTCTCAGAACCATACATTGAAAATAGGAGCCAAGTGTTGGAGACTAATTACTAATTAGGTCAGTTCCAGAAGGCTCAGATCTAATCCTTATGCTGCTGTATGTGTTTCCTGTTCATGTAGACCACTAAACAAAGGATTTAGCCATATCCTCTCAATCTACTTCTGTACAAGATTTGCTTTGCAGCAATCTCAGAGCCTTTGGCAGGAAATGTAGAGTTGGTATTGCTCCTTTCACCTAACCATTTATCCAGCAAAATTTCCTAAACATTTTTTTCTTTCTGTGAACCAGCAAGGGATTTCCCTTGTTTCCTGCTTCTATACAATTTGTGGTCTTATATGTCCTTTTGGCTTTGTTTTTTTTTTTTTTTTCTCCTCTATTTAATGCTTCTGGGCTGCATGCAGAAATCTGTAACAGAAAGAGTCCTGTTTGAAAGCCTCTGGCCTCTTCTGAGCCACAGGTAGGCTCCTCATGAAGGCATAGGGTAAAAAACTTTTCCTTAAAGAGAAAAATCTGAAATAAAAAACTTTTCCTTAAAGAGAAAAAGCTGAAATATGTTCTTGGCACATTTTTTGTCAACACTAAGTTTTGTGCAACTCTTTAATAAGTGTGCTCAGATGAATATATCTGCCTGTTAGCTGAAAGTTTGTGCACCTTGGAAGCAGAGAACAATCAAGCTACTATAATAGCAAAAATAACACCAGCATATATTTATATTTGCTCCAGAATTCAGTGTATTTTAAAATTCTGCTACTATGATTTCTTTTTGGAAGCAAACAGGACAATCTGTTCATCACTGCAGAATGAATTTACTAGGCATAAAATGATCCAAAATGGCTTCTCAAATCAAGACAAAACCACTTTCATCTTTTTCATCTATAAATATCACTAAGACCCCGTCAGCTCTCGTGCAGGAGACTTATGTCAAAATGAAATATTTAATATCACAGATTTGACTCTAAGATAAAAATAAATGACAAAAAATGTACATAAGCTTTTATTTTTATAACAGGAGGCTGTAAAAGAGTGAAGATTGCTGAAGAAGTAATCGTTCTAGCTTTGACATCTTTTCCATGGTTCCTTTGGTATGTTCTTATTCTTATTGACAAATATTGAAAAAGAATGAAGATATCTGAAGAAGTAAACTTTCTTGTTCTGATAGCTTTTCCATGTTTCCTTTGGTATGTTCTTACTCTTATTGACAAATATTAAAGAAGATCCAATTAGCAGTAGAATATTCCTGAATCAGGAAAGGCCATCTAACAAGCCCACACTTGGCAACAGAAAGGTGAATGTTCATCCAATTCTATAGGAAGAGAATTTTTAAAAGAAAAATTACTCTTCAAACTGCAGTTACTAGGTAGAGGTGCTGGAGTGTGTCCAAAGAAGAGCAATGAGGCTGCTGAAGGGTTTATAGCACAAGTCTGATGAAGAGCAGATGAAGGAGCTGGGGGTATTTAGCCTGGATACTCAGGGGAGACCTTATCACTACCTACAACTCCATGACAGGCAGTACTCGAGTGAAAACAGTCTCATGTTACACCAGCAAAGGTTTAGATTGGACATTCAAAACAAATGTTCACTGAAAGTGTTGTCAAGGACCAGAACAGGCTGCTCAGGAAAGTTGTGCAGTCACCATCCCTGGATATATTTTAAAGATATGTAGATGTGGCACTTAGGGACATGGTGTAGTGGTGACTTAGCAGTGTTAAGTTATTGGTTGAACTCAATTATCCTAGAAGTTTTTTCCAACCTAAACAATTCTATGATTCTGTGATTTATACTGTCTTTGATCAGGTCAAAGTCTAGGGAAAGGTGCTGATCAAAACAGGATATCGTAGGTTTCCAAAATCATCGCTGGAAACCATAGCCCCCATTAAAAGGAAAAATGTATCTCTGTAGGGCAAAAGGAGAGTTTTTTTCTATGTTCCTAATTAAGTTGTACAAACTCCTAATTGAAAACAAAGGAAGGAAAATGAAGAATTCAAGTCCTTAATTTCTATCTATGCCAATTATGGCCGTCTTCTGTTACTCATTTGACTTGTATTAATATTTTCTTATTGAGCTCAGTCATTAAATTCAGTGAGACTACATTACGAGGCACTTCTGTCTGAATAAGGGTGATGTATTTTGTCCAGTGGATTAATTTCCAGAACAGCATACTTCTCTTAAAGGGAAGCAGAATTTACCAGCTGGATTAATAAAGGAATGAGGCCAAAAACTTCAGTTCAAGCAGAGCTATCAACTAAAGCTTCATACAATGACACACATCACAACTCAGGAGGGGTTTTGAAAACAGGCAGTAGAAGGTAAAAAGGGGAACAGCTTTATGGCTTGAGCCTGGAGACTAAGACAGTAACTGAATCAAATCAAATACTGAAATAAATTTTCTCTTGATTAATTGTTCTCATCTAAAGTCCTTAAAGAGCTTCTGGCGATGAACAAATCTCAGCATGCACATAGTCTGCATGAGTGCAGAAAGTGTCTTATACTGAATTGTTGACATGAATCTTCGAACCAAGATGATTCACAAATTAGACAAGGAATTGAAATAGGAATTTGGGCTTTGCAGGGACAATTCACCATGTGTGTGACTCAAACTGTTCTCATATCTGTGTTGCCAAGGGCTATATCTGTCACAGATAGTGAGGCAGGCTTTCTCCAATAGGACAAACTTTGGTCATTTTATATTTTGGTCTATATTTTATATATATATATATATATATATATATATATATATATATATATATATATATATATATATATATATTTATATTATATTTTGGTCTATATATTTATATATATTTATATATATATTTATATATATTTATATATAAATATATTTATATTTATATTTTGGTCTATATTTTATATATATATATATATTGCTGCAGACATAGTTAAGTATTTTAGATGGATGATTTTACAATTACAGAATAATTTATTTATTGAATTCAGCTGTGAAAGGAGCCCCATTTTAAGCATAGTTGCCTGCCACCTGTTCAATGGAAATTCTCCCATTGTCTTTGGTCAATACTGAGTAAAAGTGTCTAGAAATACTATTGCTTTCACATACAGAGGGTTCAAGCTT
This sequence comes from Fringilla coelebs, assembly GCF_963513975.1. Lineage (NCBI taxonomy): Eukaryota > Metazoa > Chordata > Aves > Passeriformes > Fringillidae > Fringilla > Fringilla coelebs. The sequence goes on along the minus strand of NC_140028.1, from coordinate 7,038,363 downwards.
TCTTTCTTCATAAAAATGACATAAGACCATGGAAGGCAGATTGGGGAAAAAAATATTCATGCTATGCTACATCAATATTCAGGTGATGTAAAGTTACAGACAGTAGAATATCAACTGATATTTTATAGTTAACAGAGAAAAATAAATTCCTTCAGATGTTTGAATTCAATTATCTAGGGTGCATAAAAATTGTTGTTGTTGTTAGCAGTAGTAGTAGTGTTGTAGTAGTAGCAGTAATAGAGGTATTAATTTTCTATAAGTGTCTGTTTCTGTTTAATGACTAGGGAGAGCAGAGGAGTGGTTTAACAGTTTGAGTCAGTGAGATGAATCTTACACTAGTGCTGAAGATGCTGTTGATCAACCAGGGCTCACAGGCAGGAGATGTGCTAACATATTCAAAGATATAATTATTCCTTAATATGATCTAAAATAATTTTAGAACCATGAAAGTTGGAAAAGACCTCCAAGATCATTGAGTCCCACCTTTGATGAAAAACACCTTGTCAGCTAAGCCCTAGCACTGGCTGCCACTTCCAATCATTTCTTGAACACTTCCAGGGATGGTGATTCCATCACTGTGCCAGGCAGCCTGTTCCAATGCTTAACCACCCTTTCAGTGAAGAAATTCTTCCTGGTGCCCAGCCTGAACCTAGAACCTCCCCTTGAGGTTATGTCCTCTTGTCTCAGTACCAGTTTCCTGACAAAAGAAACCAACACCTACCTGGTTATAATCATCTTCCAGGGAGGTGTAGAGAGCAATAAAGTCTCCCCTGAGCCTCCTTTCCTCCAGACTAAACATCCCCAGCTCCCTCAGCTGCTCCTCATCAGACTTGTGCTTCAGACCCTTCCCCAGCTCTGTTCCTTTTTCTGGACATGCTCCAGCACCTCAGTATCTTCCCCGCAGTGAGTGGGCCAAAACTGAATCCAATCCTTTTTCACTGGGTCACTTTCCAGCCCCTCTGCCCCCAGCCTGGAGCACTGCAGGGGGTTGTTGTGACCCAAGGACATGACCTGGCATTTTGCCTTGTTGAACCTCACACAGTTGGCCTTGGACCATTGACTCAGCCTGTCTAGACCTCTCTGCAGAGCCCTCCTGCCCTCCAGCAGACCAACACTCCTTCTGAACTTAGCGTCATCCATGAACTGATGGAGAGTGCATTGATCCCCTTGTACACTTCATCCACAAAGACATTAATCAAGAGTACCCACTACTGAGCTCTTGGGAACCCCACTGGTGACCAGCCACCAAAAGGATGTAGCACCATTCATCACCACTCTCTGGGCCCGGACCTCCAAATATATAAATAATTAATGGTAAAGAATAAAGCCTTTTAAAAAAATTTGTGCAGAACACATCTCAAAACTGTGACAGTCAAAAAGCACTGCACTTTTTGATGACTGTGATAACTGAATCTTTTCCCCCTAATTCAGCATCTCTAGGAGTGATTGCAAAGGCAATGAACAAAGGTCAGCCAGTCTGATTCCTCCAACTTTAGGGGAAAAAAAAAAAAAGGGAGATCTGTTTCATATTTTCATTTTGTCAAGGAGTAAAATCTGATATCCCTGAGAAGTGGCAGGACCATTATTGATTCATTTACTAAGTAATCTCATATAGCAATGTTACACAGAATAAAGTGCTCTTTGGTGGCCTAAACCCCTATTTTTGAGCAAAACAAACCACAAATCTGATAGTATAAATAGAGGTAGGGAACTACCATATGTTTCTTTGCTTTAAATAGTCCTTTATGTGGATGGTAGTGTTTCATAATAAAGTCAAAGTTTTCTGTGTGGAAAAAAAAAGGAAAAAAATAAAAAGCTTTCAAGGAAGCAACCTCCCTTGACAAAGACCAGTCACAAAGAAGAGAGAAAAAAAAAGACCTGACACAATCTTTTTCTTAGCCTCCTTACTTATATCTGGTTTTAAAAAGATTATTTTAATTACCTACCTCTGTTAACATGAGATATCTTAATACAGGAAGATTCATTTATCCCACATACTATCCATTCATCTAGCCTAAATTTTCCCTTCCCTATAATACCTTCCAAAGGATGCAGAGTAAATGGGTTCTTGGTAATATGATCTAATAAAATAGTGTATATGAGAATATTGTGAGCAGATTATTTTTCAATTAAATTATCTTTCCATTAGAAGCATATCTGCTGAATATTTTTCACCTTGGCTTTAATGTGCTTCATATATTTATTTAATGAAGATATGAATGACAGTGCATTCATTCTAAATTTCAGTTTTCATAATGGAGTGGCCTTTTCAGACCTCAGCAGGACCCATAATTTCCTGTGCTGAGGGCTGTACAAACATGCAAAATGGAGATTGCTCTTGCTCTGATTAATTTATTATCTAAGAGATAAGCCAGACGTAGGATACACCTACATGGGCTCTTGCCCTCTAAGCAGACATGAGCTCATTCTATTTGCATCCAAAGCAGATGGAAATTTTGTCTGCCTGTGCTCCACATTAACTGGAAGCCTTGTGAATACAAATAACATGTGTTGAGCCCCAGCTACTGAGTGCTGATGAAAGATGTTATATCTTAACTTGTGTTTAGGGTTTCCCAGGACACCTCTCGAGCACAGGTAAAGTGAGCTCTAGTCTTCTGAACATTATTGTATAGACAACTCTGAAGAATACAAGATGGCAATGTGGAAGAGAGCAATATGATTTTTGGAGATGTCTGGATGGGTAAGAAAAAGGACAGGAATGGCAGTTGCTTGGAGAAGGACTGAGTAACTGCAGATTCAGATACAAAACCAGTCCAAGGCAGAATCAGTGTGCCTGTGTCTGCTAGAGTTAGTTATGACTGAGAGTCATTTAACTCTTGGAGTGATCATTTAACTGTCTAATAATTAGCTTTATTAACTCAGCTACTCATTTATATTCCCTCTGGAGAGAATGAACAAAGGCAGACACTCCCAGAGAAGTTACCTGTCCACTCACCTCAGACACTTAAATAACAATGGACTGAGTGGGTGTGGCTTTTCTCTCCCCTCCTGACTACTGATAAAAAGACTGCACTTTCATTTTTACATTACAGAACTGCTTCCCCTTGATTTTGAAATGCTTAACGTTACCTTGGATTGGCTAAGTCTCTGTTCTGACCTGAAACTGCCTTCAGCTGATACAGGACATTGTTTTCATTCTCCTTCAATAACCTTATTTTCTGGATTTTTTTCCTTATTTTCTGCTGCTCTGCTCTGTAGATTTCCAGTCACCAACCCCACTCCTAAGGAAATATAAAAAGAGGGAAGAAAAAATAAAAAAAGAATGAGAGAAAAATAGAAGTGATTACAAATCCATTTTACACTCACCCTCACCCAAGCTGAAATTATCCTGTTCACTGAGGCACAGGTGGTGATTTTCCTAACTTGATTTGGTCATTAAAAATCCTCTAGCTGCTTCAATACTTTCTCCCTGAGGCCCCTATCAGCACTCTCTTCTCCAGTGATTAGAACAGAGCCGATTGGCCTTCTGAACTTATTACAACCCTTTTTCTAATGATCTCATAATGACTGCAAACCTGAGCCCAGCAACCTGACAGATAATGATGTCAATTATGCAAAACAGAAATGAAGGCTTTGAATCTAATAGACTGTATCAGGGGGAGTAGGGGGAGGAAGCTTATTTATAGTTTCACTGAATAACTGTCATATTTCAAATATGTCAGTAAAAGTTAATAAAGGGGAGGTTGGAAACACACAAAGAGATGCTGGTTACAAGACCTTTGATAGATTTTAAAAAGGGGGTAAGTTCTTCTTTCCTTTTTCTCTAAGTCTTATGATTGTTTTTGACTCTTGTGCTAATCCAGTGAGATTTTACCATTTTAGTCCTCTCTTACTTTTTTCCAGTGGAATTCCTTTGGAGAATCCCAAAGGTCTCTAGGTATGTCTACAGTAAATGTCAGTGAATTTGGTTTTAGTTAACACTTATCAGTAAAATCACACTCTAATAATTTAACAATGAGGAATTATCTTATTTAAATTATTTGTAAGTATCTGCTATTATTGTTATTGTTATGTGTTTATTTGTTTTTTATTCTTTATTATGCTCTAATCACACACAAGGTTTCCCATTCCTCTTTGTGGTGAAAAACAACCTCAGCTCTGTGGCATGTTGCTTTAAAAAGTCACCACTCATGGATTAAAATATGAGAAAGAATTTTGGACACAACTAAGAACAATTTAGCTTTCATCCTTAAATAACAAAAATTTGTTTTGCTGTCTTGGAAAGCTCCTGTATCTGTGTGAGAGCAGTGCTTATATGAGGTATGCCATGGAGCTCAGTTTGTGTTAGGACATCTCATCACACAGCCAATGAAATAAATGGATTCCATGTCCCAGCCCAGATTTCTCCTTACTAATTGGCATTGTCCTGTTCCAGTTATTCCCACCTTTCCATGATCCTCAGGCAACAGTAACCTCCTAACTCATAATTGTAATGGTATTTTGACACCCCCTAGTGAGCTGTTCTTTTCAGAGCTCAAAGATTAAAACACCACAGAATCATAGAACCTCTGAGACCATCAAGTCCGATGAACAAACACTAAGCCAAGTCCCCAGATGCCAAATCCACAGGGGTTTTGAACACTTCCAGGGAAGATGATTCCACCACTTCCCTGTCCAATCTGTTCCAATGCCACCACTCTTTTTTCAGTGAAGATTTTTTTTCCTAAGATCCAGTCTAAACTCCTGGTGCAGGTTGCGGCTGTTTCCTCTCATCCTCTCACTTTTTACTTCGGAGAAGAGACTGACGCTCCACAGTTCTAAAATGTAATTATTGTTTTGAAAATATGAATCTGTCCCAGAGTAGGTAAAAATTTGTAGGTTCAGGACATTCTGTGTGATTTCTTGGGTGAGAAACCAGGGTCTGCACAAAGAAGTTTTAGAGACACAAAGAAATCAGTGATATGGAGCGTGGCATTGTGTGGTGGGAATAATGGCATTACAGAAGAAGGAATGTGCTTTGTAGTGGTGTTTCAGTATGAGGCTGGACCTGAGAAATGTGGAAATTACATCTTTTTTTTCCCTACTTTAATATGACCAGAGGCAGCAATCTTTCAAACTGACATGCTACATTGCCCTTTCTAAAAAGCAGTGATAATACTGCAGTCAGTTCCAGGAGTGGGAATAAAAAGTGTCTGTAATCAATGCAAATAGATGCATAATATTCTGCAGGTCTGATACAGTACATAATGCAATTGACAAGAGAGCTCTTATTGATTTCCACAATGTTAGCCCAAACCTTGGCTGGCAGAGATGTATCCCAAAAAATCATTCAAACTTGGTTATTTTTCTCACATTAGGAAAAAAAATAAACACATGGATTTTTCAAAATCAGATACTTTCCATAAGGCTCTAGGATCCAATAATTTGTAGTGAATCATGAGTAGTCTTTATATAATTTATTGCAACATGTTTGCAGATGAATATTTAGATGGTGTTATTTATAGTAGCATAGGAAATGTGCTTGCAATGATCTCAGTATTTACCGGTAGAGAGAGATGGTGAGAAATCCTGCACAGGGGCAAACTCAGAAATTGGAACCGAAAAAAAGTTCTACAAACTTCAAGTTGAAATAAATATCATCTCACCATAAATGTCAGATTTTTCTTTACAGTGGTGCTACTCTGCCATCCAGGATTTAGCAGGAAATGTGACAGTCTCCATCACTGACACACCACTCTCAGGAGGTATTTATTACCTGGAGAGAAGCCTCTCTTTACTCTGACTGATCACAATTCTACTCTGTGCCAGCCCCACCTTGTGACACTGAGGAGAATGTCCAAGTCACGTGACTTCCAGAATCAATCACCAAAAGAAAAGCAATAAACAAACAAAAAAAAAAACCCCAAACCCCAAAACATCGAAGAGAAGGAAGAGATGAAAAATGCCAACCCTGAGATTTTAAGTTGTATTTTGATGCTGGAACAAGAATACCATGAGTCATGGCTATTTCTCTCCTGCATTGTCAGTAAAATGGAAATTTAATGTTTCTTTCTCTGGATTTTTCCCAGAGATTAATGGGTGTTGTAAATCCTTAGATCATTTCACTGAGCTGATGGATTTTTGCATATGCTGCCCACAAGTCATCCATTAATAAAACAAACAAACAAGCAAAATGTAATTCATTTTTCTGTTACACAACTTGTATGTACATACAGGTAATAACAAAGCATTTTTTTTATCCAAAAAATATTTCCTTACTATTAGATCTCTTTAAACTAAGAATATTTTTATTCTCTGCTTGATCTCTGAAGTTATCCCATGCTCCCTACGTGATACCTCCCCCAAGACTTGGGCATTGGTAGGATGTCCCATGATCAAGGGAGATAATTTACCCCTTATTAGTGTCAGCAGTGGGACAGATTATAAATATTGAAGAACTTATTTTTAGAGACCACTTCTAGAGTAAATAACTGAATGGGGCATCATAGATATAATATTTAGCTTCTGTTGTGATTTTTTTTTTTTTCACAAATAGAAAACCATTTCATTTTCTTTTGATTTTTTTTCCTTTTTTTGGTACTTGTAAATAGGGCTAAGATTCCAGAGATATTCTTGGTTAGAAACCATCAAATTACTGCTCAGATTTGCACTCCAGCACAGTGGTACAAATGTTTTGTGCTCTTGTAGTGCATGTTCCTGTCTGATTTGCCCTTCACTACAGCTTCTTAGTGTAATAAGCACACTGATCCAGAAGACACTTGGTTGGATTGTAGTGCTTTGGATTTGATAACAATTTTATTTTCTGCAAGAGATACTGTGGAGCAGTCCCACATTAAAAAAACTTTCCATTGAATGCCCCAGTGAAATGACAAATTATGGCACACAAAATACCCATTGTAGTGCTTCAAATTCAAAGATATTTAATTTCCATCCTACATTTAATTGATTATTTAATATTAGCACTTTATGCTGGGGATATGTTGAGAATGGTATTGACAGTGAAGAAACAAAAGATACATCTGTAATACCAATACTTTTATTTTCTCTGCATGCGGTTACATATTATGTGATGGGCAGGAATATTACTCTTTCTGTCCAGAGAAAAGCTATATAGCAATAGTTATTAAAGAGCAACAGGGCAAATAGATATCACCTACTGAACGTGTCTGGCATTTTCATATTGTTGTAAAAGAAAAGCAAACTCTTAGGTACCAGGTATAAGTAACACTCTAGTTCAGCTTCTGTGCCTACTCCACTTAAAGTTTTATTTCCTGCTGTAAGAGTTTTTCCTTTGGAAAATTACACAGAATTATTTGTTTTCTTACAAGCTAAAAATTCTATCTATGAGTGTGTGACTAACCCAGATGTGGTTTTCTTACCATTTAAAAAAAACCCCAGAGTTGATTATTATTTTTTTTCTCTTTATGCCCATGACTCTTAAAGTAAAAGCCTACTTTTTTCTGCACTTTAGAAATACATGTCAAAATAAAAACAACCCTGAAGAGTTTACAATGCGAAGATAAAACAAAACACAGCAGGCAAATATGACAGACAGATGGTGGGAACACAAGGTTTCAAGAGGACAATCACTCCCCGTGTCATATGCAACAGTCGTGACCCACCAGCTGCCTACCTGCTGTCAGGATTTTCATAGATACCCTCAGAGAGACCAGAAAAGGAAAAGAAGTGAGGTGGATATTGGCTGGAATTACAAAAACACTTCAGGTGGAATTCTGGAATGTTATCATATCTCATGGTTTGGCAAAGCCCTTGGATGTATGAATAAGTAGGGTTGTGCATTCACCTTTCATCCTGCTGATCATCCATGGACTGCCTGACCTCATGGCTTTTGTTTTTCTTGCCCCCCAATAACACGACAGGATGAAGGATGTAAGCATTGCAAATATAACTCCCTGAAATTTCTTATTTGTCATTCATATAAAAGACATCTGGACATGGAAAATTGGAGCCTTTTAAGCAGCAGCTGACACAACCGTGAAACTTGGGGAGGTAAAATACACCACATTCAGTGCTGCTCAATCACCACGTGGTCCTTGTTATTTCCCACCCATGGCAAATCCAGGCTTTCTTGTGTGTAAAAAAAACCCCAAAACACCTAAAGGTTCATAGATGTGAATGCACTTCAGGGCCTAGGTGTTTGTACAGCTGCTTGTGCAGTGCCAGCACAGCCCCAACCCTGGCTGGGCAACCTCAGTGGCACCCCAGCACTCAGGTCGTCACCCAGTCCTCCAGGATGACCTTTGAGACTTGGACAAAATGTGTGGGACTTAAAACAATTTGTGGTTGAGAGTGTCTCCCTCCATTTGTCAATGATGACAATGAATTTCCTTTCCACATGCTTGCCAGCAGCTAATTATTTCCTCCCTCTTCCAGACCACAGTGAGAAATTATACCTTAAGCCACAAATAACAGCAAATCTTTAAAACAAAAGGGAAGCTGGTGACCACAAGTTCTGGTGTGGCTTTGCCTAGTGAGGTGATAACTTTCTGAGACAGGATGCCCTCTGAGGGCTGATTTTCATGACAGTTGATTACTTACTGATGCAATGGAAGTGAAAAAAAGGATCAGAACAGGCACATGAAAATGTCCTGTGTCTGCTCGTGCAGCTTTCTCACACACCCTGAGGTTACAAAGGAAACTGTCACTTGCACAACCCTCCTGTTGGGAAATATTCTAGCAGTATAAAGCAAAGATTTGAGAAAAGTATTTTGAAAACCATGAAAAAACAGTGAAGGAGGAACTGGAGAATTCTGTTATTTCCACCACCATTTAAAAGTTCAAAGATCAGATAATCTAATCCTAAATTTGCCCTGGAAAGCATTTGTTTGGGTTTTTGTTGTTGTTGTTGTTGGTTTTGGGTTTTTTTGTTTGTTTGTTTTTTCCTGGGAGATAAATACCATATTTTATGTCATCTAAAAAACTGAGGGGAAAAAAGTCACTATTGACAGGATAATAAATAAAAAATGTCATGTCTCAAGTCTTCCTGGATCTACAAAAAAAGAGTGAAGGGAAGGACAAAACACTGAAGAGAATATCATGATAGTGAAGAAAAAGCAAAGATGGTTTGGTGGGATCTCTGGAGGTCCTTTAATCCAACTTCCTACTTCATGTGGGACTGCTGTTCTTCACAGATTGGCAAAGGCTTGCTTAGACAAATCTGGAAGACTGCTAGGGAGAAAGATTCCACAAGGATGGCTGTTTGATCTGAGAAGCTGACGTGTGTTATGTTCTTCATTTCATGAGCATGGCCACCGTTTCCAAAGGGAAGGTGGGGCTGTGTGGAGCTGCTCCAGGCGCCAGAGCTGAGGTGCCCCTGCAGCCCCTGGGGGTCCGTGGGGCAGCAGGGAAGGATCAGGGGGATGCCTGAAGGAAGCTGTGCCCCTGTGGGAAGCCTGTGCCAGAGCAGGCTCCTGGCAGGACCTGTGGCCCATGGGAGGATCCCACACGGGATTTTCTGGCAGGACACCCACAGTAGGGCAGGGTGCTCCCGAGGGACCCACACCAGGGCAGTAAAGAACTGCAGCCCATGGAAAGACTCGTGTTGGAGCAGTTTGTGAGGGACTCTATCCTGCGAAAAACTCCGTGATGAAGCTGGGCAAGAGTGTGAAGGAGAGGCAGAGCTGAGGCGTTATGAGTGACCACAACCCCATTCCTAGTTCCACTGTGCCATTCCAGGAAAGGAGGTAGGAGCCTTGGGAATAAAGGTGAACCTGGGAAGAAGGGAGAGATTGAGGAGAGGTGTTCTTAAATTTGTTCTTATTTCTCATTATCCTACTCTGATTTCGATTGGCAGTAAATTGAATTAATCTTCCCCGATTCAAGTCTCTTTTTTCCATGATGGTAACTGGTTAACAATCTCCCTGTCCTTGTCTCAACCCATGAGCTTTTTATTGTGTTCTCTGCCCCTGTTCTGTTGCTGGAAGGAGAAAAATAGAGCAGCTGGTTGGATATCTGATGTTCAACCAAGGTTAGCCCAAAACAGAACCAAAGTGCAGATAAATAACCAAAGTACTGTCCAGAAATAACCAGTAATCTGAATTCTTTATTTTTAAAATAATTTAATCTCTAATTTTTGTAAAAGACTATAGTCTTCAAAGAAAAACAAAATTTAAAAAAAAGGAAACAAACAAATCCTCCTTTAACAATAATAAGGGAGCATTTCCTATGCTGTGCATATTTGGCAGTGGGACTGGGATAAATGGATCCTTCAGTTAAATGAAATAATACATGGTTTGCTGCATCTGTGAATTAGCTGCATAAAGATAACTGAGGCAGGTAAATGCTGAATAAAACTGGATGGTGTACATTAGAGAGCCAATTGCATCTGTTAGAAAATAGCCTTTCTATTAGGCTGCCCACTAGGCACTGGTGCCAAGACAGCACTTGAAATGAATGGTTGCAGATCCTAATTTGTTAACTGATATGGATATGGATATGCTGGAAGCAATGGAAATATGTTGATTTGGAGTAGTTAGCAAGGAATAACCAATGCCTTAAAACAGAAACATTATTCTGGAAATGCTGAACATCTGTGTTCTCCCTGTGACTACCACAGTCAAGATGAAATTTTCTTAATCTAATTCCCAGGATGTATTTAAATTGGAAAATTAGACCTTCCATCTACTCCATATGTGCCTAAATGTCAAACTTTGAAACCTACAGCTTTTTAGATAGTTAAGGGTATGACACACTCTGGTTTGAGCCAGGATCTCAGCACAAGAATTTGTCCAAATTAATGGAGATTTAAGGAAATTCCTTTGCCATTTTCACTCAGATGTCCTTAGTGAAACTCATCCTAGGTGAGTCATCCAGGGTGATTGACCTGTACCCTCTAAAGAAATTTGGTTTGCTATCAATAGCATTTTTTCATTCACAATTTCACTATGAGACACAGCGTGGCCATTCCTGTCGCAACCTTGCTTGCAAACCCTCATTTTTCTCTTTTATGAAGCATCAGGTTCCTACAGCAACTTTTGTTCCTAAATAGAACTGACTTAGATTGCTAAGGTGGAACAGAAAGTCACAGAGAACAAGTACCTGGGAATTATTAGATGTCTCTTAAAATTAAAAGTTGAGCAAAGTCATTTTCTGGCCGTAGGGGAGAGGCCCTGATACAAACATATATGTATCCTTACCTTTAAATTAATTCCACTGCAAGGCTGTGAGAAGCCTGGCTCCATTCTCCTGATCACCTCCTCATAATCTCCTGGTTGTCAGGTCCTTTTCAGCTGTCGCTTCTCCAGAATGAGCAGCCTCCAGTCCCTCAGCCTCACTGGCCAATCCTCCAATCCTGACCATCTCAGCTCTCCCCACTGAACTTTTCCCAGTTTGTAGATGTTTTTCTTGTCTGAGGGAAGACAAAAGTAGACACAGCGTTGTAGATGCAGGCTAAAATGTGAGCTGATTCCATGTTCTTTATTAGTCAAAACGGTGATCCTAGCCTACACCTCAATAGAGTTCAAGTTTGGGTTGCTCTAGCTTGCTGGGGAAAGATGTAAACTGGCAAATAACAGATCACCTGTGCTGGATACCTCTGCTAAAGACTTCTCTCTACATGGACTGCAGAGAGCAGTAGAGACTGTAAAGTCTGGCAGTTTGGTTTAGTTTAGTAGTGGTGGCAAAATATTCAATGGTTAAGGACAAGGAAGATGAATATCATACTTGTAGACTGCTCTGTAATTTCCAGTCAAAATTGATTCTTCAAGTACAAAGTTGAGCCAGCAACTGAAGGCTCCTAATGGCACATTTTGTGCTTGGTCTATTGCAAGAATGAGGAGACCATTAGTTTGCAGTGTTGTCAAGACAGGAACCTTTCACTGAGATGAAGTTGATGTGGAAACAAAAAGAATATTTTCTCTTTTTCCTTCAACCAAGGAACTTTGACTTTCAATTGATGATTCACAAAGGACTTTGTGTGTCCAATGAGAGGGAGGGACAGAAGGAAAACCCAGATTAGCAGAGTATCACTTATAATTTATGAGATATTTTTCAAAACTGAGGCTACAGGTTTAAAGATCTGAAAAAAGAAAACTCACAGAAATAAAATTAAAGAAAGAAAATGAAAGCTAGCGTTTCCTGAAGTAAGATAGATCTTTGCAGAAGGTGGGCATCATGTACTGCTAACCTGTAGATGTGGAGTACCCCAGTCTAAATCCCTAATACAATCTCTTGCCACTACATTTTTTTCTTCCATTCTGTGTGTTTTAAAATTTTCTGCTCTAGTCCAAGGATGCATATTCATCCACCTCCTGAATATGGTCACCACCAGCTCTTAAGGCTCAGAGAACACTGTCAGCTCTCAAAACACTACAATTTTCTGTAATGAAAAGGTTCCATGAACCACCTGGGAACCATTTACCATGGCTCCATGAACCATAAACACCACTTGGATTTCAGTCAGAGAATCAATAATCTGTATCATTGTATCTTCTGATATATCTGGCCCTGATTCAGAAATATTTCTAAATTTATGATTTGTTAGACATCAGTGGTCTTGAAGATTGTTTTTAAGGTGGAGTGATTTGCTTAATAATGGTCCCTTTTTTTGTGTGTAATTGAAGGGGGTTTTTTAAAATTTTTTTTTATTTTTTTTAAGATTCACTCTGCTGGTTTCATTTTGCTTCAATTTTCTTTTTGATATAATTTCTTCCACTTTTTGTGAGTAGACTTAAAGAATAAATTTATATGTCTAAAGTTAATAAAGACTTGATTCTGCAGTTGACAGGAAAAAAAAGTTCAAACTTGTGTTACAACTTCATTTTGTTAAAAATCACAATTAAACATGTGGAGACCTCTAAACATTCAGTCATTTTATGGAACAAAGGACCTCAAAATCTTTTGAAATAAAATCCTACCCATCCATTTAGTGTTTAAAAATAGGAATTAACCTCTCATTTTATTTAGATGTGTTTTGAAATACACATTACCTATTTATCAAAACAATATGACCTACAAACTTTGCTTAAGAGACCTCTCTTCTCATCCACTCTTTCTGTGTAAAGTCTTTTCTATCCCTATGTTTCACTCATTTACTCTTCAGTCCAGCCTTCAGTCTTCACTGTCTTGTTTCATCTTTGCAATTGTTTTCACTCCAAATCAGAAAATAAGCCAGCCACCCAGCAAGTCTTGGATTTCTAGCTGAATGCTTCCATTCCTGGAGCCAGATTTGTTCACTCTCAAGACAATCAAACTCACTCGGCTCTAAAAATCATCAGTCTGAAGTAGCAAGGGTGTTAATTACTTTCAGTATTTGTTGGAGGCTATTAAGAAATTAATAAATTAAACTTGATCATGTTTCCAGGAAATGCTACAGTGCTGATTAAGTACTTGTTAAAATAAGAAACGTAGATGAGGCATTTCCATATAATTAATCTTTACTACTCCTCATTTCTTCCTTATATATTGACCAAGATATGTTTTCTGAAAGCAGGATTCAAGCCTAGGAAGAGTAATGGCACAATATCTGGAACTGAGCTAAGCACTTTGCCTGTAGAAATGTTGTATGTGTATCTTTGTGACACACTGTAGGCAGAGACTTGGGGAACACAGGATTAATCATTTTTTATTCTCAAGTCTGCACCTTGATGAGAGATATTCAGCCTAGCAATACAAGAGCCAATCAGTTTTGCCTAAAGTCAGATTTCCACCTACACAAACCCCCTTCACTGAACCTGTGCTGCACTTCAGCATCTCACCACACGTGTAAGCGAAGACCTGCACACTTATCTCAGCTATATCCTTAACTCAGGAAAATGACTTTGTTCCCACAAAAACCTTGATATTAACAGATAAGAATACAAATTCCTTTCTGAAATAAACTAGAATTTTGGGTTTTACCTAGCTCTGATTAAGTCTTGGTGAAAGGTTTGTTTCTAGCTATGAAGTCATGGATTTGTTTCCAGTCCTGCTGCGATCCTATTCAACCTGTCAGATAAAAGCAGCATCAGAATACTTAGTGGAAAGCTTTGCTACCAGCAAATAACAGCCTGGTTATGGCCTAGTGATTCACACTGATGTATTGAGAGGTCTTAGATCTTCTGTCAAGCTTCATTTACAGTGAAAATGAGCCAATGACTCTTGTCTATTTTCCTTCCCAGGCTATCAGAGCAGTCATCTCCTGACCATGTTTGTTATCCCTAGGGAAGGGCACAATTACGCTGATAATCACTTTCTTGATTCAGTCTGACATGCAATTTCTCTTCTTCTCCAAATCCAACAAGTCCTTTTTTAAATACACTTCTTCCAAAACAAGCTTAAGGATTATATCTCCCACACAGAGACAGGCATTGCCTGACTGATCCTGGACCTAATGAACATGCCTTTGAACCAACTGAAAAAAATGAAAATTGATCCTTTCCAAGATGGTGGCATTACCTTCATTGTGGTAATTTCTCTTATTTCCATCTCCTTGCCTTTCCTGGGATTTGCCTGTTAGAAAGAGAAGTGCCTCACGTCAAGGATGACTCACTTCCTGTAGGGCACCTCGACAGCTGTAGTGACAAAAATAATAGTTAAGCAATAACTGCTAATGAGCACTGCTGGTGTGGGAGTTTTATTATTGTGTTAACTTTAATAAATAGAAACCGTTTAAATTAGTTCCACAGAAATTATTTTGATAGAAAGTTTTTTTTTTTTGACTGAAGGCCCTTTCATGGAATGGGACTTCTTCCTTTGGGGTGAAAAATAGAAACACAAGCAGAATCTGTTTAGTTCCTGAAGAAAGGAACCTCAGAAGCTCTGTCTGACATAATTGCATTTGCAATCAAAAGAAAATTGATTTGTAAACATAGAGGCATATGTACTGCACATGCATACATGTTATTCATTCATTCATTTGTTCATTCTTCCTGTCTGTCTGTCTGGTTCTGGGGGTTGGGGTAGAGAGTGAACAAAATTTGAGAGTCTGAGTTCCCTTTATTTTTAATTAAACAATTTACTACAAAAATTTTAAATATCTGACTCAGCTGAGGTACTGAATGTTGTTGCATTGCTTTGTATAATCAATAACATGCATATCTATATATATGTGTGTGTGTGTGTGTCTATATTTGTACTTAGTGAAGTCAAATTTGGTTGGTTTTCCTCTAATACAGAGGTTTTCCTCTAATGTGCAGATATGATACCAGCTTTTATGTCCCTCTGAACAACCTGTTCTAGGCAGGGTTGTCCTTGCCCATTGAAGAGGGCCTGGAACTGGATGATCTTTAAGATCCTTTCCAATGGATCTAGGTTTCTGTATCCATTCTGCCATAATTTCCTGTACTGGACTGGAGTGAAGAAAATTATTTAGCTGTAACAGATTCAGCTTGTTCAAAATGTTGGTGGCAGCCTGCACAGTCAGTTCTGAACTTCATAAACCCTCACCCTGCAAGCATAACTTAATTTTAAAGCCCCAAAGAAAGACTTGGTTGACACCATGGGGATTTCACTTCGTTTTTGAGCTGAAACTACACAAAATATCCATGAAGAGATATTCATCTTTGCATTAATTTAAAACTTCCTCCATGTTCCATTATGACTCCACAAAGACTCATTATTTCCAAGGTGACCCTACTTTTAATTTGGGTTTTTCAATCCAAATAGAAAACCTGGAAAAACTTTAGTGATTAATGGTTGGCTTAACTGTAAGAAGACATAAATGTCCCAAACCTATTAATTCCTCTTTTTCTTTTATTTGCAGTCACTGGATCACGCGTACATGAACTAAGCACATTTTGATTTTTCCCTCTTTCTGCTTTTCTGCACCAAACCAGCAGCTGTATTGAGGGGGATTGCTGTCTCTCTAATATAAGTTGTTTATGAAGCACATATCAGACCTCAATTTCTACCTCTGTAGTTTGTAGAAAACCTATTTTATGGAGATGACAGTTTATTTGAAGACTTAAAGGTAGTGTGTGGGATACACTGAGCTTTGAAGTCCAGACCCTGAAGGACAGACTTATAAATGGTTTGTAACCAGCAGTTTTGCTCACAATTCAGACCATTTAACAGCTCAGCACGAGAAGGGCCATGTAGTAAGGCCGGGGTAATTTGTTGCAGACGCCCGAGATTAAAGTTTTGATTTATGAAATATGTCCTTCCTTCAGTTGCTCCTAGAAGACTTCTAGCTATTGTAAATGTGCCTTACTGGATTAGGCTGTAATGATTAAAATTCTGTCTTCCACTGAAAGTAAGTGCTTAAAACTGAATATGAAATGATGTACTTAAAATTTTTGGTATGAAAATTCAATGATAATCACACTTTACAGCATAAAACTACAGGGCCCGATTAAGTTTGACATTAGCACCAACTCTAACAAGACATTACCAAGGAAAATAACACACTCAAATCAGATGATTCAGCTCTTGCCACGTTAAAGAAGTAATAAGCTTCTAATATCTTTACTGCAAGACATAGCAAAAAATAGAAAAGTGTCTTTCCTGTCAGATGTTTTAATATAAAATCAAAACAGATAAAAAAGAGTGGAAATGTAGCTTAAGCAGAAGCAAAGCAAGAGTAGCCAGAGGCTGACCTACATTTGAAAAGTGAAAGAACCCAACAGCAATGCTCACTGTGGCTCCAAGAACGCAATTTCAAGTATTTTCCATGGTATCCTACGAAGTGCTGATGATCCAGCCTGAATCTGTGCAGCAGCTGCTGCAGTGGTCTATGGGAATTATCTGCAATAAGTCCAAGGGGAGGTTGAGAATGTGCCCTCTGAGGAGCTGAATCCTTCTCACCTCCCAGTGGACAGCAAATCCTTCTTACTCTGCTCCCTACGCCCAGTGTACCACGGGGCAATGGAGTTGCCTTGTTATTTTCCCACTCTCTGAGCAGCATTACTTTGTAATGAACCTCAATCAGACTTCATGATTTTTGCAAGTCTATTAGTCAGAGAACCTGCTTTATCTTTCCCCCTTGTAATGGGATTTGCAAAGCAATTATACATCGCCGTCTCAGTTGATGTGCCTTGGACTAAAACCTTACACATGACTAAATTAGTTTATCACAGTAACACACACACTCTATAACACACCTCTGCTATCTGTCACAACAGACAAAGAAATTAAAGAAAAAGAAAAAACTGGGAAGTTCCTAACTGTTGCTGCTGTAGCCATTTCCTAAGTCATTTGCAATTAATTCTTTTAAGGGTGAGAATAACCTCTGCTCTCATCCACAAATCTCCAAGTACATTTGAAAGGTTGGCAATGTGTTGATGATTCTTCTTTATGAAATAACTGAGGAAAATTGAATTATTTTCTACATAAAGGAAGAAATTCTAAGTTCTGGGCAAGCATTGGGGCCAGCTCCACGCTCAGTAATTGACTGCACCTGCAGTGCAGGGGAGAGATGGGACAAAGACGACCTGCAGAGCCAGTGTTTGTGCCAGAGTGACTTTACACACTAAAAATGTCAAGAAAGATGCTTTGTAGAGCAGTTACTGGGTTTAAATGGAACTAAAAGGGCTGCTGACTAAACTGATAATGGGTTTTATGAGTGCACATGAAAATATATACATGCAGTTAAAGAGTAGTTTAAAGATTTTTTTACTACTCCTTGTTCCTGTCAGTGAGAAAACAAAAAAAACCCAAACAGTTACTGTCAAAAAAAAATGAAATTCATCTTATGCTGTTATCCAGTTCAGTGAAATGTCTGCAGAGCAGGTTGCTGAGGTCCACAGGGATCAGGAATGCAGAAGGGAATATATCCATGAATGATCGACAGATCAGAGATGTTGAGTCCCAGCTAGAAACCTCAGAATTACAGAAGAGCCAAACCAGATAGAACTTTGATCCTCACTTTGTTATTACTCAGAGACTCTAAATGTCTACTGCAAAATGCAAAGCTTTTTAAAATTATGGTTTTTTCCTCTTTTTTTTTTGGGGGGGGGAGGGGGGGTTTGGTCAGTTGCTTGGATTTGAAGAGGCAAAGAGGATGAGAATGGCTTTAATTTTATACTGTTTGAAGGTCCAGATGTGGTAACTTCCCAATCAGTGTATTTTCCCCAGTATTTTGCCCTGCTCTCTCTGTTGATCTTATCTAATGCTACTGTACATCTGTTCTCTTTGGTTTTTTTCACTCCAAGCTGGCAGGATTTGTTTCTCTTCCAGCATGCCAAGTTAAAAAAATAATCCTGCATTGGGTATAAAATGCACTCCCATGAGATCAACCCTTTTCTAATGAAGTCAGATGTTTTAGTTTTTTCATATACCAGATCATTTACTCTGAGATAATATAAATTTACAACTGGAATCACAGTTGACACCTGGCAGTGCACTAAACAACACGGGGCTTCCAATCTACATCATTAGTTGCTCATGCTTTGCTGAATCTCTCCTCATTAAACTCCAAATCCTGTCTCCAGCGAAGTCTCAGCAGCTTGTTGGTCACTGGGGAGTTCCTTCTGAAATAAAGAAGTAGGGACACCACAAATGCCACAAAAATCGAAGGCTGCAGCAGCTGTGCCTCTAGTTTCCTCTATTCCTGGCAGAAAAAGCTTGATGATGTGCATGATGGTGGATTCATCATTTACACTTTCCATTTCCCTTATTTGCAGCAAATCCCTGATGCACGTTGGCAGACTCGGGCTCTGAAGATGAGTTGGAGATGCTCATTACACACACAGCCTCCTCCAATCAGCAGAGATATGTTAGCTGTGGTTCTGGAACAGCTATCAGTTCCCACAGAGATAAGGACCAAAGGGATATACTTCCAAAGCTATAAAACCAAAGTAATTTGATAGTGAGCCATAGAAAAAGAGTTCTGGAATCAAGCTGCAGAAATCTGCTTTCCTGCCTCACTGCCTTACAAATTACCTGTGGACATTATACATCTACAACTCAACCATGGGACAAATCTGGGGGACATTCCTAGAGGCTTGGTACTGTTTTGGTACATGTTTCGTGGCCATGGAAAGAAACAGATGATATTTTATTTGAATTTAGCCCCATGCTGGGTAGGCCTAGTTAGCTTTGTGGTCTCGTATTTGTCACTGGTGACTGTTTCTCAGAGCAGACCTTGCAGTAGCATTGAATCATTTCTTGCATCTGAGACAAGTTATTGGCTTAGATGGGAGGTAGCTGTGCCATGACACATCCAGCAGAACTTTTCACTGTGCACAGTGTGTTGCTAGATGAGGTTTACATAAAGGAATATTAAGGAACTGCTTATGAAGGGATATAAAAGAACTACTTATGTCAGTATCAACTACAGGCTAAGAAGCATCTTTCCAGCTCAAGCTCTCTCTGGTGTTTTGTACCCCTGGGCAGATACAAGAGAAATAACAGCAGAAATTAAATTTGATGAGATTTATTTAATATATCCAAGTAATTCATGTTCACAGTGAAAAAGGTATTTGTATAGAAATATAAAACCAACAAAAATTATTAGGCAGTGATTCCTAAAGAAAGAATCGGGTCTGGAGTGCATAGAGGGGAAAATCTGAAAGTGTTTTCAGTAGCAATGGAGCTGCTCGAGGACTAAAACTCTCACTTGTTACCCTGGTCACCTTCAACCTTGAAAAACTCATCTTTGCAGCAGGAAAAATTGGAGATGTTAAGTGTAGACAGATTTTAAAAGTGAAGAGAATGGTACTTTGGATTTAGCAAGGAACCCATGAAGTGTAGGAGAGATGTTTTATGTATATGTTAGTGTATTGAAGTACAGGTTGTGAGGAATTAACACACTCTTGTAACATTCAGCAATGGCATTCAACATAAAAAAATCAACATTCCTATACTTATAAAGGCTGAATTAAATCTCTCTGGACTTGTTTTCACTTCTAAAAGAATAGTGTGAGTACTAAATTAGTTTGTGGTGGGGAAAAAAAAGCAACAGATAAGGAAAAAGAGTAGTTGGAAAGCTAATATTACTTCTGATACTAAAAGAAACAGACTGGGTTTCAATCAGTGTTCTGCAAGTTCCCTGGGAATAAAATAAGTACATCTATCAGACCCATGAATGCTAAGAAAATGAAGATTTGCACATGAGTTCATTGAAATTTTTTAGGAATCTGTGTACTGAGAAAATGTGGATGAAGTTGGTAGGTCAGCTTGACTGCTGGAAAAAAAATGGTTGCAGACAAAAATCCTTTTTTTTTTACCCCTTATATTTATTGGTTTTAGAATCAAAATATTATCTGCTAAGAAGAAGAAAGGAAGGCTGTTCTCGGAGTTTGATGCAAGTTTTGCTTTTGTTACGTCTTAAGAATTCTTGAAATTGTTGCGTAAGATGAATTTCATTTTTTGTCTACCTGAGATACCTGTATTATTGCTCCTGACAGGAAAAAGCAGGTTTTCATCACTTTGGGAATGAAAATAAGGCCTTGGACTGAGCATGGCAATGGCATGTCCATGGAAATGTCATAGTCTTATCTTTGTTCACATTTGCTCTGTCTTCTGTTTCTCTTTGTTGTGAAAACAACCAAAAATATTAAGACCTTTGTTTAATGGGCTTTACACAGAATAGTTTGAATGGGAATATTTTGCTTTGCAAGAGGATGAAAACAACATGGAATGAGAGCTGCCTGAGAAAATCTAACAGACATGATTTTATTGGTGAATAGCTGTGAGCTATTGATGACTGGGTAATAAATAAGGCAGACAATGTAAGTAATTGTACTTGTTTTGGCTGGCATAATGTTGATTTTTTCACTGTAGCTCATATGGTGCCGTGTTTTGGGTTTGTGACCAAAACAGTGGGGCTGAGCTGCCTACTGGGTTATATGACAACAGTAAACCATTAAGATACCAAACAAAAACAGTGGAGCAGAACTGCTGCAAGGACTGAGCAGGGAGCTTTGCTTGCATGGTACCCTTTCAGTCATCTTTTGTTCCCATCAGTTTTCTATTCAGCATTTTCCACCCAACTTTGTGGAGTACTCAGTGTCTTGTGGCTGGTTCCAGCCCAGCTCTTGATGAATAGCAGAGCCATCTGAAATGCTCATTACACACAAAGTGACAAAGATTATAGTTTTGAAAACCTGTGGTGGCAACTGATGCATTCTCTTTCAGCTATTTCTATTGTTGCTGTTCCTGTCAATAAAATGGACTCCTATTGTGACATTTCTTTCCTTTTTCCATCCATCTTTGTCTTAAAAATGGCAGTTAGAGTCCTTACATGTCACAGTCTCTACTAAGAAGTTGAAATAACCTCCTATGGATACTGAGATTTAACTGCCTACTATGGCAGGCTTTTAAAATAAAAAGAACCCCAGATAGAAGCACAGGTTTCTGAAGAGAAGCTTTGTTCAAAGTAAAGTTATGCAAGACTTCAAGTTTTATACTTTGGATCAGATTTGAAAACAAACGCTAACAAGGGAAACTGAAGAAAGTGAAGCATCATGAGGTCTTTGTAATCGTAACCAAAGGAGTATGCAAGGAATGAATTTGTCTCTTGCTTTCTGTAGAAAATGTCTCTCTTGAAATTGATACATCCTCGAGAGACTTTTCCATAAAATTTAGGAGCTACTTTGTAGTTAAATTACTGGTGCAAACTTTCAATAAGGAAATACAAGTATCCAGTATGAATAGCAACCTGACACTCTCCAGACTCGTAGTGTCTGTAATAATGGTGTAAATAAAGCTTAAACCTTTTTTTGCTGAGGCCTGTCACAGCCTGAATGATGGTATCATGCTAATGCAATCAAAATTGCTATTTTGACTTTTTTTAACTTTCCAGGACAGAAAATATTGATTCAGTTCCATACATACTGAAGAGTTATAACTGTACCCACATGAGGTCCCCATTCCTTGGCTCCAGGAACCAGTGTAAGTGGATGCAGGAACAAGGAAGAAATAACTTTTTCTTGAACGAAATGGGAAGGAGGAAGATCTAGAGCTTCACAAGATGGTTCTCTAACCCTTAAATCTCTTCCAACTTCTAGAGAAGTCAGTATAGTTTTTGCTTTTGGTTTCCTCATAAGGTTTTCTTGTCCTGTGTTATTAAATTATAACTTTAGGACGTATTTTAGGTCTTCATATTCTTGACCCTGGTAATAGATTCTGAGTGCAACCATTCAAAATTGTTATCAATAACAGTCTCTGGTGACTGTAGAGCACGGTCAGTATGAAACTGCTTTAGTAAAGAGAGTTACACCATCTGTTCTCATCTCCCAGAGGATAATGTTTTCCACAGAAGAACTTTCTCTGCATAAATGGTGTGTCAGAAACATAAAGTAACAGCCAGTCCAAGTCAGTTAATTCAGACTATATTCCAGTGGAACTGGGATTAGAGATGTGATTGTCTGATTGAAAATGTCGGGACATTATCACAGTTTTTAGGTAAAGGGTGAGTAAGGGTCACAACCTACAGCTCACTAATGGCAGCACTATGGATAAAATATCTAGAATACAGAAGCCATGTAGAAACAAGATGTTGACATAGTCAAAGACACAAACCAAACCTTCAGTCTGAGTTAATTAGGATTTCTGTTTACATAATTTCATGGGACTAGCAGTACTGTGCTCGCCTCAGATTTGGAGAGTGCATATGAGCCAGAACCTTTCATTTCTGTGTGTCCTTTTTACTGTAATCAGATTTTTTCTTCTATGTCTGAGAAAGGTGTTTCCTTTTAAATAACCTATTTGAATCAGAGAAAGGGAGAAAAAGTCACACCAGGCATGTGAAGAACACATGTTAGGTGTTAAAGGTATGTTAAATAAAACAATAATGAGGAAAGAAAAGTATAGTTCACTAAAGCACTTGGCTGATTTCTTTCTCTATCCAACTTTGAAAACTGTTGTAGATAACAGTTCTGCATTTGAAAAATATTTTTGAAAATAATTTGAAAATAATTTTGCTACTGATTCTGGTGGTTTGGGCTCTATGGTCTGCTCACTGCTAACAGTATCTTTTGTGATTTTGTTATCTCTGCCTTGCCCTGTGTGCAGTTGCATGAAAGACCTTTAAAGCTCTGCCGTGGAGCTTGGGCTCAGTAATGAATAAGTGAGGTTTTGACATTTGTGTGCCAATATGACAGACAAAACTGCAGCCATTGGATGTGAAGGCTTCCTCCACCTGTGAGCTGCTCTTGCTCCTGAGCACATACCCTTTATTCATACACTTCTTACTGAACCCCCTATCTAGAGTTTTTAGGAACCCTCTTACAAATAATCTCTGCTTCAAGGACTCATCTTTGTTTTCACTAATGTCCCTCATTATTCATTCTTCTTCAACTTATCTTACCTTCAAATGCATTCTTAGTGTAGTTTCGTATTTCCTTGCTTCTTTATAATGGTGGCTTAGCTAATAATAGCTGGGCTGAGTAGTTGGACACCCTCCCCAGTATTAACTTGGTTTTAGTTTTAGGTGACTCTTCAGGACCATTCTCTTTCTTATACCTGTTTCATCTGTTGACATCATTGCAACCTAAGAACCTTAAGTGGTGATAGTAAGAAGGGAGAAATAAAATTGTTTATTCTGTATAATCAGATTTCTGATATTCTTGTTCATTCATTAGAAGTACCCAGAGTCCCAAAAATGACAGCAAAGTTTTTGTGGTTTTTACCTTGTACAAACGTATAACTCCTAAATTCTTTTTCATGTGGCTGGTTGGCTGCAGTGCTGGGGTGTGCCTGTTTGTTTTGGGTTTGGCTTGGTTTGGGTGTTTTTTGTGGTTTGAAACAGCTGAAGAAAAAAGTAAGGAAAGTGACAGAATAAGTAAGGAAGTGACAAAAATTTGCATTTAAATGCAAGTTTTGTCATATGGCTGCTAAGGCCCAAAGTCCTCTTACTTCACTCTTCATAAGCCTAACAAGGGAGAGATGAATTTATGGACCATGGAAACACAACAGCAGCTTCCTTATGGTTTCCTTACATATTCTTTATCCATTGTGCAATCAAAATACCTTCTTGCCTTCCACGAGCATCAAAATGTTTTGCCATTGTTTACCTAGGACTGTTCATCTGGAAAAATTCCTTGGTTATCTGAAAAAATGTGATTCTTTCCTCAACGTTATCTTTCCCCAGAAACATCTGACACTCATGTCACAGCATTTTTATAGGTCAAGAATCAACAAATTACCTTAACCATGGAATTAAATTGACTCTAATTAACTATTTGGCTCAGTCCCTACAAAGCCAATGAACCACAAGTATGTACTTTACAGTTAAGGACACACTCAAAAACTTCTCTCAATCAGGGACAGAGTTAATGATGCTTTTTTTACTCTCACAGTAAAAAAAAATGCTGTTTCCATAAATCATGTGATTAGACAGCACCTTTATTCCTTCTTTAATAACTAGAAAAAACAGGAATGCTTCCTTTTTTTTTTTTTTTTTAAATTTCCGTATACTTTAACATGTGGAACGCTCTTTTTGTAACTGAAGAGATGAATTACTGTAGAGACATTGATCCTGCTTAATTTCCCTGCAGATTCAACACACTTTGTTCTTTAAACAAATATCTCCTTTGAGCTGAGAAATGGCACATGCATTGTTATTAAACTGCCACTGCTCGTGCAGTCACTGCAGTATTTTTCAGGTCCTTGGCCTTGGGACATCTCTATGGATAACACATTTGGTTATCATTTTAACATTTGAGCTACTTACCCCATAAGAGGATATCTGCTGCAGCATCATGATCTAGGAACAGGGAACATTTTCACAGTTCATAAACAATTATATGTGTCTCTTGCTAAGCATTATCACCTTAGGGTATTTGGATACCTAATTTTTTATTATTCTTGCTGTTGTTTTCTTCTCAGAAAGGCAATCACCATGCTTAAAAGGCATAATTAAAAAATAATAATAATGCAACTCTTCTGCCAGAACTTGACTGGCAACAAGAACTAGGTTCTAATGTGAAGAAATATTAACACACTCATTAGAGTCTCCACACAGAAAAATGAGAGCTAAAATAACATTTCTGATGCTCAGTGACCTAGTTTTCCCCAGTCTCAAAATTAATTAGTATAAGAAACAATATTTGTATTAAATGAAGAAAACATACCACAACCAAGATAGCTAAGCAAGGCAAGCTCTAATCATAAAATAAAAGAATTTTAAGGGTTGGAAAGGATGTTAAGGATCATCTTGTCCTAACCCCTCCATGACAGACATCTCCCACTAGACCAGCTTGCTCAAGGCTTTATCCAGCCTGGTCTTGAACCCTGCTGTGGCTGGGATTCATAAAGTCCAAGTGCACCATTTTTCAGTCTTTATCCCTTGGGAAGCAACACTTCTGAAGCCTTCTGTTTTTGCACCAAACAGTAAGTCTATAGTGATCTTCTGAAGCCACATTTAAAAACACCACAGCTGCAAAACTGGCAGAATCCTGTGGGAGAGAGTCATGGATGGAAGAAGGGTCCCAGGAGAGTTGATTGATTTTTAGGTATCACCCTCCAATCTCAAGGACAAAAATCATAATATAAAGGAAGGCAAGCAAAGGCAGCAGGAATTCTGTGTGGATGAAGAAGGAGTTCCTAAAAATGCATCATATAAAAAGGAACCATAAAAGAGGTGGGAAAGGAGACAGGTTATCCTGGAGGAATGTAAGGGGCATTGGCAGCAGTTGGGAAAGCCAAAGCTCAGGTGGAGAGATGTAATAAAAAGATTAGAGAAAAGGTGGATCTGCTGCTAAGGGAGCAGGATACCCAATGACAAAGAACAAGGAATTCAGTGGCTTTTCTAACCAATCCTGTACTGATAAGACAGATTCAGGAAACCCCAGACACTGAGAGCAGCAGAAACATCTGGAATAAGGAAAACCAGCACCTGGTGGAAGAAGATCAAGTCATGTCAGGGAAATAGCCATACAATAGCTCACACTATTCACTAGGTAACAGGACACAGCTGTTGGTGCTGGGGCAGGTCAGTGATGTCAGTGAGATACCACTGTTGGCCATATTTGAAAGCCTGTCAGAAAAAAAAAGCTATGGGAAAAAGAAAATGTCAGTCCTAACCTCAGTAACAGAAAATTAGTATCCAAGGAACTGCAGGCTGGTCTCCTCACTTCGTTTCCTGGAAAGGTGATGGAGTGACTGATTCTGGAAGCCATTTCCAAACGTGTGAAGGACAAGGAGGTGACTGGGAGGAGTCATGGAGGATGTATGGTAGGGAAATCATGCTGCTACAGGGAACAATACCATTTAACCTCTCCATGGCTTACATGATGGGATAGAACACACCTGGAGTGGATCTGCAGAAGGTACAAAGCAGGAGCAGATGATCCACGAGGCAGCTGTGCAGATGGTCAGAGGGACCTTGACAGGCTGGAGAGAGAGCCTTATGGAGTACAATAACAGAAAATGCAGGTTCCTGAACCTAGGAATACCTACACAGGCTTCCTTGTAAGTGGTATAGGGAGGTTTCTGGAAGGTGTGGAGTTTTGTAAGGGACTTGGACTTCTTTAGCATTAAAGGAACCTGAGACTTCAGTTGCTACAGTTGGTTTGCCCAAACACCTGGGTTCTATTTGTGAAACTAGCAGATTTTAAATTGGATCAGAAATGAAGGAAAAGAGAGAAGGATTCGCTGCTTTAGGACTTTGTGCAACAGAATTCTCCACGTTGTTTAATTTGTACTAAATCTCACAGCTTTATAAGTGACTTTAAATTAGCCAGCTGTTGTTTCCTGTTGAGCACTATCAGAAAGTGTCTGATGGCTTAATAAATCCAAATTTTCTCTGAATCGGTTTAAGGAGATAGAGATATTCATTTGCAAAGTTTGCTGTATATTTGTCAAGTAATTGGTAGAACTTATTGAGCAATGGGGTGTTTTTTTCCTATCAGCGGAAGAAAAACTCCTCCTCCATATCTGGTTGTGCCACAATTTCCTTGCACTATTTCTTTGTCACCCTAAAGAGGAAAAGCAAAAAGAAAGCACAGGATTCTGTCCAAAACCAGAAAGACAAAGCACTGAAGCCCTTCATAGAATCAGGGAGATGCTGTTCCAAGGTTAACTTTCTGATATATACAGATCTGAACATGTGTGTGTATCTATAAATTGTACATTGCAGAAAATTTAGTAAGAGAGTTTAGACATATCATAGCTTTCAGTTATACTTTAACGATGTTGAAGCTGGCAGCAGAATTTCTATTGGCTTCTGTGGTGCCATAATGTTATTCATAAACAGGAAAATAATTTTCCTGGAAAGGGAGGGAAACAAATTTTTTTCTCATTTCTTCATAAGGATGAATATGTGAAAAGATATGTGAAGGTATTAAATTTTATTTAACATTTTCTTTCATTTTGGGATTTCCTGAACCAAGAACAATCCCTTCCCACCCCAAATCTATTGTATTGATGTCTCCTAGTCTTAATGAATCTTAAAGTAGTACAGATTAGTGCATGAGAGTGTAAAAACCTTGAGCTATATCCAATAAAAATGCAAATATGATAAAAAGAACTTACTAAGAATTTAGGCACCTACTTACTTGCATCAAAGAATCATTTGCACATCTGGCCTTTTCTCCTTATCCTACACATTTCTCTTGTTTGGACCATTTTTTAGTTTTCACTAAAAATTCCCAAACTCGTTTCCTGAGCTAGTTTGGAGGTGGCATGCACAGTAAACTCTTTAGATAGATGCCTAAGCTGCCCCTTGAAGGTACTATATTCCAAGGCAATGCAGTTGTCGTAGAATAAATTATTAGGGTTTGGTTGTTTGGGTTTGATTTCTTTTTTTTTTGTTTGGTTGATGTAATTATTGATGGTTGCTTTTTCTTGGTAAATTTTTTTTCTTGACCAGTTGATTAGCTCAAACGTAAAAATTCTAGCTCAAATTTAAAAATAGAGGGAGTGAAAGTCAATCTGGATGTTTAAGTTTGCTTATCATTCTAGTCTCTGTCAACAGCACTCAGAATTAATTATTATTGATATTCTGAAAATTTCAAAACCTCTAAATCACCAAAAATGCAAATGATAATTCACATTTAGAAACATTTTTGTGTCCTTTCTGTACTTCAGTGTCTTACACTTCAATGAGAGTCACAATCTCCTCATTCTGAACTGAAATTTGCTAAAACATGATTAAGCCTCAAGTCTCTTCCCACCATTCTTTACCAGGAAGTTCATTGAAAGGTATTATTAATCCTCCTTTCTGATTCTTGTTATGTACCTGAGATTCTTGCCCCTTCTTTTCTCTCTGTATGGGTTTTTCTTCATCTAACCATATTGCAAACACTACTTAAATTAGTATTTTACACATTAACTTCTTTACCAAACAATTTGTATATTCCTTCTATATTCCTGAAGTTTTGTAAAAGTAGATTTCTGATATCTGTAGCCTTCTGGCTCTGTGTTTCAAGTCTGTCTCTAATAAAATTCCTGTCTCTAATAAAGTGCCCATTGCAGCTGATGCTTTTCCTGTACCTTTTGCTGGTATGGATTGTCTGAAGTGTTTTAATTCTGTTGTTAATCAAAACCTCTTGACATTTCCACAGGAGGTTCACTATTTTACATCACTTCCCTTTTAATGAAACTTCTTTGTCCTTTATAGCTGTGAGATATTATCCCTCTAGATGTTTGAAATTGAAAATTAAGTTTTAAAGATATTTGCAGGGATAAAAAAAAGAATGACAGGCACATAATGCACAGGCTGATCATATAGACATCCTTTGCCAAAGAAACAGGTTGACAAATGTCTGTTTTGAAAATGAAAAGATAAAAAATTCATATCAACATCATAACTTTTTCAATAAACCTGAATTAATATTTTCAATACAGCTTAAAATGTGCATAAACAGTAGCTGGCATTTCATTGGAAAACTTGAGACATGTAAATTATTATGTGAATTTTATATATATAGTTGAATTTCCTTTTTTTTCCTTTTTTAACTCATCTTAAGGTAGACATTTAAAATGAGTTGGATACATTGCATTCTAGAAGTGGGCATTTAAAACTTCACATAAGCAGTTTTGGTTGCTGAAACATCAGTTTCTTGTGTCATTTGATATTCTTATGGGTATCCAAAAGATTTGTGTGGGGATGACAGACGTGCACAGGACTCAGGACAATCCCTTGTGTTTTTCTGGTGCAATGTATGGAAGTTGGGCATTTCTAAGGGGACACTGGATGCCCATGTTCAGTCAATGAAATCCTGCTGCAGGGGGAGGGGTTGAGCTTGAGGCTCAGACATCTCAATGAGGTGTCTTCAATTCAGGTGTCTGATGTGAGCCAAGCACCTCAACTCCCACCATCCTCAGCAGAGATTTAACAAGTGCAGTCACTGAAGCCTTAG
Organism: Fringilla coelebs; assembly: GCF_963513975.1. NCBI lineage: Eukaryota > Metazoa > Chordata > Aves > Passeriformes > Fringillidae > Fringilla > Fringilla coelebs. Next base: position 7,009,222 of record NC_140028.1, on the reverse strand, counting down.
AGATAAATGTAGCTGTAATTGGGGGATATCTCAATTTTTCTATCTGATTTCTGTCCCAAGCGTCTCTGTTTGCATGACAGATGCTTAAAGTTTGATCAGATGAATTTTCAGTTGCACCACAGAGCTGTTGTATACTTCTCATGATCTAGGTGAGGTTGTTTTTCCCCTGTGTCCTCACAAAGGAAGCCAGTTGAAAGGCTGGACAAGAGGTAATGGTAACCTAGAAAAGGGTCAATTTAGATTAGATGTAAGAGAGAATTTTTTTTACAATGAAGGGGGTGAAACAATGGAAGAGATTGCCTAGAAAGGTGAGGGGTGGCCTGTCTCTGGAAACATTCAAGGTCAGTTTGGATGGGGCTTTGAGCAATCTGATTGAGTTGAAGGTGTCCATTCTCATTGCAGGGACCTTGGACTAGATAACCTTTAAATATCCCTTTCAATACAATCTACTCTACATTTCTATCAACACTTCTCAAGTCTTTATATATGTTTATTTATATATATATATGTTTATATGTTTTGATTATTGAAGTTACCTTCGCTATGATGCCTTCAACACAGCTGTCAAGGGCTACAATTCTATTGCCTAGAGACTTAATGAGGAGACAATACTTGTGTTCTCTCTCTTGGAAGGTGCTTCATACCTTGTGTCTTAGATATCAAACTTTTCAGGGCAGGGCTGCCTCCTTGTGCAGCACTGGTTGGCAGGAGGGGCTATTTGAATAACACTGAATATTGGTTTGAGTATTGTTAACCTTCAGTGTTGTTAAAAAAAGTGGTTTAAATTAAAAGGTTTTTGCTTTCATCAAGGTTCTTTAAACTATAGAAAAAAGTTCAGCTGTTTGGTAGTAGTAATGAATTATCATACCTTACAAGTAGAGAAAACAAAAAAGAATATAGAATAGCTGTGCTGGCAAATCCAATAATGAACATGTATTTATTGAGAATTATTGCATATTGTTTTTCCCAAGGAGTCTACAGAAATCTCACAGAACCTACAGCTGTAATCCATTTTCTGTTGATCCTTCTGTTTTTGGTGCTCTGTATTCCCACCTTTCCTTTCATGGATGCCTAATGATGCCTCTTGCTGGCTGCTGGCTTTGAAGTGGAATACATTTGTTCAGCAGCTTTGCTATTCACCTCCTCTGTAATGCAATAGGATACTTTGGTGTGGGATACTTTTAGCTTTCCACCTTTATGAGATCTGTGGCTTGGCTGATAAACTGCAAGCAATGACTTCATTACATGCCTTTTCATCTTGTGTGTGCTTTTTCATCAGGGTGCCCTGGCATTCAGCTGGGCTGGAGCTTGTTTAGCCTCATTGTGCTTGTTGGGGTTCCCTCCTCCCTCTTCCTCCATTTCACTTTTTAATTTAATAGTCATATTTATTGTTATGTTTATGCTTCATGGAGGCTTTTGATGCAGTTCAGCAGGAGGTGATGCTATTTTTGCACAGTGTTTTTCTGCTAGTGTAGCTTGTCTAGACTCCAAAGTCATGTGAAGTTTTCCCCTTACTGAGGACTGTTCTACATTTGCAAAGGCACAGGCTGGCTGAGGTTCTGAAATATGAGAGCCCTTCTTTGTCTCATTACTCCCCTGTGATCCTCATTTCTGCTATTCTTGTGCTGATTGTTTTTTTTTTTTTTTGCAGTGCATTTATTTATTCTGTGGCTTATAAATAAGTCATATTTTTTTAAAGTATGGATGACAAGCTTTTGCCATGGCCTGATTTTGATCTAAAATGAATCATAACGCTGTGTAAAAGTTGCTTTGCAAGTGATAATGCTGCTTGAAAAATGAGCAAAACACACTTTAAAAATGTCTTCCACCTTAATGTCCATGTAGAGCAGACACTCAAGGGTACAACCCAGAGAATTTGGGACTGTGTGAGATCAGCTGTAATGTACAAACCTGCCACTTGTGGACTGGGAGAAATGATGTCCTAAACAGCTCACTGCCCAGAGCTGTGTATAAATATTAGATTCAGGTCAATAGTATCTGCAGCTGTTATTTTACATGGCATGGTGAATCTGAGGGAGTAGAGGATAAGAAAATTAGAGCTGATAAAAGGAAATGTCTGACTAGCCTATGAAATTCATGGTCACAAGGGACCAAAGCAAATGTTTGCAATTAAAATTAAGGAGCCTAATTTTCAGTCAGAAAGGAGACTGACCCAGAAGATGCAATGTGTTCTTTTCCATAACACAGACAGAAGAGACTTTTTAACTATTTGGCCTGTTTCTTTTGCCAGCTTTCCTAGACTAGGGTAGATTTCTGTCTGCTTTCCAAAATCCTTTTGGCAGAGCTTTGCAGAATTTTTTCTAGGTTTGCATTTGAATTCAGGTTTCCAAGCACTGCATCTTTCTCTCTTTCTTGAATTCCCACCCTATAAGCACTAAATCTTGCACAACCCTCAGATTCAGTAAAGATATATTATTACACATAAAAATGTAATTAAATCAATGCTCTCAGAATGTCCATGCTGAACAAAATTTAATAACAAGCATTTGAGGAATGACATTACCCCTGTAGAGTATAATGGTGTGTAAGATTGGTGGGTTGCTGCACAGTACTCCAGGTGAGAGCTCATTTACAGGGCCATAAATGTCCTTCTGCTGTCTGCTTTGCAATGAGCCTTTTCCTTGTGCTGAAAGGAGATTGGGGAATGTATTTCCATAAGATGGGGAGATGAGATATGGCAGAGCCCACTGGCAGCCCTTCAAAGGAATGTACCATGAATGATAATTCTTAATGTCAAGAATGGCTCTCCAGCTGATATTGCCAGATGGACAAGGGATCAAAAATAGACAAGACCAAACTTCTAATTCCTCAATGACATATTTTGATATTTTGTGCACTTGACTTAATATTTTGCATGTTTTTTCCACTAATAATTATATATACATGCACATATATATACAAGAAAATTTCTACTTGTGAAAAAAATATATGCAATGCAATGAACTTTTATTGATTATTCTGACACATCATTCCCAAATGAAGAAATTGTCTTTTGTCTTCTGCTTGTCATGTTTTTTGTTGAAATGTGTTGAAACATTTATCATTTCTGCTTTATGTAGTAATTATTTTATACCATTGCATCATAACTTTTGAATTTATGTTCTTCTATTAAAATCTACTATTTTTCAGCTCAAAATTTATTGATAGTCTATTTTTTGCTTTTTTTAATTTAAAAAATCTCTGTGTATATCTTAAATTCAAACTATAAAGAGCTTTAAAAGAATGTGATTTGATGAGATAGTTTAGGATATTTTGAAAGCAGTAGATTTACTTTAAACATGAGTTATGGTTTTTGTTCTATTTCTTGTGTCTGTATCTCTAAGGTAGCTGTCACTACATCAGGAGGAGAATTTGATATAACAGATTAGTTTTCTTCCAGAAGTTTTCTCCTAGTCCCTTCCCTTCATGGCAAAAAAAGGGAGAGATGACACACTGTGAGTGTCCTACACTTCTTTTTATTCTGTTTGATATGGAGAGTAAATATCTACAGCACGAACCCAGCTGTTGTGTTAAGGCAAATTAGACTGAGAGGAAGAAACCATTTCTTGGTGATTTCCATAATCTGTTTGGGTCACAGAGCATGTACTGCCCCAGCACAGAGAGCCTGTCAGGTCAGTGGGAAGCCAAATTCACTGAGCCTGTCCAGACAGCCAGTCGAGAAGACAAGAAAACATGGAAAAGGTTTGCATTCTGGCACTTCAGGAAAGGTGGATCAGATGGCTGAAAATGTTGCATTTACTCCTTGGCAGTTTCTAGAGGGTGTCCACATGTCCCTGAAAAGGTGGAAGCTGGTACTTGCAAGCTCTGGAAAGGGAGACAGGTTTTACAAATGCCAAAGAAAGTAGAAAAAGTAAGAGAAGGAGTTTGGAGCACATAAATAATAAATAAAAAAAAAAATCACATGAAGAAGGACAAGATTCCATATGCTCATACCATTCCTGACCCACTTTTTTTTAGCCTACTCTTAAAAATCCCTAGCAATGATGATTTCAAAAAAGTATTCCAGTGCCTCACCATCTCTACCCTTCATCAGCTTTCTAATGTCCAGTGTTTGAACTCTGAACCAGAGCAGATAGGATTGAGGGTTATGTCCTTTATATTTTCTCTTATATGCCATGTGTGTTTATGCCTCCTGTCAGTCTTAGTCCATCTAAACAAAGCAGTAATGATTTCTTCAATCTTTCCTCTCAGATCATATCCTCAAGGCCTCTAAACTCATGCTGCTCACCTCAGACCATTCTCCATCTGTCCCCCAACCTTCCTGAGCTGTTTTGCACAAAGCAGAACTCATAAATGAAGACTCATCATTTGAATTTGATTTCACAGATAGAGAGGTGATCATCAAAGCCCCATGAAAAGCAGCAGTGCTGATTTCACAGGATGTTTAGAACCAGGCTGACCAACCTAACTTAAATCAGGAAGAGTTCAGATCATGCCAGATGGAAACTCTCAGCAGTACCATAAGAACAAGTCTTTGCCTAATGTAAATTAACATTGTGCCAATAAAACAATTTCTTCAGTGAAATCATTTTGATTTATAGCAAAGAGCTTTCTCACAACTATTTTTGTCACCAAAAATGCTTACAATCATTTGGAAATGTAGATAGGCCGCATGAACTATATCCCATACGAGAGAAATTTGGAAAAAGGGTTCAAAATGACAAGGATCTTACCTTTATTATGGCAGTATCCTTCAAACTATTCAAAGAAATGCTGCATGTCAGAATGCCATTATGAGCTCCAGTTTCTGGGTTTAACACCAAGTCTGTTTCAAATTGCCTGGGTGTGAAATGGAAATATATGTGTCAGTCCATGTGAAATTTTCTTTAAAGAAACGCTGTTTAAATCAGTCTTTGAAGAGTGCAGGGACTCTTTTTGTTTGCTTTAAGTGGGTTTAAGGTTTTCTTGTCATATCCTAGATGGGTAATAGTCTAATAGTCTTCCACTGCTAGGTAAACTACAGGGGAAGAGAGCCCTTAATCCCTTTCAAGTCCTCGCATTCTCTTCCAGATAGTGACACAGCAAAAAAAGACAAAAGGGCAAAAATAACATTTTTTGACAGTGCTCAGAGAGTTGATAACAGCTGTACTTTTGTGCATCATTACTGCAACATCAGAGCAGCACAGGCTGTAACTTCAGCTGCAGAGCCCTTGGTGCTTGGGGAATGCACAGGGAGCTGTGCTGTGAGTTCCTCACCACATAGCAGCAACTTGAGATGCTTTTGACACATGGATACATTGCACCTGAGGCATGCAAGATGTCATTTCTGTAATATTGGAATCAGGGAGCAAAGCATGGTCGTTGGCCCAAGAAAACTAACTAGTTTTCTCTTCTTGAGGTATTTTATTGATGTGCAGGTGATGAGTAGAGCAGGAAAACTGGGTGAAATGGGTCCCTTTTGTGATAGAATTTTGACTTTCTGTTGTGCAAACTGACTCGTCCTACTGTAGCTGGCAGAAGTTATGTGGTTTTACAGAAGATAAATAGCTACCCCCAAACATGGGCACTTACTAGTATTTATTATTTATGACTGTTATCTTTTATCTCTCTAGCCAAGTGTTTCCTGTGCATTTTCCCAGAACAGGCCACAGTGCTTGATCCCTGCCCTGAGGAACTTGCTATCTGATCTGTAATTGCTGAGAAATGGCTAAGTCTGGCAATTACTAATTTTATTCAAGAGGCAATGTAGTCTCCAAAGGTCTTCACAAAGGAAGGCAACAGAGAGTGGAAAATGTCTAATCCTGAACCTTTAAGTATTTAATTCCTGTAGTGAAGTTGTGTATGTTGCAAAAAAGACAAAGTGATTTCTCTATATATTTGGTAATTAAATCTTTTATGGATTTTTTTTTTCCATGGCTAGGTATACTTTACTCCTCATTTGGAAGAGTTAGACATGTTGTGACTGCCAGCATATATGTCAATAATGCACAATCTCTCTTATTTTAAGCTTCAGAAAACAAAATGAGAGAAGTGTCTGGCCCCAGACACCTCACAGTGATCCCTTAACTGAACAATAAAGCACCTCTGCTCTTCACTGCACTGTTAGATTTGCAAAGACCTGTTGAAATACCCATGGCATTTCCCAAACTATATTACAGTGGGAAAAAATGTAATTAAATATTTCAGCTTTTTTGAAGTCAGCCTCACCCTTTTGTGTGTGTTCTGGGTAAAGAAACACAGAACGTGTGTTAACATCTCAATCTTTTCTAAGTCACCTGCTTTTGAAAACAGCAAATGTACATAGGCTTAAAGACTTTTTTTTTTTTTTTGCAATAAAAAGAAAACTCTTTTTTCAAATCTATGGCCTAACCCTTCAAATAATGCAGGAATATGCTGAAGTATGAGAACAAAACCATAGCAGTATAGACAAACACAGATGTCTAAAATCTGCTAAATTATGTTTTAAAACAATTGATTATTCCAGAATTTTTAGAGATTGGGTCTCATTGTCTTTCCACTGTTCAAATGTATAAATGTAGGAGACTGCCCATTGCCACAAACAATGTCATTAGGAAAGACTAAGAAAACAGTAATTTTTTTGGGTGTGAATGAGAACAAAGGAACATCATTCTCTGCAAGTAAACTCTGTTTTGTTTAAATACTGAAGTCACACACTGCCTCCTCTCTCTTTCCCTCTTTCTTACTGGTTTTCTTTTCCTTACACATAAATGCAAAGGCATGTAAATCAAGTCAAAGTCTTGATTGCCATGGGAGGAAAATTTTAAACAAAGATATGGGACACTGTAATACAAAGGCAAGAATGACACTGTGACCCAGAAAAGAGACATCACAGATGGAGGAATTTCAAGGAAAAAGTTAAAACTTGACAGAGGATTTCTCCATTACAAGAACATGGAGTCAACTATGTGTTAGCAATATTGCAATTTGTGAAGTGAAAAGACAGTATCAGGCTCAACACAAGCAAGGTGGAAACTGATGACTGGAGAAACATTAAGATAATTACAAGATTCCACCTTATGTAACATGGAGCTTGGCCACTGAAGTCATGAGCAATTTACTCATCCCATATGCAATGTATATTGATTTCTCACTTTGTTTTACTTAATCTGACAATTAATTAATGTATCTCATATAACTGGAACAGACTAGGATCTCACTACTAATTGTCCATATAAAACTGCTGGTTTAACAAACAGAGCAAGTTTATCTTCGTCATATATATAAGGAATTTGGGTACAAAAGCTGAAATATGAGCTTAAATTTCAGCCAAAGGTCTGGCAGAAGCTTAGGTAGTTATATTTGATCTCATTTTGGTGTAGCAGTGTACTACTTTTGTTATGTTTACACAGCTTTTGACTGCAGCACAAACCAATCTTTTGTGATTTATGACAGAAGCTGCCCGTAAAACTTCAGTCATCGAAAATTCAGACATTCATTGTAAGTTTATTATCAATGAAGAGGGAGATTAGCATGTCCCAAGTTTAGTCAGTTCAATCTAAATCATCATAAGCTTGTACTTCAGCTACTGAGTCACCTACCTTTTGATGCCTTAAATTAGTTTTCTCCCCTCCCTTAGGAATTTCACTAATCTTTTCCAAGTGCTTTCCTGAGCAAACAGGGTCTTTGTTTCTGGTGGCAAGGTTTCCAACACTGTCATTCTCCATACTGAGGAGCTGAATGAGATCTGGGGGAGAGAGCTGATGTACAGTGCTGCTGTGTCTTCCCTCTCGCCCTAACACAGCATCTGTCAAGTGGCCATATCAAAGAGGCTTTTCTGACCTTGGCTCCTGTCTTTTCCACATTAAAACAGCCTCTTCAGCTTTCAGCAAGATGAAAGGAAGACTGTGTTGTGTTCTGTAAAGTGTGAGTTTAATAATTCAATAACCAACGATGCCTGCCCCTTGACCTCTCTGACTTCAGTGTCTTGATGACACCACGTGAATTCTCAAATGTACAAGACTCCATTCCCAGTTCAATCACAGTACTTTTCAGGTGTTAAATACAAAGAAAGCTTCCAAGAATTTATTTTCATTTGAAGCTACGCTTGGGAAATAGCACTGCTTTCCTCTGCAGCCCAGTTCCTATCACATGGACATTCCTTCCCTGGCCACTACCAAAGCACGTAAGGCAAAGCAAGGCTCTCTTCTAAGAGATATTTTGGACACCCACACTTATATCTGGGCATTTAGCCCATCAAATGTCTTAGCAATTTATGCATCAGAATTCCAGATGTGAGAAGGAATATTCTTTGGTCAAAAGGCAGAAGCTCAAAACACTAAACCCCATGGAAGAAAAAAGGAGAAATATGTCTGTGAGTGTGGTGCTCTGAGGACATAGCTCACTATGTATTTTTATTTCTCAGTTTTATTTCCTTCAAATGTCAGTGGAATTTCACTGGATGTGACTCTTGAATGTGTCTAGGCATCTACTTTCCTATACAGACACATAATTCCCTTTTAGTGCTGTAAGTAAACAAAATTTTGCAGTACAGGGTTTGGTGCCTACCTGCTCTTCAACCTAACAGTCTGTGGTGACCTGTTCTTTACAGGTGCTGTTCCTTTCCTTGGAAGTATTAATTTCCTTGTTTTTGCAGGGTCCCCATGAAAGACAAAATACATTGGGCAAACACAAAATTAATGGGATCCTTTCAGTGGACTGCACTGGTGAATTGATGAGGTATATCTGATAGATGCAGGGCGTTTGCTGAGCAGAGTTTTAGTGGAGGCATCAGCATGCAGCTCCATTCCATTAAACATTGGTGTCTTGACAGCAGATAGCAAGAAAAGCACTTCTAGCCCAGTAACCTAAAGAAGGCAGAGTGATGTCATTACATGTTTGTGTCCAGTATCTACAAGGCAGACAGACAGGAGTCTTATTTTGCATGAGTAGCAAATATCCAGCTCCCCTCTTGCCAATCAGAGCAGTCAGGCAGAAGTTAACACAGAGTAGCCAGAGTCTCTGAAGATGAGAGTGGAGTGCTGCAGCTGTAAACAGGGGTCACTGAGGGTAGAACCTGGTACAAAACTTCTGCTATTTAATATTCAGTGTTTATACTGTTAGGAGAAAAAAAAAAAAGTTTGAGTTGAAAGGGACCTAAAAGATTGCTTTGTTCCAACCCCCTGCCATAGGCAGAGACACCTTCCACCTTCCACTGGAACAAAAGCCTTGGACACTTCCAGGGATGGGGCATTCATGATTTCTCAGGGAAACAAGTTTAATGTATTCATTAATAAGTTTGTGATACAGCTACCAGAGGAGGTCAGTGAGGCATGAACATGTCTAATGTGCATAATTTTATACACACACACACACACACACACACACACACACACACACACACATATATATAATTATAATAATTTTCTCAAATATCTGTTTTTAAGACAACACAATTAAGCTCCTGATTACCAAACCTCACAACAGTTCTCCTTCCATATACTTTGTAGAAGCTGCCTCTAAACAGCATTATATTTTAAATAATAAACAGTAACTTTCCCCTTGACTAGCTAAAACACATTAATTTTTACACAATCTATTTTAAGCAAGTGGGCATATGCAATTCACACTTTTTTAATAGCTTAGGATTTTGTCTGAGAAGTGTTAGGCAAAGATTGCTCTGTGACAGATCATCTGTGTTTATGGTATAAATTAGTGAGAGTGTTACATTAGCTGTTGTAATTATACCTTTGAAAAAGAAAATCGTTACAGATAAAATTGGGTACATTGTAAAAAATGGGTTTAAATTCCTGATACAGTTGCATATTGCTTACACTTTTTTTTTTTTTTTTCAGCAAGGAACTTTTTGAAATAGAAAGCAGGGATTTAGGACGTGGTTTAAAATTATGCCTGCTATTAAGAATAATTGAAGGTAGTAATATTCTTTACTGTGGGGGTTGTCAGGCACTGGCACAGGTTGCCCAGAGAAGTTGTGGGTGCCACATCCCTGGAAGGTTTCAAGGCCAGCTGAATGTGTCCTTGAGCAATCTGGTCTGATGGAAGTTGCCCCTGGTCATGGCAGGAGGTTAGAAATAGATGATCTTTAAGGTCTCTTCCAACCCAAATCATTCTATGATTCTATAATTATTCTCTCTTTGCTCAAACCTCATAATTTTTTTCATGGAACAAATGATTCTTCTAATTGAGATAGAAATTAAATTGTATTGATTAAGTTCTCTAAGATGCTATGGGCTGCATGATATTACACAGAATTGTAATTTACTCTGAGAGTAAGGTTGTTGATTTTGTTGTAACTTCTCAAATATCAAAGGGATATGTTGTGTGAACTGCACTCTGCCATTAGTTGATGATTTAGTTGTTACTGTAGGACTTCTGCTACAGGCTGGGTATAGAACAGCTTCAAATCCCAAACAGCTGTTGAGAGAATGAAGGAGTGTCTTGCACTTCCAGGATATGATCCAGAAGGAAAAGAAGACAATAAAAATGTTTGATGAGCACAGCAGTGATCTCATTTATCATCATGGGCATTTTTCCATTTCATGTATTGAGGAAACTTCAAAACTTCTTTCTGCTTTACTTTTTTTTTTGCTCCCCCCCCAAGAATTAACAGAAAATAAATTACCTGCAACTGAAACAACTTTGAGGGCACAGCCAGTTCTGGAAAGTCCTGAGTGAAGCTGTCATTTTGTTAACAGCAATGTGTTTGGCTTACCCCCAGTAGCATTTACAGGCTGATCCAAGGATCAGGGAGAGGTTTTGTACAAGTTTTTGTTGACTGACTGCCTTGGGTTCATTAAACTCTTCAAGAGAAGAAAAACACAGTTGAAGCTCAGGTAGATTTTCGAAGTATTTTTGTTCCTTTTATACACTAAATCCTGTTTTTCTTGAAAAACTGTCTCCCTTTCACTCTTCTGTACAGAAATCTGAAATGAAAATTATTATTTGCCCTACAGGATTTTCTATTACAAAATTTAAACACTTTTTTTTTTTACTGGTCTATATTATGGCCTCTATTTTTATAAAAGCCTTTAATAATCAGATTTGAGTTAAAAAATTTTGCATTGTTCTCTGCAAATATCTTTTCATCTCTCAGACTGTACCTGAGCCATCTTTAAGGGGCCTGTTGGCAGAAATGAGTGGACATCTTGCTATGATTTTGTGGATAACAGTGGAGGTGCTAAACACTGTACTGCAAAAACAAGTAAAAAGAACATATCAACCTGCCCATGTGATTAACCAGAACAGCACATTTTAAGGAATTTGCAAGAAAATGCTAATAAGCTATTTCTCTTCTATATCAAGAACTAATAATAGGTATATTAGATATTAACTTGAGTTCCTGTGGCTGGAATTATTATGCAACAAATTCCATTAAATGTATATGCATTTATGCCATGATCTTCAGAAAATCTGAATAACATTAGGACACCTCCACAAAAAGTCCTTTCCTGAGCTGTAAACCTTGACTGCAGTCTCCTGTTTCTAAAAACATTGATAATTTTAAATGATCTGTTAAACAATATGTTTAAACACACTTGATGAGGACTCAGCATATCTGTTACACATTTTTCAAATGGACCTGAAGAATAAAAAATGCAGATGACAGCGTTTCAGACCTACCAGCAGCTGAAAGTTATTTAACTAAGGGCTTAGCATTAAGTCCTGATTCCATTGAAGCTAATAGCAAAATCCCATTGGCATTAGGAAAGCTAATTTCTACCTTAGTGTGAATTCTCCATAAATAAAAATGCATTTTGATACCTATTTCTTAGCTTTCTCTACATCTTATATATAGTAATTCAGAGATCTGGAAGATTTGACTGTTTTTTCTTTGAAGCAAAAGGTCTGCAAAACATTGATTGTGTTCAAAACATGAGACATTTTGAGGGACTTGAGGGAACACACACAGTGGCTTCCTAGAGGAGCACCTTTTAGACTAATTTGAGAGGGAGCCAGCTGTGTTGGAAGAGGGATACCCTAAGGTAGCCTTCAACCTGCTCAAGTATATATTTCCCTATGTAGACCCTACAGTACAGTGGCTGACCAGTCTCATACATCCTGTTTTTGAGAATAAAGGGGACAAGCAATTGCACTCAAACACCATGATGCCAAACACTGAGGAATACTGTCTTTTTTGTAATTGCATGAGCCAGCACACTAAACTCATACACCTTTATGTCATGATTAGACTGAAAGGCTTTGTCATATCATAAGCAAAATTCTACTTCCCGGTGGAATTCCACAAAAAATTCCACAGTTGAATAGTGTTGTCTTAAAAATCAGATTTGATTAAAAATAAAATATGGTATTTCTACTGTTTTGCTGAATTTGCCAATGCAGCAACATCTGTTGAAGCTGAGTAAAGCCAGAATTGGAGCTCTATAGAACAGAGATGTAAAGTATTCTAACTACTTTTAATAAGTTTCCATCTCTGAAATATGCTGCCCAGGAGGTACTACTAATCAGGATTTCCTCTGGGAATCAAGAAAATAGGGCTGCTATTACTAAAGAAACTGGATTTTTCTGAGATTCTGTCCTGAGGGTAGATCAAGGCTACATTTTCTCTTTTTTCAGATATTTTCTGTCTGATTTGAAGGTAGGCCAGGAAAGTTTGCAGGGAGAGAAAACACAAAGACATGTGCATAGACATGGATGTTGTCATGGAAAAAGCCTGTGGCAGAAATTGGTACATGCCCTGGTCAGTACCTTTACTTACATTGCTTGATTTTGTATCAGTGAACTGCTAATGTCAATATTCCCTTAGGATTACTTTGGAAAGCAACACTAGAAATCTCAGCTTGAAATTTTTATACCTGTTTTTCAGGATATCACATGAAAATGCAGAATTAGAAAAGGTCTATAATGTTCACAAGAAATTAATTTTCAGTAATCGTAGAGTTTGTTATTAATACTTGCCATTAATCAGCATATGTATTTTTGTAACACTTATGACCAATAATCTCTTCAGAATGCATGCTAACAGTGGTCAATAGCACTCTTAATTAGGTTTTGCTCACCAACAGTCATGAGCTGAATTGCATAATCTGTTTTCCCCTCTTATCCTTGAATAATCCCTGTTTCTAGTAACTGTGATGAACTTTGCTGCTACTGAGTGTGTTTTGATAGCTGCAGCTGGAAATGATGTTGGGAAGTGGAGGAGGCAGAGTTAATGCACTAATGCAGGCTGGAGGACATGGAGATGAGCACACTGGCAAGTGAGATCAGATTTAAGGATGACAGGAAAAGACTGGGATGTACACAGCCTGTGACTGGGACTATCCAGGTATTTTTGTTTGCTACTGACAAATAATAAGCTGAAAAAGCTGGTTCATATTGCAGAGCTGGCACCACTTAAAGCAAATAGTGTACTGCTGGGAGACTGTACTTGACGTTTTTTTTGCTTTTTATTCCTCTGAAGCATTGTAAGATGCCAGGAAATTTACTGAAAACTAACAGATAAGCTTCTCTTGCAAGTCACAGGATATTCTTCACTTCCTCTAAAGATTACATGTAAATAGGGTTACTGAGATGTCCAAGGAATTTTTTTAATTGGTAATTGTTCCACTTTGTGTCACTATAACAAAAAGCCATTTTCAAGTTGCTATTTTCTGAGATCTGTCATTTATCTGAGATGACATTTATCTAAAGAAAACTCCCCAAAGAAACCCACAAAAGCCTAACACACCAAATAACAAAACAAAACATGAAATTTAAAACTAGAATTTAAATATCAGAGATTATGCTGTTGCCTGATAGTCTCAGGAAAGAAAAAAAGACGAAAGAAAAGTGTCTTCTAAATCAATCCACTCTAGGAGTTCCCTGATTCACCATAAATTAAAAAGCTGCTTCTGCCCATAAGTGACTGTTTCAAAAAGGTGGTCTGAGTTTGGGAAACATGTTTATTCCCTATAAGCCCCTTCTCCAGCCAAAAGCTGTTCTTTCTAACAGCATGTTTGTGGTGGTTTCTTCATCACTCAATTGGGATCACCAATCGTGATGGTGTTCGCAGGGGTCCCAGGATGAGGGAAGAGATTAGAATGTTGACTCCATGTTTCAGAAGGCTTGATTTATTATTTTATTATATATATTACATTAAAACTATAGTAAAAGAATAGAAGAAAGGATTTAATCAGAAGGCTGGCTAAGAATAGAAAAGGAATGATAACAAAGGCTTGTGCAACAGACAGAGTCCGAGCCAGCTGACTGTGATTGGCCATTAATGAGAAACAACCACAGGAGACCAATCACAGATCCACCTGTTGCATTCCACAGCAGCAGATAATCATTGGTTACATTTTGTTCCCAAGGCCTCTCAGCTTCTCAGGAGGAAAAAATCCTAAGGAAAGGATTTTTCAGAAAATATCACATGTTCTTACCAGCAAACCTTGTTCAGCTCCACAGCCATCCAGTTGTCATTGTTTGGGACATCCACGTGGCCCCCCTCACATCCCAGGCTTCTGCAGTGAGATAAAAGTCTCTCCAGCTGGTTTGACTTCAAGGCATCCAGGATGTTTTTGATAGGAATCACCATCTTTACTGTTGTAGGTACTTCTGTGGACAGTCACCTTTAGGCTCTAGGCAGGTCTGGCATTCACATGCTTGGCCAAGGCTCCAGTGCCAAAACCAGCCAAATTCCATTTTCAGTCTGTCTTGTTCTTACCTTAGAGCCTTACTAAAATTTTGACAAATGTCTTCAAAGAGAGAATGCCAGTTGCTTTGTCTTTTCTTTAACACTATTAATAGATACCTATTTCACCCTTCATGTCCTAGCCTTATTTTGGAAAGTTTTATAATTTACAAGGAAAAATGGGGCAATGGAATAGAGTCATACATGCAAATTATTATAGGGATCAGACTCCTGAGTTTGAGAACAAGTAAATGAGGCACTTGGTGGTTACCTCTCAAAAGTTATTAAGAGCATTGAGAACAAGCATAATGTAGATATCACTTACAGAGACAAAAATATAGATGTTTGTTTTAAAATGGGGTTTTTGAAGAGTGATATTTAAAAGAGGTAATTTGAAAATGGAGGAGTCAATATGTTTCTTTAAAAGCAGAAAATATTTTAATTTTCATTTAGGAGGTAGATTATGCAGACGGGTTAATTTAAAAAGACAATTTGTCAAATTCCTCAACATCTGGGCTGTAAATGAAAGGAGAAGAGAATTTCAGGAAGGGAAATGAAGACTAATATTTGGGCTGCTGTATTAGGATTTTTGGTAGCTATATGCCATATCTTCAGGACAGTTATTCTCTGAAAAATAGCAGTCAAAATAAAAATCCTTGACATTTCAAGTGCATGGAAAACGTGGAAAGCATATTCTGGGGGTTGGATTCAGAAGAAGTGATAGCACATAAATTCAATCTGAAAAAGTATCTTGGCTCTCAATCAAAGTCAAAGAATGGGTTGGAAAGGACCTTAAAGGCCCTCTGGTTCCATATAGTCCAATTAAAGATTATCTATTATTAAGGAGAAGGGTGGCCCCATGCTTACAGTCCAGGTGTAGACAGCAGGGGTTACAGGTATGGTATTGGGGTTTGCAGAACTCCAGCAGCATTTTGTGCTGCTTTCCTTCCTGCTTCCAGAACATGCTCTGCTCTGGCTCACCAGCTGCCACTTGCTGATAGTCTGAGGATTTTTTGCATTGTAAGGAGCTCAGTGCTAAGTGCCATGATTTGAGATTTGTCGTTGTATCTGTCTCAGATCTAACCCCACTAATAACACAGTCCTCAAATGTGAGTTTTAAAAACTGAGGTCAATTAAGAAAGCTACATTTTAAGTCCTTTTTTTCCTGTTGTTTTATTCCCAGTGAGAGGCTGTTGAATTGAAGCTTATTGCTTGCAGAGAAATCCTACCAAAGCAGAATTACAGTACTGTTCACTTTTAAATTTCACAGTAAAGTAGCACTTAAGGCTTATTGCAGTGCATTAGATTTAAGACTAATTAAGTACAATGCTAAATCAGTGTAAACCACATTTCTGAATTTATCTACAACATAATGAATAACATCTGCAAAGAAAAGATTTACACTGAGCAGCAAAACAAAATGTGTTGACAATTTGAGCAGTTTTCATTCCCCTATGTCATATATCTTCATTATTTGGTAAATTTTCACTACAATCCTTTGTTGTTAGAGCAGTAGAAGGGGAAAACACCCAAATGGCAATACATTGAGGTGGAATCTTCCTAAAGTCATTTCCTCTTCTCAGCAAAGGTACAAGAGCTTCTCAGCAAAGCCTCAAGAGCTTTTCCAAATTTGAAATCTATTCAGGGTTTGACAAGGATCACCATTCTTTAGGTGTGTTGGAGGATCAAGGGTTGTCTTCTGACTTCCAATGGACATTTGCAGAACTGTCCTCTCCAGGAAACAGACTTACAGTAAAGCCAGCCCACTCCATTCCCCCTCCCTGGGTGATAACTGGCAGAACATACAAAAAAGGGAACCATAATTCTCCAGTGCTCTTTAAGGAGCCAAATAACATCTTAAACAGAAATGAGCTTTACTGCTAAGTCTGCCTGAAATTTCTTGTGTGACCTTTGACAAGTAACTTATATACTACTCCGGACACAGTTTGCACAAATCTGTTTTGCAGGCTTGGCTGTTAAAACTTTCCTTCTTCTTACTCTCCACTCATAAAAGGAAATAGGAATATTGGTCTATTTTACCTTCTTGGCTTGTAATTTTTTTACCTCTATGTGCCTCCTTCTTATTGCAGACAGACAGCACTTGAATCAAAGGAAGGGAGCTTGGTCTGGGTGTCTTAGTCATATGATGCAGGAGATATTATTTCATTGTTTTGACTTTTTAATAATGTCCTGAGATCTAAAGAGGCTACCTGGAACAGAGGCTAGACAGAGTTAAAGGCATAAAGTGGGTATTTATTAAAAGGCCTTCAAAGGATACACCTTGGGCAGTACAAGAGCCCAGCCATGGCTACACCCAAGATGGACCCAAGATAGACACAAGATGGATGCACAGTCACGAGTTTTCACACTTTTATAAGTTTTGGCTCATTTACATATGGGGTCAATTGTCCAATTACAGCTTCAGGTTATGGAGTCCCATCCTCTCAGTTTGCTCTCCTCAATTTGCTGTTATGCTTTTTGGGCCTTAAGCTGCAACAGTGTCCTTGGTTTTGGGGCTGGAAAAGAATTGTTTTGTCTAGCTAAGCTGTGAAGAGAACTTGCTGACACTTTATATGAAATTCAGAGTAACACACCAAGTCAGTACAGAATCTCAAAAATATGAAAGCTAAAACTTAAGGCATCAGTCCTGACAATGCCACTGTTTGTTGGTAGTGGACATATTATAATACACAGCAAATCAGCAAGAGCTCCCACTGCTGCTGCACTTCAGCTTTTTGCAACATATTGCTTTGGGTAAAAGAGAAATTTTTCTGCCTTTTAATTTTTAGTGTCTCTTATTTTAGAGAACAAAGGAGAGCTTTTCTTATTTGTGAGAGTTTTGGTGAGAGAAAACTGTTGTCCACAGTGAGGTTACTAGAAAGAAAGTATTCATAAGGCTGTATTTTAAGGATTAGCCTTTTGTGTTCATAAAGCTGAGTCTCAATCTCAAAGAGGATTTTTGTTAATAGTGCCCTTATTTCTTTTCCCAATTGAATCCTGCTCCTGTTGTTATGGGCCTGTAAATCCTCTCATGCTTCTCAAAAATAGAGTGCTTGCTGGTGATAATTAAGCTGCGTGAAGATTGACAAAAATTGATGTGGAATTATGTTGTCAAGCTGGAGTCCTTCATCCATGATACTCTTACACCTGGAATTTCTAATCTTCAGGGTTTGGATGTAGCTCAGATTACACAGTGGGAGTTTGTGTTGTCTTGGCATGAAACAGAGGATGTAATGTCAACAGAGCCTTCATTTAGTAGTCTATTCCTCCTGGATGGTGTCTTGTACTGAAAATACATACCCTAATAAAAACAGTGATTATGGCACACCTGAAACCTCAGGGGGTCTCTAAACATGTAGGGTAAGGGGTAGCATGGTGGGGGGGTTGGGGTGGAGGGGAAGATTAACAAAACTGCAAAGTCAAACAATGGAAGCAGCAGAAATTGAATTAAACCCCCCGTAAAAGAGTGTGTTACCTACAGCCTGGCAATAGTGTTAGAGCTGCAAGGAATGCTCTTCTCTACCTTTGAGCGATGGGAGATGGGGCTTTCAGCATTAGTCTACAATACCCAGCACAGCACTGGGCAGACACCCCTGTGTTGTCTACAAAAACCATTTCTGAACACTTTGGATGCCCACAGAGGGAATGGCTCTGCAGCTTCCCGAGCTTCAGCTGCTATTTCTACCCCATGCCATTTTGTGCTACACAAATGTAACAGGATATTCACTTGCCCATCTGACACTGAATGCAATAACCCAACCTTTCTATTCCAAACCATTCTGGACCAGCCATGAAACAGCCTAAGAGAAGAAAGCTCAGCCTACACCAGTACAACCCTTGTTCTTGTTCCCACATATCCCAGGAGCTCACTGATATTAAGGAATTTATCCTGCAGAATATGAGGGAGTTAAACTACATTTCACTAGCGAAAAAAATGAGGCAAGTAAGGTTTCAGAATCAGTGCTAAAGTTTTTGTCTATGTTGGAAGTAACATTCCTCCAAAAAAGTCAACCTAATATTTTCTTCTGCTGGAAAATCTGTCACAAGTATTTTGACTGACATGGCTGAAATGTGAACATTAGTGACCTGAATCCCAGTCTGTAGACTGATTTATGCCAGAATATACAAAATACCTGCCTGAGACACTGGCTTTGATAACAGTCCTCAAGGGTGCCTGTGTTCTCCTGGAACTGAAGCAAGGTGTCAGGAATGTATTTCATAGAATCTAAAATGACACTGAATGCCATAATTTGGCCAACAGGTTCTGTCTGTGGTATCCTAATTGAGAAACCCCCCTGAGGAAGAAAATGAAGAAAATTATACTCAACAAGCTAAACAACAAAATTTATCAATGAAACTCACAAGGCACTTTTCTCACAAGACTCTGCCACAGGAAGAAAAGCAGCCTCCCTTTTGAAGGCACTGCCTAAAGTGTTAACCCTGCTATGGTGGTTTGTGAAATCTTGTTTGCAAAATACACAAGGGCTCTCATGAAAAGACTTATACTTCGTGCTTCTCCTCTGCAAATGGGCAGTCAGGCCATTGGCCAAAAAATCTGGTTTTTTCTGTGCCCAGAAGGGTCCCCTGAGGCCTGTTAACAGGCCTGGGTCTCTCTGCTAATCCATTTTAAGTTTTATTGATTCTTCCTTAGGTTTGAATGGGGACCAGAAATTTACTTTTTCTAGTGACTTTTCTTGAATTACATTGTGTTTTTTACCTCTGGGGCTTAAGAATTGCTTCATTTACCAATATCAGGTAATTGCTACTGCAGCAATTTGGTACCATAGAAATGAGCAGCTGGAAGGTATTGATGTCTTGATAAAAGGTTGTTATTTGTGTTAATTTTCCCTCCCTCATTTTAATTTTTGGCCAGCCAAACTTGGTATCATTTGCCATTGTTAATGATTATGTTACCTGAAGCTGTTACAAAAGTCCATGCCAAGTGCATCCCAATGAATTGAGGAGTAATGTAGTTTTAATTTTAACTCCAATTATTTCCAGGAAGATTAATTGTTGGGGGCAAATCCTTGCATGGGGCCAAAAGGGAGTTATAAATCATTCAGTTAGATTATCAGATAATTTTCAAGCTCCTGTGGGTTTCAGAAAATGGACAAGAATAGCTTAAACCTGTCTCTTTCACAAAGAACTAGTAGCTTTTGATAAATTAGAATCTGTCTTTTTCCCCTCTCCAGTGATCTTTTTGGATGTGGGTGAAATGTCCACTAGTGCTAATTTAATTGCAAGTGGAACCCTCTGCTGCCTGCAAGTAATTCACATTTTTCAGAAGCAGATAATGGCAATAGCAAAAGTGTCTCCTTGCTATCAGGTCATTTTATTTTTAAGTCAATGACAATGGAACTATTATGTACCAGCTGATGAGAGCTTAATTTGTTTAAGCATAGAAGAGGATTTATTAGCAGTAATATGTTAGTATTATGGTGGCCCTCTACTCATAGCTCTTACATATGCATTAGACAATTTCACCTAATCTAAGAAAATGTAAACTAATCTAGCTGGATGCATAAGTATGGACCTCATTTTCCTTTCATGGAGACAAGAGATAATTAGAAGACACTTACCAGACCTAAAGCAGAGTAACTTTGCAGAGAATAAGATCTCATATCTTTTGTGTAATCTGAATATTTCATTATATGATCATGATTCCAAGCATAATTTGGGTCATGAAAAATGACTAATTGCATCCATGAAAGTGAACTCTCCCCCTTTAGCAAGGCGTGCATCTGCATCAGCTGCTAAACAGCAGCACTGCAGAGCATCTGTGCCTCAGCCCCTCTCTGGTACTGCACAAAGGACTCATTTTCCCTCACCTAAATGGATATGAACTAGAGAGAACCCAGAAAAACCTGGAAAAATCAGGATGGGGCTGTGGTCAGTCCCTTCCTTCCCTTCTGGGCTCCTCCTCCCTGTCCCTCTGTCCCAGAGTGGGCTTTTCCCTGGGCTGCAGTCCTCTAGGGAGAACTTGCTGCAGTTGGGATCAGGCTGTGTCCAGCATTTGGAAAAAATTGAATGCTTTTGCAGTGGTGAAAACCTGTTGTCTCTTCTTGTTCACACAAGAGGTATTTAGAAGGATTGGCTTTTTTATCCCCTGTCAAAAATTTTATGACTGAGACTAGAGTTCCTCTAACCTTTCCTGAGGTTTTGGTTTTTTTTTTTACTTGTTTGTTTTTTGGTTTTGGTTTTGTTTTTGGGTTTTTGGGGGTTTTTTGGGGATTTTTGTGGGTTTTGATTTGTTTTGGTTTGGGATTTTTTTTGTGGTTTGATTTCGTTTGGTTTGGTTTGGTTTGTTTGGGTTTTTTTTTAAGGGTGAATGATGAGTGGGGAAAATGTAAATCTGTGAGCACAGAAAAATTTGAAAGGAAATTCTGGGCAGGTGAACAGTTCTCAATGTCATAGAAGTACTGAAAAATTTCATGGACTTTTCTAGGCAAAAGCCAAGTTTGACAGGATATTGTGAAACTCATTGTCTGTTTTGATTTCAGTTCTCTATTAAGAAATTCTGAGCAGTTATAGCAATCACTAAAGCACATATATGCATTTATATAGCCATAATACACTGATCCTATGCAACTGTACATAAACATACACTTTTTTTTATGAACATTTTATCCTATGCTTTTCACCTCAGAAGATTTGTTTCAAGTGTTAAAAGCCAGGTTATGTTGGAACTGTTTTTGTTGAAAATAAACCTAGAAAGGCTACTGAGAAATTTCTGTGGCTGTTTTCTCTTTCAGCCACAGATGGCTGCTGCAGAATTGGTGGCCACTTTGTGATATAATTTGCTGTACACCAAAGGTACTGGATTTACATTTATTCTTGCAAAAACGAGATCAGAATCTTTACCCAAATCCTCTTGTCAACTAATATTTTAGCCTTTTCAAAGATGCTTTTGAAGTTACACTGTTGTGTCTATTCAGTAAATAAAAGAGAAATTCTTTATTCCTTGTTGTCATTTCTCTCTTTCACACACAAGTAATTTAAAAGAAAGGAAAGAAAACAAGAAGAGTCTTTCCAGGCGACATTCCTAATCCTTTTTTTTTGGTCATACAATGGATTTTAAAGAACAACATATTTATTCTGATGGAAAAAGGAGCAAAAATTACTAAGTGATTTTTCTAGGTTTTCAAACTTTTGAATATTGGAACAAGATGCATAAAAATTGGTTATTTCTATAGAAATTATCAATTCAAAAAGTAAATGGTATGAATCAGTGTAGTAAGGTTCTAGTTTTCAGTTTTATTTAAAAGGTTCAAGTGAGAAAGCAAAGCAGTTTAGTACAGCATAAGTCAAGCAATTTATTTTCAGAGGACAATTTGTTTGTAAGCAAACAAGTGGATCTAAATGAATAGATCTTTCTCCTCCAAATCATCTTGATAATGATTTAAATAATCTTCATTTAAATGTGTTCTCAGTTATAGATGAGTATGGATGAATAACTGCATGAGAACCAAACATGATACTTTTTATGGAAAGGCCAATATTCCATATTCATTTGAGAGACAGCTTTTCTTGTTCTTTTTGCCTTTGCCAATGATTTCCTTATTCTGTCATGTAGTCTTTGAAGTATCCAATTTCAAGTAAAGAGAATAAAATTTGTACCTTTTAGAGATAAAATTAACATCAAAATCACTATTCAAGAGTAGTCAAATAGACTTTTTTGGGAGCTGAGCTTCATATTTACACTAAAGCCCTTGACTGAGAAGGTGTCCTTTGTATTTAGCATTATTATTTGTTTAAGTCCTTGAATATTAAGCATTTTGGGAATGAGTATGTGGATGTGTGACTTCTACTTCCCCCCACAGTCACCAAGCACAGATCTCCCTTCTTTTTGAAAGGAACCAAATGGAAATCAATTTTAAAAGCTAATGGATCTTTTGTCTATAATGAGACATTACAGAACAGTTCAAAGCAAGTCCACAGGCAGCAAAGACAAATTTGCAGAATTTCAAAGTTTTTAATTGTTGAGGAACAAGTTAGAAAAATAATGCTTTGCATACAGCTCCCTTTCTTAAAGCAGACTGGCCAGAGAAAAATAACAGTTCTGATACACCAAAGAATGACACAGTTCCCTGAGTGATGGTGACAGTTGGTAGCTCTTTGGGAAAACAAAGTCCATGAGCCCCAAATCCAAGTTCAATTTCCTTTTCTTTTAATATGTTAATATAAACTCCAGGCTAGATTGTAATTTCTCAAACTTCATTTTTTATTTCCTTTGCTTCCCAATTCTAAACCACAACTAACTACCTAAAATACAACAACAACAAAAAAAGTCTTGAACTGACTTTTTTTAGTTATGGAACTAAAAGCCTGTGGGTCATTTTTGCACTGCATTCATTCACATTGACATTTTTTAGATATCAAATAAGAAAAAGGGGTCTGAGCTGTTAGTACTTGATGTGGGCTTTTTCTTTCTGTGTGTATATACATGTTCACATATATATGTGGACCACCCTTTGTCAGGGCTCCAGGAATAAACCAGTGACAAACCTGAAGTAGGTTGTAACCCTTGAAACCTCCTCTCGTGAATATTGCTCTGAATTGCTGCAATGAAATACGCTGCCTAAAGATGCGAATTTGTTTTTAAATGTCTATTCTATTCTAAAGAGCACTGAAACAGGTAAAAATAAATCAGCTTAAGGGTTTCATTCAGGTCCTTTGAATGTCTCAATGCAGATGACAGATGTGTCACAGCTGACACAAAAGCTTGGCTTGAATTCTTGAATTTTGATTTTGTGTGTTATGCATTGTGTCAGTTGGACAGTATTAGCTTTGTCTTAACTCCAACATTCATTTTTTGCCTTTTTTTGTCTTTCCTGGGCTGTTTCAGGGTCAGTCTTGGGTCAAAGTTGGTATTTTTTCCAAGAATGAGTTGCAAATAAGTGCAACTGGGAGAAATTTTATTGCTTCCTCTTAGTGAAATGCAGTCTGCAAATCCCAGTGTGACAAAGTGCATAGGGGTAGAATAAAAAATTCAGAGCTCTCTGTTTGGGACAGCATTCTTTGTCTTGATTTATATATTCATAATCCTCTTTGGAACTGGGTGAAGTGTGGCATATGTCTAATAGAGGAAGATAGAATATGAAAGCTTTTTAAAGGGATTAAAATGATGCACTAAAATGCTAGGAATTGCCACCAGCATAACTCATATTTGCAAGCATTAGAATTTCACACTCAAGTTCATATTTCCTTGTGGGTGAAGGGAGTCATCCCTGATCCTGCTCAGGAAGCTCTGATAAATGTTTAGGACACCACTGAGTCATGATAGGACAGAAATGGTTCAGAAGCAATATTTTCTGAGCCAATTGGAAAGTCCAGATTTCAAAAGCACTGGGCCACTGTATGAATATTTTTTGGCCAATAAAAAGATCATCTTTGTTTGAGTACTTCTGCTTCATTAGTTTTAATGTGCACTGTCTCCTAGTCATATCAACGTTTGTAATCATTTGAACCTGGTACAAATGACGTGTACATCAAGGTGAGAGTTAAATATTGGAAGGATGTATCATTTTCTTTTGAAAATATACTGCTTAGATCTTTCTTCTTGAGAAGCTTTAAATACTTAACTAATGATGTTTACATAATTTTCTTTGGAAAACAAACACATGAACAGAACAGACTTTTAATCTTCCCCCCCCTCCCCCCTGCCCCACACACACTGCTCTTGATCCTGAATGAAATAGTTCTGCTTTCTCATTAGTAAGATGATACTTTTAAGCTATCCTCTTACCAATGCTTCTTAGTCTTCATTTATCCTCTTTATGAACATTTAATCCTAAGTTTAAAATAACAACAAACCGTGAAATTAATGGACATCATAGAAAACCTGTGCTTTTCCAAAATCCATCTATTTTGCATGATAGAGTGTATCATAGGTCCTATGATTTGAAGCAGGCAAATTCAAAATGTTATGGTTCTGGCTTCAATTTCATTTTTTTTCAGTTCATTTCCATTCCACAAATCTCCTACTGGTTTAATTACTTGTTTTCTTCCTAAATTCTGGTTTGTCTGGTTTGTCCATTATCTTTTTTTCCCTTTTTTCTTTCTTAGAGAATAAAAGACAAAGTATGGAGAGGAAGCAGGATGCAATGTGAAGATTCATTTTCAGTACAATTTAGATCTTTGGACATCTCCTAGTAACCAGCAAGAGTAAAATGTGTTAATGAGCATTCCATGTGCAGACTGAGAAGTTTAAACTGATTTAAAAATAGCTAATAGAGCTTAGTCCCAAACAGAGCATTTGGATTTGATTCATTGGAATGGGCAGAAAGAGTCCCTTATCATATATGCATATATGCCAAAAGCAAAATTGGGCAGGTTGTTTTGTGGGCAGTTTCTCTATGGAAGGTGCCTGCTGGCTTGTCTCACCAAGTAGGAACAACTCTTTTTTTTCTTTCTGGTCTGTGCTGTTCTTATCTCACCATTCACCTAAAATCAGTGATGGAGTTTGAAGTTTAAGCCTGTTCATGAAGATTATTTAGAAAAAGGAGCAAATTCACTCTTGAGGTTTGTCCAGATCTTCAAAATATAAGAGACTTCCAGGCTGTGGCTTAAAAATTAGCTGTAGGCTATCAGTCTGGGAGCTGTGGTTAATCAGCTTTATTAATTCCATTGTGTGTTCATTGATGCCAGAAAAAACCCAGCTGACCAAACTTTCATTACTGCTTTGTGTTGTGGATGTGTGTGCCACAGAGAGAAATGCAAAGTACAGAGCTGCCTCAGGGAGGGGGGAGCCACCATGGCAGGATTCTTGTGTAAAGAATCTTGAAGTATTTTTTGGCCTTCAGCTGTGGCACCAGCAGGGTACAGTCTTCCATGAGCTTTCCCAGTGTCCTGCAGCTGTCATTAAAAGCCACCAATTTTAGTCCAGTGGATTGATCTTGGTAGTGTCCATGGTCTATACTGAAACTGAAGGTTAAGATGGAAGTCAGGCCAGTAAATCTCACCCTGAGTTCTACACCATGCTCACATTCAGATATAGTGAGAGCTAAAATAGTAGTATGGAAAATACATGTTTATTCTTTTTACTACAGAAAGTGACTTTGAACTGTGAATTGTTTCAGGATCTGTTTCAGGAGGCACAGGCAATATTTCTCTGTCTGCTCTGAAGGGTCCTGACCCCCAAGGAGACATTAACTTTGGCCCTCATTCATAGAGAAAGCTTCCAAGACTCCAAGATAGACTAGAATCCTCAAAAGTGTGAAATAGATTATAGAGAGTAGTGCAGTATGTCACTTGAGTGAGAAGTTCAGGTTTTGAGATTTTTAGTATGTTGTAGATGAGGAAAAGATGGAGGGCATAAGGAGTTGTCCTAAGCTTCTTCTTCTTGTTGCTTCTTCCTTCTTCTTCATGGCTTTGGGTCAGGTTCTATAATTAGACAAAAAGTCCACATTGCAGGCTTTGAGAGATCAGGTATTGAGTTAAAAGATAAAATAATCTAGATATAATTTCTTAATTAGATAGTTTAGTGTTAAAAGACCTTGTAACAAGAAAATTTTAGCCATTTTTGCAGTGCTTTTCCAACGCACTGAGCCTAGTGTAGACAGCAGGCAAGACTTTTAATAAGATAATAATAAACAAAAAGCTAAAGACCAGAAAAGTCCTGTACTTCTCCTTTTCCTGGCACAAAACCACTCCAAGAAAGATTTCCCTGACAAGGGACCCCCAAATAGCCCAAGATAAAACCCAGAAATCAATAAACTAATAAGGAGCTTTAACATTGTGTGAAACACAAACCAGCAGAATGTCTGAATGCCCTGGGGTCCCCAGCACCTTCCCATGGAGGACATGGACCTGTTGGAGTGAATCCAGAGCAGCTCCATGGAGATGGTTAGGGGGAGACAACAACTCCTCCTTGAGGAAAGACCAAGAGATTGGGATTGTTCAGCTAGGAAGAGAAATCTTTGGGGTAACCTAGTTGTGGCCTTTCAGTAGCTAAAGGAGCCTACAAGAAAAATGGGGAGATACTACAAGGAAAAGGGGCAATGACTCCAAACTGAAAGAGGACAGGTTTAGTTATGATAGTAGGATGAAATCCTTCATTTCAGGGAATTTAGGCACTGGAATAAGTTTCCAAGAGAAGTTGTGGATCCGACCCCTGGAACTGTTCAAGACCAGGTTGGACGGGGCTCTGAGCAACTTGGTCTAATGGAAGATATTCCTGTACAAAGCAGGGAGTTTCAGCTAGAAGATGTTTAAGGTCCTTTCCAATCCAAGGAAACCATTGCCTAATTCTATTATTCTGATTCTATATGGGAGTAAGAACTAGTGGAGCCAAGAAATACTTCCATGAGAAATACTTCCATGAGAAATACTTCTTAGCTTTTGGGAAAAGTTTTCAGGACCTTCACTTATTTTTTTCAATTCCTTAACAAAAAATACACAGAAAAAAAAAGCCAAATATCCAAGCTATATTAAATACCCACATGTTGCTTGAAGACAAAAGGGAAAAGGAATTAAGAAGAAGTGAAAATTACTGCACTTTTTTTCCTCCAAACAAACAAACAATAAATAAAGAAATATTATGCTTTAAACAACATTTATATTGATAGTTCTTCTTAAAAACTAAAACATTCAGCTTTAGGGATAGCATATGGATTTGTAGCTGGAAATTCACAGCAAGAATATGACCTTTTTGTATCTACTGTGTTTGATGATTTTATCATCTTTAAACATAGTTCATAGAAGCAACACAGCAGGAGATTTCTGTGAAATCTCTGAGAGTATTTGTCAAGGAACTTAAATAATATCTATTATCATTTGAATTTTAGCTCATGAATTTCAAACTTAAATAACCTTACTCTAGGAAGTATTTTGCTTGCTTATTTTAGTCATAAAAATAAGCCTAGGAAGGAACTCAACACTTTGTCAAATTCCTACTTCTTCCCTAGGGCAGGATGAACATTATAAGTGCTATTCCTGACAGATGTTGTCTAACTTGTTCTTTGAGATGTGTAAGGAGAACTCCACAGTAACCTCAGGGAGTTTGTTTCAGCATTTTATACTTCCTCTTAAAAGCTTTCCCCATGTATATTCCTGAATCACTCCTTCTTCAATTTAACCTCAGATTTTTTATTTGCCATAGGCACATGAACAAGGATTTTTCTTCCTTCTCTGGCAGCAGACATTTTGAGAGTGTTTACATAGCCTCTATCCAGTTTTCTTTCCCTTAAGTTGAACAGCTCCATCTGTTTCAGTCTTTCCTGGTTGGGAATGATTAATAGTCCTTTGCTCCCCCAAACTAATTCACACCTGACTTGAAAAGTGAGGTTCAAAGTGGAAAACCTACCTCAGCTGAGAGCTAATAACATACCATTAGTGGGACTTGTGGCTCTCTTGCTGACTGTGTTGTCCTTTGTATCATCCAGGATTCAGTTCATGGACTGTTCACTGGTTAGAACCAAATTTATGCGTGTTCATATGTTTATAAGATAAATTAACTGAGTTTTTGTTTATATAATAGCTCTAAGGAAAGAAAACTGGTTTTATTTTTAACCAGAGAGATGTTTTTGAAGAACTTTAGTATCAAAATTTTTGAGATCCTTTTTATTCAAAGTTTCTGAATACACAAATATGAAATATAAGAGGTCATACATTTTTGTATATCAGTCTCCACCCTTTAAAAGGCTACAGATTTTCATTTGTTGCATCACTTTTGATGACACTGATGGAATGTTTGGCTTGCTGTAGTTTTGCATTCCCTTTGGGAATCTCTTGCTATAAACTCATGTACCTAGGAACATTGCCTTGCCTTACTTAGCAATGTTCTGTAATAAAAACTAAGGAGTTAAATGTGTTTCATCTTTACATTCTTATTATATGGATCACACATGTTCACCTCATAGTTCTGGGGAAATCCTCTCAACTATAAAATACTAAAATCTCCCTCTCTGTAATGCTGGTGTAACAGAATTCTAAAGATAATTCTGTCATATTCACAACTGTGGAAAAGTTTCCATTCTTCCTTTGCTGTCCTACATGTGCAGAAAAAGTTGTACAGCATCCATCTTATCTTTTCAATAACTGTATTTTAAATTATGGTTATTTGTCAAAGAGTCTTAAACCTGTAGCTGCAGATCTATAAGTACCATGACCTGTCTCCACTGGAAGGGGCTGATGTAATTAGAAAAAGGCCTATATCAATCATTGAGATAATGGGTGTTCTCTCTCTGTCCCTCTCTCCTTCTCTCTCTTTCATCATCAATTACCCTGGCTATTTTAGACAAAATATCAGACAAACCTACTTTCTTTTAGCTACAGTGCTGCCATTGCTATTAATGGAATTTAAATTCTTCTGTTAGGGAAAATGTTCCTATGCAGACTATTCAGTAACTACCAGCCAAGGAACATCTGATCTGTGTAATCTCACAGTATTAGCAATGGATTTAACAAGTGTGGTAAAGGTTGTCGTGTCTGGTATGGAGGGATTCTGCTCGAAATAGCTATCTGAGGTAACTGTTTCCCTTTTAGTCTTGCTGTTGCTGATATTAAAAACCATGAGTCAAAATGCTGATGCAAGGTTTAAAATAGCCTTTACTATTACTATTATTTCTAAAAATGTTTTTAAATATGTTGAAAACACCAGTTCTAGATAGGTATTCAATATCTCCTACTACCAACAGGAGACATCCAACTATCAGTAGTTGCCAGAAATGACTCTTCAACATCTTTCATAAATTGGTCCTTAGAAGCTAATTAAAAAAAAAAAAAAAGTGGCAGCATAAGAAAAGCATGTAGAACTAAAGCTTTGACATGCTTAAATCAAAACATTGTCTTAAGCATGCCTAAATTTAAGCATGTTTGTCCACACTTGTGGAGAAACTTGTTTGCCTTTTCAAATTTTAGCTTTCAGATTGTACCTCTGATAACGAGTGAGAGCAAACAGGACTGTGCCAAGCAACTTTGATTATGCACATCTTTCATTTCTTTGAGACCTGGGCCTTGCTGCAGGATGAAAAAGGAAAACTACTGTAGGAAATTATCAGTTCTTCAGTGTATCAAAGGCCAAAAAATTTCACTCTGGGTTTCCTTCATCAAGCCTAACCACTTACAGATGTCTTACCATTTTTAAAAGAACATAAAACAAATGCCAGTTTCTGTAATGATTGTAGCACAATGAAAAATGCTTTTCCTAAAAGTTAACATGACTATAGCCTGATGAAATAAAAATCCTTCTCTAGTCTTGCTTTTAAATGTGAGAACATTTGAATATATGAGTACCAAAACAGACTTATACTCTAATATATTCTGTGGGTTAAACCCCAGCAGAGTGGCCATGGCAGGAGAGGCAGCTTGCATAGAGGTAGCCCAGAAGATGAAGGAAGAATTGCACTCAAGGGTTCTTCAGACAGAAATGGTGTCTCCCAGGTGGATGAGAAGAGGCTTCAATTTACCAGCTTCTCTCTGAATTCGAAGTACTGCCAGCAGTCAGACATTTGCAGGGGAGGAAACAAAACAGTTGATTTCTCACTCTCCCAACACATATTTGTTTTATTTCACACAAATGCTCGTATGATTTGTATTGATTCTGGGATTATGTTCATACAATGGCATTATTTAAACAAAGGCACAACACTTTATTCAGATAGATTTTCTTTTTGCAGAGACCAGGTAAATAAATTAAAGTTTCCCTACAATTCTTTGGCTTGAGCTGTCAGCTCTTCAACAGCAGTCAGGTGACAGATCCCTTTAGGCTGTTGGCCTATATTGGTTCCAATGGTGAGCCAAAATAATGCTTTGACAATGGTTATAGGTTTATTCTTCAGTCTCTTAGAGCAAGTGTCCTACAGATGCATCATTTTTCTAGAGTGATTTACTCATTGGGGGAGCAGTGCTTGACTTTGCTGCAATTCGTATCCTTCGAAATGTTCTGCATTGCTAGAAGCCTTTCCAAGTATACAGAAAAATGTAAAAGGTTAGAAAAGGTTTGCAGCAGAAATTTCTGAACCTCAACATTTCAACCTTTACCAGAAAACTTCTGCTTATCTCTTCCTGATAATGAGCACTTTTGTTATCAAACTGCACAAAGGCCACCTTATAAAACATGCTGAAGATGTGTCAGAAATTTGCAATTTGTGGCTTGGCCTATTGACCTTATCTCACTTGGATGTTCTAAACATTTTCTCCAAGTTCAGTGTCATTGCTGGTAAATGGATTAATACAACACTCTTTCTCATTTTGTTACTGCTAAATGTTAACTTTATTCATATGACATATAATTACCTTCAAAAAGAATTCAAAACTGATAAAGAATTGGAAGTTCTGTGTCTCTCTCTTAAAATCTGTGTGTATATGTGTCTATATATGTCTGCATGTGTTTCTGCAGCATCTGTTGCCATTTAATAGGCTATAAAAACTCCAGCTTTCTGCAATGAACAGAAATAAGCCAAAGGGAAGCATTCAGTGATTTCAACTTAGCTGATACTGATATTTTTCATTGAAAAAGATATTAATGGCAGTTTCTCAGGACTGCAGCACAACTGGAGTTTGGATTAATTTAGCAGTGAATCTGAAATTCCCAGCTTGTCTTCATCTTACAAACAAGAAAACTTTGATTTGAACATCCTCTGGCAGAATTCAGTGATTTTATGAGTGTTGAGAACAGAATTGACTATTACCTTAAGTCTTGAAATTAGAAGACATCTGCCTGGTGAAGTCATTCACTGCTTACTGGAAAAGGGCATTTCTGATAAATTCCACTTCTTGATCAGTCTCAGCATAGAAAGTGTTCTTGCCTACATTTTTGTAATGGTTTATTAATGCACTTTGACTCTGGATATTGGAGTGTTTTAATATTGCTTGATTTGAGTGCTGCTCTTTATACTTTTGATTATAATATTATCCTACTTGATCGTGTCTAATGTTCTCTGAGATTAATGGATCTACATTTTGAGTTCATTTCCATCTTACTTGTTCAACACATCAGTTTTTTTTGGTTTTGGGTTATTTTTTTTGTGTTGTTTTGATTCTTTTTGGTTTTATTTTCTTTTCCATTAGGAGAGTTTTTCAGTCTCTCTACTCAGAAGATATTTATGGGAAGGTTCTTCCACCAATTCAGTTCTGATAACTTTGTTTATGCACAACAGCAGCTGAAAGAAGAATATATGTCCCTTTTTTACATTATTCCCTCTTCATATCTCACTTTGAGCACACTAACTTCAACAACCACATGGTTTTATTTTGCATAGTAATATGATACATCAGCACAACTGTTACTTTATGTGTCATGACTACTTGACTATATTTTTGTGAAATGCAAGCATCAAGAACCACAACACACTAAAGGTATAAAAAATTTCCCAGGAATTTCTAAGAAAAAAAACCAAACTACCTTCACCAAAAAATCCTAAGAACCAGGAAATAAAAGAGAGCTGAAAAAAAAAGGAATCTTGCCAAGACTGAGGATTATTATGAATGAGGCATCAAAAAATAAAGGTTTCAGAAGGCAAGGAGGGCAGAATGAGAGCTCATGTTTGTGCTTCAACTCAGGCCAAAAGACAAAGGGAGAGAAATCTGGACACTCCTATTGTCAGGCAAAGAGATGGCTTATTTCAGTCCAGAGCCTTGTAGGGTAAGTCCAAGCCCTCTAGCCTGATTGTCTATGTCAAAGCATCATGGAGTGATTTGAGCTCAAAAAGACTTTAAACTCATCTCGTTCCAGCCCTCCTGCCATGGACAGGGACCTGTTCCACTGGGCCAGGCTGCTCAAAGCCACATCCAGCCTTGAACACTCCAGGGATGAGGCAAGAACCTGATTCAGTGCCCCATCAGTCTCATAGCAAGGAATTTCTGCCTAACATCTATTCTAACCCCATCTTTCACTCTAAGGACATTTCCCTTTGTTCCACCACTACATACACCTGCCCAATGTCCCTCTCCAGCTGTCCTGCAGGCCCTTCAGGCACTAGAAAGTGCTAGAAGGTCTCTCCAGAGCCATCTCTTTTTCAGGCTAAACAATCCAAACACTTTCAGCCTGGTATCATGAGGGAAATGCTCCAGTCCTCTGACCATCTTCATGAAGGAAGGAAGGAATCATCTTCATGATTCCTCTGGACTAGTTCCAGTTCCATATCCTTATCCTCAGAGCTGGATGCAGTTTCTGGCTTTGTGGAACTCTCCCTGAGGTTCACACAGCCCCACCTCCCAAGCCTGTCAAGGTCCCTGTGGATGGCATCCCTTTCCTCCAGACTGCACCACACAATTTATTGTTACCAGCAAACTTGCTGAGGGCACAGTCGATCCCACTGCCCATGTCACCAGCAAAAATACCAAACAGCACCAGTCCCCACTGGTCCCCAAGGAATGCCACTTGTCACTGGTCTCCACTTGGACACTGACACCTTAACAGCACCTCTTTGAGTAAAACCATCCCCCAACTCCTAATCCACCGAGTGCTCCATCTGTCTCTCCAGTTTAGAGACAAGAATGTCACGTAGGACAATGTCAAATAGTTTGAACAAATCCAGGCAGTTGTCCTTATGTATCTATGCTGTAACCTTATAATATGATTTTCTCCAGAAATAATTTGGATAGGATAAGGAAAAAGAAATTAATGACTTCCAAAGGGGTGTAAAAATAGAGTATACTTTGGTTTGGGTTTTAAATAAAGAAGGAAGCAAAAAATTTTAATAAAAGGAGTATGAAATTAATCAAATATCATATAGTAGAAAATTAAAATTATGCCCTTTAAGCATGTGAAAATAATCTAGAAGTGTCAAGTTCCTTTAAAAGTTATCCTATGAAACAACTTTTATTTCACAAAATGGAACAATAGACAAAAGTAAAGCAAGTGTTATGATCCTATTATAAGAGATGCCTGTGCCAAAATTAAAGGGCAAATGAAACAATGTGCCAAAGTCAATAGTACAAATTTTATTTAACAGTAAATGTGAGGTAGAGAGATAGAAAGAAATGGGGGAAAGAGGGAGGAGGAGAGAGAGTGAGAGCAAGAAAGACATCAAGTAGAAAAATATCACCACCATGAGGATTCCTGTGATGTCCCTCTGACCCCTCTTCACCCTGGTCTTCTTGGAGGTGGGGGTCCATGAGTCATTCTTCTGGAAATGCCACTTTTGCACAGTCCACGTCCTGGATATCCACAGGACATAGGTGCCATTCCCTAACTTGGGATAGCACATGTGTAAGTCCATTTGAATATGTGAGGAGAGGTGACTATGGAAAGTAGGAGATGATAAAAACCAGCTTTGGGACAGACATTTAATTGCACTTGGCCACCCATAGGGGCTCACACACAGTGCTCAATACAAGAATTGTGGAGCTGAGGGTCTGAGGGGCTTTGATGCATCTGTGTGGAACAATGGGATCTTCCCCATGGCAAGTGAGTGAAGAGGTCAAAGAATGTGTCTAAATGTCTCCTGGTTTTTGAAAGCTATTCTGATTTTGTTTCCCCAGGCTTCCCAGTTAAACCTGCTTGATCAGAGCAGTCATGCATGAGGTTTTCCACAGATTACTCTTGTGACTGTTTCTCCCTCAGGATTTCCAATTCAAAGATGAACTGAAATTAGGAGATTAAATAACAGTAAATTTTCCTTTAGCTGGAAGTTGTGATTAATAGCCTGCTAATTAATTAGATTTGCTCTTAAACACCTCTGATCTCCACTGTCCTCTTCAGTTTCTAGGTGGCCCAGAAAACAATGCTTGTCTTAGGCTGCATTTGCTGAGTGAGAAAGGCTTTTGGCACCACAATAGCAAATTAATTTACTGCAGAATTTTCTAGCTTTGCTATTTGGAAGAATAATGTCCAAGGAAATAGTACAATATTCAGCAGCCTGTGTCCTTTGGAGACATTACTTAGTTAGTTCCACTAATGATTTGTACTACTTCCTAATGAATGTTAAGTCTCCTGGATGCATTCATTGGATAAAATACATCACCCTGGGTTGTTTTTTTTTTTTGGCAAGGTTGACTCTGAAAGATGGACATTGTTTTAGCAATTAGCTGAAGTTTTGCAAGACCTGGTTTCTTTTCATTTTATGTTTACTCTGTGTCTGATAAGCTTTTTTTCAAAATGGGAATTCTTATTTTCTTCCTTTCATAAGGGTTCTATACAGAGTGGAACAAAGCTGAAGTACATCTAAGACTTTCCCCAGGAAAAGTGTGAATTTGAGTCTCCTCTCCACACCAGTTTATTTTCATAAGGTATGTAGGAATACAGCATGTTAGAGGCTGCTTTCTCTGATTGCATTAAACAGAAATTGGACAAGGGAATCAGAAGCTGAGAGGAACTGATGGAAAAAGAGAGTTGGTCTGGTTTCCTTAAGAAAACAGTTTAAAATTTTCTCTTAATTGCCTTTTAATCAAAGCTGTATGTTAGACTACCCTAGCAAGGGAATGAACTAGATTATTTTCAGAAATTCTTGTAGAGCAATGTTTTCAAACAGAATACATGATCTGCCTCGTGGTCCCCTTTACTCTCTGGTTTAGGATAACTGCAGCTAAATCTCTTGGGTCTGGCTGAGATGGATGTAACTTTCCCCATGGCATCCTCCACGGGGCTGTGCTGGGCAGTGGTGGCCACAAAGGTGTTGATGTCCCTCCAGTGTTGTGGCTCCTGCAGAGCAGAGCTGGCACAGCACCAGCTCTGTCTCTCCAAAATTTCTCCCTTCACCCATTTGGCTGGGAGTGGGAAAGGTCTGGGGCAGAGACACAGCCAGGACATCTGACCCAAAGGATATCTCATATCATATGGTGTCTGCTGAGCAATAAAACCTAAGAGAAAGTAGGTAGAGTGTAGAATTCATTCCTGTGTTTGTCTTCTGAAGAAATCACAGTGAGTGCTGAAGCCCTGCTGCCCAGGAAGTGGCTGGACTTTACTTGCTGATGGGAAGTAGAGAACAAATCTTTTGTTTTTCTTTGCTTCCATGCATGACCTTTGCTTTTGCTTCATTAAAATGCCTTTATCTTGACCCATGAAACTGTTTTTGCTGATAATAAAGTGGGTAATAAAGTGGCTTGGTAGGTACATGGTGTCCAGCCAAGGTCAGCCCACCACAGTGAATGAAAAGTAAGGGAGATGAAAAGCAACCCT
Organism: Fringilla coelebs; assembly: GCF_963513975.1. Classification (NCBI taxonomy): domain Eukaryota; kingdom Metazoa; phylum Chordata; class Aves; order Passeriformes; family Fringillidae; genus Fringilla; species Fringilla coelebs. Next base: position 6,973,595 of record NC_140028.1, on the reverse strand, counting down.
TACAGAGCTCACTAAGAACTGGCCTCCCCCTACTCCCATTTTATTTCAGAGGAAGGTCAAGTTATGTGTTAAATTGGGATATAACTGTGGATTTGTCATATATCAGAAGAAACATGACAAGAAAAATAATATCATTATTATTCTATTCCTCAGAATATTATGCCTCTCATACAAATAGTTGTATATCTTAAGTATAATATATAGAAACACAATTCAAAGACTTATAATCTGCATGTAAACTTACAGGGTTCAAGATTTGACCAAACAAATAAACTTGTTAGAAATTGCAGTCTCATGGAGGTCTTGACTTTGAAACTTAGTAGCTTCTGACAAATAAAACCACTTGGAATAGTTTTCTTACTTCAACTGGGCATTTCAAAGTAGAAACACTAAGATTCTTTCATTTCAGGTAAAAATATCAAGTACCTGAATTACTACTGGCCTGTAGGAATTGCCCCTTCCCTTCCCTTCCCTTCCCTTCCCTTCCCTTCCCTTCCCTTCCCTTCCCTTCCCTTCCCTTCCCTTCCCTTCCCTTCCCTTCCCTTCCCTTCCCTTCCCTTCCCTTCCCTTCCCTTCCCTTCCCTTCCCTTCCCTTCCCTTCCCTTCCCTTCCCTTCCCTTCCCTTCCCTTCCCTTCCCTTCCCTTCCCTTCCCTTCCCTTCCCTTCCCTTCCCTTCCCTTCCCTTCCCTTCCCTTCCCTTCCCTTCCCTTCCCTTCCCTTCCCTTCCCTTCCCTTCCCTTCCCTTCCCTTCCCTTCCCTTCCCTTCCCTTCCCTTCCCTTCCCTTCCCTTCCCAATAAAAACAGCTTGGAAGATTTTTTAAGAATCTTGGAAGGAAATAAATATGAAGAACACAAATTACTTAATAATATAATTAAGTGAGTAAAAACAGCAGAGAAGAGTTCAGCAGATGAACATTCTCCTTGATCATATTATTACAGGATTTTGCAAAGGCCCTTAATTACCCCATACCAAAAATACATAGTAAAGACTTTTACTCTCTAAATATAAATTTTAAAAAGACATTTTTAATTTATATTTTAAATTATATAGGAAATATAATGTAATTCAGAACTTACACAGTTAAAAGACCTTGAAAATCTTATTTTTATTCAAATTTCTCAGTGATATATGAGCCAGAATGGTATCCTTTCTCTCCTCCCTGTGTAATGACTTTGGAACTTGGGCATAGTCTCCAGTACTTCCTTGTAAGTCCATGTCTGATGTGCCCAGGGCAGAGAACACAACCAAGCTGTGCCCCAAACCCAGCAGACCTGTCTCACCCATGTAGATCACATGGGCAGGTTTGCTTGCTTACATTGCACCTAAAAACTTCAAGCAAAACCAGATTAAAGCAAGATAAAGCATCAAGGAAACTGAAAATCAGAAGAGACACAACATCACCCCCATTTTACAGTCTGAAGACAGAGAAATTAAATTGTTTGTGGTCAAATGAGGGCAGACAGGACACCTTTGGCAGAGGTGGAAGTAAAATCACAGATCACTCTCTTAAGCATTAGATTAGCCTTTCCTCCTGGCTTTTACTTAAATCCATTTGACAGCAACTGACTCAATTATTCCTTGTGATTAATTTCCTGAAGATTTTGGCTTTTGTTCATTTATTTTGTTCTTCTTGTATTGTTTTCACACCAATCCCAGGTCCTATAAATGCATTTTTATCAGCACTACACGAATATTTTATTCAATAATGCTGAGGCAGTAGGTGGCAATTTAGTGTGTGACAATTAATAAAAGGCAGGAGCTATCAGCCAAGAATGAGATACAGTGATGTCTTCTCTACAGTGCAGGTTTGCTGTCTAATGACAAAACTAAATCAAAGACAAAGAATAAAGACTTCTACAGAAGCCTTTATGTTCTTTGCATATGTCTTTTGCTTGGTGCATGTGTATGTAATCCCAGTCTATTCATCAGAAAGGAGAGAGTCCATGTCTTTATTGTGTCAGCAGCTCAAAACCTGTGGCTAACAGCTTCTCATTTAAAAAAGGTCATATTGCAGAGTTGTACAACAAATCAGCCAGTGCTGGTGGAACAGTTTACACCAGCCCATGTATTGCCTCGCACTTGAGAGGCTCAAGTTTCCCACAATAACCTGCAGTAATATTTTGTTCTCTCTGGGAGTCTTTGAAAAAGACAAAAGGGCACCTAGCTGGGATTAGTGTCTTGCACATTTCTTAAGATTCCTGCCAGATGAGGGTGTATGCATGGAATATTTGATGATCAAACACGAAGCTCAATTGACAAAATTATTCACATTCTTTATTCTCCAAATAAGAAAAAAACCCCACTATTAAAGGGGAAAAAGTACTCTGATTGTGGCTGTAATACCTTAGACTTCTAATTAATTGCTTTAATTTGTAGACTGAGAGCACTGGTTTTTTTTAGTTGACTGTGAGGTTACAAGGATTGTGTACACACCATTGCAAGGAGTCACCCTACTCTTATAAAGTCCTTTTTATCATTTCCAGTACAAAACTTTCCTTCCTGTCTTCCTCTTTTCCTGCATGATATTCAGCTTTTTGTTTCCTTCCTTCCTTCCTTCCTTCCTTCCTTCCTTCCTTCCTTCCTTCCTTCCTTCCTTCCTTCCTTCCTTCCTTCCTTCCTTCCTTCCTTCCTTCCTTCCTTCCTTCCTTCCTTCCTTCCTTCCTTCCTTCCTTCCTTCCTTCCTTCCTTCCTTCCTTCCTTCCTTCCTTCCTTCCTTCCTTCCTTCCTTCCTTCCTTCCTTCCTTCCTTCCTTCCTTCCTTCCTTCCTTCCTTCCTTCCTTCCTTCCTTCCTTCCTTCCTTCCTTCCTTCCTTCCTTCCTTCCTTCCTTCCTTCCTTCCTTCCTTCCTTCCTTCCTTCCTCCCTCCCTCCCTCCCTCCCTCCCTCCCTCCCTCCCTCCCTCCCTCCCTCCCTCCCTCCCTCCCTTCCTCCCTCCCTCCCTCCCTCCCTCCCTCCCTTCCTCCCTTCCTCCCTTCCTCCCTTCTTCCTCCCTCCCTCCCAGCAGGGAATTTCATCCTCCTCAGGAGTTCCTGGTGCCAGAATTATCTGTATATGAACTCTTCCCCAGCAGAACATGCCCGTCACACCTGTGAGCAGAGGAGTGCACCCGACCCACGCAGCCCAGCTCCACAGAGAAGGAGAACTCCACAGCGTGGGAAGGTGATTGCTCTGGACTCCCACACAGAGCCTCAATTACCTACCAGCAGCTCCAGGACATTAAATTTACTCATCACCTACAACAAAAAAAGCAAAGCTGCAGTGGGCAAGACTGAGCAGTTTTCTTGCACGTCACAGCCGAGGAGTTTGGGTTCTGGCGCTGTTTCCTTGGTAGGTGGGTACAGATCCCAGTGTTGTGCTATTCCTTGACATTTTTAGTGCAAGACCTTCCCATGTCTTCATAAGTTCCTGGATGTAGTGCAGGACCAATCTCTGCCATCTCCTGTAGGCTGCTGTGGACAATATATCCTGCTCCAGCTCTCCTCCTACTGCAGTTTTCATCTGCTCCACTCTAGGTAGTGATAACTCAAAAGAAAATATTTCATCACTTGTTATAATGACTTGCTTTCTTTTTCCTCAGTTTGCTGCGTGGAATCTCTCCTGGAAGGTTTTTGAGGATCAACTGTGCAGCAGCTGTGCCTCTCACCGGTTCTCCAAAATACTGTAATGCAATAGAAAGCAATTTACTTCATGCTCACACTCTTCTGCAAAGGATGTGGGATGTGGGATGTGGGGTAATTTCCATCTACGATAGGGAAAAAAAAAAAAAAAGAGAGATTCTGGGAAGGAAAAAGGAGCCACCATAGACACTGCTTATCAGCAGTTCTATATAAAATACCTAAACCCCAAAACTGCCTCGTTTTTAATAGGCAGGATTTTTACTTGGGGAATCATGTGAGAATAAAACAGATGAACCCACTTAAAAAAAACCTTTTTTTTATGGTCACTGCCAAGTATCTTAGTGTTTGAGTGTTTGTACTATTTTTGACTATGTGATAGAAAATTAATTCTAGTTATATATAGCATTGTCAACCACTTTGATGTCAACCTCCCAAAATATGAAGTGGATTTCAGAACCAGCAGCTGGTATAAAACTGCATCACAATGGAAGGAAATTGAAAAAAAGTCCTTAGGCATTTTTGTTTTATTTTATTAAATTTCTTTTGTATATCTTCAGGGGAAAAAAATAATATTCCTTTTATATAATAAACTACTGGTAAAGCTGCTTAGGACAAAAATAGCCACTTCATTGATGAGAGGAACCAGAATACATAAATGATGCTGTATTTAATTTTAAAAGTGATTATACGACCTGGATCTACTTATGCAGAGGAAAATATTTAGGGGCAAGTTATTGCTGTTTCCCCATTTGATATCTTTCCCAGAATAGCTAACAGCTTCTGAAACAAAATTCCATTTGCCAAATAATTGCAAACTTTAGAGATGGTTACGTTAAATAACCAAAGAGCAATTCAGACCATTCTAATTCAGGAAACTGAAGCTGCCTTTAAAGAATTGCCTTCTCCTATGGGGAGAAGGTAGTAATGAAGTTATGTGATTAGTGCAAAGATTAATACAATTTCAAGAAGACATTTTTGGTCATCAGCTTAATATGAAGACATAGAACTGGGAAATAATCAACTGACTCCAGAAATAACTACTGGCCCTGTGAGGAACTATAACATGTCAGACATGAAACGAAATGACAAAGTCTTGGAGAAAGCTAAATGCATAAACAAAAAAGCCTTCTTATTTTGTTGTGGGTGATGGCTGCTCTCCGTGGTCAGAATAGATACACATGACAAAAATCTGATGTAGAAAAAGCTTGTTTTGAAGGTATTTCTAAAGTATATTTCTCTCAGCTTACCAGGTGAATTTGTTTCAGTTAAATGTTTACAGTTTATTTCAGAAGTGTTCTCAAAATTACCACAGTAATATTCAGTCAAAGACTGGGGCAGTTACCTCCCAAGCACCAGCAAATACACAGGCACAAGTCTTCCTGTTTATACATGAACCAGCTCATTACATAATTATTGCAAATCCTGGAGAATATGCATTCCTAAATTCTATTCCACTGTACAGATTAAACACTCTTTGTTCATCATTATAGATCCAGGAAATAGGAAGAGGATAGGGGAAAGCAGGAATTTAACTCTTCAACACATTTCAGAGAAGTCAAACAGAAAGTTATTAAAAGACAAATAATCACTTGTTTTTAAGTAAAACTCCATATGGGTGCTGCTTCCACCTATGAAGTTAAAATAAATGGCTAAATTTTTCAAAAACAAAAGTCCTTTCCCAGGGTGATGTTGTCCAACAGGCATAGTGAGGGGTGAAAGAAAAATTGTTTGTTCATCCTGAGAGACGAGCACTAATGAGATCATATTCTAGGAATATGTGAAATACTAACCATGTGATTACTGAGATTTTGGTGGTTATGTCTGAGGAAATTTTTATTGGTTATATCTAAGGAACATTTGGGAAATGGTATGCTACATCAGAAAGCTTAATTATGGCTTTATATCTTACATATGTTGTACTTGTAGATGATTGAGCTCTATAAAACCAAATGCCTGGGAGAATTTATTTACTTCCTGATATCTTTGAACATTCCTGAAATATTTTAAAGTGCCTTCTTTTTTTATTTTTTTCCTTAAATTTTATTTCATGTGAAGAGAAATGTGGAAGCCACTGTTCTGCATTCAGAGCAAGATATTATTTTGCTATTTTATTATGTCACTGCTCTGCTTATTGGAAAACTGTAATGCTATGTAGACTAACTTACTGTTGTTTATGACATCTTGGGCTTGTTGTTAATTCAATCAGCAGAGAGGTTGGTAAATAAGCACTTAGCAGTCTGCCCTCCTTATGGATTTATCAGCTTTATTTAAGGCAATTGAGCTGCAAAGCTGGGGGTTGTTTCTACAGACACCTGCTCTGATCAAAAGGAGACATTCAAGCTAAAATTCACAAAGCAGCCAACTTGTGGGTTTGAAATGCATGGCACTCATGAACTTTATGGGAAGACACACAGCTAAACTATAAATTTTTTTTGAAAGGTGAAAGCAGAAACTTGTGCATATGATAAGATAGCGTTAGAAAAGCCCTCATATTAGATTTTTGTCTGGGCCTTTGAAGGCAAATGCAGTCTGATCTTTACCTCTGAGTCAGATTTATATTTACCTCTTACATGCCCATTTTTCCCCTGCTGTTTTTCAAATGTCATCACTTGCCTTTACCCCATGCAAGAGGGATGTGTGTGTGAGACAAATTATTAGTCAGAACCACAAAGACAGGTAACTCTGGAGTGAAGTAAAAAGAAAAAAATAACAGTTTCATTTGTTCTGAGTGATTTTCTCTTCGTTTCTTTGAGCATGTTAACACTGATTCTCTTGTAATGAGTTCAGGTGTTCCCTTTATTTTATTGCTGCCAAACAAGCTGGTTTTGAGAAATTTAAGAGTCCTGCAAAGAAGAAGAGGAACATATAAAATTAAAACAAACAAACAAAAAAAGCCCAACCATAACACAAATAACTTTTCCAAGTTTATAGTATTATCTGTTTGAGAAACAGAGAATTTTGGGAAAGAAGTTTAATGGCCTCTGAGAACTTGTAGATGACTATGAATTGCTATGGGCATCCTAGAGATAGAGAGAATAAATGCTTTTAACAGACATCCCTTATGCTACTTAGTTCTCATTAGCAGGTGAAGCTGTTCCTGAAGATGCTCTAATGAAAAACACAGCCAACATGACATCATATAAAAGAGAATCCTTCTCTCTCTCTTTCTTTCTTATTTAAAAAAAAAATTAACTCAAATATAAAAAACATTTTTCTGTATGAAGAAAAGAAATTATTTCTCTTGTCCTCTGATTTGTTTGTCTTAAAAGCTTTTTTCCCCCTCTTCTTAGAAATGACATTATTTTCTTGTAAAATTGCCAAATTAAGATCGTTCATACAATTTGAAAAGCACAGGATGTAATCTTATCTCGTGAAATCACTTTCATTTTACAAGCTCTCCCTGAGCTGTAAGCAAAGAAGGCAACCATGACACTTCAGTTCTGAGACCATCCTGGAAATCAGGGAAAATCACAAAGGATGTGGTTGCTCTAGAGCCTCAACTGAAGTTTTTAAAAGTTGCAACACTTTCTGTGAGGCATCAAAGTCTGATGTTGCATAGCTTTTATGCAGTACAATATTCTATCTCTTATTTAAAATGTCATTTTCAGGGCTCAATTAAAGAAAATCACGGTGTCTAGACAGTGAGTATGTGTCCCAGAAAAATGTGTTTTGGCAGAGGAAAACTCATTGTTTTTACATGTTGATGAAAGAGCTGTTAAATGTGGCTGCAACCTCTTACAGGTTATAAGGCTCTCAGGCATGGAATTCCACGATTCAAATTTCAAAAACCACTGTGCTAGAGCTAGAGAATAAACAGAATTAAAAAAAAAAAAATCCCTGTGTGCATGTGTTCACATCATAGTGACTAAACCACTTCTTTAGAAAGTAGAAGAACTGAATTACAACCAACCCACTGGGTCCAACTCTGACCAGCAGGGTAAGAAATGCCAGCCTTGAAATAACCTTGTTTCAGCATAGGTAAAAGCAAAAGACTTATAAAGAAAGTGAATAATGAAAAAAAAAGGAACTTCAACCTGAAGGTCAAAAATAGAAGAATGTAATGGCTTGGACTT